>NC_136070.1:397449568-398937693 GCF_964261635.1 Lissotriton helveticus | reverse complement strand
TTCCCAGACCGGAATCAAGCATCCAAGGACCGGTTTCTGGCTATCAGCCTTCTTCAGCCTGGATAGCTTGACTCCAGTGGTGTGGAGAGCCTGGGACTCACGTCTGAGCATCCCCAGCCCACTCGGGGTGAAATTGCAAAAAACACAGTTGATGGACAGAATGTAGAACAATGTCATACATTCACCCCAGTACAAGGATCTGGGCCTAAATCCATCGTTTTTTTGCACTCCACACCACCCTGGGTTAGACACTGGCTATATGCAAATCAGCTCTGACCCTGTGCCTCATGGGAACAGTCCAGTCCGAACTACCAAGCCATGTCTTTCCCAGACCGGAATCAAGCATCCAAGGACCGATTTCTGGCTATCAGCCTTCTTCAGCCTGGAAAGCTTGACTCCAGTGGTGTGGAGAGCCTGGGACTCACGTCTGAGCATCCCCAGCCCACTCGGGGTGAAATTGCAAAAAACACAGTTGATTGACAGAATGTAGAACAATGTCATACATTCACCCCAGTACAAGGATCTGGGCCTAAATCCATCGTTTTTTTGCACTCCACACCACCCTGGGTTAGACACTGGCTATATGCAAATCAGCTCTGACCCTGTGCCTCATGGGAACAGTCCAGTCCGAACTACCAAGCCATGTCTTTCCCAGACCGGAATCAAGCATCCAAGGACCGGTTTCTGGCTATCAGCCTTCTTCAGCCTGGATAGCTTGACTCCAGTGGTGTGGAGAGCCTGGGACTCACGTCTGAGCATCCCCAGCCCACTCGGGGTGAAATTGCAAAAAACACAGTTGATGGACAGAATGTAGAACAATGTCATACATTCACCCCAGTACAAGGATCTGGGCCTAAATCCATCGTTTTTTTGCACTCCACACCACCCTGGGTTAGACACTGGCTATATGCAAATCAGCTCTGACCTGTGCCTCATGGGAACAGTCCAGTCCGAACTACCAAGCCATGTCTTTCCCAGACCGGAATCAAGCATCCAAGGACCGGTTTCTGGCTATCAGCCTTCTTCAGCCTGGATAGCTTGACTCCAGTGGTGTGGAGAGCCTGGGACTCACGTCTGAGCATCCCCAGCCCACTCGGGGTGAAATTGCAAAAAACACAGTTGATGGACAGAATGTAGAACAATGTCATACATTCACCCCAGTACAAGGATCTGGGCCTAAATCCATCGTTTTTTTGCACTCCACACCACCCTGGGTTAGACACTGGCTATATGCAAATCAGCTCTGACCCTGTGCCTCATGGGAACAGTCCAGTCCGAACTACCAAGCCATGTCTTTCCCAGACCGGAATCAAGCATCCAAGGACCGGTTTCTGGCTATCAGCCTTCTTCAGCCTGGATAGCTTGACTCCAGCGGTGTGGAGAGCCTGGGACTCACGTCTGAGCATCCCCAGCCCACTCGGGGTGAAATTGCAAAAAACACAGTTGATGGACAGAATGTAGAACAATGTCATACATTCACCCCAGTACAAGGATCTGGGCCTAAATCCATCGTTTTTTTGCACTCCACACCACCCTGGGTTAGACACTGGCTATATGCAAATCAGCTCTGACCCTGTGCCTCATGGGAACAGTCCAGTCCGAACTACCAAGCCATGTCTTTCCCAGACCGGAATCAAGCATCCAAGGACCGGTTTCTGGCTATCAGCCTTCTTCAGCCTGGATAACTTGACTCCAGTGGTGTGGAGAGCCTGGGACTCACGTCTGAGCATCCCCAGCCTACTCGGGGTGAAATTGCAAAAAACACAGTTGATGGACAGAATGTAGAACAATGTCATACATTCACCCCAGTACAAGGATCTGGGCCTAAATCCATCGTTTTTTGCACTCCACACCACCCTGGGTTAGACACTGGCTATATGCAAATCAGCTCTGACCCTGTGCCTCATGGGAACAGTCCAGTCCGACCTACCAAGCCATGTCTTTCCCAGACCAGAATCAAGCATCCAAGGACCGGTTTCTGGCTATCAGCCTTCTTCAGCCTGGATAGCTTGACTCCAGTGGTGTGGAGAGCCTGGGACTCACGTCTGAGCATCCCCAGCGCACTCGGGGTGAAATTGCAAAAAACACAGTTGATGGACAGAATGTAGAACAATGTCATACATTCACCCCAGTAGAAGGATCTGGGCCTAAATCCATCGTTTTTTTGCACTCCACACCACCCTGGGTTAGACACTGGCTATATGCAAATCAGCTCTGACCCTGTGCCTCATGGGAACAGTCCAGTCCGAACTACCAAGCCATGTCTTTCCCAGACCGGAATCAAGCATCCAAGGACCGGTTTCTGGCTATCAGCCTTCTTCAGCCTGGATAGCTTGACTCCAGTGGTGTGGAGAGCCTGGGACTCACGTCTGAGCATCCCCAGCCCACTCGGGGTGAAATTGCAAAAAACATAGTTGATGGACAGAATGTAGAACAATGTCATACATTCACCCCAGTACAAGGATCTGGGCCTAAATCCATCGTTTTTTTGCACTCCACACCACCCTGGGTTAGACACTGGCTATATGCAAATCAGCTCTGACCCTGTGCCTCATGGGAACAGTCCAGTCCGAACTACCAAGCCATGTCTTTCCCAGACCGGAATCAAGCATCCAAGGACCGGTTTCTGGCTATCAGCCTTCTTCAGCCTGGATAGCTTGACTCCAGTGGTGTGGAGAGCCTGGGACTCACGTCTGAGCATCCCCAGCCCACTCGGGGTGAAATTGCAAAAAACACAGTTGATGGACAGAATGTAGAACAATGTCATACATTCACCCCAGTAGAAGGATCTGGGCCTAAATCCATCGTTTTTTTGCACTCCACACCACCCTGGGTTAGACACTGGCTATATGCAAATCAGCTCTGACCCTGTGCCTCATGGGAACAGTCCAGTCCGAACTACCAAGCCATGTCTTTCCCAGACCGGAATCAAGCATCCAAGGACCGGTTTCTGGCTATCAGCCTTCTTCAGCCTGGATAGCTTGACTCCAGTGGTGTGGAGAGCCTGGGACTCACGTCTGAGCATCCCCAGCCCACTCGGGGTGAAATTGCAAAAAACACAGTTGATGGACAGAATGTAGAACAATGTCATACATTCACCCCAGTACAAGGATCTGGGCCTAAATCCATCGTTTTTTTGCACTCCACACCACCCTGGGTTAGACACTGGCTATATGCAAATCAGCTCTGACCCTGTGCCTCATGGGAACAGTCCAGTCCGAACTACCAAGCCATGTCTTTCCCAGACCGGAATCAAGCATCCAAGGACCGGTTTCTGGCTATCAGCCTTCTTCAGCCTGGATAGCTTGACTCCAGTGGTGTGGAGAGCCTGGGACTCACGTCTGAGCATCCCCAGCCCACTCGGGGTGAAATTGCAAAAAACACAGTTGATGGACAGAATGTAGAACAATGTCATACATTCACCCCAGTACAAGGATCTGGGCCTAAATCCATCGTTTTTTTGCACTCCACACCACCCTGGGTTAGACACTGGCTATATGCAAATCAGCTCTGACGCTGTGCCTCATGGGAACAGTCCAGTCCGAACTACCAAGCCATGTCTTTCCCAGACCGGAATCAAGCATCCAAGGACCGGTTTCTGGCTATCAGCCTTCTTCAGCCTGGATAGCTTGACTCCAGTGGTGTGGAGAGCCTGGGACTCACGTCTGAGCATCCCCAGCCCACTCGGGGTGAAATTGCAAAAAACACAGTTGATGGACAGAATGTAGAACAATGTCATACATTCACCCCAGTACAAGGATCTGGGCCTAAATCCATCGTTTTTTTGCACTCCACACCACCCTGGGTTAGACACTGGCTATATGCAAATCAGCTCTGACCCTGTGCCTCATGGGAACAGTCCAGTCCGAACTACCAAGCCATGTCTTTCCCAGACCGGAATCAAGCATCCAAGGACCGGTTTCTGGCTATCAGCCTTCTTCAGCCTGGATAGCTTGACTCCAGTGGTGTGGAGAGCCTGGGACTCACGTCTGAGCATCCCCAGCCCACTCGGGGTGAAATTGCAAAAAACACAGTTGATGGACAGAATGTAGAACAATGTCATACATTCACCCCAGTAGAAGGATCTGGGCCTAAATCCATCGTTTTTTTGCACTCCACACCACCCTGGGTTAGACACTGGCTATATGCAAATCAGCTCTGACCCTGTGCCTCATGGGAACAGTCCAGTCCGAACTACCAAGCCATGTCTTTCCCAGACCGGAATCAAGCATCCAAGGACCGGTTTCTGGCTATCAGCCTTCTTCAGCCTGGATAGCTTGACTCCAGTGGTGTGGAGAGCCTGGGACTCACGTCTGAGCATCCCCAGCCCACTCGGGGTGAAATTGCAAAAAACACAGTTGATGGACAGAATGTAGAACGATGTCATACATTCACCCCAGTACAAGGATCTGGGCCTAAATCCATCGTTTTTTTGCACTCCACACCACCCTGGGTTAGACACTGGCTATATGCAAATCAGCTCTGACCCTGTGCCTCATGGGAACAGTCCAGTCCGAACTACCAAGCCATGTCTTTCCCAGACCGGAATCAAGCATCCAAGGACCGGTTTCTGGCTATCAGCCTTCTTCAGCCTGGATAGCTTGACTCCAGTGGTGTGGAGAGCCTGGGACTCACGTCTGAGCATCCCCAGCCCACTCGGGGTGAAATTGCAAAAAACACAGTTGATGGACAGAATGTAGAACAATGTCATACATTCACCCCAGTACAAGGATCTGGGCCTAAATCCATCGTTTTTTTGCACTCCACACCACCCTGGGTTAGACACTGGCTATATGCAAATCAGCTCTGACGCTGTGCCTCATGGGAACAGTCCAGTCCGAACTACCAAGCCATGTCTTTCCCAGACCGGAATCAAGCATCCAAGGACCGGTTTCTGGCTATCAGCCTTCTTCAGCCTGGATAGCTTGACTCCACGAGGCACAGGGTCAGAGCTGATTTGCATATAGCCAGTGTCTAACCCAGGGTGATGTGGAGTGCAAAAAAACGATGGATTTAGGCCCAGATCCTTGTACTGGGGTGAATGTATGACATTGTTCTACATTCTGTCCATCAACTGTGTTTTTTGCAATTTTCACCCCGAGTGGGCTGGGGATGCTCAGACGTGAGTCCCAGGCTCTCCACATCACTGGAGTCAAGCTATCCAGGCTGAATGAAGGCTGATAGCCAGAAACCGGTCCTTGGATGCTTGATTCCGGTCTGGGAAAGACATGGCTTGGTAGTTCGGACTGGACTGTTCCCACGAGGCACAGGGTCAGAGCTGATTTGCATATAGCCAGTGTCTAACCCAGGGTGATGTGGAGTGCAAAAAAACGATGGATTTAGGCCCAGATCCTTGTACTGGGGTGAATGTATGACATTGTTCTACATTCTGTCCATCAACTGTGTTTTTTGCAATTTTCACCCCGAGTGGGCTGGGGATGCTCAGACGTGAGTCCCAGGCTCTCCACATCACTGGAGTCAAGCTATCCAGGCTGAATGAAGGCTGATAGCCAGAAACCGGTCCTTGGATGCTTGATTCCGGTCTGGGAAAGACATGGCTTGGTAGTTCGGACTGGACTGTTCCCACGAGGCACTGGGCCAGAGCTGATTTGCATATAGCCAGTGTCTAACCCAGGGTGATGTGGAGTGCAAAAAATGATGTATTTAGGCCCAGATCCTTGTACTGGGGTGAATGTATGACATTGTTCTACATTCTGTCCATCAACTGTGTTTTTTGCAATTTTCACCCCGAGTGGGCTGGGGATGCTCAGACGTGAGTCCCAGGCTCTCCACATCACTGGAGTCAAGCTATTCAGGCTGAATGAAGGCTGATAGCCAGAAACCGGTCCTTGGATGCTTGATTCCGGTCTGGGAAAGACATGGCTTGATAGTTCGGACTGGACTGTTCCCACGAGGCACAGGGTCAGAGCTGATTTGCATATAGCCAGTGTCTAACCCAGGGTGATGTGGAGTGCAAAAAAACGATGGATTTAGGCCCAGATCCTTGTACTGGGGTGAATGTATGACATTGTTCTACATTCTGTCCATCAACTGTGTTTTTTGCAATTATTCAACAGGGAAACGTATGACCAGGCAGAAAAACGGTTTCTGCCTCTTTATATTTGGTTAAATTACTTTCAGTAGGGAGTGAAGGAAATAGAAATACAGGAGAAGTTAACACAGAGATTTTTCTTGTAAGTGTATTGACTGACAGTACGTGGTACTATGTTGGTTCTTCTTTCCTTCTCTACGACGTTCTGGCAAAATAAACATCTCCACCAACATTAACAAACAAAATAGAATAAGGATTAATAATTTGGATCTATTTAAAACAACGGTAAAGCATAGATAGACATATTATTTACAATATATTAATAGTAATAGTATATCTGGACATTTAAGGGAACCCCAAATATTCCAAAGACTGAGTAAAGAAATTTCCACAAGTCAAGGATGTACATAACCACCCCTGCAATTCCATGTTCGAGGCACACAACCTGCAGGAGTAAGTGCTACACACAGAAAATATATTTTAGTAGTTTAGAAATGTTTCCCTAGGACAGCATCAAATTACATTGAAATGCTTTCCTTGTTCTCCCATCAGATCGTTGAGAAGTGCTCACCCAATAGCCTCATGAAATACATGGGTTTGTGAGTCTTTTTACATCATATTTTCTCACCTACGTCAGCACTTCTGGACGCTACGGGCCGCATTACAAGTCCCCCAGATGGAAGTGTGTTAATCCTGCACATTTAGAGTTAATACTGGTGGTCTCTGGAACTGCGGGGGTTTAGATGTAAAGGTGTTTGCGAGTTGAACACCTATTATCCTGTGACAACTGAGGAATTGCTAAGTGGATCTGTAATTCTGGATTTGTTTCTCCTGGCTCTTCCTGATTCTCCTCTGCATTTTTCCCTGGAACTTCAGTAGAAGCCCTCGGGGGGAATATATACAGATTCACGCTAAAACTGTGTATCTTGAACTCCGGTTATTAGCTTACTGAAACTCAGAATGCAGACCAAAGGACAGCGTAAACGCACAAAGTGTACTTGTAAGGTTTATTAGTATACTGTTAAACTGTCTGAGAGTTTATTTAGTAATTTCTTTATTTATTTTTTAGGATTTTTATATCATATGGACAAGATACAAAGCACCAGAGTGCATAACATCAGCACACATTTGTCAATTGCGGACTGCATGTGGCACCTAATTTGAACCAGTAAAAAAAAAAAATTATGTACCTTTTGAATTATACACAGAGATAAAATAAATAGTTACATTGGTAAAGTATGGAACATAGCAAGGTGTTTTGAATGAATAATTAAGTGTATACATACAGAGAGATTCAATTAATACGCTAATATACCAGATATAGGGAAGTACTATGGACAGGGGCGGCTGGTGGAATTTGAACCTGGTGAGGCGTATGCAGAATGAATCAACGTATGCGAGGGAGCGCAGCGAGCGAGCCCGACGGCAATAAGGGGGGTTTGAGGCGGTTCTCCCCCCGTGAAGACATTTGTAAAAAATTGGCATCTTTTTGGTGCGATTTTCAGCACTATTTCTGAGATAAATGGACTAAAAATTCAGTTCTTTTGGCTTTCATAAAAGAAAACTCATACATTTTTTCTGAGAATTTTTGGGTTGCCAAGCAAGTTTGACTTCTGAAGAGGGCTAGGGTACTAAACAAGAGTGCTTTGGCTCTACCCTTTCCAATGGAAAAAGCACTAGTTAGTGATGTGAACAAGTTCAATGGACAAACCTGGGGTCTAGGGAGAGTCCATCTCCTGAGAAAGAAATTTAAAAAGGTTGGCAAATGGTGCATTTTAAAGCACATGAATGCAGCAATATAGCAAGGCTTTTTAAGTAGTGGGAACTTATAGTCTTGAAATATTTAACACATTAAAAACTGCCCCGCATCTTCTTGCATTCATTTGTTCAACAGTCACTGTAATATGTAAATTGTTCTGCATGACAACTTTAGCCCTTTAAAATGTATGCTTGCCCAGTGTCTCGCACTGCATGCAGCATTAACTTTGAAAAAATATGCTCTAACCAGACTTCGGCAAGCACCCACAGCTGCTGTAACCAGTCATATAGAGATATATGTGCAGACAGGGCTTTAAGTGAGATGAAAATAGTGGGTGATCCCTATAAAGGGACCTGCCAAATACATTTTTGTGATTCCCATAGTGTGCCATCAGACCGGTATTTTGGTTCCTCTCTGAGATGTAATTTTATCCAGATAAATGGCACAGCAACTGACATATGCCTAGAGCCTGTCAGTATGATTGGCTTTGTCACTGGGTGTTAGCTGTTTAAGATAAATGAGTAACAACAATGATTTCTTATAAATAATTAACATTGAAAATGTTTAAATTCTGAACTTCTGAAATAGTGAGTCTGTGAATTAAATAGCATTGAGGCCTGTGGAAGGAGTTTTGGCCTTCAATTATGTGTGCTTTATTTTAGGTATGTATTCTCTTTTTCTCTGTATACCTTGTCCATCTGCACATCTTCAACCTCCTCTCTTTCCTCTTCAGCATCCTCTTTTCACTCTTCCCCGAATGCCCTTCCTCACATCCCTGTCACTTCACCACCCCCAAAATGCACTGCACTCCCTCAAATATAAGCACCTTAATTTCTCTTACTTTTGCCTTGCAAATATTTTGACATCAGTGTACCCCCTTCACACACATTTCCACAGAATTTCAGTTGCAAATGGAATACACAAACATTGTTCTGTGTGCTCTGCAGAGAGATCAGCCCATTGACGGGCACTTTGTTTGGCTTTATCCTTAGCGCCTGTGTGCTCAATCAAAGCTCTTCATAAACACCTGGCATGGCTGAAGCCTCAAAGTATGCACAGAAAAAATACATATAAACAACATTATAAATTAGCTTATTCGTGGTGAATGCAAAATCAAGTAAACATGTAAAATAAGAGAGGAACTAAATCGCTGAAATGCATCCCCTTGACATTTTTAACATTCATTGTTTGCAAGTCAATCCATGTTTTTGGCATCAGTGTTAACTTAGGGGCATGTACACAGGGCTAGTTTTAATGCCGTACATCAGAGGACTGGCCACTGTAAGCACATGTTACACAGTACAAGCAGAGCACCTTCATCTCAACACGACAAACACCAACAAACACTTTTAATTCTATTCCAAGATGTCCCAGTGTTTGATGGCATCTGGGTGCTGCTTAGACTCGTGGCACAATTCACTCAATTAACCTTTGAAAGAAAGTCTGTTTCCCAGCCAGGTTCACTTTCTTTACTCCGACATACTTCCCACTCCTGTTTGCTTATTTCTCCTTCTGTATTCCAGCAGTCCAATGTCTCCTTAGTGTTTGAAGCCAATAGATGTGTATGCCATGGGAAACATCACTTACAACGCAACTTTTACCACGCAATGCTTTTACATCGCAGCTTCTACAACGCAAACCATTACAACGCATTGCGCTGGGGGGCGCTCTAGGATAGGGAATATATATAATTTACTATCCAACACCTTCCCTACTATCCACGGGGACTGGAGTTGGAATAGTAAAATAAATAATTCACTATCCAGCGCCCCAAAGCACTATGCGTTGTAATGGTATGCGTTGTAAAACTCGCGTTGTAAAAGCATGCGATGTAAAAGCATGCATTGTAATGTCGTACATCCGTATGCCATCCTATCAGCCATCCTATACCCCCACCAAGTCCTAAACCATTGCCCGTGAGATTCACCCCATCCCTACCTCCCATTCATTCTTTAAGACTAGGAATACCAGGGTAACGCAGGCCCCCAATAGTATTTCAGTTACGCTTCATGTACACAGTAGTGTGAACTGATTCCAGTGATAAATTTTCATTACAGTGTGCAAAAAAACTCTTGAGTACCGTACCACACCCCAGCGTTCAACACCTTAATTACAAATGTTGTTTTACTTATGTTGATTCCCAGCAAGCCATAATGAGGGCAAAATCAGCGCACATACATGGCAGCTATCTGCAGTCAACCAATCCAATTTCTATGCAATGCGATGAAAACACAGCTATACTCACAAAAATGAAATTCATCGTGGAACACTTTCTACCACTTTGTTATGGTGCCAAGTGGACGAATGACTCAGAATCAGAAAGTTCCGTTTTGTTTTAGTCAACTTTACACTGCAGGCTGTGATTTCTAACCTCTGATATATTAAAAAACAGTAACCCAAGAATGCAGTGTACAGTTGACTAAAAAGAAAGGCCTGTCTGAAGGCGTCACAGGTGTCAATTAAAAGCTATGCTTTGTGATTGTAAGATGAGTGGTTGAAGTAAGAATAACTCAGTCATCATATTTCATTTACCAGAGGTTTGTGCATGCATTCACTGATTTAACAAACCAAACGCAACTGACTAATACCAAGCACAGTCCAGCAGGAATGCTACACAGGTGAATAAGAAAACACAACACAAAAGACATGCAGCACTCATACATCTCAGAATTTTCTTCATGTACTCGTCCCCGTCCCCGTCCCCTGACTGATAGGCTGGAGCCCGCACCTATGTGTCTCTCTTTCCTCACCTTTCAAAGTTCATTCCTGTGTCCGCCACACTGTTAGCTGCCTATCAAGTTGCGGCTCACGCGGGGGGGGGGTCGGGGGGCTGTGAGGGCCAGGGGGGAGGGGAGAGTTTTATAATAAATAAATGAATCCTACCTGATCAGGTCCGCACCGCCTCTGGTCCGTTGGCGCCTACAGAAACGGAACAGCCGCATCAATGCTGGCAAGTGGGTGGCAACCCCTTTCAGCCAATCCTGGAGCTGCCAGCAGCGCCAGGATTGACTTAGGGCATGGTTACTCTCTGCCCGCCTGCCCATTAGGAGACCGAGGTTTGAACCTTTGCTCAACCCTCGCTCTCCTAATGGGCATGCGCCAGCCTGTGCAGACACTAGTGCGCACTGTGCGGACAAATTCGCCAATCTTCCCCAGTCATGCGCACTTGTGGTGCTGCCTGCTGCCCCTGGTCTGACAATCAGTTCAGTCAACATGACGTTGGAACGCCCACCCCCCTTCAGACTCTGAAGGGGGTGGGTGGTCCGACGTCATGCTGACTGACATGACTGTCAGTTCTTCCTCAGCATCTCTGAACTTAAGTAAACTGAGAGTTTACTTAAGTTCAGAGACGCCGAGGGAGCTACGGACGCGGGCGGCTTGTGGGGCAACGCCCCAGCACCCTAATGGATAAGGAATATTAATATGCTGCCAACATTGTTTAGCTTTGGAGACAACTGGCTAGATGTATCAAGGATCAAAACAGAGATATAATTTGTTAAAATTACTTTATTGCAAATTGCTTTTCCTAATGTATTAAAGTCAGCGGTAAAGATTTAGTGATTCAACATAAACTGCAATCTCAATTTGCGACCCAATAAATTGTGAATGCCATTCACAATTTGCAAATGTATTTTGAAATTGCTAATGTCACTGTGCAGCAAGTTATGACATCACAATCAGCAAGTACAATACCACTGCTCAGAGGAACCCATGAGAGAGCAGAGGAAAGTTGCAATCTGAAAATATCATTGACAGAGAGTGGGGAAAGGCCAAGAAAGCACAAGTTCTAAGAAAAATAACGTAACATTTTGGCGAAATAATATTTTCTGCATAATAGTGAGCTCTTTGGCACATTATCTTGGAGTCTTTCTGAGGCCACCAAAAAGAAGAATTGACTAGTGTACAGTAGCGTTTAAATACGTTTTGGGTGACAGAATGTATCACTGATGAAATTAGAAAAAGGCTCCCAAAGGAATGAAAAGTTAGCCAGATGACGAAGTGAAGCAGCTGACCCTGGCCGAGGGCGTTCATTTGAGTCACAAACAACATCAATGGATAAACTAACTGAGTCTACCCTCCATCCGCAATCAGTGTCTGGAGTGATCAGTATAGGAACTACAGCACCATCACCTACACCATAAGCAAAGTGTACGTTTTACAGCACATAAATAATTTAGAAGTATGATTAACAAAATTAATTTGTTGTGGGGGGGCTATCTGCAAAAAAATCTGTTTTCAGTGGGTTGAGTTTCTGTTGCCGGGTTGTCATCCATTTTTTGGATGTCAGCTGGAATTTTCAATACGTATTTTTTACAGATCTGAGTTTCACCCATGTAGAAGTGGTATGTAATCCATGAGTGCTTTAGGTTTGAGCCAGTGGTTCCATATATAGACTGAAGAGAGAAGGAGAGGGAATGGACCCTTGCCTCACTCTCAGAAGGCAACCCCTTAGTACTTGCTATTTCCCAAAAACATACATTTTGAATTTATGTTGACCTTTTCCTCACTTCACAGACCTCTTCTTTCCTCATAAATATTTTAATTAATCTAGCTCAGGGGGAAAACGAGTTAACTAAATACGGGGAAATTTTAAAAAGCCACTTTTTATAGCATTACTAGAGTGGCAATATAGTCATAGAGACCCTACTATCTGTAACACAACCAAACCTATGTGGTAGAGGACATTTTGGAACTAGTTCTTCAATAGCCAGAGGATTCTCATGATTTGCAGAAAAGGTGAGGAAATGTGAAAACAAGTCCTTGTATTTGTATGAAAGTTAGAATTCTAATGGATGGGCTCCAAGAAAAAGAATCAATCAATCAACTAAGTGCAGTACAAAGGTAGAGTATTTCAAGCCATAGTAAAGATTTAGCAATTTGGTATGAACTGCAATGTCAGTTTGTGATCCAACAGATTGTGAATGCCATTCAATATTTGCTAATGCATTTTCAAA
The DNA here is from genome assembly GCF_964261635.1 of Lissotriton helveticus. Taxonomy (NCBI): domain Eukaryota; kingdom Metazoa; phylum Chordata; class Amphibia; order Caudata; family Salamandridae; genus Lissotriton; species Lissotriton helveticus. Next base: position 398,924,927 of record NC_136070.1, on the reverse strand, counting down.
TTGCTAACCTCGCACTGGCAGCAAGTGATGACATCACAATCAGGAAGTACAGAACCATAGGCATTGAAGCACGTCCTGGTTAAATACATGCAAACTACTAGAATGCCCATTCCATCATCCTATAGTTAGAACTTGATAATATATTTAGTGAAGATATGATCAGGTTTATCAATGAAATTGAAGTTCGTTCACTAGGAATACCCCCATATATAGGGGAAAGAGAATGGTTTGTAGCACAAGAAAAAAGAAACGTATGAATACATCAAGAAACATCCTGGTAACCCCAATGCAGACTGTGGCACCCCTGAAGATAGGAGACCTTTTCCTATGTTGCTTTTTGACAAAAAGAAAACCAACCTTCCTCTTCCATATTTTCCGGGATATTTGGCCCACTAGTGGCAATTAAAATTTCAAGGAAGCAACAAACACTGTTTATGACTATGCCCCTCACCCCCCATTTTTTAATCATCCATATATATTGCTTTCCCTCATCTACTGTGAAAAAAATGCTTAGTTTGAAAAGTTTGCCTGACTTACGTGCGACTGAATGCTGGATCCATCATTCTGCGCTGTTTGTGCCAGCGTTCATTATCAGTAACAGTCAACACACCTTGACCCATACATCTAAGGGAAAGAAAAAAGAAGTAGACTGGCAATCAGAAACAACAGAGACTATTTTTCAAAATTAAACAGTGTATGTTCAGACCACAAGTAGGTTTGAATTGCAACATTACATCTTTTTATCATACCAACCACAGCTTCTTCGTGCCCATCAATTATTCCTCATTCGAATTACAGGATGGTCAAATCCATTACAATTCATCACTCTCATTAAAGCTTACACATGCCCACAACAATTCCTCATGCCAACCACAGCCTCCTTATGTCTGTCAAAGCTGCCCCATAACTGCTACAACTTCCACATTCCCTTCACAGCTTTCACATTTGCACCACTGCTACTTAATGTCCGTCAGAGCTTCCTTATGGCCTGCACAGATTCTGCAAACTCACCCGCGTGTTCTCACGAGCATGGCAGCTTTCTTATACTCATAAAAACTTGCTCACACTCACCTCAGGTTTCTCATTACAATAAAAGTTTCCTCAAGCCCAACACAACTTTCTCATGGCCTTCACAACTTCCTCGTACACGTAATAGCTTCCTAATACTCATTAAAGCTTCTCTATGGCCATTTCTGCTTTCTTCTGCACACCACAGCTTCAACCAACTCACTATAGCATTCTCAGGACAGCCATAGCCTCTCCATGTCTAGGCCAGCTTCCTCATTCCTGTCACAACTTTCTCATTGCCACTCACACCAATCTATGGTTCATCATATATATCCCATTTTCTTTTTGCCTAACCCAGTTGCATCATGTCCAGCACAGTTTCCTCATACTTATTACATCTTTTTCAGACCCTCGTAGCTTTCTCATGCCCACATGTTCCTCACACCCTCCATATGTACATTTTACATATGCAGATATCCTAAAAATCGGGCATGAATTTGACCTTCACGGACCTATCTTGTGATGCCCCTTGCCTAGACCATTGTTTCATGCTCTTCATAGCACGCATTCTAATGGATTCATATAAGCATAATAGAAAAACAGGAACTCAATTTAATCACAAATCGAATCAACAAAGTCAAGACCCTACACTCTAGTGAAAGATGAGAGTTTGAGGAGTGCAAGGACTATGTCTCTTGATTGATGATACTAACCTTTCACCAAATATATCAAACATCAGCTTGTAGACATTCTGATCCTTTTTATATTGCGGAGACATCAGGAATTCCTTGAAACAAATCAACAATCATGTCAAACATTTTTTTTTAAATTCATACTATATATAATAACGCTACCATTTGTAAACGTGACTTGCAACAATAATTGCTGTGGGCCAGACCCCCCAGGATATAGCGGCATAAAAGTACAAATTTTGCGGCACAAAATTGTAAATTTAGCGGCACAAAAATGTAAATTTAGCGGCATTATAGCGGCACTTTATTTTACTCGTAATCATTCCGTTTCAGCCCTAAATCAATGGAACCTGTTTTAGCATAGTATTCCTCTTTGAAATAGGCATGTGTAAAGTTTCTGCAGCTCTAATCTACTAACCTACTAACCTTGTGGGAGGGGGCATATTTCTCCCAGGGATTTTCTAGCGCCCATGAGTGCACCCCTGCCGGGGCACCACTTTCACTGCTTCCTGGGTGCAGTCGCACCGCTCCCCTTTGCTCCATGGGTGCAGTCACACAGCCCCCATTTGCTCCCTGGGTGCAGTCATACAGACCCCCCATTGCTCCCTGGGTGCAGAGGTACAGCCTCCTCTTGTGTTTTTTTTTTTTTGCAGAGTTTTATATAGCGCGAACTAGAACCGAACCGAATCAGTTATCAGAGCGCTTTACATAGCACCAGTTACGTTACATGTGGACACACTTTCATTTTAGGCACGGGGAGATTAAGTGATTTGCCCAGAATCACAGGGGGTTTTTGGCGTCGTTACCGAGACTCGAACCCAGATCCCCAGGTCCGAGGTCGAGCGCCTTAGCCGTTAGGCCAACCCCACCATGTTGCGTGCACTGACTCCCTTTTATGGGTAGTGTTGACAGGGCAGACATCTCGCAATAATCATCCTTCAGAACCAGGTTCCCCAGTTCCAAATTCAGTAGCTCTGACCATGGTGTCACATCCTCTCCCCCACTAAACACCATACCGCCCACTGAGAGAAACTCGCACTGCCTCAACTATAACCCAATTGTGCCCGCTATAAACACCTGGATGCGGCTCAATTTAAATTACCGCGCCAGTCGTGCTTGCCAGCTGATTTCGCAATTTTTTCGTGAATCGCGAAATGCTGGAGGGTCTGATTAATGACGGCAATGCTCGTCACAGCAAAGAGTGTGATCCTCATTTGATAGGGGAGAATGCATTCTTACAATGGCAGCAGAGTGCAGCATAAAAATCACTATACATAGGTGCAAATATATTCTCAAGTGAACAGCATTTGTGGAATGACATCATTATCAGTGACCAATAATAGATGGCTTCGCTTTGATACACAGTAAGAGTGGCACCAGAAGTCACTTTCGCTTTGTGGGGTTGTAATTGGTGGCTCTCCCACAGCGTCAAACGAAACCCATGGTTCTCTGGCTTCCTTTAGTGGTGTGGCATAATCTACGTTTCTCACTGAGAAAGCTTAGCTTGCTCCACTGTAGGAAACATGTACTAGGCAGCCTTTCATCATAGGATCGCCATGTCAGTATATTAGAGGGCTCACTTTATTTAGGGCGGCCCTATCTAAGTACTTCTTTCTTACTGGGGACCACCATGTGAGGCATAGGCACCAATGGCACCTCGATGCGATGCGATAAAATGCCTTCCAAATCAGGGCAAACCCAAAGAAATGATGGACGGAGCACAGACACTTTTCAGACACTCACCCCCCGTCACAGATCTGGGTTTGAATCTATCATTGTTCTTTAGCTCACTTCGCCATCCCAGTTCAGACCCAGCCATATGGAAATCAGTCTTGACCCTTTTCCTCATGGGAACAGTCCATCCCGAACTGCCAGGTCATCCCTGGACCGGAAACAAGCATCCTGGGACCGGTTTAAATCCAATAGCAAAGTGAGCTGGGGTGGCGAAGTGAGCTAAAGAATGATGATGGATTCAACCCAGATCTAATAGTGACTGGGGGTGAGTGTCTGAAAAGTTTCAGAGCTCAGTCCATCGCCTCCTTGTGTTTGCTTTGTTTGCCCTAAGTTGGCGGAGTATGCCCAAAAGTGAGTCTCTTGCTCACTTTGCCACTGGATTCAAGCTAGCCTGGCTGATGAGGGGTGCTATCCCAAAACCAGTCCCAGGATACTTGTTTCCGGTCTCGGAAAGACCTGGATTGTCAGTTTGAACTGGACTGTTCCCATGAGGAACAGGGTCAAGACTGATTTGCATACAGCTGGGTCTGAACTCGGGTGGCAAAGTGAGCTAAAGAACGATGATGGATTCAACCCAGATCTTATAGTGACTGGGGACGAGTGTCTGAAAAATGTTAGCTCTCTGTCCATCGTCTCCTTGTGTTTGCCTTCCATATCTGGGTCACTGGATGTTTGTTTGCCAAAAACAACCCCCACTTTCAGCAAACCAATTAATTGCTGAGCAGGTCACCATGCACTGGCAACCTGCCTGAAAATGATTTTTTGCAAAACTACTCTCTGCATGTTAGCACTTGAAAGCAATAAAAAAACACTGCAGCACAAGTGGAGCACCTTAACAAAGGCATGCAGTTCCTCACCTACTGAGTGGAGGCAGACGCTCTGCTGCTCTTGTGGCCTCGTGGATGACCATTTGTGATTTAAATTACCCTGTAAGTCTTCTAGTTTTAAAGACAAGGGGTGGCTAAATGGGAGGAAGAGGAACCTCCTTCTCCCCCAAACCCAAAAGAACTCTACCCTGCCCTCTGTTGCGTATCTTTTCCCTTAACATCTAGAACCACTTGAATAGCCTTCATGAACATGTTCTAAGGACACCATAATATTTTAAAGAGTGGCATTATAGCCCTTTCAAGTGAGATGCCTTTATATAATATGTCTTTTTTCGCCAGAACAAAACAAAACACTGTTTCTGCATAGACTCGCAGGCATTTTTTAATCACAATGTGAATAAATTCATGACTACGTTGAATCTTTTCAACTGATCAAGAAATATTTTTACTGTCTTAAATTTTGGATGAACTAAATGTCACGATTAAGTCAATCAAATTGCTATGGTGCAATTCAATGCTTTTGCATGCATCAAAATGTGTGTATGATAAGCAGGTGAAAGGCATACCTCAGTGACTTCCTTGATTATATTATCATATTAAGTTTTTAGTAGCTCTGTCAAAAGGGGCAGAGGAATAGGTGAGGTCAAAAAAGCTTTGACTTGCTATTAACTTTGGCTCGATTTGTATGTGCTGAGCAAAGGTTGAGGGAACCGAATGGCTTAGCTTACTAAATAGGTGTGCAGAGTGAGTGTTGGCCTCTCAGTGGGCTTGGTCCTGGACTAGGCCAGAGTGTGAATGGTGGGTGTTGGCCACATAGAGGGTTAGGTGCATCTCTTTGTGGCTTAGTGGAAGGCTAGTCCTGCAACCAACTCTTACTATACATGGCTTTAGGCTGTGCACAGTGGGGTGCTGGCCGCAAAGGTGATTCAGGGCAGGGGTTAAATGCTGGTTAGGCCGAACAGCCACACCCCCTGTCTGTATTGGCAAATGCTATGTACAACGAGTCTTGGCAGCATGAAAAATTGGCGTTTGGAGCCTGGCTGCATGCCGGACACTGACGCTTACCCCCACTGCAAATGGCCAAAGACCATGCTCAGAAGAGACAGCTGCAAGGGAGAATAGTTGCAAGGCCTGAGCCAGGCCCTATGACCACCTCCTGATGCATCCAAATGAATGTCAGTCTTGCTACATCGTTGACTGGATGCAGGGTCTGTGTAAGAGTAAATTGTCTACATGGGAAGTTGGGTGAAGGGCTTGGCCAAACCATGAGTTGGATGCAGCCCTTCGGCCACCACAACTGCACTGTGGAATGGTTAAGCCTGTGCAGCTAATGGCAGTATACAGCAGTATATGCCTGAGCCCAGGGTTGGACATCTGCACTTGGTGCGTGACAGGCCCTCTATTCGTCCCCAACTGCAAGTGGCCAAAGGCTGCGTACATAGAAAGGTGGGTTCATGAGAAGCGTGGCACAGGACCTTGTGAAAGTTCTGGATTGACAAGGGGAGAGGTGTGGCGCGGCAGCCAGGGCGACTGACGCTGCAATCTGGGGACCACGGTTCGATCCCCGGCTCCGGCGGCAGGGTAGCCCAGCACCATGTGACTCTGGGCAATAGCTCGCTTAATCTTCCCGACGGCCCCCAGCGCCTAGAGACCCTTACTTAAATTAAATTTCAATTCCCTATCTTAAATCAGGTTTTATTCTCTACCACAACAAACTCTATTTAGCGATTTAATGGAATTACATGAAACACATGTGCAATCAGTAATTAGACTTGACTAATCTCATCGCTTGGCAGAGCCGAGATCTATTGGCTTTGCCAATTCTTGTAGTAGTTTAGTGAAAAGCAATTCTACAGCTTTTAAGATACTCTCATTAAAGACGTGTGTTGAAAAGCTTTCAAGGATACACTCTGGTTAATTTTGGCAGGTGGATTTGAGAACAGTTCAAGAAACATTCAGTTTGATTACCAATTTTGAAACGTTAAGCCCAATTTACGGTTGCAGTATGGTCAGCTTGATTCTCAATTCCGAATACAGATGGCAGACAGGAAAGATTGCTTTTGACCTTCGTCACCATTGGTTAAGTAAAAAACAAATCAATCACCTCTGAAGCAGATGGAACCTCAGTGATTTTAGAACAGAATATGCTAAAGATTTGAACTGCCAAGCATTTACTAATATCGTGAAAGTACATGTATGCACAATAAGAATGAATTTAATAGAGTACTGGTTATGCAACACTGGGACATATCACCAGTGGCAATTCTAAAATCATATAGGGCAATCTGAGAGAAAGAAGAGGAAACATGTATTTTAATAAACTGTATTGTTTTAGAACCATCTATGAGATTTGAATCAGGATAAAATCTACTTTGTTTACTAGTTTTGTTTTTTCAGATTCTGTGCTTGCCCACAAAGTACTGCCAAAAAAGAGAACGAGACCGAAAGTGTGTGTGTGTTTTGAAAGATTTGTCCTTGTATTAGCCATTCAATTTGTTATTCTCTAAGAAAAGAAGATTGAGACTCATCCACTTTCCCACCTCTTGGTGAGAAATCTGTAATTTACTCCACCTACAGGGGAGACGCTTCGCCTGTGTGCGAGTTAACTGTGACACCGGCAGCGGGGGCAGGCATCCGAACTCGGCGTCCCAGAATGTAGCGGACCCGTGAGGAAGAGCGGCAGCCCCTCCCCCTTCCTCACCTGGGACTATATTAGCAACTTGCATCTCCCGCTCCGCGGGAGACGCTTCGCCTGTGTGCGAGTGAACTGTGACACCAGTAGCGGGGCAGGCATCGGGACTTGGCGTCCCAGAAGGTAGAGGACCCGCGAGGAAGAGTGGCAGCCCCTCCCCCCTCCTCACCTGGGGTATTTAGCCACATCTGGCCACCCCCGACGCGGGACGCGCCGGGCTAAGCCCGGGACAAGGGCGGGACCGTCTTAGGCCGTCAGAGGCCGGAGAAGGCCGGGCCAGGCCACCCCTCTAAAGTCCCCTACTTCGGATAAGTCTTCATTCTTCCGTGAGTAATTTCAAGGTACCCTGAACTTTGTAAACTTCAGAAAGGTCTATCCCATAGACACTTTCGGAACTAGATACTCACGTTTATTCAGGATAACATTGGAATAATCCACTGATGGCTTATTGCACGAACTAAGTTTATATTTTATTCGTAAGGACTTTATTGTAGTTGTAATATTGATATTTAGTCTATTATTAACACTGCATCGGTATTCATTCATCATCAAGGTATAATTTTGAGTATTTACCACGTATATCAGGATCGAGGTGGTGTACTGACTAGCTGGTGCTGTTGCGGTTGATAACAAGCACCAGGTCTCACTCATCTTTGAAGAAGGCTATTTTATTGTTATAAATAATTTGTACTGGGTGTTCTTGAACTGACAGTATCTTACAATGGCAAGACGGAAAGTTGGAGGTGGCCCGGGGATGGCTGGGACTCTGGATGCTTACCTGACTAGGGCAGAGTCAGTTATTAACAAGGAAATTATAATGAAGGAGCGCAGGTTATCCCTGGATACCTCCTTTGGCAGGTTATCTGCTACTCCAGTCCTCACAGATACTCGGAACCAAATTACCCCTCCACCAGGCCAAGAAAGGGTTCCTCAGATAGAGGATGACATATCCATATCAAACGGTAGCAGGCTCTCTGGGACCCCGGAACTGATACCTAGCCCGGTCAGGTATAAATTACGGGGAAGAGTACAGAAACAAAAGTTAGTATCTACCCGTCCCAAAAAAAACAGTACCATCCCAAAAAAACCCGGGCAACCAAACAACAGGGATATATAGCTACAGGAAATAAGGGGGTGACAACAGCAGAAATACACGACATGGGAAAGGAGCCCCAGAGAAATTTAATCAATAACGCCCAGAGTGATGGAGGAATATTGAAGACTGGGGATGCTGAGGGAGATTTCTGGGGGAAACTAGAGGTCAAGGTAAAAACCCTGCTGGAACCTATTGTATCAAAATTGTGTGGGGTAGAATCAAGGCTTCTGCTTCTGGAGTCTTCGCTGGCTAATTTTCTGAATGTCACAGGTACAGCGGACCCACAGAACCTTAATATTCAACCCCCAAGTACGACGGATAGAACAGGTGGCAGCAATGATAAGGTGGTTGAACTAGTGCTAATTAGTACAAGGTCTATTTTTACAGGTGGTGTTAGTAATCCCAGTAGAGATTCAAGAGAAAAGACACCCCTAATACAACCCTTATGCACCAGAAGGAAATCTCCTATTCCTGAATCAATTCAGAGGTCAGAGGAGGGGCCTAGTGTGGCTCGAAGACCTCTGGTTATTGACCTCTCGCCAGAAGCCACCCCATATGTAGTTATTCTGAGTCATGCCCCTGCCCTCCCACCGGGAGAGAGAACGAAAGCTATGAACAACTGTTGAATAAAACAGTGTACTGGCTTAGCCAGAATACACCTGATGGAGCGAACATTATCAACAATATAATAATGGTACGCAGGGTTAATTGGATTGGCAGATCTAATAAAACAGGGAGCGGGGACTGTATTATTATCAATTTTGATAACCCTCATATTGCGGGTCGCTTATTATCAAGGGGCCTATGCCCACAGTCAACGAAGGGCACTGCAATTAAATTATTACCCTTGGGGTTTTTCTACAGGCCATTACCGTGGAGGGACCCGGTAAGATCTATCCGGGAGGAAAATTGGCAGGGGAGAGATTGGTCCAGGGCGAGATCACTCTATCATCATTCTACCCCTCTGTTACCTCAGATAACACCCAGCAGTTTAAATAATACCGGGCGCAGACTTCCAGTTCATAACAGGTATGGAAGCCTGCGATTGACTCGAAGAAATTGGTGATTCGGGAGGAGGAAGGAAGATTGACACAGGAGCTGCAGAGGACAGATTACATAGGGGGAGATTAAATAATTTAATCTCCTGGAATATTGCAGGGTTAGCTCCCAAGATAGAGAACCCTAGCTGGATTACTTACATTAAGCAATTTTTGATAATTTGCCTGCAAGAAACCTGGTCGGCTGAATGTGATCTTCTTCTGGAAGGATACAAGGCATATTTTGCCCCAGCAATTGTCTCTAACAGGGGGAGATCAAAGGGGGAACTGGTTATTTATGTTTCTGTAGCTTTGGCATGCAAAGTATGTGTAATTCCTACCTCCGACCCGGGTATTCTTGCTATAATACTACACGGAGGGAATTGTATGGTAGGAGTGGTAAATTTCTATAACTCACTTTCTTCATGTTCGGACTGCAGCCATATACTTGCTCTGAATGCTTTTATCAATAAGTCTATGAGTCATAGTTTAAATAATCTCATGGTCATGGGTGATTTTAATATGCATCCTTGTGGTAACCCCCTACTTACATGTATTTCTGAGTTGAGCTGCCCTCGAATTCACGGATTTCACTTTGAGCACTCGACTGAAGGGGAGTTGCTTAATGACATGATTACCATGGCACTGATGGACCCTTACACTAGATTTGGGGTGCCCACTTTTAAGGGCCATGGGAAGGGGACATTCATTGATTTTCTGCTGATTTCATCCCTTATGCAATCATTTGTACACTCCTTCCTAATTGATGAGAGTGAATTCAGTGATCATAACCCTTTATCATTATACTTAACAGGCCCTTGGGTTGCAAAAACAGGATCAAACCCTAAACAGGGAGAACTGAGCACCACTGATGGAAAGCGTAGACTTAGATGGACCCAAGTAACACCTGAGCTGTTTTATAACGATATCAAAGCTGTATGTGGAGAAGTGTGGCTCACTGGTTAGAGGAGGTAGATCCTGAAGCAGAGGTCAGACATGGGACCAGGGTTCAATTCCCGACGCGGCAGGGTCTTGAGCCCAAATATCCACGGACTCAATAATTCTCGTTTCGGTACCTACTCAAATCTCGGGTTCACACTCTGCAGCTCTGGGCTCTGCTCTGCAGCTCTGGGCATCAGCTTGCTTAATCTCCACTACGGCCCCCCCCCCCCGAGGCGGGATGCCTGGCTTCCACCTTGGGGAGGCCCAGTACGGGTATCTCACAGGGAAAAGCCAGGACGGGTTCCCAAGGCAAGCGCCGAGATGCCTACGGGTAATAGAGCACTATATAAGAACGCATAATAATAATAATAATAATAAGTATGTGCAGATGAAATTGTCACCTGTACACAGGGGGGGCAACAACACACAAAGGTGTTAGTGGCTTTCCAGACTATCTCAGATAGGGTTACGGAACTGTTGTCTGTACCAGTTAAGAATCAGATAAATGTGGGCCCTAAATGGTTTGATCAGCAATGTTCAAAAACAGCAAGAAGTCTGAGGGCAGCTTTAGCTTCCTGCCCCAGAGTGCAAGCTGTCGTAATAGCATGTCGCATGGAATATAATATAGCGTTAGCCAAACGTAAGGAGGCCTTAAGGGACGAGGTATGGAATGAGCTATTGGATCTTGAAACTCTTAAGAATAGCTCAAAGTTTTGGGGCACATTAAAGAAACCATTTCTTGTCCAGGAGACAGGAGGTGGCCTTGAATGTCATAAATTTAAAGGAGGGTTAGGAGGCTCATTTCGAGCAGATGTATGCTTGCCCCTATGAAGAGAATGACAGCCTGGTACCTGATTTCAGTGTTATTAAAATTATACTTGGAAGGGGTGAAATATTGGAAGGAATTCTAGGCTTAACAGCTGGCAAAGCTCCTGGCCCCGATGGGATTCCCCCAGACTTATTCAAGTCTGATCCTTCTTTCTGGGCTCCAATTTTGGAATCTGTTTTTAATGCCGTGGTTCAATGCGGATGCCCACTGTCTTGGGGGATCTTCACTATTGTACCCGTTTTTAAAAAAGGGGATAAAAGCAGCCTGCACTGCTATAGACCCATTTCACTCATAGACTCCATGGTGAAAGTAATGGGAAGGGTTCTCCTGCAAAGGCTCACTCTATGGGTCGATGACAATAACTGCATGTCTGACGCACAGTATGGGTTTTGTAGGGGACGATCTACGACCACCCAGTGCCTTAATCTCTTCTAGATATTAAGTAAGTATACAGTGACTTACAAGGGGACCATCCACCTTGCCTTCATGGACTTGTCCTCAACTTTTGAATGTGTGAACAGGAAGAAGCTGTGGCAGTTCATGAGGGCAAAGGGGGTTGAAGGTGGTATCGTACATTTTTTAGAAGATCTACACAGACACACCCGAGCAAATGTTAGATTTTCTCAAGATCTGAGCGTGACGAAGGATTTTAACATTAAAAGGGGAGTCTGACAAGGATGTATTCTGGCTCCCTTTTTGTTTAATTTTCATATTAATGAATTAGATAGCGAATTACAGGAGGTGGGGGCCGATTGCACCAGAGTGGGACGTCGGGGTATCCCGGTTCTACTATACGCAGACGATGCGGTCCTCATATCCAGGACTGAAAGAGGCCTCCAAGCTCTTTTAAATGCTTTCAAGTACTTCATGACAGACAGGGACTTAACAATAAATAATTCCAAATCATTTATTATGCAGGTAGGCCAGCCACCAAAAAGGAATTTCCAATTTAATGCGGGAGATGCAAAAATTCCCATATCTAGCACGTTCTCGTATCTTGGAGTCCTTTTTGATAACAAGTTAAAATGGGGCCCGCATGTTCTGAAAAAGAAAGGGGACGTTGCTAGGGTGAATGCATCAATATTTAATTTTGCATCTAAATTGGGAAAAAAGCCTACTGGCGCTATGTTGCAATTATAGAATGCCAAATCAGTGGCTACAGCAACATTTGGTAGTGAAATTTGGGGGTATATTCGGGGAGAGCAATTACAGATTGTGGAGAACACTTTCCTGAAACGTTTACTGTGTCTCTCACAAGGTACATCTAACCTAGCTGCCCATGAAGAGCTGGGGGTCCAGTATGTCAGTGACATCTTTTCCCTGCGCCCACTGTCCTGCTGGTTAAAATTGTGGTTAAACCCTGATATCCCCCTTACGCATATGATTTTAAAAGACTGTCTGTCTATGGATAACTCATCTGCTGTACCCTGGCTGAAATATCTTAAGACAAGCTTCTTAAGCCTAGGGCGGGGTGAGTTATTTGAAACCCCTGAATGTATGATTAAGAGGGATCTGGAGGCAATAAAAACGGCCTTCCTCATGGAAAGGAAATTGATGAGGGAAGCTAAAGAGGTTCTGAAACCGAGAGTCAGGACATATGTCATGTTAAAAACAACACCATACACTGAGCCTTATTTAATGGGTTCTCTGTCCTCATACGAGAAATTTTTACTAACCAGATTCCGGTTGAATCGATTTTATCATTTGCTTGTTAGGCCACAAAACTCTGTTTTTAGTGAAGAAGCAACCGCCTGCGGCTGCGACGGAAGGTCTCCGCAGGACATGCTGCATTTTATGTTTTTATGTAAATTATATGAATTTCCCCGTAAACGCTATCTGGTGCCGCTTTTAAAGAAACTTAACTTTTGTCAGATCAGACCAGCCATGGTGTATTTACAACTATTACATAGTGACAGTATCCTTTTCGTATTAGAGTTTTTAAAATCAGCTGTAAAATACGGAAAATGTTTGGATTTATAATGATTTTTGCATAAACTTTCTTGCATATGTATTTAATACACTTTAGCAAAGATCGTATTGCTATAAATTGCTGCTAACTCTGTACTTTTGTATCTTGATGATGGCTTTCTTAATAATGAATTTTATTCCGTTGTATTTGTATCTACTTTTATGGTTTGCAAAACAAAACCGAAATAAAGTTTTATTGATTGATACTCCACCTACATTGAGTATAAATGCAACTATGAAATGAAAAAGGTGTTTACATATTTTTGTAGTCATAGCGCCAAATCCATAGAATTTAGGCCCCCATTACAAGTTTAGGGCTGACTTCTGGCCCATGTGCAAACACATGGTTACACTTAGGGCCTGATTTTGATGTCAGGCAAAATTCCTTTTGTCCGACACAGACTCAGTCCTGGGACCGACCGACACCCGATCGGCAGTCCCGACCCCCTCAACAGGAGGCAACCGAACACTGTTCGGTCGCATTCCTATATTTCACTAAGGGAGCATGCATTACAGCCATAACCTGGCCATAATGCATGCTCCCATAGTGAAATGGGAGGTGCGGTTCATCCCTGCACCTGATGGCATCCCAAGGTGCCTGCCACAAGTTGCAGGGATCAACAGGGGGCACCATATGTGCCACCTTGGCCTCTGACTGGAGGCCGTGCACCCGAAACACACTCTCTGACATGGCATCCATGTCAGACAGGCCAGCATGGAAACCATGTCGGAGACCATGCATTGTAATCTCAAGGGCGGAAAGGCCCACTCTTGAGATTACTAGCTGACGTCTGACTGGTGAACTGGCTCTCCGAGCCCGTCGCAAGCTAGCCAGAATGACCGGCCGGTTTCCTTTCCGACTGTCTCCATCGTAATGAGGCGGTTAAAGAGGAAATTGAGCTGCCAATTATGTTGCAGCCCTGAAGGCTCTGACCACAGGTCGGAGCTTTTATGGGCCGCATCGTAATCGGCCCCTTAATGTTTTTGTTTAGAATGTGGTTTTGTTGACTGAGATGTCTTAGTTTTCCCAAACTATGGTGCAACATTAGTAACCATTATAAAAGTATATGGCTACTCCATATCATTTCCTGATACATTTTCCTGATTAATGAAATATAGAAAGAGGCAACCTACTTGAAGTCTGAGTTTTCGGAAAAAATACCATACCTGAAAATGTATTTTGAAAATAAGAGCCTGGAGAAAATAACAATGATTGAACAAAATCCTTTGAAAGGTGTGCCCCATTCATATCAAACAACTGAACTAATTATGACATGTGCTCATTTTTGTAATTCCGGGTTTAAGGGTAGAAGGGGGAGGGTTCTGCTTAAAGGAGAAACAAAACATTTAATGATTAGAAAGGTAAGCAATAATCTTTATCGTTTGTTCATGTTAATGCACAGTCTCCTTTTCACAACTACCCCTTACACAGAAAGGTGAGCTAGTGGATCGTTGTAAAGCTCTTCCACACTTGCGTGGATAGACGTGAAGGTGGATCCCTACAAACAATACATTCAAAGGATTATGTTGTATCATACCTTTATAGCTCCAGGACTTGAAACTAGCAAAGAAACTTTATGGAAAACGTTAATGCGTACAACATGACCATACTTCTTCGCCCTATGGAAATAAGAGAGTATCATGAGATTGCTATGGGTACAATTTGCAATGCCCCTGTGTTAAATAGTTGAAAACATATATTCTATAACAATATATACACCAAATACCAGTCATTGTATTTCATTTCTATAAATAAATTATATACATTGTCATCTATTTATATTCATGTTATAAATCTAAAGCAAACTATATTCATAAACTTAAAAATAAGTAAACAAAGAAAAAGTATTACTGTGCAACAGTCTGTCATGATCCTTGTCTTATAATGCCATCAAGTGTTTCTGTTGGGTTGATAATCATGTGATCAAAGGAAGGTCGAACTTTTAAGTGTCAACAAAACCAAGAGATTACATTTAAGGTTCATAAAAACATATCTATTTTTGTATTTCGTAATTCTCCTGCCACATATTCATCCAAGCTGTCACACGGCCCTTACAGCTCATTGGATGAGAGAAAAACTCAGCACAAAATTCTCTTTCTTTTTCCAAAGTCCGGGAAGAATCATGGTCTGCCACTGTGATTAATTGAAATAGAGGTGGAAGGAAGACAGCGTTAAACAAAGAGGTATATCCATACTGCCCCAAATTAAGGATGGCATTCTGTCTTTCAAGACCTGCAGTGGAGCAGACTACTTCATTCAGAGCATTGTATACAATCCCAGAGATCTATGATTGGCTCACTGGCTCTTCTAATTAACACAACACACAGACCTTTTAAGCAGTGAAGCTTCTCATTTATCCTAGTTGACTGGTTTGCATTCTCCTCTTTGCAGATCATCAGACAAAATGTAGCATGAGTTTGGAACTTTACAAGAAAACAGCTAGGCAGCAACAGTCGTGCAAACTGATCTCGTTCTGGTGACAGTCCAGTGAGGAGTAGGTGACACAAGTTGTGATTTTGAAGGGAAATATGGGTGACAACAATTGACTTAAGGGAAATGTTGGGGGCGGGAGGAAAAGAAGATTCACCCTTGTTTCGCATGTGTGTGGGGTGAGTTTGCTGCATCCTGGGGCTCAGAACATTAGTGAGGCAACAGGGTGGAGTGGTGCCTTAGCAGAGCAACAGGAGTGATGGACACTGTCATAGAAATACCCTAAACAAGACTTGTGTACCATATAAAAAAGGGGCCTTGTGATAAACAGCCCTGGTGGAAAGGGCAGCCTGGAGTTTAATCACAATACAATTGTGATTCTATGAGTAAGGAGTGAGCCCATCTGTGTCCTCTTTCTCTACCTTTCTGTGTTATGGAGCCTGGAGTTTAAGACAGAGGAGGATCAGTATTGTGGCAACTACAGATTGGATTAAGGAGAATGATGGATGGGTTTCTAGTGCAGGCAGAAGCCCAGAAATGAAGACCTGGTCATTTAAAATTCAACAATTCAGTGGCCCCTGGGGTCTCTTGATCCATTGGAGTGCAGATGACATAGCCCACCCCCGCAAGAGAGATGACAGTTCACCTCTCTTTGGCCTTTCTGGCACAGTAGATAACAATAAGAAGAGACCTAGAGCCTCTGGAGCATCTGCAACTATACGGTGGCGGAGTTTATTAGGACGTTTTCAATGCCAGGATAGCTACAACATGACACAACAGTTTGCTCAATATGTGGTGGTAATATGTGGACCTGGGATAAAAGACTTCAGTCTCACACATGCATTTTCTGTAGGGTGGAATATTGTATTGCTTACGTTAATTTGTCACAATTAAGGGCCTTGGACTAGCTGGAAATCTGATTTGTGTAAGAAAATGGAATTTCACTATGTTCCAAAAGTCAATACCCTTTTAGAATGGCATAATATTTGAATGTGTATTCCATGACCTGGTGAAGCTATGGAAATTGCATTACAGACTGTGCATGCTTGCTTCTTCTTGCACAATTGGCACACCATTGCTTAGAAAGGATTTAAGGTCAGCTTATATGATGATATAACAGTGAGAAGACTAGGGATGAATTGAGATTGAAAGATGATTGGAAATTTGGAAAGAGGTGACCACAGTGACTTAAAACAGAAAAGGCCAAACCATGCCTCCTGTAAATTTGTAGGTGGGGATAAACTAGGCTGCAGACATGTCTGATTAGAACACTCCTAAAAGCATAACTATTGAGGCACAGTATATAGGCACACTTTGAATGACGTTAGAAAACAGATGAATAAATAAAATGCTACTTTTGTAAATTCAATAACAAATTTAATACTGTTTTTGTTCATCACACTTTGGAATAATATTCATGATAATTAATGGAAATGGCTTTTTTTTAAGTTGCATCTAACTTTCTTGAAGTTGGAAAAATCAGTGTGCTACCTTTCAGACAGAGTCAGCCACACTCTCTCAGGTATGGGAGAACCAACAGGCTGTAGGCAGGATCAAAGCGTCCTTCTCCCCACACATATGCATTGCCTCAGTGAGAGAAGTTAAGATGGCGTTAGGGAGGCAACAGTGACAGAAAGAGCTCTGCTAACCAGAAATTCATGGTAAATGGTTTCAAAGAAGAGGATGCACACACCTCACCCCAAATACTGTGATCTTGAAGCATCCCCTGGTACAGTGACTCACGGTACCTCCTAGAGAACTGATAGATTAAAATTTCTTGGTATGGTATGGTATGGTAAAGAGTTTTGTACCGCGCTCGGCCACCGTACGGCTTCATGGCGCTCGTGAATAATGCGGGGAAGCTGGGACATGTGTTATTTACTCAGAAGCAGACTGAAAAAGATACGTTTTTAGCAGCTTACGAAAACAACCATAGGTAGGACAGTGACGAATGGCCGGTGGAAAAGCATTCCAGGTTTTGGGTGCGCAGAAAGAAAAACAAGAACCACCATGTTTTTTCCGTTTAGTTCTTGGGATAACTAGCAGATTGTGTCCGGAGGAACGAAGATTTCTGGAAGGAACGTAGCATTTCAATTTAGAAGTAATGAAGATAGGAGCCAGATTGGATAGGGCTTTAAAGATTGTACAGCCCAATTTGAAAATGCAACGCTTAGCTACAGGGAGCCAATGAAGGCTCCGTAGTAGAGGCGAGACATGTTGATGGCGGGGTTGGTGAAAAATCAGGCGTGCAGCCTGATTTTGCACGAGTTGCAGTTTTTGAAGGAGGTATGAAGGGATGCCGGCATACAAGGCATTGGCGTAGTCAAGTCTTGACGTGACCAGGGCCATGATGACAAGGATCAGTGCGTCTCTGGTAAGAAATCCACAGACTTTTCGTATCCTGCTTAGTTGGAAAAAGCAGGATGACGTCACCGCACTGATCTGGGGCCCCATGGATAGGTCGTTAGAAATGACTACGCCAAGGCTCTTCACAGATTTAACAGGACAAGGAGGGAACCCTAATGAGGGGGGCCAGAAGCTATCATTCCAAGGATTAGCTGCGCCACCCACCAAAAGAAGCTCAGTCTTGGTGGGATTTAATTTGAGTTGACTATGGTACATCCACTCGTAGATCTCGAGCAAGGTGGACTGAAAGGTGGTACAAGAGGAAAGGGAGGTATCGGTTGGAAAAATTAACTGCAAATCGTCCGCATAATTAAAGATGGTAGCGGCGGACTTACAAAGGGAAAAAATCAGGGGTTGCATATATAAATTAAATAATAAAGGGGATAAAGCGGAGCCCTGAGGGACACCGCAAGATAAAGGGGAGTAGGAAGCCGAGAAAGTGGACAAATGCACAGCCTGCGAGCGGTTATCCAGGAAGGACTTGACCCACTCAAGGGCCATACCCCGGATGCCGGCGTTCCCGACACGGTCAATCAATATTGCGTGATCAACCGTGTCGAAAGCCGCCGACAAATCCAGGAGGACAAGGGCCTCAGGGATGTTATTATCAGCGCCCTTTCTAAGGGTGTCCATAACAGCAACAATAACCGACTCGGTGGAATGAAGGGGACGGAATCCAGCTTGTTGGGTCTCCAGAAAGGATGAGGTCTCAATGAAGGCACTCAGGCAGCGGGTGACATAGGTCTCTAGAATCTTCGCCAAATAAGGGAGAAGGGAAATGGGTTTATAATTGCTCAGGTCCGTTGGATCGGCATTGGTCTTTTTCAGAATTGGAGTAACCACTGCCTGTTTAAAGGAGTCCGGGACCGTCCCTGTCGCCAAAGAATTGTTAAGGAGAGCCAGGGGGGGTTCGGGACAGGCCAGAAAAATGTCCCTAAGAACCTGGAAAGGGCGACAGTCGGTAGGGGAGCCAGAACTCACTTTATGCAGGAGTGACCCAAACTCTGAAAGGGAGATAGGGGGGAAGACATCCAAACTACAAGGGTTTCCAGGGGGTAAGGGAGGGGGGTGAGGGGATGAAGGCGGAGGAATATTGTTCTTGATGTTGATAATTTTTTCGGAAAAGAAAGCATTGAGTGAATCACACAGAAGTTGGGAAGGCTGAGGTTGAAGGGCGACTCGGTCTGGTAATGAAAGCTCATTCACAATGGAAAAAATATCCTTTGTTTTAGAGGCGGACTCTGTAATTTTTTGAGAGAAGTAACTAGTTTTGGCTGATAAAATAGATTTTTTATAAGTTCTCAGGCAGTCCATAAACTCAATTTTCAGCTGGTGGTCATAGTTACGCCTCCAGCGGTGCTCAGCCTGACGTAAAGCCTATTTATCTGCTTTCAGTTGGTCCGTGAACCAACGTTGGGCGTCATGAGGGCGCCTAGTTTTTATATTTTTTAAAGGGGCGATGGTATTGCAAGCAGAGGATAGCCATTGGTCAAGAAGAAAATCCTGGTGGGACACCAGGGTCGAGGTCCGAGGAATTGTGGAGGACAGAATGGAGTGAAGTTCCACCAGATTAGCTGTCTTCCAATTTCGGGCAGTAAACTTAGTCAAAGGCGGAGGGAGGTTAGGAGTGATCAAGTTAACAACAAAGGAAATAAAATGGTGGTCGGACCAGGAGCATGGGGTCACCGTGGGGGAGAGGATATCTAAATTGGTTGTCCACACCTGATCCAAGATGTGACCTTTACAGTGGGTAGGGGTGGTAATATGTTGATTATAGTTCAGGCCTGATAGAAGGTCGGAAAATTCCACCGAGAGGTGACTTTCTCGGGGATCAGAGGGCCAATAGTTAAGGTCCCCAATGATCATAACCTTGGCATTGTTGATAGTCAGCTGTGAGATATAATCAGCAAACTGACGAGGGAATGAAGGCATGGAAACAGGAGGACGATAAATAAGGACAACAACAAAAGAAAACCTAGAGGAAATAAATTTGACAGTGAGACATTCAGTTCTAGGGATTGCAGTACAGGCTAGAGTGGTGAAAACATACCGAGAACGGATAATGGCAGCCACCCCCCCACCGACTTGGCCTGCTGATCGATTGACCTGCAGGATATAGTACCCGGCAGGGATGGCAGCAAGAATATCGGGGACAGAGTCCTCGGTCAGCCAAGTCTCTGACAGGAGGAGAATATCTACAGAATCATCGTCTAGTAGGTGGAAAATTTCCAACTGGTGTTTCACCAGTGACCGGGTATTAAGATACACCACGGACAGTAGAACAACATCCGGCGGTGGCGAGTAGGAGGGGAGGGATGTCGGCACAGAACAGGAAAGCGAAGTGGCAGGACTGAGGGTAACTGGGGAAACATAAATACCACAATTCAGAGCAGCCTGTGTTGCCTGGGCTGATAAGGAGTAGGAGTAGCGAAACAATAAGAGGTCAGCGGAGGAATAGGAGATAAAATGGGCATTATGAGTGGCCGCGGGCCACAATCGGCCGCGGACGGGCGCAGACGGGCTTGACTTATGCGCGACTTCGGCGCGAAGTCGGCGCTCCCGCTGCGCTCGTCCGCTGCGCTTCCGCCATGTGACCATGATATACCCTGTGTAGAGTGAGCCGCTAGACCGCTGACCTGCACGATGGAAGGCAGGGCGGAAGTGGGGAGGAGGGCAGGAAGTGTTGCTCAATGCTGACCCTCCACACAAACGGCACAATGCCGGGGCCGAACGGGGTCTAGAGCAAAAGATAGAATACAACAAGCTCGAGCCCAATGCCCAGCGGAATGCAACAAACAAATGCAGGTAGACGTTAGGATAACAATTTTTAAAAGCTAGTATTCAGCTAGAAGTCTTTAAAATATGCTGCAGCGCAATCTCACAGGCGCAGCCTCAGTCGCCGCGTTAATCCATCTCAGTCGCCTTCATTCATAGTGCAGGCTGCGTGACACCCTGAGACCCAGAGTGACAGCCCTTTAGCTAGGTTTTGCAAATCAGCTCTATGACTAACACTAGGATTCAAAGCCTGGGCAATGTTGCTGTACTCAAGCACTCAGGTATCTAACTTCTCTCTTTGCTATCAACAAGATGCTGCTGTAATTCACATAAAGTATGCAAATTAGTTCACTGGGTTAAACAACCCCTGAATTGTCAGTAACTTCTCTTTTACGCATCAATCAAACGTAAGTTAATGTGTATTCTTCAATTTATAACCTATTTATGGCCAGATCACAAAAACTGAGCTCTGGAAGTGTTGATTTAAGACAGGTCTCTGCCATCGTTTTGGGCTGACTGGAATTTAAGTAATTGAAGAGTTGGAGCTGCCATATTTTACCATCTAATCATTGGTAAATGGCTGTATGTGACTGGCTTTAAATGAGTGGGCTGCTTTTGTTTAGCAGTGTAACAGCATTTGTTAACAATGCTACAGAAGCTGGCAGAACATAACACAACAACAAAACACATATCGACAAAACAACACAATTAAAATAGAACAGGTAGCAACACAAGAAAACAGTCAACACAGAATACAAGACAAGAGCCACAGTACAACACAATGATCAAATGTAGCCTGAAGCACAGCAGCACAAAAAAAGAACACATCACTATAATACAGTGAAACACAATAAATATGTACAAACGTTCCTGTCATACATTGCCACCTACAGAAATCTGCTTTCCTAATACAGTGGTAAAGGTCATTTGCACCAAGCACTAACTTACTCACCACAATAAAATATAATAGTGACAGTCAAAAATGTTTTGTGATCCCTCTCCTGATGTGATTTTATAGCACCACCGAAAGGCACCATTAATATTACTCAAGTGTCTTCCTAAAGTTCCAAAGCTCAGCCACATACTGACAAACATAATTTACAGAACAGGTTTAGAATTATATCCTTACCACAAGGGTCCATTAGGAGAGGAACTCAGTTTGTCTAATCTCTCATGTGAATACCACAACATAGTTCAGTTAGTATGCCAACCTGAAATAGCCCTCCCAAGTAAAAACAAACTACCCAAAACAGGAAAATAAGCTTTAGCCATGAGGGAATGGGAGGTGCCAGCTCATGCTGTGCATTCACCTCAGAATCATATTCATTTCTATGAAAGACCTCAGCCTGAGGTTTTTCTCGTCTGGGTAATCTTGATTCTTCTATTTTGACTGAAGCAGGGACCGTCCAGTGATCTGGCAGAAGTCATTCTAGAGAATCCTAAGGACACTGAATTGAAAGGTTAAAGGGCTCTTTGAAGACATCTCCATCTCTTGTATCTCCTATTGTCCTCACTCTTTCTTAACCTGTCTTCCCACTTCACAAGCTTTAAGGCTTCTAAGCAACTGGAATTTTCTTTGTTGAGACCTCAGTGGTAGTTTTCTGGTTTTGTACATTAATTTGGACTTTTAGACTCTGGGAGCTGTCAATTATTCTAAATTCAGCTCATTGTTTATCAAAATACACATGCGGCTCAAGGATTTGGATATGTAGTGAGGGTGCAATATTTTTAGGGTAGGAAATATAAAAATATGAAGCAAATAGTCACTATAATCTTTCATCAAAGGATTATACGAACGAAAGAATTAAATAAAAAAGGAACCTCTGACCAATATGAAATAGGCAAAAGGTGTTAACATTTTTCTCCTACTGCTGTGCATGTGAACATTTCAGCATTCCACTCCACTGATTTTTCATAGTATTTACTGGTTTCTTGTCAACTTGGATGGCCTTCATAGAGAGTAAACATAGAATACAGCGGCAACGCGGAGAGGAACTTGTGAAGGCAGGGAATAACGTATATACCGGACTTAGTTTAGGGCCTGCCTTTTTAACGTTAATTTAAAATTTGACAGCATTTTATTTTTTTAAATGCCCTTCACATATACTAAGTACAGGCAAAACACTCCAAATGCTAATTACTATGATGTATGAGAAATATAAAGCTATAAATATTATGTACCGGCCTAATAGCCTTTCATTCTTATGTTTAAAAATTATAGAAAACTTGTCAACATTATGCAATTGAGAATGAACATTTAATTCCTTCAAGTATAAACATATCTTTTAGCCCCTCCTTGTACCTATGTGCAAAATAGAAAAGCAAGCACTTACCACTCTAATAGCAGCTCATGGATAAGCTCTTCCTTTTTCATCCCCTTTCGGAGACTGGGAAGGTGTCCAAAAAGGAAGCTGCAAGGCATGAAAATGTATAGGTCAATAATCACATTTTACAATTTAAATCACGTGAAAGGCACCTACAAAACCTGGTTCCTGGTTCAAAGATTTACAGTTTTATGGACTGTACTTTGCCATCCTAATGAACTAACTTCCATCAAAAGTTATCTCTGTACTGTGAAAGAAGTGGCAGCTGGTGACATTTGAAAGGGGTTGGCGTACAATTGTTGTTGTACTGCACTGCAGCGAGCGAGCATTGCTAGCGAGCTGGAACAACCTACGGGGAGTTCGGGGGTGTTCTCACCCAGAGACCATTTTCGAGAAAAGAGTGGACAAATGTTGCGTTTTCAAGCAAATTTGAGAAAGCAGGCAGGTTAATAAAGCAATTGCAGTTATTACATTAATAGAGAGTTGTCATATAACAACATAGGTAGCTGCTTATTCAGTATACTCTTAGAGCTTCATAACATACTTTGAGATACAATGCATTGCTGAGTACTTGCCGTCTGTTGTGTGACCTGTGCTCTAATCATTCTGTGTACTGTTAGAAGTTCCTGGGCTGTGAACTGTTAACATCTAAATAGTGACTACAGTCTTGTATACACTCCGTGTAGGCAACAATTTGAAAGTGGATTAATCCATTTCATGCTATTGAAGAGCAAGAAAAGCATGAAGAGCCAAGGGCAATACAACTATAACAATGCATCATTCAAAGTCAAAAATTAATTGACTCAATTTTCCATCGGTCCCTCAAAACTAGCACCAGTATGGCTTGCATTGCTGAAACTTGCCTTTGTGCGCTCATTTTCCATCAGAAAACAGAAGAAGTGGTTTCCCTGCAGTAGCACTAAAACTGAAAATCTGCCAGTTCAAAGCACAGGAAATAAATAACAGATGTTGCCAGTACTGAATCTATGGTGCTCAAATGACCATGCTCGAAAAGACTGGGAAGCTGAGCCTCAGCCTGCCTTGCCTCAATGGAGAATTAAAGATAATTTCAGATGGAAAGGGAGTGAGAAAAAATGGCACTTGTTAATCTTAGGCCTGGGAAAAAATAATCACACTGTGACACCGGAGAACACCAACTGCAGTTGAAAGCTATTTCTTACACTGAAAGCAACAGCCCATAGCGCAAATGCTTAAACTTTGCACTGTGTGTCTGCCCCCTCTCTCTACCCCGGCCGACATCCATGGCATCCATGCAACTGCATCCAAGAGGGAAGGGTATCGACGCGCTAGAAAGCACTCAAAGTAAACCTTTTTTTTATCCTGACCCTGGTCTAAAGCACCAGGATATCAGCAGGAAGCCACAGCTTCCCAAACATACTCACCCCGGCCGGAGAGTTATGAGGCCATTAATTCCACCAGGCCCCATTTAACTCACAAACACCCAACACAATATCACTAAGAAGGGTGTCACGCGGCCAGTTTCCAACAGGCGTGATATGAACACCAGTTCAGTCTGCCAAAAATACCTATATTTAATGTGGAAACCATGGGCCAAAATCGCCCATAGGCTATGATTGACATCCAATGAAAAGCCAAAACTGATAATACTGGCAAACAGCGTCATTTTTAAGTTTGCCTTAACCCTTGTGGCCTTAATGCCATGAAGAAATGACAGACAAGCGACTACACCATTGAGGTACAGCTCACGGCTGCTGCAGGCAGTGCTGGCCCTCACTTCACATGCACAATAGTACATCACCATGATCACTATAATAGCGCCGAAAGCCCTCACGGTGTGATAACGGCGCCTACATCTCTGTCCCCAGAGGTGCCAAGCCGCCCTCGAGAACACTATTGATGCAGACAGGTCCTTTGCAGGAAGAACGTGCAGCCTCCCACAAACACACGCACAGTCCAGGTTCTAACAGCATTGCCAGCATGAACACGGCAAGGCCAAGGGCAGCATTGTACTCTATATTGTATAAACAACAAGGGACCCCAATAACGTCAGCGAGGGACCTTGGGGAGCTTATTATACAAGAACAACAACGGTCTCAAGCAAGGAGACAAAAATGAGTAGAGAATAAATATAGACCCAGTCAGTTCTATATTGGTGATGACATGTCCAGCCGGACAGAGGTCTTCTGAATTTTTACTTAGTAAGGAGTTTTAGAACAACGTAATAACCTTCAACATTTCACTGGTGTGGGGCACAAGCCTGTACCCAACCACACAGATATACAAACACAACAGGACAGGGCTTACAAGGCAAGAGCAGCAGTTTCTGTAGAATTCCAGTCATACAGAAAAATTACAATAGGTACCATTACATAGCATTGTATAGAAATTCATTACACAAGTATATGGTACTTATGGTCGACGGCGTTTCGGTCCCATTATTAAATAACGGGGACCATCATCTGTAGTGTAGTTCCTATTATCCCAATAGGCTCTGCGCATTGGAATAATACCTTCAATAGTATAGGCCTAGACCAGACGTTAACTAGGTCTACTACTGTCGATATTAGACTTAAAGTTTTGGGTTTTGCCAGCTAGCTCAGAGTTCACTAGAAACTTTCTCGAATAGGCAAGGAGGAGTTGAACCTCCCTGGATAGACAAGAAGGGATTTAGTTTCTGACAACCATAGAACATGACAACTTTGCTCTCCCCTAATCAAGAGTGTATCTCTAGAGTCGTGTGAAAACAAAAGACGACTTATTTTACTCAGTCAGTACGTGCATTCTTAGTCTCACCAGATTGTAGAGAAAAGGAAGAGACGGGCGTGTTCAATAAAAGATGTTATTTATTGATCAGTCTCTTTTCTCATACAAGAGAAATGGATCGATATTATTGCAATACTTATGGTTAAGTAAAGTGCATACAATAAAAGCAGAAGTATAAAATAATACTGTAAAAACATTGATATGGTTTCTAAGCCATATGATGGTTTAAAATGAATAAAATGAATACATACACATTTACATTTGACTAATCGTACTCAACTGGTGTTTCTAACTACGCCTACCCCGTGTACCTGACTTAAGCCTAATACGTGGGCGGGAATAGAAATTTACAGTTTAAGTTAAGTTTGTTTTGCCAAGTGACTGACTAGAGAATTCTCTGCAAAGGGTTATTCAGTTCTGTACCTGGAATCTAGGATGAATGAGGGATGGTATCTCTCGTCTCTGGTCTCGATATTCCAGGCTGCCTGCGAGGGCTACCCGGAAGCGCCGGAGCTGGATTTCTCGGCAGGAGAAAAGGCAGCTTCTCGTTCTCAGCGCGTCAGGAAGGCGGGGCTGCGCCAGCGGGGTCTGCTCTGCTCTGGGCTTCGGCAAGTCTGGCTGCTCCGATCTCGTCACCACCGCGTGTGTTTGCATAGGGCAATATCGGTAATATTTATACCTTTAAGGTGCCGAGATTGACGTAAGGATGGACATAGATACGTCAATAAGGATGTCATACGACCTGGTCGTTAGCACATTCTTTTGCTGAAGTTCTCGGTGAAATCAAAACAATGGCCGCAGGGTTTTTCCCAGGTTGTCATAGGTTTGATTTGTTTTGAGAACTCCGTATGCCTTATCAGGGGCTGGAGGAATATCGCTTGTCTAATTAGATGGCAAGCGTTATGACCTAATCAGATAACACGTTCCTGTGCCGTAGTGTGGCTTTATCAGATAACGGTTCCTGCATCATGGGGGTTTTCCGCCTCATGGGATGGCTGCTAGTTAACTTGTTAACCAGAATAGGGTCAGGAATAGGGGGATCGATACAGAACCTATAGGAATACATCACACCCACTCCACGCTAACTATGGACATATTTACGAATCTATGCATAGTAAAAACATACTGTAGAGTATCGTGTATACCTCACCACCCCAAAATACATAAATGCATTTTTGAAATTATCAAATATACGGAAAAAACAGTCACATGTAATATATGCACTCAAGCTGTAGAATACTGCTAAAGTAATCACGCATATCTATACATTATCACTAACTTGTATATGAGAATTTACACATGAAATGGCTCTTAATACAGAAAAAAGTTTCGAGACCATTCCATCACAGAATAAAATAATTATGAACATACCAGCGGGCAGCTAATGTCTATAAACTTATCTAAAATTAGAAATTTTAGTTCTCTAAGAATAGTTCTTACTTTAAGCAGAAGATAGTGTCCCGAAAAATATGCAAAAATATTCTGGGGCTGCTGAAAAAATTGCTGTCCGTGAACTGGAGGGAAAATTGTTCATGGTATTTTGCTTTTCTAGTTGAAGGCCAAATTCAGGGAACGCTGTGTGCGAGCTTTCTCAAAGTCTCTATTTCTGCTCTGGTGAGAACATCATATCATTTAGACTGTCGAAAAAGCTGTCAACAGCTTCCTGGGAGAGTTCCACTAACTCGGAAAAAGATGTAACCATGCATTCGTGCGCATGATTGTTTCCATTGACGTTTTGATTAGGATTGCTGACAGAAGGTCGTACCTGATCAATGCTGCTTTCATCTTGAACTTCACTACCCCTTAATCGTAGTGGTGAAGCTTCCACGAATGCCGTCATCAGGATTGGTAGCCGTTGAGGGCAGCACAAAGCATGAGCCTTTATTGGACTCAACAATGTTTCTGCATCCATTGGCGCATCTGATTGTAGAGTCAGACAGGTGTCTAACACGCATTCTTCTCCGCATAGCAAGCACCTTAATACAGGTAAAACACATCGATGCCACATTGGTCGAAATGAAAGAAACCAAGTCATGTTCAGGTCTCTAAGCCGGGATAGTCCCAGGATTTTTGATATCCGGTCCCGGTATCCAATGGCTAGGATTGTTTCTTCCCTTGTCGCAGGTGTTTTGTCTGTGACATGGTTTGCCATAACGAAATATGAGGACCAGGAATAGGATTCCTGCAATTAGTCCCAAAATGAGGGGAAGTCCGCCAAAAATCGAATGGACGAAATCTGGAAAAATACCCAGTATGGCTTTGAATGGTGTTAATGCCATCGCAAATACTGTCTTAAATACTTTTGAGACTCCACTGGTATCAGAAATATTTAAGATTTCATTCAGGATTTCTGCGAAATGTATGGGGGAATTAGTTGATAATAAGGAGTGAATCTCTGCAGTCGTCCTTGCGACTAGGAGATCATACGTTTCTTTTGATGACGTGAGTCTGGTCGGCGTCTGAAGAAGCACTGTTTTCATTCTGCTTAAAGTATCTATTCGAATAGAAGTAATTTTCAAGTTGGGCCATGCCCTTGCCTCCCTGTCTGGAAGGGAGCTGGGGAACAATAAGCATCCACAGCACTTGACCTTCGCAGTCGTAGTTACGAGATAAGGAGTCCCGGGCATAAGACTACAGCATCTGCGATCTACAATTAGAATGTAACTCCCATTATAGAGTCTTTGAAAGAATCGTTCTATCTCTGTTGCAGGTGCGCCTAGCTGGTGACATGAAAGGTTATTTGAGTTCCCTTCACAGGCTCCATGCAAACTAATTCCGTTACACAGAAGTGTACCGCTCAGTGACATTGCACAATTATTGCCACTAAGAAACACTTTCTGTCCTTTATTACTGACACATGCATGTGAATAGGGCAGGTTCCATGTTGTTTTAATGTACCCCTTTCCCAATTTTTCGTACATGCCAGCCTGTATATATTTTTGGCAGTATTGAAACCTGAAGGTTGATATTGGAATATTAATTATCCCATGTATTATCCATTCACTGACAGGTCGTTCTGACATTGTCACTGGTAATCTCTCGAGTTTCTCAATGCTTAGGATTGTATAATCAGCACCCTTTTGTGCCATACTGATTTGTTTATCAGTAAGGTGAAAGATATTGAATAGTGACGTTGTGTTGATTAAACGCCAAGGCACATAGCCTGAACGCAGATTTTGTAACGTCCAGCCAAGCTGTACAATAGAACGCAATTGAGACTGACCGTGTTGTAACAACAGTAAGTCTTGCGATATTATGTCGATTGCTGAAGACACAATGCTGTCCAGAGAAAAAATTCTGGAGGACAGAGTCATTAACCCATTGTCCACTACAGAAAGTGATTTTTCCAAATTAATACGGTCAATTTCCCGTATTCTTTCTGCTGTCTCAATTTGAGTCACCTTCCAGGCCTCGTTGTATGCTGCATATACAGAGGCTGCTATGAAACGTTTCTGACGCTGTTTGCGCGGTCCCATAATGAAATCACGCAAGTCAGCACCATCAGTAAGTAAAGTTAGGTGTTGCTTAATTTCTGCCAGTGTGGAAGTTTGTAGCCACTGAAGGCATAATTTGCCCACACTGTATGTGGTTATTATCCCTGGGTGTTGTCTTTGGGAATATCTAGGGTCTGGCCTGGTCATTTTGAACCCCTGTGTTTTGTTCAGGAATCTGTTTTGACAGTTATTAGTATCTGTGGGCCAGATCAACCACTGTTTCCAATCAGGATGTGTTCTGTTTTTGTTCAATACATAATTTACGTCTATCTCCTCATCTGTGGAGCTATTGCTGTTCATTGTTGGTTTTGGAATAGACGGTTTATTTAAGTCTTTGATTTTGGCTAGGTCAAGACAGGTAGTTTGTTGAACAGTGTCATTTAAAAATATAATTTGTTCTGGGATCATGCAGGCTCTAAACAAAGATTATATACCCTGCACTTGCCATTCTTTTGTACCCCAAACACTTTTTACTTCAACATTTTTGTCCCAATAATCAAAACCAAAAGTATTCATTTGTTCAAAGAATGAGTCTGAATATATCAATTTCGTGTTTGTTATCATGGTCTTTGTCCCTGTCTTATTTGACAATTTGAAATAAAATGTTTCGGCATTACTTGTGTTAAAACCTGAAAAGTATGAATATTTGTCATAAACGGTTCTTGAGCTTCCTTTTGGAGGGGTTGCACAATGTTCCCATTGATTATAATTTAAAACATTTCTAGGTTGTGCAGATCTATGTAGAAAATGGTTACCATAGTGGTTATAACAGTACATACTATCATAATTTGTCGAACCCTGCAAATAATCATGTTTGGTAAATTTAGCAGACATCACTAAGTCAGACATCATATTATTTATACTTTCAAAGTCCCAATCATCAGCAAATGAGCTTGGTTTTACAAAGTCACTCAACGAGATCTTAATTTGGTGTGGATATTTCAGGATTTCAACCGGACCATAAATTTCGTAGTCAGTTTTGTCCCATGCTACCCCACCCAGTATAGGATTGGCTGTGAAGTTGACTGAAGAAAGTTCTCTTTTCTCGACGTGTGAAGATGTGTGTGGTTTGAGGATCAAGTTGATTTTCTGACTTGCTGTGTCCATTTTAGCATATTTTCCCTCAATGAAGCGTCCCAAAGTTAGTACCATGATGAGCCAGAGTATGAGGATAAATGCACCAAAACCCACCCAAAATTCAATCCATGGAGAAATTAGATATGTTTCTTTCAGTTGTTTCAAAAGTACTTTAACTTTATCTTTAAAGGTTTTTGTTGATGGCTGTGTTTTTGATTCAGTGAAGCCTTCAGAGGAATCATCGAAGTTTATGAAGTAGCCGGATGCAGTTCTGTCAATTGTTCCAATTACTTCAGGATTACTGTTTCTTGCATAGTCGTTTGTTACTTCATTATAGATTGGTGTGTCTCTGCTAAATGTTTTTATTTGGGTTTTCAGAGGTCTAAGTTCCATTGCATTGTTGCATATTCCTAGTTGTAGTTCTGTAGGCGTTTCGAATGTGATTAGCCTCTTAGATTGAACCTCTGTGTTAGTAGCAAATCTTGGTGTTCTACTACTTCTCGGGAGTCCACTTGGCTTACTATTTGTTATCGGCCACATGTTGTGGTTTTACCAGGTCGATGGATACAACTCGGTTCTCCTTTTTACCAGCAAGCGGCGGTAGTACAACTGATCTTGTCCCGTTGACAGACAAGACTGGAACTGCTTTTCTGTAAGAAGGCCCAAATTCCTTCTTTACCGCGATCTTTTCTCTGACTAGATCCCCGACTTTTGGAATCCAGACAGGTCTTGCTGGGACAGGTGGTGGTTCTTCAGTGGTTGTTGGCTGCTGTTTCAACTTTATGTTGCTCAGGTCTTTTCTTGTTTCGTTTAAGTCCTGCAAAACAGCCAAACGATCTTTGATATCAAAGCTTTTTTCCTTCACCACTGAAGTCTGACTGTCGAGATCTAAGACTAACATCCTAGTTCCAAATAATAATTCGTACGGACTGAATCCCTTCAGAGAATTTCTTGGCAAGTTATTTAGACTACGTTGGACACTTATTAGATGTTTGACCCACCCAGCTCCCGAACCTAATACCTTTGCCGTTATAGATTGCTTTATGTCACGGTTTTTTCTTTCAACAATTCCGTTCCCCTCAGGGTGAAATGGACAAGAGTACCGCAATGTAATGCCCATGCTGACCATGGCCTCCTTATAAGCTCTAGAGCTAAAAGCAGGACCATGGTCCGAATGCAGCATGCCAATTGCGTATGTGCCGATAAAGACTCGCAAATCTTTTATAACAGTTCTGGCGGCAGCCGTTCGCTGGGGCCACATCCATATGAATCTCGTGCAGGAGTCCACTGCGACCAAGATGTATTTATAGTTACCATCCCTTTGTAAGGGACCACAGTGGTCTAGATAAACACAGGCTAATGGTTTATCGGAGATTAGAAGGGGCGTCTGCGCTGGACGTCTCACCGTTGATACTTTCATTCTTTGACATATTTCACATTCTAAAACATAGTTCCTTGTTTGTCTTCTCATTTGTGGCCACCAGTATCTCTGTTTTAATAATGATACTGTGGCTGAGACGCCAGCATGTATAGAAGCAAGCCCTTCGTGTGCCGCTATTATCAGTCCTAACCTATGTTCCATGTTTGGAATTGCCCTATCCCCCACTCCAGGGATTCGAGCAAAAGGAACATTGTTTGCATCAGTTATGTATGAGTATTTTACTGGAAAGCCTTTCGGGAGTGTTTCTATCGAATCCTTTTCTGTAGCGCTGACAGCCTGTAATATTTCGCTGTCTATTTTTGTTTTTGACCGTGTGATGGCAGCTACGGAAGCCGTTTGCACAGCTGCCTTCGTGGCCTCATCAGCCAATGAATTCCCTGCAACGTGAAAGCCATCACGTTGATGACTCAGCGTATGTATCATGTGAGTCTTTGGTAGTTCTTTTTGTAATAGAACTACTTGTTCCCAGAGCATCTTATGCTTGATTGTGCCTCCTTTTGCATCCTTAAAGCCATTCTGAAGCCAGATCTGCAAGTATTCATTGTAAGACTGAACGCAGTAATACGAATCGCACACTATGAGTGTGGGGAATTCTCGATCGGTATTTTCAAGCGCCATCTTAAACGCCAGTAGTTCAGCTCGCTGAGCTGTACAATCTCCTAGAGATTGTGTCTTAGTGATAGTCGGTTTGAATTTTCCTTCGTGCCAGCGACCTTTAACAATCGCGCACGCAGCACTGTAAGCTTGTTTACCCCCTACTGCGGGTTGTGCTGATCCGTCTGTATATATTATACAGCCGTAATGTTCTAGAGGCAGAATTTTGGTCGGCGGAGGACATTCAAATTCATATTGGAGAAATTCTTGTGTTTTTAAGTTAGGATCAAATTCGTATGCCACGTCTGTTGCAGCAAGAGAATTAGCCCATTGTATCCATCTTGGATGGAGCGCTTTAGCATTTGGAATGCTTGCTTTTGTTACAGCCTCTAGGGCTGGTATTGGTGTCACGATTATTATTCGTTTACCTTGTGCCAGGGCTCGTTCTTTTGCTATAGCTGTCTGTGTTGCAGTAAGAATTTTTTCCGTTGGGCTAAATTTCATTTCAGCCTTAGTGTACAAGTGTGATTTGAATGCAATTGGTACCTTTTCTCCCTCATTAGAGGTCAGGTATGTGAATCCGCATCTTCCTGGGATGACTCGAATCACAAGATTGCGTGTGTTATCACGTGTTTCTAATTTTGTTTTAATTAACATGTCTGTTTGTAAGGATCTCAAAATTTCTGTGTGTGTTTGAGTCCAATTGGTTCTTTTAAAATCTGCTTTTATTAGATCATAAAGGGGTTTGACCCTTTCTGCGTAATTTGCAATGTATGTTCTTCCGAATTTTAGGAAGCCTAGAATTGACTGTAGGTTTTTTAGTGTTCTAGGTGCTTGGAGTACGGCACATTTCTCTAGGAAATTGTCAGCCAGGCTTTTGCCTTCACTTGATAATTTGTATCCTAAGAACAGGACTGTTAGATGGGCAATTCTGGATTTTTTAAAGTTGAATTTGTAACCCTCTGCTGCGAACCCAAGTATTATGGTGTTCACTCTCTTCAAGTGAGTATCCAAGTCATCATCTGTTAAGTATATGTCGTCGATATAAGTTAATGCTTCGTCATCATATGTTTGTAGTAATTCTGTTACTCTCGCTGAGAATACCCCTGGGCTATTCTTGTACCCCTGGGCTAACCGACAGAATTGTTTTTGAGTGCCGTTTATTGAGAATGCAGACAAATATCTGCTCTCTGGTGCTATGTTTTGACAAAAGAATCCATTAGAGATGTCTAATGTTGTTTTGTATTTTTTGCGCACTATGTTATTCATTAGTGCAGCACTATGCGAGTTTTGCACAGCATAAGTCTTGCAACATGAGTTAAGGTGTCGGTAATCCAAAACTAGACGATATGAATTGTCTGGTTTGGAGACCGGAAACAAAGGGTTGTTCATTTGTGAGGTGCAAGTTTCAATCACCCCCTGGTATTCTAATTGATCTAGGATTTCTTTTACCTGTTTTTTAGCTTCTTGCTTAATTGGGTACTGTCTTTGTGCAGTAGGTTGTGATTTTAACTGGATTTTGTGAGGAGGAGAGTCCTCATCCCATCCTACATGATTTTTATATAAAGCAGGAGCTTGAGCTACTGCCCACTTTCTGGCAAGTGTGTATTTTTTATGAATTGGGATATGATTTGAGAAGGCAGGCATAATTATTTCTTCGCCATGAGGGCACTCCCTGACAAACTCTGGTGGCCAGTCTTTTTCAGCTAGAAGGATGTCATAGCCCTTGGAGAGATTATCCCAAAATAGTCCCCTTATTTTTCTAGTCTTATCCCCTTCGATACGTAAAGTTATTTCATATATTTTGTGAGGTTTGCTAACTCTGGTGTCTGCAGTTTCCACTTGAAGATATTCATTCGTGTCCACTGTCTCCAGAAGATTCATAAGGACTTTGCGAGCTATGCTCACTTCTGCTGCGCTGTCTAGCATTGTCTGAGCCCATTCTCCGTTTTTCAGTTGTGTCCTCAGTATTCTCGGCATTGTTAACTACCTTGATACTGGCTACCTTCTTTTTTGGAAATTGTAATTTCTTTTTTAGATGAGCAGGTTCCTTGTCTTTGGACTTGGCGTGCTCTTCTCTTTGTTCTGATCGTCCTCTTCTTTCCGATTTCTGCGAGGAAGTCTGAAAAGATTGAGAGGGACGTGTATCAAAATCTTGATATCTATCAGGCTTCTTTATATTATCCCTATTTCTAAGGTTATATCTTTTCCCAGAGGGGTCACTTTGGGGTGACCTGTGTCTTTGGTTCGGAGATTTTTCTCTTCGCCGAGGAGACCTTCCTCTGGACTGGAATTTCTTTTCTTTAGGATTGGATTGTTTGTTTCCATCCCAGCTCTTCTTTTGTGATGTTGAATTATTATTAAAAAATATTTTTTCAGGACTTTCAATCAGTTGTGGTTTTACTGGTATTCCACCTAAACTATCTCTACCTAGTTCCTCATAGGATTTTTCTATAATTCTGGCAATTTCAGCT
The DNA here is from genome assembly GCF_964261635.1 of Lissotriton helveticus. Classification (NCBI taxonomy): domain Eukaryota; kingdom Metazoa; phylum Chordata; class Amphibia; order Caudata; family Salamandridae; genus Lissotriton; species Lissotriton helveticus. The sequence continues at coordinate 398,890,341 of NC_136070.1, read as the reverse complement.
GGTTGGTCTGCTATATCTGTCTCCTTTAACCTCTGGCGGATCGCCACGTTTGCTGCTTCTCCCTTTATGTTGGCTAATAATATAGCCGAGACCTGCTTGAAGTCTTTTAGTAATTTCATACCAAGAGTTAAAGCGGGTTCTGGACCGTATTCGTCTTGAATTTGTTTTAGCACATCTGGTATTACCGAAATGGATGGAACACCGTGCGTTTTTGTGTAGATGGAAGCAAAGACTGTACCCCAAGTGTCACAGTCCTCCACGTGTGGTGCGGTTCCCATTGGAAGACAGATAGTCAGAATCCTGTGTTTTTCTAACGGGGTGGTGTCTGGAAACACCGCCTCTATTTGGGTGATTTTTTGTGCTAACCAGAATGGTATTTGTTCCCGTTTAGCTGGTACTTTACCTAGGCAGGATTGTATATTCTGTGGTGTAATTTTATTTGTGTTCCCCTGGTGAGGGGTCAGCTGTGGAATTTTAATTGCTGGTTGAATTGTTGAAGTCCGCATCACATATTGGACTAATTGTCTATGTAATTTTATTAATTGTTTTAGCTGTGTTAAAAGCTCTGGTGCAGGCATTCTTTCGATGTCTGGATGTGGTGTGTATCCGGCTAGGACCGGCCACGTTGCTCCTGGTCTACCTAAGGGACCGAGCCTGGTGATGTGATTATTATGTTTTAGGGCGCCATTAAATAAGAGCAGATGCTCTTGAAATTTAAGTGGTACTTCCACCTCCTCGAAAGGAGTGTACTCATTAGGAGGGTCCTCTGTTTTGTAATAGTGGAAGTACTTTGTTACAGCATTTGCTGCTGGAAAATGTATCCATGAATAATATACCTCTGTCTGACGATATTCGTGTGCCTCAATCACGAATATGACTGTGCCACCTCTAGGTGTCAGTCCATTTTCTATAAGTTTTAAAGTTATAGATTTCCTCTTGATGACCGGGATGAGTATTATATCCGGGTCTGTGTCTTGCAGTGCATTATCAGCTGCTGCGAGTTCAGTTGCTATCCTAACTGCCTCTCTTTCTTCATCACTGTCTCCCATTTTACCGACAGGAAGGTTATTTAGTTTGTTTGCAGATCAGGTTTCTTATGGAAACAAAGATTAGATGCACAATATTTTGGAACAGTGTATCCTTCAACGTTGACTAAACCAAGTACCATACATAGGAGTTTCCTCCTGCGAGGCCTGGCAGATATTACCTTTCACCCACTCCAGACGTCTTTGGAGTATTAGGGGAAAAAGGGGTCTGAGTGAAAAAGCACGACTGAGTTACTCTAAATGTCTTACGTTAGTTTTATCGCCCTTCCAAACACGTTGGGCGCCATGTAGTGTAGTTCCTATTATCCCAATAGGCTCTGCGCATTGGAATAATACCTTCAATAGTATAGGCCTAGACCAGACGTTAACTAGGTCTACTACTGTCGATATTAGACTTAAAGTTTTGGGTTTTGCCAGCTAGCTCAGAGTTCACTAGAAACTTTCTCGAATAGGCAAGGAGGAGTTGAACCTCCCTGGATAGACAAGAAGGGATTTAGTTTCTGACAACCATAGAACATGACAACTTTGCTCTCCCCTAATCAAGAGTGTATCTCTAGAGTCGTGTGAAAACAAAAGACGACTTATTTTACTCAGTCAGTACGTGCATTCTTAGTCTCACCAGATTGTAGAGAAAAGGAAGAGACGGGCGTGTTCAATAAAAGATGTTATTTATTGATCAGTCTCTTTTCTCATACAAGAGAAATGGATCGATATTATTGCAATACTTATGGTTAAGTAAAGTGCATACAATAAAAGCAGAAGTATAAAATAATACTGTAAAAACATTGATATGGTTTCTAAGCCATATGATGGTTTAAAATGAATAAAATGAATACATACACATTTACATTTGACTAATCGTACTCAACTGGTGTTTCTAACTACGCCTACCCCGTGTACCTGACTTAAGCCTAATACGTGGGCGGGAATAGAAAGTTACAGTTTAAGTTAAGTTTGTTTTGCCAAGTGACTGACTAGAGAATTCTCTGCAAAGGGTTATTCAGTTCTGTACCTGGAATCTAGGATGAATGAGGGATGGTATCTCTCGTCTCGATATTCCAGGCTGCCTGCGAGGGCTACCCGGAAGCGCCGGAGCTGGATTTCTCGGCAGGAGAAAAGGCAGCTTCTCGTTCTCAGCGCGTCAGGAAGGCGGGGCTGCGCCAGCGGGGTCTGCTCTGCTCTGGGCTTCGGCAAGTCTGGCTGCTCCGATCTCGTCACCACCGCGTGTGTTTGCATAGGGCAATATCGGTAATATTTATACCTTTAAGGTGCCGAGATTGACGTAAGGATGGACATAGATACGTCAATAAGGATGTCATACGACCTGGTCGTTAGCACATTCTTTTGCTGAAGTTCTCGGTGAAATCAAAACAATGGCCGCAGGGTTTTTCCCAGGTTGTCATAGGTTTGATTTGTTTTGAGAACTCCGTATGCCTTATCAGGGGCTGGAGGAATATCGCTTGTCTAATTAGATGGCAAGCGTTATGACCTAATCAGATAACACGTTCCTGTGCCGTAGTGTGGCTTTATCAGATAACGGTTCCTGCATCATGGGGGTTTTCCGCCTCATGGGATGGCTGCTAGTTAACTTGTTAACCAGAATAGGGTCAGGAATAGGGGGATCGATACAGAACCTATAGGAATACATCACACATCAGGACAAATCAATAATTGCCTTACAATATAAGCCTCTTTTGCCACAGAACGTGGATGTGATAGGCTCACAGTGGAGCATGAACCAATTCAGGGCAAGTTGGGCCAAAGTCTGGAAAAGGATTGGTAGGGGCTTTATCAATGGTCACGAGTGTGAATTAGTTCGGTTTGGGCTCGGAACCTTGGGCGGGAGCAAGCGTGCTGCTTCAGTACAAGGTGAGACCGCCCTCCGGATGTTGCCGGTGAGCGCCGAGTCGCGCTGGGGTCATGGAGCCAGGGTGGGCCGGGTCAGTCGGCTGTATTTGAGTGTCCTGTTGTGTTTGTATATCTGTGTGGTTGGGTACAGGCTTGTGCCCCACACCAGTGAAATGTTGAAGGTTATTACGTTGTTCTAAAACTCCTTACTAAGTAAAAATTCAGAAGACCTCTGTCAGGCTGGACATGTCATCACCAATATAGAACTGACTGGGTCTATATTTATTCTCTACTCATTTTTGTCTCCTTGCTTGGGAGCATTGTACTCTGGCACATTAAAAGGCACTGACTGTCAATGGTGAAAAAAAGCCCCACCCTCAATACACACAAATGTGCGCGCACGCTCCTGCAGTGTAAGTGCTTCACCTACCATGACATATGTGGCAGTGAGCACCCCAACAGGAAGACAAATGTGCGCTCGTTAAAGGCGGACCAGGCAGTGTTGCAGCAGGTGCCGTGGCACCGGGACACACCCTGGATATTGATGTATTTCACAATTTGAACATTGGCCAGGGGCCCCATTTCTCTCCTTACACTAGTACCCTTGACAAACCAGCTACGCCCCTCAAGATCAAGAATAGGGCAATAGCCCAAGGACCTGACCATCGCACACAGACAGGAACACACACAATCCTGCCACGTGTCCTCCGCCCTGGCAACAGAAGAGTGACCATCACTGACGCACACATTCCTAGCCGGGTCCATTGGGACACTCACAGTGGAGGTCCATCTTCCACAGAGAGACTGGGCGAGGAAGAAAAGAACCCTGTGCTCCTCTCGTCCAATGGTTTAGAATTAAAAGCCAACACGAAGATTTTGTCAGCGATCCAAAACTGGCACTCAAAACCAAGTAAGACAGAGAAAAACATGTTTTTGAGCAAATAAATTACCAGCAGCACTGGTGCCTTTAGACATCCAACAGACTTGGAGGCACCACGAAAAATAGAATATTTCAAAATAACTGGACACCACACTTCTTTTCAGTTAATTATGCAACTGTTGGCCCGGTGAAAAATACTCTGACCTGGATGGGTGAGGTGTCTGGGATTGACAAGATATTAGAATATGGTGCTTTGCAGCAGAGGAGGCCGGATGCTCTTCACGGGCTCCTGCTCACCAGGCAGAGCCAGGCATCCCCTTTTATGCATCTATGGCATACTCATTTACCCCAAATCTGAATTACCCAAAAGGTGCCCAAGAGACCCCTGAGAGCAGATGCGTAGAGAACGGAGCCATATTTGTCACAAGGAATCACCAAGCTTCTGGGACAGGATCGTCCGCAGTCGCGGTGGGCATGACATATTGGTGGGGTTGCGGGGGACGGGGAAGCAACACGGAACGCTGCAATGGCAGCGTTGTGATTGGTATGGTCGGGGCCCAGCCAGGCGCCTGTAAGGAGGGCTGGGAGGCTATTTTCTCTATGTCGGCTGCTTGCAGGGAGGAGCGCATTTGGTTTGGTCGGCCCCAGAGGTCTGACCAAACAGTCAGGACCAACACCATGGGCAAGCCAGTCCCCCCTGCCCTCAAGCAGGACCACCCACCCTCCTGCCCCCAACCAGGCACTTCTGCTTTCTCGCATTGCAAGAAGCAGAAACATAAAATGGTAGTTTTACCATTTTATATTACTGCCTCTCGCACTGCGAGAAAGCAGTGGGGCAACACCCCTATGCCCCATAGAGGAGTCGCCAATGTATGAAAGGAACCGCTGTGTTGGTTGCTGCCCATTGTCGGTCTTGACAGTGTTGTATAGTTATTTATATATTCTCTTTATTCCCCTGTTCCCTGTGTAGAATGTTCTATATGTCATAGAATGTTAGATAAGTATTCAGATTCAGTTGGTGACTGAAGGCTGAGCTGCCAGGAGGACAGCTCCTGGTGGGGCTTATTTACAGAAATACTTACTAGCCTACTTCCTATCTTGGCTTAAACATCATACCTCTATAACTCTATATTTTAATAAATATCTACTTGAAACCTACCACCTCTGGACCTTCCATCATTGTAACAGACAGCAGTTCACCAAACTTTTTACATTTTTCAGAAATAAACTCCCGAACTGGGAGTTTGTTTCTGCTGAATACAAAACTAATGACCCTCAAACCCTTGATGAACTATGGAATAATCTATCCAAAAAACCTAATTCAGACACATCATTAGGATATGGGTGAACCTTAAGTATTCCATCAATGGAACACCCACTGGCTCCATCGACGGAATATTGCAGCTGGCCTGACAGAGTGGGGATCATCGGAGGAAGTTCATTATTACATCACAAGCCCTATTTAGGTTGGATGGTATAATGTCTGTTTTCTGTCTATGACAGCCAGGAAAAAACCTAGAGGTGAGGGACAAAACAAAATACCCTCCCCCGCTCCCATTCCCTGGGAGAAAACTTCCAGGGTGTGGGGGTCATTTGCTATTTAGGTTTTTTAGGCACAGCACTTGCGAAATCTATTGTATTTAATATAAATCGTGAAAGGAGTGCTTGTCGCTTAATTTTTCTCTGTTTCAATTGCCTGTTGAATACTATTTCCTTTTATTCCTGTCATGTGTTTCTGTTGTCAGTGTCCCATGTACTGTTTTCATCCGTTGTTCCCTGCACAGCCCTTTCGCTGTTCTTGTTTTTCAAGCGCCGGCATTTCTGTTAGGATGCTATGCTTAACTGGTTAGACAAAAGTTTCCATTCGCCATACGATCCAGTGTCTTTTTTATTTGTTTCTCCTCTTTCTGTTTCACTACAAGCTCGAACTTTACTTTTTTCCACAAGGCTTGGAACGCATCATTCTTCAGCCCTGAGCTATGGTTCTGGGTTTTGCATGTGGCACCACTGCCAGAGACACACCCATCATTCTTTCATTCTGCCTTTTAGGAGGCTCATCTCGGTTTTCTATCATGCCAAAACCACGGCAGTATCCCGGGGCACTGCCAGGCCCCTTACCTGTTCTTCCATAGTCAAGGTCTAGTCTTTTTTCATGAGAGCCACCCTGTGTCCTCGTGATATACCGGTAACTTCTGGCTCCTCCCTCTCTTCCACATTGACTGCCATTCACAGCCCATAAGAAGTCGCTCCTTCAGTGCCCGCATACCGTACAGTAAGAATTATATCATGACCAGCATGTTTCCCTTGACTCGCGCTGTTACAATGTAAGGTACTCATCGTCAGTTTTTGTTTTTTATCTTACTCTAGCGGTAATTAAAAAGCATTAAGCCCTTAGTTGGCTAACCATCTCCCGGTTCTGCCCAAATGGCTAGATGCATTCTCCTTGACATTCCTCTCTAGGCCAGCTGGGCCCCTGACAATTCATAACCGATAGATGCAAGGCTTTTCTTTCTGCACATCAAAGATGCCCTGATTCACACAGCATGCAACAGGCAACATGATGAGAAACATCTCTCCCTCCTCACCAGCCCTGTCGGAGGCTTTTCTGGGGCCTTTTCGGAAATGTTGTAGAGTTTTGAAAATATTTGGTCCAAGTGCAACATTGAAAATATCTGCAGAGCCTTTAAATTAATTAATTAATTAATTGTGGGTTTCTAAAGCGCTAGAATCGACTCCCGAAGGAGTATCTCTGCGCTGTAGACCACTGGGGAACCCGTCCTGGCTTTCCCTGTGAGATGGTCCCTACTGGGTATCTCCAAGGTGAAACCAGGCATCCCCGGCGTATGTGGGGGGGCGTTGTGGAGCTGAGGCAAGCTAATGCCCAGAGTTGCCGAGTGTGATCCCTGGTTAGAGTAGGCACCGAGGTGAGAATTATCGAGTCCGCTGACCCTGGTCCACGACCCTGCCGCGCCGGGGATAGAACCTTGGTCCCGGGCCGTCCTCTGCTTCCGGGTCTGCCGCCTCTAACCAGTGAGCCACACCACTCCATACCCCAGCAATACATCTATGGATGTGCAGCATGCATGACCTAGGTGGCGGGCACCTAGCCCAAAGTAAACAGACTGCCAAAAAGTGAAATGTAGAAGGCCTTAGAATAAACTGCATGGACAGGAGACACTTATTGAGAGACACCGGATAAAACGTCTCACACTACTGTTGTGGTCTCCTGACGCAAATCTGCATGGCAGGCACATTCAAACATTGACCATGCTCGTCATATTATAGCTGCATACAATTGTTTACTTTTTCTCTACACTTCACCTACTCTCCCTCCGTTTGTACGCTTTCACTCTATATGAGTTAACAACTTCATGTATGGTGTAGATGTTTCATTAGGACTGCAAATAATTTGTGTCCATTTCGGTTGCATTTTTTGGTTTGTCAGATGCTATTTACCCCTTACCTGAGGCCGCGATTTTGGGGCAGTGCGGTACTTCCGCAAAATGGGCGCGGCCGTGTTGGCAGTTGGCCGACGGCAGCACTAGCGAGGCAGTACTCCCGTCGGCCAACGGCCGACAGAAGCAGGCAAAGGGTTAATTAACTCACCATGTTTCAGCACGTATTTCAAGCGTGCTTGTGAGCTATATGATTTTTGTTCTCCAACGCCTTTTAATTCATCTTATCTTTGTTTCTACAATATTCCTTCCCACCCCCTAAATTACAACCGTACTAAAACATGTTTCTCACATCTTTATTTGGAGAAAATTGTGGGATGGATTTCATTTAATTAAAATCCTCCGCCCTTCACCTAATATCTTTGCTTTTTATTAACACAAGTTACTGCACAATATAGCGCCTTTCTCAATAAACAAGTCCTAACAGTTTAGTAACTCATATTGCACAACTATTCACCAAGCTAAAACTTACATAACATTTTTTTTTTATTGTTAATCATATAGGAGAAAACCTTTGCATTTACCAGTGATTGTTGATTTTACAGAAGCATACTTCATTTTGGGAGTTTGTTTCTGAAAAACAAAAACTTTGATAAAGTCAGGTGAATGGACATCAAAAACAATGGCTGCCGTCCACCTAAATGATTGTGCATTCACCGCAGATCCTTTCAAAGTATGGAGGTGGCCACTGGGCCACCAGCCATCTCTAAACATGACAGACTGAACTCTGTCAGGGTGGGGGAGGTAATGTCCTCAGGCATCCTAATGAAGGGTATTGCCCTTGAAATTTTAAATCAGTCCCCAAACTGGTACTCTAGCAAATTCACACAGATTCTAAGCACAAATTTCTTATTCAATTTTTCTAGCCAGATATGTAATCTTGTTACGCTTCTTGTTGTAAGAAATGCTACCAGTGCAGAATTATAACGTGCTGAGATTACTATTATCCTGGGTGACAGTCTGACCATGATGGTGAGCATACTAATAGTATTTATGGTATTTGAGTGATTTGCATAGCGAGAACATAAACCATAAAGGTAACTTTGTGCTGTTGCCTTACCGAACACCAAAGAAAAGAGGGCAAGCAGGGATCATTCTATGTTGCTATAAGGCAGGAGGAGGTAAAACGCCAAGTCTTCAAGGATCTCCTAAATTTAAAAAGTGAGGATTGTGAACATAAGGAAATTGGAGGGGAGTTCCACTTTCTGAAAGCTGAAACTGAAAAAGATTTCCCACAAATTGAAACTTGAGATGTTTCACTACAAAAGAATCCTCTACACACAAATGACGATTGAGTTTTATAAATAGACTTTTGAAATAAAGGAGTTTGACAACCAGTAAAAAATGTTTTGTGGATCAGACAAAGTGACTTTGGCAGACTTACTGAAAGCCAGTGCAGTCAGACCAAGGCATACAAAATATGATCATGTCTCTTAAGTTTTAGCGCAGAGTTCTGGACAAGATCCAGCTTCTGTAATACCGGACATGGGAGGTTCAAGTAAATAGTGTTACAATAGCCCAGATGTGCAGTAATTGAAGATTTAAGGATAAGGCCTTTATTAGAAAAGGAAACAAAAGAGGAATAATAATTTTCAAGAGGCCAAGTTGAAACAAATTGGAGCTGGCAATAGAATGTGTTTGCTTCAACATGGTTAACGATTAGTCAATTTTTACGGCAAGAGATTTTTTTTTAAGGTTACTGGTGTGGTTTATTGCTGAGACACAAAGGGCAATGGGACAACTTCCAGACAGAAGAAGTTCTAAGAGAAAGAAGTACTTCTTTCTTTCCACCTTTCAGTATATACTAATCCTGAGACATTCCAGAGACATTCTGCAAATAGTCAAGGACATTAGTTAAAGATACATCACCAGATGTCTTAAAGATTGAATCAGTATCATCTGCATACGCGAAAAGAACAAAAGCAGAACACTGAATGAGAAATGCAAATAGATATAAAAGGTTTAGGGATAATACGGAGCCCTGGGGAACTCCACATATAAAAGGTCTCGCCTTAAACAGAAAATATAGAAAAAAACCTGCACTAATTTGTTTGTAAGAAGGTCTGGTACTCAGCATAGGCAGATAGGCATGTCAGCAATATATGTCCATCTACTGTGTCAAACTCAGGAGAAAGGTCTGGCATTATCAGTGTGGTTGGGATGTCCTGGTCTACGCAGTGATGATATTCATCAAACACTGCCATGATCACTGTCAGTAGTACACCTTGTCCTGAAAACCGTCTGCGATACATGCCAGGGATTACGTAAATCAACAAATTTGGAACGTTGATTAAATAAGGTGTTTTATATTAATTTGGATAGACAGGGCGATTATGAGCTTGGTCTATAACTATCCAGCTGATCCGATTCCAAAGATGGTTTCTTCAATAAAGGAATGACACGGTCTCTCTTTACCAGAGAGCGAAATAACGGAGAGGATTTATCAGTGTATGTTCTAGACTTAACCAATTCCAATGTAGTTTGGCAGGTAGAATATTGTACTCTCTTTTATGTCTTTCACTAAGATTAGGAAGTCACCTTCTTCTAAAAGAACAAAATGTGCAAGGGGCTATGACAGCTTTTTCCCTAGGGAGGGTTTTGTCGCCTAAGTTAGAACAAGCAGCTTTACGCTCTTCCAACTGGAACTTTTGATTCTTGATTTTGGTTCTAAAGTAATTCACAAATTGATGGCACCTATCAACACAACTTTCAGGCTAAATAGAAACTAGTCGGTGTCTTAGCTCCCTAACAGCCGAAAAGACTAAGGGCCTGATTATGAGGTTGGTGCGGTTGCACCGGCTATCCACCAGCACAGCTGAGCCAAACCAACGCAAGGACCGCCCACTGTATTACAAGTTGAACTCGTGTACGGCGGACGGTCCTTCGCCTTTCCCAAGGCGGTGCCTGGAAAACAGGCACTCCAATGGGAGCGGCAAAAAAGTTCAAGCACAACATGGACGTTCTGGAACTTTGGAGGTATACAGACAGGGGGACACCTGTTGTGCCCACCTGAATGTATACCCATGGTGGGGGGATATCCCCATGGTGGGGGGATGGCGCCATGTAGGGCCCCATCTGTTCCTTCACCCCCAGCCTTTTCATGGTGGGGCTTCCGTCATGAAATGGCTGGCGGAACTTTTAATATTCTCAGCGGCACTTCGCAAGTCTCGCTGAGCATACTACATTGCGGCGCAACTCAGCCACTACCGGGGAATGACTGTTCCCTGGCGCAGTCAGCGGTCCTGAGCCGCAACAACTGTGCATGTCCTAATTCAGCGGACAGACCACCACCACCGCAAGTCTTTAAGTCACAAGACCGCCAGACTCGTAATCAGGCCCTAGGCTCTAATGATTGCACGGAGAAGAGTTTTGGGTAAAATAAGTGAATTTCTAGGTTTTAATTGCCTGTTTATAATTAAGATTGCACATTTGCCAGTTACATTTGACTCTGGAAGAATAGTCACAATATCAGGCATGTTCTAATTGATAAAGTGTAAGCCACATTTTTATCTACATCCTCTTTCAACCGTCCTTTAATAGGTTTAAGCTTTTTATATTAACTAGACTGAAGAGGTATTGCATTCATTATAACTGAAGAATGCTCGCCGTTATATGATGCTTAATTAACATTAGAATCTTCCTTTTCAAGGATTTGGTTATATTTGAAAAGGTCCCTTATCAATCAGCAACTTCTCCAATTACGCTGTTCGTTGACATAAAACCGAGGAGTTAGTACAGATATTGAGTTGTAGAACCAACTAAAAGGAATTGTGAACCAACTAAAAGGAATTGTGAAAACAGTGCCTTAGTTTCAACCAATCCGCTCTGTTGAACAAAACATTTAAGAGTATTGTCTCTTGTACTATGGGTATGCATTTATTCAACTCTCTAAAATTGGCTCTGTAAGTGTTAGGAGTGGAGTAAAAATGCAAATTAAAGTCACCTACAATCACAGTACTCACTTTGTTGAATGGCAATTGATATGACAGGAGACAGTGTCAGAACTTCAGTGGGGTTACGTGGAGGAACGCAGTAGCAGAACAGAAATAGATTTTAAACTTTATGGGTGGCGTCATTTATTTCGACCAAAAGTATTTCAAGAACCAAATGGATATTGCAATTAAAGTTAGCACATTTAATAATTTCTTGGAAAATAATAGAATAATAAAGAATAATAAAGGCATATCCATGTTTATGTTCATAAAAAGTGGAGATTACAGAATAGTTTGGTGGTGTAAGCTCATAATTACTGACACACATTCTGGTTTTAGCAACATTTCAGTAAGACAAACTCATATTGAGGTCACGCTGCACTGTACAAATGGAAATCCCCTGGGAATTTTTTCAATAGAGCTTGCATTGATCAATTATACGAGTCAGGGTATTCAAAACAGAAGATAGGCATGGCACCACAGCAGTCCTAGTTTAATTAATGAATAATCAATTAAGTAATTCCCGTTTAACATGTTATGAGTGATGTAATGTGCAAGGTGATAAGCAGTACATGACATGGACACACATTTTAGTTAGCTCAGTAAACTATAACTGGCAATTTCCTTCTTTTATTGTTGTTTAAAAATATGTTTTTAGATTAATACAACACCTAACAATAACATAACTTTAACCTTTTCTCAGTGAATATATATAGACTGGAAGAGGTGCCTGTTTGTACGTGAGGACTGCCCCCTCGGCATGAATCTAATTCTTCTCTGACATTACACAGAAAGGCTGGCATCAAGGGGTGGTGTTGCAGTTTCATTTAATCAAACCATGTGGCAGCAGTTAACACTTTTTGGCTGACACATAGCCTTGCTCACAACAACAAGCACCATCTTGTTAGTATTCTTCATATCTTTATTCCCATATGTGTAGTGATAACAATATAGAACTGTTAGAAATGGGATTTGTGGTTGGCTAGGGCATGCGCCTAAGCCTGGTAGAAACCACCACTCTAATCAGGGAAAGGGAGTTACATGCTGAAGATAACCCCTGCTCACCCCCTTGGTAGCTTGGCACGAGCAGTCAGCTTATCCCAGAAGCAATGTGTAAAGCGTTTGCGCAACACACACACACAGCAGCAACACACTAGGTACACCACAAAAAAGAGACTTCACACAAGGTTATATAAAAAAATAGCCTTTGTACTATCCAAAACACATTAGAATCATAATCACACATATACACTGTGCCCGCTGGCACCAGGTCATAATTTACAGGGGATTATTTACAAGACAGGGCCAATATGGCCACTGTTATCACCATTAGATCAGGCACGTAATGAAAACAACCAGTAACTGCTGGTATTAACCCTTAGCCTACCTCACATTAGGCATAAAACACATTAGGTCTAAACCATATTAGGCATTAGCATCAGTTGGTCACCGTACACCTTCTCAGAGGGCACACATTACCAACATAGCACAACTCCTTATGCATCACAAACATATCATGCCCTCTAAGGAATGAAACTGTATCCTAGGCAATAGCTCAGTATCGTATGGCCTAGACACAAACAGCAGTGCACGTAGCAATTTCATTGGGGTGCACACATTGTAATCACATCCTTGACACTGAATAAAATATTACCCTAGGGTCTTGCGCCCCACTAGCACACCAGGTGCTCACAGGCACCTGAATTATCCAGCCCCGGCGTAGGGCATCAAAGTACTTTCACCCCTCAGTGTCAGAAAAAGACCCTGGTGCCCAGGGCACTCTAAACCAGGGCAGAAGTGTGGCACACACCCAGTCTTGGTTCAAAGAAGTGTGCACACGAGGATCTTGTAAAGGAGCAGCTGCCCTTGCTCTGTGGCACAGCTGCCAAACTGTGGAGTATTTTCCCCACCGTAAGTAAGGGGGCGGGAAGGGTAACTCACCCCGTGTCTGTCAATGGAGCAGGCCCTCGATATCCAACAAAAAGACTGCAGCTGCCCCCGACCATGTGGCGTAGTTTGTGGCAATGGGAGAGACCCCAACAGGCACTGGCCCAAAGACTGTCGTGGCCACCCAGAGCGATGTAAAGGTAGGCGTTGTAAAAGTATGCGTTGTAACGTCATACATCCGAACAATTACTATCGAACCAACTCTCGCCATTATTATGCCTAGGTCTGGATGGTAAGGAAAAGTCAGATGCTACCTGTGCACAGATACCTTCAAAGGCAGTAATTACCTTCTCCCCCTGTGTTGAGGTATCAAGGCAACTTACTATCTTTTCATCAACCTTCACACAGAGGTCCTGGAAGAAAAGGTCCGGGATCACTTTGGCCCATTTCAGCCTCCATCCTTGATCAGAGGTTTTCAAGCCTGTGTCACTACCTAGCTTTTCTACTTTCCCTTTTAGACCACAACCCCTGCCCAACACAAGAATTACAGGATTGTGATCAATGAAATGGGACCACCTGGCATTTTAAAAAAATTACTTGAGATTGTAAAATAGGGGAGATGAATATAAAGTCTATAATAGTATCACACCCTTGTGCTGTGAAGGTGGAAATCCTCATCTGGATCAATTAAACTTGGCTCAAAAAGTTCAACTGTGGCCAAAAGCTCCTCCGGGCATTCCCCATGCTGAGTATGCTCAAAGTGGGGAGTGGAGGAGTTCTCCGGCATTAAAAAATCATCTACCTGGCAGTTCAACTCACAGACATGAATATTAAAATTGCCCATAATAATAATTGAGTAATAAGTGGTTTGCTTCAAACTGTACTCCTCTAAAAACATTTCAATTTACATAAATGTTTGTTTAAAAAGCTACTCTCTCCCGAGTTATAAAAATTAACAAACAATAATTTGCCTGAGTTAGGAGTGGTAAATTCAATTGGCAGACAATTATGGGACCCCACGTCCGCCCTCCTATGTGTACCTGACAGTTTGAGTGAAAATAACATAAGGAGGCCCCCATTTGCCCTAACTGACTGAGAAGGTAGGGCGGGAACACTGTAAATGTAAATGTAAATGTATACTTGTAAAGCGCACTGTTACTCCATCTCGGAGTGTCCTGGCGCTGTATAACGCTGGGGAACCCGTCCTGGCTTTCCCTGTGAGATGGTCCCTCCTGGGCACCCCCAAGGTGAAGCCAGGCATCCCCGGCGTTTATGTTATACCCAAAATACACAAAAATAATCTGAAACCACTGGGACGGCTGATAATTTCAGCCTGTAATAGCATTATGGAGAATGACAGCAAATACGTGGACTATTTCTTGCAGGAACACGTGAAGAAACTTCCACCCTTTATCCTTGATACAGATGACTTGCTGCAAAAATTGGAGAGCATCATTTGGCAATCTGATTATTGGCTTATATCACTAGATGTATCATCCCTCTATACTAGTATTCATCACAGGGACGGTCTAAAAGCAATAGAGCACTATTTGAATACCAAGCCCATTTGCTATTTGGAACACAATAGAATGTTGTTATCTATGATTAACATGTGTTAAATAATTTCTTTCTATTTTCAAACCAGGTGTTTCAGGAGGTGAGGGGTGTGGCTATGGGGGCCTGTTTCTCCCCCAGCTATGCCTGCCTGCATATGGGACTGTGGGAGGAACAGGTCCTTCTACCTACCTTCACCAACATCATGCCCCACAATGTCATTAGATGGTACAGGTACATTGACGACCTTCTGATAATTTGGAGGGGCCCAAAACAAGATGCCCTGGATGTTATCGAGCAGCTCGAAGATAATAACCTTAACTTGCATTTCACTGGTCAGGTTAGTAGTAATTCCATATGCTTTCTTGACGTTTAGATTAGTATTCAGCACAACCAGCTTCAGACCAAAATGTATAGGAAACCAACAGCTGGTAATGCCATACTACATGCCTCTAGCCATCATCCTGCACACTTAATCAATAGCATCCCCTATGGGGGAGATGCTACGGATAAGAAGAATTTGCAGCACTGATTCTGATTGCCTTAAAGCACAAAAAGAATGCAGAGACAGATTCTTAAGAAGAGGTTACTTTCCAGAGGTGGTCGATAAAGCCATAGTTAAAGCCAACGAACATAGCAGACGACAAGTACTAGCAAGCAAACCTAAAGTTGTCCAACATAATCAATCTGAGAGAATACAACAGACTAGATTGATCCTCACCTACAATAAGCAGCATAGAACAATAAGCAGGATTGTAAATAAAAATTGGGCATTGATAAAAAATGATCCAGTTTTGGGGGTCAATCTGACACGATCACCCAGTATTACATACAGAAAGGCACGCTCTATGAGCAAGTGCCTTGTGAAAAGCAGTCCTGAGGTGAGAGTAAACACCAATTGGCTCAACTCCAGTAAAGGTTTAATAAAATGTGCATTTTGCAAGGCCTGCAAAAATTGAATCAGTAAAACTGAATACACTACACCTTTCAGTAACAGACCAGTCCGCATACATAAAAAATTGACATGCAAATCTGAATTGGCTGTTTATGTGCTGGAGTGTCTTTGTGGCCTGCGCTATCTGGGCAGCACTAAGCTGCAGGTCCACAAGAGGATACTTCAGCACATGCAGGCAATAAACAACGGAAATGCTACCTATCCGGTTGCCAGGCACTTCGAAGAATTTCATACTAAAACCTCTACTGAGTTAAAATTCTTCGTGATTGACGCGATCCCACCCCTGAGAGGAGGTGGTGACCGAGAATCACTGTCACGCAAGCTGGAGACAAAAAATATTCTAGAAATGGATTGTAAAACACCATATGGATTAAATTCCAGTGAAGATTTCTACATGCACTTATAACAAGTTAGGCATTAAGTCCTTATATAATTATGTCCGCTGATGGCTGCCTTCCAATTGTTTTTAAAGCAATATTTTTATAGTAACCTATATTTTGTACTGTACATTTTGCACTTTTTTTGCACATGGTTTTGCACTTTATAGTTGATGTGACTTTGCATATTTTGCACTGGTTTTCATCTTGTTTGACATGAAATATTGATCAAGAGCCCACTTGTGCTTTATTATTCACAACTAGACCATATTGCCAATTCATTGAGTGTATTTTAACTAATTTTAATTGGAGGATGCTGCTATTCATTATGAAACATTTTACATTTGTTTTAGTTTTTAAAGTTGCATTTTATCCAAGGTTTGTTACACTCAAGCACATTTTAGAGCGTTGTATGCATAACAAGGAATATTTATTTATTCATTTATGATGCTACATATATACTTGATATTTATCAGGTTTGCTCTATTTTGCACATATATTGTTTACAACTTACCCTGTTTAAGCATTTGTATTTAAACATTGTGGTCATTGGTGTTGTGGTATTTCTTCCATGTCTACGCATTACCAGTGTGTCACGTCATTTGATTTTCCACTTTAAAAACTGTAACCGCTCTCCTAACAGTGTCATGTGATCAAGGCCCCTCGTGGGCTGAAATGCCTTATGGCGGAGGTGCTGGGCAAGGAATAAACAACATTGCCCTATTACTTTAGGTTCGCTTTGTCCTTCCTACGGATTTAAACTGCATATAAATATATATAAATATATATATATACCACGTGACTCCTCTTCGAATCTCTCGGCGTCTCAGACCCAGCACAGCCTCGCACAAACGCCAGCAAACAAAGGAAGACGGACCACAGTATTTCAGCATCAGCAGGATTTTATTAGATGCACAGAGCAGCTACGCGTTTCTGGCAAGTTATGCCCTTGATCACGCCGCAACATGCATGCAGGACACAATGCTATTTTTAAATGCAAACTTACAAGGAAACACCCTTCACAGTGACGTAATGTGTCATGTGACATAAATTAAAAGTGAAAAGAGAAAACATACTGCCACTGGTAGTTCCATAGATCACAAACTGGCCTCAATATATATTACCGGATAAATCCAGAATTGTTGTTTATAAACTGTAATGCGGAAATATACAACCTAACTCAAAATATAAGTCAAGCTGTAAACCTAACTCTGACTGTATAAATACAGGGTTAGTATAAAACGTATTTGTAGTAAACACATACAGTATAAAAAACAAAGTGCCTGTATGATCACAAATCAGTGGCAGACAGTAAAGTGCTATGTGAGAGTGAGATAAAGTGCAAATAGCGAGGGAAGAAAATACAAGGAAGCGAGAAGGACATATGTGAGTACAATACCATTTCTTGTGTGCAAAGGCCAATATATAATGGCATAATGAAATTTCACAGATCCCTGGAAGTATTTCAATATACACAATTTCTATGAACATGATTGGTCACTCCGCAATAAATAGTATAAAATAGTTATCAAAAGGTGTTTAAAACCCGATAAAAATACCTAAAACTCCATTCGATCATATATGTACACATATATACAACTATACATACGCATATATACAAAATAGATGAAGTTTATCGAAAATCCAATATTATAAACTTTCAAATACCACCCAACCATAGTAGAAAAATGGAAAAATAGAAAAATAGAAATATATATAAAGATAAGCATATAAAAAATTCCATATACCATTATCAATACATAATTACATATACAACAATGATCAGATTACAGACAGAACTATTCCTTATATTTAGGGATATATACAAATGAACGAATCCAATAAATAGTCAAGAAATGTTATCAAAAAGAGTGAGTCAAAGTATAGATAATCCAGATAATACCATATATGAAAAATGCAAAATGAGGCAGCTACTAGGTCCAGCCTCGACCTCAAAATAGGGAACCTAACTAAGAGGGAGTAAATGTAATGAGCCGAACACTAGAAACGATCAGGAGCCATAATTATATAGAGATCAACTGAAGGAAGATATTACAAAAAATGATGCATTTCATCAATATTGTTCAATCCATTAGGCCAACGGGTATCGAGTTCTAAAATCATCTTGGTTTCCAACTGCCTTAATAGTGACTCTCTATCTCCGCCTCTCTTGAGGGGTGGTATTGCCCCAATCACAAAATATTTCAAGCAAGAGAAGTCATTGTTGTGAGCTCTTTTAAAGTGACGAGCTACGGGGTAGGCCGGGTCACTATGGAGTATGGCGCGTAGATGCTGTAGGATCCTGACGTGTACCTGGAGCTTGGTACTACCAACATATCTCAACCCACAGGTACACGTCAGGACATACACAGCAAAGTCTGTTTTACAATTGAAATTGCCAGTAATGGTTTTAGGTTCTGCATCAAAGGGAGTTGAATAATGCAGAGTGTTTACACCAAACCTACATGCGCGGCAGCTGGAACATTTAAAAAAACATTTCGAGGGTTTTAACCAAGGAGTTTTAGCCTTTAATTCAGGGGCTGCCTTATCTAAAGCTGAGCCCATACTTCTGGCCCGTCTAAAAGTGATAGTTGGATTGGCAGGCAGCCTAGTGTTCAAAATGTGATCACTGAGAACAATGGGTCAATTCTTCCTCAATATGGCCTTTAATTTCCTGTCCTCACTACTAAAGGCAGTAATCATTCTAGGACTGTCTTCGTGAATTTCAGAAATCCTTCCCTGATCAAGTTCTAATTCACACTCAGGAAAAAGACTTTGTCTAGATCTGATTTTGGATTTCTCAACTGCCTTGTTCAAAATAGTATCAGAATACCCTCTGACTCGTAAACGCGCCAACAACTCTGATAGGCAACGCTCATAATCAGTGAGAGAACTGCAGATTCTTTTAAGCCTGAGAATCTCACCGTACGGAATTCCCATGATGGTATGTTTGGGGTGCATGCTTGTTGCGTGAAGGGTCATATTTCCTGCGGTGGATTTTCTGTGTAATGTAGTATTAAGTTTAGAGTTAGCTACATACACCTCTACATCCAAGAACTGCATCCTATGCTGATCAATATGTGCTGTGAAGTTCAAATTCATTGAATTGTTGTTCATACTTTCAATGAATAGTAGTGCATCATCCTTAGACCCCCTCCACACCATGAATATGTCATCTATATACTTTCATCCAACAATCTTCTCCGATCTTTTGCCGCATACTTAATTAAGATGCAGACTAGGTTCATTGAAGCTGCCAAGTTGCTCTCCCCCCACTCTTGTAACATAGCAGGATCATGTCACAAATGATGTAATATGTGTCGTCATCAGCAGTGCATTGCGGGGGCGCGAGTTATAGTTAGCTGAACTAACTATAATGGTGGATTTTTTATGGTTTTGTATGAGTGAAATGTCCAACAAACTATAACGTCCCTGAAACCTATGTTTTTTTCAGTGAATTTCTAAGGTTTTGTTAATGCTAATTTCTAACTATAACCTCCCTGAAACCTATGGTTTTTTCAGTGAATGTAAAAGGTTTTTTAAATGCCAATTTCTAACTATAACGTGCCTGAAACCCTTGTTTTTTTCAGTGAATTTCAAAGGTTTTTTAAATACTAATTTCTAGCTATAACATCCCTGAAACCTATGGTTTTTTCAGTGAATTTCAATTTTTTTTAATGCTAATGTCCAATTATAATGTTCATTTAACCTATAGTTTTTTCCGACACCCAGGAAGGACACAACACCCACTGCCACAACCCTCAGGACCTCCCCCCATACCACCCCTCTCCCTACTACCACCAAAGCAGTGCAGAACAGGACGGCAAACCCTCCAAAAAGCAACAGAGAGAGCTCAGAAGGGTGGAGTACGAGAGAGCAGTTTCTCGTCCGGGTGTGTTCAAACTGAGTCAGAAGTTGGCGGTACAGTGGAGACTCCCGTCACTGGATTTTCTTCTTCGATTACAAAGGAGAATTATTCGAAAAGTGTAGACTGGCTTTCCAGCTAAGAAAAATGCACAAGTCTTTACCTGGTGCTCATGTAAAAGCACTCCCATGCCTTCAGATGGAATTCGCGCTACATAAAAGTGGGAAAATAGAAAAAACAAGCATTGGCAATGCCAACATGTCTCGAAGTGCCACTGGTGAACGGGCAGACACACCTACGGTTGGGCTTTTGTGCTATATAATGAACACTGGAAATCCAATTTATTTATTTAGTAGGGTCAAGATGGCCGCTGACCAGGAGTCCTAGGTAAGGGCTCCGGGATTTGGGATCGCCAACTCGGCATAAATCCCTGAACATCCCGACTGTACAGCCCGAGACTGGCGACCTAGGACTCAGAAAACAGAAGAAACAGAAGGTAAAGAAGATACTGAGATTACCTTCGTAGGAGAGGTTGCAGCCTGGCATCATCATCCGGACCATCCGGCATCATCCGGACCGAGAGGGGACTCGGGGGCGCCCGGGCGGGGACAGCACCAGTGGACGCCCTGGAGACTGTTGCGGAGCGGGCGGAGAGCGGAGAACTCTCGGAGCGGTGTCCGACCCGTGAGAGAGACGAGGCCGCTTCTCCTGGACCCAGGACGGGGATCGGGGACCAAGCGAAGAGACGAGGAGGTGAGGGCACTCGCGCTGCAGCGGCACAGCCCCACGGCGCCCAGTCATCGCCCCCCCCCCTGCACTTCAAGACTTCAAGTTAGACCGGGAAAGTGGAAAAGGTCTGCAGTCCGCCCCGCCTGACCTTAAAATGGCAGCCAAGGCGGACAAGTAGCAAATAAACAGTTTCTTTTTGAACGCAGAGGTCCTGACATAAGTATCCACACACTTGTGGGATAAGTTGAACTCTACCAGATTAGGTAAAACCAACAGAAAAGCGGAATCCCAGCAAGTTTCATGCAACTGCAATCAATATAACTCACTAGAGTAAAGCCATGGAAATTGGACCAATCAATGAGGGAAGCTGGAAGTGGAAAGTGAGAAAGGACTCCCTGCTAATATAAAAACAAACATAACGGCAGCCATCTTACTAGGATTGTTTTTTACACCAAGCATAGAGCAGAACAAATGTCAGCTGGCGAATTAATTAATTGATTAATTAATTAATTAATAAGCACTCTGAAAGTACAACTACGTGAGCTAAATGTGGAATAATTAGGAAAAAGAGAAGCCTTTTCCAGTACTACTCAGTGAAACGATAATGAAAAAATTCTAGATCCGAGACTAAAAGCAACAATAAAATAACATCAGCAGGGGGGCTACCTGGAATAAAACTGAAAAAGAAACACCATAACAAATGCAGAACGGAGCAAAAATGAGCGAAAGACACCCAGAAACTACTGGCTTGAACGCCCATAGTATAAAATACCCCAATAACTTAACTAAAAATGCAGCTAAGAAGTTTAAACACGACTACCTGAGAAAAAACCCGGACATACTATTCGCAGACCTATATTTTAATGCAACTAATGGCACGAAAATGAATGACCTCATATTCTATACATCCAGAACAGCTAAATGGCGCAATGCCTTCGCTAGGATGCTTACCATAAAAACTACGAAAAACATTCCTCACGGATTAAAAATGTCAACCGCACCATCACAAAGATGCAGAGCCGAACTTAACATCACGATATATAAATCCGGAACAGTGCTGATACAAGCAGCAAACCGAGATCTAGAGAGATTTGCCAAGACTTTCCCATCGATAAAAGACTCATTGGACGACCCGAGTCATCAACCTCTCCTAACCCCACCAGTAGACACTCTAGACACTCACGATGCCACAATCAGAGGCGCAATTAGAACCAGGAGCCATCATACGCCGGCATCAACTCTAGCGACTACCCAGGTAAAGTTAACTGGTCTAGTAAGGCCTCTACCAGAGAACACGACTAGAAGAACTGAGAGGCCTACCTTTCAAACAAACAAAGAACAAAATCAGCACCTTAGAAAAGAATCGCCCCTACTCCCGAACCATGAGACCTCTCAAACAGATCATACACTGGCAGTGAGAGTAGCGCCACCTAACAACCAGGAGTGGGATGAGACTGAGGAGAGTGAGACAGTGAGGGTAGCGCCACCCGACAACCAGGAATTGGATGAGACAGAAGACATCAGCCTTCCTACATCCCAAACCCTCGTCAGAACGATACCAACTTCGTACACACCTACATCAACAAACGAACTCACAACAACACAGGACCTATCTAACTCCAGCAACCTCCCTACACCTCACGCTAATACAACACCAGCGGCGCACAGACCCTCAACCTCTAACACGATCCTACCAACTCAGAACATATCCAGCACCTACGACACACCGAATGGAGATGGAATAGACAATCAAAAAGAGAAGATAAAGAAAATGGCAGCGCAACGAAGAACCGTTCCAAAAAGGAGAAGAGTTGAGCGGATGTACAGATCGGCCACCCCAAAGAAACCCCACCAGAACAAGAAGGACTTTATTAAGCTTCAGAAACTTGTGAGCAAGCTAACACAAGCCACTATGAATACCGTACTGGCGATAGAAAAAATCGAAGAGAGGACGGAGAACATTCACGCCAAAGTCACGGATATCCAAAATCTCGTACAGTCCTCACACAGAAAGAGCATCGAGGCGAACATGCGTTTAATACAGAGAGACAACCGACCAGACAGGACGAAATCACTATCTAAAGAGGAAACGCTGGCCTTAATCCGAACATATGACCTATCGGACCACAAGGAGGAAGAGAGAATCCAAACAGTCCCGCTAGACGTTAACAGAACAGCGAGGAAAAACGAGAGAACTTCCAACCCCCACAATTTACAGCACATACAGCTAACACCAAACGAAGCTGAAAATGTGAACGCTAGTAAAAAAGAAAAACACCTATCCTGTCTATTACTCAACTGCCGGTCAGCTACCAAACATGCATCGGACATAGCGGACCTCATCCTCAACAAGGACATCGACCTGGCAATCCTTACAGAAACTTGGCTTACGGAATCCTCATCCCCAACCATGGATCTATTGATACCACCGCAATTCAACGTTCTGAGACTGGATAGACACGGAAAGCTAGGGGGAGGGATAGCCTGCATTCATCGATCTGACATAGAGGTTAAACAAATTCAGGCCGACCCACTTGAATCATGTGAGTATCTTGGTCTTAACATAAGATCATCCAACACTCAATGGTGCAACCTGCATACTTTCTACCACCCACCAGGAGATAACACAAAGTTTATAGCAGAGTTAATGGAGATCATAACAGCCAACTCGAACGACGCTGCCAATAACATATTCCTAGGAGACTTCAACCTGCATTGGGAGAACTGCAATGACAAACTGGTCAACATGCTTAAAGGTTTTCTCACTGAACTAAACCTCACTCAAGCGTGCACACTGCCCACACATTCTAAAGGAGGGACGTTAGACTGGATAATCTCAAGAAACAAAGCTGCAACAATCCACTCCATAACACCATGTGACTGGTCGGATCATCACGCCATAACTTTCATGATACCCGCAACGAGAAAAGGTAGGACCAGGCAACCTGTCAAGACCAAAAAATGGACTCGAGACACAAAAGAAACAAATATGGAACTACTGGTCGAAAGCTGTGAAAGAGACTTAAAGCCACCCAACGATATGGAAAAAGTTAACGAACCGACGGAACACTACATAACAACTGTCGAAAATATCGTTAATAACACCATGCCACTAAAACTGAAACGAATCTCAGAAAAGAATAACAACCCGTGGTTTAACGAAGCACTAAATGAAGATAGACGCAAATTGAGAATGGCCGAAAGAAAATGGAGGCAACACCCATCAACTCCTGAACTGGAAGCCCTCAGAAAAACAAGGAAACAATATAATAAAAAGATCATCAACTCAAAAAAGGAATTTATAAGAGCAGAACTGGATAATGCCAAAAACAGGCCACGAAAACTATTTGAAATCCTAAAGGAGCAATCAAACAAACTAGCCAAAACAGTGCAAGAAAATTCAAAAACATCGCTAAGCTGTGATGATTTCTCCACATTTTTCATGGAAAAGGCCAAAGCACTCGAAATAGAGCTTAAAGACTCGGCGTTAAACCTTCCCAACGAACCCTGGTCTACTAACGATGCCAACTCTACAACGGATTGCACTAAGGCAAAAAACAAGGCGAGCTGGGAAACATTTGAACTGTATGACCAACACACGATTGCCAAGACGCTCTCAGGAATCAAACCTAACAACCACCACCAAGACCCTCTGCCTGCAAAATGCGTAAAAGAAATCAATCACATCTTGATTCCAATATGGACCGAAATAATAAATGCGTCACTGTCACAAGGGATCCTTCCAGACTGCCTAAAAACAGGTCAAGTCGTTCCCATAATCAAAAAACCCACAGCAGATACATCAGATCCAAATAACTTTCGCCCAGTGACCAACATCCCTTTACTGGCCAAGTTGACTGAGAAATGTGTGCAGAACCAATTGTGCCAACACATCAACAAATTCTCCTTGTTAGATGAATGCCAATCAGGATTCAGAGCAGGGCACAGCACGGAAACAGCGATTCTCCACATTACTGATGACGCATTACAGGCCCTTGACCAAAATCAAACATGCTTACTGATTCTCCTTGACTTGTCATCGGCATTTGATACGGTAAATCATGAAGCATTACTGGCCAGGCTACGGGACAGGATGGGAATATCGGGAACAGTGCTGAAATGGTTCGAGTCCTTTTTACAGAACAGAACACAGCGCTTCCTGGTTAACCAATCAATCTCCCCTCCGTGCCCTACCACAATTGGAGTCCCTCAAGGATCGACATTATCCCCAGATCTGTTTAACCTATACGTCGAGCCACTCACAGAAATTTTTAAAAAATCTCAAATATCCTATCACATGTATGCTGACGACACGCAAATATACGTAAAGATCGGATCCATAAAAGAATTGGAATTAATGAATGAGACACTAAAAATGACACTTCAATGGTTAATGGCAAACCACCTGAAGCTGAATGCACATAAAACAGAGTTCCTATTAATCTCTCCACCAAAGAGGAATACAGAAATAATGGAATGGATGAAAGTCGTGACTGCGCTAAACTGCACCCCTACCCTTGTCAACTCAGCCAAATCTCTAGGAATCATCTTAGATGAGAATCTAGACATGAAAGCCCACATTAACTCAATGGCGAAAAGTGCCCGCTTTCACTTGAACTACCTAAGAAAATTGAAACCATTCATCACAGAGTCAGACCTCAAATTGGCAATCCAATCCTTAGTTATCTCGAGGATTGAATATGGGTGCACCACCTTGGCTGGATTACCAAAAATGTCCACAGGACCATTGAAAGCCTGCCTTAACGCTGCAGCAAGACTTATCACCGGAACTAGGAAATATGACCATATATCCCCACACCTGAAAGCATTAAACTGGCTACCATATGAAGCAAGAATCCAAATGAAGATAGCATGTATCACACATAAAGCATTACACGACAACACCCCAAGATATCTAGCAAAGAAAATTCAGTTGTCCGGTGGCAACCGACCATCTAGGAGTACTGGGGAGCTGCTACTACGACCAGCATTCTTCCGAAAGAAAAAAACATATGACAGAGCGTTCTCAGGAGCGGCCCCCAGAATATGGAACTCACTCCCTCCAGACATCAGGAAGATCCAGAATCTGGTAACATTCAAACGGGAAGTGAAGAGCCTGCTGATGAATAGATACATTACTTAATGAAGACCACTGATCATGGATCTGCTATAATACTGCCTTAGTACAGATCATGTACGCCATCAAATTAGGAGGCTCAGACAATACTATAATGGAATATGTATCCTATGATATGGGAACAACCCAAAGGCCAACAGGAAGGGAGATTTGACTGAACAGGAGAACAATATCTTTCATGAACCTATACCGTGCTACCTCATACATGAACCTATACCGTGCTACCTCATATTTGTTATATATACATGTTTTGTATTTTATTTAATCATAGCATATTTACTTTTGCTAGCGTCACATGTGTTACGAATTTATATGTCATCTACCTCACTGCGACTGCTTGCTAACGGCTTATACATATGCTAACCTTGTTTCCTTTTCCTACCTCATGTTAAGCGCTCTGATACCCACGGGTCTTGTTCGCGCTATACAAAACTTTATAATAAATAAATAAATAATAAAAATGGCATGGTCCCTCAGCCATATAATAGCTCAATGTAAGGAAATGTGGCAATCGTTTTTTCAGTAAATTTGAATTTTTTTTTAAATACTAATTTCTAACTTTAATGTTCCTGAGACCTATGTTTTTTTGTGAATTTCAAAGGTTATTTAAATACTAATTTCTAATTATAATGTTCATAAAACCTATGTTTTTCTGAGTAATTTTGATTTTTTAAAAATATTTTGTAACTTTAATATCCTAAAAATAGTTTTTGTATTTTTTTGTATTTGTTATTTAAACTATATATTGTCTTCTTTTAAAAAAAAATATTAAACAACTACATACAGTATGATAGGGAGCCTAGCCCAGAGCCACATCTGAAGACCAACACATGTCATAGACCTACTGATCAAGCAACTATGTCACCCAAGAACGCAACAACACCCTCCACCAACCGCAGGACCCCCCTCTACCATGGAGGCAGCGCAGAACAAGACAGCAAACGTTCCGAAAAAGGCATGGCCCCTCAGCCACAAAATAGCTGAATATTAGGACAAACTATATGTGAAGGAAGAAATTCACCCATGAATAACAATGCACACAATGCAAAGTGCAGCGGTGATGTGCTGGACACATCTCAGTATGCAGAACACACAACTCTCCATGTGCACAAATACTATTGGTGCTTGTAATGCTGTGGACATTAGACCCAACCATGTTACGTCAAACACTAGGGAAGATCTCAGTCATGTAGTTGTGTCGCCCCCCTGTATGCATAAGTGTAACCGGAGTGGGCTGGTCCGACGAACGCCACTTCAGCGTAGGAGTGTGAATAAATAGGCTGGAGCTCTGGACGTGTTTCACTTGTGGGAAGGCCAAAGCATCTACCAGGGCGGCACCCCTCACCCTGCAATGGTGCCGCCGATGTGTCCGCCAGCCTCCTCAGCCGATTGCTGGCTTCCGCCACACGGGCCCCCAGCGGCACAGCACAGCGGACTTATGTCTGTACAAACTACTGCCTTCGATAAACACTGCAGACAGCAAGGCTCACAATTCAGATCTAGTCGCGATTGCAGATGACGCAGTCCAGTAGGCAAGAGACATTGCTCAAGCCAACAACTTGTGACTGTGGGCCCTTCCTGACCCCTGCCTCCAGTCTACACTGCAGTCAGTAGGGCTCACAAATCAGATGGAGTCAAGATTGCAGATGACGCAGTCCAGTAGGGAACATACATTGCTCAAGTCAACAACACATGGCTGTGGGCCCTTCCTTACCGCTGCCTCCGACCTACACTGCGGTGAGTAGGGCTCACAATTCAGATTGACTCGCGATTGTAGATGACGCAGTCCAGTAGGCAACAGACATTGTTACCAGTATGTTCTGCCCGGACGACACATCATCGGCACAGTAGATCTCACATGTGGAACTGGGTCCTGAGTCCTGAATGGCAGTGACCCCAAATCCGTTGCAGTGACCACAGCTCCAGACTCCCTTCGATCAGTGAGGCGTATTAACATATGGAAGGCTGGCGACACATGGTGCCACTAACCCTGTTCAACACAAGCCGGTCCCACATGTGGAACTGTGTCCTGAGTCCTGAATGGCAGTGACCCCAAATCCGTCGCAGCGACCACAGCACCGGACTCCCTTCGATCAGTGAGGCGTATTTCCATATGGAAGGCCGGGGACACGTGATGCCACAAACCCTATTCAACACAAGCTGATCCCACATGTGGAACTGTGTCCTGAGTCCTGAATGGCAGTGACCCTAAGTCAATTGTAGCGACCACAGCACCAGACTCCCTTCGATCAGTGAGGCGTATTTACATATGGAACACCAGAGACACGTGTTGCCACTAACCCTGTTCAACACAAGCCGGCGACACATGGTGCCACTAACCCTGTACAACGCAAGCCGCAACACATGGTGCCACTAAACGTGTCCAACACAAGCCTGCGACATATGGTGCCACTTACCCTGTTTAACGCAAGCCGGCGAACGTGGTGTCACTAACCCTGTAAAACGCAAGCCGCATCACATGGTGCCACTAAACCTGTCCAACACAAGCTGTGACACATGGTGCCACTAACCCTGTTCAACACAAGCCGGCGACACGTGGTGCCACTAATCCTGTTCCACACAAGCCAATCCCACATGTGGAACTGTGTCCTGAGTCCTGAATGGCAGTGACCCTGACTTCGTGGCAGCGACCACAGTACCAGACTCCCTTCGATTAGTGAGGCGTATTTGCATATGGAAGGCCGGCGACACATGGTGCCACTGAACCTGAACTACGTAGGCTGGTAAAGCCACCAACCTATGGACATGGCTGTGGGCCCTTGCTCACCGCTACCTCTGGCCTACACTGCGGACAGCAGGGCTAACAATTCAGATACAGTCGCGATTGCAGATGACACAGTCCAGCAGGCACCCACTGCGGCCCGTCCGCACCAAGCATCATCACAGGCTCATACACTCTCAATGCTTCTGGTGCTACTAACTGTGCACCTCAAGTCAACGCCACATGGCTATGGGCCCTTGCTGACCGCTACCTCTGGCCTGCACTGCGATCATCAGGGTTCACAATTAAAATTAAGTCTTGATTCATTATTTACAGAGTTCAGTAGGCAAGTAACTATCACAGTCCTAAACCCTACATAATATCTTTTTAGTATCCTTGCTTCCAGAACTTTTTTTATATCTGTTATAGCTTTAGAACAATGATCAAATTCAGTTTCAAGTGCAAATGAACACTCAAAAACAGTCTACACTGCGGGCAGCAGAGCTCGCAATTCAAATTTTAAATGCTAATTTCTAGCAACACTTCAACAATGTATTCTATACATATTTTATCTTTTCATGATACGCCTACATTGCGGTCAGTTGAGCTCATTTTAAAATGAAGTCTTGATTCATTAATTACAGAGTCCACTAGGCAAGTAACTATCACAGGCCAAAAACCTACATAATATCCTTTTAGTATCCTTGCTTCAAGAACTTTTTTTATATCAGTTATAACTTTAGTACAATCATCAAATTCATCTCCAAGTGCAAACAAACACTCATTAGAAGTCTACACTGCGGGCAGCAGAGCTTGCAATTCGAATTTTGGACACGTGGTGTCACTAAACCTGTTCAACACAAGCCTGCGACACTTGGTGCCACGAACCCTGTTCAACACAAGCCAATCCCACATGTGGAACTGTGTCCTGAGTCCTGAATGGCAGTGACCCCAAGTCTGTGGCAGTGACCACAGCACCAGACTCCCTTCGATCAATGACGCGTATTTCCATATGCAAGGCCGGCGACACGTGGTGCCACTAACCCTGTACCACACAAGACGTGACACATGGTGCCACTAACCCCGTTCAATACAAGCCGATCCCACCTATGGAACTGTGTCCTGAGTCCTGAATGGCAGTGACCCCAAGTCCGTGGCAGTGACCTTAGCACCAGACTCCCTTCGATCAGTGAGGCATATTTCCATATGCAAGGCCGGGGACACGTGGTGCCACTAACCCTGTACCACACAAGGCGCGGCACGTGGTGCCACTAACCCTGTTCAATACAAGCCTATCCCACATGTGGAACCGTGTCCTGAGTCCTGAATGGCAGTGCCCCCAACTTCAGGGCAGTGACCACAGCACTAGACTCCCTTCAGTTTTATTTGTTGCTGTTTTGTTTAAATAAAATGTTTTATATGTAAATATATACATGACTAAGATTCTTGTTTGTCCAACAGCACAGGCACACTTCCGGGCCCAAGAAGGTTGTTGGGGGTATGTTGGTAATATGGGAAAAGGGTACGTTACATGTTGATGTGGGGAGAGGCAGCGTGAAAAGGGTATCTCTCACAGAAAGAACTCCGGTATGTTTTCAGAAATGCCTCAGACAGATGCCAGCTGACAGACTGAATCACAAAATGGCTTTTCAATGCTTATGTAGTGTGACTTATGAACAGTTCGCACCCAGGCTCACAGAGGGACAACTGCGGCCCATCCGCTTGACTCACAGACACAGTACTGCGAGCCGTCCGCTCCCAAAGGAACAGCAGCGTAGTAGCTCGCAGAGGTACAGGCACAGCAGCGTACTAGCTCGCAAAGGTAGAGAGCTGCGAGCTGACGGACTGGCTTCTAACGGCGTAGCTGCGAAGTGGTGATGTTGAGCAGAGGGAGCGTGAAAAGGTTATCTCGCACAGGCAGAACTCCGGTATATTAAATTGCCCCAGGACCTTTCTTTTATATTTTCACTCGATGCGAGAAAGCGCACTTTCTGGACCAAGACTTTTATCCTTGCCAAATTTGGCAAAATTCCATTCAGCAGTTACACCTGTAGCCTTCTCTAAAGTTTCATATGGAAAATCCATTGAGTAAACACGTTTTCACACCCCCGAAGCTGATGTGGCTGACAGGGGCCTACCACCACGTGGCGTGGACTTGAGTTGCACAGGGTTAGTCACACCCTAAGTTGTATGGCCGTCAGCGGCCTACTACCATGTGGCGTTGACTTGCGTTGCACAGGTTTAATGGCACCAAAAGCTGATATGGTCACCGCCATTGATGACTCAGAACTCAGCGACATGTGTGGGATCTGCTGGGCCGCGTAGCAGGTCCATATAATGTGCACCAAGCCATGGTGGCGGGACCGGGCCCTGGAGCTTTCACGGGCACGTGGAGTGCCTACTGGTAGACACTCCAGTGGCAGCAGGAAATTATTTGGTCATGGATGCGTAGGGGCGGCAGTGTCTCTCTCTCTCTCTCTCTCACACTTCCCTCTCTTCACTCTCTCTCACTCTCTGCCTTCCTTTCCTTCTATCTATCTCACTCTCTCTTTCTCACTCCCTTTCTTTCCTTCCCTCTCCTTTTCTCTCTGGCTTTTTTTCCTCCTCTCTTTCTCTGTGTCTCACTCCTTTGATATGCGCATTACATACATCCTTATTTTGTGCTTTATTTTCCAGGCTGTGTCGTCGACATTGATGGACCCGACAGGAGTCTTCCGTCTTGTTGTTTTGTGTTGAGTTTGTTAAATTTAGTTTATCCTCTATATGTACGTAAACGGAAAAATAATGTTTGAAAAAAATAAATAAACAAATAAATTTCAATAAAGTTTTTGGTTGTTATTTAAGTGCTGTGTGACTCTTTCTCGTTCTTATTACTGTTAATTGGTGGTGTCCACCATGGTGTTACATTTTGGGGCAGTTATCGCGGGAATACTAGTTTTGTCTGCAGTTTGCACCAGCTTCTGAATAGTGTGTTAGATTTACCTCAACTTTAGTTGCAATAAAGTACTGATAATGAGATGCTGAGCAGGCGATCCTGTGCAGAAACACACGAGGTGCACCTTTGCGATTTATTCTAAATACTAAAATCCTGTATTGAATTGCACTGTGGGTAGTGGGTGCATTTACAGTGTACACACAAAATCAATGAAGAAATCTCATTGTATTTATATTGATTGGGAATAGTGGGTCAGGTGCTGGATCTTGAAGGGATACACTGCCCGGTTTGTTTATTTTTCTGTGCACAAAAAAACCACATCACAACTTTCACAACAAAAGGCAAAAACTGCGATGCGAAACAAATTCCGTCGATAAACCGTGTTAGCACCAGGGATTTTACACCTGCTTTCTGCTGGTGTTAAGCAGGACGACAACCTGCAGCATGAAAGGGAACACAGCCAAGAGCCAAACCGGAACACCCACAGGTGCCATAGACTCAATGAGCATGATACACGGATACCCATGAGGGCCACAACACTCATCGCAACAACCTCGGGACCGCCATCACCCCCGAACCCACATCTGAACAAGTGTGTCCATGTGGTCATTGTGTTAGCATGATGGGCACGGGCCCTGCAACATCACAGTGTGCTGTCTTCAGCAGACGTTACCATGTCACCTCAGCGTTGGCAGTGAGCCTGGACATGTAGCTACGCACGCATCCTCTTGCATGCACAAGCGGCGTGTGCTGGTCCGACGTACACAGGTCAGTGCAGGAGTGTGCCTAACCGGCAAGGGGAACGGGGTGTCTCGGACATGCCGTGAGCAAGAAGTGCGGTAAGTGTGTCTCTGTGTTCTTGTGTGGCTGCCACAAAGGCCGCAGCAGTCGATGTTGTAAAGTGGCATGCACCACCTCCAAACGGCAGTTTCACAGTGTGATTGGAATGCCACAAGACATGCGCGAATAGGCATTACAATGGTGTGCCGTAGGAGTGCACGGGATACAACAGCGCAGCACACAAATGTGTAGGGGGCTCGTAGGAGAGAGGCGCAGCTGTTTGGCAACGTAACACACAGTGAACTCGCCCATGTGCCACGTGCTGGGCATCTCATCCATGATGAACAGGGTCGCAGACATCCCAAAACACCCACGACCGTCCTTTGTACACATCCTGTATAAATGCAACTGGAGAAGTTACTGTAGGGATGAAAGGTTTTTTGCCTGAGCTATCTTGTGCTAACACATCTGCTGCTCCGAGAAGGAACTTGCAAGTGGCCAACCCCCTCTGACAGATACGATAATATTTGCATCCATCTCCCACACTACGCACTGCCGGATTTGAGAACAACAAGTACACATCCCATACTCAAAAGTCCTTTGTCGTAGTTAGCGTGTGTGAAATGGCCTTCACATGTACTCCCACCACACCCCTGCACCTATTGCACACAGACCCGGCTCATTGCACCAAGCTGTGCCATTTCATCCACAAGACTGGCACACGGCAAGCCAGTGCAGCTACAAGCAGAGCCACTGATGCAATGGCAGGGCATCCCGACCACATGGTCGACTCCATTCACGTCCACCTATAACTTGCACGTCTGCTGCATGTCCTGGGTGCATTGCCTTTGGCAGTGCTGCGGATTACTTACCGGCTGAGCTTCATCACCAGCGTTCAACCTGTATTGCAATGTCGCACGTGCCTATCCGAGTGGTGCATGGACGTGTGCCTCTCCAACGTATGGGTAGCTGACATGGATTACGAAGGGTGTGTGCGCCCCCTGTTGGCCCACGGCCAGGAGTGTCATGGTGATGCCGTTTATGGCATGCATGGATGTTTTGCATGCGTGTTGGGAACTGGGCCTGGGAGATTGCACGTGTCGTAGTATGCAGTGAGCAAATTGACCCTCTTCCCAATTCTGCTTTGGTGCACATTGGGTATAGTGGTTGGAGTCAGCACACCTATCCCGGTCAGCTGATGGATTACATCAACGACATGTCAAATATTGTGGCCAACCATCACTCATTAGAGATAGTGGCTTACGCAGCTGCACTTGCGTTCATGGACGAGTGACAAGGTACCTGCAACCACGACTCGATAAGCCACATTGCACGTGTACCGCCGTATCATTGCACGTTGTGCATCTGGTCAGATGTCCCAAGACAACAGTGGACATGGCTGCATTGGCGTCGACTTATGTCTGAGGCGCGGACAACCAACGCTGCTTGACACTGACGTGTGTTGGTGATGGACTACCCCGAGGTGAACATGGACATTTTCCTATGTTCCTTAATAAGGCATTCTGCTGGATTTGTCTGCATATCATGGCACTACTCTTGGCCGTACTGACACACACTTTTTTAATAAAGTTTCCACATTTTCACTTGTCTCCAAATGTGCTGTGTCTTCATTTGTATGCCAATGTGTGTGTCACGGACACACACATTGGCTGCCTGCCATACATGAATTGTTACCCCATCCGGACTGTGGGTTTGTACTTATGTGTCCTCATGTGCCTGTTTCGTACTGACACTTTTGGACGTTTATCCGCCACAGGTGAGTGCATTGTGTCCCTTATTGGATTGTGCGAATGTTTGTGTTTGGACAACTTTGTGTTGGATGTTTGCGTGCTCTGCTTCCTATGTGTGTGTTCTGCATTGTGAGTGAGATGTCCCTTCATGTGAGGTTTTGTTCACCCTTCTCCCTTTCAGACAGTGTGGTTTTCACTTCTGTGCTTGTTCAGTGGTATGACATTGGCGGGTTTTGTTACTTGTGCTCCTTGTTGGTGTGTTTCATTTTGGCCATGGTTTGTCTGTACTTGTGCTGTACTTAATTGTGCATGTGTGCCATGTGACCATCTCCCCCGTCCCCCCACTCCCTGCTTGTTCCTCTTCCTGGTGCTGTTGTGTCTGTAATTTTGTTGCTCCACACATAAATACATGTACAGAACAAATTGGAATAGTTCCTTGATTCTTTTAGATTGCAAAACTTCTCTCTATTGGTTATTTATTTAGAATTTTCAATATAAACAGTTTTTTTAATATTCAAGGACACAGAAGTCAGAAGTCAACGTATTCTATCAACACACTTTCTAGAACATTCTACAACACGTGCAGGTTAAAAGTTCATACATTTTTTTAAACCTAACAATATTTTTTTTCAACATTTTCTCGAACATTTAACGGCACATGCAGGTTAAAAGTTCACAACTCTTTTAAGTTCGAACAGTGCCTTCCAAATGCAAGTAACAGGTGTGGTTGAGTTGACGAAATGTTATCCTATGATATTTCCTCCACGTTTAAACTGCTTTTTCTTAACCAATCACAAAGATGCTTTTCCACAAAATGAATGTGAACCCTACTTTTAAAAAACAATGCTTTTCATCTCCCAATCAATTCTCGTTTTGAATGGAAAAAAAAGTTGTTCCCCACCTTTAAACATATCTCCTATTCTACGAACGTACTGCATGGGCTACAGAAATCTATCCATACTTCTCAGCCATACCTTCAAAATGCTAGAGTGGATCGTAGGACATAGCTATGTTTTCTGTGCAAGAGGTATGCAGAACTGAGAAGTATTGATTTAGACCTAGGTTTACAAAATGTGGACATTAAATGGTTTGGAAAGAGATGATTGAAGTGGCACCAATTGTTGCCTATGGTTAAAACCTGTTTGCATCTCCAACACCCTTACCTCATGATTGTGCACTGTGGTGGAAACAACCTAGGCACATTGACTTTTGTAGGTTTGGAAATGCTAATGAAAGACACCTTTCGACAATTGATGTTGCTTTTGCCTCAAACTGTCTTTGTATATTCCAATACATGCCAAAGACAGAAGCAGAAATGGTCAAACCAATATTGTCCTCAGATTGAAAAATATAGGAAGAATGTCAACACAGCTGTCTGTGTCTGCATAACTCAGAGACCATAGAATGGAGTTGCTCTACATCAACAACATACATTTTGATATGGCTGATATCTACAGAAGTGATGTAGTACACTTCACAGATCAGGGAAAATCGAGTTTTTCTGAATAACCTGAAGCTGGCACAGGGAGACCTGCGGTCCGTCGGGCAGGCTCGCCGAGGGAGAGCGTCGGCCCGTCGGCTTGGCTCGCAGATGGAGAGCTCGGGTCTAACTCGCAAAGGGACACCAACGGGCCAACTGCCCTGCTAGCAGAGACACACCTATCACCTAACGGACTGGCTCGCAAATGTACAGCTAGAGACACGACGGCTCGCAGATGCAGACCTGCGAACAGACTGACTGGTGCTGTTTTATGCTTTAGGGTAGTACAGTGGTGTTTGTGTACTGAAGGGAGTTAGTGCTGGAGGTAGCGTTTTAGGGTTTGAGGTAGTGCAGTGGAGTTTAGGTAGTGTAAGAATCGTGCTGGGAGTACTGTTTTGAGGATTAGGGTAGTGCGCTGGTGTTTGTGTAGTGTAGGGGGTCATGCTGGGAGTAGTGTTTTAGGGTTTACGGCAGTGCAGTGGTGTTTGGGTAGTGTAGGGAGTCATGCTGGGAGTAGTGTTTTAGGGTTTACGGCAGTGCAGTGGTGTTTGTGTAGTGTAGGGGGTTGTGCTGAAAGTAGTGTTTTAGGATTTAGGGTAGCACAGTGGTGTTTGTGTCATGTGGGAAGTCATGCAGCGAGTACTGTTTTAGGATTTAGAGTAGTGCAGTGGTGTTTGTGTACTGTTTGGGGGTTCATGCTGGGGGTAGCATTTTAGGCTTTAAGGTAGTGCAGTGGTGCTTCAGTAGTGTAAGAATCGTGCTGGAGGTAGTGTTTTACAGTTTACGAAAATGCAGTAGTGTTTGGGTAGTATAAGTGGTCATGCTGGGAGTAGTGTATTTGGGTTTAGGGTTGTGCAGTGGTATTTGTGTAGTGTAGGGTGTCATCCTCGGAGTAGTGTTTTAGTGTTTATGGTACTTGTAGTGGTGTTTGAGTACTGTAGGGGGCCGTGCTGGGGTAGTCTTTTAGGGCTTAGGGTGGAACAGTGGTGTTTGGGTAGTATAGGGGGTCGTGCTGGGTGTAGTGTTTTAGGGTTTAGGTTAGTGCAGTGGTATTTGTGTAGTGTAGGGAGTCATGTTGGGAGTAGTGTTTTAGGGTTTAGGGTAGTCTAGTGGTGTTTGTGTAGTGTAGGGTGTCATCCTCGGAGTAGTGTTCTAGGCCGTGCAAGCCCCCTCCATAATGAGTGAAGCCCCGGGGCTGCGCGGACCCCAGCGGACCCCGCAATCCCTGTGAGCCCCATCTATTATTTTTTAAGAAATACCCCTGGAACCTAGCCCACCCAAGGGCCTCATTAAAATGATATGCGAGAAGCCTTGACCCCAGCGCAGATTTTTGCCGATTTTTTTTTTTAAGGATTTTTTGGGACCCCCTCAGCAGGCCTAGTGTCAGGGATTTTCTACCCTGCCCCCTTCTCTTCGTTTATACCATTGTTCCTCAGTTTTCGGGTGACTCGCTTCTACCGAGCCACAAGATGGCTGCCAACAATTCCTGGTTTGAACTACTAGCAGCCAATCACAGTCAAGCTTGCGCACGCGACTTAGGCTTCGCCCAGATATCAAAAGTTTTCTTTTTCTAATTTCTCAGCAACTACAGAACGGCTTTACACCATTTTTGAAAGAGGTCGTTTTCTGACCCAAGTACTACCTTTCTGCCAAATTTGGAGTAATTCCGTTCAGTAGTTTCGGCTATAGACTTGCAAAAAGTTTCCTATGGGAAATTGATTTTTTGGCTCTTATTTTTTGAATTTCTCAAAAACTACTTAACGGATTTACACCATTTTAAAAAAAAGGTCGCTTTCTGAACCGAGCTCTACCTTTTTGCCAAACTTGGGGTAATTCTGTTCAGCAATTTGGGCTGTAGCTACTCGCAAAATTTCATATGGAAATTAACATGGAGAAAAAGAGTTTTGGGACCCCCCTTTTTCTCAGCCCCCGCTTGACGAATCACCCCCAAACTTTCAGAATAGGAGCTAACCTGGATAGACTGTTGTTTTGAAGAATTTCAGGACGATTCGTCAAAGGACGCCACAGTTATTAGGAAATCAAAAAATGCTTTTCCTATGGAAACTAGGTTCTAACTATAACTACCTACTGGCGAAAATATATATATATGTATATATATATATATATATATATATATATATACATATACAAGTCTCAATGGTAGAGATTTTTTTTAATAAATCAGTTTTTGGTGTAGTGCACGTTTTAGATTTAGAGAAAGTGTAGATAAATAGAAAAAAATGAAGTAGAAAGAAACACTGGAAAAAAGGTCCCCAGGTCCACCTGCAGCTACCAATTATTACTGCTATCAAGTAACCTTCACTGTAGCCTCCGTTTTAAGAAGGTGAAGGGAAGCTACTCAGATGTGCACTTGGTTTTTTCACTTGTACAGCTGCATAAGCACTAAACTGCAATACCTGACACACTCTGCTTCCAAAAAAGAGCCTCTGCAGAGAAGGAAATCTTTGGAGATATTTCTTCTTCCAGATTTTTTTTACAAAATGATCAGAGGCATCTGATATCTTCATGGTGAGTCTGTCCAAAAATATTTGTCTAGCCACACAGAACGGCACACTTTACCACTGTCTTCACTGAGCACTAAGGATGCTTTATCTACCCACCACAAGGGTTCAGATGTGTGTGAAACAGATCTCTCTTAAATGCTTGCAGCAGGCATCTGCAAGTTAATAAGTGGCAAGCTCCAAAACCGTAACAGTTTGGCCACCTTAAACCAATATATGGAAAACAATGGCATGCCATGCTTAAGTTTCCTTTTGCCAGTAAACAAACAAAATGAAAAACAAGAGGCTCATCCCATCAGTAAGCTCAAACAGTGGTGAAGTTACAGCTCAAGACAAAAGAAAACCTACCTTCATTTTGACTTTTGCGTATTTATAAACTTACAGGAGCACTGCTTAATCACTTTACATATTACATCAAATCTCTGGAAGTTACACCTCAAAGGCTCCTCCTTTGGGTGGCAATTATTGTCACACCTTGGCTGCGAAACTCCACTGGCCTATTTGAAAGTGTTGTTCTTTGATCAAGTTCAACCGGAAGAACCTATAATAACCCACTTCCTGTTCTGGATGGAATCACAAGACGGCTGCAGTAAAGTTTCACACCTTACATAACTAGGCACTAATATTGAATTTCTCTTCATCAACAGGACAAGTATAATAACAGAAGCAATGTTTTGACAGTGGGCCCTGTTCCTGATCACTGCTACCTAAGCAGCAGGGCCTTCCTGGGCTTCAGTATTAGATGTGCCTGAACAGGGCAGACCTTTTAGAGCATACTATCTATGTTTCCTCAAAAGCAGACATTTTCAGGTGAGGCACAGCACATTCCAAATAAACAGCAGTTCATCTAGGTTAAAGCTACTGCATTACAAGAACAGCAAGGCTTTTTTGGTAGCATTGGTGGTAACCCTACAACAAGGGTGTCCTATATGAACACATCTATGCTACCTCAACACAGAGTCAAAAGTTAACCCGCAGCTTCCCGCCGAGGAGGGCAGTGGTACACATTTTACAATAAAATGCACCTAATTGCCAAATAGATTCTGTGAGAGTATAAGAGGCCACTGAATAACCAAGTCATTCACAACATACTTTTTCTTTATCCCTTCTTTCCTCCCTTTACCTTTCCCCGCCGCTGCTGCCCCCGCGGCCCCTCCCCCCCCACCACGACCGGCCCAATCCAGCTCCCCTCCTAGCTCCCGCCTCCCAGCTGTCCAGCCCTCCCCGACCCCTACTTAATGGTGGCCACTGCGGGGACAGGCGAGCAAGACCACTGACTCATTGTCAGTGAAATTGCTCTCCCACCCTCGCAGCTCCACCATTAAGTGAGGTGCCCCTGCCCCTGCACTCTTGAGTGTTGGTGATCGAGGCCCTCCTCCACCCGCAGGTTTCCCTGCGCCTCATCCCTGGTGGTCCAGTGGACCTCTGTCTCCTTTCTTTCTTTCTGCTCCTTCACTCGTTTTTCTCCCCTTTCTATCTTTCACCTTTCTGCACCTCTGTTCTTTTGCGCCTTATTTCTGCCCATTTCCCTTTCTCTCCCTCTGCTCCTTCACTCGTTTTCACTCGTTTTTTTCCCCCTTTCTATCTTTCACCTTTCTGCACCTCTGCTCTTTTGTGCCTTATTTTTGCCCATTTTCCCTTTCTCTCCCTCTGCTCCTTCTCTCGTTTTCACTCGTTTTTTTACCCTTTCTATCTTTCACCTTTCTGCTCTTTTCTGCATCTCTGCTCTTTTGTGCCTTATTTCTGCCTATTTTCCCTTTTTTCTTTATCCCTTCTTTCCTCCCTTTACCTTTCCCTGCCACTGCTGCCCCCGCGGCCCCTCCCCCCAGCACGACCGGCCCAATCCAGCTCCCCTCCCTGCTCCCGCCTCCCAGCTGTCCAGCCCTCCCCGACCCCTACTTAATGGCGGCCACTACGCGGCCGCGCCGCTGGTGCACCGAAGGCGCATCAAAGGCAAGCACGTCTGCGCCCGTCTGCGACCCGTCCGCGACCAGCACAAGGAACCCTGGACCACCGCCCCGCCAACGCTACGACCCAGCAGCACTCCACGCACTCAACCCAGGCTGCAACAACAACTGCAAGCTAGCATCACCAGCCGACACCCATGGACCCTTCAGCTGTCACCGCTGCCGGCACACCTGCAGCACCGCCAAGAACACGGATCCAGCACAACCCGCCCAAAAGAACACAACCGAACTGAAGACCCTGCAATGCATCCTCCTCAACGTCTGATCCCTCCACAAACACGCCACAGAAATCTGGGACCTCCTCGACAGCACAACCCCAGACGTAGCATTCTTCACCGAAACCTGGACCAACACCACCTCGGGACCGTACATCGCCATCGCCATCGCCATCCCCCAAGGATACAAGATCTCCAGGAAGGACCGCCCCATCCACCCAGGAGGAGGAATCGCCATCGTCCACAAATCCAGCCTCCGCCTGAGCACACTCCCTGACGAGTCCACAGAACTGATGGAACACCTTCACTTCAAGATACTGGCCAGCCCCACCGCCGCCCTCCGAGGAACCCTCATCTACCGACCCCCTGGACCCCGCGGACCCTTCGCCAACTCCATCACGGACATTATCTCCCCGCAGGCCATCGCATCCACCAACTACACCCTGCTGGGAGACCTCAACTTCCACCTCGACAATCAACTGGACCCCAACACCACATCCCTCCTGGACAACCTCCACAACATTGGACTCCGCCAGATCGTGACCGAGCCCACGCACTCAGCAGGACACACCCTCGACCCCCTCTTCACTACAGGAAACTCCATCACCTTCAGCCACACCACCGAACTCCCATGGACCGACCATCGTTGCGTCCACTTCACCTTCAGAACACCCACCATCCACAGACACCAGCACCTGCTTCCACAAAGAAACTGGACCAAAATCACAGATGACCAGCTCACCTCCTCACTCAACAACTCCACCCCAACCATCGCGGAAAACGACGACCCCAACACCGCAGCCCGAACCCTGCATAGATGGATCTCGGACAGCACCAACACCATAGCCCCCCTCAAGAAAAACAACAATAC
Source organism: Lissotriton helveticus (assembly GCF_964261635.1). Classification (NCBI taxonomy): domain Eukaryota; kingdom Metazoa; phylum Chordata; class Amphibia; order Caudata; family Salamandridae; genus Lissotriton; species Lissotriton helveticus. Next base: position 398,849,433 of record NC_136070.1, on the reverse strand, counting down.
CCGTGCCAAGAAAGCCAGATGGTTTACCACCGAACTTTGAGAGTCCAGGCGCACATGCCGCCGCCTCGAAAAGGCCTGGAGAAACACCAAATCCACAGAAGCCCACAACAACTTCAGAGCCGCCACCAACGCCCACCATCAACTCATCAGAGAAACGAGGAAAAAAGCGATTGAAGACAGAATCTCCACCCACGCACACAACAGCAAGGAACTCTTCAGCATCATCAAGGAGTTCGCCCAACCCACCAGCGAGTCTACCGACATCCCTCCCTCACAAGACCTCTGCGACAAACTCAGCATCTTTTTCCACCACAAAATCAAGAGCATCTACGACAACTTCGACGAAGACAACCAACACACTGAACCCTCACCAACCACCCCCGACACCCGGAAACCAGCGATTGATGACTGGACAGCCCTCACCATCGAAGACACACTGAAGACAATGAAGTCAATCCACTCAGGGGCCCCCACGGACCCCTGCCCCCACCACATCTTCAACAGAGCTGCCAACACCATCGCACCCATGCTCCGCCAAACCATCAACCGCTCCCTGGCGACCGCCTCATTCCCCGACGACTGGAAACACGCCGAGGTCAACCCCCTCCTAAAGAAACCCTCAGCGGACCCCACCGACCTCAAAAACTACAGACCCATCTCCCTGCTCCCGTTCCCAGCAAAAGTCATCGAGAAAGCCATCAACAGCCAACTCGCCACATTCATTGAAGAACACAACATCCTCGACTCCTCCCAATCCGGCTTCAGAAAAAACCACAGTACGGAAACCGCCCTCCTTGCCGCAACAGACGACATCCGCACCTTACTGGACAAAGGAGAAACAGTAGCCCTCATCCTCCTCGACCTATCAGCGGCGTTCGACACAGTCTCCCACCGCACCCTAATACGCAGACTCTACGATGCAGGAATCCAGGACAAGGCCCTCGACTGGATCTGCTCCTTCCTCTCCAGCAGGACGCAGCGGGTCAGACTCCCCCCTTTCCTCTCGGACCCCACACCTATCCCCTGCGGAGTCCCCCAGGGCTCCTCCCTCAGCCCGACGCTCTTCAACGTCTACATGGCTCCACTTGCCCCCATCGTCAGAACCTACGGACTCAACATCGTGTCATACGCAGACGACACCCAGCTCATCCTCTCCCTATCCAACGAGCCCAACACCGCCAGACGCAACTTTCGAGAAGGCATGGAAGCCGTTGCCAAATGGATGAAAAACAGCTGCCTACAACTAAACACCAACAAAACAGAAGTACTCATCATGGGCCCAAACCCCGACGCCTGGAGTGACACCTGGTGGCCCACCGCCCTCGGAAACCCGCCAACCCCCACAGACCACGCACGCAACCTGGGAATCATCCTGGACTCAGAGCTCAAAATGGACCGCCAGATCAACTCTGTCTCATCTTCCTGCTTCCACACCCTCCGCCTCCTTCGTAAGACCTTCAAATGGATCCCCCTCGAACACCGAAAGACAGTCACTCACGCCCTGGTCACCAGCAGACTCGACTACGGCAACGCACTCTACGCCGGAATAAACAAAAACCTCATCCGCAAGCTACAAAACATCCAGAACGCCGCCGCAAGACTGGTCCTCAACCTGCCAAAACACTGCCACATCTCCCAGCACCTGCGCACACTCCACTGGCTCCCCGTCGAGGCGAGAATCACCTTTAAGATGCTCACCCACGCACACAAGGCCCTCCACGGCACCGGACCAGCATACCTGAACAGCCGACTCAAATTCCACGCACCCCAAAGGACCCTACGATCAGCCCAGCTTTCCTATGCTGTGGTCCTCCGCACCAGAAAGACCAGATCGGGAGGCCGCTCCTTCTCCTTCCTCGCGGCCAAAGCATGGAACGCCCTTCCGCTCCACCTCAGACAGACAACATCGCTCAACATCTTCGCAAGAAACCTCAAAACCTGGCTCTTCGACAGACCCCCTCCTTGATGGAATGGAACCTGCACCCCCCCCCCACCCCTAGCGCCTTGAGACCCTTACGGGTGAGTAGTCGCGCTTTAACAAACTCCTGATTGATTGATTGATACTGCTAAATCATTTTTTAGGTATTGATTACTGATGGCCTGTAACGTGTAACAGTGCACATTGTGTTCAGTTAATAAGTTATGACCGGAGATGGTCACCTTGCTCCAAATAGCTAGCATTTAGCAGTCAAACACCAACACAACAGCGCCTCTTGGGACCTCACAGATATTGCAGCACCTTTGTTTTAATTCCACAAAACACACGAGATGACACACCTAAATCAATGATACAACAGCAGACCTTGGAAACGCAGGAAAACAAGTCACCACATATACACTGATCAAAGGTTCTCCAAAGATCACAATTTTCAAGTAAAAACATACATTCACCTGATCTGGTCCTATTTTGGAAAGCGTCTTTCATATTTAGCTACAAACTGCGCCAAATTCTTCTAAACCTTGAGAATTACGAAGCTGCGGTGATTTACTGCGTGCAGGTTTTCTGAGACCACACTGCAACACGTTCAATCCGTAAATGGGTGAGCAACAGGGGAGGGGGCATAGCCTCGGAATCTCTAATGCTGTAATGCTCAAAATCCGGACTTCCGTCGGGCAGCTAGCCTGTAAAATTATCGTGGAACGAGCGAATCTGCTGCCCCCATTGCTCGAAGCATGAAATCAATGAATGACTTCTGGTCGCTGGCTGTTCATTCCGAAGACCCCACGAGCAAACACAATGCCGACCTGTTGTTAACAACTGAATAAACAAGCACCAGCTGTTTTGGGCTCCATTCTGGCGTGAAAGTGAAAGCGCGCACAGCAAACGTAAGCACATCGTGACATATACAGAAAATAGTGCTTACAAGAAGAAATAAACAAGCATTAGTAATGCAATAGGACTCGTATTTATGCGAGACCTATGGCATTTATAACGGAAGTGCAGGCAGCCAAAAAGGCACGAACTGGAGTGGGGGCAGAGGGGGGACAGGAAAGAAAACAGTGTTAGGAGTAAAGGGGCCAGTAACCGTGGAAAGATATAAATGATGACATGCTTGTCATAAGGAGGGACTTATAAGCCTAAAACCAATTGGAAGGCAGCTTTTAGGACCTAAGCCAATGACAAAGATGGGCGGAGAGTGGGCGGAGCTTCCAGAAAGCTTCCACACTATAATATACACTGCAGGTTTTACAAAGTGAGCAACGCATGTGCTGCAGCACTAGGAGAGACCTAACTAGGATGACTGAGACTCAGCAGGACAGTTACCGTTCCACAGACCTTGGTTAGGTTTAATTCACACTTGCCTAATTTCAGACTTTTTAGAGTCTCATACTTATATAGTAAAAACATTTTCAGTTCTAAATATTCCCAAACAATACCATTGTTATTACTCATTTATTTGACACAAAAAATATTTCTAATTAGCACTGCAAATGTCAATAGGCATAGCTTGTTTCAGTGGTATATGTTTGTTGTGTGATACATTTGACACTTACAGAAACACACTCAGAGGCACCCAATACAGATGTCAAACACAGGTTTCAGGCAAAATCTTTAATTAAAATGGCAGCCCATCTTGTAATGTATTCCAGGTCACGGTTATTTGGCGTTGCCCTCTTAAAGTCGCCATCCTTTTTTTAACACATATAGTGCACTTGATGCACCTGTCACAAGATCCAGGTTTACCCCTTCATCCGCAAGTCACAGCATGACTACAGCCTCATTATATTGTCATACAAAATAATCATGCCCATATTTCTCTTCTTCCTATGGCTTTCAAAGGAGTGTGTTTAGTTTTACGAAATGCTTTGCGCCATTTCTGTTACACATTGTGTTTTGGTTTTAACGTTGAACCAGATGCTTTCTCTACCTCGACAGGTCTAGCATATGTGGGAACTTGTATGTGTAGTGACATAGGTAAAATGCTGACAGATTCTTCAGGATCTCATTTACAATGAGGCGATGCCAGCCGAATGTCACTTTTTGCAATGCTCTTGGGGCGCAGGGGCCTGCTGCATATTTACCAGGCAACACTAAGCCACTTTGCGTTGCTTAATTCAGCTTTGTAAATATTGTTCCCTTTAATGCAGTTTTCTGCATTAAAGGGGTGCGCAATTGGTGTTGCTGTGGGCGTTTCCAGCAACACCGATGTCTTTTTGACACTGTCTCAGGTTTACGAGGAAACGTAACTCTGAGGCACCGCCAAAAAAGTACGTCTCCCCAGGGGAGGCATAAGTGAGGCGCAACAAGGATAAATAACTTTATTTCGCCTATTTTTTCTTTGTTTTATGTGTGCTGCATTCTGCAACATACATAGGAGGAAAAAGCCTCTTGTGATTGTTTTTGTGCAGGAAAGGAAACCTTCCTGCACAAAACAATCAACCCTGCAACGCAGGCACCATTGCACCATGACACAAAGGCGCTTGTGTTGGCGCATGGAAGCCCATTGTGCAGCAGCGCAGGGGAAAAGGACAGGAATGTGCCGTATCTGATAGATACAGTGCATTCTGGGAAACAACCTTTACAACGCAGTCATTACACCGCAATAACTTTACAATGCGGTTGTTACAACGACCGCTTTGTTAGTACGCGATACATTTACATCGCAAGTCTTTACAACGACTTCCACTAGGGGGCTCTGCGGTATTGGAAATTAATTCCAACACCTTCTCTACTGTTGCGCAAACTGGAGTAGGAATAGTAAATAATACTATTCCCAAGTCCAGCGCGCCCCCTAGTGGAAGTAGTTGTAAAGACTTGCAATATAAATACATTGCCTACTAACAACGCGGTTGTTGTAACGACTGCGTTGTAATAGCACGCGATGTAATACATCGCGTAGTAAAGTGCTATATTCCGCATTACTTCCCTTTTCTTTTACTCTAAGACAAAATCTTGTAAAGAAGGTCCTCAGTGTGCAAAACAGATGAGACAGAGAAAAGGAGAAAGGAGAGACTTCCAGATCATAGGTTTGATGAAACACGGCAGGGCAGACAGTTACATGGGGGCACTGAGACAAAATATCAATAGCACTTTGGAGTTGAGCACGTGCAGTTTGTGGCACATATATACTTGTTCTACAGTTTGCCATTCTGTCCTCTATATCTGCACAGTTGTGCATCTTTCCATCAAATCATTGTTTTACGCATTCTAATGGCTGAACCACCACCACGCTTTATTAGAACTACCTAAGCTACCCCGAACTTAACGAGCTGTATTGTACTTAATATTACATTGCGGCTGGTTCCTGTGGAAAATGACTAAAATTAGGTATACATAAGCGGCGTTCATTTATGTTCACCACAGCCACTGTTGAAAATAAAGCGAAAATCATGAAACAGTAGCCACGCCATCTTGTCCCTTTTAGGCCCCATCGCGAATGTAGGTGGCAGCCATTTTGTGTGTCATGACCTCTCTGCCCACTGCCAATAGCCTGCGCGTCTCTCCTCCTCACTCCCCAGCCTCGCAAGCATTCCCCCGCGCCCTGACAGCCCCCGGTCTCTCCTGCTTGGGCCATAAACGCACCTCTAATATGACCCTGTCTCCGAGCCACATCCCGTGCTGAACCCCCTCGCTCTTTCACCCCATTCATGGAACAGGCCCTTTTGATAACCTCTTCCTCCCTGCCCGATTGTCCGGCCTGATCCCAGGCCATCACCTAGCCCGACAGATGCAGTTTATTGCCCCCTACAGTAGGACCTCGCCTCACATCAAAGGAGCGGTGGTTAATCAATACCCTCACACCTCCAGATCCGACCGATCGCCCACTTTCCCGTTCCCAGCGGAATGTCCAGCTGCGCGACAACCACCACATGCTGAGATTGGGGTGGGAACTCTACTGTAGATGTGTGTGGGAACGGGCCTGGACCGGGGATTCCGAGGATGTCTTTCCTGGCCTTCAAAGGAACATTACGGGTGAAATGTATGTAATAAAGCCATAAACCTGTGTATAAGAGGCCAGGCCTCAGAGATGCGGTTAGAGCACCTCGAGAAGATACCCTGTTGTCTGATTTGACGTGTTCTGCTCCGTCTGAATAAACTCCTGTTTCCTGCCTTCCTGTCTCCAGCGCCTGCCTCTTTGTTTGGTAATATTGAATGGTATGAGAGGCGGCTAACGCCGGGCAAACACTGAAGGTCCTTGGTCGACATCGGCTGTACCTTTTAACAATTGGCGTCCCAAACGTGGGGCCCATCAGTGACACGTGGATCCAGTGGGAGAGGTCGACAGAGTGAACGACTGCAACGATCGGGAAGTGCACCTGCCCGATAGACCCTCGTCTGGCAGCGATCATCCGAACTTCACTGGTTCTGAGCAGACCTCTCTCGAGTGATCTACGATCCTGACTGGGAACCATCAGGAGTGCCACAGCAATTACGGAGAATAGAGGACGATCAGGTGCTGGAAGCGGAAGGCGAGAAACTGTCCATGCGGTCCGGGTAAGGTCGTGTAACACGACGAATTGCGAATTGATTGTTTGATTGTTTGAAAATACTAGTATTACTCATTTGATTGTTTCTGAGAGATTCTCTATTTGCAAACAAGCACAGAGTCGCCATACTCTGTTTAGTCTTTGCAGATAGTGAAGGGTAGGTAACGCAGCCTTTTGCCCCCGTTGTAATCCGTCTTGCCTACTTCCCTCTCCATTTGATTGATTGTTATCCAAGCATTTACTGTTTTGGAATTGGTTCTCTTTGGATCATTCTCTATTTACAAATAAGCACAGAGTCGCAATACTCTGTTTAGTCCTTGTGAATAGTGAAGGATAGGTAACGCAGGCTTTTGCCCCCGTTGTAATCCGTCGTGCCTATTTTTATCCCTCATTTGATTGATTGTTTGACCGAACATTGATCGTTCGGAATTGGTTCTCTTTGGGTTATTCTCTATTCACAAATAAGCACAGAGTCGCAATACTCTGTTTAGTCTTTGCGGATAGTGAAGGATAGGTAGTGCAGACTTTTGTCCCCTTTGTAACCCGTCATGCCTATCTTTGCCCCGTTTGTTGGTAGTTGGTTCAGCCCGGACCGTTTATTAGAGGTAGATCATCCGGCTCCACCGGAGGACGCCCCTAATAAAAAGGACATAAATATAAAAAAGTGCGGATTAGCCGCTGTATCGTGCTAGCAAACAATAACATACAAATCGTTAGGAAAAACAAAAGGAATCGAGCAAAATCAGTAGGCCACTGATGGGATCTCTTTTTGACCTCGCTAAAATAGAAACATTAGGAACAACCCCTCATGAGAAATATGAAACTAATGAGAAGAGCCGAACTCGACGCCATGATGGCTGCAAGACAGCTCGGCTCCACCGCCCACCCCGCCCAAATAACGACAAACCCTATGCAAATATTATAAATAAATACAACACTCCAGCAAAGTAACATGTTAAAACGTTTTATTATACAACTATTTATTAAACAACTATTTACATAGCAAACGGCTGCAACAACAAACCCAAATGCATTTGCCGCCTGCTTGACGCTGTAGCAATGTTGGGCTACTTTTTAGTAGGCTTTGGGCTATAGAAAGTCTACAAAAGCCATCAGCCGGCGAGGTAGCGTCAGTGGAGGACCGTTGTACGAATAGCCCGGAGGCGACACCACGCGCCGAGGCCCGTCCCCAGGACGTCCAGAGGTGGTGCCCAACAAGTTGTGTGCGGGTGGATGCCCTGCTGATGGCCCTCCTCACCCCCCGCACCTTTTTGTTGCCTGGTCCAGCCATCCTATAATGCTGCGCCGAGAGACGGCGTGGGGTGCCCTGAGGGGGGGGGAGGCGACGCGAACGGACCTCCCCAGGGGGAGGTTCCTCAGCTGCAGCAGGGCGACCCTTAGCGTTTCCCTCGCCGGTCAGCTGCAGCAGGGCGACCCTTAGCGTTTCCCTCGCCGGTCAGCTGCAGCAGGGCGACCCTTAGCGTTTCACTCGCCGGTCAGCTGCAGCAGGACAACCATTAGCGTTTCACCTGCCGGACGGCTGCACCAGGACTGCCATTGCCGTTCCACTCAGTTGGATGGCCGGAGGACCCGCTCCAGTGGCCGGGGTGAAGAGCGGCTGCTGCTGCGGAACGCTCAAAATGGCGGCCGGCTCCCTGGATTTGGGCCTGGTCCACTAGAACGGCTCTGGACTACCCTGGAACTCGAATGCTTGCCTCCTCGGGCATGAGCCACACTCTTGAAGACATTGTCCAAGCTTTAAAGATTCTACGAGAGTCGTTGGCCCTCGACTCCCGCGGGCTTCCGGTGGGGGCAACTGCCACTGTTGCTCGACTATCCCCCATGGATATGCCGCTGCCCCGGGTGACCGCCGCCTTGTCCACATCTGGTGCCGTGGGAGAGGTTGATTCAGCGCATCGGTGGAGGGACACGCCTGCTGTCCCGCTCTCTGGAGTGGCCACAACGTTACCACAAGATGGTGGTGCTCTCATGCTGACACCAGCTTTTTGTCCAAATTACTAAGAGACACTGTAGACTGTCAATTCGATCAGCTCCGGTGGGACTTCAGCGTGGCCCTGTAGGGAAGATTTTGCCTTCCTCGCTTTTAAGTCGCGGTTCATGCCGCCTGTCCTTTCTGCTGGCATTAACGGAATCTTTTGAACTGCCGAAAGGGATTCTGGTCCAACCACTTGTTATTGGAGGCATTTGAACTATACTCTGGGCCCGCTCGGCCTCGACCAAAATGGCGCCAGTATGGGCGGGACTCGCAATTCCTTATGACGTTCTAGTTGCTTAAACCTTGATGTAATGGCATATGTATGCGGTCTTTGTACACGTGGCGGGCGGGAAAGGGTACGGACTGAACATGTGAACAACCCTATCGATGTGTTTTCTTTGTCATTTTTGTATTATTAAAGCTCCGAAATAATGTTACTGATGATACTCGCCCTTGGTGTACGTATGGACGATTTTATTGTAACTGATCCTGTTATATTTCCAACTATAAAATAAACCTTCACTGGTCCTGCAACCGCTAGTCGTGTTTAGTTTTTCAATTAAATGGCTCGTCCTTTACTCACTTCTATACTACAGTGTAATGTCTCCTTACCTCGTGCGTTTCCCGTCTGCCCCGTGGCCGGCCTACATGGTTGGAGGCCCGTATTTGAATGCTGACATCTTCACAAATAAAGTTTTTTTTTTAAATATGTGGAACTAGCCTCATAACAGTCACTTAGATTGGTAGGTTCTCGGATAAAGGCTACTATTCTCAAAATAAATAAAGGGCAAGTAAAATGAAGCAATTTTGGTTATGAAAAATTAGAAAGGCATGGTACATACGAACAATGCGAAAAGAATAGTCAGGATCTGTCGTATTTTGCATTTCTGCAGCATAAGCAATAGGTAAAAGATCCTGATATTTAGATATATCTATGAATAGGACAATAGACCAGTTCCTCTGGGCTTCAATGCCGAGATGCAAGGTACTGCTTCCCAAAGAAGATAAGTTAGGCACGTGGTAGGTAAAAACATTTTCGGGTTTTTGCGCGCTGATGTGCTTTGAACGCTGTCACCCCCCCCTCTTCTCTTTCTCTGCAGGTTAATATCGGAATTTCAGCTGAAGTATGGAGAAGACCCAGAATGCACCGTGTTCCGCGCAGAAAGAAGAAGAATTGTATGGTATGAATGCGCGCGTGGGCCCCGATTTGTGTTGTATGAATGCTTATGTGTGGCGCACGTCTGGGTTGACGAACGAATGCTTTTTGTATGACTGAGGTGTTGATCGAACGGTCAATGGAATAGGAAAATTAAGCCCGAACATGGTACCCGCATGTGAAAAACGAATGAAAATATAGCACTTTCCTTACATAGGAACGACTCTCTCTGGAGCTAGCGAATGGGAGAGTGGCCTACGCCAGAAACTTGAAGGCCTATTTCAGTACGACGAACCCAACCCCAACCGATATCCCAAATGTACGCCCTAAATGACGCGCACCAGTGATTCAATTTATGTGCTGACAAGATAAGAAAAGTTAAGAGTACCCCGGGTTAGGGTTCATCCAAAATCCACCCCCTCAGCCCAGAAATTAGGGAGATTGTTACTTTTTAGATTTACCCCTTCTTCTTCCACCCTCATAGAAAAGTCAGAATTGTACCATCGCACGTCCGACTGGCACCCCTCCTTTACCTCAGCTTGGATCGTCACTTGTTAGATGTTGGAAGACAACACCGTGAGTATAAGCACGACTGGACTAGTGTCCGACCAAATAAAAGGAGTAAGTATTTTTGAAGCGAGGTTACCAACAGAAATTGTCTGCTATTAGGAAGGAAGGAGAACAAAGAGCTCGACCCCCAAATGAATTAAATGGAGTACTGAAAATATGCAACACGCATGAAAAGGCTCTTTCGCCAAAAATAGCCCTCTGTTTTGTCTTAGGTTTTCGTACTTGATGTATGTACTGTCGCACCCTATCTGGTATTTGTGTATACGTAAACTATGAATTTATGTTTTCCCTCAGCTTGTGTTTTATACATGAAACTGACCCGTACTGATCTATATGTGTGTGCACTGAATAGCCTATTATTATACACGTTTTTCTCTCTCTCTCTCTTTTTATGTTGTACGTGTACTAATAGCCTATTTTGTGCGCACGTCGCTCTCTCCCTCTGAGGGCTCCCTTGCTCCCTTTTGAATAAATGACGACACTGTACCTCGCCGGTACAGGAATAATTGGCTTTAGACACGACAGTGTTTGGACAAATTGACAGAAACAAAACGATCGTATTTTGCCATATTACTACCTCTGTAGTGTAGTTCCTATCTTCCCAATAGGCTCTGCGCATTGGAATAATACCTACAGCAGTAAAGGCCTAGGCCAGACGTTAACTAGGTCTACTACTGTCGATACTAGACTTAAGTTTTGGGTTTGCCAGCGTAGCTCAGAGTTCACTACAAACTTTCTCGAATGTTCAGGAAAGAATTAACTCCCCTGATTAGACAAGAAGGGATTTAGTTTCTGACAACCATAGAACATGACAACTTTGCTCTCCCCTAATCAAGAGTGTATCTCCAGAGTCGTGCGAGCACAAGGCAATTATTTTACTCAGTCAGTACGTGCATTCTTAGTCTCATCAGATTGTAGAGAAAAGGAAGAGACGGGCGTGTTCAATAAAGAGGTGTTATTTATTGCTCAGTCTCTTTTCTCATACAAGAGAAATGGATCGATATTATTGCAATACTTATAGTTAAGTAAAGTGCATACATTAAAAGCAATAGTATAAAATAATACTGTAAAAACATTGATATGGTTTCTGAGCCATATGATGTTTAAAATGATTAAAATATATTTACATACACATATACATTTGACTAAACGTACTCAACTGGTGTTTCTAAATACGCCTACCCCGTGTACCTGACCTAAGTCTAATGCGTGGGCGGGAATAGAAAGTTACAGTTTAAGTTAAGTTTGTTTTTGCCAAGTGAATAACTAAAGAATTCTCTGTGAGGGGTTATTCAGTTCTGTACCTGGAAGTTAGGATGAATGAGGAATGGTATCTCTTTCTCTGCTCTCGATATTCCAGGCTGCCTGCGAGGGCTGCCCGAAAACGCCGGTGCTGGGTCTCTCGGTAGGAGATAGCAGCGCGTCTCTCAGCGCGTCAGGAAGGCGGGGCTGCTGCCAGCGGGGTCTGCTCTGCTTCTGGGCTTCGGCAAGTATGGCTGCTCCGTCTCGTCACCACGCGTGTGTTTGCATAGGGCAAGATCGGCAATATTTATACCTTAAAGGTGCCGAGATTGACGTAAGGATGGACATAGATACGTCAATAAAGATGTCATACGACTTGCTCGTTAGCACATTCTTTTACTGAAGTTCTCTGTGAAATCAAAACAATGGCCGCACGGATTTTCCAGGTTGTCATAGGTTTGATTTGTTATGAGAACGTCGTATGCCTTATCAGGGGCTGGAGGAATGTCGCTTGTCTAATTAGATCTCAAGCGTTATGACCTAATCAGATAACACGTTCCTGTGCCGTAGTGTGACTGCGTCAGATAACGGTATCTGCATCATGGGGGCTTTTCTTGCCTCATGGGATGACTGTTAGTTAACTTGATAGTTAGTTTAACCAGAATAGGGTCAGGAATAGGGCGATCGATTCAGAACCTATAGGAATACATGACACCCACTCCACGCTAACTATGGTCATATTTACTAATCTATGCATAGTATAACATAGTACAACATACTATAGAGTATAGTGTATACCTCACCACCCCAAAATACATAAATGCATTTTGAAATTTTCAAATATACTGAAAAATTGCAGACATATATATTGTATGCACTTAAGCTATGAATTAAACGCTAAAGTAAACACGCATTTGTAGACATTATTGCTTATTTGGTATATGAGAAATACACATGAAATGGCTCTTAATATGGCTATACAGAAAGAAAGTTCGAGACCATTTCATCACATAATAAAATATTTGTGAACATACCAGCGGGAAACTAAAGTTTATAAAGTATCTAAAAATAGAAATCTTAGTTCTCTAGGAATAGTTTCTTACTTTAAGCAGAAGATAAGTGTCCCGAAAATTTTGTAAAAAATAATTTGGGGCTGCTAAAAAATTGTTGTCCGTGAACTGGTGGGAAAAATTGTTCATGTGACTTTATTTTTAAAGTTGAAGGCCGAATTCAGGGAACGCCGTGTGCGAGCTTGCTCAAAAGTCTCTATTTCTGTTCTGGAGAGAACATCATATCATTAAGGCTTTCGAAAAAACTGTCAACAGCTTCATGGGAAAGTTCCACTAAGTCGGAAATAGGTGTAACCATGCATTCGTGCGCATGATTGCCTCCATTGACATTCTGATTCGCATTGCTGACAGAAGGTCGTACCTGATCGATGCTGCTTTCATCTTGAACTTCACTACTCTTCAATCGTAGTGGTGAAGATTCCACGAATGCCATCATCAGGATTGGCAGCCTTTGAGGGCAGCACAAAGCGTGAACCTTGGTAGGAACCAACAATGTATCTGCATCCACTGGCGCATCCGATTGTAGCGTCAGACAGGTGTCTAACACGCATTCTTCTCCGCATAGCAGACACCTCGATACAGGTAAAACACATCTTTGCCACATTGGTCGAAATGATAGAAACCAAGTCATGTTCAGGTCTCTAAGCCGGGAGAGTCCCAGGATTTTTGATATCCGGTCCCGGTATCCAATGGCTAGGATTGTATCTTCCATTGTCGCGAGAGTTTGATCTGTGACATGGGTTGCCATAACGAAAAATAAGGACTAAGAATAGGATTCCTGCAATTAGTCCCAGGATCAGGGGAAGTCCGCCAAAAATCGAATGGACGAAATCTGGAAAAATACCCAGTATGGCTTTGAATGGTGTTAATGCCATCAAAAATACTGTCTTAAATACCTTTGAGACCCCAGTGGTATCAGAAATATTTAAGATTTCGCTCAGGATTTTCGCGAAATGTACGGGTGAATTAGTTGATAATAATGTATGTATCTCTGCAGTCGTCCTTGCGACTTGTAGATCATACGTTTCTTTTGATGACGTGAGCCTTGTAGGCGTCTGAAGAAGCACTGTTTTCATTCTGCTTAAAGTATCTATTCGAATAGAAGTAATTTTCAAATCGGGCCATGCCCTTGCCTCCCTGTCTGGAAAGGAGCTGGGGAACAAAGAACGTCCACAGCACTTGACCTTCGCAGTCGTAGTGACTAGATAAGGAGTCCCGGGCATAAGACTACAACATTTGCGGTCTACAATAAGAATGTAACTCCCATTATAGAGTCTTTGAAAGAATGGCTCTATTTCAGTTGCAGGTGCGCCTTGCTGGTGACATGAAAGGTTGTATGAATTCCCTTCACAGGCTCCATGCAAACTAATTCCGTTACACAGAAGCGTGCCGCTTAGTGACATGGCACAATTGTTGCCACTAAGAAACACTTTCTGTCCTTTATTACTGACACATGCATGTGAATAGGGCAGGTTCCAAGTTGTTTTAAGGTACCCCTTCCCCAATTTCTCGTACATGCCAGCCTGTATATATTTTTGGCAGTATTGAAACCTGAAGGTTGAGATTGGAATATTTATGATTCCGTGGATTATCCATTCACTGACAGGTCGTTCTGACATTGACATTGGTAATCTTTCTAGTTTTTCAATGCTCAAGATTGTATAATCAGCACCCTTTTGCGCCATACCGATTTGTCTATCAGTAAGGTTAAAGATTTGGAATAGTGACGTTGTGTTGATTAAACGCCAAGGCACATAGCCTGAACGCAGATTTTGTAACGTCCAGCCAAGCTGTACAATAGAACGCAATTGTGACTGACCATGTTGTAATAATAGTAAGTCTTGCGATAATATATCGATTGCTGAAGACACAATGCTGTCCAATGAAAAAATTCTGGAGGACAGAGTCATTAACCCATTGTCCACTACAGAAAGTGATTTTTCCAAATTAATACGGTCAATTTCCCGTATTCTTTCTGCTGTTTCAATTTGATTAACCTTCCAGGCCTCATTGTATGCTGCATATACAGAGGCTGCTATGAAACGCTTTTGACGCTGTTTGCGTGGTCCCATTATGAAATCACGCAAGTCAGCACCATCAGTAAGTAAAGTTAGGTGTTGCTTAATTTCAGGCAGTGTGGAAGTTTGTAGCCACTGAAGGCATAATTTGCCCACACTGTAGGTTGTTATTATCCTTGGGTGATGTATTTGGGGATATCTAGGGTCTGGCCTGGTCATTTTGAACCCCTGTGTTTTATTCAGGAATCTGTCTTGACAGTTATTTGTATCTGTGGGCCAGATTAACCATTGTTTCCAATCAGGATGTGTTCTGTTTTGGTTTAATATATGGTTTACGTCTATCTCTTCATCCGTATCAGAGCTATTGCTAAACATTGTTGGCTTTGGAATAGACGGTTTATTTAAATCTTTGATTTTGGCTAGGCCAAGACAGGTGGTTTGTTGAACAGTGTCATTTAAAAATATCATTTGTTCTGGGATCATGCAAGCTCTAAACAAAGCTTCGAAACCCTGTACTTGCCATTCTTTTGTACCCCAAACACTTTTCAAATCAACATTTTTGTCCCAATAATCAAATCCAAAAGTATTCATTTCTTCGAAGAATGAATCTGAATATATCAACTTTGTGTTGGTTATCATGGTTTTCATCCCTGTCTTGTTTGACAATTTAAAATAGAATGTTTCAGCATTACTTGTGTTAAAACCTGAAAAATATGAATATTTGTCGTAAACGGTTCTTGAGCTCCCTTTTGGAGGTGTTGCACAATGTTCCCATTGATTATAGTTTAAAACATTTCTAGGTTGTGCAGATTTATGTAAAAAATGGTTACCATAGTGGTTATAGCAATACATACTATCATAATTTGTAGAACCTTGCAAATAATCATGTTTTGTAAATTTTAGCAGACATTACTAAGTCAGACATCATGTTATTAATGCTTTCGAAGTCCCAATCATCAGCAAATGAGTTTGGTTTTGCAAAGTCACTCAAGGAGATCTTGATTTGGTGTGGATATTTCAGGATCTCGACCGGACCACAAATTTCATAGTCAGTGTTGTCCCAGGCTACCCCACCAGGTATAGGATTGGCTGTGAAGTTGGCTGAAGAAAGTTCTCTTTTCTCGACGTGTGAAGATGTGTGTGGTTTGAGGACCAAGTTGATGTTCTGACTTGCTGTGTCCATTTTAGCATATTTTCCCTCAATGAAGCGTCCCAAAGTTAATACCATGATGAGCCAAAGTATGAGGATAAATGCACCAAAACCCACCCAAAATTCAATCCATGGAGAAATCAGATATGTTTCTTTCAGTTGGTTCAAAAGTTCCTTAGCTTTGTCTTTAAAGGATTTTGATGATGGCTGTGTCTTTGATTCACTGAGGCTTTCAGAGGAATCATCGAAGTTGATGAAGTAGCCGGATGCAGTTCTGTCAATTGTTCCAATTGCTTCAGGATTTTTGTTTCTTGAATTGTCACCTGGTACTTCATTATAGATTGGTGTGTCTCTGCTAAATGTTTTTATTTGGGTTTTCAGAGGTCTGAGTTCTATTGCATTGTTGCATAGTCCTTGTTGTTCTTCTGTAGGCGTTTCGAATGTGATGAGCCTCTTCGTTAGGACCTCTGTACTGGTAGCAAACCTTGGTGTTCTGCTACTTATTGGGAGTCCACTTGGCCTTCTGTTTGTTATCGGCCACATGTTGTGGTTTTACCAGGTCGATGGATACAACTCGGTTCTCCTTTTTACCAGCAAGTGGCGGTAGTACAACTGATCTTGTCCCGTTGACAGACAAGACAGGAACTGCTTTTCTGTAAGAAGGCCCAAATTCCTTCTTTACCGCGATCTTCTCCCTGACTAGATCCCCGACTTTTGGAATCCAGACAGGTCTTGCTGGGACAGGTGGTGATTCTTCAGTGGTTGTTGGCTGTTGTTTCAACTGTATGTTGCTCAGGTTTTTTCTTGTTTTGTTTAAGTCCTGCAAAATAGCCAAACGGTCTTTGACATCAAAGCTTTTTTCTTTAACCACTGAAGTCTGACTGTCGAGGTCAGAGATAATCATTCTAGTTCCAAATAATAATTCGTACGGACTGAATCCCTTCAGAGAATTTCTTGGCAAGTTATTTAGACTACGTTGGACACTTATTAGATGTTTGACCCACCCAGCTCCCGAACCTAATTTCCTTTCCGCTATAGATTGCTTTATGCCTTGGTTTTTTCTTTACACCATCCCGTACCCTCAGGAAGGAAGTGAGAAGATTCCCGCTGGACTGTGCTCATTCGGCCATGTTTCCCCCCAGGCTGGTGGGCTTGAGTGAAAACAATGGTCGAACGTAGCATGCTCTTAGCGTATATGCCATTTAGACTCGCAAATCTTTGTATAACAGTCCGGACGTCAGCCGAGTGCTGGTGATCTACATTATAAGTGGAAACTAGCCTGTATATGTTAATCGCAAGCCCTGCTTTTTATTGGTCATATTATCTGCCTTGATACGACGAGGTATTAAACTTTTTCTCTCCCCACTGCGATCTCTGTTGCAGTTTGGGCAGTTTTTTACAAACATGGTGTAATGCAGGCTCATGCCTGGCCACCAGTACCGTGATTGTAATTCTTCCAGAGAATCTTTCAGTTTGAGGTGTCTGAGACCCTCGCCCATATGTGCGTCTGCGATTAACAAGTTTCTCCTGTCCATGTTTGGAATCACTCTATCCCCCACTCCAGGGATTCGAGCAAAAGGGACGGAGTTTGCATCGAATATGTATGTATAATTGAGTGGATAGTTGATCGGTAACGCTGAGCAGTCGCCTTTTGATGACGTTTTCACCGCCAGCACTGTTTCACCGTCAATGTATTTTAATGTACGCTTTTTTCGATCTACGGGAGCCGGTTTAGTGGCTGCCGCTGTGGCTGTCTCAGCCAATGAATTCCCTACAACGTGAACGCCATCACGCTGATGACTCAGTGAGTGAGTCACGTGAGTCTTTGGTAGTTCTTTTTGTAAAAGAGCTATTTGTTCCCAGAGCAGTTTCTGCTTTATTGGTGCATCTGTGTCATCTTTGTAACCGTTTTGAATCCATGTCTGCAAATCGCTGTTATATGATTTGACGCAGTAATATGAATCTGACACTATAAGTGTCGGGAATTCGCGATCCGCATTATCTAGCGCCATTTTCAATGCTATTATTTCAGTTTGTTGTTCTGGTTTGGTTTCTACTGAGTGTGATTTTGTTAATAGAGGTTTTAGTTTACCTCCACGCCACACTTCTTTTGTAATCTCACATGTGGGGTTGTATGCTTGTTCTCCCCAAACGGGGAACAAAGATTAGATGCACAATATTTTGGAACAGTGTATCCTTCAACGTTGACTATACCAAGAACCTTACATAGGAGTTCCCTCCTGCGAGGTTTTGGAGGATATTACCTTTCACCCACTCCAGACGTCTTTGGAGTATTTGGGAAAAGGGGTCTGAGTGAGAAAGCACGACTGAGTTACTCTAAATTTCTTACGTTAGTTTTATCGCCCTTTCCAAACGCGTTGGGCGCCATGTAGTGTAGTTCCTATCTTCCCAATAGGCTCTGCGCATTGGAATAATACCTACAGCAGTAAAGGCCTAGGCCAGACGTTAACTAGGTCTACTACTGTCGATACTAGACTTAAGTTTTGGGTTTGCCAGCGTAGCTCAGAGTTCACTAGAAACTTTCTCGAATGTTCAGGAAAGAATTAACTCCCCTGATTAGACAAGAAGGGATTTAGTTTCTGACAACCATAGAACATGACAACTTTGCTCTCCCCTAATCAAGAGTGTATCTCCAGAGTCGTGTGAGCACAAGGCAATTATTTTACTCAGTCAGTACGTGCATTCTTAGTCTCATCAGATTGTAGAGAAAAGGAAGAGACGGGCGTGTTCAATAAAGAGGTGTTATTTATTGATCAGTCTCTTTTCTCATACAAGAGAAATGGATCGATATTATTGCAATACTTATAGTTAAGTAAAGTGCATACATTAAAAGCAATAGTATAAAATAATACTGTAAAAACATTGATATGGTTTCTGAGCCATATGATGTTTAAAATGATTAAAATATATTTACATACACATATACATTTGACTAAACGTACTCAACTGGTGTTTCTAAATACGCCTACCCCGTGTACCTGACCTAAGTCTAATGCGTGGGCGGGAATAGAAAGTTACAGTTTAAGTTAAGTTTGTTTTTGCCAAGTGAATAACTAAAGAATTCTCTGTGAGGGGTTATTCAGTTCTGTACCTGGAAGTTAGGATGAATGAGGAATGGTATCTCTTTCTCTGCTCTCGATATTCCAGGCTGCCTGCGAGGGCTGCCCGAAAACGCCGGTGCTGGGTCTCTCGGTAGGAGATAGCAGCGCGTCTCTCAGCGCGTCAGGAAGGCGGGGCTGCTGCCAGCGGGGTCTGCTCTGCTTCTGGGCTTCGGCAAGTATGGCTGCTCCGTCTCGTCACCACGCGTGTGTTTGCATAGGGCAAGATCGGCAATATTTATACCTTAAAGGTGCCGAGATTGACGTAAGGATGGACATAGATACGTCAATAAAGATGTCATA
Source organism: Lissotriton helveticus (assembly GCF_964261635.1). Classification (NCBI taxonomy): domain Eukaryota; kingdom Metazoa; phylum Chordata; class Amphibia; order Caudata; family Salamandridae; genus Lissotriton; species Lissotriton helveticus. Next base: position 398,830,380 of record NC_136070.1, on the reverse strand, counting down.
CGACTTGCTCGTTAGCACATTCTTTTACTGAAGTTCTCTGTGAAATCAAAACAATGGCCGCACGGATTTTCCAGGTTGTCATAGGTTTGATTTGTTATGAGAACGTCGTATGCCTTATCAGGGGCTGGAGGAATGTCGCTTGTCTAATTAGATCTCAAGCGTTATGACCTAATCAGATAACACGTTCCTGTGCCGTAGTGTGACTGCGTCAGATAACGGTATCTGCATCATGGGGGCTTTTCTTGCCTCATGGGCTGACTGTTAGTTAACTTGATAGTTAGTTTAACCAGAATAGGGTCAGGAATAGGGGGATCGATTCAGAACCTATAGGAATACATGACACCTCTCCTTTCTGTAAAATGATGGAACTTAATTGGCTGAGAAAGAAAGGACAGGTAAGACGACTGATGTCCCCTAATCTGACCCTTAAAAGGGAACTATATGTCAGTGGCTTTTGTTTTAGCGCTTTAGTAACACCACCCTCATCATTCGGATTACCACCGCCCATTGCACAAAAATAGAATGTCCGATACGTCCCCGTTTCTCCAGAATGGTCCCAGTTCTGTACCAGCCGTCCCAGAAAATCTTAAAGACTGTAGCTATAAGCCCATGATAATAGCATTTCACACTTTTTATAAATTAACAGACCTTGAAGAAACATATAGCTCAACAGGATTTGTTTTAGACAAACGCGAGTCTCTACTGAAGGAGCCGGTTTGAATTCGATAAACCATGTAATTTTTAGATATCAGACTTCTTGCCACTTTCGCAAATATAACAGGAGTAGAACACCAGACAGACATGATGTTTGAAAATAGAAAAATGCTTGCCGACCTGCACTACAGCAATGATGCATGAGTTAACAAAATACACCGATGTAAGGATTACTAAGCATCCACCCTATCGTGACCAATGAACGTTTCCCCAACTACTTGGGGTTGGGAGAGAAATTAAAGTGTGTAAACGTCTTCCCCTGCCAGTTCTCTAAAACTTGTTTTTTATACTCATTTAAGGATAACGTGCAGTCGTCGGAGGAGAGGGGCCGGACGTGACGCACAGCCTGGCTGCAGATCGGGGAATATCCATGACCTCGACCAAGGTGGAGCCACGGAGCAAAGAGTTGCGGGACAAGGCACCATTCTCAGCGTGGAAAGTGAAGGAAAGAAGGGCCGCCCAGACGCCCCTGCACGTTGATGAGCTTGTGCCGAAAGTCCCAGCCCATTGTGCCCGATTGATGGGCCCACTTGCTTGAAATTTCTGCCCTCCTTGGTCCGTTTCAGATCTGATCCCACTCCACCCTCTCTTCCCTCGGCCTCCCAAAGCACGCCCCCATCGCCCCTTTTTTCCATACGGAGTTTTTCTTTGAACTTGACTTGAAGAAGAAGCACAGCACAAAGAGAGAGTAGGGTTTGTCACGAAGGAAGAACGGAATGCGGGTACCCCGCCTAAGGTACCTATGATAGATTAGTTAGGGAACAGGACAAACACAGGACTGTGGTCCGAGAGCAAAGAATGGCCACACCCTGCAACGCGAGATCTGAAGTAGAGCTGGACGCATAGCTCCACCGCCGGTGCTCAACAGCGCCAACGAAAGAGGAAGAACGATGAGAGCCTACCAGTGATGGCTCGCTGAAAATAAGACACTGGAAAGACGAACACTTTTTGAACATTGCCACCCCTTGACTGTCCCTTGTATTAAGTTGGATTCCTCTCCCAACCACTTTGTATTGATTAACACCCAATTGAGCTTTTCGTAACCTTACATCGGTCACTTTTCAACTGTACAAGGATAACTAAGAAGGCGTTAACTCTGTACCTTGATGATTGTAGAACACCAGTTATGCACATGAACATGCTGTCTAGTTTTGACCCCCATGGAGTCCAGACCTCAAGAAATGTACTTAATAGCCCTTATTCGGCCAGAACATTTTTGTATAACATCATGTTTGTATTCGAACGAAATCCCCTGCATCATTTAAGTAATGTCCCCATCTCCAGGTCTAATGTATGACACAACTAATGCAATCTTGTATGCACTGCCTCCCCGCTCATCACATTGACTACGTCTGGTTGTGTATGATTCTGTCTACATTGATAACATAATTATCTCCATCTGCCTGTAATGCATATGGGCTACCAAAGCGAATTGTATAACTAATGTCAGCTTGTACATCCTCACCTATGATATGAACAGGAATTAACTAACTTATGATAAAAACTGGGGACTGTGGAAAATGACTAAAATTAGGTATACATAAGCGGCGTTCATTTATGTTCACCACAGCCACTGTTGAAAGTAAAGCGAAAATCATGAAACAGTAGCCACGCCATCTTGTCCCTTTTAGGCCCCATCGCGAACGTAGGTGGCAGCCATTTTGTGTGTCATGACCTCTCTGCCCACTGCCAATAGCCTGCGCGTCTCTCCCCCTCACTCCCCAGCCTCGCAAGCATTCCCCCGCGCCCCGACAGCCCCCGGTCTCTCCTGCTTGGGCCATAAACGCACCTCTAATGCGACCCTGTCTCCGAGCCACATCCCGTGCTGAACCCCCTCGCTCTTTCACCCCATTCATGGAACAGGCCCTTTTGATAACCTCTTCCTCCCTGCCCGATTGTCCGGCCTGATCCCAGGCCATCACCTAGCCGGACAGATGCAGTTTATTGCCCCCTACAGTAGGACCTCGCCTCACATCAAAGGAGCGGTGGTTAATCAATACCCTCACACCTCCAGATCCGACCGATCGCCCACTTTCCCGTTCCCAGCGGAATGTCCAGCTGCGCGACAACCACCACATGCTGAGATTGGGGTGGGAACTCTACTGTAGATGTGTGTGGGAACGGGCCTGGACCGGGGATTCCGAGGATGTCTTTCCTGGCCTTCAAAGGAACATTACGGGTGAAATGTATGTAATAAAGCCATAAACCTGTGTATAAGAGGCCAGGCCTCAGAGATGCGGTTAGAGCACCTCGAGAAGATACCCTGTTGTCTGATTTGATGTGTTCTGCTCTGTCGGAATAAACTCCTGTTTCCTGCCTTCCTGTCCCCCAGCGCCTGCCTCTTTGTTTGGTAATATTGAATGGTATGAGAGGCGGCTAACGCCGGGCAAACACTGAAGGTCCTTGGTCGACATCGGCCCTACCTTTTAACATTCCCATTGTTGGCAGAAAAAACACACGAGCTGATGCACAGGGAGATTAAGGGATGAGCCCAGGGTCACACAATGGGTTGAAGGAGGGAAGCCAGAATTAGACCTGACAGCATCTGACATTTCAGTCAGCAGTTTAACTATTAGGTCACATAACCAGATGTGCAGATTTCTTCCCAGTCTGCATATGGCCGTGTGAATGGAAGCCTTTTCCCGATTGTCAGCCAATGAAGGTCACACCTTGATCGAGGAAGCCTATATACATTTTATCTCCCTTTTGCTTAGGATGCAGTGCAAAGCCCTGGCCAGGTGACCATGGTGATGTGGGTTAATCAGTAACTAAGTAGTTTAAGTCATTATTGACACAGCTAAACATTGCCCTCATCATAAGCTGCCAGTCACAAGTTCAGGACTCAAACATTGTTCATACATTTGTTGCTAGGCCTGCCTCCAACAGTAGTGCATATTGGCAGAAGTTGAATGTATAGTATTTCATAGGCATCAGTAATGTCATCAATGATGTCATTCAACATGACATGAGTGATGTAATATGTGCGGTCATAAGCAGTGCATGGGGCACAGGTTACAGTTAGCCCACTGAAATGTAACTGGCAAATTCCAGTAGTTTTTTTTAAGCATATGTTTTTAACTCATTTCAACACCTAACTATAACGTTACTTCAACCTTTGGGTATTTTACATATGCCTTATGTTGCCAAACTCTCATTGTGCATGGCCTGTAAATAAAAAGAAGTAAAATGTATTGCATCTAATAATAGAACCATGCTGTCAGATATATATATATATTGAATTTAGCTTAGGTTATCAGGACGTGATTTTCATGTTGGGTCAGCGATTGTGTGTTCTCTGTTGGCCAAATGTCTCATGTTGGGTATGGGCAAGAGCTTGTTTTGACTAGGGTTGTGTGAAAATCGTGTACATTTATTTTGAATAATTATGAAAAATTCTGGCAAAATTATGCCTAAGAATGCTTAATGCAAATCCTTCATTTAGTGTTATGCATTAGCGTGAAATGAGTCCTCACATTTGACATGGGAATGCATTCCATGCAAAAAATTGTGCAAAATACAAAAGTAATGTGAACAACAGCCACTTCCATTCTGTTCTTTTAAGTGTTTGCGGTCAGTTTTAACAATTAATTGCGCATTCGTGGTAAATTTTTACCGTAAAAGGTTCGAAACTATGCAAAGTGGTGTAATGGCATGATTTCGGGAATTCCTTGTAACAAGTGGAATGCAAAATTACCAAATTTACATGATTTATACTGGTGTACCTAAAATTTCACCCAAACAGTCTTGGCACAGTCAAGACAAAGATTCAACTCACTAATACTCGTGAAGATTAGACACCACCATTCACAATCCCCCCTGGGGACACATTCTAATGCAAGCAGCATCAAGCTATTCATTGCTTCATGAGGGGTAGTAAGAGGAATAAAAATGAAATTACAATACAGTACAAAACAACCTTCCCAACACTGGCATGCAATTAGCTTTGGTACTCAGTCTGTTCAGTCTCTGAAAACCCTGGAGCCAGACTGGTCATGTGGTTCCTAGCAGGAACATAAACTCACTTAATGCCCTTGTAAAATGGCAACCACAGTAGCAGCCGCTCTTTCCGAGTTCAGTTCAGCTTGGTTCAATTGGTAGAGACCCTTGCCTCAGCACTTATAAAGGAGTTCAGGAGTCAAGGTTTTTAGACAAAATAACTATCTTATCAGTACCGCACAATGTATTGTTTTACAGGAAATGACGCAGCACAATTGAACTCGAAGATAGCAAGTGAGATTGGAAAGCACAGCCCCACCTTTATGGCGCAGTGCTGATTATTGGTGTCAAAGGCTGCTCTTTACCCTCTCTTCCAAGAGCCTCAGGCAGAATGCTAATAGCTTGAAATCCCTCCTTGGGTCTAAATATTAGCCAGGCGACTGATAAAAGAGTGCTGAGTATGTAGTAGCAAGAAGTTTCCATTGAATTGAATTGATTTTCACTCCATTCTACTGACACCTCCACAGCAGTACAGAGTATTTTAAAATGCTTTTCTTTCGAGCAGGTCATAACTCCAAAATGTATAGAATATGATATATATTTAGCTTTGGATATGCTTGATGGGCTCCTAAAAGCATGCCAAGGGAAATCATTACTTGTTCAAATAATATCATTATAAATGGCTGAGTGATGGGGGCCATCCCAGTAATAATACATTATGATCTAGGCCATATTGCAGCAGGCAGGGCCAGGGAATATAAAACTTCCATTTTATAATGAACACCCGATGTTTTCATGCGACTATAACAGTTAATGAAGGATGGAGGTGTATGGTACCTCATAATACAGCATAGATTTTCTGAACTATTTCACCATTCACCTCCTCAATTGTGACATAAAAATCCTCGCAAAGGTCCTTGCCACCAGACTTTTCTTACTCATGACCAGGATAGTACTCCCTGACCAATCTGGGTTTGTCCCCGGCCGGTCCACCTCACATAATCTGCGAACTCTGTTTTCTTTGCTTCGCACCATTCACCCTGATCTCCCAGTAGCCGCGGTTTTCTTGGATGCCACCAAGGCATTCGACTCGGTTGAATGGCCTTACTTGTTTTCTGTCCTGTCCGCCATGGGTTTTCCCAGACTTTTCATCTCCTGGGTGCAGCTACTTTACGCTCAGCCTATGGCGAGAGTCCTCATCAACGGACGCCTGTCCCATTCCATTGCCATCACCAGAGGGACGCGCCAGGGTTGCCCCCTCTCTCCTCTATTATTTGCAATAGCAGTGGAACCGCTAGCCTGTAAGCTTCGCCAACTGCATAGAGATGGTGCGGTGCAATGTCTCCAGAGACAAATAGATGTGTCATTATATGCTGATGATATTACACTCTATGTCAAGCACCCCGACGTGCATCTGAATCCGCTCTTGAGGGAATTTGTACGCTTTGGAGGCATATCGGGGATACACATAAACTGGTCCAAGTCACAGTTTTTCCCCCTCACTGATGCGGTCACGACCTTCCCGATTGACTACCCACTGGAGTGGTGCCTGACGGAGCTCCGATACCTTGGTATCCAGGTGTCGCGCGATAAGGACGAGACGATTCGCTCCAACTACGGAGTGGCAATTACAAAACTTACGGCAGCAGTGAATCGATGGATCACCCTTCCACTCTCCATGGCTGGCAGGGCTTCCCTCATCAAGATGATTGTACTGCCCCGATTTCTTTACCTATTTCTCAATATCCCATATTACCCGGGCGCCTTTTTTTTTAAAGACATTAAAGTCGGAGCTCTGTCGACTTTTTTGGGGTGGTAGGAATCCACGGCTGAAGTGGACCACGCTGATCCAGCCCTTTGACTCTGGTGGCTTTGACGTACCTGACCTCGAGGCCTATTACCTGTGTGCACAAGCACATTATGCATATCACTGGTTGACCCCCATGCCCTTCATGCCGCAATTGGCGGTGGAAGACTGGATAGTGCACCCAGTGCCACTTAATGGCCTGCTCCACTGCCCAGAAACGCTGATCCAAACGCCCAACACCTCTGTGTGCTGCACACTTGACGCGTTGCGCCGCATTGTTAAGAGACTGTCCTGCTGTTTCCTATACTCTCCTAGATTACCACTGACATTTCGTCCTGCCCTCGCTCTGTTACAGGAGCGTGGCTTTGGTGTGCTCTGTAGTCGACTGCGAATCAGCTCCTGGGGCGATCTCTTCGCAAATGGGAAATTTAAAACTGCAGATGAATTTTTTGCCTCCCAAGACCGCACTCCGCTTGACGTCTTCTACTACTTACGCCTGCGCCAGGGAATGAAGGCCATTTTGCCTGGGTTCCCTCGCGAACCAGAGACGCTTCTCCCTTTGCAATTTTTGTTAAACTCACAAGACGGGGCGCATTTGGTCTCGGGTTTGTATCTGCAACTCAGATCGGCTGGCACGCCAATTGCGGCGAAAGCGAGGGAGCACTGGAATGCTGACCTGGACACCGAGCTTGCTGATGATCAATGGCAATATTGCTGCGCTATTACGGCGCGGATATCGGCCAGCAGTCGACTTAAAATTATCCACTATAAATTTTTGCGTAGGTTATACTATACTCCAGTCAAAAAGCATAGATTCCGCCTGACAGACTCCGACAGGTGCGAGCGCTGTAAAGCTGAACATGCGGGATTCCTGCACTTGGCCTGGGAGTGCCCGCCAGTCCGGGTTTTTTGGCAGCAAGTAACTGCTGCGCTTACAGAAATGACTAAAGAACCTGTTGCGGAAGATCCGCTCCTTACGTTGCTGGGACACACTTTACACATCCCGAAAGCCTGCAGGAGGTTTCTCGACAATGCACTACTTCTGGCCAGGCGCCGAGTGGCGTGCTGTTGGGGCCGCGGCAGGGCACCTAAATTCAAGGAATGGATGGCAGATATGACTTATTGTCAGGAGCAACACACTACGTTTGCTGACTTACTGCCGATCTCTAGTCGCCCGAAAGACTTCTGGGGCCCGCTAACTGACTACCTGCTAGCCCAGGCGGACGATGGTACTGCTTCAGACTAAAGACACATACATGACCAGCTTTCCTGATGACCCTAGGGGGTAGGAGATCTATATGCGAGTGCGCGCGGTATGTGCTCCTCCGGCCAGGCCGAGCTTCACGGCATCTACCTCTATGGAGCGCTACCTGGCATGTCCTTGGATCACTTACTACTGGTACGACACTTTATGGGTAGGGGGCCTCACTGGACCCTTAACCACTAGTTAGCACTCATCGCCCTACCCCGTTCATGTGCCCTTCCTATCACACTGGGTTGCCACCCTTGGGACACACCGCGGGACATGTAGACCCCAATTACACATCACATACCACTGCCATAGACATCTCACTGTGTAGCGGAACACGATCAAGGACCTGTTATGTTATGTATAGATTACAGACTCTTTACCGGACAGAGACTACGATTCCTCTATAGTTTCTTTTGCTCTTTGTTTCTTGTTGGGGATTGGGGAAGGTGGGAAAAAAACACTGAAAACCTGTTCTGCCGCGTTGTATCCTACTGTGCACACTTTCTTTTGCATTGCTTATCAGATACCCACACCATGATGAGAAATTACGCCACCGGGCCTCCGGGATGCCGGGTCTATGGTTGTGTTACGATACTACGAGGCCCCTCATGGTTTTCGTTTTAAAGTTTTACTGTTTTCCTTTTGGCTACATATTATGCTGCCGGCCTCCGGGTTGTGGGCGAGTGAAGCAGTGTAATGTACACAATGCACAATAAAGTGGTTTTGAACAACAACAACAAAAAAAACGATTTCACCATTCAGAGATTCGATATCATGAGGCACAATCAGCCTCTCAGTAGCTGCATTTCATAGCAGAACTGCAGTACTTTTAATGGGACAGTACTGATCTCAGAAATAGGGAGCTGCTGTGATATATGACAGTGCACTCTCACTTTGTTTTTTCTCCTTGATGAACTGTTTCTGCCTATTGCGGCCGAAAAACAAACCCACCACCCAAAGTTAAAAGCCCACCTGTGTTGTAACAGTGATCCAACAAAGGTCGACCTTATCGTTGACGGCAGGATAGAGTCTTGATGTAGCCACACCACTATAGGTCCTCCTTCTTTTGGGCATGGCACAGCGGCTCCAGGGTTGCAAGGCCTCAGCACATGACCTGGCAGTGCAGATCTTTCCACATGTTTCAGCAAGTTGTGTGAAACTCCTTCCATCTCAGCTCCTTGCAGTTTTCCTTTTCTACGTTGCCTCTCGTTCATGCAAGGGTTGATCCAACACCTCTCTCAACAGTCAATCAGCTCCATCTTCCTAAGGCAGGCCCAAAGAAACTACTCCTTTCGGGTTGCATAAGCTCCAGGGTCCTGTATCTGAACCTGATCATCAGAGACCCCAACTTTTGCACACAAGGTCGACAATTGTGGTTGTTGAGAAATCTTGGCACACCGATGGAGTCCGCCCCATACTTATATACCAGTCCTAATACAACAATTCTCCGGGACAATCATCAGGGCAAAGCATGGTGTGGTCATAATATACTTACGTTAGTGGTACTTTGAAGTAGCAATAAGTAATCCTGCTCATATATCCTGGATATTTGCATATAGGATATACTAAATAATTGGTTATTTTGATATTGGATATGGAAAAAGCAATGATTCAAGGTGATGAAATGATTACTGTTGCTTTTCAATGAGTGTTTGGGAACATTGGAGATGAGATATAAATGTATTATTTATAATTTATTTTATTTTCATGATTTTATCAACAGCACTAACCAAGTATACTATGACTCACACCATGCTTTGTCCTGATGACGGTCTCGAGAATTGTTGCAAACCGACCGAAATATCAACTGTACTTACGAAGAGACCCATCGAAAAAAACCACAAAAAAAACATGTTCCTCTCTTCATTATACCCTGAGGAACACCATTCGGGCCTCTAGTAATGTATTTTTTATTTTTAATGTTTGGTCTTCAGTTTATTGTTATGTTTATAAATTATGCTATATATGATATATTGATCACACAAAGGTGGGGTCTGTAGTGCCTGTACAGATTTAATGTGTAAGCAGTATTGAAATAAAATCAATCAATCAATCAATCAAGCATTTGTATAGCGCGCTACCCACCCGGAGGGTCTCAAGGCGCTTGGGGGAGGGGGGTCCTCTACTGCTCGAATAGCCAGGTCTTGAGTTGCTTCCTGAAGGAGAGGTGGTCTTGGGTCAGGCGGAGGTGGATGGGGAGGGAGTTCCACGTCTTGGCAGCCAGGTAGGAGAAGGATCTTCCTCCCGTTGTGGCTCTTCGGATGCGGGGAACGGCGGCGAGGGCGTGGCTGGTCGATCGAAGCTGGCGGGTGGGAGTGTAGAAGGTCAGGCGGTCCTTGAGGTATCTGGGGCCTTGGTTGTGGAGAGCTTTGTGTGGAGAGCTTTGTGTGCGTGGGTGAGGAGTCGGAACGTGATTCTCTTGCTGGCGGGGAGCCAGTGCAGGTCTCTCAGGTGTCCGGCGATGTGGCTGTGTCGGGGGATGTCCATGATGAGTCGTGCTGAGGCGTTCTGAATGCGCTGGAGTCTTTTCTGGAGTTTGGCTGTGGTTCCGGCGTAGAGGGAGTTGCCGTAGTCCAGTCGGCTGGTGACGAGGGCCTGGGTGACCGTCTTCCTGGTTTCGGTGGGGATCCACCGGAAGATCTTGCGTAGCATGCGTAGGATGTTGAAGCATGACGAGGAGAAGGCGCTGACTTGTCTGGTCATCGAGAGGGAGGAGTCCAGGAAGAAGCCCAGGTTGCGTTGGTTTGGGTGCGCTGCCCAGGGCAGGGGGCCACCAGGAGTCGTCCCAGGCGGAGGGTGATGATCAAGGATGAGGACTTCCGTCTTATCTGAGTTCAGTTTCAGGCGGCTGTTCATCATCCACTCGGCTACGTCTTTCATCCCTTCGTGTAGGTTGGTTCTGTCGGTTGCGGGGTCGTTGGTGAAGGAGAGGATCAGCTGGGTGATATCACTAACGTGGATTATACCCCTTCCCTTCTTTCTTTGATCATTTAAAAATATTAACTAGTTTATGAAGTTACATAAACCTAGGTTGGCATACTTTTTGATTTAATTAGGCCTTTGGGGCACTCTTGCCTCGTTATTGCAATTTTAATGGAGTACATCTCTGAACCTTACGTACTTCATCGAAAGCTTCCCACAAAGTTCACATAATAAAACCATCCCTTTCCAAATAAATTCAAGACAGAGGTTTGACAGTTGCCTAAATGACCATCCAATCACAGTGCATCATGGTCATGGAGATGAATTGCTATATAAGTACTGAAAAAGATGAAAATGCTCTTCCATCATTTCTCCATGGGTCGAGTGGTGTTCATTACTACCTGGTATCAATATTGATGCTGCCTGTGGCCAAAGATCTCTATGTCAATGGATGTTCATCTAATTTCATCTACTGCTTCATTCAAAAAAGAAGTAACATCTTTTATGATGAACACCTTTTTACCCTAAGCTATCTCCTTTATGTATACTGATTGTATCCATACCTGTGACTCTTTTATGATTTTTTGGGCCTTTTCTTGATGACTAACTTTGAGAACAAGCATAGTAAGTTATGTATGCTCAAGCTTTTTCTTCCATTTATATAGGTGATCATGTTAGATGCTCAATTATACTCATGTAAAGCGCTCAGATACCCAATAGGGTCATGTTCTTGCTGTACAAAACCATATAAATATAATAAATGAATACAAAAATTGCCTCAAGGCAATTTAGTACATTAAAGCTTGGGCCCATTACAGTTCATTGATGCCTGGTATCGATGCGGACTACAGCCATTGCTGCACTTAAATTGATTATTCAATAGAGCTACTTACAGCCTTGAAACACTGATGCTCATTACTGGCTGATAGAAGCCATCCACGAAACCTGCATGATAATTGCCCTATGGACAATTCCTGAGAATCAGGAGAAATTGTACATCAAAAGACCAGTAGTATAAATTTGCGAATAACCTAAGAAATAAATTGATGCATAGAGGCTATCCTACAATATTGTTCAAAAACTCCTTGTGGTGGGCGTGGTTTACACAACAGGAAACATTGCCAGAACGCAAAAAGAAGAAAGAATTAGACAGAATTATCTGTGTAACCATGTTTTGTCCCGCTACATTAAACAGAATTTGCACATTCTCTCCACATTAAAGCCCCTGTTAGTGATCAAGAAATGTAGTAGATTTAGAGACCAGATTCTCAACAACTTGAGGGTCACCATAAATGTGGGGATTGGATATGCTGCGATCAAACAATTCAAGGAAGAATATTTGAACACGAAGGCTAAAAAAACAAACATATAGTGTTTGAGAACTGTAAATCAAAGACTTTGATATACAGAATAATTTGCCCCTATGAAAAACTCTACCTAGGACAAACAAGTCAGGAAATCCATAAATTGATTTGCCAGCATAAATTAAGAATTAGATATAAGGTTGTTATGACCCCAACAATTTTCTAGATCAGGTATATACATACTAGGAATTGTAATGGACTGTGATTTATGCCTTCAAAAAAGACCCGAGAGGGAGCAATACTGAGGACCTGCTATTGTAAAAGGAAGCACCAATGATATTGAAATATAACACAATCATTTTTGGTCTCAATGAACTGTCCTAGCAAAGAAGTGCATAAACATTCGATGTCTTACTGAGATGTCATCCTAACAGAGTACATTCCATCTTCTTTTGTTCCCCCACCCCAACCCTTACATTTTGGGTCCATAGTTTTTTGAGAAATAAAACAATGTGGTAACTTGTAATCCTATTTCGAGCGATAACAATTTTTACATTGTCCATTCAGAGGTCTCTTTTGTTAAAAAGTAGTATTAGTTTGTAGAAATAAAAACTACAATTTTCATGAATATTGGTAGCCACAATGATGCCTTTTGAAGACATTCACTCTTCATGAGCAGTACAATCCCCAAAAAAATGACAACACCTGTGAACTCTTGCAGCTGCATTTACACATTTTATCCGTGCCCTATGAATCTCTGATTGCACAGAGCCCCGCCTTCGTGCTGGCTGCAGAGCTTAATTTGAGCCGGTTGCTTCCGGTGCTCAGCACTTAATTGCCAACCATGGAGCTTGTGACAGTCTGCCACTAGGTGGTGCTGTTTGACTAATTTAAAGATGACCACAATAACAGTTAATTATTAATTCAATATACATTTCAAATGACTATTACCTGTCAACCAAGCCATTCTTTTTTTTTTTGGTTAAATATTTTTATTTCATCAGAGCAAAGAATACATACATTTCAAAGCCGGAGAAAGGCTTTTCATCATTTACCCTCCCTCTCTCCCTTTCTCCCCTCCCCACACCCTAAGATTAGATCCAAGCACAAACACAAAATACAATAGATAAATAAAAAAAAGAGATAGAAGAAGAAAGCCAAATAATCACATTTCAATTGTAAAAATGGGTAGAGATAGAAGTGGCATAACCCATATTACTAGCACTGATCCAGTAGATAGAGCAGCCGGTGTATCTGCGATTATAATATTCTTACTCTGCCTGAAGCCCTTCTAGCCACTGTTTGATTGGGGCCCAGATTTCCCTGCCCCTTGTCCTATCCTTATTACCCCAGCGTTCATAAACAGCTATTTCGGATCGATATATGGCTAGTAATCTCCCCAGCCATTGCTGTCCGGTAGGTGGTTCGTTATGCAGCCATGGTGTGGCCAGGCAGAGTCTAAAAATAGTCATAGCTATGAATAAGAACATCTGGTGACTCCACTGTATTTCCAGATCACATATACCTAAAACTAATAGGCCCGGTGAGATAGGAATTGGATAGCCTAACTGAGCTTCAAGTATTTTGCCCACCTCCTTTATTAGATTTCCCAGCTTAGGACAGTCGGCGAATAAATGAATGAGATCGGCTGCATGGCAGCCACACCGTGGACAATGAGTCCCTGTAGCCCCTCCCCATTTAGCAATCTTTGCCAGAGTAATGTAAAGATTAAACCACGTTTTATAACACTGCATCTGTAAATTAGCAGCGATAAACGATGTCTGCGCTAAAGAAAAGGGAATCTTCTCAGTCTCCCATCGCCATCTGTAGAAGCTCTGACCAGCGAGTAGTGTGTTTTGTAAAATCGTCCCCCATTTCTTTATTTAACTGCTTATATATATTAGTGGTGGGGAGAGAGGATTTTAACACTGACTCAACTAGCTCTACCCTATTGAAGCCTGCAGTTCCCCCTTTTTTTTAACTAAAAAATCCCAAATTTGTAAATACTTAAAGAAAATGCATGTTACAAATACCACATTTTTCCTTTATTGTATCAAAGGGGAGAATCCCTCCCTCATTAACCAAATCTGCAATAGCTCTCACCCCCTTCTGTACCCAAAGTGACATGTAACGTCCCTAAAAATGCCTGGGAGTAGAGGGTTATCCACTACAGGAGTGTATCTATTTATCCTACAAATCCCAAATTTCTTTCGAACGGCTGTCCAAACCTTAAATGTTTCCAAAAGAACCTTAAAACTGACTCTTTTAAGGTATCCATATTCAATCTTCCGTAAAAGGCATCCACGAGCTTCAACGCCCATTACCAATTCATAAATTGATACCAAATCCCCTTCTTCTGGGTTCATTTCAGCCGAGAATAATAATGTTGTTATTTGTTGAAGTACTGCCACCCAATAATATAATTGGAAATTAGGGACCGCCCAACCTCCTCGTTCTCTTGGCAAGGTAAAAAATGTCAGGGCCCTATGGGAGCATTGCCCGGCCCATAAAATACAAGATGCCAGCTGATTCAAAGATTTAAACCAGCGGCTTACTACTTTTAATGGTATGGCCCTGAAAAAGTACAATAATCTGGGAAGAAATAGCATCTTGATCACATTGCTTCTACCTATTAATGTGAGCATGATATTATTCATTCGGGTGAAGTCGATTTTAAATTTCCACAGAAAGGGGCCTAAGTTTAAATCTACGATGTTTCCCACCTCTGCTGTTATCACCACCCCTATATATTTTGCACTGGGAGCCACCCTAGGGTCGTCTAGCTGGACCAAACCATTTGTTACTATTACGTTTTTGCTCTGATTATGCAAATATCCAGATCGCCGGCCAAAACTTGCAGGCTCCCTTTCAATTTCTATAATAGCTTGAGAAGGATTAAGAGTTATAATGGCCAGGTCATCAGCATAAGCCCGAATTTTAGTATTGCCCCACTAATTATGCATTGCAACAATACAAGTATTATGCATGATTTTCCTAATAAGGGGGTCGATATACAGCGCAAATAAAAGGGGCGAGCAAGGACACCCTTGGCGGGTTCCACGACAAATCGAATTTGGCTCTGACATATCTCCCATTACAGACACACGGGCAACTGGACTACGATACATGGTCTGGACCTCCTTAATAAACCCACTACCTAGTCCATTTCTATCTAATAGGGCCAACAAAAAAGGCCAGGAGACCCTATCAAAGGCTTTCTCTGCGTCGAGCAGGATTAAAGCCATAGGGTCTTCTGCTATTTTGGATGCATCAAAGAGGGCAATTGTCCGTCGAATATGATCAGTGGTGTCGAGGCCGGGGACAAAGCCATGTTGGAAGGGGGAAACCAGTGTCTTGATCACTTTAGAGAAACGGCTAGTTAAGATTTTAGCATATATTTTGATGTCGCTATTAATTAACGTAATTAGGCGATAAGACCCTAGCTCCGTGGTGGGTTTGTCTTTTCAGGAAAAACCGCTATGTTAGAATATCTCCAGGATTCCGGAGCCTCCCCACTCGCTTTAGCAATCGTAACTACCTCTTTCAGCAACTCAATAACACATGTAAAAAAGACTTTATAAAATTCCCCAAGGATTGAGTCTGTACTGGTCACTTTCCCATTTGGGGGCCTATTCCGATGTCGGATGGGCTCAGGTTATGTTATGTTATGTTATATTTATTTTTGTATAGCGCACGGCTACTCAAAAAGAGTGTCCCGGCGCTTTAATGATGAGACCTACAGCAAAATAACACAACACAATGATAAAAACAGAGTATAAGGCATAACAGAAAAAAAGGGGAAAAACAGCCTATAGGGCAAACAGCCAAGTTTTTAGACCTTTCCTAAATGCAAGTAAACTGGTGGCTGCACGGAGTGACAGCGGCAGGGTGTTCCACAACTGTGGTGCCAGCAGTCCAAAGGAGCGGCCTCCAGTGCGAGCTCTCTTTACGCACGGCACCGCCGCCAGAAACAGAGATTCTGATCTGAGAGAGCGGGCCGGGTGGTAAAAGGCGAGTCTCCTTTGGAGATACTTCGCTCCCACAGCATGGAGGGCCTTGTAGGCCAAGGTTAATGCCTTAAAGGCAATCCGTTTGCGGATAGGCAGCCAATGTAAGGTCTGCAGGAGGCCCGCAGCGCTGGCTCGCCTATTTAGGCCATAAATGGCCCTCGCAGCAGCATTCTGCGCAACTTGGAGCCGCTGTAGCAGATACTCTGGCAGGCCCAGGTAGAGGACATTAGCATAATCCAACCTAGAACCAACCAGAACCTGCACGGTCAGCTTCCTGTGTTCCTCAGACAGGAGAGGTAAAAACCTCCTCAACATCTTGAGGAGGCCAAAACACGTGCCCGTCACCCCAAGGATCTGGGATCTCAACGTCAGACCCTTGTCCAACTTGACCCCCAGGTTCTTAGCTACTTGAGATGGACAGGATGGGGGAAACATGTTAATGGGCCACCACGCTTGCCAGTCAGGATCCGACGCACACCCGAAGAAGAGTACCTCAGACTTATCTGAGTTGCACTTGAGGCCGTTTAGATGAAACCATCCAAAAACAGCCTCAAGGCAGTCCCGGATACTCTCTCCATTGAAGTCTCCTCCCCTCTTACAAGAAAAGAGGAGCTGGGTGTCGTCGGCATAAGATACGATCTGGGCCCCAAACGACTCCACCAACACCGCCAAAGGGGTCATAAAGATGTTAAAGAGGGTCGGGCTCAATATAGAGCCCTGCGGAACCCCGACTCCCAGTGGCGGCATCACGGCCGAGTCTGGGGAGGCCCAGACCGTTTGTCGGCGGCCAGCTAAGAAAGATGAAAACCAGCTGAACACCGTCCCCCTAAGGCCTATCTCATAGAGTCTAGCGAGAAGGCCCTCATGGGGGACGGTGTCGAAGGCCGCCGACAGATCCAACATGACAAGCATGGCTTTGCCCCCAGAGTCCAGTACCCCTTTAATGGCTTCTGACACCTCCAGAAGCGCGGTCTCTGTACTGAGGTTTGGACGGAAGCCGGATTGAGTTGCGTGCAGATCAGGTCAGTCCGACATCGGTCAGGAGCTGAAATCGACCGACCTGCTGTCGTCGGTTACGGCCCTGCTAGTACGATGCGACCGAACAGTGTTCGGTCGCACTCTTATACTTCACAATGTAAGCATGCATTCCAAGCGGAATGCGTGCTTGCATTGTGAAAATCAGGGGTGCAGTTCATCCCTGCACCCTGTGGCAGGCACCCCAAAGACAGTTTTTGACTGCCTTTTCGTGCCAGAAAAATCATCATGAAAAGGCAGTGAACAACTGCCATCGTACTCCCTCGGTCACAAAGAGGCGGACGGGGGAGTACTGAGGGATTTCCAGACGGCGGACGGGCTTTCCGAGCGTGTCGTCAACAATCCAGAAATCCGAGTCACCTTCGAAATACGAGAAACCCAAGATGAATTATTCTGTATAGCTATTTAAAGTACATGGGGATTGTGGTCAGACATAACCCTTGGGTACTTATAAATCTGACCTTTCTGTGCAAATGATGGAGAAGCAGAAAAGTAATCAAGTCGAGCATGAACTTGATGTGGAGCAGAAAAAAAAGTATATCCCGGGTCCCCAGACTTAGACATAGCCCAAATGTCCAATAATCCGTGCAGTGCACATAGGTGAGCAACAGACTTATAAACCTTGGGCTTACGACCCTGATATGCTCTCTCACAGACAAAGCTGGCTTGTGATTTTATATTTATATTGAAATCACCACAAATAATAAGAGGCAATGGGCAGCCCACTAATTCAGTACTCAACCAATCGTACAGAGCGGGACCATCCAATACGGGTCCATAAAATGAGCATAAAGTAAAAGAACAAGCATTCATAACACATTGAACCATGACCCATCTCCCCACCTTGTCATCATTTGTGCGTGGAAACTTGGCTAGCCCTTTCTGTGCCATAATAGCAACACCCCGTGTTCGAGTCCCTTGGGAAGTACTAGCAATTAATTGGTATGCAGCCAATTCCGCAACTTTCTGGCAGCCTGCTTCAATGTGAGTCTCCTGTAGACACAAAATATCCGCACTCAAATATTGGATGTCCTCATTAATTCTAGGTTTTTTCCCTGGATAATTTAAACCGCAAATATTCACGGAAGCAATCCTCACCATGCCTTTACCCATTTACCCCTGTGAGAAAAAGCCAATTACTTGTGCCCAAAGATCTCATCCTATTACACACTAAGCCCATAATTAAGGATCCAACCCCAGCCCCCCCTCCTCCAAAACCCAGGCAAAATAGGTCAGAATACCCTTGAGATGCCGCCTGTATCTGCTGATGCCCAATGCAGCTTCCACCCTCCACCAGTAAACCAGTAAAAACCCATTAGTAGGAAAAGATAGAGAAAATTAATCTTGACCAGAGGAGCTTGAACAAGAAAAAAATTCATCTTTTCCCAGCACCCGAAATTCCCTGAAGATATTCCGGAGCCTGGATTTCTGAGTTAAACACTCTGTTCCCCCTTCATGAATAACTTTCAGGCGAGCCGGACTCAATAAATATACTTCACATCCGGCTTTCTGAAATGGGGTGATCAACTGTCTAAGCCGCAATCTTCTTTCCACCGTTGTGTGGCAGAAGTCCAGCCTGACAAAAAATGTATGACCCTCTGCTAAGCGCCTGGCTTCTGTTTGTGCCTCATCAAAAACTGCCTGTCGCAACAAAAAGTTACCAAAAAAAATCAAAATAGCTCTTGGTTTGTCATTTTGAGCCCCTTATCCCCTTTTCTTTTTCAACATAAGGGGAAATCAGTGTACTCTTTGCACCTCGGGGTCCCAATCCCAATGTAATAACTCCGGGAAGGTTCCTTTGAGAAGCCGCGAGACAAAGCCACAAATGTCCTCTCCTTCCGCATTTTAAGGGATCCCAAGTAGTCTCAAATTGTTGCAACGCTATCGATTCTCGAAATCCTCGAGCTTCCACATGACGTTGGTCATTCTAGCCTCATTAGCAGTTGTTTGTTTTCCCCCTACCTCGGCCCCTGTCTCAAGCGCCGCTACTCACTCTTCCAGTGCGGAGGTCCGCTCAGTAATCTCAAGCTTTATTGATTTTCCTTATGGCACCCTGTAGCTTCATTGTTGCCATATGTGCCCTTTTATGATCCTGTCGGGCTTCAATTTGCATTTGTTTCAGGGTTAAATAAATCAAACCCATTGAAGGGGAGGTATCAGAGCTAATGTTTGGGCCAGAAAATGTTGCCGTAGTCTCCTTCTGTGTCCCGCCTTCTGCCCTCTTAGTCTCCAGTTCTAGAAGAATCCCTGAATAATCCCAATTCAGCTGGCCGGTTTAGCCAAAGCCTGACTCGTACCCTTTAGCATGAGAGGTTTTCCCATTACTGTTTCTTTGTTTTTTTCCTGCAGAGCGTCGTCTCAGAGTCACAGGTTCAGATTTAGAGCTATCTGATCCCTCTCTAGAGTTATCGAGATCTGAGTCCCCCGGCTCAGAGCCTAAAGAAATTTCCGAATCATCTGTAAGGGAGTAAAACTTGTCTACTTCCGGTGAACCCATAATTTTAAAATTGTTCAGAATGATATTAGGGTCCATATGCAAGCAAGACCTTCCCAAGTCTTTTCCCTTTTTGCATCTCGGGAAGCCCTGTCATGTTGACTTCCGCCGCAGAAATATCAGGCAGTACACTTGGGATGCTACTCAGCTTATCATTACATTTTAAATTAGTCTGTGCCAAAGTCTTGTTTTTTCCCCATTAGTCGAATTACTCTCTGTTTGAGGAGTGCCTTTCTGCTCAGCCCATTCTGGCACTTCTTTCCCATTTAATTTCTTACTGCCATGGAGTCCTTTTCCCGAGAACATCCCTGGAACGGTTGGCTGTTTAGATTTTCTCGCCATCTCCTGGGGTCGCTGCTCCCGTGTCAGACGTCTGGGCTTTCACTCCTCCTCCTTCTCCTTCTCGTTGAGTGCTGGAGTAGTGACTTCACCTCCGCGGCCCGCCGGCGTCTTCTGCGATGAAGTGAGTCCTCGCGCTCCTCCAGTCATGCTCCCTACTCCACTCTCCGCTCGCTCCCTGGGCGGCTTAACCTCTTTCGGCGGCATTGCTCTCCTGAAAAGATTAATGCCGGTGCGATCAACGATACCGGCAAATGTGCCCGACAGCGAATACACGAATCAGCCCAAGAAGAGCCCGAATCCAGCTAAAAGGTCAGTCTCATTCCTTGTCCATATTAAATTTCTGGTCTACGGGGTGGAAGCTGCACACACAGCATTCACGCAGCCACCATCTTGCCGACCACAACCATATATCCGCCCAAGCCGTTCTTATCGCTTTGGTAAACTGAAAACGTCTGAATTGCCACACTTGTAGGGTGTGATGGATAGTAGCTCTGTGGTTAACATCATTGGAAGCATCTCAGGGGCAATGTGTGGGGCCAGCTGCAGAGGTCTCCTGACTAGAGCCGTGGCACTTATCTTTTTACAAATTAAGCACTGGCTGGCTGGGAGTGGGAAATTGCAGACCCCGCCTTACTCATAAAGGGAGATCACAACTATAAAGAGGTAAGCTCAAGTGAAAGTTTACTGGTACGATTGTAAGCACCAAAAATATTATAACCGATCATACTGTCTCATTCTGTCCTGGGATTCAATAAGCTGATCACAGCATGATCAGACAACCAAAAACAAGATTTGAGAAAGCTAGCATCAGTCTCGGAATTTGCACTTTAATGATTTGAGGCGTCACTTCAGTAAAATATTCAGACATGTACACCTTCCATCCAGATATCTTGTTGAAAAAATCCTGATTCCTGGAAGAAGGTAGTTGCTACCATCCCCATTTCTGTAGGCTTTACAACACATGACCACGGTGCGAATTAGCACTCACTAGTTTGCTTCTCTCTGTCTTTCAAAAACAGGTCAGCCAGCTTACTCTACTCACAAATCTGAATGACCAACTGAAGCACTACATGTCTATAACGGACCCCAGAGGATGGCTGACATTTGGCCATGCCATAATACTGACTACAGGTCCATAAACTTTTCCTTCTGACCCCCAATCTACATGCCATAATACACCAGCCCAACTCCTTAATAGACCACAGAATAAAATGAGGGCGAAACGCATTGACATTGGGCTCAATAAGGGAATTGGAAACAACAAACAAAAGTCATGTTCTTTCATTTAAGGAACATGCAATATTGTAGAAAGGCACATAATCAATATATAATTAAACCTAAGAGCGATGTAAGCCATTTGACATGGTTTCATAGAATAAAAAAAATTTAACGCAGAAAAAAATGGTTGCGCAGTTATCTAATCAATCATCTAAACTCACGCAGTCATTCACATGCTCACTCTCTTAGTGATATATCATCCACACACTCACTCTCTTATTGAAGTAGGGGGTGGGAAATAAGGTTATGTTAAGTGAGGATGTTTTATGTTTCATCTTGTACACACATCAATCTATATAAATGTTGGGGGAGTTTTTTATTTACAAAGGTAGCATTCACGTTTCTGTAGTTGACATTGAAATGGTAGGTCCTTATATAAAGGTCTTTTAATTCTCAAACATAACTTTGGTCGCACTTCACCAATTTGTATTCAACATTGCAAAACAGTGATGGATTCCACTTACTTGAATTTTAAAAACAATAACTGATTATCAGGAAGAGGGCAAAGATAGAGAGAAACGTATACAAGTCCCATTTGCCTTGGAAACCTCCACAGAGAATTTTCTCAAGGGAAATCAAAAAAAGCTGGAGTAAAGAGCACAAGATTTGGCAACCACTTACTGCTTGACTACATTGAATGACTTTTACTGAGCTGTGCATTTACAACCATTCATTTTGGAAAACATCCAAAAATGTAACCATCCAGTGTGCATGCGTGAGCGACATAATACCCTTATTGTTCTTGAGAAGAGACAAATTCAAAAACAGAAACATGAGCTCTCTGGTTGAATTGCCCTGATGTTGGAAGCAGTATAAAAAACGATTGGCTTAAAGAAGAAATGTGCGTAGTGTGGGAGGGGATCTGATAACTGGACGGGTGGCATGGCTCACGGCCATTGAGGCAGTTGGGGGCAGGAGGACTGGATGCACCCTGCACTCAGAAGCTACTATGCACTGCTGAAAGCTGCTAATCGTGGCTCAAGTGAAGGGCCCAAGGCATGAACCAAGGGCCACCTGTACCAATTGGGCGCTGTGCATGGCTGAGCGTTGCTGTGTAAACATGGGAAGTGGGCACAGGGCCTGGACTAAGGATATAACATGTCTCCAGTGGTCGCTGCAACTTGCTAAGGCCATCCGCAGCGTGATTAGATGCTGAAGGATAGGCTTTAGAACCTAGCCAAAGGCCATTCCATGTGTGCCTCGAATGCATGGCCCAAGACTATGCAGGGTGGTTTTTGAGGCACAAGGACTGTATTCAGGGCATAGAAGTAGACCGGGCACTTTGAGGCTCGAGGCACATGGTCTGGGTTAAGGGTGTGATTAATGGATACATTCTCAACTATTTGCCTGTTTTGAATGTTGTCTGTCCAAGGGGCATGAGTACTGACCTCGAGGTAATGCAGAAGCCCAGTACCCACTGTGTTCTGCCAAATGCCACACACATTTATTTCTGGGGGCACAGAGGTATATCATTTAAAACCCCTACTAATGTGTAATATGTGTGACTTGTACTGGTACATATAAACAGGGACATTATCAGATGGTTTGATTGGTCTGCCATTATTACAGGCTCTGCATAAGCCTAGCTGAATAACAGTTGTGAATGATTTTGAATGATATCTGACATAGAGCATGGATTCACTGAGTGTATTATCAGTACCATAGCAATGAAGCTCCAGATAATATGAAGAACAGAGCTTCAAATAACCCTGCATATTATGCAAAGAATATTTCTGATGAGCTTTGGGTATTGTCAAGAATGAATCCATTCTGTTATAACAAATGGGATCAGAATCACATGATATGCTCAGACTATAGAATTCTGCTGAAATAAGCCCTTTCACCCCGGCCAAACCAGATAAAATGAACTAGTACTATTCACAAATTAATAAAGTAGGTTGTCACAGAACGTGGCTGTGTCTAGTTTAAATAATTAAGTCCTCGCACTGTCCTCATTGAAGTAGTTAAATGTGTGGAAGATTTTACCCAATTAATATTTTGAAGCTATATTCTATGGCTCTCTCTCAGTTGTCTTGATATAGGCCTAGTAATCCGAGAAGGGCTTCAAAGTGCCACCACAGGGGGATTCTTCCATCACACTGTGGTAATATTAGCCCCTAGTACTACTAGGTACAGTATTTCAGATGTCAGCATCTCCCTCACACCTGCACATACCCACACCCACCCATGTGCATGCACAGGCACTTTCTCTCACTCCTTATTGGGTGGTGTTTGACTACGCCATTTCTGCATTTATTTGGCCAGTAGGGTTAGGATTTCTCAAAGCTGCTTTGGCTTTAGTTGGCTAACTCCACCTGTCTGAGAACTCGCACCACTACCTCTTCATTAAATCAACCAAATAACAACTGCAAAAACACATTATAAGCAGTGCTTCCGACCAGACAGAAACCTCCAGTAAAATTCATGTCTTCCACTTGGTCCTGTAAATCATATCTTCTTACTGCTCACCTGTCCCTGGGAGGTCCCGGGATGTGGTCAAACTTCATATGGCTGTACTTCACTAGGCAGCAGAAAAGCAGGAAGCCAATGGCTGCCAGTGCCAGCAGAGCCAACAGGAGCCAGGAAATCAAGCCCCATACGTCCATTTTCTCTTTCAGGTAGGCTGTGTGCTCCCTCTACTAACTCACAGTGGTTGAACTCTGTGTGGGTGCCCGACTTGTACTTGTCTTTCCTCTGTTCTTATCTTCAGTGACGTAAAAGCTTGTTCATGCTACTTCTGACTAGTACAGTATGGAATGTATACAGCATTATAATACTCGTTATCTGTGGTTCCCAAAGACGTTCACATTGGTCTCACCCTAAGGTTAGCTGGTGTAAGGGTGACGGGTGTGTCTGCATTTGTGTTCTGGTGACAAGACGAAGATGGGGAGAAAACTGGAAATGAAAGAGACTGTCTAAAAGAGTGAAGCATTTGGGGCGAAAATGGCAATACAGGAAAGGGGAGAAGGCCAGGATATAAGTAAATTATAGCCTACACGAGTGCGAAGGACCATAAAAAATTGTTTGAAAAAAAATGTAGACGAGCAAGCCAAAGGGTGTCCTCGGGCACAGGTATTACAAGAGGAGCAGAAAGAAAGAAAGATCAAACAGAGAATAAAAAAATTAGAAAGAGGGGATATTACAGAAATGCAGGGTAACTTAGCAAAAGAAAGATGTAGAGGGGAGAAGGATATCAGAGTATTAGAGAAGAAAGAGTGTGGCTTTCCTAAGAGGGAAGCGGCGACAGAGCGAGCATGACAGCCAATGTATCCAGAATGGAAAGAGGCATATGGTTTAGAAATCAGAAAGTGTGTGGCAAAAGGTTACACAGAGTCCGAGGCGAGGGCAGCAGAAAAAAATGTAAACTTATTAAAGGTGCTAGTATAGTTGTATGGGGCAAGTGCACGAGGTGCACAGACGCTCATGGTAGAAAGGGAAAGGGAAAGCGTTATATCATGATCAGCAGCAGCCCATCCATATGGGCTGAGGGGCCACGCTCCCATGTTTTTCCTAGCAAGAAGAGTGTCTATCAGGCTGAACAAAGGTCAGCCTGACAGACACTCTTCTTGTTCAGGTTAGGCAGCCAGGAGCTAGACATGCGCTAAATGTGTAAGCTCATGGCTGCCTCAGCTGCTCTATGCCAGGCTGAGGATTTCACAGCCCTGTGGTTGTGACTGCCTCAGCCTGGCCAAAGTGGCTCGAGTTCCTCCACTTCGGGACAAGGGGGAGCATCACTGATT
Source organism: Lissotriton helveticus (assembly GCF_964261635.1). NCBI lineage: Eukaryota > Metazoa > Chordata > Amphibia > Caudata > Salamandridae > Lissotriton > Lissotriton helveticus. Next base: position 398,805,546 of record NC_136070.1, on the reverse strand, counting down.
GCCTCGGACCTGGGTGGTTCAGTTTTAAGCCCTGAAGTGCCCAGGGCCGAGTGTCAATCAGTCACGCTTGGTGCCAGAGTGTTGTGAGGTGAGCAAACTCACTGACCCCATCCCACTCTGTGATGAGTGAGGAACTAAAGCCTTCCCTTCAGCCGATGAGAGAAGGCAGCAGTCTCAACCCTTATGGGACCTCCGAGGCTTGCCTCTTTACAGTAAAGGTAAGTTTTATGTTTTTGCGGGTTAGTGCGTGCGTGTATGTAAGAAAGTAAGTGTATTTGTTAGTATTGTGGAATATGTGTCTGCGTGTCTGCGTGCGTGAATGCAAGGGTGTGAGTAAGTGTGTATGTGTGTGTGTGGCTCACCTCCCTGGACAAATTACCAGCCGCCACTGGTCAGTATATATGACACCAATATGGAACTGAAGGAGATAAAATTGAGCAAGGAAAATCCACTCGAAGGAAAATTAGAAAGATCGTATAAAGGGCGACTTAGAATCCAAGGGAATGAATGCTAGAGTTGAGAGAAGACAAAGGCATAGTGCTGGATGTCTGAAAAAAAGATGAAAACTAGCAAACATGGGCTTGACCGGAGCTATCCAAAATAGAGCCAAGAGAGAAAAAAGCTGCTGTTTACCTAATTATGGGATAGCAGGAACTCCACAATAGGGATCAGAAAGTGATTGGAAAAAAGGTTACACAGAGGCTAAGGTGAGGGCAGCAGAAAAAATGTCAAACTTATTAAAGGCGCTAGTCCTGTAGTTAGGGGCACATGCACCCGGGGTAAGATTTATCAATATCTGAGGCAGCGCAACGCATCAAAACAACTTGCTGCTGTGCACCAAATGGAGAGGGCAAGAATAAGCCATATTTATCAAGATACGGTGCATTTTTGCTCTCGCACAGCGCTGGTGTACTATGAACTACCTAGTGCCAATGCAGGTACCCCTGTATCATGGTGCAAGGGTGCCTGCATTGCAGGCAGAATTATTTTTGTTCAGTAAGGGACACCTTCCTGCACAAAAACAATCCTTAGAATCTTTTTCCTCTTTTTAAATGTGCTGCAAAATGCAGCACACACAGATAGAGGAAACAATGAGGACAAATAAAGATAATTCTCCTCGTTGTGCCTCTATCGAAAAGGTGGACAATTTTGACCCATCTCCAGGTTTACGACTTATGGTAAATCTGGAAATGCACCAAAAAGCATGAATGGATGATAAGTGATAACACCCACTCTCCACCTATGTAACACCATCCTGGCACAGAGTAACACAAGGCAGAGAAGCGGGCTGCCCTGGGTTATTCCAGATTTACCAAGCAACGCAGGGCCACGTAGGGTGGTCTTGTGTGTCTTGGTAAATCTGACTTGAGGATTGCGTTGCCCTTTCGTCACGTTGCATGATGCAAGGCAAACACAATCATTTGATAAATCTGTCCCCTGGTGCACAGACTGTCATAGAGGAAAAGCAAAGGAAAGACAAAGCATTATATCGGGATGTGTGGCACAATGTGATGACACCAATATGGAACTGAGGGAGACAAATTTGAGAAGGATATTTAATCTTGGCACTGAGAATGCATGTCAGTCATGAGTGTTGTTTTCCAGGCAAAGACTATCAGTGTACCATGAAAAGATGCGGGTCAGGCGGCACAAAGATGTGTGCAGATTAAGGAGTCCAGTTGGAGCCAGTGGATTAAAAAACAACAGGAAAGGTCAGATTAAAGCACCACATGTACAGTTGTATGTCCAATTCCACCTGATGCGATGTCTTGGTGGTGGTGACATGCCATGAGGTTTGGCCTTAATCGCTGCATTGCAGGAGACACAGATGATCCAGTGTAGTTCAGTGGAGCATATGAAGAGCTGCATGTAGTTGCAGAGGACTAGCAACAGTCACGCGAAATAGTCTCTATATAAACTGCCAGGCTACAAGATGTCTGACACTCCTCCAGCAACACTATGCAGTTGCCTTAAAAGCGTAAATTAGTGGGGTTCTTCAGGTTAACAAACAGCCACAATCTGCACTTCCCACAAACCAACTTTCAATGTCACCTGGCTGTACCGCAGGATTGCTGACCTTGGCTACAGCTTCAAAGCCACAAGGCACCAGAGCCACCAGGGACAGTCTCCGAGGTGAGATAAATCCTAACAGGTGCCCTCACAGGGTCAACGTTGTTGACCAAGATAGTTTCTGCCAAGACTGAAGTTAGTGCTTGTTAGAGTAGTTTGAAGAGAGAGGGCAAGAACGACTAAAGTAAACAAGTAGTGGCAACCAGAATAAAGCAACTGTACAGGGAAATGGTAGAAGGACAGTACTTAATAACAAAGTATTTGGCAGGGCACTTGTTGCTGAGCATGAAGAGAAAATATGGGAGGGCATGTTTGTGGACAACTTTAAGTTACTGACCTGAGCTGGGTATTTAATGTCTGTTAGCAGAATATCCGCATTAGGATGGGTGTATTTTTGGAAAGGGTGAGTTATGATAAAATATAGGGCTCCGCTGGTATACTTACCTTGCTGCCCAGGTGTCTGCCATCATGAAAGCCTTGCCTGCACCTTTTTTGTAAATATTTGTGAAGACCAGTAAGAAATTGTTTTGTCCAGTCCTTTTTTTACTGAGAAGTAGAAAACCTAGAGCTGCTTCCGTTGATCTATTGACATTGAAGACTTAATAACAATATCAGCTGAGTTACAGTCTTTAAGAGCTGCATTTAAGGTATGAGTTGGCCTGGAGAAAGGCTGGTCTTTTCCAATAAGTCTTTTCTTGAGGTTATTTACTTGCTCTTACTGTACTTTATTATTTGATGCATTTTTGTAATCCTGTCTTTTAATAATACTGCATATTGTACTGAAAGCAGCTACTGGTATCGGTTTGTGGTGGAAGCAGGTGTGAAACCCAATAATGATCTCAGAAAATTATACATTTTTGAAAAGTAGATAACATTTTAATTTCAGCATGGGGTCTTTTGAGTACAGCGCTCAGGAAAACAGAAAAAAACGGATTGCTAAAATAGAAAAATAATAAAATATGTTTCGGAAAAAATAGCTATTGGTGACAATTATTCAAGTGTTATTTTTTGGTACTGTGGTCAATTTACAAAAGGAATATAGCATAACTTCCATCAGACCCTTCTGGCTGCAAGGATATTAAGGGTGTAAAGGGTCTTCCAAAAACACTTGAAGCCCAAAGCCAAAAACTGAGCTGCTGCTTATAATGATTTCTCATTGTGTACTAACCACACAGCAATTAATATGATAAAATCTAATGAATTAGACATGGGTATGAAGGAAACCTATATATTTCTGAAATGTGCACAAGATACTAAGATTAGTAACAGGGGTTATTTATACACCTCTGATGAAGTGGCTACCCATACTACCATGTGATTCAGGGGGCATTTTTCACAATATGCTTCTTTTATTGAACACTAGCTGACTTTTAAAATCCAGTTAATAATAATAATTATAAGTATATTGTTTTGGCTCAGCTCATACTTCCATCTGAAGTTCAAGGCACTCTACAACAATTTCAGCGATCCGGTACTGGACAACCCCCCCCCAACCCCCCCCCACCCCCCAACACTGCTGATAAGCCAACCATCATCACCTGGAATCCTGCTACTGTCAAACACATCACCGCTACCATGATGAAGAAAACCCACTCAGGAGCCCCAACAGTCCCCTGCCCACTGCACATACTCCACAGGGCCGCCATTGCACCTGAACTGGGACTCACCATCAACGCCTCCTTCATGTCCGGCATCTTCCCAGACGACTGTAAGCTGGCGGAGGAAAAACCCCTCCTCAAGAAACCAACAGCCGACCCAACGGATCTGAAAAACTACTGGCCCATCTCTCTCCTCCCTTTCGCGGCCAAAGTCACAGAGCGACTCGTGAACGCCCAGCTGACCACCTCCATCGAAGAGAACTCCATCCTAGATGCCTCCCAGTCTGGATTCCAAAGCAACCACAGCACTGAGACCACTCTCCTCACCACCACTGATGACATCCGCATGCTACTCGACCAGGGACACACAGCGGCCCTCATCCTTCTAGACCTCTTCGCAGCCTTTGACACAGTTTCTCACGACACAGGGATACAAGGAACCACCTTCGACTGGATCCGATCCTTTCTCTCCGGTAGAACCCAGAGGATCAGACTCCCCCCACCCTTCCTCTCCGAATCCACCAATATCAACTGGGGAGTACCCCAAGGCTCATTGCTCAGCCCCACGCTCTTCAACATCTACATGGCCCCCCTCGCCCCCATCGTCAGCATGGGCTCAGCATTGTATCCTACGCCGTCGACACCCAGCTCATCCTCTCACTCACTAAGAATCCCGAAGACACCAGACTCTGCTTCCAGGAAGGAATGAAGAATGTGGCAGCCTGGATGAAAGATCGCTGTTTGAAGCTCAACTCCGAGAAGACCGAGATCCTCATCCTCTGACCCTGCAACTCAGCCTGGGACAACACCTGGTGGCCCTCCAACCTGAGGAACCCTCCCACTCCTACTGACCAGGCACAAAACCTCGGCATCATCCTCAACTCCTCCCTATCAATGAACCGCCAGGTCAACGCTGTCGCCTCCACCGGCTTCAACTGCCTGCGCCTCCTCCGCAAGACCTTCAAATGGATCTCCCCCCGACTTCAGAAAGACTGTCACCCACGCGCACATAACCAGCAGACTGGACTACGGCAATGTCCTATATGCTATCCATAGGAGCTGACAAGTGCTCCAATGACTTATAAAAACAAAGTGCAGAGTGCAATGTATAAAATGGCAGCAGACCTTTATCAGCAGAAGTAAGTTGCATGAGCTTAATGTTCCCTAGTGAAACTAGGACCTAGCTTACTCAAGCTACTTAAAACCGTGACAACCAAACCAACTTTAAGACAACATAAGCCAATTAGGCAAGAACAAACAAGCTATGCCGGTAGTGCTAAACATGTGCGAGGTGCAGTGCAAAGGAAAATAGCAGGCTACTAACACTGGAAGATAAGGGGGTTGGTTGCTCCCTTTGAGTACTAACACATAAATAGGCTTCGTGCATCAACAGTAATTGCATAAGGCACAGAGTGCATTTACAACGCTATCCTCACGGTGCAAAAAATGCCTCATGGCTGAGCTCCACAGTAAACAATAAAATCAGGTATACAACTCTGAAACAGAGGGGGAGATAGAGCACCAAGTCCCTAACCTTGAGACAGTTGACTGTAGATGTTTGCCATAATATGCTGTGGCACCAGTGGGCAGTCCAATTAAGTGCTTGAGCTAATGGCTGGGGCACACCTAATGTTGTTACCCTCAAACTTCGCTTCTTAGCCGCTCGGGCCACAAACTTAACTAACGGAATGTTCAAAGTAGTATTGTCAGGTTTGAAGGTAATCTCCAGTTAAAAATATCAAGTGCGCTGCTATTCTGAGTTTCCACATGTCTTTGTAGAAACATTGTAGCCCACTTTTGTGGCTGGGCATACGTCCCAGAACATAAAACACCCAAAATACAATGTGGAAAATCAGATATCAACCAGTAAAATGAACACTTTTTCACCACAATGGTAGCTTCAAGATTTGGGCCCTAGCTCACCCACCACCCGAAAAAAAACTATCAAACCCAGACATTTCTGGTAACTATACACTCAAATGAGTCCAGGATGGTCTAATTAATGTGGATCCCTTAATGCTTTTCTATCTAGGAGGCCATGCAAACCTCAAAGGGAGGCGAGAACTGGCAGGGGGATAGGGCCGTGGGGACAGCAGCGGCAGGAAAGGGCACAGAGAACAATGGGCACAGGTGAAAACAGGACACAACAGGCGAAAACGACTGAGATGCAAAGGTCACAATACAAAAAGAAAGCACAGGCACAATAACAAGGACGAGGTGCAGACAGTAAAAAGATAGATTTTAGACAGAAAAACAGACACAAAAGACAGAGACAGACAAAAGCAGACCGCAGAAGAGCAATGCTCTCCCACTGGACCACCATTGATGAGGCACAGGCAGGAGATTGCGGGTGGAGGAGGGCCTCAACACCAACCTGCATGGGGGCAGCGGCAGTTGCACAACAACGAAGCTGCTGGGGGAGAGTGCTGGGGCCCTTTTAGCAGTCTAGCATCAATTGTTTTTGTGCATGAAAGGGGGACCCTCCTGCACAAAAACAATCCTGGGAGTCATATTCCTCTATGTGTGCTGCAGAATGCAGAACACATAGAAAGAGGAGGAAATGAAGAGAAATAGAGATATTTGTCCCCTGGGAAGGTGTAATATTTTGGGGCATCCCCAGGTTTACAAGTTCTTGTAAATCTGGGGATTCGCCATTGAATGCCTTCCCAGGTCAGAGTTGCGTTATTCCAGATTTTTTAAGCCACTCAGAGCCATGCAAAGTGGCTTTGAGTCGCTTAAAAAAATCTGTCTTAACCCCTGCCCCCAGCCGTCTAACGTCACGGTTGGCGTGTGCGGAGGACGGCCAGGGACAATTCGAATCCCACCCACTATTCAAATCTCCCACACAGCACGAAAATGTGCACAGCATGCAAGGGGTTAAACGTTTGCGTCACGCATGTACAACATTGCGGGGTGCAAACGGGAAGCAACCCCCCCATAAATAAGCCCCTTAGTTTGTGAATGGGCTATTTATTAGAATTGAGAAAGTATGCGCTTTGCGATGACTGCCCACAGTCATACACAGGCACCCAGAAATGTCCCCACAGCAACTGAAGACTGTAATCCCCTCCTCCTTGGTATGTGTGCCGGTCATAGTACTCCATGTAAGTGTATTAGATTTGCCGTCTAGTAGCATGTTGTGCAAATAAATAAATTTAGCCGTTTATCTCCACTCCTTCTATTTGCTTTACTGTGCAGAACCAGCGGTTTCCACTTTTACATTCCATACATTGGTCTAGGACAGAAGAGGAAGTTCCTAATCCATTCCTTCTGTTTATAGTACTTTTATGTATTTTTCTGGTAAATGTACTATACTTACCTGCACATTCTATATCCACCATAAGCCCATGGTCCACCCGGAAATGTACATTATTTTTCACACTACCCATGCACGCAAACCAAGATTACATTAAAACTGATCAAGAGTGGGGGGAGGAGCCTAGCACGGGACCAGATGGCCGCGTGATCATGTAGCTCCGTAGAGACCCGTTCCTCCGTTTGTCTATCCTGCCATATATCCTGTGACCCGAGGACCGCGTTCGATGGGGGAATAGTATTGCTGCGCCCTGGTGAAATTGCGGCTCGAAGGGCGTAATTCTACCCCCCAAATCGCCGTCCAAAGTTTCGGGCCTTTCCGTCGCCTGGGCCGCGGACTCTGGTGTCAGATGTGGCTGGGACCTACTGCGACAACAGCGGCTGTCTCTACCGGAAGTGGTGCCCCCTCCTGGAACCATCCCTAGGGCCCACCCCTAACTGTCGGGCGCTTCTAAGGGGCCTTCCCTGCGCGAATCAGCCACTCTTGGTTCGGCTCTTGGAGCGTTGAGGAGGTGTGAAGCATTGTCGGAGGTGTGAACTTGTGTGACAATAGACTGGTTGCCTGAGTCCTCTTTGATCACCCTCCACGGTGGCGAGATCGGACTCCGAGAGACCCCCCACCAGAGGTGGCAGAGTCCAGAAATCTGTCCAGTCCAATAAACTGGACAGATATACGCTTCCTAAGGGATCTCCGAGCGATCAGAGACAACTTCCCGTAACAGGGACTACCTCCCCGAGTGGGGGCTCCGAGCCTTCTTTGCAAGATATAATGGAGGTCGTCACCAGAATTGAGACATCTATGGTGACTAGGATGGATGAGCTTGAAACCAAATTGGACTCGGTTAAGATTGATGTTAACCTTCTGCGCACAGACCATGCTAAGACTAGCGAAAAAGTGAAATCCCTCGACATCAAAACATCGAGCCTGGTAAATGACACCGCTGAGCTCCAGAGAGAGGTCCGTGCCTTACAAGCGGCACGGGAGGAAACCCGACGGCTGCTCGATGATTATGAGGGTCGTAATCGGCGCAACAACGTTCGCATTTTGGGTGTACCGGAAAATGTGGAAATGCGCACGCCTGATCTCTTTGTTGAAGACCTGATCCTTAACCACCTGAAGCCTAAGGGACTCAGTTAGTTTTTCATGGTGGAAAGGGCATATAGGGTGCCGGGCGGGCCTCCGAAAGTGGGGGCGCCAGCTAGGCCCATGATTGCGAGGGTTCTGAATTTTCGGGACCATGATGCCATTCTACAGACCTCGCGAACGGATGGTCCGCTACGGTATGAGAATGTTACCGTGTCCTTCTTTCCGGACTTTACGCAAGCTGTACAGAGGATGCGTCAGAATTTCCTCCAAGTCAAGCGGAGGTTGAGAGACAAAGGGATTAAGTACTCTATGCGAATGAGAGGACTTGGTTTTTTAGGTCTCAGCTAGCCGCGCGAAGCGCGTATCCGCCGAGCCCCTTTTGTCGGCATGTGTGCTTCCCAGGAGACAGTCCTGGCCGCACGCATTGCCTTGGAGGCGATTTGAAAGTGACACGCGCACGCGAACGAGCGCTGCGGCCAGGCGCTGTCTCCTGGGAAGCACACACGCATGCGCATACACACACAAGCGGCCACATACATACAGAGACTCCCCCTCCCCCCCACACATACACACACGCGCATACAAGCTGCATTCATGGACTGGGGGGTCTCGTTTAACAAGGGGCAGTTATGTTGGTCAGCGTTTAGCTACCTCGGTACCAAGCACCCTTCTCTCCCTGCTCCCCGAACACCAGGCCAGCTCCCTCCCAAGCTCCGGCTGCGGCTTTACCTTTCCAGCGGCGCCGAGCCGGATGCGCGCTCAGATCTGCAGAAGGAACAGATCCCACGGAAATGGAACCGGGAGAGCGAGCGAGCTCCGCCGGGAGGCTCACATCGAGAGGCGCGGGGAGTGGGGCAGCTGCAGTGCGCTTCCACCGACTGCAGGGGGGCGGCACCGAGCAGCTTGCCGAGGAAAGCGGTGGGAGGCAGGGGCCGAGCTTGCGGGAGGAGGTAAGGGGAGGAGGGAGGAGAAACGAGAGCGCGCTCGAGGGCCTGACTGACAGAAGCACGAGGAGGCAGGACTTCTCACGAAAAACAGAATTGAGCTCTAGTTGACACCCCCGGGGTACCAAAGAGTTGTCGGCGTGAAGGAGTAGAAACGTCTCGCCAACAAAAAAAGCAGTAGAAAGCGGAGAATCTCAGACGGGTTTCCCACTTGCAAACGGGTCAGTTAGCATTACCAACAACTGTGCTCCCCATAGCATCCCTTATAAGACTCACCCCATATGGGTACTAACAAAACATACTCCTTCTGTAAAACTTGAATATAGCTTCTCTGCTTTGGCGGTGTGCAACAATACGCTCAAATTTTCAAGTCTGAAACAGCAGCAGGTTATGGAGTAATATAACTTCTAAGAACACCTGGGACAAACCAGCACATTCTTCCTGATGAACCCTGCCCGCTATCGAACGTATTTGACTCCTGTGCATGTTTAAAACATGAAACACTGCCAGCCGCACAATGCTACTGAGACCTATAGGAATATCACAGATAAGAACAACCAGCTAATTGTCTGCGTTCTTCCCCAGTTTCGAGGTGAACAAAATCAGGCTGTGTGCTTGACTACACAGTCTGCACTAGAAGTTTTATGCCATAAATTGTGCGACCAAAACCTACGGTGTACAGTTAGCACCCCATTTATAATCCCAATTTACGCCTGAATCGGGGTTTGTGTGGAGCTTGGACTGAGCCCTCAGTGGGTACGTCTCTCCGGAAAAATATTGCACTTACCATTTTAAAAAGGATTGTAAAGTAATTTTATGACATTGTAGTATGTAATGGGCATGGTAATATAACGTTAATACTTATTGATGGAGCGCACCTTGGTGCTCGCTAGATTAATACAGCACCAGACTAAAACCAAATAAAACAAACGGAACTCGATAAAAGAAACAAAACGGGTGAAGACGGAGCTCAAGGGGGTAACTGACATGATTTGATGTGGTCCTAATTTATTCCATGAGGCCAAGAACCACACTTTGATGTACAGAGAAGTCAACAAAATTGATTTCCGCCCACAGTGTACACTGACATCATTGCAATATGGCCCCTTATGTAGGAGCTGCCTGCCCAGGGAAACATAAGCACCTTAGCCTTTACAAGATCTGTGGATCATTGTGAACCATTGTGAATCCAGTTTAGCAATGGCTTTTGTAGACAAAGAAAAACTGGAACTAAAAAGTAGTAAGTGAGTAGTGAGTGTGCAGAGTAGTGAGTGCAGAGTAGTGAGTAGTGAGTGCAGAGTAGTGAGTGCCGAGTAGTGAGTGCAGAGTGGTGAGTAGTGAGTGCAGAGTAGTGAGTAGTGAGTGCAGAGCGGTGAGTAGTGAGTGCAGAGCAGTGAGTAGTGAGTGCAGAGTAGTGAGTAGTGAGTGCAGAGTAGTGAGTAGTGAGTGCAGAGTAGTGAGTAGTGAGTGCAGTGAGTAGTGAGTACAGAGTAGTGAGTAGTGAGTGCAGAGTAGTGAGTAGTGAGTGCAGAGTAGTGAGTAGTGAGTGCAGAGTAGTGAGTAGTGAGTGCAGAGTAGTGAGTGCAGAGTAGTGAGTGCAGAGTAGTGAGTAGTGAGTGCAGAGTAGTGCGTGCAGAGTAGTGAGTGCTGAGTGCAGAGTGAGTGTGCAGAGTAGTGAGTAGTGAGTGCAGAGTAGTGAGTAGTGAGTGCTGAGTAGTGAGTGCAGAGTGGTGAGTAGTGAGTAGAGTAGTGAGTAGAGTAGTGAGTAGTGAGTAGAGTATTGAGTGCAGAGTAGTGAGTAGTGAGTAGAGTAGTGAGTAGTGAGTAGAGTAGTGAGTAGAGTAGTGAGTAGAGTAGTGAGTAGAGTAGTGAGCAGAGTAGTGAGTAGAGTAGTGAGTAGAGTAGTGAGTAGTGAGTAGAGTAGTGAGTAGTGAGTAAAGTAGTGAGTAGTGAGTGCAGAGTAGTGAGTAGTGAGTAGAGTAGTGAGTGCAGAGTAGTGAGTAGAGTAGTGAGTAGAGAGTGCAGAGTAGTGAGTAGTGAGTAGAGTAGTGAGTAGAGTAGTGAGTAGAGTAGTGAGTAGAGTAGTAGAGTAGTGAGTAGAGTAGTGAGTAGAGTAGTGAGTAGAGTAGTGAGTAGTGAGTAGAGTAGTGAGTAGTGAGTAAAGTAGTGAGTAGTGAGTGCAGAGTAGTGAGTAGTGAGTAGAGTAGTGAGTGCAGAGTAGTGAGTACAGTAGTGAGTAGAGAGTGCAGAGTAGTGAGTAGTGAGTAGAGTAGTGAGTAGAGTAGTGAGTAGTGAGAAGAGTATTGAGTGCAGAGTAGTGAGTAGAGTAGTGAGTAAGAGTAGTGAGTGCAGAGTAGAGAGTGCAGAGTAGTGAGTAGTGAGTAGAGTACTGAGTAGTGAGTAGAGTAGTGAGTAGAGTAGTGAGTAGAGTAGTAGAGTAGTGAGTAGAGTAGAGTAGTGAGTAGAGTAGTGAGTAGAGTAGTGAGTGCAGAGTAGTGAGTAGAGTAGTGAGTAGAGTAGTGAGTAGAGTAGTGAGTGCAGAGTAGTGAGTAGAGTAGTGAGTAGAGAGTGCAGAGTAGTGAGTAGAGTAGTGAGTAGAGAGTGCAGAGTAGTGAGTAGAGTACTGAGTAGTGAGTAGAGTAGTGAGTAGAGTAGTGAGTAGAGTAGTGAGTAGAGTAGTAGAGTAGTGAGTAGAGTAGAGTAGTGAGTAGAGTAGTGAGTAGAGTAGTGAGTAGAGTAGTGAGTAGAGTAGTGAGTAGTGAGTAGTGAGTGCAGAGTAGTGAGTAGAGTAGTGAGTGCAGAGTAGTGAGTAGAGTAGTGAGTAGAGAGTGCAGAGTAGTGAGTAGAGTAGTGAGTAGAGAGTGCAGAGTAGTGAGTAGTGAGTAATGAGTGCAGAGTAGTGAGTAGTGAGTGCAGAGTAGTGAGTAGTGAGTGCAGAGTGGTGAGTAGTGAGTGCAGAGTAGTGACTGCAGAGTAGTGAGTGCAGAGTAGTGAGTGCAGAGTAGTGAGTAGTGAGTGCAGAGTAGTGTGTGCTGAGTGCAGAGTGAGTGTGCAGAGTAGTGAGTAGTGAGTGCAGAGTAGTGAGTAGTGAGTGCCGAGTAGTGAGTGCAGAGTAGTGAGTAGTGAGTGCAGAGTGGTGAGTAGTGAGTAGAGTAGTGAGTAGAGTAGTGAGTAGTGAGTAGAGTAGTGAGTGCAGAGTAGTGAGTAGAGTAGTGAGTAGTGAGTAGAGTAGTGAGTGCAGAGTAGTGAGAAGAGAGTGCAGAGTAGTGAGTAGAGTAGTGAGTAGAGTAGTGAGTAGTGAGTAAAGTAGTGAGTAGTGAGTGCAGAGTAGTGAGTAGAGTAGTGAGTAGTGAGTAGAGTAGTGAGTGCAGAGTAGTGAGTAGAGAGTGCAGAGTAGAGAGTGCAGAGTAGTGAGTAGAGAGTGCAGAGTAGTGAGTAGAGAGTGCAGAGTAGTGAGTAGAGTAGTGAGTAGAGTAGTGAGTAGTGAGTAGTGAGTAAAGTAGTGAGTAGAGTAGTGAGTAATGAGTGCAGAGTAGTGAGTACAGAGTAGTGAGTAAAGTAGTGAGTAGAGTAGTGAGTAGAGAGTAGTGAGTGGTGAGTAGTGAGTAGAGTAGTGAGTAGTGAGTGCAGAGTAGTGAGTATTGAGTGGTAAGTAGTGAGTGGCTGGCCCTGTTTCTAGCTCAAGCGGCACCGGCACCTGTAGTCTAAAGATAATACCTCTGCCTCAAGTGAAGTACTGTGGTACGCAAGGATGACTAGCAAACAATATTATTCACAACGTTGCTTACTATTCAGCAACATTTGACAGTTTGCAAATCATCTTTATAAAACAATTCAGAGTTTGATAACAAATTAAAGCAACACATTGTAATATACAATGCCAATAGCTCAAACTTTAATGCTGCGAGACCTATTGCATTGTAAATGCTTGTTGATAATGCGAAGGTGGCATCGGACTGGTTAGACACTGTGAGACCTGATGACACTGAAGAACAGCGACAGGACACTGAGGATGGTCGGCAGGGCCCGGAATGAGAGACTCCTGTCTTGAGCGTTTGCTTGGTTTTTGATCACGGGGGGGATATGGCCTTTTATTATTGTGTAACTGTACTGATTTGGACTAAAATGTTAGTTCCTTGGGAATGATTCTTTTGGGGGGATGGATTCGGGGCTGCGCGGCAGGCGCCTCCTCTTCCTACTTTTAGTTACCATTGTTGGGCGGGGCGACAGGCACACTGCGAGTTAGGGTTGGGGCGTTGTCCTGATGCAGGGGTGCAGGGAGGGGGGAGGACTTCTGAGTGAGGGAGGGGGGTTGTTTGCTGTTTCTTGGTTTCAGTTTCGTTCTGAATTGCATTGGGTGTTGATGGATTTGAATGTGCGTGGGGGAGTGGGGTGAATGTCTTGCTCTAATCAGGGATCAGGGATTCGGGTGCTGAGTTGGAACGTGAATGGTCTGGGGGACAAAATTAAAAGGGGCATCGTCAGTCAGTTTATCAGGCGTCATTCGCCGGATGTGGTACTTCTGCAGGAGACTCATCTTGTGGGCAACCGCTGTATGGCCCTTCATAGAGGGGGTTATAAATTAATCGCACATGCAGGGTTTACAACAGGCTCTAGGGGAGTTGGGATCTTGGTGAAGAAGGCTTTTCCGTTTGAGGTGCAGGCTACATGGTCGGACCAGCGGGGCCGATATGTGGGAGTGTCCGGGAGGATCGGGGGTAAAGCTGTTACTTTTCTTTCTGTTTATGTTCCCCCGGCCCTCCAATCTGACACTTTTAAGGATCTTGCTAATTTTTTCCTCTCGCTCCCACTTGGTCTCCTAGTCCTGGGTGGTGACTTTAATACTGTTTTGGATGGCAGCTTAGACCGTGTCCAACCGAGATCGCTTCCTTCGGCGCGTCAGTGGCTCTCTGAGTTCTTGGACTCTTTGGGTCTGGTTGATGTTTGGCGCTTTTTGAATCCTGGACTGAGGAGTTATACACATCTTTCGGCGGCACATGGCTCCATGTCGCGACTCGATTACATCCTGCTGCCCGCTGCTATGGCTGACACTATTAGGGAGGCGCGTCATCTGGGTAGGGGCATCTCCGATCATTCCCCAGTTTGGTTTCGAGTGGAGATGGGACAGCCTATGGTAGGTAGAATTGCACCCATCAACGCCTGGCATCTTAGAGACCCAGTTATTAAGAAAGAATTGTGTGGGGCTTCCGAACGCTATTTTCAGCATAATCAGGGAACTGTGGATTCGGCCCAGACGTTGTGGGAGGCCTATAAAGTGGTCTTGCGAGTAGAGGCGTTGTCTCTCCTCGCGGGTAAGAAGAACAAGTCGCTGGTGATGCGACTGCTGAGAATCAGCATCAGCTACGCCTCAAACAAAATGAATATCATGGGCTGTCTAGGGAGTCGGCTGTGACGCAACATAATGAGGTCCAGAGTAGGATCTATGAACATGGTGATAGGGCTGGTAAGCTTATAGCGTGACTGGAGCGAGGAGATCGCGCTTCTCGGTTGGTCCCTGAGCTTGACAGTGGTGGTCCTGAGACTCTGATTGACTCAGTTGATTGCGACTCCTTTGGTTGTTACTATAAGAATGTCTATGCTTCATCGGAATCACAGAACGGCTCTGAACATGCTGAGATGATTAGAGATATTATTATGCCTACATTGTCCGATGATGACCGGAAATATATGGATTCCGTTATTACGGATGACGAAATTGGGGGAGCTATTAGGAGCATCAACTCAGGGAAGGCGACAGGCCCCAATGGTATTCCCATTAAGCTCTATAAATTGAATGCTCATAAAATTGCGCCGCATCTTAGAGCCATGTTTGTTAAAAGTAAAGAGGTTGGCATCCTCCCCTACGATCAGCGTATTGCTAATATTGTTGTGATTCACAAGCCAGGTAAGCCCCGAACCTCCCCTTCTTCCTATAGACCTATCTCTTTGCTCAATGCGGAACCTAAGATTTTGGCCAAAATACTGGCGATCAGGTTGGTCAAGGTGATTTCCGCCTTGGTGCACCCGGATCAATCGGGCTTCATGCCACGGCGTAACACTGTACTTAATCTTCGACGTTTGCATGGCGTTTTGGGTAGGGCCCGTGATTTGCTACAACCCGCCGTGTTGGTGTCTCTTGATGCCACCATGGCCTTTGACCGGATTGAATGGTCATATCTATTCGCTGTGTTGGAGAAGCTGCGCTTCGGGCCCGAGTTTATCGGATGGGTGCGTTTGCTTTATACTGCCCCTTTGGCTCGCGTAGTTGTGAATAATTGTCAATCCGGTGATTTTGAATTATAGAGAGGGACGTGACAGGGATGTCCACTGTCGCCCCTTCTGTTTGCTTTGGCGCTGGAGCCTTTGGCGGCTTGGATTCGATGGGGCAGGACGGTACGTGGCCTGCGGTGGTCCCCTGATTGGGAGGATAAGATCTCTCTCTATGCTGATGATGTGCTTCTCTATCTCACTTCGCCTAGGTCCTCGCTAAATGTTTTCCTTGACATTCTCAGAGTGTTTGGTGAGTTCTCAGGCTTTGCTATTAATTGGGCTAAGTCCGTATTGTTGGTACTGTCGGGAGATCTGCCGGTAGTCCCGCAGAACTGCCCTCTCCAAATTGCTACTAAAGGTTTTGTATATCTGGGAATCTACATTGCTTTGGACGCCAAGACAAGATATGTTGAGAACTTGCTGCCGCCGTTGGTTAGACTGCGTGCTGATGTTGAGCGTTGGAGGGCGTTGCCTTTGTCACTTCTGGGCAGAGCGGTACTCTTTAAAATGTTGGCTCTTCCGCGATTCTTATACGTTCTCCAAAATGCTATGGAACCCTGTACCTGCCAAATTCTTCAAGGATGTTGAGGCGCTTCAGAGGCTGCTTCTCTGGGATGGTAGACCCCGCATTGCCTACACTAAATTCACCTTGGCCTGGTATGATGGGGGTATTGGGCTTCCCGATCTGAGGAAATGTTATTGGGCCTCCCAGTTGGCAGCTGTTAATCAGATAGTCTACGGCCTGCCGGGCGACCCTGGATATGCTATGGATCGCAGTCAGTTCCCCGGGGGAGATTTCCTTCGGGCCCTGTATAATCGGCCGGGGCGATTTTCTCTGGCGGGTCCCACCTCACATGCAGTAAGGGTTTGGCATGCGGCTAACAGGAATCTAGGATGGGAAGGGAGAATGAATCTCGCGACCCCTCTCTTTAGCTCTGCCAAATTGGGCAATCTGTGGACCACCAAGGGCTTTGACAAGTGGGAGTTGATTGGAATCGGTCAGATAAAGGATGTCTGGGGGAGAGGGAGAGTACTGTCCTTCGAGGCGCTTCAGCAGAATCACCACCTTCATAACAATGAGCACTTCCGCTACCTGCAGGTCAGACATGCCCTCCTCTCTCATGTGTTACCAGGAGACACCCTCCCCGAGGCCGCCCCCCTTGAAGATCGTGTATTGGATGGGCATCTACCAGAGAAAACCATCTCATTGATTTACCGAAAGCTGATCAATCATATGGAGGACCCGCTGAGGTCTACCAGGGAGGCGTGGGTAGCCGATGGATTAGAGTTAGATGATGAGGATTGGGTTGAGGCTGTATCTTCCCCCAAGGTTGTGGCGATACAGATGAGGTTGCGTCTGGTGCAATTGAAGATTCTACATAGGTCTTATGTTACTGGTCCGGGTCTGGTGAGGATGGGATGGAGTACAAATGGTGAATGCAAGAGAGGCTGTGGAGGGGTTGCCACGTTTCTACACATACTGTGGCACTGCGATAGAGTTCAGACTTATTGGCGCGCCATACATGAGACTCTGCGAGATGTCCTGGGCTGTGAGGTGAGATTGGAGGCGCGCAGATGTCTTTTAAATGTTTGGGAACCCACGGATCTTAATCAATATCTAAAGCAATGGGTTACGCTGGGCTGTATGATTGCTAAGAGCAATATAGCACAGCTATGGGGGGCTACTCAATCTCTGCAGCGCGCCAAGTGGGCCCAAGACCTGGACTGGTGTATGTTCAGAGAGCGTGCTGTGTATGTTGCGAGGGGCTGCCCTGAAAAGTGGATAAAGATTTGGGGGCCGTGGAATGTGTACCGGTGGAATAACTGTGGGGTGACAACTCTTAGTCAAGAGGTGCACCATGATCTTAATTCAAACCTGTCAAGTTTCCCAGGTCCATTTGTGATATGCTTCCCCAGTCCATGTCTTGTCTTTAAAATCTGGGACTTGTAGTCTTGTTTATTCTATTATAAAATAGCATTATAATTACAAGAATTCAAACCAAAAAGCTGGACTACAGCAGCACATCATGCATGGAACTTGGAAACTTGGCAGCTATGTTAATATATTACGAGGTTTTAAATGGGGCTGAAACACATACTTGTGAGCCATTATGGAGATGTACGCTACACATTACAATAAAACAAAACATTCTTTATAGCTTTCAAGTTTCCCAGGTCCATGTGTGATGTGCTGTTCCAGTCCAGATTTATTTCCTTACATTTTGGAACTTGTAGCAAGTGAAATAAATAAGACTCCAAAAATTCAGTTTCCCAGGTTCATGAGTGTTGTGCTTCTCTAGTCCGGTGTTTTTCTTTGATTTCTGGGAAGTGCAGTCCTGTTTAATTATGAAATAAACAAGATTACAAATCCAGAATTCAAAGGAAAAACAAACTGGGGCAGGTCACCAGCATGTGAGAGAGAGAGAGAGAGAGAGAGAGAGAGAGAGAGAGAGAGAGAGAGTTGGGGATAGAGAGTGAGAGGAAGAGGGGAGAGGGGGAGAGGAGAGGGAAGACGGAGAGGGAGAGAGAAAGATGTTTTCATGTTGTGCGGTATGACCTCCAAGGCGTGGGTATCGCTTTATCGGATGCAGCACTTGATGTGATGGATAAGAAGATGTCATAGGGTATGCAGTTGGGTTAACAAGAAAAAACGCATCTCAACATTGTGCCTTACTGTTAGGAAGAAACGTTTCAACATTGTGCCTTACTGTTAGGAAGAAACTTTTGCTTTACATAATGTACAATGTAGCGGCAGCGCACCGATAACTCACAAACTGTTCTCTCATGACTGCTTGTTATCCGATACTGTGTTTCTTTAGCCATTGCCATTTTTTGCATTCTGGGTTTTCCAGTTTCACTGACTCTACTCGTAAACATAAACACGGGTCTTCAAGTCGCAGTATACAGAGTTGTGACTACAAGCCAGGACTGAGCCCCTTTGCTGCTACGCATGCACAGGTTGTACTCATGTCTGGCTACACAGATAGCACTGCCAAGTTTCCCTGGTCCATGTGTGACCAGCTGCTCTAGTCCAGGTTTTTTTTTGGTTTGAATTCTGGGACTTTTAGTCTTGTTTGTTCCATTGTAAAACAGGTGGTACAAGTTACAGCATTCAAAGAAAAACACCTGGACTTAACAGCATATTTATCACACATGGACCCGTGAAGCTATAAACGCATCACTAGCAGACTGCGTCTGCTTTCTTTTAAAAACATCTCTTGAAGCTGGTCTCACCTGTCCCTTGGGGGTCCTGGGATGTGGTCGAACTTAATGTGAATATATTTTACATAACAACAGTACAGCAGGAAGGCGAGTGCGGCAACAGACAGCACAACGAGCAGGAGCCAGGAAATTAAACCCCAAGCGTCCATTTCTGCATTCAAGTTGGGAGCAGCGTGTTTCCTATTTATTTCGAGTAACAGAAGGACTCGCAAACTGCTTGTCTCTGAATGATGTCCTTGCTCTTGCTTTCTAGTACTTCCTGGAAATGTTACTAAGAGATTTATTTAAAGCAACAGCACTCCCGTAAACCGGAACCCCACATCCGTTGTAATAGTATCATTTCAACTGCGGTCCACTTTATCCCCGCTTCACCGAGTAAGCTGAAGTTGTATATCCTACATTGTAACGTATTTTTGGCTTCGTGACACCTAACAACTACTGTGAAGAAAGCGAGGCTCTGCTGTGTTACAGTTAACAAACGAAATGAATCGCACGAAGCAAGGCGGTTGACTTGACTTCACTTCACGTCGGCATGCTGCACTAGGCTTGCTGCATGGCACCCTTCGTTGAAGCCTCTATTTTGTCCGCTCTTCCCAGTGACAATATGCTACGGATCGCCTTTGTGCTGCTTACACACAAACAGAAAAGAATCATTATTTACACGTCTAAAGAAATGTAATCTGTGCCAGAAAAAAAAGAAAGTAAAGCTTCAGGAATAAAATACCCAACTTCAATTTTTATTTTAACACCCCATTTTCAAAAATATTTCTCATCAGTACTCCTTGCGATGTTTGTTGAGCAGTCCTAGATACAATACAGATACACTGGTTCAAGGAGATTTTAGGGTGCTCCCCCATACAGGTGAAAACGTGTCATTCTTTTCATCAGGTTCGACACTTGTTTATTGGTGGGACGGCTGTGAAGCTCCATGACCCCATGTGTACAGTCTTGGGTTTCCATTTAGCAAACCAATGCACTATGATGCTTCTAGTCTCTTGGGTTGGTGAAATAACTCTTAGAATAAGATTATGATGAGCATTATTTATTATTTTGATATTATTATTATCATCAAACAACAATAATATTTTATCTCCAATGTTAGCTTGCTCTTGACATTTATTGCTAGAGTGCATTCACTGTAGGATTAGCAAATTGACTCCTGTTGTGTGCCTTAACTGTATTAAATGATATCTTTGAAGACTTGATGAATAAACCATCCTTACTTAGTAGATGTGTACTCACTATAACATGAAATCGGTTTACATAATGTGTGGCTTAATACATTAAATTACATTTACTGTTTAGATGTTGAGTAGAAACCATTCTCATGTTATGAAATGTAATTTATAATAGAAACAAATTTGATTTATGTAATGTGTGTACTAAATTTTCATATATTACCTTAAATGTAGTTCTTAAACATACTTACACATATACTTTTAATATTTTATTGTATGTCACAAGTACTACGAACCTAATGTACTGACATTTTACATTTACTTGTTTTTAAATGTGCACACGTATATTAGTTGTGCACCATTGAGTTAATACTTTAAGTTGCTTTAAGTAGGCCTGTTTTCCATGCCGCATGCAATACTGTTTTCCATTTTCTGCTAACATGACTTTCTTGCAGGTATTCACACACATTGTTAGATTGAGAATAGATACATTACGGTTGTAGGACTTGGCCCTTTGTGGCTAAAGTTCCCTAAACTTTTTGTTTTCCCCCTAGACCTTTTTTTTCGGACATGGTGTTGCCAACTTAGATGCTTTGGGTACTTTGCCACTGCTGATCAGTGGCAAAGTGCAAGTGCTCCCTGTATAAAGTATAATGGTAATTGGTTGTCCATGATTGGTATGTTTGCCTTACTAGTAAAGTCCCGAAAAAAGTGTGCTATGTGTGCCAGGGCTGGTAATGCAAATGCTGCTGCACTACTTGTGCCTCCCACAACAGTAGCCTTATAGAGGGAACTCAGGCCTGCCATTGCACTGCCTGCGCGCAGTTTGTTAAACTGCCATGTTGTTCTGACAAGTGCACCCACATGCCAGACCTTACCCTTCCCTTTCTATGCACATCAGACACCACTATGGTAGGTCCAAGGTACCCCCTGGGCAGGGTACAGTGCATGTGAAAGGTAGGACATGTACTAAGGTGTGTACCATGTCCTGACAGTGAAATAATCTCCATTTCGTTTTTCACTGTGGAAAGGCCATCTTGCCCATATGACAGAATGGGGAGGCTGTGTAATATGTTTTCCAGCTAATCTTCCCAAAGGCTTAAGATGGAGAGGTGAAGTTTAGTATGCTTGAACTCAGGATGTAATAACACATCTTTTTATGGAGGTGGATTTTGCCTTGTGTGTTTAGAAGCCACTCTTTTAGAAGTGGCTGGGTTTTTGTGCTCTAACATTCTGTGTGTCTCTGCCTTGTTGTGGATTGACTGGATTTGAAAGCGATAGGATCTGGGGAATGTCTTGACCCAGGGGAGGAGGTGAGACAGCAATAGGCTGACCTGCATCTGTAGTGTAGGGCGAGGAGTAGCCCCTAGAGGTGAAGAGGCCTTGGTTGCTGCCATAAAACAATTGTCCCATCTCCTGCTGAGTGATTGAGAATCCAGACCCCAATTAATCAAAGGAAGAAGGTGTCACTGGCAGGGAAGCCCCCAGAACTGGTTTGAACAGGGGTCCGTGCACCACTGAATACAAAAACTTCAAAGCCATTGAGGGGTATAACTATGAGAGCGGAAGCCCCTGAACTTTGGAGAATGGCTTGATCAAGATTGAACAAGACTGGAGCTACTTTGTGGTCAAGAGGAACTTTTGCCAAGGAAGAAACAACTGAAGAGATTGAAGGAAAGGACTGACCCTTGCTGTGTGTTCTGGGGCTGGCCTGCAGTTTTCAGTTTTGACCAAGGAGAGGCTAAAGGGATTTTGTTGTGTGCTGTGTCCCCCTGCTTGAAAGGACTTTGCTGTGCTATGTCCGGAAGCAATTTATCCCTAAAGGGCCCGAAGTGAGCTGGCTCCCTGTTGCGGAAACACAGGAACACAAAAGAATCCAGGAGAGTCTCAGCGATGCTGTGCATGTGCTGTTTGCAGCCTGAGACCCTCGTAAGGAGTGCCCTGTGGTCATGGGCATGTGGAGTCCAAGCGAGGCTCAGCGACACTGTGTGCTGGTGCTTTCTACAGCCTGAATCGTGTGCACCGAAATCCAAGTGAGTCTCAGCAACGCTGTGTGCATGTGCTTTGTGCAGCCTTGAACCTTCGTGAGGATTGTCTTGTTAACATGCACACCCGGAATCCAAGTGAGTCTCAGCGACGCTGTGTGCATGTGCTTTGTGCAGCCTGAGACCTACGTGAGGATTGCCTTATAAACGTGCACACCCGGAATCCAAGTGAGTCTCAGCGACGCTATGTGCATGTACTTGGTGCAGCCTGAGACCTTCATAAGGATTGCCTTGTTATCATGCACCCGGAGTTAAAGTGAGTCTTAGTGACGTTGTGTACATGTTATTCGTGCAACCTGAGACCTTCGTGAGGAGTGCCCGTGATCGTGCACCCAAAGCTCAAGTGAGTCTCAGCGACACTGTGTGCGTGTGCCCTGTGGCAGCCTGATATCTTTGTAGCAGTAGCGGACCGGTCCGGCAGCCCAGGAGGAGCTGAGCAGCTGGCCCGAACCCACCGTTGCCAATTCACAAAGATTGCATCAGAGACCCAAGTCGCTGGAAGAGGAGAGGAGAGTGAGGTTGCAACCCCCATGTAACGTGTGTCAACGCCTGGGGTGGGGTACGGGCTCGGAGGGAGATGCTCTCTGCTTCTCTCTCATTCCGGCAGCGCGAGCCACTGCTTTGTCTTGTATCGTGGCCGTTCTTGTCAAGGGTGTGGCAGTACCGGGGCCAGAGTGCGGAGATGTGCTTTTTGTCATACCATACCCATGTTGGGGGGAAATTGTTGACAGAGGCCAACTGCGAGTTAGCATGAGTGGCGGAGAGACCGCCTAAGGCACTGTGATTGGTGCTGGAATTTATTACGCATTACTGTATTTCTGCCTCATGGAGTACCTGATTTTCGTATTACACATTGCATCATTTCTGCATAATGAACTACCTGATTAGTGTATTACACATTGCATTATTCCTGCATAACGAACTTCCTGATTAGTGTATCACACATGGCAATATTTCTGCATATCGAACTACCTCATTGTCGGATGATGCATTGCATTGTTTCTGCATAACGAACTACCTTATTAGCGTATTATGCATTGCATTATTCCTGCATAACAAACTACCTATTTAGTGTATTACGCATTGCTTTATTTCTGCATAACGAAGTACCTGGTTGTTGCTTTATGCATTGCATTATTTTTACATCGCACAGTGCTTGATTGTTGCGTTACCCATTGCATTACTTTTCCATTGCAAAGTGCCTGATTCTAGCATGACGTACTGCATAACATTGTATTAGGACTACAGTGGAATGTTTAGAAGTGCTCATTAATATCACTAGAACTTACAAGGGCTGGTTGGGCTAACAACCAGCCAGAAGGAATAGCACACATACTCATGTGTTGGATTTATATTGTGTGGTCTTATTGTATATCTTTTTATATCAAATTTATACTAGTTTTTATAAAACTCGTGTGGAGTCCATTTGTAGTGTCATCATTGGGTTTCTGTGAGCGTGGTTGCAAATACACATTTGCCTTGAAAATAAGCCTGCCAAGCTACCAAGGGGGTGAGCGGGGGCTATCTCAGAAGGCGTCCTTCCTTTCCCAGACGTGGAAACAAAGGTCCCTATTTTGCCTAAGGTACCTACCTCAGCCAACCTGGGATCCCGGGTCTAACAACTGTCTAGTGATAGAAGGAGAGAGCCTGAGAAGAAGACCTTGATGAAAGAACATGGAGACTCAGACCTTAACTGAAGAGTCCTATTCCGCAATGTTTTTGTTTTTAAGACCAATGTTTTTTGATTTTTAAAGTAGCATAGTCAGTATTACAATCATTACAGTATGAGAATGGAATCATCAGCCGGTTACATGTTCCCAGTGGGTCAATATACTACAGACAATGATGGTTATTACAACAGGAGGCATTGGTTCATCTTTACATAATCAACAACCATCATGTGTAACAAGTTCCAGTCGCAGGTCATAACCATTACAAACTGTCAAAATCTCTGCACATGTGATATATCATCTGTTTGGCACTGGTTAATATCAGCTATTGGGTCTGGCTTTAATTATATGTTGGGCAAGGACGCATGGCCTCTCCAGCATAACAATGCAATGCCTGACATTGCGTATGGCCCAAGCTTCAGTGAGGTTGGTTATGAGTCTAGGAACATCGAAGGGGGTGGGTAGAGGGGGAAAGATGGGAGGAAGGGAGTACTAGGCGGCAATATTTGTTTGGAATAGTATGTGCTGAGCGGTCATGGTCCCCCATCCAACGCAT
Source organism: Lissotriton helveticus (assembly GCF_964261635.1). Classification (NCBI taxonomy): domain Eukaryota; kingdom Metazoa; phylum Chordata; class Amphibia; order Caudata; family Salamandridae; genus Lissotriton; species Lissotriton helveticus. The sequence goes on along the minus strand of NC_136070.1, from coordinate 398,781,591 downwards.
CATCCTAAAGGTCTTCGAAGAGCACCTGTAACTCATTTAGGAGCGTATCCCACTCTAGGGCATTGGAGACTTTGCAAAGTCCTCCTGCCTCCTCTGTATGGAGCGCCACCGATTCGGCCATACCCTACTTCAGTGTCGCTGCAAATCAATACGGTATACCGGGGAGGTGGCCATCCTTCCTCTTCATGGCACTGGCTCTCCTGGCTACGAGTAGGGCCAGATCTATAAATCAGTTAATGGTTCCTCCCATCTTTTACACCTAAATAACACCAGCAGACCCGCCTCCATAATGCACAAGTCCTCCCTCCCTGTGACGGTTGTCACGGCATCCGTGACCAACTTCCACCATGGTCGCACCTTGGGAGCCACATCTAGGTCATGTTGATGCACTGCCATATATTCTAAGCAAGTATGCAATTGCAATTGTGTGTGTGGTGTGTAAATTAAATTGTCCTGAGGTGGAAAGCCGGGACTAGCAGAGTGTAACTGTTTGCTATTTCAAATCGCCGAATTTTAACTTTCACTGAATACGAGTTGGAAATATTTATATAATCTGTCACTCTCCCGCCTAAATACCGCTGGACTCTAGCGGTTTATCCTTCTCTGCCAAACGGACTGTTGCAGCAAATTATCGGGCCCTTCTGGCTGTTAACTTTTGCAGGATTACTCCTACTGCAGCCGATTGGATGCTGCCTGGGGGACCGCCATTTTAGGTGAGAAGCAGGAGCAGGGATAGCAGTCTAGTGCTAGGCCCCTCCCGCCCTCGTTTACTATAAAAAAGCCTTGTGACCACACTCCAATGATTGCAATTGTGTGTGTGGTGTGTAAATTAAAGCGTCCTGAGGCGGTAAACCGGGACTAGCAGAGTGTAACTGTTTGCTATTTCAAATCGCTGAATTTTAACTTTCACTGAATACGAGTTGGAAATATTTTTATAATCTGTCACTCTCCCGCCTAAATACCGCTGGACTCTAGCGGTTTATCCTTCTCTGCCAAACGGACTGTTGCAGCAAATTTTTGGGCCCTTCTGGCTGTTAACTTTTGCCGGATTACTCCTACTGCATCCGATTGGATGCTGCCTGGGGGACCGCTATCTTAGGTGAGGAGCAGGAGCAGGGATAGCAGTCTAGTGCTAGACCCCTCCCGCCCTCCCGCCCTCGTTTACTATAAAAAAGCCTTTTGACCACACTCCAATGATTGCAATTGTGTGTGTGGTGTGTAAATTAAATCGTCCTGAGGCGGAAAGCCTGGACTAGCAGAGTGTAACTGTTTGCTATTTCAAATCGCCGAATTTTAACTTTCACTGAATACGAGTTGGAATTTTTTTTATAATCTGTCACTCTCCCGCCTAAATACCGTTGGACTCTAGCGGTTTATCCTTCTCTGCCAAACGGACTGTTGCAGCAAATTATCGGGCCCTTCTGGCTGTTAACTTTTGCTTGATTACTCCTACTGCAGCCGATTGGACGCTGCCTGGGGGACCGCTATCTTAGGTGAGGAGCAGGAGCAGGGATAGCAGTCTAGTGCTAGGCCCCTCCCGCCCTCCTGCCCTTGTTCACTATAAAATGGAGCCTTTATTCCGGAGGCACAGCAGACGGGCGCGCCAAAGGCAAGCCCGTCTGCGAACGTCCGCGACGGGCCGGGACCAGGGGCCACAATCCATGACCAAAATCCATTCCTTACTTACAGCTCTACGTCCCTATTACAGCTGCGAGGCCTCGCCCCTACTCCCTGTCTTACCACATGGAACCCCACCACGAAAACACTTTGCCTGCCAATTTTGTGCATACCGGTCCTTTCCTCAGACCTCAGGACCGACGTATCATATGCTCCTGGTAAATTGTAGATCCCTCCCTAAGCACTCCCTAGAGATCTCCCTACTCTTATCCGATAAGGAACCAGATGCATTGTTCCTCACGGAAACATGGCTTCATACAGACTCGGATCCCGATATTATTCAAGCACTCCCCACAGGATACCAGATACTTCTAGAAGACCGCCCAATTGGAAGAGGCGGCGGTATAGCCATTATCTATAAAAACTGCTACAACTGTCGCAGCTTCCCTAATCAGCTGTCCAATTGTGAAAACCTCTCTTTCTCACTAGACCTTTCCCCCACATGCACCTTTTCAGGGACTCTCATCTACCGACCTCCCGGCACCCCAGGTAACTTCATCAATAATTTTCCATCCTCCATAGCCAGCGGAGTCTGTAGTTTACCCAATTACACCTTGCTGGGTGATCTAAACGTTCATTTGGACGACTCCTCGGACCCCGCAGCCACTGAACTATTAAATAGTCTCGAGGCACTAGAGCTCTCCCAGCGAGTTCTGGAACCTACCCATTCCAAGGGACACCTCTTAGATCCCATTTTTAGTAATTGCACCTATTTTATTGCCGAGTCACCCATTCCTCTCCCCTGGTTCGATCACTTTTTGATCCCATTTACCTGGTCACCGCTAATCTCACACCCTTCTCCAACGCCGGCAACCCACAGGGACCGTAAGTGGTCAAAACGTAACCATACACAGTGGACAACCGCTCTAGAAGCCTCCACTCCAGCATATAATCCTGATCCTACAGTTAATAATGACAATTTTAATTAATGGATCACCCAATCATTGGATAGCATCCTTCCAATAATAGATCTTGCATCTAAACATAGTCCAAGAAACGCACCCTGGTACTCCCAAGATCTACGTAACATGAAGAAAGAATGTAAAAAACTGGAAAGGAAATGGCGCATCGATTTCTCACAAATAAATAAAAATGCATATCGATCGTCTATAAAACTTTATAAAAATAACATAAAGATCGCTCAATCCACTTTTTATGAAAACAAAATAAATGCAGCAGTGTCAAAACCCAAAGAAATTTACCGAATTGCGAAAACCCTTTTGAAAATACCGGATAAATCGCCAGATCCTCATAGTGCTCAGACCCGCTGCAATGAGCAAGCAGAATTTTTTCACAGCAAAATAGCTGCAATATACTCATCGTTCTTACATGCTCCCACTACCCTAGCAGGCTCAACGCAGATAGATTCACTCCCCTCGGTCTCCCTGGAGACTTTTCCAACATTGGAACCTACCACCCTTGAAACCATCATGCTCCAGGTGAAGTCTGATCCCCTAGCGATCCAGCCCCAGCTCAGTCCCTGAGGACAGTCATTCCCTCCATCCTGCCTGCCATCTCGAATCTGATTAACACCTCCTTATCCTCTGGCACTGTTCCACCAAGCTGGAAGCAGGCAACAGTGAGAGCCCTTCTAAAAAAAGCCAATCTAGACCAGAGGAATCCAGGAAATTATCGTCCAATCTCTTTACTACCCTGGATAAGTAAAATCGCGGAGAAACATGTAAATAACACTCTTACAGAATTCCTAGAAATTAACAACTTACTGGACATGTCACAGACTGGGTTTCGTCCCATGCATGGGACAGAAACCGCGCTCTTGGCTGTGACAGAAAGAGCTAGAATGATTACTGACCAGGGCGGCACTGCGGCCATTATTTTATTGGACCTCAGTGCCGCCTTCGCCACAGTAAATCACAACATCCTTCTACAGAGGATCTCTGATCTAGGAATTAGTTCCAGGGCAAAGGCATGGATTCAATCCTTTCTGTCAGACCGCTCTTTTCGAGTCTGCGAGGGTAATGTTACATCGCCCAGTAAACCTCTCAGTTGTGGGGTCCCTCAGGGCTCCTCCCTGAGCCCCACACTGTTTAATATATACATGCGCCCCCTTGCTGAGATCATCCGCCCTTTCGGTGTCCAAATTATATCATACGCTGATGACACCCAGCTGGTGGTAACACTGAATCACCCTTTAACCCAGCCAAGTGATTTAAAGGGCTGCATGGAAGCCGTCTGTGCTTGGATGACTCAGTCATATTTAAAGTTAAATGGAGACAAGACGGAGCTAATGATACTAGGTAACTCCCTGTTAAAATCCATCGACTCCATCTGGCCACCCTCATTGGGCTCAGGCCCTGAATCTAAAGACACCATTAAAAGCCTGGGAATTTGGATGGATAAAACACTCACATTCAATTGCCAGTAAGTAATACTGTCAGCTACCTGCCTAGGTATCCTCAGGCTTATCCGCAAAATCCTTCCACTCCTCCCTCTAAAGGCAAAACAGATCATGATTCAGGGCCTTATTCTCTCTCGGCTGGATTTTGGGAACACCCTCTACCTTGGAGCACCTTAAACAACCCTAAAAAAACTCCAGGTAACTCAAAACTGTGCCGCCCGCACTCTCCTGGGCATCCCTCGTCGCCAACCCGTGAAAACTGAACTTAAAGACCTTCACTGGCTACCCATTAGGGAAAGAATCAAGTTCAAAAGCCTGTGTATTGCCCACTGTGCTTTTTGGAAGAATGGAGCAGCTCTAAGTCACGCCCTGGTCAATCCATATATTCCCACCAGACAGCTTAGGTCGGCGCATGCCTTCCGAGTGAGCAACCCCAGGTTTCAAAGAGCGAGATGCGGAGGGCGAACCTTCTCTGTGAATTTAGCCAGACTTTGGAACTCCCTTCCCCTCTCACTCCGCTCAGAGCCCAATCTTCTTCCCTTTCGGAAAAAATTGAAAACTCTCGCGTTCAGCAGATAAACACAGTTTCCTCCTCATACACACTTGTTAATTATTAGCGCTAGGACGCCTGCGGGTAACTATCGCGCTTTATAAAAACGTATTTTAATTCAATTCAATTCAATGCATGCGTGAGGTACGCTCTATGTAAAATGTTGTGCTGAATATATTGGAATTTCGCGTTGTGAGAAACTTTACGCAGGTATACAAGGACCCTGTCCCACTCTTTCTGTGCCAAGGCACGATCAATGTCTCCAGACCCACGGGTCGGAGCATCTACAGTGGACAGAAGAACTCAGCTAGGGCCCAGGAAAAGGTGAAGGGGATGAGAGAGCTGTCACTCAAGGACAGAGTCACGGCCCCAGGCAGTGGTGTAACAAAATTTCAAGGGCCCCCCTGCATGGTGGATGGAGGGGCCCCCGCTCTGGATTTTATCAGGAGCTGTCGGATGTGAGTACTGTGCTGAGGGGGCCCCCTGCAGCTTGGGGCCCCCCCTGCACCGCGGGGGCTGCGGCGGCCTGTGTTACACCTCTGGCCCCAGGTGAGTACCAATAAGGGGTCCGTACTGTGTGCTTTCTGGGACACAAATGTGTGTTTCACTAATGTGGTTTTGATGGGGAGGGGGTTGGAATCACAGGGACTTGAGCTGGCCAGCACTATGCCCCTTGAACTCTCGGAGCGAAGCACTACCCAAGGTATTCAGGGAGCATGTGGTAGCTTAGCACTACATATTGCACTGAAGGGAAAGGTACTTCCTTCTCTTGTTCTACCACCCTTTTTGATCTGAATGCCAGCTCCAGGGGTTTTCTGATCCATGCACTATATCCATGCTGTCTTCCTCATAGGTGGTGGTTTAGTATTAAAACCCTTAAGAGGCCTGATGCCTAAAGTCTCTCCTGTATATGGTTTCACTGACGGCTGGCCAAACAGTCATGCACACTTAGGTACACTATCCACTCCTCCCTCTGAAACAATCCCAACCCTGCGCCGCCATAACCTGAACCTGACTGCAGTCCATTATAGTAAAATTAAAATGATATGTTTCCTTTACACTGCTCATAGAGCAATGGGGCGACGCTCCTCCACCTTAGCGGAGGAGTCCCCGCTGATATGCATTTTCAGAACTATAGAAAAGCTTATGAAAAAAGACGGAGAATTAAATTCAAGGTGGGTTCCGTACTTCAGCAGAAACATAAATAGTTTTGCTGCCAAGTAAGCTAGATTGGGGTACAACATTAGTTACTGGGAGACATAAAAGTTTTCTCTTCATAGTCTGGGGGCATCCAGCCTGTGATGAAAACAGACAGCATTCCACAAGGATTTGAAAGTAACATTGTGAGCCTGTTTCCAATTAGATGGTATTAAGTGAAAAGCAACAGCCAACAACAAATTGATTAATTTATGCCCTTGAATTAACTGAGTCCAATGAGGAGCTAAACTTCCCAAGAAAATATTTGGGAGAGAACAGGGAATAGTAACCTTAAAAATCTTGTTGATTTGTTGTCATACCAGCTTCCAAAACTGGTGAAAAGGATTTTTTTAATAACAGATTTTATTGAGTTTTATTGTAAATACAGTATTGAGCATATAAATGAAGTCATAGTACATTTCTGTTAATATTTTGGCACAGTATAGAATACAGTGTTATTCTGCATATAATGCTAAAGATAATGTGTGTTTGTGAGATTATTACAGGCATCAGTTCTGCATTTGGTAAAAAAAAAACAGCTCGAGGACTATTATTGAACATGCCCAAAGGACCCGTATCTGATGTTATAACTCTCTGTAATTGTATACCCTTGTCAACTAAACAACCCCCATACCCCCTTACAACTAACGGGGCAGCCCCTCTACCAACCAGTTATGTAAAGGACCTCAGACGGACCCTCGCCTGTCTCTGGTGTCAAGTACGTACATTATGCAATCATCCACTTTGTGGCATTGGAATGTTGCGGGGTGGTTAGGCGGTTAGCTTCATCTTCTCCTTCCTCATCTTGGTAACTCCTCTTAGCTATGTGTGTGTCACAGAAAGAGGCAAATTTACGGGTGTTGCTGTGTGTATAGTGTCTGCAAGCCTGAGGGGTTCATCCTCGTCCAGAGCTTTGAAGGATTCCAGTAATGCATCCCAGGACATGGCAATGGGTATTTTACGTAACCCTTGCCTTTCTTCCCTTCATATCGCTCCACTTTCTGCCTATCCCCAGTGTTCTAGCTCCTCCCTCCAAGCAGTCACAGTTGACTTTTAGTTTGCAGATCAAGAAAAATAAAATCAGATTGCTATTAAAAATCTACGATAAGCAAAACAATCCTCTATCTCTCCAGGCTTTTCCAATATATAGAACGATTTTCAATTTTTAATCTGAATATGTTGATTATACAAAACAGATTGTTGTTGAAAAATAGAAGCCGAAAAATAGGTTGAAGGAAGGAGAGGAACCAAAATGTTACGAGAATGGGCAGTGACTGGAGTACACATTTCAGAAATATTCAACATAAAAGCCAATATTTCTTTAAAATCAAAAGGGAAGATAAGAGATTTTTCTATCAACATCCATGAAGGAGTATAGGAAGGGGAATCCTGAGCGAGGCAGCTAGCAGATTGTTTTATGGAGAATGCATGATGCTATTGATTAGAATTTGACAATTTAAGACCCTCTTCAAATGTATCTTTTTTTTAAGGTTAATAGAGGTATACAGGAAGATTTCACGTACTAAAGAAATTTAGACAAAAGAGAGTCTATTCTTTCAAAGTAGTAATCAGCTAAATGAGTTGGAATCATGGAAATGCAAAGTATCATAGGAGTAAGCATTGTTTTAATGGAGTCCATTCGGCCCGCCAAGAAAGAAACAATGGGTGCTTCTCTATGAGTGTATTGTTTAAAGTCTTAGCAATTTGATCAAAGTTTAATTTGATCTTGCCTTTAATGGTCTGTGTGAACCATAGTACAAGATATTTTATTATTATGGGTTGCCAAGTGAAATCTTAATGAGTAAAAATGTGTTTATTACATAAGACATTTAAGGGTAATATTTCAGCTGTATCAGTGTTCAAACAGTATCCTGATAGTTGGGAAAAAATATGAAACTTGTTCGAAGAACGGAGTAAGGGATGAGGTAGGTTTGGAACAATATAAAAGGATGTTATAAGCACAAACAGACATTTTGATCTGTTGTTCTCCAATTTAAAATCCTGAAATGTGTGGGTATTGTTGAATTTTGGTTAAAAAGGATTCCAGCGCAAAAATGAATAAAGGGGAGACAGAGGACATCCTTGACGTACTTCTCTAAGCAAAGGGAAATATTCTGAGAGGCTATCATTAACAAAAATTGGAGCTGTAGCACAATAAAGAAATTAAAGCAAGCAATTTAAGTGTAAAACCAATCCATTTCAATGCATGAAGCATGAAGTCTTAACCAATTAGTTCAAAGGCTTTTTATGCATCCAAAGTAATGGCAGGCAGAGTATGGAAGTCTTACCTAATGCATTGAAAAAGATACAGGCATTATCAGATGCCAATTAGCCTTTGATAAAACTGAACTCTTTTTAGGCCTATGAGAAATGGCAAAAAAGGAACACTGCGTGGTCATGAAATATTGGCGAAAAGTTTGTTATCCATATTGACTAGAGAGATGGGGCGGTAGTTTTTACGTTGAGTAATATTTTTTTAAGTTTTGGAATTAAACAAATCATTGGGGGGGCATGGCTAGCGCCCGACAGAGATGGCGGCTCGCCCGTAGCTCTCCTGGGACGGCGGGAGCGACATTGGCCCGAACGCGGCAGTTTTCACGTGCACAGCCTTTAAACCGGGGGATTATGTGTTGGAAGCATTGAGCTTCATGTAGTTCTGCTTTCCATCGTGATTACGGCACTGGGAGCACTATTACCGGACTCCTGAGATGTGACGCGGCGCTGCTGTGATTGCGCCTGCCATTTTGTATATCACGCTGACGGAACCCTATTCTATCACGCTGATGCTTTTCCTGCTAAAATCCTCTCCCCAATGACTGGCAATACCGCAGCATGAGCACTACATACGCTTCTCCAATGTTTTACTCTGCTTAATGACTATGTCAGCCACATAATTAGGATGTAACAATTCCTTCTTTTAATGGCCGTCATTTAGCAGAAATACCTAATCGAATATGCTTCAGAACGCTGACTGATTTTCTTCATATGCCTGTATACTTGGATTGGGGAATGCTTTTGTCACGCTTGCATCCCTTTTTGTTACATCATTACTGGTTTGCCTTTTCTTGTTCATACCGCATATTTCTTCTTGGAGCGTCATAACTCAACTTAAACAAGTAAGCTACATGTGGTGGATTTGATACCCTACGACGCCAAGAGAAATACTTTCCACAGTATGGAAACAGCACAGGCAAATTCACTTCAGTGATATATTGAGCTGCGGTTTCATTGAGCTTTCGACGATTACTGATATATCATTTTGCTGACAGAGTTATCTTTTCCAGGCATTGCTTTCATGGTTTTTGTTCCGTTAACAGTAGGTTTCTATTCGTTCTACATGAATATTTACTGATTTTGGATAAACCTAAATGATGCGGCATATCCTGCACCTTTAATAACTACCATTCTGCACTACTCTGCAAGTGAACTAAATTCATCAAACTGACTCGACTGTCATCTACGCTCTGTTTTATTAATTGACTGGTCACTAGTAGCATCTTTACAGCGTCACAATTGTTTTCTCTAGTTGCATAATTTTTCTGCATCTTCTTGAATTACTGCTTCTTTATAATGCATTAAGGAGCTCAATATTGAAGCATTTCAAGTTGGGATCTCGCTATCACTGATATCGTAGTTTCACCCAATCCTTATATATGGGAAGACTACCTAAAGGCTTTACACAACCCAATTCTTCTTCTCGTGGATTCTCAATCAAAACCAGCTCACGCTACAGCTGCCTTGCCATGGATGACCCAGCCAATACCTCACCTAAGGGTGCATCGACATCTACTACTACCTTCAACTCTGGAGCTACTAAAACTACCTCTAAAAGGCTGAAAAAAGAACCTCCTTCTCCTCCTAAACAGCATACTTCAGTCACAATGGATATTTTACTGGAAGAAATTAGGGCCCTAAGACCGTTCGTTGAAGAAACCAATTCTAAGTTACAGATGCTCTCTGACAGGTGGTCTAATGTGGAGGAATGTATTAGTACACTAGAACAAAATGTGGATTCCTTAAATTCCTCTACTTCTAAGGTGGACTCTTTATGTTCACAGGTGTCAATGCTTCATAAGCAAATCGAAAACTTGGAAAACAGAAATAGGAGAAATAATCTTCGCATTTATGGTCTTCCTGAAGGAACAGAAGGTTCAGATCCAATTGCCTTTTTTAAATCCTTTCGTCCAAAGTTGTTTAAGCTACCGGAAGGAACTCTTGTTAATATGCAGAGAGCTCATGGATTGGGTCCAGTGTTACCTCTGTTGTCCTCCTCTACAGCAAGAAAGCCAAGAGGAGTGATCCTATACCTTTTAGAGTGCACTGACCTGCTACGTATCTTAACTGCGGCAAAGGCATATGAATCGTATTACTTGGTCAGGAAATTCCTTATTCTTCTCTAAAGATTATGCTAAATCAACTGCAGATCGACGCAAGGAGTTCCTAGCATTAAGACCTCAACTTCGATCAATTGGTGCGGGATATGGCATATTTCATCCTGGCCTATTCAAAGTGACCATCAATAACAACACTAACACCTATGAAGAACCTATAAAACGTAAAAGCTTCTTATACTCTTACCACTGCGACTCTATGGACACCACTTCTTCATCAAGCTCTAAATAGACATTTCTAACTCCTGATATGCGTATATTCTTCTTATGAGTTTTAATTCTGTTCTTGATTACGCATGACAGCTAATACTTAATATACAAAATGTATTAATAAAAATACTGCCTTAACTATATATTTAATGTTCTGTTTCTCCTTACAGGTTATCCCTGCGTGCCATCCTTACCCCTATGTTCCAGTGTTCGTTGGCTCTGTTCTCTTTTCCGCCTATCCGTTTGAGTCTTGGACATGTAATTTTACCGTGTGGCCTCACATCCCCCCACCCTTCGTATGTCTTGGATTATATGTAAGTCTTTCATCTCACTTGTTTCCCTTGTCTCCTGTACTACTTTTTTTCTTCTTTATCTTTTTCTCCACTGGACTGTCTTTTCTCAACCTTTTTTCCTCTTAATACTTTTCACTATTCTGAAATTCTTTTTCATATCTCATATGTTGTCTATTTACTATACTTTTATCTTTTTATAATTCTTTTCCGTATTACGTTTGACTTATCTTGCACACGGTTGGTTAAGTATTTGTTATGACTTAATTTGTTCACAGTTCTGCTTTAGTCATAACTTACTATATATTTATCAACCTAATCCAGGCCTTTAAAACTTGTCTCATGGAATGTCAGAGGTTTACATTCACCTATTAAACGACAGAGAATCTTAACTCATTTAACTAAATTGGGAACACATATTGCATGTATACAAGAGTCTCATTTGACAGCTGAAGAATCTGCTAAACTAAAAAGAGGATGGGTGGGAAAGGTTCTCTTTTCCCCAGGTGATGGTAAACGCAACGGAGTTCTTCTTCTTTTTCACAAATCCCTTACTGTTAAAGTATTATCGCAATGTGCATATAAAGCAGGTAGATGGATATTTGTTAAATGTATGGTGGATAATGCTCCAATCTCTTTGTTAAATATTTATGCGCCCACAGTTGGTGACTCCTCCTTTTGGACTTCTTTAGCCCAACAAATTACACAATGTTTTGATTACAATTGTATTCTTGCAGGAGACTGCAATGAAATTCTCGACCCTTTTTTAGATCGGAACTCGTTAACTCCCTTTGTCCCTCATAAATCTTTTACACAAACAATCAAACAAAACAAGCTTATAGACGCGTGGAGACTTTGTAATCCCACATTGAGGGAGTATTTCTATTATTCCCCAACACATCACACCCAATCACGGTTAGATTACTTTTTTATATCTCATAATATTTCTCAGTCACTGGTGTTGGCAGATATTGGCTCTATTTTAATATCTGACCATGCTCCCGTCACTATCAACCTTGATGTATTTCAGAAGCCTAACTTATCCTGATAGCGCTTTAACAACACTCAGCTTCTAGATCCTGTTTTTACATCATCCTTTGCTTCCTTTTTTAAACGAATACTTCCTATTTAACCAATCAGATTCTATTCCTTTTCATGTGATTTGGGATGCATTTAAGGCATCAGCTAGAGATTTTATTATTATATGTGTTTCTAGGAAACGTAGGAAGGCACAGCAAGTCACCAATGACCTTCTAGACAAAATAAAGAGATTGGAGCACTCCTATTATTTTTCTAAATCCAAAACACGTTTGTCTGAACTCATAAATGTTAAATTTCAATTCAATCAAGATACAACTAATAATGCATCTAATTATTTACTGAAGTCTAGTGCAAATGTCTATGTGGGCCAGAATAAGGCTGGGAAATTATTGGCTAATTATTTAAAAGAAAAAAACACAACAAACTCAATATAGAATCTATTTTTGATCGAAACCACGCATTAAAATTTAAGGATGAAGATACCCTAAATGAATTTCTCCCGTTTTATAAGTCACTGTATACATCTGAAACTCTCTATTCAGACCAATCCATCTCTCAATTTCTGTCTGACATCCATTACACCCCTTGCACTCGTCCTGACCTGTCACTTTTCGAATCTGACCGTACGCAGAAAGCGCTCCTTACTGCCTTAAAAACATTAAAAAAAGATAAGGCTCCTGGCCCGGATGGCTTTTCTGTAGAATTCTTTACCCACTTTGCACATTTACTCATTTCCAAACTACACACTCTCATAAATGCCTTCTTACAATCCAGTGAATCCTCTGGCTCCTTTTCGGATGCCCTTATATGTCTTATACCTAAAAATGGCAAGGACCCACAACACTGCAAAAATTATCGACCTATTTCTCTGGTTAATATAGACTATAAAATCTTCTCCAAAGCTTTAGCATTATGCTTAAAATCTCAGCTGCCTGCTTTACTAGGTGGAGAACAACCTGGCTTTGTGAGGGGGTTGCTTTTTTTGCTTGTTTTTTGATGTCTTATCCAAAGCCTCGCACATTCCTCACTCTTTGGCAGCAATAGTCGGGAGGCAGAAAAAACATTCGACAGAGTGGAATGGCCTTATGTTTTTCGTACCCTTAAGTGGTTTGGCTTTGGTCCCAAAATTGTCTCTCTAATATCTCTTTTGTATTCTAAGCCAAAAGCAGCTGTATGTGCGAATGGAGGTATTTCTTGCTATTTTCAACTCGGTAGAGGTGTCCGACAGGGGTGCCCACTTTCGCCTTTTCTATTTAATCTTGCTTTAGAACCGTTTTTATTAAAAATTCGTCAAAACATTAATATTCATAGTTTTTCTTTTAAGGAGACAAATATAAAAATGGCAGCATATGCTGACGATGTCCTTTTATTTATTTCACAACCTCAATCTTCTCTTCCAGCTTTTTTAGAAGAAGTTGATTCCTTTGCATACATGTCTCCGGTTATAAACGAAACAAAGATAAATGTGAAATATTACTTCTCACAAAATATACTTTTAAGGCTGAGTTTGTAACCTCGGGTTTTGCATGTAGTCCCCAATACATTAAATATTTAGGTATGCATTTCACTTCTTCCATTTCAGGAACAATATTACGTCGCATGGACAACTGTGTACAACGACTGTCGTCTTTAACAACGAAATGGCACCCTCTCTACCTGTCCTGGTGGGGACGCCTAGACACCACAAAGATGATGCTTTCTCCTATAGTTTTATACACAATCTCTAATATTCTGTTGTCTATACCCTTAAAATAATTTTTAAAAATTAATTCTATATTATCCTCCTTTTCATGGAGTAACAAGAAATCGTGTATGTCTATATCAAAATTGATTCGCCCAAAGTCGGAGGGAGGGACAAATTTCCCAGATTTTTCCGATTTACCATAAATCCTTCCTCTTACATCAAGCTTCGAGATGGCTCTCCCACTCTTCCGCAAATTGCCCCCTTTGGGTTACGCTTGAACAATCCTTCATCCTTCCATTTTCATTCCAAGAATATATGTCTTTCATACATAAACCACAGTCTATTTCTACCCCCATACTCAAACATAATTCTAAGATTTTTACGAATGTCTTCTCTGCGGATTCCAATGATTGGGCTTCAGTTTTGAACTCTACAATATGGCACAATGCTTCCATTTTTATAAATAATAAGCCAATTTTTGGGAAAATGTGGAGACAACGAGGCCTGATTTGGGTACATCAATTATATGATCTAAACAAGTTTTTGTCTTTTCAACATGCTAGTAGCTCTTTTAACTTACCTCCAACTTTTTGCTCCAAATGACTCCTTTTAACACAAGCCATTCAAACTGCCCGTACGCATTGCATAAACTCCCCCTCAATTTGTCCCTGTGGATACATTATGGATGTTCTTACTGAATAACTCTAGGGCTTCTGTCATGTATAAATATTTACATAGCTTATGTACTCCCAGGGATAATACTAAGACAGAGATATCTTGGGAGAAAGATCTAGAGACTTCTTGGTCTGTGGTGTTATGGGATAAAATCTGGCTCAAACTTAGGAAGTCCTCCAGGGCTGCGAACACTACTCAGACACTCTTTTTTAAATACAATAGACTCCTACTTACACCACTCATCCTTAATGCAAGACATAATATACTCCCAGACACGTGTTGGACCTGTTCTGCACCATATGCTGATTTATTTCATCTGCTTTTCACATGCAATTTAGTTCAAAATTTCTGGAACAAAGTGTGGCATCATATAAATCTAATCTTCAATTCTAGTCACTCTTTCTCTGTTGCACATATTTTCTTAGGTAGCTTATCCCCAGTTTGGGAACATTGTGATTCTAATGTAAAGATAATAGATTTGTTATTAGCAGTAGCCTTTCAACAAATTACTATGAACTGGAAGGACTTTACCAAGTTGTCAAATAAAGCATGGTGGTATGCTGTCGGTTACAATCACAGACTAGACAATACATTTGTGTATCCGTTACATTTGGCATCAAAACATTTAGATTTATGGGCGCCTGTTACGCTGTTTATAGTTATAAGTGCACGACGTTCTTTATCTCTCTCTCCTCCATTACAAAAAGTGACTAAAGTGACTAAACCTCCATGACTTCCTTTCTGTTGATATTGTATAGGTTAATCATATACCCATCTGTAAAATGTATGTTAAGCAAGAATGTACTCTTTTGTTATATGATTTTGTTACTTTTCTGCACATTATATAAGTGATTGACTTTCATTTACAGCTCTTTGTATTCCTTAAAAAACTTTAATGACTTTGTTGTGTGTAATACTTTAACTTTGCTGCTATTGTATTCTCTGTATCAACATATTCCTTTATTTCAATAAACTTATCTTGAACTTGGAATTAAACAAATCATTGCTTCCTGGAAAGTGACTTGAGAGGTTCCATTGTTGATGAAAAAATTCAACAAAAGGTAGGAAGGATGATTTTTTCAAAGTGCCTGTAAAATTAAATGGTAAAACCATTGGGTAGAGACTGCATGAGTGATTTCTGAAAAAGAAATATCTGTATCCAATGATTCAAAATCAATATGTTGGGATTGGGGGATGAAATGGATTGAAAGTAATTGGTCAAATCTGATTGGGATGGTTGTGTTTTAGGAGAATATAGATTCATATAAAGATCGATAAATTCATTTAAAACATATTTCTCAATAAAGACAACAGCCCCTTTGTTACTTTTGTAGTCCAGTTTTTTTATTTTATCAAGAAACTGGCCCGATTGAGCTTCCAGGATTTTTTTTAAACAAAATTATTAGTAAATCCTCAAGCTCTTGCTTTAAAAGAATCCCATTTCATAGCAAAAGAGGAGTCATCTGTGGTAATATTAACGAATTGTTCAGAAGCAAAGTCCCCAAATTGAGAGGTAAATTTAGCATCTAACAACAGGGAATTATTAAAATGCCATCTTTCTGAATGTGGTGAGAAGGGTATAAAATCTAGGTCAGTGTACACTGGAGCATGGTCAGATATTGAAATTAGTCCAAAAGCTGTAATAAGGATATGTTGGGCCAAATATTTACTGAGAAAGAGATAATCTATTAGAGATTGAGAATTATGAGGTTCAGAATAGAATGTAAATTACCGAAGATCCGTGTGACATAGTCTCCATATATTGACGAAGGTTTTGCGTTGAATGGCTAATTTCAATTGTGGCTGCATTTTGATTTTTACAAATTTGACTTTAGAGTATATATCTAACATGGGGTCATTAACATGATTACAATCACCACCAAATATGATATAATCGTCAACACATTGAAGCAAATTGTTGGCGATAGTAGTCCAGAATGTATTGTCAACAGAGACTGGGCCATAAACATTAACAATTGTATGTGGTTTGTATTCTATAAGTAGTTTAACAATTATCCATCTAACCTCAGAGTCAAATTATTGGGTTATAACCAAAACTTGCAATTTTTTATGACATAAAATTAGTACTCCATTATTTTTCCCCATTGCAGCTGAGATGAAAACATTACTAACCAATCACTTTTTTAGTTTGGCAGGCTCCAACGCAGAAAGATGTGACTCCTGAGGCAGTGTCACATCTCTTTAAGTTTGGCTAAATGCAATAAGATTCTCTGAGCCAGATGTATTAAACTATTTTGTGTTCACAAATGGTGTGATTCGAAAAAATCGCCCGTTTGCGAAAGCAAAATGGCCTATCCCAATGTATGAAAATTTTCTCATTTGCAAAATTGGTAATCGCAAAGAATGCAAATCCTTATTTTGTGAACACCAATTTTGTGAATCTCAATTTGCGAATTAGCAATCTATGAACCATTCGCAAATTGCAATTGATCCAAAATTCGCAATTTTGGACGCGCAAATAACCACCTATTCCAATAAGGTGGTAACCAGGTGCAAACTATTTCAAACAGGCCCAGAGGGCCTCAGAATGGTTCACAATGGCAGTGCTGTTTGTCATAGCGAGGAGGATGAGGTTTCTTGCAGCAGCACAGAGTAGGTGGAGGAGACAAGAACGCATTTTTAGTGTGCGCCCAATCCTGTTCCATCAGACAGAGGAAGAAATCCATGACAAATATAGATTAGACTCCGCTAAATCCTAGACCTGATAGCATAACTTCATCCACTACTGCAGCATCATAGTCGCAGGATTAATACCATTCCCACACATGTGCAGGTCCTATGTTCACTGTACCTTCTAGCTTCAGGGAAGTTCCAGGGGGTGATATCAGCAGCAGGAGGAGGTTCCCAAAGTGTGCTTTCCTGCTTTTTCAATGCGTTATTTTGAAAAAAATTGTTTATTTATTTATTTAGTGTTTTATGGAGCGCGAACGTGACCCTGTGGGGTATCAGAGTGCTTTACAGGGATAGAAAGTTTTAAACAAGTATGACATAGACAAAAGTAGGAATGAAAGAAAGTGAAACACTTGGGAATAAACAGGGTGAACACAATTTTCAGATCTGAATGCAGAGGAATCCAGCAATTACATATGTTGGAGTACCGGGTCCGTACAAAGTGGATAGCAGCTTGTCAGTCCAAAGTGTGGCAGCAGCAAAAATAAATCAAGGCTGCTGTGTGCAATGCATGAGTTATGGGAGGAACTTGCCCATTAGGATGGTGTTGGCGTGCTTTTTAAAAATTGACAGAGAGGGAATTCCTCTAATGAAGTGCGGCAGCGAGTGCCAGATTCTTGGTGTTGCCCCTGAGAAAGCACAAATGTAAGTTTTTTCCTCTCGAAAGTGGAGTGGCTGGAGCACAGGTGTCTGGCAGACCAGGAGTTTCTGGCTCCTCCGGAAACCATGATCTTCTAGGCAAGATATGCAGGGGATTTTGTGGGTGGGTAATGCCTTGTGGGTGATACATGCCAGTTTGAGTTGGATTCTGACTTTAAGAGGAAGCCAGTTCAGCGCCTTCAGATGCGGCGAGATGTGGTTGAATTTTTTAGAGCCTGTTAAGAGTCTGGTGGCAGCATTCAGGCAAGCTTTTAGGGGGCCTTGGAGATCATGGGTAGGCCAGAAAGGGTAGAGCATCCATATTTGATTCTAGAGATAACTTATGCCTGGACTGCCATTTTTAGGTCTGAGGTGTCAAGGAAAGGTTTTAGTTTCCTCAGATAGCTCAGGTGAAACCTGGCGGTGTTAACCATCGAGTTGAAGTGGTCTCGCATATTCAGGTTGCTGTCTAGGATTATTACGAGAGATTTGGCAGAATCCACTATGGTCAGTGTGCAGTTTAGTGCAGTGATAAACTTGGTCCATTCCCGAATGTCAGTTTTACTTTTAGAAGGGGATATTAGAAGGAACCCTGTGTTTTGTGCATTTAGTTTGAGCTGATTGCAGGTGAGCCATCGAACAGTCAGCTTCAAGGCCTCATTCAAAGATTAGATATCCTCTGGAGATGAGATTTTGATGTAGATCTGAGAAACATCGGCATACATGTGGAAGTAGATGTTGGGGGTACGTAGTACTTCAGCTAACAGTTCAAGGTAGAGATTGAAGAGTGTTTAGGTTAGAGTTAATCCTTGGGGGACTCTGATCATTATCGGGGAAGGAGCAGATAGATTAGTGTTGACTAAGAATCTCTGGGAGGGGTTCTGGGGGAAGGATCTATACCATTCGAGCACAGATCCCCCTAGTCCCATCCTGAGTTCAAGTCGATCAAGTAGTTTCTGTGTCGAATGCAGAGGATAGATCTAATAGAATAGGAGACAAGTTCTGCCCTGGTCAAGGGCTTGAAGAGCATTATCTACAATATGGAGAATAGTAGTTTCTGTGCTGTGCCCTGGCCTGAACCCAGATTGGAATTTGTCTAGTAGATTGAAGTTGGCGATCTGTTTGCTTAATTGAAGTTGCACACATTTCTCCAGAACTTTCGCTAGAAGTGGGATATTGGATATTGGTCTAAAGTTGTCTGGAGTAGCAGGATTCAAAGTTGTTTTTTCTAAGATGGGGATGACAACCGACTTTTAGAGAGTTAGGTACCGACCCTTGTAGTAGGGAGGCCTTGATTATTGTAATCTAAACAGGAATAAAACAGTTGGAGGGGAGTGGTTCATTACAGTGGTTATTCGGATTTAAGGAGGATACAATTTTCAAGATGGAATGGTTGTCATATAACTTGAAGTTGGAGGTTATTAGGGATTTTGAGGTTTCTTTGGAAGTTTCAGCCAGTTTGTTATATTAGTGTTTGACCATTTGAAAGAGCTTGAAAGGTCTGTTCTTAGTGTTTTCCAGTTCTGATCTAAAGAACTCTTTTTTTGATTGAAGGATGTTCCTGTTGTTGACACTTCTGATCTGTCGGAGAAGTTTTAGTTCGGAGGCTACGAGGTGCTGTCTCCTGTTTCTTTCTGTCAGCCGGAGGATTCTCCTTTCATTGTTGAGAGATCAATTGAACCAGGGGTTTTTGTCTTTCATTTGGGATCTTTTTAGCTTTAGCTGGGCAAGATCATCAAGTATGTCAAACATAGTTGAGTTGGTGTGTTCTGTAAGGTAGTTGACTATTGAGAGATTTGGGGGGAGGAGGTCATTCTCGCAACGTGCAGCCAGCTTCACGAGATCTAGGCTCTTTGTGTCCCTGAGCCAATGTTTCATTTCACAGTTTACACTGGCCTTGTCTTGTGGGTGCCAGGTAATAGGAAGGAAGGTAATAGATTAATAGATTGGTGATCAGACCAGTCGCATGGATCTATTGAGTTAAGCCTGACCGCTGTTTCTTTAGTAATGATCCAATCCAGCATAGTGCCTTTTGTGTGTTTTGGTAGTGTGCAGGCCTGAGTAAGTGATTGGTCAGCAAGGAAGTCTTTGAGGGCATTGACCTGAGGGTCCTTGAGATCGTTCCAGTGCAGATTGAAGTCTCCGAGAAAATTTTCATTAGAGTTGAGGGAAACCTTAGCTGTAATGATTTCCATGAGGTGGTCGATGAAAGTGTCATTCTTACCAGGGGGATGGTAGAAGATGTGCAGTTTGCCCAATTGTGTGGCGTTGTTGCTCATGGAGAGTGTGAGATATTCGCAGGAGTCTGTGGGGTCAGCGTAAAATTCAGTAACTAGGAGGTCTGAGCGGTAGATGCAAGCAATGCCTCCCCCTTTTTTTAATTGCCTATCAAGCCTTACGATGTTATAATTTGGAGGGACCAATAAATCTAGGCAAGGCGGTTTTGATTTCATTGGTCACTTACATGTGGTTCTCAACTGTGCCTATGGGGCTAGAAATGTATTTTTTTTCAATCTTGTGTGCCTAGCTACATTTCTCATTATGCATTGCTGGGTGGTAGCCAAGAAGTGGACTGGAGTGGGATTTTACAAAAATGTTTCTCGACTTATTAAGAGTGCATTTTGTGAGTTATGGGGCAAGTGCAGTTTAGCATGCATCCTACCTTGGCTGGTGATGGGGGCGACTGAGCTGTCAATGTCCATAACACCTCTGATAGACTGATAGATAGGCTGAAGGGTCAACTCCACCATGACCTCAAGGGGCGTAGACGCAGGCTGGGTAGATGGTCCTCCGCCGGTCATCTTGGCGTCAGCAAGTTTGCTTGCCACCTTCCCCTTTGCCCTTGACTGCAAGTTGTACCAGCCCTTGCGTAAATCTTCAATGGAGTGCTTTGTGACCCCTACAGTGTGATTTGTGCTTCGATGTCCAGCCACATTTTCCTTTTCTCTGACTCTGGTACATGGGGCGATTTTTTTCCAAGTAATTGTTCATGGGTCTTGAGCATTTCATCACTTAGGAACTCCAATTCTTATTTGCTGAATGTTATCTTTCAATTACATCCTACAGCCTCCTTTTCCTTCTCTTGTGATGCCATGCTGGGTATTTTTGCCTGCCCCTGCATTCTGGATGTTCTCCTGAGTGGTGTGCCCCTGCTTTCAGCCTCCTACACAGCCTCCGACCCTCAGGAACAGCATGGGAAACCTCACTTCCTGTTTGTGAGGTCATCATGTTGCATCAGAATAGTGCATTTGCATTTTTGTGATTATTTTATTTCTGAATTCACTATTTGAGAATCACAAATTGGGAATCTGTATTTGCAAAAGCAAATGTTAATGATTTGGTATTTTTTGGCAAATGTTTTGATAGATTGTATTTTACGATTACCAAATAGCGATTCTGTAATAATAGCAATTTGGGAATTGCAAAATGCTTTTTTCCTACATTTGGTCCTCTGTCTTTTAACAGTGTTACCTAAACCCTTAATGATATATGTAGCAACTAAGAATGTAAAACTTGAACAGAATGTATGCACATTTTGTATGCCTACAGTAACAAAATTGATATCAAATTGGCAATGCAAGGCTAAACAAAGACTCAAATATTGGAAAAAGTAGAAAGAGAAGGAAAGTCAGAAGGGTAATAAAATGAGACAAAAAAGAGAGAAATAAATATAGATTAGAGTGACACAAAAGAACACAAAATAGAAAACAGCAAAAAAAGGGATCATAGAGACAGTATAAGTCAAACAAATGACGGCTGAAAAACATACCTAGGAATACAAATAAAGACAAAGGGAGGATGGTAACTTTGGAAGAGGTTGAGCAGGAGACTATAATTTGAATTATGGCATCAAAAGAAATTGGACCCATTAGGTAGCAAAACAGAAAGACAAGCACCTGTATAAGGTAATAAAATAATATGTAAATAGAGCTTTTCATGAAGAGAGAAATATACCACAAAAATAAGTCGTATAAGAAACCGTAGTAACTTATTAATTATTAAAGACAAACATGTAAAAACAAATTAATAATTACATAATTTCCGAAGTTTCCATGTCTTCTCCTCCATGATGCTGAAGAAATCTCCTGAGAGCAGCAGGATCTTTATAAGTACAAGGTTTTTTTTGTAAGTCACCTTAAACAAGCAAGGATGGATTAAACCAAATCTGGAATTCATGGCTCTCAACTGAGGATACACAGCCAGGAATTGCTTCCAGCAATCTGATGTAACTTTAGCCAACTCTTGGGAGAAGTAGAGTTTGTGACCAGCCAAGATTATTTTCCTTTAAGTTTTACCAGCAGACATCACCTGCAAAAGATCAATATAGTGCAAGAAAAATAGGCTCATTCCTCTCCGTTTCATTGAAACTCTGGGACCAAGTCTGTGTGCTCTTTGAATGTTTTAAATGAGTGGTTGTAGGCACATCTAGACGTTTTGGGAGAAAGGACAGAAAATAGGTTAGCGGGTCAGACCCTCCAGTGTTTTCTGAAAGACCATAAATGCGAAGGGTATTTCTCTGATTTCGGTTTTCAAGGTCTCCATTGTGTTTTTTAAGTAGGGGTATCTCTGACTCCATATGACTAATATGTGAGGCAGTATTTCAATGACTTTGAGGGGCATATTAGCAAGAACCTCATTAAAATTATCGCCGTTTTAGCGGCAGGAAACTGCAGCTAAAACGGTGATCATGGGCTTGCTAATATGCGTTATAGAATTCACATAGAAGCCCAGGTTAGATGAGTAGGACATCTAACCTGGGCTTCTATTGGAATTCTATAACGCATATTAGCAAGCCCATTATCGCCGCTTTAGAAGCATTTTCCTGCCGCTAAAACGGCAATAATGTTAACGAGGTTCTTGCTAATATGCCCCTCAGTCTTTTGTTCTACCATCAAAACTCGTGATTCTAAAGAGGACCAATTTTCATCTGAATGTTAAGTCTTGGTAGCCTATTCCATGAAGGGTTTTAATGTGGTGATTTCTTCAAATATCACTTCCATGGAGATCAGAGTTGATTTAACTGGTGTTGCAGGAATCTTTTTCGCTGTGTCTTATTTGATTCCAATGACACTTTAGCAAGTGTAGATGATTTTGGTATTGTTACAGGAGCAACTTCTGAAATATAGTGTCCATATCATGTTGGGCAGAGTCAGAGTCTGAGAACTAAATGTTAGTTGATGTTCCAGGCAGTGTACGATTTCTTGTTTCCCCCCCTATAAGACAAGTCTGGCTTCAAGAGGGGCAAATTCCAGCAAAGAAACTGTTAGATACAGTATTGTGAAGTAGGTCTTCAGTAAAAGTGTAGATTAAGAAATGGTACAGAGCTGAGCACAGTTACTGTGAGCACTGAGAAAAAATTTCTGAACATGAAACGAGAACAGCTATTGTTGCTCAGGCTTTATGTAATTAAAGAAGGTATTATTGTCTATGAATAAACACCTCTATCACAAAAATGCCTCAGGAAGCCAATTCAAATGAGGGAACTATGTGAAAAATGTGAAACAATGAAAAGATATGGGGCATATTTTTGCTAATATAAGTATGGTCTTCTTAATTAAGAACATAATTCCGCATTGGTCAAACAAGCATGTTCTTTTAAACAAGAGAAGCATCCCCTGGTGGTCAAACAAGCACATTCCCCTTAAATAGGAAAATAATTCCCCAGTACCGGGTGAGTAAAATTCAAGCATGCCTTTGTGTTAGTATTGCATATTGAAGCGTTGCAATGGAGATGCACTCACCGCCCACAAAATAGCAGGCGCAATCTCCTGTTGTGACAGGCAAGTCCCAGGGACCGCCAACTGCACTAGAGAGGAGCATGCAAAAGAGAGTTCAGGCGACTCACCGAGTTCACTGGAGGAGACGCATCAATGTCTCCTCCATCGGTGAGCGCTTCAGTGACCCAAAACTTCCCAAATGCTCACCGCTCACTGCGGAGCTCAGCAGTGCACCACCATCCTGGATGGTCATAACAATTGAGGGTACCGTTAACCTATCCTAATAATCCCAGGCTATTAGTTATTCTGCTAAAAAACGCAATTGTAGGGAGGGTCAAGGGGAATATTTAAAGACCTGTCTGCTCGCTCCCCTGGTCAACTACGAAACAACAAAAGGGCAGACCAGGTCTGAGGGTAGTGTGTCACTATACCAATGACTCTGAAACGATAAGATGTATGTGAGTATCAATGTTGTTGGAAGTTATTGGACACAAAAGGCTAGAAAGAAGTCCCATCAGACCACCCTGCTGGTGGAGTTTACGTCATGTGGGACTTGCTGATCAATCCTTACCACACCCAGCCATATAGTGCTGTAGTGGAAGAGAATGTCAGTGATCCAGCCATGATGTTTGTCATGAAGTGGACTGAATAAAGTGCAGTGCTCAAAGAGAATGTGATAAGTTAAAATTGGCTACACTGGCCCAGAAAGAACGTACATAACGAAGTCAGTGTGTCAATGGTTAAAAACACGCCTGGTAGGAAAATTGAACTACCCTATGGCGTTGTGAAAATCGGTCGACATGTTTCAGCCTAAGGGGTAATTCCCCAGCTTTCTTCAGGACCTCAAGTGTATAATCGCTACTGCCACTATAACCACAAGTGATGTGTTATAACTAAAAATTTAAATAAGTTTACTAGTAGACAGGACAGATACATATCTACCAGGAACTAGAACGCTTGGACGTCCACTGGCGGAGGAGGAGCATATCTTCTTCCTATCAACAGACAAAAAAGTTTTTTTGTTGCACAACAACATTAAATAACAGACATACAACCGCCTGAATACAGAGTAACCGCATAGAAAAAACACTTGCATGAATTAATTTACATTCTGCATATATAGGCTCAAGCATACTAGCTTTATCACACAGAGGCATTTCCTCACGGTGATACTCACCCAGCCTTGTGTGGGTGAAGACCTCACCTCACCCGGCAACCGCTCGGGAGTATGAGGCCCCGCTCTACAGTGTAGAAAAAAGGACAAAGTAAGTACATAACTCTACAGTGTCCAAGCCAATTGCTCTACACAAATAACCCAACGAACGTGTGATAGGTACCTAACTGCCAGACCCGAGCCCACACACATCCACCCCAATGGCACCTTACACATCGCACATGCTGCGAGATACGTCATGTCACAATACCCAATGTAGACACATCAGAGTGTCCCTAAACATTTTAGTGATGGTTTGTGG
This sequence comes from Lissotriton helveticus, assembly GCF_964261635.1. Lineage (NCBI taxonomy): Eukaryota > Metazoa > Chordata > Amphibia > Caudata > Salamandridae > Lissotriton > Lissotriton helveticus. The sequence continues at coordinate 398,756,995 of NC_136070.1, read as the reverse complement.
ATTCCTTAATAGAAAAAGGCTTCTTTTAAAGGCTTATTTTAAACCTCTCTTGTAGAATTAACATGAGGAACTAATGGTAGCCCTAAGGGGACCAGCTAGGCTGCCCAAATGTAAGGGCTCCTATGTTGACAGAAATTAGAGTCCTAACTTGAGCCTATATATGCAGAATGTAAATTAATTCATGCAAGTGTTTTTTCTATGCGGTTACTCTGTATTCAGGCGGTTGCATGTCTGTTATTTAATGTTGTTGTGCAACAAAAAAACTTTTTTGTCTGTTGATAGGAAGAAGATATGCTCCTCCTCCGCCAGTGGACGTCCAAGCGTTCTAGTTCCTGGTAGATATGTATCTGTCCTGTCTACTAGTAAACTTATTTAAATTTTTAGTTATAACACATCACTTGTGGTTATAGTGGCAGTAGCGATTATACACTTGAGGTCCTGAAGAAAGCTGGGGAATTACCCCTTAGGCTGAAACATGTCGACCGATTTTCACAACGCCATAGGGTAGTTCAATTTTCCTACCAGGCGTGTTTTTAACCATTGACACACTGACTTCGTTATGTACGTTCTTTCTGGGCCAGTGTAGCCAATTTTAACTTATCACATTCTCTTTGAGCACTGCACTTTATTCAGTCCACTTCATGGCAAACATCATGGCTGGATCACTGACATTCTCTTCCACTACAGCACTATATGGCTGGGTGTGGTAAGGATTGATCAGCAAGTCCCACATGACGTAAACTCCACCAGCAGGGTGGTCTGATGGGACTTCTTTCTAGCCTTTTGTGTCCAATAACTTCCAACAACATTGATACTCACATACATCTTATCGTTTCAGAGTCATTGGTATAGTGACACACTACCCTCAGACCTGGTCTGCCCTTTTGTTGTTTCGTATTAGTTATTCTGTTCATTCTAGATCTTTTGGCAAGCAACGCCAGCCAAAACAGAAATAGCTAAATCAGGAAATGTGTAAAGACATCTCACAGCAATGTACTTGAAGTACGCAAATGAAAGCAGCGAATGTCATGCCATGACTATTTCATTGTGCACTACTGGGAGGCAATTACATGGTACAATATATGAAGGGAAGTAGTTGGCACAATATCTGGTGAGTGTTTCATTACATCATTCAAAAGTGGCATTTAGCAATATAATATATCATTGTAATTCCATTATGTAATCTCTGTGAAGCATTCTATAGCTCAGTCTAGTATGGCAAATTCGTGACAATATTTGATAACCATTTCAGGGTACAGAATTCTGACAAGTATTTCCTAGGACAGTCACTGAATCGCATCTTGTGAAACAGAGTTTGATGAAGATTTTGTGCTTCATCATATAAAAGGTATTTTCTATGTTGTTTAGTTGGCATTTCCTCGTATAACATTCAATGTCCATTTATTTAGGCATGTCATATTGTGCCTTTTCCTGGAGAATGATCAAACAAGAATATAGTAGGAATTTTATGACAGTTTCTGGTAGCCATTTCACGGCACAATATATTATGGCCATTTGATGGCAGAGTATATGATAAGCATTTCAAGGCATATCCCATAATCAGACTTGTGTAGCACATCATTAGATTGCCATTTTCTGTTATAGCATTCCTATGCATTTTGGCTACATTATCCACTATGAAATTCTGAAGACTATACCTTGCAGGGAATTTTGTACAAGTCAACAAGTTGGCATAATATGGCATTGTATCTGATGGATGGTTCTTGGTACAAATGATGGTAATTTCTTAGCACAATATCTGAAAACTCTACCTCAATCGTTGGCCAGAGGGGGATGCCGAACTGTCAGGCAGCAAGATGGCCCCAACTTTGTGAGGCTCTTCTAGTTGAGGTCCAAATACGTCATTTATCTTTGCATATACCAGCAATCCTGCCTTTAGAATTACAGATAGAAACTCTCGAAGAAGAACCGTGGGGCTGCAGACCAGCAAATTGATCCAACAGTTAGTGGTTTGTGACTCACAGGTGCAGGGCCCATTTGGCCTCTGCGCAGTGAGGTCGCCTGTGGCGAGGTGTGCTCCGAGCACTGAGGAGGATAGTATATGGCCTGTGCACGCTGACTGCTGTTTGCGAGGGGCCTGGGGAGCAGACATCAAGAGCCCCTTCCTGCTAACCCCTTTGGGGCGGAGATTGTCTGGGGCCCAACAGCACGGAGATCGCCCACGGCTACAAGGGATGACTCATGTAGTGCTAGAGGCACTACTATGTATTGTTATGTTATGTTATGTTATGTTATGTTATGTTAATTACTTTTGTAACGCGCACAGCTGCCCCAGCAAAGGGGCGTCCTGGCGCCCAGGAAGGTAAACACAACATTACATATAGCTGCCGAATCAGAGGTGTTTATTAAAAAGTACTGTTTTTATCGCACGTCTAAACTGGAGAAGATCTTCCAGTAATCGAATTTCCACAGGAAGGGAGTTCCAGAGTTTTGCGGCTACCACTCGGAAGGAGCGGCCACCAGTCCTGCTGGCTGCTTGAAACCATGTGATGACCTTTGACAACCATTGTTTTAATTGACTTTTGGTGTTTTACTTTATCCTAACTTGAATGTACGACATCAATTTTCCTCCATGTGCCTTTTTACTTACAGTTTTCTTTCATGTAATCTTGTAGTTTTAAAGTGGGAGACCTTTCACAGAGTAGATCAGCCATGCCAAGAACAGAACATGTGGGATGTGCATTTGAAAGCATGAGAGGGTGAGATGTGGAATAAAACCCTATGCCTTATTCTGAAAAGAGTCTCTGATGTGTGTCCTTTTATAAAAGTGAAATTGCTTTCCAGGTGGTGTTGTATTGTTTTTATTGCTTTGTCGTGTTTGTGTAATGATCTACTGTAACTCCTCAGGATCCCGAACAATGCACAAAGGGGTCCACCTCTTAGCGTCCCCAACTCCGGACAAGTAACACAGAGTATTAAGGCAATCAAGCAAGGGAAAAGGAATTAGGGAAGGAACAGCAGGGACTAGGATACCTGTAACAAAAGAATACAAGCTTAACACATGTCTGCAATATGCTACACTCCATATGATCTCACTAAAACTGCTGGTTACCTGTAAACAACCTAGGTAGTAGCTGCTGTGTTCCTTTCTATCACCAGCAGAGATGCATCTCTCAAACTGTAATGATGTGTACCTACAACAACAAAACCCAATCCAATTATTGAGCCATTCGTTCACAATTTTAGTCCACTGTATACCACACCAGATCATACGTACCCTACTATTCCTTTCATTCCAAAGAAAGAAGAAAAAGAAGAAAACAACATCTGTTGCAGAATCCTGTGTTCCAGCACCTCAGAATCCACAAGGCAGTCTTATATAAGGAACCAAACAATGAGATCCAAAAATGTTAGCTTCCAAGAATCGATGAGAAAATAAAATAAACTTCTGTTCGAAGTATTCGGAATTAACTGATCCCAGGGAAGGCTTAGAACAATAGAAACAACTGAAAACGAGATACCTGATCTGTAGATAAAAGTCAGGGGCCTTTCTCCCAACCAGTTAACTACTCAAGCCCGAGTAGCTATTGATGCAGCCTCGAAGCACCGGAGAATCTGAGACTCCGAACTTCCTCTTTGTATCAATCTTGCCGGGAACCGCTACCAGCGGAAGAAGCCCCCTCTGGACGTCGGCAGGAAGAACACCTCGGCCCCGCTTCTTCTTGCAATACAAAACAAAGCTCAGCGGAGCTAATCAATTTGCTCACTGATGCCAGACGAAAGAAACACCCTCCATTGCTCGGCAATGAAGCGCCTCGTCCCCGCTTCCTCTTTGCGGGACAAGGCAAACCAGGCTCCGCGGGGTTATCACACATACCAGGCAAGACATGCTGCTAGACTGGAACCGCCACTGAATCCTCGGGCGGCTTAGAGCAAACCTTTGAAACAGGTAGAAACAAGAATTAGCCGTGTTGCCACACGACTGCATACAACTGCCAGAATTACGCTCTCCGCATAACTCACAAGGCTGGGGGTTAACCCTTAGGCCCTGCCCCCTCCATATCAGGATTTATGGGAAATGTAGTTCAGTCTTTTTGTCGCATATACTCTTAGGCGCTTGAGCTCAGTGCCTGACAGTTTGAGCATCCAAGTGGGCGGTTGGTATTTTTTATGATCTGGGAGTGCGAAGCAATGCAACTCAGCGCACGGCAGGAGCACCAGAGAGTGGGCCATGCAGGGTGAACCCCGAGCATTGAGGTAAAATTGCAGGGGCTGACTGATGTGTGCTGGGCCAGCAGGGAGGTGATATCGTGGACCACTACCTGCAAACCGCCTCAGAGACAGAAGCGCAGCGATGCAAGATTCGTCCGCTCTGCCATGTGCTTTTGGAGGAGGGCTTGCCACAAGCCAGAAGCACAAGAGAGTGGCCTGTGCCAGCTGGATGGAGATGCACCAAATTAACTAACTTGAAGGCGGGTACCTGAGACTAGCGTGGAGAGTCGATAGATTCTGCCGGCAAAGGGAGGAGGCTAGTGGTTGGGTACAGTATATTCCAGGGAAGAAGAGGATAAGACTGTGCTACCATATGTGCAGTCAGGCACTCGTTGATTATGAGAGCGACAGAGCAGTTATGAGACCGATAGAACAGTAACCAGGTGACCTTTGAGAGTGCACTAACTGCCTTGCTTGTGCTCCCACGGGTCTAGGGTTGAAAGATCACCACTTGCCTGAGAGGCCTGCTGTGCTTGGAAAGTGGGGTCAGGGGTCTATGGCTAACCTGCCCTGAGCTCACTTGGTGGTAAGAAGCTGTCCTCTGCCTGGCAGTGCGAGAGGGCATCTGGTCCTATTTAGCCAGAGCTAGATGCGGTGAGGTGGGGAGCCACAGATCTGCTCGTGCCTCCCTGCTCCAACGGGGTGGTGGGATCTGGGACTGAGCCAACCCCTTAGACGGCAGCACCGCAGAGAGGGCCTGCACATGTGAGACATCAGCTCAGCACAGTGCACCCTGCCACAATAGGAAAAACAGACCAAAAGCAAGCAAAGCTCCTATTTAAAAGCAACTAATCACTCGAACAGCAGGGAGACGTGAGGCCGTCATCAGCGGTACCCCGCACCTAGCTCTGAGGCTCTACCTGAACAGGATATCTGACAACTCCTTGCTGCAGTGCAGCATAGCCACCATCAAATAGATGCCAAGATAGGCTCTCTCTCAAGTAGGCTTGACCACATGAAAGGGCGCATAGATGAACATGACAACCACCTGGACCAAGTTGAATACCGAGTCTCGGATATTGACAATGCAGCTGCGATACAAAATGAGCAGCTGCTCCAAATGGAGAAGATGTTGGCTGTCATTGAGGATAAAAATGAAGATTTGGAGGCGTGCTCCAGGTGGCACAATTTACAAACTCTTGGTCTCACTGAGTCCACAGCTATGGACAGACCGAAAATTACCTGGAAACCATGTTCTGCTTGCTATTTGCAGACTCACTGACACCTCTATTTTCTGTGGAGTGTGCGCTCCGGTCCCCAGGCCCACGGCCTCCTCTTGGGGCACCTGTCCTTCTTGTCAATGCTCGTTTGTTCAATTATAGAGACCGCGACGCGATTCAATGCCTTGCAAGGGAGCAAAAAGAAATATGATACTAGGGGAACCAGTTGTCTATTTATCCTGATTTTAACCTGGTGGTACACACAGCCAGCAGAGAATTCCTGACCGCCAAACTGCTCCTACTAAAGGCTGGAGTGTCCTATTCGCTGATTTACCCTACCACATTGCGAGTCATGGTGAATGGACAGCCGAGATTGTTCATGGATCCAAAGCTAGCTCTTAAGTTTTGTACAACCTTGTCACCAACTCAGTGCAGAAACAGGTAGTCCTTGGTGACCTGAATGGTGACACTCTACGTGACAATGACTGATTGCCTGGTCACACTCCCCTGTTTGTTGCCTCTAGGAGACACTGGCATGCCGCTAACTTTGACTACATAGCGCCGGGAAACCTTCAGGTAGCTGAGCGCGGTACAAATGTAATAAATAAATAAATAAATCAATCAATGTATATGTCCTACAAGATTGTCCTTATTTTACTGTGTTCAGCTCGGAGAGAGTGACCCTAAAGCCTGGGCCGCCTTGCTTTGTCTCTTAGGGCTCCACTAGATCAGCCACTCTTATGAGTGGAGTTTGCCAAGAAACCTGCCTTAGCCGGGGATATTACCCCATTCCTGCATAATGCATGGGTTTTTGTAAGTTGGTTACCCTCAGTGGGTCTTTGCTGTTGTGGGATGGGGGTGGGAGGGTATGTAATTTTCAAGTTTGGGTTCACAGAGTGGGTGGGGTAGGAACTAATGTTGTTTTGCATGCTGACACATTAAAGACACAATGAGTGACATGGCTTGACAGACACTGACGTAGCTGAAGCCTATGGCACCCACTTGGAACACTGGAAGACCTTACACATGAAGCCCAGAAGCCTGACATACTCTAAGACTTAACCTGCCTGTGGAGAAATGTATCTCCTAGAATCTTAGGGGCATGAATGATGCCCATAAGGACTGACAGGAAATGTATGTCGTTACAACGCATGCTTTTTCCACGCATGCCTTTACAACGCAGGTTTTACAACGCAAGTCGTTACAACGACTTGCGTTGGGGGGCGCTGGATAGTGAATAGTTTAATTTACTATTCCAACTCCAGTCCTCGTGGATAGTAGGGAAGGTGTTGGATAGTAAATTAAACTATTACCTATCCTACAGCGCCCCCCAGCGCAATTCGTTGTAACGAATTGCGTTGTAAAAGTTGCGTGGTAAAGGTAGTGCGTGGTAAAATTTGCGTTGTAAAGGCTGTTTCCCACTGACAGGTGGTGGCCTACCTAAATTGACATTGCATTGAAGTAGCCGTCTTACAGGAGACCTACAGGAGACCGGACGCATATTACACAGGCTGCGGGTGGGATGGATGACCGAATTAAAGGTGGCCCCATACTTGGGGTATGCATAGGCAATAGTGATCCGTAGGGGGACACCATGGTGCACTGAAAAGGCGATCGGTGACAAAGATGGCAGATACAGTATCCTATGTGAGACGATGCAGGGCAAATACATGACAAATGTTTCTGTGAATGGCCCAAATGTATACAAACCTGATTTCTTTATGTATTTACGGTGCCAGGTGTTGGTCCAGAGCTGTGGCTCTGTGATCTGGGTGGGGGAGGGGAGACTCCAATATGATATTGGAACCAGTATTAGACAGATCTAGGACCACTAGATGTCTGCACCCGAAGGCGGCTCACCAACTACACAATATCATTTTGGATCATGTATTGAGGTACAAAGACCGAGCGCATGGGAAGGGGTGCTGTGACAAGGTGTAGTAGATGCCGCGTGGGAAGGGAACAAGTGACAAGGTGTAGTAGATGCCGCGTGGGAAGGGGTGCTGTGACAAGGTGTAGTAGATGCAGCGTGGGAAGGGAACAGGTATGATGTGTACAGCCAGCTGGAGCGCAAGGGATATGGCAGAAGGCTTGAGAGGGCTGGTATGCGTAGAGAGAACCAAATAGCGGCTTTTGCAGTACGATCATCCTTCAGCACAGTCAGAAAGTCAGTGAGCAAACTAACAAGAGTGGATATGATGCAGATGTGTCTACAGAAGTCGAAAGAATGCTGCCCTAGCATCTAAAAAGGTGACCAGGAGGTGGAAAAGTGGGCTCTTATGCAAACCCAAAACATGGTCTGAAAGAAAAGGTTTAAATACACCCAGAGCCTAACCAATCCCTTTTTCTACGTGCAGGCGGGGGCTCTGAAGCCTAATTGCTCCCGGACAACGTCGGGACGGGCTGCTAGTTCTATATACAAGTATATAGCATATTCTACATAGCAGTATCGTCCAAAGAGTGGGCACTAGTATTGGATGAATCAAATGTCTGAAATAATATCCAACACACCATCTGCCCTACCAGGGCCGGCTGACAGACCAGGATGGCCACACAATAATGCTTAGTACAGGTGTTTGGGTTGACCAGGCGGCCGCTTTGCAGAAGGACATAGTTACGCCCTATTTATGGGTGGAATGCATCTTGGGTGGGGAGGGTAGAACCCTTTTGCCTTGTGATAATATCTCTAAATACTTTTGACTATCTGTAGTGTTGTGTGGGTTTGAAATGACGGAACCTTTGTGACTCCTGATGGAGTCTAAACAATTGCTTTGTAAGTATTTAGAGCGTAGTGCAGTGAATGCAGGTTTAGAATGCTGAGTTTGCAGTTACATGCAGAAGAATAAAGACGTCTTATACTAAGCTCTGTGTTGTCATTGGTGAGTACCCAGGCTGGGGAGGATGATACAACTAGCAACGAGATAGGGAAAACGTAACCTGAAGATCGACATGACTCTTCCACAGAATTTGCTGTGGTCCAGCAAAATGTTCATGTGTGGCAGGTGTTTCTTCGTCCAAGTGCGAAATTGAGATCTGATGTATGTGGAGTCAAAGGGCAGCTCCAGTTCCTTGTAAAGCATTTGAAAATAATTAAAGCTATCACTGCAAAGTCTACACATGGTTGGCTAAAACCTGCTGGGAAGGCCCACAAGAGGTACTGAGCTACTATACAACTCAAAGCCATACATTCATGCAGAATGATAATGCTAAGGGCGGATGCAATCAGGTTTAGAGAGGGTGGCAAAGTGTAAAATAACACTGTGAACAGAAGCGCGGTCAGGCAGAGATCAACCAGGTGCCAGTCAGCCCAAAGAGATGTTCCAAGGCAAAGAGATACAGGAAACGGTCATTTGCTTACCATTGCTAAATGAGAAGAGCTGTTGTGCCACTGTGCTGGGGAGTCAACCCCAGAGAAAGCACCCAGGGTTGTGCTTGTGGAGCTGTCCATACCCAAAGCGACCCACCAGCAAAGTTGTCAGGTGGAGGGTCAAAACAACTCCCAAGGACCCCTAAAAGCAAAGGACTCCCATGGAGACCAAGAGGGAGGTCAAAGTTCCACAGGCAGTCTAAGATAACCCAGAGGCCAGCACAGAACACAGTCTTAGAGAGGGCATGAATGAAGCCAATCCTAGCAGACAGAGTCAGTAGGAACTCCACCCTCATTGTCAGTCAATCTCATCAATGGTTACAATGCTGCTGCCTTCTTGAAACCACCACTGCCATTTGATACTGACAAAAAGTTGAATATTGTCAACAGAGGGACTGTCTGGGTAGAAACATTTGATGATTCTATTGATGGGATTAAAGAAACTGATAACAAAAAGATTATAAAGTACCTTAATAACCTTGCTGATGAAGGTGTAAAAGTCATAAAGAAAATGCCGCAAGCTGACGAAATTACATACAGTTAAATCAAAGCAGTCTTGAACCCAAAGTTCAATCCAATGCCAAATGTGGACTACGAAAGGTACATCTTCGGTCAAGAACGACAGAAAGTTGGTGAGCCGATTGAAACATTTGTTGAGAGACTGTATACTCTCATCAAAACCTGTAAGTTTAATTAATTTAATGAAGAGGGAGCTATATATCTCAGAGTCATTGGCTGTTGCTGGTCAAATTTGTTCAGATGAGGAATGCTGAGAGAAACTCTTAGTTAAGAGCAAGTTCTTATGTCTGCCAGAGCTGAAGAGTATGCTGATTGACAAACTGCTGACATGGAGGCTGGAGGTGCCCAGAGTAAGTCAGTCATGAATGTAAGAAATATGCCACGGCACTAGGCGGTGGGACGCCGAGTGAATTTACGACAGAAAAAGGTCAAGCGAACACATCAACTGAGGCAAATCGATACCAAATCAACATCTAAATCTTTGTCAAACTCCTCTTCCGTGTCAATATCAAGTGACAGAGAAGAGAATGGTTGTGCTATGTTGATGCTTACCTCTGAAAAGCATGTGCATGTTAGACTGGCTACCTGTGAAGAAAAACACCGGTCCAAGAGAAATCCACAAGACAAAGTGCCAAAGTGATGCAAACATTGTCCGAAGATCACTTTAAAAGTCAATGCGTGTTCCAATCCATCATTGATAGTGGTGCGTCAAATAAAATATGCCTATGAGAAATACAAAGAACTGTCTCCATTGCCCAAACTTTCGCCATGGAAAAATAAAGTGTATACGTGGACTGCATCAAAGCCACTAAAATGTCCCGGTTATTTAGTAGCCACGATTACACATAAGGACTCAATTCCTTTAGGAAGATGTTAAAGACCTGGCTCTTTGCCTCTTAGCTGGTTGGTGCTAGTCTCTCTTTCGTCTCGCCCAGCGCCTTGATACCGTCTGGTTTTAGTGCGCTATATAAATACTTATCCTATCCTATCCTATAAGAAAACAAAAGTAAAAGGACATTTTAAAGTAAAATTCATGTGCTTCAAGGTACAGAATCAAGTGCCTGTTTACTCAGTTTCAGGACAGCTGCTGATATTGGACTGATATCCGTGAACTATAACATGAATAATCAACACAAAATAGAGAGTCAATCCCCTTCATTGTTTCGTGGGTTAGGAAAACTCAAGACTCTGAAAGTTCAGTTATAGGTTAATGAGACGTCCGTCCTACACTCAAAGACAAAAACAAATTGCTTTTCACTTTAAGGAAGCTGTTGAATGATATCATTGAGCGTTCCACTGGTCCAACTCCATGGGTTTCTCCCATAATGGTAGTACCCAAAAAGGACAGTGAAGGAGCGGTGTGCATCTGCATTGATATGCATCAAGTGAATAAGACAACTGAAAGAGAACGACATCCAGGTCCACACATAGCTGATATGATAACCCAAATGAATGGTGCAAAAGTATTCTCTCACCTGGATCTTAATAACTCAATGAGAATTGAAGGTACATTACATCCTTTTCTATCTATGTTGGTCTGTTCCATTACAAAAGACTAAGTTTTGTTGTGTCATCAGCTGAAGAACTATTCCAAGATGCAATTCGACATACCATACAGCCTGTTATGGATGCTTTCAATTATAGTGATGAAGCAAAACCAAAGGGGATGATCGACGGAGTGTTGAACAATGCAAGCATTCACCCCCAGTCAACTGATCTGGGTTTAATACATCATCATTCTTTAGCTCACTCCGCCACCTCAGTTCAGACATGGGCATATGCAAATCAGTCTGACCCTTTGCCTCATGGGAACAGTCCAGCCTTAACTGCCATGCTTGTTTCCAGTCCAGGGAGGAACTGGCTTGGCAGTTTGGGCTGGACTGTTCCCATATGGCTGGGTTCAAACTGGAATTGCATGGTGAGCAAACAAACAATGGATTTAGGCCCAGAGCTCTGTACTGGGGTGAATGTATGACACTGTTTTGCATTCTGTCCATCAACTGTTGTTTTTGCATTCAATTATAGTGATGACATATTGGTTTTTGGAGCTACACAGAAGGGGCATGACAAAGCTCTCACGTGAGTGTGTCAGTTGCTCAGTGAAGCTGGCTTAACTCCTAATGCCGAGAAATGTGAGCTACAAGACAAAGTTAACATTCTTTGGCCATATCTTTTCTGTTGGGGGCATTACACCCGATCCAGCTAAAGTGCAAGCGCTGTCAACTGCCAGTCCGCCACAAGATGTCTCCATGTTGCTATCATTCCTTGGCATGGCCAGCTATTGTTCAAGATGCATACAAGACTTTACCACTGACAATGCACCATTCGTAGACCTGATGAGAAAGACTGTTTCGCGTCTGTGATCACATGAATGTGAGCAAAGCTTCCAGGAAATCAAGCAAGCCATTGGGAACACTACTGCAATGGCATATTTTGATCACAAATTCATACTGAGGTTGCTGTTGATGTTGATGCTACCCCTGTCAGGTTGGGCGCTATACTTGCACGGCATATCGGACAACAAAATGCTCGAAGATGTATTGTGGCCTATGCAACCTAAAGCTTGTCCCAAACTGTACATGCTTATTCCCAACCTGAGAAAAAAGCTTATCAGTGGTGTGGGCTTGTGAACATTTCCACGTATTCTTGCATGGGGAGCACTTCACGATTGTAACCGATCATCAAGCATTATTGAGTATATGTGAAAAACCAAAAGCAAAAAATGCCAAAGCACCTTGAAAGTTGGGGTATGCGATTGCAAGAGTACAATTACACTATCAGCTCCAATGATGCACCTATGAGTCTGGTGAGTTGATTTACCTCTCTAGAGCTGGACATATCCTAGAAGGTAAAACACTTTTAAGGCCCTCAATTCTACACCAAGTGACCATTAGAAAGCCTTTGAATGCTAAGCGGATGGCAAACAGTTCTAGGTAATTCTGATGACAAAGATGGTGAGGGAGCCACAATCCCTGATCTGTGATCTTATTAAGGTGCCAAGCCATGCCTTCCCTGGACCGGAAACAAGCTTCCGAGGACCGGTTTCTGGCATTACAGCCGTCTTCAGCCCGGCTTGCTTGAATCCAGTGGCAAAGTGAGCAAGGGACTCACGTCTGAGCATACCCTGCCACAAAAAATGCCAAAGCACCTTGAAAGTTGGGGTATGCGATTGCAATAGTACAATTACACTGATCTGTTATCTTATTAAGGTGTGCACTCCATTCCATGAGAATGCATCTGTTGTATTGGTAATCTGCATAAATCTGCATAAAGGGATATGAAAAAGGCCTGGCTTACCAAGTTTTTGGTGTTCCCCCATTGCAGAGGTGGTGTAGATTTGCCTTTACTATCACTAGATCTTCCCAGTGACCTTAGGCTTGTGACAACTGAGCCACAAGACCCTCTTGGAGGGGGTGCACTTGCAGCCTGTTATGAGTAATGGTGGCCGTGCAGGAGGCCATAATCCCTAAAAGGCGCATGACCAGGCATACTGTGAGTTGACAATAGGGCTGAAAAAGCGGAAATTGGGCTGGAAGGCTAAGGCTCTTTGCTGTTTTTGGGAAGGCTTTGCCTATGACTGTATTTAAGACTGTCCTTATAAATGGTTGTAACTGCAATTGTTGCAAGTGGAATTTAGCAGCATTTATGGTCAACCCCAAGCTGTGAAGCAAGGCCTTGGTTGTGTGCAAGGCACCACATCTTGCTGCTGCTCTTGACCAGCCAAAAGGTGGCAAACAATTTGAATGTCCTCTCTTCGCAGATATGCTGCCACAACTGCTAAGCAGTTGGTAAACACCCTTGTAGCCATAGTTACTCTGAAGGGGAGTACTCGGAACAGGTAGTGTTTACCACTTACCATTAAGGGAAGGTATTGCTGATGTGTGGGGTGGATAGGAACGTGGAAATAGGAATCTGGGAGATTGAGCGCTGTCATGAAGTCTCCCTGCTGAAGGAGTACAATGACACCCTCCAGCGATGATAGCCTGCAGGGATGTCATGCAGAAATATTCTGATTGAAAGTATCGAATCAGGGGCCTGAGATCGAGGATGGATCTTAGGAAGTTGTCCTTATTAGAAATTAGGAAGTGGGATACACTCCACTCCCATGGCTTTCCGGGAGGTAACAGTTCTATGGCACCTATGTGCAGAAGACCCTGAACTTTTTCCTGAAGAAGGGAGAATGAACCTAAATGAGCGTGTGAGTCAGGAGCGTTATGTTGGGTGGGTGATATGCAGTTCAAGGCATTAGCTGTGTTTGACCAGTGTTAGGATCCTTTTGTCTGACATGATTTCTGCACAGCAAGTTAGGAAATCGCACAACCACCCACAAACAGGTGAAGTGTGATAGGTCAGAGGCACAGCAAGTCACAGTTTGGAGATGGTAGCTCACTTGCAGGAGTACCTAGTTGTTACCTCTAAATAAGCTCCAATGTTACTCTCGTCTGGCCTGGTGATGGTAATCCTGCTGCTGCTTTGGTAAGAGGTGTTTTGTGCCCCCCACCGAAGGCTGGTGCCTCTGAAAGGACCACCTACAGGAAGTGGAGTTTGCTGTCCCCGCATCTTTTTTGATCTTTTCAGGTATCTTGAAAACATCTAAGGCAGTACTGTCTGGCTTTCTCCTGCGCCTTTGGATGCAAGGTGGCTTTTTAAGCTGAGAAGGGATCTGTGGCCGAGGAATCCTTCGGCATTTACTTTGGATGCCGAATGAGGTGTAAACTTTGTCTTGGTGTGGAGGCGGTGGTGTTCAGTGCCCTTTAAATGGCTTAGGATCAGCGGACGATGAAGGTCGAAGCCCTGGACTGTAGGCATACTTACGGCCTTCTTATGGCTTTGGGTGTGGCATACTTATGGCCTTGGATGTGGGCCTCATGTGAGAGTCCGCCTTCGGTGCGGGGTCAACATCCTCCATGCACTGGTTGTTGGATTAGCTGGACAACACGGTCTCTGAGTAGGGTGACAGTTGTCCTGGTGGGGGTTGAGAAGGTACAGCTGCCGCTTGTTCTTGGGCATAAAGGGGATCTTCTTCACTGAAGCTGTTGGGAGGTGCCACCGTCCTGGTGTGCACCCAGTGGCATTCCCTTTGGCACTGAAGTATCTTGTTTCTGAGGTAAAGTGAGACAAGACGGGCTGGAAGTGTTGTTGTGATCGGGGAACAGGCAGAGATTGCCAAGGGTATTTGGAATGGCGCGAGGACAGTTCTGGAAGGGTGTGCATTCCATCACCAATGCACCATTTTCAGGTGACAGAGGAGAAAAAACCCAGTGCTGAACTCCGAGGGGAGTTAGACCATCAAGACTTCCTGGTGGCGGCAGTAATCATCAGTGCTGACAATGTGTGTGCCAGTACAAAGATGATGAGGAAGCTCAGTGTAGGAAGCAGTGAAAGAGTAACTAAACTGTCCCAACTGAAAACATGTTAGGAACATCACGGTATTGAAAACCGGGGTGCACCAACATATAAACATTAATCAAGAGAGGAACAGCCCCTTTATGGGTTTATTCTCAAAGTTGTTCACAGATGTACACCTACCTGTAAGAGAAGACTTACAACTTTTTGGCATTCACAAACATTTTCAATAGTACCCTTGGACAGCTAAAGCAGGTGCCACTATGCATTCATTCTAATGGGAAGAATAACCTTCAAGCTCCTCATGCACGCATACAAAGCCCTCCACAACATCGGATCAGCATATCTAAACAACTGCCTCTCCTTCCACGTACCCAAAAGAAACCTCTGATCAGCCGACCTCTCTGGCCACCATCCCACGCATCTACAATACCTGAACAGAGGTGAAAAGTCCTTCTCCTGCCTCGCAGCCAAAATCTGGAACAACCTCCCCTTCCACCTCTGGTAAAGCTCTACACTGCTCCAGTTCAGGAAGGACCTCAAGACCTGGCTCTTCAGCTGACCCTCAGCACCGAACGGAGCCGCCACCCCACCCCTGCACCTTGAGACCCTTGCGGGTGAGTAGCTGCACTTTACAAACCCCTGATTGATTAACTGTGAATGTCATTTGATTTTTCTCCAGGGCATCTATTCCCTCTCCATAGTGAATAACTTTGCACAGGGGTAATCGAGTCAATTATATCAATCTCAATTGTTTTCCTTGGAGAAAGCCCTTCCACTACACCTTCACCAAAGCTGAGGGTGAACTATTCCCCTATTCCTCCTGGAAGGGGAGAAGATTCACCCTGTGCTGGAACAAATCCCCTACCTTCCTAGGGTGGATAGGAGACAGGTATTAGTTTGTGAATGCTCACAACTGTCCAGTTTTGTGGGTGTTCACAAACTTCCAAGTCAAACAACGCCTTGAAGCACCTGATTTTCCGCCTTGATTGGGATGTACGAGTGCTGAAATCTCTGCCGTTGTAAATAGATTCATGCTGCTTAAGAATCTCTTTGAGTATTCCTGGCAGGTGTTAACAAGATGAACTGGGATATAAAGTTATGTTTACAACCAAGTTTCCCGTTGTGAATCAGGCCTACTGACTTTGCAATGTCCTGTCTGCAATACAAGTTCTGACTCCTGAGGTTAATGCGTGGGAGCATTCTTGTTGATTGTACACATGGCTTGATATGCATCAATTACAATAAATGCCCGGCACTGACCAGGCCATGCACCATCCTCACATTATGGCACCCAATCTTATTTTCGGAAATGCTTGTGGTTTGCGCCTTCACAATTTGTATTCCAAAATGAGTGGTAAATAGGACATGTTCTACAAAGAATCACTTCCATTCATTAAATAAAGAGGCTAATGAAGGATGTACGCTGCACTCTAATGTTTAACCGCATGCGCGCTGCGGCGATTTTCGCGCTACTCGGCTTTTTTCAAAAAGCCGCGTTACATGACGAGCTCAGCTCGTCATCAGCGTGCGAGCGGCGCAACTGATGACGAGCTGAGCTCGTCATCAGCGCCGAAGGGGTTACGCAGAAATCAAGTAATACTTAATGTTGACAACCACCTTAACAAATTGACACATACTCAAATTTTACATGTTTTTTTATTTTATTGCTTAAGGTGAAGAAAAAACAATGAACGCTGCAATAATATAACCATAGCCATCAACATAAGCATAAGTAATTATTAAAGTGAACACATTGCTATGTGACTATATTCATATCAGTAACTTTGATAAGCATACACGGTAAGATGCATGTAAAATTAAATCTAAATCAAAAAGCACATGTTTTGAGATTAATATTACATTTCTGTCACTCTAGAGGTAATTTATTTCCCCGTGGAGGGGTTTGGTGATTTTTTGTCTCTAAATGGTGCAGCGTGTATTATGACTGGGGGGCGTGTGGTGCGTATTGAAGTTCTCCCTGAAGAGGGTTTTGCTTGCTGTCTTCTCGTGTTCAGAGACTGCTGGGCCCACCACATCTGTGATGCTATAGTCTTCATATCAGAGTAAAAACCGAGGGACTATTTTTACAACTCCCACTCAATTGTAAATAACCTCAAGTTCCATAAAATGCATCGGCAGTGAATGTCCGTAAACATTACATGATGGTCTCCAAATTCACAATGTACCAAAAAGCCTTGTTTACCCTAACCCGTTTCTAATTTCTACAGCTTGTTGGCCACACACAATTGTAGACAAGGTTTAGCTCAAAAAGTTACTGCCATGTCAAAGGAGTCGCTAATTGGAGAAATGTTTTTATTTCTCCTTTCTTTTCCGACTATGCATGCGTGCTGCACTGTGCAGCACACTAGGGCCAGCTCCAGGGCGTTGCGGCCGGTGCCACCGCACTGGGTGCTGACTTTGCATGGGGGCGCCTGTTTGCTAGCATATATTGAGCTTAACTCCTTAGCTGCGGCGGATATTCCGCCGCAGCGCTAACGGTCGCGGGCGGGCGCGCGGCTCACCTGCGCTGGTGACAGAACTGTTCCGTCACGGCTCGCGGGTGAGCTGTGCTTATGACGGAACGGTTCCGTCACGGCCCCGCCCGCTTAATGAAACACGCCGCGCAGGCGCGAAATCAGCGCCGCGCAGGCGCGAAATCAGCGCCGCGCAGGCGCGAAATCAGCGCCGCGCAGGCGCGGCGGCCGGGCCGTGACGGAACCGTTCCGTCATGAGCACAGCCCACCCAAGGGACGTGACGGAACGGTTCCGTCAGTAGCGTCGAAGGTGTTAAAAGCACTTGCTGCCCTGTTCCTGGCCTCCAGCAATTATCAGGCAACTACTAATATGTCAAGAAAACTCCAGGTGAGATCGGAGTTTTGTCAAGTAGAAGTTTTGAGTCCTGGAAGTTTTGATTCATGGTAAAGTATGCCTGCTGCACAGAGCATGCAGATCACAACGTGAATGTAATGTAAACAGGTCAGTGGGTTACTGCTTTTGTCAGTGACTTCCTTTTGTTAGTTGCATTTTACACTGAGCTATTAACCTTCAAAGAACTGCGTGCGGACTTCAAAGTATAGATTAGACCGTTTGGATTTTTTCCCAGACTTTCATTATTCTAATGTTGCAAAAAGGATTAATCTGGGTAGAAATCAGTTCTTGTTATTGAAGAAAGCCCCAATCCACTGTGTTACATTTTAAATTCAGAGTTTGTGCTTTCCCAGACAAATTACACTTCAACTATACTGGATACAATGTGAATCCACCCCTGTTGTCCTCTGTATTCTGTAACATTTCCTACACACTGATTTACACACCTATGATTGATAGTCTCTGTGTAATGTGTGTGTTATGTAGAGTGATCCGACACCCTTCACTTTTATGAGTGACGCTGTAAAATTAATTAAATGCACCTGAGAGAGAGTGGTTATGGAGACTGTTAAAGGGTGATGGGGAGGGAATCTGTGGTGGAGGTGGTCATTGGGGGGGGGGGCGTCAAAAAACATTGTCGCACTGGGCGCCACCAATGCTAAACACATACAAAGTAGGAAAAGTTTTAAAACTTGTCTAGGCATGGTATTTTGATAGGAAGGTTGCCTTCCTGTACAGAATCTATGCAAGACTCACGCAGACACCCTAGCTATATGGCGCTAAGGTGTGAGTGGTGCTTGGCAGCACAAATCAGGAGCCCAGTTAGAGAAAAAAATAGGACTTGCAGCAGGATAATGCAGAGTGAAGAAGCGAAAGGCAAACCAGAAGCTACCCCCTTGTTCACGTGACCGGCCTCAGTTGGCCAGGGGGACTGACTCTGTCTTTGGGACTGCCATGTGTCCCAAGAACACCCCCAAACCACTACCTCCCTCATGCACAGAGCACACCTGAAAGCTATGACGGTGAGGAGGCTCCCATTTCATCCCCTGAGGACTGCTGTGTATTTTTGGGACTGCCATGCGACCCGAGACTGCCCCTCCACCTCACCTCCTTCAATCACAGAGCGCGCCTAAAGGAGATGACGATGAGGAAGCTCCTATTTTAGCCTCTGAGCCCTCCACTGCCACTCCCCCATGGCTGCTCCACCTGACCGGCACCCGCTCCTCCGCTCCACAGGCGAGCGTGTCACTGTCGGCATGTGTGCCAGGAGTAAGGGACCGATGCCCAGTACATCGTGCCCAGAGCTGCGTCGCTCGCACTCCCAACGTCTCAAGCTTGAGACTACAAGGCAGATGAATGGCCCAATGACCTGTCCCTCATGGGTAGCCCCCACCCCACCCTCCCCTCTGACATATCATGCTTTCAACAACGTTTACTTGCAGCTGAAGCCCGTTGTGCTCTGCCTGCAACAACTCGCCACCTTCTCCAGAGCCCCTGGTACAGCCTACAATGATCTGCAAAGGAATCTGTAGCCCCAGACCCCTCCCCCTTCGGCAACTCACTCTATCTATAATCCCCCAATCGGAGTCCACTGCCACTGTTGACCTCCATCCAGGTGGATGCAGGAACTCTTCTACTGCAGAATTGCGATTGTCTACTCATAATGTTGCCCTGAGAGTAGCTTGTGCCGTTATACCTACACTGATAGTCTGCACTGTTATATTAGGCCTCTATGCTCTTTTGCTCATTCAACGTCAACACAATATTGTTATTATGAGCCTATATGTTATTCTATGCTTTTAATGCTTTCTTGCTCTTCCCACACCAACACTGTTAGCTTATACACACACTATTACCTAAATCGACAAGCCCTTCCATAACTACCTGAGGCCCTTTATTGTCCACATATCATTCTATCTATTGTAGAACTCTCATATACGCTGTTGCCTTCTCTGTGCCTACCCCATATATTTATACCTACTCCAATTGCAACTCACACAACTGTGACTGCTTATAGTATACTTCTTGTGTACACTGCTTCCATGTATTCCATGCGATTGCATTTACCCATATGTACCTGGAATTGTACTCACCCATATGTAACTTGTGCAACTGTTACCCTCCCAACTATGTAAAGTGCTCTGATACCTTTATGTCGAGTTTGAGCTATCAAAACTCTAAATAAATAAACTGGAACCGCTTATGTAGCCCCAATAGGAAGTTCAGATGGAACCTATATTTTACAGGTATGTGAAAGGTCTGTTGTCAAGGAGTGTACCATTCATGCTTATTTACACAGGCTCATCTATATCAGATGCACTAATATCACTGTAGGTGTGGTCTGATTACCTTTATGTGGAATACAAGCCCATTGGCCTACCAGAATTTAAACGTGTGGCTGGCTGACACACACATCAGTAACATACAACTATATTACTACAAAGACCAATCTGGAAATATGGGACATGGTCAAATGGTATCTCTGGAAACTGAAAGGTATATAGAACTACCTTCCACATTTGAGCTTGTACCCATGTTTTACTTACACACCAAGATTCAAGGAATGAGCTTAAAGAATAATAGGTACCCAGCTTCAATCAGTGATTGACTCTCTGAAAGACGGACCAGGATGATTTCCCATGTATGCGGTCAGGTAGAAGTATACTGAGGTTAAGGGGAGGTCTAAAAATGATAATTAAAAGGCTGGTGGATTTGCGGGTCTTCTGGATAAAGTCTCACCTTGCTATATTGAGGACTGTCACAAAGAAGAGGTAGATGTTGATCAATCATGTTCCCTGTGAAGGATCTAGTTTTGATTTAGATTAAACATGCATTTATATTTATATCATTGAAGCCTTCCTCTAGCAAGCTAATTGCCATGGACATTGGATATTTCCTGTCAAGCAAGTACCTGGATACCCCTGGGGTGATAAACTGCGCTATACAAATACTGATTGATTGACATAAAACTGGAATTTTTCATCTGACTTTTTCAGTAGGCCAACTTAAAATTTGGAGTGTAAGGATTAATATTACCATTGTTTTCCAATCCTTAGTGACAAGTGAGATTTGAATGGGAACTTTGGTCTTTTACTTGTCTGCTACCTGAATGGTAATCAACCTAGCAAGATTAAACAGATTAATTTCAGTGAAGCAATGACATTTATACTCGCCAACAAAACAACGTATTTGTTAATCAAAGCATAGTGTACATGCAATTTACTAGTTTAATAGAAAAAGCATACAAAAGACATTATTTTGAAGCATTTGAATTTCTTCTGGGTGTTATCCTGCAAATCACACCATCACGTGGTTTAAGTGAGCCTGTGTCCAATATCTTGAAGCTCTGTCCAGGGACCAGTTCAAACTCATATCTCTGCAAAAGCTTTGCCATTACCACTTTAGCCTCCATCTGGGGGAAGTAAAGACATGAAGCAGAGATTAAGGAATACACTTTACTTTAAATGAGCTCAAAGTATCCAAAAGAAAATCCAGTGGTATATTGTTTATCATCTAATCATAACCTTTACTTAACAAAGAGGGGTCATTTAAATGTGGGAGATAATGGATCATCCACAAAAAGTTGGTGGATGTCTCAAATGCCCACCTGCCATGTCCAAAGCCACATTAAGAGAGCCTTGGCGCAGATCTGAAAACGTTGGTGGGCTCCGGATGGCGATGGATTGATACGGGGACGAGATGGTTTGGCTATTGAGGAGGCTGGCCCGGGTCCCCCTGCGACCGTCACCTACCCTTCTGGACATCGGGACATGACAGGCCCATCCCGCTGCCTTTGTTTTTCTCCCTCTGCTGCCTCCCTCATAACCAATTCAGATCTTCTTACCAGCCTGGATGCTGCTCTTTTATCATCGTAATGGCTCCAGAAGGTGGCAGTCTGAACGGGGACGAGATTCTACTCTTCTGTACCGTCCCTCCACCCACCAGGTCGCAAGTTACTGCTTTATCGATGGTGAGTGCCATGGCTCTGTTTGCCCCGTTGTACCCGCGTTCCCGCCTGCAGTCTGCCAACCCGGAGAATTCTCGCTCACCCAGATTACGCTGCTGCCTTGCTGTCCCCCCATGCTGGCCGTATACTCAGAGGTTCTCTGCCTTGATCCCATCTTCTATGACCTGAGAGCCCTTTACAGTTATGGGGGAGCAGGAGCTACGCCGGGAGGACTATTATCGCCAAAGCCCCTGTGATCCGGAGCCTCTGCATACTTCTTTTCCCTGCCTTCTGCCTTTGACTATGGATCTGCGCACCCTCCTTTGACTTCTCCCCTCTTTGCGATTAATTCTTACTCCCTGGTTCACATCGTGGACTTTTGTCCCTCTGACTTTTGACTCACCAGCCATTTTGTTGTTGACTTCTGGTGAACGTCTTTCTCCTTCTGCCCGCACTGCCTATGCCCCCTCCCCCCTCTGGGTCTCTTCCCCCCTCCCCTACCTATCCGTCTAGTCTTACTCTGATCCCCCCTTCTCCGTCTCTGCCGCCTATGATTTGGCATTCACTTTGAAATGTGTGTAAAATGTATAAATGATGATTGTTGTAACTTGCCATTGTACCTTCGGGTCCATCCAGCGCTATATAAAACTCCATAAATACAGAATACAAATACCAAGAGATTAGGGGTGTCACTTTTCCTTATGATAGAATTGTAGCCAACTAAACTGCATGCAAGATTGTCTTTGCACGATGTGTGTAATGGCGCAAGCCATTCTGAAAACATGACACTGTACACACCCCGTCTGTAATGGCCATGCAAACTGCATGCATTATATGTAAGTCACCCCAACAGCAGGCCTTAGAGCCCTAAGTCAGGGTGAATTATAGTACACGTGAAGGCATCTCTGCATGAACAGATGTACCCCTGTGATGCTTAGTTTCCTTAATATTCATTGCAAGTGTTCAGGGAGCAATTGTAAGAACATGTACCGAGCACTGGTCATTACGAGTTACTCAGCTACATGATGGCTTCACAGATATCAAACACCTTGTCTTAATAAATCCATACTGATGCCAGTATCGGATTTAGGAAGACATACCCCCAAAGGGCACCTTAGAGGTGGCCCCCGTAACCCTACTAGGCACTTAGTGTGATGGCTGACTCAAATATTCCACTGTGCCACCTAGATGAGTTTTTGCCCCCCTGCCTTGGAGAGCCTGCGCTCTCAGAGGTCAGGATCAATGCCTGCTCCGCAGAAGGTGTTCCCACCTCCTCCAGCAGGATAGCTAGTGTTTTAGCATATCAAGGCCAGAGGCTTCAAAGCCTGTGCCACCTTTGATATGCAATCCTGTTTCCCCCCAGACCTGGGGAATGCCACCCTCTACCCTGGGGCCCGTTTGGCTCCTGAGCAGGTGGGAAATTAGAAATTCAGGAGCTGTGTTTCACTCGCAGGCTAGCCACAGGGCTAAGGAGGCCTACCTGAAGTGAACATCTGGAAAAAAGTTTCAAAATATTGTTTGTGTGAAAATAGAGACTTCTGGGTCAGGGTTATGTCCACTCCCCACAGGAAGTGGTCATATAGGGTTGTAGTCACCATACTGGTAGGTAGTCTATTGACTATTATCATATACTCCCATAAACACCCCTACATTGAGTATTTAGGGGTTCCCCAACACCAGAGAGAGAGATTTGACTACCTGGGAACAGAAGAAGGATAAAGAAGAGACAACACCGCAAGATCCAAGGACCTATACAGAAATTGGCGCCAAACTCTGCCTTGCTGCTTGCTCCTTAACAATAGCAAAGACCCGACTTGTCATGCAGCTGTTCATGCTCTCCAACACTTGGTTGACTGTCTGCACTTTAACAACCATCTAGAATCTACCTTGAGGTGGAAGAGCCATTCCCCTGCAACTGCAGGCACCAACTGCATCTGCCTGGTTCCCCGTGGGCATCTGGCTCACAGTGGGAGCAACATTACAAGAGGGGTTTTGTAGGTCTAGGAGGTGAGCCCCATCTCTCTGCCGAGTTTTGAGATAATAGACCTGACAGGAGCCCCCCTGCCCTAATACCCTGCATACCAGGGCACTTGCACCAGCCAAGGCTTGCTGTTCATCTAGCCAGGGTCTCGCCGCCTTGGAAGCCTTAGAGCACATCGAAGGACTTCAGGACCAAAGAGACCTATGACCACAGTGGCCCTGCTGTCTTGTTTTTCCCTTCTCTGCAGGGGTATCAACAACCATGAGAACCTCAAATGCAAGTGGTCATCCACCCAGCCAAGCACCTTTGCAACCGAGCCCTGCTGCCTATGTTCATGTCCAAAAATTTGACAAACTGTAGAAGTAAAAGCGTAATCTACCTCATCATCTGCCCATGTGGGCTGGGTTATGTAGGTGAGACAGGGAGAGAATTACGCATAAGATTATTAGAACATAGATCAGCTCTTAAGAATAAAAAGGAAAATGCTCCTCTCACAGAGCACTTCGTAACAAACAACCATGACTGTAACCAATTCTCATGGTTCATTTTAGAGAAAGTCAGCGTAAGCAGAAGGGGGGGTAACCTAGAAGCCTTGAGGAAGAAACGTGAACAATGGTTCATATGCCATCTTGATACTATAAAGAGAGGCTTGAACTCCAGAGAGGACTGGATGGCTATAGTTACAAATAACTAGCAGTTAAGAAACTGGGGAAATCTATGAAGTGACCTCCAGACACTATATACAAGTAATATAATACAAAAAAGAGAAATATGTGTTAGTGTTCTAATGATGTCAAGCTGTAATCTTCAGAAATACACATGGGTATCCCTTCCTAACTGTGTGTTTATAAACAAGAGATTAGTAGAGAACAGGAGCCATGATGGGACAAACAAACAAGAAATAACAACCATATAAACCGCAGTGGGTTATGCAAAATATGTAACCTAGACTGGGGCTTGTCCGGTCTGGAGAAATATAGTGGATACGCAACGATATAGGTTGTATTAACACCATGGTAGGAGACGCGCTCTCACTCGACCTCTCGTAACGCGGAACGAAGCAATCCAGTAATAGGAAAAATACAGTTGTGAACATCGGAGCCCGGTGAAAGCCGCGGTCCAATCCGACTGAGAGGCGTGAACCGCGAATAGGCAAACGAAAACGAGGCTTGGAACCTAGGGTTCAGCGTAAACGGAAAGAAAGAAAAAAACAAAGTAATTGCCGAACGGCACTGATTAGACTCACCGGTGTACCAGTAACAGGCAACCAATGACCAAGTCGACCGATAGGTTTAAATACGCAGGCAGCGGCAAGTTTGATTCTTTTTAACCGCCACCGCAGCAGAGACGCTAGGAAGACTGCCGAAGAAGGGAGCGGAATGCGAGCGAGCAGAATATAGCCGGTAAGACAACTCGCCCACCCTGACCCTAGGCACCAAGAGGGATGCGGCCAACTCGATTATTTAAACATGCCCGCATTTTGTTTACATTGCTCCTTCAGGGAGAAGATTACAGACTCACGGTTATCCAGAGACTCGATACTACCACACGAAGCTCGCGATCGATACCACTCCCCAGTGTGAACCTGGTTCAATATAATGAGGTAAGAAGTAGGGTTAGCACTGGGCATTCTTAAGGGTAGATCCCCAGATAAACGACTGTGCCTATAACACTATATATATGCATATTTCAGGATATAAACTGGGAGATATCTCACCACAACGGACGCCTTAGACAAAAGAACTAAAGTCCGTCAGTGAGAGCACTACCTAAGAAGATCATACCGAAAATAGGGGTAAGAAATAAATAACATTCCCTCCTTTTTTATAAATTAGCGAAGTGAATGAGGAAGTATAATACATTATACAATAAATATGTTTCAGAAATACCTGTTTATGAAACAATTGAACCTCTAAGCAAGGCGGACCTGATGATTCTTCAGTCTTATTATAAGGTATTTGACCCATCGAAATATATATTTTAAGAGAAGAAATTAGCAATGCAATAAGAATAGAGAACTAACACCGTGATTTTCCCCTTAAGATAGATGATCTGAGAGGAACTAGACATCTGGAGTGTAGAGGAGGCAAACAAACCAGTAGAATGCTAACGGTCATGTGAACAGGTAAAAAAGGTTCCCATGTAATTTCACCTAAGAATGGGTAAGGGTATGAAGGGAGATATCCCGGGATGATAAATCAACACAACCCCTTGGGTGTGACCCCAAAGATATGAAGGTACAGCCATAAGATGGAACCCCATGTATAGTGAGATCACAAGAACTCAGGAAAAAGACAATGAAGTGTTCTCCTGGGTGCTATATATAAAATAATCGAAATCGTCATTAAGAACGTAGTATAAAAAGTTCTATTAAGTGAGAATGATTGTTGATGTTCTGATTCTGACAGCATATCATTTGTTCTCAGAAATACATTTTAACAGTGGCAACCATCCAGTGCCCAGCATAATAGGAGAGACGAACCACGTAGTCTTGAAAAAGATGGCAGTACATCAATAAAGGAGCCATCGAAACGCATTGACGCAGCAAACACACAATCAAGAGAACCAATCTAACCTGGAAGTCTAGAATACATTAGGCCTAGGTGTAGATCTGACAATTATGAGGTTCTCAGATGTGTAATCTCCATGACTAAAATTGATGTCTTTCTCTGTCTCTCCCTCAATGTGATTTGATTGATTTTTCTTTTCTGTTAATATTGTAGTGCAAAATGTTTATTGCTGCTTTTACCTTTTTTTAAGTATTGGAATGTATAAAATGGAGTGAATGAATTGTTTCTAACGTTGCATTGTAATAACGGTATATTGTTGGTGTCCTGTGATAGTGATAAATTGTTTTTATATGGTTTAACAATTGTATAATCAAGTGATAACAACTTTTTCAAAGAATAAATGGAATAATTTGCTTTTACAACTTGTGTTTGAATAGATTGAAATGCAGATATGTCTTTATAACAATACATGTGTATGAGGACACTAGTGTCCCTGCCAAGGGAAGTTCTCTTTTCTATTGCTGTTCATCTAGCCAGGGCCTCGCCGCCTTGGAAGCCTTACAGCACATCGAAGGACTTCAGGACCAAAGAGACCTATGACCAGAGTGGCCCTGCTGTCTTGTTTTTCCCTTCTCTGCAGGTGTACCAACAACCATGAGAACCTCAAATGCAAGTGGTCATCCACCCAGCCAAGCACCTTTGCAACCGAGCCCCGCTGCCCATGTTCATGACTACTGACTGTATCCCTTTGGCCTAGGAGTCCCTACAATCTGAGCCACCATTCGGTTCAGCTGGGCTTGTCCACAAGCCCCTTTCTGCAGCCGCTTAGATTCAAGCCCCATTGACTTTACAAGTGTAGCGTTCGAGGCGACCATACCGATCAGCAACTCTGCACCAGAACACACCAGGACAGGTAAAGGGAAAATGCTGGTGGTACTTTAAACCAAGGCCCCTTAGTACCTTAAGTCTCAAAAGGTACCTCTGAACTCCGACTGCAAGTACAGTTTTGCTACATGTGTTTTTCCTCCCATAGATTAACACTGTAGAGTTTGAAGCACATGTCTAAAAAGCGTTATTTAAACTATTTTACTGTTTTCATCTAAAATTGATGTCTCCGAAAGTACTCAAGTTATTCTAAAGATCTTGGTGTCTAAATTCCTATAAAAATCAACTTACTTTTTCTAAATTGGTCTTGGATTTCTTTTTGAGTGTGTGAACTATTTATTGACTGTGTGTGTTCAACAGACGTTTAACACTCCCCTCTGATAAGCCTAAGCTGCTCGACTTACACTGGCATACTACATAAAAAGCCAGCTTCCTACACTTACTGTACTTTCATCCTGCATTTACAGCCAGGCGTTTTCACTAATTTGCTATTTTCTCTAGCCAAGTACATGGCGTTTTTTTTTCAGAGTCACTTTCAATTGTCATATATCCCATGTTTGAAGTTACAGTGCATGTCTCCCCTATCTCAATATACTAAACAAACTGTCTTGTCTTTAGCGTGCTCTCAGCTTGTCGGATGTTTGGTCCTTGGGGTGCTCCACATAGGTGCTTTATTCAGATATTTGATAAACTACCCAAAAAGGTGTCACCATACCTGCATTTTCATTTCAATCATTCTGAGTCTCTAAAGCAATTTACAGATTTGTGTCTTTGGGCTCATACAACGCTTACAATTTAAAGTATGTTTACAATAAATATCAAACTACACAACTTGCATCATTATAGGGTATTCAAAGTCTGTTTTTATATGACCGTTTAACCTAAAATGTAGATGGCACAAATAAAATGTGTGCAAATAAAGGCATTGCGAGAAAGAAAATTTCCCTTTAGGGTTTTGCAGATCAACAGAGTAAATGCTTACCTTTGTCTAGTATGCAACGAGATTCGAAGGTACTGGGGGAACTGCAGCATTTAGAGATGCTTCCACTCGACTCCATGCAAATATTGTACATGAAGTAGGCCTGACAAAGTACATTAGATTCTACAACTAAATCAAACCATTTTTGGAGAGTCCTGGCATTCTAGGCCTACGGAGGCTTCAATCAGCATTATTAAGCCAGTCTAGTCTCTTAGAACGATTAAAATGTTAAGGTCTTTCCTGATAGCTGATGAATGCAGAAAAGACTAGTGAGACCTGATGTTAATAGTGAACCTCAACTCTTCCCAGTTATTCTTGTACTTCAGTGGTTCCCAAACTGTGGTCCGGGGACCCCCGGGGGTCCACGAAGCCTCTTCAGGGGTCCTGCGACTACTTAGATAATTACATAATATTAACCCGTTTACTGCTTCGAACGTTCCGTGCCAGTGCGGAACGTTCGAAGAAACGGGTTCGGCGCGTCGACCGTTAGACGTGCGCAGCACCAGGGAGGTAGCTCGCGCAACGTCCAACGGCCGACGGCAGCAGCGATAGGGTTAACAGATTAATAAAATGTATATAAATAAAGAAGCTAAATGTACATTTGAACATTTTAAAACGCACTGTACTTGTAAAGGAATTTGAATTTTGGGGTTGAGAATTAAATTAGTATCTCAGATTGATTCACGGGAGCAGTGAAGGTGCATCAAAAAGAATATAGTATGGATGAAAAGTGGCTTCAATTGAACTGAAAAAAGCTCCAACCTTTCCAGTAACATTTATTATTAAAATTGTAGTTTTGTGTTTGTGAATTAAATAAAATGGGTCAACATTTGTGTATTTGTTAGATTAATGCTTTTTTCTGTAACATTTGTGCATTGTTTTGCGGTTCAAATCATCAACAATGCTTAGGCAGGGACCCAGTAATGGCTCGTGGGGGAAGGTCCCTGATACCAATAATGCTTCAGTGGGGGTCCATGAGTTCCAGCAATGATTAAATGGGGGTCGCTAGAAGTCAAAAGTTTGCGAACCACTGCTGTACTCCATTAGAGGCAGAAATCCCATTCCTTAACACAAAGTGGTACGAATGTGAAAAGCACGTGCTGACTCCAATATAAGTGAAATTCTAGGTGGTGACCCAGAAATGTTAAACATTACTCATTGAAAGTATCAGTGCAATTTATACTCGGGTTGCACAAGAGTGTGCAGATTTTTCCATTACAAAAATGTTGCACAGCTGTGAAAAACACATACACAGTGTAGTAAAAAGATGTTGACTATCTTACCTGGGCAAATATCTGTCCAATGCAGGAACGTGGCCCCAGAGAAAATGGAAAGTATGTATAGTAAGGCCTATTAAAACATATAACCAGGATTAATAAGAGTACTGAGGATACTGTTAAGCAATGGCACATCAGCTTAAAAATACAGTAAAGTGTGAAAATTAAAACTAGGAACTACAGCACAAAAACATTTGCACATTGACTGTTAGTGATTTATTTAACTGATCTTAAATGTGCCCTTAGCACAAGACCAATCTCATAGAATGAACTGAAGTATTGACCATTAATGACCAGCACAATAAATAGGTTTCTTACATGTAAGAGTAGTTTTGGAGCTTGATCATTTTATA
This sequence comes from Lissotriton helveticus, assembly GCF_964261635.1. Taxonomy (NCBI): domain Eukaryota; kingdom Metazoa; phylum Chordata; class Amphibia; order Caudata; family Salamandridae; genus Lissotriton; species Lissotriton helveticus. The sequence goes on along the minus strand of NC_136070.1, from coordinate 398,727,568 downwards.
GATTTACTTGCTTGGCATACTACGGTCATCTGACAAATGTGTTTTTCTGCGCCATTTTGCCTTGAACCACGAAGGAGAGAAATGAATATGGGGCTACTACACCACCGGGGGAAAAGAGATTGATTCCCTTTGAAGACATTTAGCCAGAAGTTGCATTTCACAGCAGTTACATTTTGCAGTATTGGAATGCACAATGCTGATGAAGTCCTAAGGGATGAAACCCGTTTGCTGGGATGATTGGAAATAGTTGTACATTGAATAATAAATGAAAGTTGGATTCTGAAGTGCAATCAAAACACTTCTGAAAAGATTCCTGCCAAATAAATGTAAACGTTTTATATGTTTTTCATGTATTTGCCTTTCCTCTGTAACCATAGTCTACATCTTAAAGAGTGACACGAGATTTGGACTGAAAAGAACTCCTCATTTGTTATTCTAATAAGTAAAACTACAATGGTCTCTGACACTAGAGAAGGTTTTAAATGTCCGATTAGGTTTTAAAAATATGTTTGTGCTAAATGCCAGAAATTAGATATCGATGTGTTTGGTGGCCATCAAGATTGTCTGGGTAAATAGAACATGTACACATTTTGAACCGTGATGCCTAGGTTAAAACAACTTGCTATTTGTATGTCAAACCTCAGTAATGGAAACCTATGCAGCTGTTCACATGCACTTCAGCTTCAATGGCGGTAGGTTTCGTGAACCTTTAGATGCTGGGACATCAAGCTTGAAATCCGCAGTTGCAAAAACAGGCCTCAAAAGATTGTATTGTCTGCTACTCTGCATGGATCTAAAAAACTGCTCACAGGTCAATTATTTGTCTTTCCTTTTGGGTTTTGTTTGGAACTCACTATAGGGGTTTCAAGAAAGACTTGGGCATGGCGGTCCTTTTGTCAATCATGTTTATCTACTCATAACATTTAGGGGCAGGTAGGAAGCATATTCTCCCCCACGTGGTGACTCATCAAATCCTGGCCTCTGGATGCAGCTGTTAATTGCATTTAAAAAACATCACATTCGATGTATGCAACAATTATTTTTAGTTATGTTTTTTTCTGAGTTTTTTTACTGTATTCTCTGTTCTGACACAGCCTTAGTATTTTCATAGTCCTCCTTGCTATTTACATTAGCCCTTAAATGTATTTAAGGGTTAATGTAGATTACTCATATCTGCATGAAGAGGCAACCTTCACAATGTAAGGACCATGAAGCAGAAGGTAGGACTCGGGTAAGGAAGACAACTGGTAAGTGATCAGGGCATTCACTGCCCTCTCCTGGTCTCATAAAAGCCAACAGAGAGGCTGATACTTATAAACTGACATACATTTTAAGGGTGTTAACATTGCCCTTCCACATTTTCTCGCTAATACTGACTATGCAGGTGGGGCTCTTAAAGCTCGTGCCAGAGCGCAGTTTTTCCCTGGGGGTCAGGGACCGCAGTATGAACTTTAGCCCAAAATCGGTAGCATTCATCTAAAAAATATAACTGCATGTTCAAAATGTAAATGCCCTTAAAACTTAATTTGGCCTCCCTTCCCTTCTTTTTGTTTTTTTAATCTTATACTGAGAATACCCTGGTATTCCCTCTTCCCTTTGTTTTTTTCCTAATGTTTCTAAAACCCTAATAAATACATGTTTAAAAAAAACATTAATTGATAAATCTAAGATGGCATCTTAAAGTGCATGACATCTTTCGATGTTTCCTGGACGGCTCGGTGGTTATGAGAGCAGGCTGCTGTTTTAAGATGAAGAGCTGTGAGAGCTCAGCATTTATCATCAGATCTGCACCAGAATAGACTGCTGCAGATTTCCTTGCCTCAGCTGCCTAGAGGACTGAGTTGACTCTGCTAGGGCATGATTAAACCTACCCCTCAAGACAGAGGACGCCAAATCCTGCCCACTCAAGGGCTTATGGTGGTGGTGGAGTCTTGCACTTCTGAAGACACACCATCTAGTGTACACCTGGTAACTGAAGGCACGGAGTGATGTGGTGCCACAGTGACAGTAATAGAGAAGCAAACAAGGAGTGGTCCCACGGGGGGATCTAATTTTTATTGGAAGAATATTCAAGTCCCTAACATTGTACAAGTGTCTAGGAGACAGCGAAATCTGTCACACCAAACCTGAAAAGGAGTAACCTAAGTAAACAAACCTAGGGTTCCCAATTCTAGAAAGAAATGCAGAACATCTGAATGGTACATGAGAACAATATTTGTGATCGACATTCTTCACCAGGGAACCTAAAGTAAACACAAGTTTAACATTTGAGCAATGTGACAGGAACATTTATTTTAGTGCCAGAGAACAAATTAAATGTGTCTATCTATTTCTAAACATCTCTTTTGGAATTTGAGACAACCAGATACTGACAATTTTAGACAGGCAAGCAATCCTGACAATTTAAGATGAAATGCTTACTTTGGAGCTTCAGGGCTAAATCGATCTGGATTGAACTCAAGTGGATCCTGGAAAAACTCGCCCATTCTTCCCATGACATACATATTGAACTGCAAGAAAAGTACATACAATTTGGTGTAATGCACACGTTACACACATATAGAAAACGCAAACACTGTGATAATTTTCAATAAGCCATTTGCTGAGTGCATTTTATTGGAGAAATAGGTGAGCATAGCTATTTTCTTAGTGTACAATTTGTTAACTTTCTATTGCATTGGCATTTTTACTGAATAGTAGATAATCTTGCTTTCAAAATATAGGTTTACATATAAATGCAAGCAGAAAAACATCCGTACCATTTCTTTTTTGTTATCGAAATCTGCTACATATGTCAATAGAAAAAAATCTCCAATCATATTCACATATATACGTTGATACAAGGCTCCCATCTATCCAAAATTCCCACAGTGTAATGAAAAGAATTACCTATCCTTGGCAGCCTTGTATCCAAACCTTCTAAAAGTCAGGCTTTTTCGATCATTTCTGCATTTCCAAAAGAAGCTGAAAGCACATCTCTACGCCAAACATCTGGTGTATGATCTATTAGGAATCAAATAGCACGCACCACCCTTTGTGGAAGGCTCTATTCTGCCCACCGACGAAGATGATCACAAATTGTTCTCACCAACTTAAGGACATGATCTCAAATTGTTTTGTTCGAGCTGATGTTCATGATCATCAATCGTACTTTACCTCCACCTCACTATGTAAGCAGAGTACCATTGTTCTCTAATTGTCCCACCCAAACTTTCTCTCCCCTTGTGCTCATAGTTCTCCTGCCTGCACCCGATTTTCATGTTTTCCTCCCTCCACTCCCTCATTCCTGTGTGCCTTGGTCTTTCTCCCTTCAACCCTTCTCCTTGTTCTTTCCTCACTCTTTTCCGTGCTGGCTCCATATTCCTGGTGCTTAATTCACCCTTTTTTTTGCTTTTTCTCTTTAGTGCAACAGGGGTCACATACTTAGTTTTCTTTAAAAACAAAAGACTTTCTATATTGAAGGCTCTTTTAACTTAAATGCACTTCTAATTTTGTCTCTTGTGTCAACTGACGGCGGGGTGGTAAAAGAGGCTTCATTATAGCCCTTCCTTTCTTTCTTTAACACAGAAATTAAAGAAATACTGCAGTGATTGCTCCTTTGCCATCCAGCCTGTATTGACATAGAAACGAAAACTGGATAATATTGAAGGCAGATAAGCCTATAAATATAGATTGGCTACTGCTCCTTACATTTGTATAGCTTAAAGTACTTACAGTGTATGTGTTAGCACATTAAACCTAGAACTATTGGCTATGGTATTGCTTTTTCCCTTAGTGCTTGGCTGACAGAGGAGTTTATCATCAGTGGAACATAAGATCATTAGAGACTATAACAACTGGTGGCTATATTCAAGGCAGTAATGAACACTACAGAAATATGCTTGTTAGTTAAAATAAGATCCACAAATTGTACCCTTAAGGCCACCAATGCACACTGAAAAGAATGGGCTTGACATGAGTTTTCTTATGGAGGTTAGTTACTGCTCTAAGTGTTTTTGCTTTGGCTTTGGCAGTGTCTGTAGCAAGAAGGACATTACCATAATCCAGTTTAGCCCCTATGTGTTTGTCAATTAGTCTTGTCCTTCAGTAAATATGTAGTTCATCTGAGAAGGTGATTAGAGATTAAGTGTTGATGCCCATGAACATTCTGGTATCCACAATGTACTCTAGGTTTATGCTTTGGCCTCGATATCGAGTTAGGAAACGCCCATTCTAAATGTGGCATACTGCTTCCTTTCTTTCCATAGGTAAGCTAAAGTGGAGATTGCCAAACTCCAGCTTGGCTTTGTTAAGGCTCAACCAGTTCCGTATCTTCATAGACTGTCCTATATTTTTATGTGTGGAGTTCCCCTCCGGATGGCGGAGTCTCAGCAGTCATAAAGTTACTGTTGAATTGTTTGCTTGTGAATACTGAAAAAGAGTACACTTACACAAAAGTCTAAATGTACCTTTGTGAATCGGGCCCTATGTGTCTGACCGTAGAAATTTCGCCATTGCATTACATTTAAGCATTTCATTATTTTGGTTTATATAGGATGATATTTGGTGTTCATGGTACACTTTAAAACACTTGAAAATTAGTTCAGAAATCTAAACCCTTTAGTAAGAATAATAGTATGTGGATGTTACAAATTCAACAAATTAATTACAAAGTACTAAGTTCATACGTTCCTAGACTAATCTTTGGATTCTCAAATATACCTCTACATGGTATATGAATACATAGTGTGAAACACATTGTGACCTAGAGCCCACAGAGATCCCGAAGGTTCTCTATATTGTAAGTAAGAACTGATGGAACACATGGGAGGATTCTTTTCTTCCCCTAAAAAATTACTAAAAGAGCCCATGCAAGCATAGGATATTCCAAAGAATCAGAAAAAAGTATATGAAAACGCTGTTATCTTCTCTCAGACTCCTCCATGATATTTCTCAACCAGTAAAACGTTGAGATTGCCTGCAGTCCAGTCTGCATGCCCACAGAAGACTGGAAATGTATAATAAAGTTTAGAATAAATCTGACATTTCAGATGAATAACCTGAATGTTACCCTGAATCGAAAATAAAGAGTACAGATATTTGTAAAAGGATTGGAAGAACCTTACATATTTGTGAATATAATTAAACAAATATTTAATCTACCCCAGTTAACAAAAAAATCAAACTGAGGAGCTATTAAAAGAACACAGGTTATTTTTCTATGTAAGTAGCTGAATACGATCTTAAAGGATAGTCCCCAACTCAAACAAAATACATTTTCATTGGATTTTCATAGCAAGTACCACTGTAAACACCTATGTGCTGAGCCTAGTGCATAGACTGATAACATCAGATATAGGCCAATTATAACTAGCTCACTAAAGATTAAGAATTGTGACTGATGAGATGTATTTTTAAAGAGAGACAACTAAATTGATCTGCACCGCATTTAACATTTATAAGTAAATTAACTCTTTGTTTGTTACAAATATGCTCAGTGGAGTGGTGAAAAATACCCTCATTTTATCCAAGCATTAAAGTAAATAAGGTGTTTGACAAATTTGCCTTAGTCTCAGTGTCTAGGTTAACATAACAGATAATATTAGAAACTTTTTTAGTTCCCTTGTATTACAATCAGTATATTTTAGATGACCAGATCGTACATACTGAATGTATAAAAACAGATGGTTTACCAGATACATTTCACTGGGACACATCTCGTAATATCCCCAGTAGGAGGTGTTACAAGAACAGTCTGTTAATGTCAGATTTGAATCATAGTAATGAATTACTAACTCAGGGTCAGCAATCAGAGGTTTACATGAAAACCATGATTTTATTGTCTTTCACTGACCTAATTTAAGTGCTTCTTTGGGTGATGAACAACTGAGAATACTTGTTCATATTTTGTGCCTACTGTTCTACCATTTCTGTATAACCTTCAGCCTCATGAACTGTTTGTTTCCTGTTGTCCTCTTGTTTTCTACCATTGAAGGTTCATAAATATTTTGAAGCCATTTTGGATGTACATATATCTGAATGCTTTGATGGTCATCCCTGACAAAGGGTTCTCCCCACATGTCCTGGTTATTGAAACTTTACCCACTTTGAGATGCCAATGTGTGGGTAACCATGCCCGTATTGATATTTATGTTGCTGTACGCAATGAGACATGTATGTACAAAAACAAAATCAAATCACTGTTGCTGAAATCTGTTAATATGACTTCTCCATAATAAATTCATGGTCAGGCAGGCCCTGCACCCTAGGCCTGAGGCTACTGATTGACAGTTCACAGGTTGGGCGGTACGTAACCAGCAGGACAAACCCGCAAACAGGAAAAACCCAGATTAGCCCCTCAGATAAGCAGAGACACCACAATGGTAATGGGAGATTTCATTACAAGACCGGAGGCTACCATTATGCATTATTCTTTTAATGCAACTTCAAGTACAGCCACTTATAAGTTACATCATAAAGCTCTAGAATAAAGACGTGTAACTAGGCAACAGTGATGGAGCAAGTGAAGCGACTTGCTTGAATTCATGAACCTCGAATAACTCGTAATAAATTAATTATTTATTTTTATTTTGGAATTTTATAAAGCGCTTGGTTACGCGTTCCGGCGTGTCCCCGCGCTGAGAGTGAGCCTGTGAGAGGATCAGGAGGCTAGAGCAGTGCTAGGCGGAAAAGATGAGTTTTGAGGGATCTGCGAAATTTGGTCTCAGAAGGTTCGAGGCGCAATTCAGTGGGGACCAAATTCCAATTCTTGGCTGCAAGGAGCCTGAACGATCTGCCCCCCATCCGAGCGTTACGAATTTTGGGGACAACCGCCAGACCCGTGCCAGAGGATCTAAGCATCCGCTCTGGTCTATAGGGGGTGATGAGGTTGTTCAGAGGGGCGGGTGCTCTACCTCCAAAGATGCGATGGCACATGCATAAAGCTTTGAAGGTAATCCTTTCACAGATCGGAAGCCAGTGAAGGGACCTCAAAGCGGCTTTAGAGGGTGTTCTCCTAGGAAGCCTCAGCACCAGCCGGGCTGTGGCGTTTTGCAGTACCTGGAGACGGTTGAGACTTTTAGCCGTAATACCCAGATATAAGAGATTGGCATAATCGAGTCTCGATGTAACCAAGGCATGCACAAGAGTCTGTCTGGCACCAACAGGAAGCAGGTCAAGGACCTTACGTAAGCTCTTAAGTATCCCGAAGCACATTCCAACCACCCGATTTACCTTGGGAGCAAAAGACAGATCGGAGTCGAATAGTACCCCAAGATTTTTGGCCTGTTGACACGGCATGGGGGTTGAGCCCAGACAGTCAGGCCACCATGCCGAGGACCACACAGACGGCCCCCCCACCCCCACCACGAGCACTTCAGTTTTGGACCCATTCAGCTTCAGGCAGTTGTTAGACATCCAGGCGGCAAGCTCCTGCATGCAAGCACTGAAGTTGAATGCCGCGATTCCGGGTGCCCGTGACAGAGAGATGACCATCTGTGTGTCGTCGGCGTACGATACCAGTTGGATGCCATACCTTTCCACAATAGTGGCTACAGGGGAGGTGTAAAGGTTAAACAGGGTGGGGCTAAGGGCAGAGCCCTGGGGAACCCCTTGATTGAGATTGAACACACGAGAGTAGTGTTCTCCCTGTCTAACCTGAAAGCCCCTCTCTGTCAGGAAGGACTGCATCCAACTGAGTGCCATCCCATTTACTCCGCCATTGTTAAGACACTGTAGCAAGGTGGAGTGTGCTACAGTGTCAAATGCGGCACTTAGGTCGAGTAAAATGAGAGCCATAGTATGTCCCTCATCTACCCCTTGCCTAATGGTCTCGGTGGCCAGGAGCATTGCAGACTCCGTAGAGTGACGTGCACGAAATCCAAACTGGGTAGGATGAAGAAGGTTGGCTTCCTCCACAAAAGTCATAAGTTGGAGATTGGCCACCTTCTCTGCCACTTTGGCCATGTAGGGAAGAAGGGAAATAGGCCGGAGGTTAACCAACATGTATTGTGTATTAATATTTGCATTTCACGACATTGAAGTATCTAGGGGAAGCTTGCATATGTGCTTGTACTAACTGTAATCCGCTTGCAAATAAAATGGCTGCTTCTACACAGGATTTCTACTGCGCATGCGTCTGTCATACTCACGTGACATGACATACTCTTTGCTTTGGAGGGAATCTTTTGCTTCTGTGTACTAGAACTAAGATGGCTGCTCTGTGTTACAGCATGCATGAAGCTTGCACTGCTGCTTTTGCTAAGCTGTTTGTTCTGCTTAACCTTAATGCAATAGTTAAAAATAAATAAATGGGAATAGACTAGAGATAAGTGGTATACAGTGCATCCTTTTATTCTGTGTTCTCAAACTGTTTATTTTTATTTTTTCTATGAATGAATTTTGGGCCTGACGCTTATTGCTGAACTTCATATTGAAACCTTTGAGCCTGCTCACAAGAGACTCAAAATTCATCGAGTCATGGCATTGAATGATTGCCAAAGAACAGTCTTGATCAAGATGCGCCTGGGAACCTCACCTCCTGAACTTTACAGGGGAAACAGAATTCTAATATGAACTAAAATGTAACAAATGATAGAACATTCATTGTTGGGTGGAATAAAGATGTCATGTGAAAATAAATTGATGGGCGGGAACAATAATTTAAATATGACATGCTGAAAGTTTCATTTTTGGTATGGTGTGACGACCTCTCCTCATTCCTTGTCCAATCAAATTTGGGGATCCTTACATTTGCGACATTGGGGGGTGGTACACTGACCTGTAAAATAGTATAACTAGCGTAGGTTTAGCTAGAGAAATTGTCCGACTTGTCTGAATAGCTGACCTGTCACTGACCCAACGCACTCAATAGGTGATCGAGAGCAGAGGGGCTGCGAAGCACTCTGTCAGAAGATTCGCTGACCCAATCGGGGTCCAGGAAGCTGAAGTGCTGGCGAAGCACTTTGTGGGGAAAATCGATAACCCAATCGGGGTTCCGGCTGTTAGATACAGAGAGGGAGTAGCGGAGGCGTTGCAACTTAACTGCGGGTGCCAGTCTTAACCTTTGGTGGTCCTGTCCTGATCCAATTTGGCTTTACCTGTCCTGATTCTGATCTGCACCTGCAAGCCTACTGACGGCTGCAACTTTCGGGGTTCTGTCCTTTAAACTGACCTGTGGCCAAGGTTAGTTCTTCACACCGTTCTTAGGTATATATAAAATTGTGTGGGTGTATCATTGTATTGTTTCCTTCTCTCACCCTCCCTAAATGTTACTTATTTGATAATAGTGCTTGCATATTATGTTCTTTCTCTTTACCCTTCCTATTGATAAAGTTTGACATATGTTCCTTTTTTCCCTTCCCTTTTGTTAAATGCTTAAATGTTTTGATCGTATTATATGTTCCATTTCTTTACCTTCCCTATTACTAAATGATTGAAATCAGTTTAATACATCTTTTGCATAGTTATATTTTGATTCTGATCTTCATAATTGAGAGTCTATTTGTGTTTAATCTTTGGATCATGACCATTTAAGAAACTTAGATAACGAATTTTAAACTTACTGAGTTTATGGTTATTATATGAGTGCAAATGTTTTTATTCCTATTATGCTAACACCCTTGATCCCTTAGGACTTTAGGTACCGGTGACGTGGATTGGTAAGTCAAGGTATAGATAGGTCTAAAGTCCTAAATGTATAAAATACTCTGGTAGTAGAGCGAAGGTTACCCTGTTTTATGAGATTATTGATTATGGGCCCAGGTGATTATTTTTGGTAAAAGATTAGTCGGGTAACCTGCGCGCTCTATCAACAGCAGCACAGAGGTCTGCCTCTTTTACATGCGGTTTCAAGACAGATAAGTTGTTTTTCTCCTATGCTTTCTCTCTGTACAGTTGATTTTTATCTTATATCTGTACTGTTGATATTTTATCTGTGTGCCTTTTTATATCAGTATAGCTGTTACCAATTGTACCTCAATTGTACTTACTTATATCAGTTTTTTAGCTGTTTGCCAATTGCATCTTACTTTTTTGTCTCAGTCGGCTTGCTTGACTTTGGTGACCTTTTCTAATTCCTTTTTAACTTCTTACCATCCATGCCAATTTCCTAAAAACCTTCTGGCATATTTTAAGCCTTTTACTTGAACCCTCGCTCTTTTGCACGACCCCACTCAACCCCTGTGCCTCCAGTGCTTAACTATGTAACTCCGCTTCCCCTACCTTCCATTTTGGGGTTGCGGCTCACGACCACACGCGTCGTCTCTGGTTCTCCTCGGAGACACCTCCTCTTCCGCATTCTGCATCCTGGGCGCGGTGAGGGCATCCTCGCAGCTCCAATTTACGGAGTGTGGGCCGCGCCGTTACCCCTTTGTGCCTTCTCCTTACTCATTAGAGCACGATCGTCCTTTCCCCACATTACCGTTAGAGTACCAATTAAACAAACTTTAAAAAACATTTATTAAGAGGAACCAACAGGAAATCTTTAAGGGCTCTCCCGCTTTAGAGGAGAGACCTTTAGCAACCAAGCCTACCATGCCGGGCACATCTTTTCTTTACTAGGCTTGTAGAGGTTTCCTAGCAACGCTGACTTCAACAGCTGATTTCTCGATGGTTGGCAGCTCGTTTGCATTTCTCTGCTCGTTCTCATTTCTCTCTCCTGGCTTTAATTTCTACTTTCCTTTTAAAAAGAAGATATATATATAAAAAAAGAGAAGAATACTCCTTATCTTATCTCATCCTACTTAACCACATTTGAACGTGGGCTTAATTCCCGCTTTTTTACTCCTACTCGTGCCTTTTTAACACCCTATCATGTCCGATGCTGAGTCTGATGACTCGCAGTCCCAGGTATCCGCTCCTAATACCAATGAGGAGCTTATTAAGAAATTAATACATAAGGAATTACATTCCTTCATGAGGGAGACCATAAGTAAGATTGTTGCCGGAAAGAGTTCACTTTCCGACCCCACTAACCCCTTTGGATTCCTTGACCTAACTAAAAGTGGGGGTACAAAAATGAAAAAAATGCAGCAACTTAGAAAATGAGAGCACTATGGGAGGTCTAAGCACCTCGAATGTATTGGGAGGTCAATGTGCCTCAATAACTGCAGGAGGACTAAGCTCCTCAAATAATACGAGAGGCCTACGTGCCCCAAAAAGACCTCGTGCCCATAACTGCACATCTTATTTGGATGCCCTAAGCGGCTCACATTATCGAAGTGCTAATATGGATCCCCTCTATCCAAAGACCCCTATAATGAGTCGTTAGATTAATACATTTTAGACCTAGACCAAGTTGATGATGATATTGACCTTAATCTCTCGGAGGAGGCACTCTCCTCCTCCTCAAAGGAGATTATATTTGACCCACTTGGCGGGGAAATGTTCTCCCGTGACAACATACAACACCGTATGAGCTCCCAGAGGTGGCCCCAAAAACACATGGCCAAATTTATTAAAAGATGGGTCAAGCATCCACTCGAAAGAGAGGCAAGTAACATCCTTAAGGCAGAATGCCCATGACCCCTCATCCAGGACAAATACTGCCTTACACCTAACCTGGACCCTGAACTCATTAAGTTCCTATTCAAATTGGGCAGAGACCCCAGGATGGGTATGGAACGCTCCCTCAAAAGTTGCCAGGACTGCATGCTTGACATGCTCGGACCATTGTGCCGTATGATTGATTTAATTGAGGAGAGCTATATCAATGGTTCGCAACCCGGGGGGGGGCATGGCCAACTGCCGAACATGGCGGTCGCCTTCTGAAGGAGCTCCGGCACCGGGCTGTAATCATCCTGTAGATTCGCCGTATCCTGTGGTCTCTGCCGCCTGCCAAATCCGGGCGCAGCAGCACCTACCTGGAGCCAACTGACGTAGAGCTGGTGGGGTGGAGCAGGCGGTCCATAACTGTTGAGGCCTACAGAGCGACGTGCAGCCTGGGACGGACCGTGTCACTGATGTGGTGTGACCCGGCGATGGTCGGATAAAGCCGGGAAGCACAATGAGACTAAGCGACTGGAGATTCAGTGCGGCATCGCAGTGAACAGGCGGCGCCGCAGATAGACATCGAAGGGGCACAGATGGCTGGACGCGTCCGGCGCGGCTCAGGTGGGCTGAATTGGGGCGCGAGTCCTGGGGCGCGACTACGCTAGCGCCGCGGATTCAGAGTGGCCTACACGGGCCTCCGCAGCCCAGGGGGTAAGTTGAGCAACGAAGGAGAACAATGGAGAGCCACAAGTAGGTGGCACCACTAGACCCCACGGAGGGAGAGAACCCTGTGGTATAGTGTGGATGGCCCCTCTCCCCCTGGGATAGTTTTGCCACTTGATTTATCGGCCACCTGGTCCATCCACCGATTTTTTGGAAAGCATTGGAGATGCGTTGAGCGAGCTTACATTTAGGTTCGCTCATTGCACGGTGATGGGAGATCTCAATCTCCATCTAGACTCCCCTAAGGAATCAGGTACTAGTGGTTTTTTAAATATTATTAATATACTCGGTCATACTCTGTTAACGCTGGAACCCACTCACACAGCAGGCCATGTTTTGGATTGTATTTGTTCTAATTCTGATGGCCTGCTGGATAAACCTCCATACACTTTAACCTGGTCAGACCATAAACTCATTCCATTTCATCTTTTGGTCAAACAGAAGGCCCTGGTGAAATGCACGGAAATAAACTCTGTCAGTTGCAAGCCGGATTGGATATCTGCCTTCACACGACCTGATCTTTTGGAGAAGTTAAGAGTTAGCAAACCTGTTTTAACAGGTCATACTCTAACAGATAATCAGCAATATTGTGAGTGGCTGGCAACCTTTCGGTTGTCTTTAGACACAACGAAGAAGCATAAAAACTTAAGCTGTCTTAAAAATAGAAAGAGTGCCCCATGGTTTTCACTAGCTCTAAAAACTGAGTTAGGTGTAGTGAGATCACTTGAGCGAAGGTGGCGAAGAAATTATGAGGTGGCTGCCCGGGATTTATACAAATCTGCACGTATGAATTACCATGCCGCAATTAAGCTGGCAAAAAAATCATACTATTTAGAGGTTACCTCTTCTTCTGACAAGGGACAGAAGGAGATCTTTAAGATAGTTAAGAGCTTTACCAACCCTACAGCACTCTCTCAGAAAATTCCACCTTCCCTCCCGTTTTGCAATGACATAGCTAATTACTTTGAAAAGAAAATCTCGGACATTGTTAAGGATTTTCCACCTATGCTACCTACTTCGACAAATGTGGAAACAATGAGGATAGGCTCCGTGACAACTAACATCCCTCGCTTTGACTCATTTACGCCCATTTCCCAGACTCTCACCAGGCCATTTTAGCAATAAAATCTGGATCTCCATTTGATCCCTGCCCGCCTATGGTCCTGCGGACCTTGGTTGAGGAGATAAACCCAACTATCAACAGTATTATCAACTCTTCACTGGCCACAGCAGTAATCCCAGGTGACTGGAAGCGTGCAGCGGTTATGCCACTTCAGAAAAAAGCCCTGCCAGATCCAACCACTCTGTCTAACCTACGTCCCATTTCCCTACTCCCTGCGGTGTTTAAGTTGACGGAAAAATTTGTCAACTATCAACTTACGAGTTTTTGGGAGAAGAATAACATCCTGCACTCCAATCAATCAGGGTTTCGATCCAGACATTCGACTGAATCTGCTCTATTATTTTCCGCAGAGACTTTACGAATGGCACTGGACCAAGGGAAGAAGGCCGTCTTGATTTTATTCAATCTATCGGCGGCCTTCGACACGGTCTCACATTCTATCTTGATTGACCGTTTGGATAACGCAGGTATAGGAGGAGTGGTGCTGGCATAGCTTACAAATTTCCTCTCCCAGAGACGTCAGGTAATATTACTAGGTGACTTCAAATCTGAAGAAAAGGCTATCAGCTCAGGGGTACCACAGGGCTCTAGTTTGAGCCCTGTACTATTTAATCTTTATATGGTTCCCCTGATTGAACTGATCGCCTCCTTCCAGATTGAAGTCATATCGTACGCTGACGATACGCAGCTGATCCTGGTGTTGGATAGGGAGCTGCCTGGGGCTGAGGAAAATCTGATGAACTGCCTCACGGCTACATTTGAGTGGATGAATAACAATCACCTCAAGTGTAACTCAGGGAAGACAGAAATATTGCCCTTTGGATCCCATAATCTGTTCTCCCCTAAACAATGGTGGCCTGAGGGTGCAAAAGCCCCCCCTAATACTATTTTCTCTGCGCGAAACCTGGGCATCAAATTTGATGACCAACTTTCATTCAAGCAGCAAGCGGTAGGTGTGGCTAGCTCATGTTTCCAGATTATCAAATCATTGAGGAAGGTTTTCGACCTTCTCCCTCTGGCAGCCAGGAAGACAGTGGCAGTAGCATTGATAACATCTAGACTGGACTACTGCAATAGCCTTTATGCAGGTACCAACAAAGCAGTGCTCCATAGGCTGCAGATGGTCCAGCATGCTGCTGCCCGCCTGGTACTTCGCTGGCCGAGAAGGTCTTCTGCCTCTGCTGCACTCAAGATCTTACACTGGCTACCCATTCATAAGTGTGTCTTATTCAAGGTCCTTGTTATCACCTTTAGAGCCTTTCAGTTACAAGGACCGAGATATCTGTTAAATGGCTTTAAACGCTACCTGCCAGCACGCTGCTTGAGGTCCGTCAACCAGAATCTTTTGGTAACTCCCAGATTTAGATTGGCCACCAAAGGAGGGAAATCTCTTTTTGTACTAGGCTCAAGAGCTTGGAATAAATTGCCAGCTCAGCTTCGGCGCATAGTTAAGGAGAGTGAATTCAGGAAATCTTTGAAGACATGGATCTTCTCACTCTCCGATGCGGCCTGTAGAGCACTAGTGTAAAGCTTGTAATGCGTTGAAATTGCCTTCTGTCCACCAACCTTTTCCAGCAGGGTTGGGTGTTGAGCGCCAAGATGCTCCTTGGAGCGATAGTAGCGCTATATAAGTGTGAGTTTACATATGAGTTTACACTTGGTGACCGCATGGGCGCCTGTATCAGCGCAGTGAGATGCTTTTGCAGAGGGCACAAAGACCGGCAACGTGGAACTGCGCACAAATAGAGGCGAGGCCATAACGAACATTGGTGCTGGTGTTGGTGTGCCCCACTCAAGAGTAGATCCAGGAGTGCTGCCCCGGTGTGGGGTGCTTGGGGTGGCCCCCACTTCCCCAACCCACTGTAGACGGCTCTGAACTGCATGTCTGTATAGCACTGAGGTGGTAGGAGGCTGTCGCCTGTGGCACTGAATAGGTAGGTGTGGACCGGAGGCCTACAGACCAGCGTTTGGTTGAGTGTACCACAGACTGCGCTGCGTGCAACCAGTCGGGATTACTGAGCAGTGGGGGCAGCCAGGTCGTATACAAGCTTGTCCTAACGATGGGCAGGAGTGCTGGTGTGCTAATCTGCCTCCATCGTAGGGGACAGGGCGATTGTACGCGCTGCAATGGGGCGAGTGAAGGGCAAACAATATGATAATGAGGCAGGAACCGATTACGTACCTGACACAGTAATATCGTTAGATGGCTTCCAGCAGGCTAGCTGCGCAACAACAACTACCAACACGGCAGTGGCGACGGACAAGCTGGATTTGATTTTACAAGAGGTGCGATACTCTAGGAAAGCCATAGAGGCCCAAATAGGCAATATTACGTCTGGCCTGTCGTTGCTCGGGGTGGATCACTCCAAGCATGCAGATAAAGTGAAGGATCATGCAGTGGAACTAAAGGACTTGTCCCCTCAGCAAACCCAAAACACCGCCGATATCAAACAACTCCAGTCCCAGGTAGCCACCCTCATGGACCGCGTGGAGGATGCGGAAGGGAGAGCAACATCTGTATAATAGCATTGCCGGAGAGAAGCGAAAGGGCTGGCGCATGGAGGGTTGGCTCAGGGAACATGTAACTTCGGAGGGCCTTTCTGACCATTTTTGCATTGAACGGGCACATAGGATCCCCACAGGCCGCACGAAACCGGGGGCCCCACCGAGGCAACTCATAATCAAACTGTTGAACTACAGAGACTGGGATGTGTTGCCACAGAAGTCAAGAGAGATGCTCCAAATTAACTTTGAGAACACCAAGGTCTCGATGTACCCAGATTACACACTTCTAGTGCAGAAACAGCGCTCCTCCTTTTTGTCGGTCAAGAGGAAACTACGAGAACTGAACTTGCAATACGCCCTCCTCTTCCTGGCGCGGTTGAGGATTATTCATGAACAGAAAACATATTTCTTTGAGAGCCCAGGTGATGTGGAGGAATGGCTGGAGGCGATGGAGCTAGGGAGGCGATCAATGGCTAACTCCCCGACCTCGACATCTACTATGCAAGGGGGCCGTGCGATGGGACGCCGTGTTTCAAGATGACTACCCAAAAGAAACACACAACTCCGGCCTACGACTCCACAGATGCAATGCGACAAGGAGACGGTGATCCTGGCGGTCTCCTCCTTCCGGACTACGGCGCAGATCGGCGACCAGACTATGTCTGAAGTAGACATCCAGAAATCGGACTCAGATGGGAGTGTGGCCCTGTTTCCCTCAGTGACCCCACAGACTGCGGACGGACTGATTCCCTAGAATGAGTGGGTAGGCGAGTTAGTTTCAACCCAAGTGCTGTGAGGACAGCGCGCCGTGTGATCTGCTGCAGCGCCGTGTGATCTGCGGCAGGATACCTTGCGGCTTGATTCACCGGCAGCGGCTTCTCGGCAGCAGCTGATTACTTCCCTTTCTCTCCGCATTCACCAGCTACTCGCGGTACCCGCTCCGCGGGTCCCGCGTCGTGTGGGCAGTTACTTACAAACTACTTGCTATCAGAGGGGTCAACTGCCATTCGAACCTGCAGGGCTGCGAGCGAGCGGAGGCGCAGGACTACCAGTCCCAGGAGCGCCCGCCCGCCCTCATCGCATACACCTGGGCAGCTCTCCCTGCAGGCTCCTCCCCCTCATTTAGATCCTACAAGTAGATTGGCCTAGTCCCGCTGCGCGGGAGCGACCGGGAGAAGACCGGGACAAGGGCGGGACCGTCTGTGGCCGTCCGTGGTCAGACATGGTTGGGTTGGGCCTGAACCCCTGGTAAAATTGATTTTTATGTTACATATGTACTCTATACTTATTGTTTGGGACTCGAAGGAGCATTGAGTCTGATTGTCCTTGAAAGGGAGGGTGATACACTGCACTCTAAGGGTAGTAGGTAAATCAAGTTGGAAATCATCATGCCTTTGAGATCAGGGAAAGAACGACTAGTCCAGCTACAAACATCCAAGGGAGCTGTTTCTAGCCCACTGGACGCCTTCATCACTAGAGCCACAGGGATACTGGAGAAAGAAATAGAAATGGTGGAAAAAGGTTGTCCCTAGACTTGGTTACTGGTAAGCGCTCTTCGCTGGGTGGCTTGTCAATAGCCAAAAGTCCCGTTCCCCATGCAGCATCTAACTGCATTTATTCCATGAAGACTGAGGCAATAGTACATGTGGATGGCGAGGGGGTGGCCCTACTTACATCTCCGGCCATCGATGCCCCAAAATCAAATGTTTCCCAGCTAAGGGAGGGGGAAGTAACCCGGAACAATGGTGACAACAATGATAATATGGACAACTATTTCCAATCTAATGATTCTACCTCGTCTACCCCGCTTGAGGACGACTTTACGAGTCCGAGATTGATATCTCGCAAGAGAAAGCACGACTCGAGTCCCGAGGGGGCTAAAGACTTAAAGCAGCCTAAACTGAATGACACACGTAGTCTCCATTTACCAGACCCACGTCCACCCTTGGGTTTTCCTAATGTATATTGTCCCTCTTTCACCCCCTTGGGGTCATCTAATCCTTGCCCAACATGCCTCAACAGTGATGAAATTCTCCTGGTTAAAATCGAGGCCATGTTTAAAACTATTCTCCTACCAGTTTTGGAGCGAACAAGGTTGATGACCTCTAAAATCGACGCTCTGGAGACCGTAGTTAACACAAATTTGGGTTTATTGCAAAAATTATCTACCCCTAGTCCTGCTGCTGGGGCTTGCAATAAGACACTATGTAAAACCAAACCAGCCAGTAATTCCCCAGCAAATAAGGCAACTAATTCAGCTCCAACCGGGATAGCTATTAACAAACTCATAGCAGGGGCAAGGTCAGTTGATACATCTAGTACCACAAGTGGAGGCTCCCTGACACAAGCTCCTAAGAAAAAAGACTTAGCTAAACCCAATTCAGACAGAGTGAAACCATCTACGTCAGATGCCAGGGTAAAACCATCATATAGTACCCCAGCTCAGCCACCCAGTAGACAAAAAACTAACTATCAGCCTACCAGGACGCCTCTTGTGGGCAAACAAAGCACGAGCCTAGCTCCCCGCGTAAACCTACCCCCGGAGGCAACCCAATACACTATAGTTTTAACTGGTGTTGCCCCCTTAAGAGATGGTATTAAGGAGACACACGGGGACCTGCGTAATAAGGCGATATTTTGGTTAAATAAGTACCGTCCCTTACCACCGTCATCCCCAACTGAAATTCTCTATGTAAGGAGAGTAGACTGGGTGGGTAATGGTACCAAAGATCTGGAAGGGGACTGTATCTTAATTTCATTCAAAGATCCCTGGGTGGTTGATTTTATACGACGGAAAGCCAGATTTGCCCGCCAGGGTGATGTACAAACTTTGGGTCTTGCGTATTTTTACCCACAGAGACATAGTAATTACCCCCTAGGTCGAACCCAGTTGAGAGCAAGAGATGGGAGGTATCAAGGGTCAAGACCACCTCATATACCGCAGTACCCCCTACTTTTCAATCACTTTGGGCCCCTGTCTGACTTGGAGCAGATAGATTGACTGCATGCACATAGATTGAAGAATAAACCTGTTGTTGTTAGTGGGTTTGAGGCACATAGATCACTTCAAGCACCAATGGTACTCGAATCCAGCGATCAGTTTGTATCTGGCACAGTGGAAAAAACAGTGGCTATGGTAGAGGGGGAAAGCCCTGATAAAATTGGTATAGGAGAAATGGGGGAGAGAAACATGTTTACACGAACTACCCTAATGACTCCCCTGTCCACCGCTAATCTCGCACAGCACAATACAGAACATACTCCAGAAACATTTAATATAGTGTCCTGGAATGTTGCGGGAGTAAAGGGCCGAATGGACTCCGATGATTGGCTTGAGTTTGTGGATAAATATGACGTTGTGGTACTACAAGAGACCTGGGCACCCAAACCAACTCATAAGGCAGGCTTCATAAATTTTTTTAAACCCGCAATTAAGAGTAGCAAAGGGCGAGCATCAGGGGGCCTGATAACGTGGGTAAAACAGGCTTCGGGATATAACGTCACCGAACTTTATGAGGACAATCCTGACTTACTGGCCATCAAACTGAGTAAGGGAGGCGGACATGATATGATTATTATTAATATTTATTCACGTGGCCTCCCTGGGGGTCGGTGCCCTGCCATTGTGGATGTCCTGGATAGACATCTAGCTGGATTGAGCGAAGACACTTTAATTCTTTTAGCGGGTGATTTGAACTGTACAATTGAGCCGCTCTATGTTGCAGGGGATAGCTGGGGGTCCGCTGAGGATGCAACTTGGAACATACCCGACTTATTGACTAGTAAAACTATCAAAGCAACGGAAGCCGCCTTGAACTGGACTGCATTATGCCTCACTTGGGGGTTAAGGGCGGTAAATGGACGCTCTCTCTCTGACCGTGGTGCCAACTATACTTTTGACAATGGATTGAGGAAGAGTCATATAGACTACCTCCTTTTGAAAATGGAATTTTGGTCACTGATGGTCGATATGGAAGTTGTCCCTCGCCCAGAAAGCGACCATAATCCTTTGTCACTCAAATTAAGGTTGCATGGTATGGAAAGATTGGAAGACCCAGTTCCCTTAGGGTCAGGGGCTGCTGTCCTGTCCAATGATCGTAGGAGGCTGAAATGGTCAAACCTATCAGAAGATGAGTCCCTACAGACCAATATCAAGAATGTGGTTTTGAAAGCATTAAATGAAATGATGTTGAAGGATTTAGGGGGGGACACCTTAGAACCTAACACCATTATGGACCTGCATGTACGTTGTTTTGACCAGCTTAAGCTTCTTCTTTCTAAGCCATGCCAGAAGGGTACAGTACGACTTCACGGTATTCGGGAAAAGTGGTACAATAAAAAATGTAGGGAAGCACACAGTAATCTTGTTTATACTGTTAAATCTAGAAATATGTGTGCTGTAAAGGTGGCTAGGGCCTGGTATAAAAGAGTACAGTGGGAAGCTAAAAGAGAGTGGGAGGATGGCTATTGGGCCGATCTCTTGGATGCCTCCCAGTCGAATAACCAGACAAAATTTTGGGATATAGTAAAATGGGGAAAGGATGTTGATTCCCGTACTCCTACCAATCATGTGTCCCCAGAAGATTGGATAAAACACTATTCAACCCAATTTAGTATGGAGGGTTCTGGTCCTACGCCTATGTCGGATAAGTTGTACATAATGCCCACAAGTGGGGAAAAATTGACTTTTACTAACAATGAGGTGGAGTCTGCCCTCGGTTTGACTCAGCGGGGGAAAGCACCGGGGTTGGATCTTATACCCGCAGACCTGTTAAAAGCAAACACAGACCTCTGGGTGCCATATATAACCAACATAGCCAATGCGATAGCAAAAGGTGCAAGTATTCCCAAATCATGGAAGGGGGCAGAGATTCTCCCAATACATAAAAAAGGAGATAGGTCAAATCCGGGCAACTATCGCCCGATTAGTTTAATCGACTGCCTCCAAAAGGTCATCGCACGAATGATTTTGGCTAGAGTGCAAGGGTGGATGGAATCGGAAAACATATTGTCACCTATGCAGGCAGGTTTTCGTTCGGGGACGAGCACTATTGACCAGGTGTTTCGATTCTCTTTAATTTTCTGGAAGGTGGTTATGCTTGGCGGTGGAACCATCTTTGCCGCATTTATAGACCTGAAGTCAGCTTTTGACTTAGTGCCTAGGGGCAAACTGTGGCGGGTACTGAGGGATCTTGGGTTACCAGGAGAACTACTTGAGTTAATCATTAAAATGCATGAAGAGAACCATGCAAGGGTGAGGTGGGGAGGCCAAGGACAATGTACAGATTCTTTCCCAGTTACTCGCGGAGTTCGCCAGGGGTGTGTCCTTGCGCCCACACTTTTCCTGCTCTTTATTGACCAGGTAGTTAAATTCTTCTCAGCAATCCATACCGATGCCCCATCGTTGGCCGGGACAAGATTCCCTATGCTTATCTTTGCTGACGACACCCTACTTTTATCTAAGACAAGGAAAGGCTTACAGCGGGCCTTGAACTGTTTTGAGGAGTTTTGTGTGAAAAATGACCTCCAGGTAAATGTAGGGAAAACCAAGTTTATGGTTTTAACTAGGAATAACTTTGTCCGTAGCAATGTAACTATGAGTGGGGCCAACCTGGAACAAGTGGAAACCATGACCTACCTAGGGGTAACTTTGGATCACCGCTTGCTATGGAAATGGCAAATTGCTGCTCAACAGCTAAAATTCGCCCAACTTACCGGCTGTCTTTTGCAAGAACAGAAGAGATCCATAACAAAACGGGTTATCCTTGCTTTGAAAATTTACGATACCAAAATAAACGCTGCCATACTTTATGGGGCTGATCTTTGGGGATTCATGGATCTCTCGAGTCTCTACAGAACCCAGTGTAAATTCCTTCGGAATCTGGTAGGGTTACCTCAATCCTCTCCTCTGATACCTCTCTGCCAAGATCTGGGTTGCTTGCCAATTAACGACATGGCAAGATTTAGAGTAGTGGCTCTCTGGAGGCGTTTGTGGACTTCCCCGGATCTTACTCTTTTGGCAAAGGAGTTAGCAGAAGTGAGGTCGATGGAGGGATCTGGAAGAATCCCTTGGCTTCGTTCCGTAAAAAAGAGCTTACAAGATATGGGATTAGAACACTTGCGGGCTTCTCCTGGTACCAACACTTTCCCATCAAAAAAGGAATTCAAGGAATTATATTGGGCCTCGGTTCGCCAATCTTTGGTAAAGGCTTCCAGCTCTGGTAGTCTTACGGGAAGATTCCTAAGTTTCAAACTGGACCCTTTCCGTGAGACTTATTGGGATACCATCACCAGACCACTGGACAAAAAACGTTATCATCAATTTCGAGTATGTACCCTGCCATTGAATTCCTTCACATCATCTTGGGCCAAAGGTACAACAAGCTCCTGTTGTTGGTGCCCTGGCCAAAAGGAAACCGAGGGTCATCTCCTGTTTGCCTGTCCGTTATATTTAGAGCCCCACACTAAATGGATAAAGCCCCTGTTCCAGCGCCTCTCATATAGAAGATCTTCTGAGGCGATCTGGGTTCTAAAAACGAATACCTCAGAAGTGTTTGTGGTATGCCTGGCTGAATTTTTAGGCTGGGCGTGGGCTATAAGGGCCAGAAGGAACACACATTAGCTGTATTGTGTATGACCGTATTAATTTTGTAAATTGTGATATGAATGTTTTAGCTTTTCCAAGGTCAGGTTTATTTTTGTCTTTTCAATTCTTGGATGTTTAATAATTATTTTTAGTTGTGTTTTCAGTGTAATTGAAATACAATCCGACAATATGGTTATTGTTCTCCCAAACAATTGTCTAGTGGTTAAAATGTTTTAAACTTTGTCTTTTATGATTTTATCATCGAAATAAAGACTTTAAAAACCTGAAACCTGAAAACCTGAGTGGACAGTATTACGAACTCACAGCTGAACAGTAACGTATATTGCTGCGCTATACTTACCAACATATTTGTTATACAAGCATTGTATCACTTGTAATTAAGACCCAGGGGCTGTTTTTAATCAAAGGTGCCTCGGAGTAGGAGGAGGCGCTGCATGGGTAGGTTTGGCCACGTACCCCAGTATGCGAAAGCTTTGCATAGATGTTACACAGGTTCCTTTGTTTCCTGTTTTGTTGGGTGGTCCAGTATAGTTCCACCACCGGACCGAGTATTAGGGTTCGTTGGGGAGGGTAATGGTCCTGCGGGGTGCACTCTCTTGCGTTGGCACGGCGCTACACCAGATTTGCTGCCTATACGGTGGCCACATCCAGACATGTGATGCAGATACAGAATAAATTTACCATAATAACGTGGAATGTAAGGGGTCTGGGGTCCATTCAGAAGAGACACAGAGTACATGAGCAGTTGTTGAGGCACAAGGCACAGATAGTGTACCTGCAGGAGTCCCACTTGATTGAGTTGGAAGTAGGGAAGCTGCGTAAAAAGTGGAAGGGGCAGGTGTTCTCAACCACATGTTTGGGGTTTGCGCGAGGCGCCACAATCTGGGTCCGGCATGGAGTGCTGTTCACGATGGTAGAACAGAGAGAGTGATCACCTGGGGAGGTACGTCCTGGTCAGGGGCACCCTAGATGGCCAACCGGTTGTACTGGGCTAAATATATGTGCCAAACTCAGAACAGGACAAGTTCCTGTGTAAGTTGTCAGCTGCCCTGGTGGGGTGGGAGAGCTACCCATGGATTGTTGGGGGGGATTGTAATGCTGCGATGAATGTATTGCTGGATAGGTCGCACCCTCCTCTACATGGGACGTGGGTCTGTAAACAAGCAAATGCATTGTGTGAATGGGCAGAGGGCTGGGGGCTATGTGATGTGTGGAGGATGAGGCACCGACACACAGGGAATATTTCTTCTACTCGCCAGTATACGTTACACACGCGGATCGACAGGATGTACTGCTCCAATACCATTGCAATGTGTAAATGTAAATGTAGTGTATTTTGTAAAGCGCACAGCTGCCCCAACGGGGCGTCCCGGTGCTGTATAACGCTGTGGAACCCTTCCTGGCTCTCCCTGTTAGAAGCCCCTCCTGGGCACCCCCAAGGTGAAGCTAGGCATCCCAGTGTTGTAGGGGCCGTTGTGGAGATTAAGCAAGCTATTGCCCAGAGTTGCAGCGTGGGACCCATGATTAGAGTAGGCGTCGAGGCGAGAATTATCGAGTCCGCGGACATTGAGCTCAAGACCCTGCCGCGTCGGGACTTGAACCCTGGTCCTGGGCCTGATCTCTGCTTCAGAGTCTGCCGCTCTAACCATTGAGCCACACTTCTCCACGCAATGCAGGTACTGACCACCACATATCTAGCGAAGTCCTTCTCCGACCATAGTCCATTAGAAGTGGTGATTGGATGGGGCAGGGTGCCCACCCCAGTGCCAACATGGTGGTTGTGGCCTCAGATGCTAGAGGACTCGGTGTTCCGCACTACCATGTCAGACACCATCAGCAGTATTTCACAGACAACCGCAACACAGCGTCTACTAGGCTGATCGAGTGGGACGTCTTTAAGACTGGCCCGTGGGAAGGCCATTGGGGCAACAGTAGGGGCAAGACAAGAAATACATATGTCTTTGATAGACGTCGAGGAGAAGCTGAAGAGATTGGAGCAGGAAGCTGTGCAGAATGAGGACAAACAAGCCCCCTTGCAGGAAGCTAGAATTAGACATGCCGAACTATTGGAGTCCCTCTGAGTCATAGACCATCAAAAGTACCCTCAAATGACCCACACAGAAGCAGACAAGGCGGGACGCTGCTAGCAAAACTACTGCGGGACGACCCCCCTAACGTGGTGATTATTGAGGTTACTAGCATCACAGGAGGTGTTGCGACTACCCATGGAGAAATTAACGAGGCCTTCAGGCAATATTACGCTAGACTTTATAGTGCACCTGAAGAGGAAGTAGGTGTGGCTATAGATAAGTTTTTATCAGTAGTTCAATGCCCCCAACTGACGGCGGATGCCCGGAAAGAACTGCTGGTCCCAATTACTCAATCAGAAATTAGGGCTGCCATTAAGGGCCTTCCCCGTAACAAGACCCCTGTGTTACAAGGCTTACCAGTTGAATTTTATACCTGCTATGAGGATCTCCTTGTACCCCAATTGGTGATCCTATACAAAGAAGCACTGAAAGAGGGATCTTTGCCCCACACTACAGTGCAGGCGCTGGTGGTGTCGCTTCCGAAGCCGGGCAGGAACCCCACAGATATGGCTAGCTACCGGCCCCTATCACTATTGACAACCGAGTACAAAATACTTAGCAAAGTTATGGCCAACGGATTCCTGCCAACACGACACAAACTGATCCATACAGACCAGAAGGGCTTCCTACCAGCACATAGCACATCCCTGAACACCAGAAGGCTACACCACCTTCTTTCAGAGGACCCGAACAAAATGGACTCTGAGGGTTGTATCTCATTAGATATGCGGCAAGCGTTCAACACGATCAAATGGGAATATATATTTAGGGCCCTTGCAAGACTTGGATTGCCGGAGGAGTACATTGCCTGGATCCGACTTCTATACCAAGCTCTCACGGTTAGAGCGAGGATGGGAGGGCATATCTCGGCGGAATACAAGATACACAGGGGCACGAGGCAGGGTTGCCCACTCTCGCCGCTTATTTTTATACTGGCACTTGAACCGTTGGCATTAAAGGTCAGTGCGGAACTGCTTGTGTAGTGTAGTTCCTATCAGCCTGATTCATGTACGGGCCGTTTTGCGTGGCCCTAATAGCGAATCATAGCGACTCGCTATTGAGGACACGCAAAACGGTATTCATGTAGGAATTGCTAAATAAATAGCGATTCCTACATGTTCTCTATTTGCGAGTAGAAAATTGCTACTCGCAAAAAAAGGAATAACTCCCCATTCATTCCTATGGGCCAAAAGGCCCATAGGAATGAATGGGGAGTATCCCTTATTTGCGAGTAGCAATTTACTACTCGCAAATAAGATAGCGATTTGAAGGGTGCCAGGGGTGTCCAAAGGACACCCTGTAGCACCCCTAAAATGCACATTTGAACAGGTGTTGCGCACACACATGTCCAAAGGACATGTGTGTGTGCAACATGCAACTTAGAAAAATGCTTTTAAAAGCATTTTTCTAAGTTTTTGCTATTTACCGAGAGGTCTGACCTCTCGGTAAATAGCGGCCCAAATTTGCAAAATCGCAATTTTTGAAAGTGTCATGAATAGCATTTAAGGATAGAGATTCCTTAAATGCTAATTCTCGCATATTAGCTAATTCTTCATTAGCGATTTTTGCATTTGGGATTGTGAATCCCAAATGCCAAAATTGCACTTGCAAAAGGCAAGATTCTGAGAATCTTGCCCTTTGCGAGTGCAATTTAGCTTCATGAATCAGGCTGCATATTCCCAATAGGCTCTGCGCATTGGAATAACATAAACGATAGTTTAGACGTAGGACTTAGGTCGACTAGGCCTCTATTGAATATGTTAGACTTAATTATGATTGCCAGCTAGCACAGAGGTCACTAGAAACATTCTCGAATTCACAAGAAGGGATTAGTTTCTGACAACCGCATAAAAGTGACAACTTTGCTCCCCCAAGAATAAGGAGTATATCTCCAGAGTCGCAGAAACAATAGATAGCTATTTTACTCAGTCAATCGTGCATGCTTAGTTTCACCAGAAGTGCAGTGAAACAGAGAGATGGGCGTTTTCAATAAAAGAGGTTATTGATTGAGCAGTCTTCTTTCTCATGCAAGAGAAGTGAATTGCTACAATCGCAATACTTGTCATAAAGTAAAGTGCGTACAGTAAAAGGAGTATTATCAAATAATACTGTAAAAGCATGGTATGGTTTCTAAGCCACACAGTGTTTAAAATAGATAAAAAACATACAATGATAAAATAATGACTAAACGTACTCAACTGGTGCTTTTAAGATACGCCTACCCCGGTGTACCTAACCTAAGCCTAGTACATGGGAAGGAGTAAGTGAGATGTAGTTTGAATTAAGATTGTTTCTGCCAAGAATCTTGATTTGAATTCTCTAAGGGTCTAATCAGCTCCGTACCTTGGTTATAGAATTAAGGAGGTCTTGTATCTGTCTCTCAGGACTCGATCTCCCAGTAACCCGCAAGGGTGACAGGGAAACACTGGAGCTGGATTTCTCTGCAGGAGAAAAGACAGCGTCTCTCTCAGTGCGTCAGCGGGAGGGTCGGCTTCCTTCGGCACTTGCTACAGCAGGGCGTCGGGCAAGTAGATAGTCGATCTGCTCCGAACCACCGTGTGTTTTGCTAGGGCAGATGCTGGTATATTTATACCTGGAAGGTGCAGAGTTTGACGTAAGGCTGGACATAAGACGTCACTAAGAACTCTAAGTTCTTTCAGGACTCCGGGAGTTTTAGGACAAATCAATACAGAAGCAGGGGGAATTCCCGGGCTGCTGGAGGCTTGGTTTCTCTAAGAACACGTTGTGCTTTCTAGGAGTCTATGGGAGTAGCCTTGCCATATTTGGACTGCATTGGCTATGTCTTAATATGGGTATGATTCTTATGCCTATATAAGGATATGATTTGATATAACCACATAAGGGCATAAATCGAGAATATTTAACTAGAGTCCTAGATTCGTCTACAACACTTGATATGGGGACTCTTACATGCCGCATTGTTACAATACGTCCGAAAGTATTGGGCCGCTCAAAGACAAGAGCCCCCTACTAACGAATCTAGTCAAAACATTGTACTATATGGGTAGGGGACGTCACCTCATTAGGTGGTTATATGTAGGACTACGCTCACATACGCAAGTTGATCTGACTCCGCTCCACACCGACTGGGAGGGGGCATGGACAGGGCACTTGCGGATAAGGAACGGGAGAGAGTGTTGGAGCACCCTAAAAGGGTATGACAGAATGCGTGCTTTAAATATATCCAAACTATGATCCTACACAGGGCGTACCTTACACCATGTAAGCTTGACAGGATGTACCCGACAACGCGTCACCACTGCCCTAGATGCCAGGTAGAGGGAGCAGACCTAGCACACATGATATGGTCTTACCCGCAGATTGGTAGATATTGGGCCTTGATCAGGGGACTCACGGCGGAAATCACAAAAAGAGAGATAGATGATACAGTAGGGGGATGCATCCTTGGGCTGCGGAAGGGAGTTTCTAAGTACAAAGTGCAGTATAGATTTGGAAACCTGGTGTTTCTATTGGCAGTGCGAGCAATCACCATGCAGTGGAAGTCGAAGACGCTACCCACTATTCACGCATGGCACAGCGAACTGACGCGGTGGGGTGTTACAGAGAGCGCTGTATTGAGGCGGGAAGAGGCCAGAGGACTGCACAAGACCCCGATCGCAATGGACTGGGACATCATGTTGGAGGCATGTAGATCTTTGGATATAACCTTGGACACTGATGTTGGTAATACCTAAGGTGGCGACAAAACCTATGGATTAGAGTGGCAAGGCCCTCGGTATCTGCAGAAGTGACGTTGGTGTGCGGACAATGATTGAGCTAGTGCCGACGACCAAACCTGGAGAGAATTTCTATGTATATATGCCGGATCAGAGGGTGGGAGGTGGGTAACACACAGTTGCAGTTTTTTTTTAAAGTATGCTATGATCTGGCAAGACAGCAATGTAAAGGTATAGCAAAGTTATGTTCGGTGGGGGTAAGATGACACACTACCACTACATACTTCACCAGGCTTAGATATGGTTAAATCATAGAGCGATCAGAAGATATTACCATGGCCTGTAATGTACGACAGTAGGCTTTTGAAATGTGGAATTTGTGCACTGCTATAATGTGTTGAATGTAATGCCGCAAGGTGCATGATGCACAGATATGCAACCATATATACATGTATGCTGTGTAGAAAAATGAAAATCAATAAAACTTTGTTTAACAAAAACAAATCAATGGTTCACAACCCAACATCGACCTCCTACAGGGATGGAGCCAGAGGACTCTTCTCCTCCTCGGTAATGCCAACACTTCTCCAAATACTGAGAAAGGGAAAATAGTACTGTCCAAAATTGACCCCAAGCTCTGCAACATGGCAGAAAATCCTCATCTAACCCCAATGGCCTCCTTTTTGTAGAGGATATGATTAAAGGTTTGGGGAAGTATGTGGCAACCTTTACAGCTCTCGATAAAGCGCAAGCCAACATGCGCAGTTTTCAACCCAAGTGTTTTTGCAAGGGCCGGCAGAAGGGGTCGTTCTGCCCTTCGCCTCTTCGAAAGACCCTTCTCAAGACAAAGGGGTTTCGTTCGCCTGTTCCAGCCCAACACTTCATTCTTCCCTCAACAAGGTCAACTTTCCCGCTCCAGAGGCTTCAGGACCAGAGGCGCCAACCTCTCCAATACCTCAAGTAAGTACCCTTCCTCCTCATCCTTCTTCTTTAACACAGAAAGTAGGGGGTCGTCTAAAACATTTCCTACACATTTGGAAACAAATCACTCATGATCCTTGGGTTTTAGAAATTGTTCAGTGTTTCAGAATAGATTTCACGGAAAACCCCACTCAAGTTTTAACTCCCAAAGTGTTAAACCTTTCACTAGAGCAGCAAACTATTGTGTCAGAGGAGGTAAATTCAATGTTAATGAAGGGCGCAATCGTAGACGTTCCTTGGGAACGCTTGTTTTTCCTGAGCAATATTTTCCTAGTGGAAAAAAAGGACAAGGGGTAGTGACCTGTAATAAATCTAAAAGAATTGAACCAGTTTCTCACCTACTACCACTTCAAGATAGAAGGTATCCATCTCCTCAGGGACATGCTCTTAGAAAAAGACTGGCTAGTGAAACTAGATTT
The DNA here is from genome assembly GCF_964261635.1 of Lissotriton helveticus. Lineage (NCBI taxonomy): Eukaryota > Metazoa > Chordata > Amphibia > Caudata > Salamandridae > Lissotriton > Lissotriton helveticus. The sequence continues at coordinate 398,697,953 of NC_136070.1, read as the reverse complement.
AAAAGACGCCTACTTCACGATTCCAATGGCAGAGGAGTCACAATCCTTCCTTCAATTTGCGTTGAACAGCCACCTTTAACAGTTTCAAGATCTCCCCTTTGGTCTATCTTCGGCCCCTTGGTGCTTTACCAAGTTAATGAAGGCCATTACCATGGCCATTGCCTCATAATCTATTTAGACGACATACTCATAATGTTCCAAGACCACTCTCAAATTCTGAAAGACTTGAACACCACTGTGATCTTAATAGAAAGTATAGGTTTAATTATAAACAGGGAGAAATCCATCATTACTCCCTCGAGGTCCCTAGAGTACCTGGGCTTTACAGTAGACACCGTGAAGTCTTTACTTTTACTTCCTGCAAAGAAGATATCCAAGATTCGGAAAGAGATACATTATGTTCTGAAATTAGATCTGGTAACCTTAAGGGAACTAGCCAGACTTCTGGGCCTCCTATCATCATCTATCCAGGCTATCTTTCCGGGCCCTCTACATTATCGAGCCCTTCAAAGACTAAAGGGCAGGGCCCTCCATTCGGTCTTTGGTAGGCAGACAAAATTCACATAGACACACAAGCCAAGGCAGAATTGACTTGGTGGTTAGAGAATCTAAATGCTTGGAACGGGAAAGCCATTTTTGGGACTTCCCTGGATTACGTACTGGAATCAGATGCCAGCCTTCATGGCTGGGGTGCTTTTTTTCAGAATGAGAACACTGGAGGCTTACGGTCCCATTCGGAGAGTTTGCACCACATAAACTTTCTGGAGTTAACCGCCTGGCTTTATGCCCTCATGATTTTCAAGCAATCCCTTCAGGGGAGGTCAGTCCTCCTCAAGATGGACAATATGTCAGCTGTCGCCTATATAAATCGCCTTGGGGCACAAGGTCACCAGACCTCTCCAACCTAGCCAAAAAACTGTGGATGTTCTGCTTGGAACACCACATTTCCCTAGGAGCAGAATACCTTTCCCGGCTAAAGAATGTCTGTGCGGATTGTAACTCAAGGTTCCTGGTAGATCACACCGATTGGAAATTAAACGCAAAAGTATTCAACAGTCTAGACTATCTTTGGGGTCCCATAGAAGTAGACCTCTTCGCGAGCAGACTCACGTCCCAACTTCCCAGATACTTCAGCTGGATGCCAGACCCGGGTGCTCTGGTGGTGAACGCCTTTCTCCAGCATTGCAAAGACATTCAGGGATATGCTTTCCCCCCCTTTGCGATGATCCAATACATCCTTCAGAAGTTGAGGACAGAACGATCTTCAATAGTCCTAGTAACTCCTTTTTTGGCCATCCCAAGCCTGGTTCCCAACGACTTTGGAACTAGCTTACGAAATACCCTTCCTTCTTCCAGCTTCACTAGATCTCCTAAGAGATATAGACGGTTTGGATCACCCTCTTCTTCTCAACGGGACTTTGAACCTTCTTACCTGGAAAGTGTCAGGCGAGTCAATGAAATCTCTGGGCTTTCGGCACCGGCTTCTTCTCTCCTCCAAGAATCTTGGGCCCCCGGTACACACTATAGATACAATGGCATCTGGAAAAGATGGGTTCATCGGTGCACGGAAAGGAACTTGTATTCCGTGGAGGCTCCTACTGTGCATGTAGCCAATTTTTTGGTCAAACAATTTGAAAGAGGTCTTTCCTATCGGTCAACTAACTGTTAGAGATCTGCCATTTCTGCGGCTCACTCCCATTTTAATGGCAGAACTATTGGGAAAAATCCTATAATTTGCAGAATTATGAAGAGTATCTGCCTTAACCCCTTACCTGCGGCCGCGATTTTGTAGCAGTGCGGCACTTCCGCAAATGGGCGGGGCCGCGTCGGCCGTTAGCCGACAGCAGCACTAGCGAGGTAGTGCTGCCGTCGGCCAACGGCCGACAGAAGCAGCCAAGGGGTTAAAAGACCTCCTAAACCTAAATATGACTCTCTTTGGGACACTAATCGACTTCTTGATCTATTTTGTAACTGGCCGAATTATAACTTGCTAGATAATAAGAGACTCTTCATCCAACTAGCTTCCCTCCTTTGTCTTATTTCCTGCCGTAGGGGTTCGTACATTAAAGCGTTGGAAATATCAAATAGATCCTATGACGAGTCCGGTGTCAGATTTGAAATTATCAAAAGAACAAAAACTATGTCCGATATGATCTTTTATCCTAGATTTGACGATTCTAAAGAAGTATGGGTTGTGGATTGCATGAAGGAATATGATTCAAGGATGGACCCTCATCGCACCGCTGGTGTAAACCAACTTCTTATATCCTTTGTTAAGCCCTTCAAACCTTTCCATTCTTTATCCATAGCTTGGTGGGTTAAACTGGCTATGCAGTTGGCGGGCATCAGTCCCCTTAGGTTCCAGCCACATTCTTTATGAGGTGCTGTGGCTAGTCAGTCCTTTTGGAAATGAGGTAAGTTGGATGACATTCTCAAAGCAGCAGGCGGGTCTAGCTCCTATACCTACTGAACACATGTCTGATGTAGTTCTACCTGACTACCAACATGCATAATGGTAGCCTCCGGTCTTGTAATGAAATTGTGATTCTCCTACTACCATGGCCAGAGAATCTGGATTTCATTAAAAACACGGAGGCTAACATTATCCCAACCCTCCCTCCCGGGAGTGGATTTTAACATCTCTTTGACTTACTTCACTCTTCTTCTTCTTCCAAGAACGTTACGTGCAATGTTTTGTTTAGTTTACGATATAATTCAGTTTTTGACTGTATTTTGCCTTATTATGTGTAGTATATTTTACCACTGTTTCTTTCATCCCCTTTACATAGGGTGTTATGTACATCATCACGATCTGTTGCAAGCAACTCTCAACTCCTCGTTTTTCCTCTGTTCCAAGGAGATGCCTTCCCAGCAGGATGCCAGCTTCTGGACTTTGTTGCCTTTGAAAGAACTTTTTAATTTTACTCTCATTGCATTTAAAAGAGGCAGATCTCTGTGCTGCTGTTGCCTAGTTACACTTCTTTATTCTAGAGCTTTGCTTTACGATGTAACTTTTAAGTGGCTGTACTTGAAGTTGCATTAAAAGAATAATGCATAATGTTAGCCTTCATGTATTTAATGAAATCCAGATTCTCTGGTCATGGCAATTGGCCTCAATAAAACACACATGGCCAGAGGGGGTGCATGTTAAAAACAACTCCACAAAAGTAAGCTGCCACATGAAGTTAGGAACCCTCAGCCAATCACGACACAGCACACACAACACATGCAGTGATCACACGCTCCCCATGCCAGACATCTGGACACGGCACCCACTGGCTCTCATTGTGTCCATGCAAAGTCGAGATCCACCTGCATTTGTTATCAGGAGGGAGACATTTATGGCTTCACGACTAGGCTCACATTCCTCTCTCAAAACAGTATACATGAATTGTTTTATGATACTTCAAGAAATGTATAACAAGATGTTCAAAACTATTGCACTTTGAGACAGTCCTCAGACGCGGACTCTATAACTGTGCTCCCGGACATAGTGTTTGATTAAACCAACTGCTCCTGATTTGCCAAACGCTGCTTGTCTTAGTTTTTTCAAGGTAAATTTATATTTAAGCAACATTTTTGCGAGGCAGACAAAAGAGACTGGTGCTTCAAACCCGACTTCAGTCAAAGGAAAGGACCCTGCTCTGACGGATTCACATCAGCGCATCAGGCACTGCAATTGATTGAAAGCTCTGCTGAATCTGCAGGGTGGCGGTCCGCCCTGAAGGCTCCGTCAAATGGGTAAGAGACTACATCTGATCCTTAGCCCCGGCATATGGCCAACTAGGAAGAAGCACAAACATTTTACATAACCGCCCTGCCACTTATATAAATCTGACATATTGCCCACTTCATGTCTCCGAACTGAGCAGTCGCAAGGCAGCCTGGGAGGCGATCCTGCAGGAAGGTTAAGGTTGTTTGTCGCTTGGACCACTGGGCGTAACACAGTCAGTACGCTTGTCCACTGGGTGTGATACAAGGGCGAGGTCGCACCTCTTGGACCACTGAGGATGATATTGATGGTATGCATAGGCCCTGCGTGTGATATAGGGTCAGCACCTTGATCATATTTTTTAGTCTAAGTGTTTTCTCAATGCTATTGGTTTCTTGACATTGTTGGTATCTGAAAGAAGTTTGAGGTTATATTTGCTTGGACCACTGGGCATGATACAGATGTTATGCATGACCACTGGGTGTGATAAAGGGTGTAATTTTGAGAGTAGGGAAAAATTTGGACCTTGGAGATTAGGTGTAGCTTGTACATTGGCCAAGCACGGGTCTTGTGGTTGTCAAGTTACTCCTCATTTCCATGTAAATTGTTGAATTTTTTGTCTTGGAGCAGATATTGACAGACTATCAGGCTCACTTAGTTCTGTGTACCGTGCAAAGCCTCCACTATTCATCGGGTAGCATGCAATAAAGCGCAGGCTAAGGTATTTTTGTTTACAGTGTTGTGTTTTGTTAATAACTTAATGTGCTTATGAAGGTGCTGTTAATTCTTACAATCATTTTTCCATTTCTGCTGCTGCTTTTCAGCTAATTCTTACAATCGTTTATCCATACCTGCTGTTTTTTCTGCTGAATTCACACGTTTGAACGAACCATTGCACTTTCTTTCCGGTTGTAATCCTTCATATGCATTTTTTATTTGTCTTTAATGTCTATCTTTTTTTTTTTCCTCATATATGCCACCAGATGTTATGTGCTCTAGATGGGTCTCTCTGATGCCTTCCATACTGACATTCATGATGCGGCCCCGGGGTCAATATACAGCTACCAGAGATCTCCCAGAGGTGGGTTGTTTCCTTATTTAACTCCCCTGCCTCTTGATGGAATACCTCAGACTAGGGGAGGACAGGACCGACACAAACCTCTGGCATAATCATCGGACCGTTTACTTTTTTGACCAGGCCTCTAGTTTCGACCATACGTTCTCTGAGCTTTCAGCTCGACCAGCCATGTCCATCTTACAAACTTCCATAATGTTTTTTAAACAGTCTACGAATCTGGGAGGAGCCACTGACTTACATTCTTTACATATCTCCCTCCTAGCTATAACTACCACGTAAAATATGAATTGTGAGGAAAAATTGTTAATATTATACCCACATGGTAGACCAAAGAATACTAGCCTAGGAGAACAGGAAATAGTTGTTGATAAAACCTCGCCCAGAAAGCCGACAATCGCCCTCCAATACTCCTGGATCTCAGGGCACTCTAGGAATATATGCATGTCATTTGCTGCTAGGAATTTACAGCGGGGGCAACAATAGTTCTCCTATGTTATCTTGTACAATTTAGCCGGAGTCCAATACACCCGATAGGCCGTAAACAGATGATTCCTCCTTTAGTTGGCCGGTTTTATTAATCTCTGGGACAAGGAGAAAGAGTCTGTCCATATCTTACTAATTTCTTCGGGATAGTCAGCTATGGTGTTACCCCAGAGGCTTACCAACTCATGATCTAGCATTCCTTTTGCCTCTGTGAGCAGTTTGTACCACAATGATACTTCTCGATTCCAGCCTCCCCCCCTGCAAATTGAGTCAAGGATTCCAGTGTCTTTTTCCCGCTGTAATGCCCGGCTTGACCACCATGCGGATAGTTGATAAAATTTAAATCTTGTCAATGACCCATTTGTAAGTGACATCAGAGAGTTCCAATCCATAAGACCTGAATCCACCCATAGATCACCCCATTTCTGGACTCCAGCTGTTCTCAGAGGCAGGGATAACTGGTCCTGAAGACACACTGGTGTGCCCGGAGAATCCCAGATTGGAGTATAGGTATGGTAGTATGGAATTCCCAAGGCCTTCCGGATAAACCCCAATTCCTAAGTGCGGTCTGCAGAATCTTAAGACGGACTTTCTTAAAAAATTTCTGGTCGCCAAACTTAAATAAGAAAAACTCTTGGCCATATAGTAAATCATGTAATAAAGCCTGAAATAAACGGCCCTGTGAAGATGAGTCTAATACGTTAGCAAGTAGCCTGAAGTTTTTAAAATGGAAGGCGTGGCAGTACAATAATAGGTCTGGTAAGGCCAGACCCCCAATCTTTAAACCCCTCCTTTTTTCCAGGCTATCCTGGGAGATTTACAGGCCCAAATAAAAGAACCAATCTTGCCCTGAAGGTTCGCAATTTCTTTCAACGGAAAAGATAAAGGGATGGAATTATATAGAAAAGTCAACTTAGGAAGTATGGACATTTTAATAAGGTTAACTCGTCCATATATGTTTAATGGCAGACTGCCCCATCTTGTTAGTGTTTTAATGATGTCTTTCACTACAGTCTGCCAACTAATTTTCGGGATATTCTTTAGTTCTTGAGTTAAATATATTCCCAAATATCTCATTTTTTGTTTTACACCCCGAATAGGAATATTGTTGTTCCACCCCATTATCTCTATCTTCTCCCTATTGATCTGGTAGGCAGACAACCTTCCGAATTCCTCAGCTAAAAAGAATAGCCTAGGTATAGCTTCTATATGATTGGAAGTGTATAAAAGAAGGTCATCTGCATTCTAAAGGGTTGAATTACATTGTCTTCTCTAATACCACAAACAAAAGGTTCCATATAAATGTCAAACAAAAGGGGGGACAGGGGGCAACCCTGCCGTGTTCCTCGGGACATGTTGAACCAATCAGATAGAGCCCCGGGGCTATTTAATGTCTATCTTGGAGCATTTGCTCGTAGAAGTATTTACAACCAGTTATCCCCATATATTTATTTCACCAATAGAGTAGATTCAAATATAAATTGATCTAGAGAAGCTAGAGCGTATCAGTCCCTCAAAAAGTTCCTAGCTACCATGGTGTTGTCACTAAAGCACATGCAAACTAGGTGCCCCACACAGATCAAAAAACCTAGCAAGTATTGCCATGAGTGGCACACAAACACCAAGGTAGACGCGATCCCCTGGACAGAGAGGGGAATCTTCAACACCAACATAATCGAACACACGTGAACACACATAAAATATGTATGACAAAAGAAGACATGGAGAGAGGCGGCCCTAGAACTATGGGCCATCTTTGAGGAGGCACAGACTTACAATCATTTCCTTGAACTCTGCAAGCAAGGCATCTGTGCCTCCCTCTTACCGTATGTAGGAATGGAGGTGCTCTCTCCGATGCCTGCCATTCCTGCATTAGGTTATACCAATCCACAAGTCAAGGAAGCCGGGGGCCCCCCCACCGAGCAACAAACTACTAGATCTAGATGAGGGAGGCCAACAGGCCACCAGGTCCAGGCAATCCCAGCACCACCCTAGTCCAGTGCTATAGCTCCCTGAAGCTCAACCCAGTGTCTGTCATGCTCGACCCATCAAACCCCAGACATGCAGAATCTGCACTCCCGCTCGTCCGGGTGAATGCACTTGGGTGACCAAAGATTCATAGCAGTATTGGACAGCAATACAACCAGTGAGGGTGAAGAGAGGGGCCCCAGTTCTTTGGGATCAGATGATAAGAGGGGAGCTGCAGGGTATGCTCAGGTAGCCCAAGGGACAACAGAAAGTGAGTACGAGAGCAAACTCCTACCCAGAAAAATGGCACCTACCTCAAAGCAAAGGAGACAACCCTGCTCGGATTTAGAGGAGAGGCGTGAATTAAGAATGGAGAGAGAGAGCTCTCACCCTGGGAACTGGACAAGTGAACAGAGCAGTGCGCCCTCCACCTGAGGAGGGCGAGGGTAGGTGTAGAACATCATCCAGATAGGAGTCCAAGGCAGAACTAGGATGAAGGCTTCTGCCTGGGGCCAGAGCCTCACCAGATTATCAGCATAGGAGAGGGACCTACCAACTGATCAGGAATCAAGGTAGCCTGGAACTGCTTCAATTAAGACATAGGAGAAGCAACATGGCACCTTTACATGCGCACGAGGAGAGAAGCGATGAAGATGTCCGCTGCTCCGCCCGAACGTGCGGTGTAGACAAACCAACCCCAAGAGAGATATCGACTAGAGAGGAACGCAAGACCTTCGCGCAACCATTTTGCCACCTGTTAGGCCACTGGACCGAAAGGAAGGACCAGTATGACAGACCCTGGCCGAAGTAGGAATTATTCAAACCTGAGGACTTTGCCATTGTGGGGGACTGTATCCGGCATGGAGGGGGAGATCCCAAGTGGAACTTTCCCTACATGCAGGATTGCCTAATGAACCGGGAGCACTACACTAGAGAGAAACCTGCAGTGCTGCCCCAAGCCAAAATGTGCCCACTGCTGCAGAAGTGCATGTCAGGGACCATCTATGATCCTTGGGCCCAGATGGATAAGGAAGGGCTCAGAACCAAACTGCTGCCATTGTTGGATGGGGTGGGGAAGTGGGTCTCATGTTTCAAGAAGAACATCGTGGGGATAAACCTAGCAATAGGCAATGTCAAACGTCTCCTAAGCAGTCTCACTAGAGAGCAGACCAACATGTTGTTCGCCTGAACCCGCATCCCAGCATTCACACTTACAAACCCTGAGCATGACAGGGCTGCATTCAATTCCTACAGACACCAAATATTGGTGTCCCTGACTGAACTATTCCCTGATCGCCCAGATGTAGGAGGGTTGATAGCAGAAACTATGAAGTCTGGCAAGACCATCACATACTTTCTAGACAGAATGAGGGAACAATGGGGGTAAGAGACAGGCCAGCCATGGACCGATACGGGTCCCCAGGTTTAATTTTTATTCAATATCCCCAAAAAGGGGCTGCCCACCAAAATACAATGAATTGGTCAGCATAGCAGAGTTAGACACCAAACTGTGGTGGAAAATACAGGCCCGCATGTTACATTATTACAAAAAGAAAGAGGAAAAGGACAGGTAAAAGAAGGAGAAATCCCAGAGAGACACAACCAAATTGGTCTAACACAAATTGAAAAAGACCGCCCTCGAGGGGGCCGCGTTGGCTGCTAGTGTACAAATGGCACTTCTGTTAAAGGAGGCTCCCCCGCAAAACCCCAGAGGGTTTCAACCCAGGTACAACGGCAGAGCTCAGGGAGGTTAGCAGCAACAGGACCTCAGAGAATATTATTATTGCCACCAAATGGGCCACATAGCTGACCGATGCCGCTTAGAAGCTTATCACGAGCAGAGATCGATAAATCTGGGTCAGTCCTCTCAGAATCCTCATCCTCCAAACCAAGCCCAAAGTAACCTGAATGCACCATACAGCCAGCCGCAGGGATATCAGACAGCAATTGCACCACCGCAGCAGGTAACAGGTGGTTGGTCAAACTTGTGACAACAGAAGCAACAGACGGGGACCTCAGCCCAACAAGGACATCAGCAGAGAGGGGTAACTGTCTGGTGAGGCAATGCCTTTACAGAATCGCACCTCAGTACAACTTTTAAAATAAAGACAAGTAAGATAACATTAGGAATTCCAAGTCTTTTACTTGCGTTTGGGAAACTCAGGGCTGCTACGTTGTGTCGATCGGGAAACCGCACTAGAGTCGGCCATTCGGGTGCACACAGGAGGCTAGGCCCCACTCTGCTGCTTATCCCCCAAGGCTGGGTTGGCTGGCTACACCCTGGGGGAGGGCAGTCTGACGAGGTGGCAGGGAGGTCAGCACTGGATGCCTATTCAGTGCATAAAAGCAGGCACCCCGGTACTGCCATCCAAGTCCAATTGGAACGGGTTCCAATATCCGGATCAAGGGGGCGTGGACAAGCTAACAACCGCTATGGCCACTCAGCGCTGAAGCTCTGGCGCCTGATGCCCAAACTACGCTGAAACAGCCAGAATTTGCATCCGGCACACATTAAAACGCTGCGGGAGCCCCCTGGAGCATATCCTGGCCACCTCTGACACCGTAGGCTGAACACGGGGGCCGAGCTGCACCGGTAGACGGCGAGAAAAAATCAACACTGAGCGGTAAGCGGTGGAGGCCCAGCCTACTTCGGCGGCCCCGGGTAGACAGGGTCCTCGGGTGAGCCTGAGGTCGGATTTGCAGAACTCCGCTTGGACCCACCAACTTGACGGGAACACTTGGCCCTGAAATCCGAAAAGCCGGACCCCGCACAGGTAAAAGAACGGACCCCCAGGCCCTGTGGAGCTCGAGATCGGGTGAGTGGGGAGGGGGGAACGGAGGACTGGGCCTGGCCGCCGCCGCCGGCCTCCCCTGGTGCGGGTGCCATTGCTGCGATGGGCCTGTACTGGTCTCTGGCCCCCTCGCTCCTTCAGCGATCCATCGGGCCCCCACTCCCCTTGACTGCTGTTTGGTGTCAAGAATCGCTACCGGAGAAGTGAGCTCGGTGGCACCCGACTTTGGGCCCTGAAACTGCAGGAGAGGTCTGGAGTCACCGTTGGTGGAGCTCTTGGGGCACCCATCTACACCCCCTCCACCCTCATATTACATCTGAAATAGCACCCTAAGACATCACCCGCACCTCTCCTAACCTCGCCCCGCTCAAGTGCCTAGAGGGAATCTGAGAGGTACACGAGAGACATCAGGGACGGATTACCCCCATTTTGCGCTCCCCGGAGGCCTGGAAAGGCTCAAACGCTAGAGTGGAAGTCCCCCCTTCATAAACAAGTCGGTCTGCTCCGGTTCCTTACAATAAGTCATTGAAGTCGTAGTACAAGGAGAACTACCACCTCACAGGGGCCGCCGTTACGAGAGAAGGTTTACTGGAGGCATGGCACGTGGTCCTGCATTACCTGTTGCACCCCTGGGGACAAGGATAAGAGAGTAAACTGAACCCGGGAGACACGCCGCATTGCCGGTGGCCTCATTCTGGCACATTCCTGCACTTCAATAGAGTCCCTCTCGGTACTGCAACTCCCGAAATTACTTCCCTGCAAAGATGGGTTGGGGAGACCTGAAACACCGCAAGATCAGCTTCAACAAAGTCGAGAACACAAAGCGTCTGTACCGCGACCACGAAAGGGAGGAAGGCCCGGAACGTACAGGGCCTCTGCAACCCATGGATGGGGTGGCCACCATAATGGCAGAGCTCCGGGCAGGGTTTTGTGGCACTGACGCATGGCTTGACAAGCTATCTTCTAGGCTCGATAGGATGGGAGAAAGACAAGAGGTACATACCACTCGACTGAATGAGGCTGAACACAGAATATCTACTCAAAAAGACCGGTCTGTAGATGTGACACGCAGGCTTGAACGGGTGGAAAAACCATTGAAAACGGTAGCGATCAAGAATGAGGACCTTGTGACCAGGTCCAGCAGAAATAATATTTGCATATTGGCCTGGCGGAATCCACAAACATGGGCCACCCGGAACATTTTCTTGAAACCCTGTTGACTAAACTGCATGGCGCCGAGAACCTCTCTAAAAACTTTGTGGTGGAACGGGCGCACTGATCCCTTGGGCCGCGGCCTCCCACTGGGGGTCCTCCTTACTCTATTGTAGCTCGCCTGCTTAAATATAGGGACCAGGGCACGGTCCTCCCGTTGGCCCAGGAAAAATCCTCCATGCAGTATCAGGGGACTGTGCTCCCCTTTTATCCAGATCACACCAACGCAGTGCAGGAGGCCCTGCAGAAATTCCAAGAAGCTAAACGACAACTCCGTGCCCTGGGTCTCTAATACACAATGCTCTATCCAGCAAAATTAAGAGTCATGGTGGAGGGTAAGGCCCGCTTCTTTGAAAACGCTACCCACACCCTCGCCTTCTGTAAACAACGACAGGGATCAGTTCAGTGAAATCCTGCACAATCTTCTGGACACTCTTCCCCAGAAAACCAAATGACCTCCAGCGCTGACCTCATTGATGCGAGCTGAAAACCCAGAACTCTATCATCAGTAACAATATGTTGACCTAGTCATTTTATTTTTTCTATATCAGTGAAATTTCTTCCCCCATTGCAGACTTCCTTTTTTTTCGGGGGATAAAATGTTAGGCTGTTTCAAAAGTTTTTTATAATGCTAAAACTACATAGTGTCTGATATGGGTATCGTGTGTCCGAGGCGTTGCCCACCCCATTAGGATGACTCCGATTCTAATTCTGGGTTATTTCTATTCCCCCTTTTTCGGGATACTAGGGGAGAATTCTTGGGGCCTTTGAGCCCAGGTGTGGGAGGTGGGTGGTTTTTGCAATATGTGTGTAATGTGTTGTATTTTTAGTTATCATGCCGGCAATATGTATATCTCCCCCTCATATTTGTCCCTCTGTTGGTTCTTTTTGTTAATAACTCCTGGCTGGAGTTATGCAATATGGCTAAGCAGGTATATGATCCTTTATCGCTGGGTATGGCTGTAGCTACATTGGTAGATGTTAATATTATCACGTGGAATGTACGGGGGGCTTAATAATCTGAGAAAATGTAAATTGGTATTAGTATATCTCAGAAGACACAAGGTCAAAATAGCCTTTCTGCAGGAAACCCACCATCCCATACAGGGGACCCCTCCCTTTGCATCCTCCTGGGGACCCCACCGGTTCTTCGCAAGCTATAACACCTACTCTCGGGGGGTCGGTCTCATTATCCACCACTCCCTTCGGTTTATGCATATAGATAACATATTTGATAAACAGGGACGCTACTTATTGGTGATGGGTACACTCCTGGGCCAGTCGGTCCTTTCCCTAAATATATATGCCCCTAATGTGGACGACCCCAATTTGTTTGAGAAACTACTTACCCTGCTAAATCGTTATGACTATGATACAATCTTCTTAGGGCGACATGAGCCTGTGGCTTGACCAAACGTTTGACTCCTCTAACCCACTTGCCACCTCCAATACACGGTCATGTGGCGTGATGAAGGACCTCATACAGTCCTTGGACCTGCGAGACCTATGGTGCAGGCACCATCCCATGGCCCCCCAGGTACACCTTTCACTCTGCACCCTACTCCACACAAACTAGTATAGATTATCTCCTAACTGACGCAATGGGTTGTCAATGGGTCAAGGGGGTGGACACACTGCCGCATACTCTATCGGATCACTCACCGGTACTTATTCACCTGCGCATTCCACACTCCGCCGGGTGGGAACGCAGATGGTCATTTCCCGCATCTGCATTACTAAACGAGGTCTTTTAATCGGAGGTCCAAGAAGCCATTACTGAATATTTGCGCCTCAATACAGATACGATAGATCGCTATTCCATGCTATGGGATGACTTTAAGGCATATATTCGGGGTGTTGTTATATCCAAACTGGCTGGGGTGTTGCGGGCGATCCGGGGCAGCCTTGCTAGAGTGGAAGCTGAGTTAACGCTGTTAGATGCGTCCTCACCAGACCCACAAACGCAGAATAAACAAAGCGCACTCATCTTAGAGTTTAACGAACATGCTGACAGAGAGGCGTCCCTGCTTGGGAAGTACCAGACAGATCGTAGATACGGGGAGGGAGAGTGGCCCGGGAAGACACTAGCGCACCTGGTGTGCTCTTCCAGGGGTGCTGAACACATAGCGACAATCATACTAGACGACGGTACGGTAGCAACAGATGACACATATTAGCAGAACTAGTGACATATTACTGCTCCCTCTACTCTACCACACTCCCCAAGGACTTCTTCCAACACCTAAAATACCTGGAAGAGGTTGCCATGGTCTGGCTTACAAAGGGTCAGGCTGACTTCCTGGCAGACCCCCTCACGGTGGGGAAGTTACGCTTGCTATTGACGCCCTCAAGGGTTCTTATGCACCGGGACTCGATGGACTAACGGGGTCTTTTATAAAGCCTTCAAGGAGAATTTAGCGCCACAACTTCTGGAAGTCTATGCAGAGGCCCAGGAAACCAGCGCCCTCCCTTCCTCTATGAGATAGGCAGCCATCTCTCAAGCCAGGTAAAAAACCCACAAGCTGCTCTTCCTATCGCCCCATCTCCCTCATACATTTCGACAGTAGCATCCTTGCCAAAATGCTATCTACTAGATTATCACTGTTGCTGGAATAAATACTCTCCCCAGTACAGTTGGGTTTTATTCCACACCTCTCCACAGCCCTCAATCTGAGAACAATCTTTTCTGTTATCAACTGCATAGAACTCACTACCCCTGCAGCTTTATTAGACGTGAAAAAGGCCTTTGACTCACTCGAGTAGCCTTTTCTCATGGCCACACTGCGCAAATTGGGTCTTCCTTTTAATTTTATAGCATTGATTACACTGCTCTACTCATCTTCAACAGCCCGACTCTGAGTAAATGGTTCTCTGTCCCCTCCCATTCTGATCATGCATGGAGCGCGACAAGGATGTCCGCTATCTCCATTATTATTTATAATAGCACTGGACCCTCTGATCCACCATATGCAGGAAAAGCACATGTTCCCGGGCTTAGTTTCCTGACGGCCCCCTACTAATGTCCATGTATGCGGACAACATCCTGCTTTTCGTTAGACATCCCAAAGATAATTTACAAACCCCCCGGTGGAGGAGATGGGACAATTTGGGACCATTTCGGGCCTAAAGATAAACTGGGGCAAGTCGGTTCTGTTTCCCATCACAGAAGCAGCCTTAGCAGACAAGATCGACTATCCATTGCCAGTGGCCGTAGATACAACTAAATATCTCAGGGTACACCTCCACAGAGATAAAGGTCAAGTCATACGCTTAAACTAAAGTCTGCAGTTGAACAGCTGGCATCACAGGTAGAGAGGTTGATACAGCTGTCCCTATCTATGGCAGGTCGCATAGCGCTAATTAAAATTAAAGTACTGCCCCGTTTCCTTTACCTGTTCCGCACTATAACCATTCCATCTTCCAACAAATTTTCAATCAACTGCGGGGACTGCTTATAAAACTAGTTTGGGCCAGTCGCAGGTCGAGAGTCTCCTGGGATACTCTGAAACTCCGGTATAACCGGGGCGGGTTCACGGTCCCGGATCATCAACTTTATTTTTGGTGGCATAGGCCCAATATGCATATCACTGGTTCCATCCGGACGTCTGAATACCTTACACAAAACCCGAACGGGAAATAGCATTCCCAACACCATTGGAAACTTTACTCCCTAAGGGCGTACCACTAGACCCACACGACATTCAACCCCTTTCTACCACCTGCTGGGCCTGGTGTAAACTCAATACCATGTTGGTTGATGGCCCTCTTTACTCGTCGGCTATTCCCCTGCCAAATAATCTGTTCCTCCCACTTACCAATGAAAAGTTGGTACAGAATACCCTTGCTAAGCTAGGTGTGGATACTTTTGGCTCTCTCTTTCCCGAGGACCGGGCACGGACACTGTCGGACTTAGCGGAACTCCCAGGGATGACTTATATGGACAATTTCATAGTTGCTAGACTCCTGGGGAAACTTTGCTCCAGCATCACTACTTTTCCCTCCCCTTATGCAGGCTTTACCCCTCTCACTTTGCTTATTACAGATAAAGAAGGAACACACCTGGTTCCTAAGCTATATTAAGCCTGTATGACACTCAAAAAGGTACGGCACAGAGGGGTCCAACAGTGCTGGGAGGAAGATCTGGGGCCTTTCCTGACAGATAAGGAATGGGCATTCTGTCTTGAGCAAATCCTGAAAATATTATCGAATCATAGACATAAGTTCCTTCACAAGTCAAGTCAAGTCAAAGTTTTTATTTGTAAAGGTACTCATCAGAGGACCACAAATATACATTTACAACATTCAAAAGAAAAGTAAAACATAACTTCACATATCAATCAATATAATTTTAAAAAAGATTTAAGAAATTTATAAAAGTTATAGCAAACAAGTTCATTTGGAGGCTGTTTACACAGATCCATTAATTCACTCACTCGAGTAATTCTACAAGATCGATAGATGGGAGCGAGGTATCTTTTCCGAGCAGTAGTTACCATTGAACTGGGGCATACATACAACAGATGCTCTAAGGTTTGGTCTCCCCCCTCACACAAAGGACAAATCGTGGATCCCCCTGGCTGCCATTTTACGGTATAAGATAATATGGGTAAAATACCCAGTCTTAACAAAGTAATCGTCCTCCTTGGGCCGTGTGGCAATGAAAACCCAATATATGGTCGTTTTTGTTTATATTCCAGGGAGTTTACAAAAGATTTGTACATAGACAGTTTTTTACAATGTTGGTAGTCTAGTTGATAGCTTAGCTTCGGAGTAAAGCATTTTAAAAAAAGTTTCATTTGAGCATTTGACCAACCTTTTAGCATTTCCGGGGTAATCTCTGCCATTTGAAAAATAATTTTCATATTTTTTAAAAATGTTTGATTTTTCGATGCGTCCTCCAACATTTCCTGGCCCAGCAGATATCTTAATGTCCCTTCTTTTGCATGGAGTAGATTGTAACTCCATCTTATTACATTTGCTACCGCCGTGGCATATGAGCTCGTGATCGAAAGTTCCATACGTAATGCTTGAACTGGTGTAGAGTCGGAAACTTTCATTATCCTTTTTAAAATTTTTCCCTCCTTACGATCCATATAGGACCACTGTGCCATTGGAATGTATTCTGTTGCGTATGACAAAACAGGAGGAATTTTTGTTTTATATATTTTTATTAAAGAAGAGAAATGCCGATTCCCAGTTGTCCGGTATAGCCTTAGGAGGGCCTCAGTATGCACCTCAGACTTCCTCTTCAGATTTTCTATATGACTTTGATTAGAGTTATTTTTTGTGAGGATCCTGCCTAAGTATGGATATTCGTTGACTGTTTCTATCTCCTTTCCACCTATACTCCATCTATATTTGACAATAGATTTCTTCTTTGAGAAAACCACAATTTTTGTTTTGTTTAAATTGGGAACTAAGAAGTTAGTTTTAGAGTAGTCATGAAGGATGTCCAAAGATTGTTGCAGACCATAAGGAGTAAGATCGAGCATCACGATATCATCGGCATATAGTAGCACTTGTATATTTTGTTTAGCAATTTTAGGGGACAGATTTGAACCTTGAAATAATTGTTTAGGTAAATCGCTGAGGTATAGGGAAAATAATAATGGGGCTAAGAGACATCCTTGCTTTAGGCCGTTAGATGTTTTTATCCTTTCTGTTAATCCTTGTTCGCCTCCCATTTGGACCTGACTCCATGTATCAGTGTGGAGGTTCACTATTGTTCGGAGCAGTAAGTCTGGGATGCCAAGTTCCTTAAGTTTAAACCATAGAGTAGGGCGATCTACTCGATCGAATGCCGTTGAGTAATCTACGAACACCGCATATACCGCCTGGGATTTACCAGTTACATATTTATCTATTATTGTTTGTATTATAGCGATGTTGTCCGTTACTGAATGTTTTGGCCGAAAGCCAGCTTGAAACATAGGAATTTTTTTTGATGAGAAAGCCCATTCTTTTAATCTTTGTAGTACCTCCGCTGCGAATATTTTTCCAGCAGCATCCATTAAAGCAATTTGGCGATAGTTTTCTGCGGTTGTCCTGCTTCCCTTTTTGTATATTGGAATGGTGGTACTTCCCTGCCAGGATATAGGAATCTGTCCAGTGTTAAAAATATGATTGAATAGATTTGCTAACAATTTACTCCACTCCATTATATTTGCCTGATAGATCTTTATTGGGAGCTGGTCTGGTCCAGAAGCTGCTGTTTTCCTAGCTTTTCTTATATTCCGTTCCACTGAGATCGTTGTGACTCTATATACATATGGGTCAACGTCATCACTACCTTGTTCTGTGCTTTTCCCCTCAAAGTTACCCTGGTTTGCTTTATATAAGTCCATTAAGTAGGATTCCCAGTCCTTTGGAGTAACGGGTATTGCTTGTAACTTTTTTTTTGTACCAGTTAGTTTTGCTACAAGTGACCAGTACTTCCGGGAATTCATGTCTTTTGCCGCTTCTTGAATATCCACCCAATTCCTGTCTTGATTTTCGTTCTTTATTTTTTGCTTTTTCCTTCTAAGTTTATTTTTTAGTTTATTTATTTCCTTCTTAGTTGACATAGAGTTGTTCAAATATTGAGAACGTACTAATCTGTTCAACTCTTTCTTAATTATATTTAATTGGGTATTTTGTGTATTATTTTTATTGCGGTTTTTAATCTCATTATTCACACCTTTAGGAGCGCATTGCAGTTTGTCCATTAATAGATTTTTTAGCTTATTGGTAATGAACTCGAAATCTTCTATTGGATCATCCAAGGTAATTTCTGTTAGGAGATCTTTCTGTTCGATCAACCTCGATATTCTGTCCAATACTTTCGAGCTCCAAAAGATTCTTCTTTGGGCACTATTTACCACAACAGTGCTTCTATAGAATGTTAGCTGCCTACTGGTAGCTGCTTGAGTCCTCCATTCTGTTTTTAAGATTAGCAAAGCATGGTCGCTCTCTTTGCTTGACTGAATTTTTAGGTGGGTAACACTCTCTTTTAAATTCATATCACAAATAATATAGTCAATAATAGATGGATTTCCATTGCCCTGTCTGGTTTTTGAAGCGGGAATATCTCCTTCTATATTTCCATTCAGAATTACACCTCTTATTGTAGGAAGTGTTGATAATAATAACTTTCCTCTTTTATCACATTTTGATCCCTTTGGGAATTGTGGGACTAAAGACTCAGCAAGAATGTCATCATAAAGTAACATCCATTTTCCAATTTCTGCATTCGAGATTTTGCCATTTAAGTCACCTGCTAATAAATATGGAATGCATAATTGATCTTCGATAATTTGGGTGATAGATTCCATGATTACTAAAAAGATATTATCATAGTTCTTGCCCGGAGGGGCGTATATATTAAATAGCAGAAATGATTGTTTCGTTGCTTCCTC
Source organism: Lissotriton helveticus (assembly GCF_964261635.1). Lineage (NCBI taxonomy): Eukaryota > Metazoa > Chordata > Amphibia > Caudata > Salamandridae > Lissotriton > Lissotriton helveticus. The sequence continues at coordinate 398,679,314 of NC_136070.1, read as the reverse complement.
ATTTGTTTTTAGATGGATTTTTAGGCATTGCAGATTTTGTGAATTGGTCTGGATGATTTCCTGGGCCCACATATAATCCTCTTTCAGTAATATGGCCAGGCCACCCTTTGCGTGGCCACGAGTGGATGCTATAGCGGGGATATCGTATACATAATAACTATTTTGCGAAAACGATTGTGTTTCCCAGGTTTCCTGTAGCATTATGAGGTCCGGGAGGTTGCTTACAGCTTCAGTTAGTTTGATCTTAGTTACCCCCGCTATATTCCATGATAGAATTTTAAGACCATTGCTAAACATGTTGTCCCAAGTATGATGTACATTTGTTACTGTTCAAATTCTCAGATACCCATGACCAAGATTCAGTACTTTCTCTATATTCCTTTCCCTTTATATCTTGTTGCCAAACTAACCTTTCGCCATTTTCTAGTTTTACCTTCAAAAAGTTTTTCCCAGAATATTTGGTTCCTGAATGCGTTACTTGGGTCACATATGTTTCTCCCAATGAATTTTTGGGGTACGAGTTGGAGATTTTCCATATTTGATCGTCATAACCAGGAGGAAGCCTATTATCTTTAAGATTCCTTTTTGGATAGACGTCGTAACCATGTTTATGTAGTGTTTCCTTTTCACTAATTATGATTCCAGGTATAACATTTGACCAGAAGGTTACTGTAGCTATTTTGTTGTTATCTTTTTGTGGAAAGGTTACTAAATCGATCTCATTGCTAGTCATCGATTTCAGGGGTTTAATATGATGTAGTAGATTAATAATTCTTCCTCTATTTAATGGTGATAAATCCGTTGGGAAGAGTTCTTCCAATTGAAGTGTTCTAGAGTATGGTGTTCCTGCTCCTTGTTGATTTTCTCCTTTGTTCTCATTTTTGAACATATTTTGGAGTTGTGATGTTTCAGGGACATTATGCGGGACAAAGGCCTTAGCAGCAGGATCTAGATATTTCAATTTTTCTTCTCTTTTTTTTGGACTAGTTTCCATATTAACCATGGCTCCAGACTTAGGTGGTTCAACTTCTGGTGCTTCTTGGTTATTGTTAGGAGTTATAAACTTTTGGAATTTTAGCTTGCAATTATTTTTCCTATGTATACGTCTTATTGGTCTCTTCCTTTTCCTTTTCCTTTTTCCTTCTGCTCTATCAGTATTTATAGATTTATTTGTTTTTCCTACTTTTCCCTTTCCCGACATTTTATTTGAATTTGAAGTAGCTTTTTTGCTAGATTCACCCATGTCTTCTTCCTTCGGTGTATCCAAATTCGTTAACTTTGTGAACATTGGATAATGTTTATCTTTAATAGATTTTTCTTTGAAGAGTCTTTTCAGGGAGAATATCGGTGTTTCATGTTGTCGTATTAACTTGTCCTTTTTTTGTTTCGGGATTACTGATGTTTGTGTGCCACAGTCGTTTTTTCCTAGATCTTTGGCAACATTTTTGTGGCTTATAAAATTCCTTTGATCATTAACCTTATACTTCATTAGGTTTTCCCCTAGTTCATGGGGTTCTTTCCGTTTCTTTTTTTCCTCAACCAAATGCTTAAGGATTCCGATTTGTACCTCCAGTGTTTGGTCGGAGTTTTCTAGTATGTTCCCTAGAAAGGAAAGAACCGACTCTAGTATATCATGTAGGGAAATCAAAGCTTTTGACATTGGTGTAGCTATATTAGCTGTGTAATTGGTATTTATGAGAAAAGGATCTATCGACGATACGTGAATTTGTGGATTCGTTAAGTTTTCTTGCAAAAGGCAACTATTAGATATTTTTGTCTCTTGTTGGTTTTGTATTATCTTAGAATTATTTGCACAAAGATCTTCTAGATCGCAAGTATTTCCTGGGCATTTTTTTGGAGTTGACGATATTAAGTGATTTTCCTCATGTCCCTGGGTTTGTAAGTTGTTGGAATTATTAACGGGCTTTTGCAGTATGTCAAAGACAGTGTCACTTAAATTCAGTATTGGAGCTGGGCCAAGTTTGGATAATACTTGTGCTTCTGACTCTATACCCAATAGTGAGTTTAATATTTCTTCTTCCAGGAGTAATTTCTTGTCGATTTCAATTTCTTCTTTAGATGTCAAAGAAGAGAAGTATTCAGTGATCGCCGGGGTCCTTGTGATGCGACCTTGTTGTATCGACTTATCGGTTGATTTACGAACAGCATCCTCCGTACCCATACGTTTCATAAATATAGTCCTAGATCGTAATTTTTTTATACCCATGACTTTAGCTACCGCTATTTCTATTATTAATATTTATTTCAAGTCACTCGTTAAATTAGAGTGAGTATGTTACACTGATGGGGCAACAGGTATATTGACGATCAAGCTTACCAGGAGCAGGAGGTTAGTGGGGTGGCCCGTCCCGTCCTGGTCCGTCCTCGGACGGCCTCAGACGGCCCGCCCTTTGCCCGGGCTTCGCCCCGGGCTACGACCCGCGCGCGTCCCGCGATGCGCGTGAGAAGTGGGAGTTATATTACTGAGCGGGTAGGGAGGGCGTGGCACTGGGAGGGGGCGCGGCACTCACGGGAAGAGGACCAGCTGTAGGTGGTGAATGCTGGTCCTCGCAGTCCCGGGGCCGGCGCCTCTCCCTCCTCTGCGGCCACAGAAGCAACGAGGTCCTTAATAGAGTTAAAAGCGGCAAGAGCACAGGATACAAGCTACTCCAGTAGCGTAGGGAACACAGCAAGCGCTTCTCCTGCTTCACGAGCGGCACCCGCGGAGCGGGGGCCGCGAGTAGTTATCGAAAATCAGCAGGGCGTGGCACTGGGAGGGGGCGCGGCACTCACGGGAAGAGGACCAGCTGTAGGTGGTGAATGCTGGTCCTCGCAGTCCCGGGGCCGGCGCCTCTCCCTCCTCTGCGGCCACAGAAGCAACGAGGTCCTTAATAGAGTTAAAAGCGGCAAGAGCACAGGATACAAGCTACTCCAGTAGCGTAGGGAACACAGCAAGCGCTTCTCCTGCTTCACGAGCGGCTCCCGCGGAGCGGGGGCCGCGAGTAGTTATCGAAAATCAGCAGGGCGTGGCACTGGGAGGGGGCGCGGCACTCACGGGAAGAGGACCAGCTGTAGGTGGTGAATGCTGGTCCTCGCAGTCCCGGGGCCGGCGCCTCTCCCTCCTCTGCGGCCACAGAAGCAACGAGGTCCTTAATAGAGTTAAAAGCGGCAAGAGCACAGGATACAAGCTACTCCAGTAGCGTAGGGAACACAGCAAGCGCTTCTCCTGCTTCACGAGCGGCTCCCGCGGAGCGGGGGCCGCGAGTAGTTATCGAAAATCAGCAGGGCGTGGCACTGGGAGGGGGCGCGGCACTCACGGGAAGAGGACCAGCTGTAGGTGGTGAATGCTGGTCCTCGCAGTCCCGGGGCCGGCGCCTCTCCCTCCTCTGCGGCCACAGAAGCAACGAGGTCCTTAATAGAGTTAAAAGCGGCAAGAGCACAGGATACAAGCTACTCCAGTAGCGTAGGGAACACAGCAAGCGCTTCTCCTGCTTCACGAGTTCCTTCACTTTAAAGGTATCTATAGGATATACATCAATCCCTGACAACTTGCCAGATGTGACCCTTCCAAGTCATCTAACTGCCCCAAATGCAACATGCAAGATGCCGTCTTTGCCCATATGGCCTGGTCTTGTCCTCAAATACTACCATACTGTATAGAGATATTTCAAATAATAGCGAGAATCATTGATGCCCCTCTCATTCCCTCGCCGCGATTGGGACTGCTGGCATTGGTCAACTGTATTAAGCTTTGTTACCGTAGGCTCGTAGCAATTGCCCTAATGCTTGGGAAGACAGAGGTGGCTGTACATTGGGGGGGCAAAAACTAGGCCTACCAAAATGGCATGGGCAAGCAGTATGGTATACTGCAGTCTGCAAACTGAGATCAATGCCACACTCCAGCCCCCAACCTCAAGATATATGGTGCATATAGCGCACATACCTACGGCAAACACTTGACACTTCCCAAGCCCACCTAACGAGTCCACAAGTAACCCTCGAGAGTATAGTGATCTAGTACCACGGCAACTACCCGAGCATACACACTCTAATGTGCCCCTCACTAGGGAAGAGAGGATATTTAACATCCAGCAACATCCCTAAATTGTTAGTTAAAGACTCACGAAAACCACCTCTTAACAAAATATATCTATTCCTATAATGGTGAAGGGGGAGCCAATGACCCATAAGCATTAATTCAGGCGACCCATGAATAAACACCCATTGTCGCCAAAAAAGTAGACACCGTGATCAAGGGCAACCTTCTGTTGCCCTTCCAAAAATAAGACGTATGAACGTAAAAGCACACCCCTAAAAAAGAAAGGCACAGGAGTCCTCAAGAATGATTGATAATGATACATAAGGTAACAAATGTTCTCTAACACGCAACAGCTCTTATCCAACAGGTCTAGAAATCGAGCCATGAAAGTGCACCACCTTTATAGCGGCCCACCATTTCTCCAGCAATCACTCCCATTATCCTAATAAAGACCCAAGAGTGCAAGTCCAAGATTTCAAACTTTTACCAAACATTTACATTGAACTGTTTTAAACTTCTCCAAACTAAATAAATCTACCAATCACCATAGGACCACAGACTTCTTTCCTGGACCATCCCCAAGATCTGCAATGTTTCACAAGTTATGTATTTTTGTAAAATTGTATACCCTATATTTACTGTGGGTGTGGCTGCATCCCTAAGTTGCCAAAGATCTGCCTAGTCAAATGAAGTTCACCTTGACATTTGCACAGCGCTTGCGTTTGGACCTCTCCCATGTTACTTAATATTACACTGAACACAACACTAATATTCCACACGCACTACACAGAGCACACTTACACAACACATGGTATCAGCCCATGACCACCATGAGTGATCTAACATCAGCTAGGTTGTGCTATGTCTGTTCACTGATACCACATGCAGTAGGCACAGACAGGCTTTACTTGTCCCAAGAGATAGCCCCCAAAAAACGAAATGCCTTTTCCACCTGTACCTATGTAGGATTAGGCCAAGATACAACCCAACTGAATAGAACCCCATAGAGCAGTAGTGAACGTAACCTGTTACGAGACCAACACTACAGCACTATACCTCTTCACCAATCCTAGTGAGATTCAAACAGAGCTAGATAGGATGCACAGGCGGGGAGGATACTGTTTGGCCCCTAGACTTTCCAGAAAAAAAATTCTTGAAGGTAGCAAAGCTACCGTACCGGTGCACAAACAGTTCCGCTCCCACTTCCACCTGTGTTACCAGGGTGGCCCTTAGTGTGTCTGGTGCAGTCTTCTTTAATAACAAATGGACGTTGACATGAAGGAAAATGAGACAGGGAGGCAGGGGGGGAGGCAGGGGGCGGTCAGCCAAAACACTGTTGCTGCGCTTTTGTGACAAGGGACTGATTAAAATTGGCCCCAAGTTACAAAAACTACCTCCCCTGTCCAAAACGTGCTTGCACCCTTCTGGCCCACTGGGGAAATGCCCGTTGCCCGCTACAGCCAGTCCGGCTCTGGTCTAATAGGGGAGAGTTAAATACCAGCATAGATAACCCCTATCAGGAAAAATAGGACACAGAGGCAGATGTGTATACATAGTTGGAAGGGAAGGGGCAACCCCTAATTGTATGAAAACGTACACTGTGTTCCTTGTGTTTCTGAGGTGAACGAACAATTCCACTCTGCACTAATGAGAACTGTGGTGCAATACTGCACATACCAGACATGCAATTGGCACCTCCACACTGATGGATACCTACTGGCAATGTAATGAATTTTCCTACATCCAGCTTGTCCCCGGATGGTGAGACCTGTACTCCCTGGTCACCATACACTCCCCTACCCTGGTCATTCCTGGAGAAGATCTGGCAAAGTCGTACCAACATCTGCTACAGAAGGAAATAACTTCATTGCATCAGGCTTAAGAAAGAAGAACTGCTGATTATTTTGGCTGGGCTCAGTTCAAGGACATTCTGGAAGAATTCAGACTGTTTTCTGACACACCAGTCAACGTGTCAGGGTCCATACCCTTCTTCACAGTACAGACTAAAGCAAACTCTCGCTGGTTGCAAATGACCAGATAGGAGATGTTGAAAATGCTGAACAGTACTGAGCTCGGCCTTAATGCAATTAACGAGGAACTTAGAGCTAACTGCCTCATGGTGATGCAACATCGGCATGTGTGGTACTTGACCGCAAAAGAAGGAGGGATATGTGCCAAGATCGGTGTGTCCTGTCGCACATACATCCCAGGCAACAACATGAATAATGGGGATCTGACTCTTGCCATCCAAGCACTGAACTGTGTACAAACCAACCTGCACAAGAAGGGAGGTATCCCTGAGCAGGACTGATACATCCGCAGCCTTTCCTAGCTCCCCCGGTGGCTGGCAGGACTGTGCACGTCACTGCTGCCAAGTCTCACTTTTGTACTGTTTTTGTGTGGTTTCCTACAAGTGGGGTTTTCCTGCTGTAAAAACTCAGTCCTCAAATTGGGTAGACTGCAATTGACTAGGGAAGTAGTAATAGTTAAAACACCAAAAAACCCATAATAACATGACTGTCATGAAGTATGGGGTAATGTCATTGAAAATTCAACTAAGGGGGGAATGTTAATATTGATGTTGGTGTACGCAATGATACATGTATTTTTTTTAAAACAAAATCAAATCACTGTTGTCAAATTCTCCCAACATGACCTCTCCATCAACCCCTAAGGAGAAATATATGCTCATGCTGGCCCAGCTTCATACGCCTGAGGTCACTGATTGATAGAATCACAGTTGGGGTGGCACGTAACTAGCAGGACAAATGTGAGAACAGGAAAAACCCAGATTAGTCCCACAGATAGGCAGCGACACCACAATGGTCCTGGGAGATTAACCCCAACAAAATGCACATGGCAGGAGGGGAGCACGTTCCCAAAACACCATAACGTTAGATGCCACATGAAGTTAGGCACTGTCAGTCAATCAGAACACAGCAAACACAACACATGCAGTGATCATGTGCTCCCCATGCCAGACATCTGGACACGATATCCGCAGGCCTTCATTGTGTCCACGCACGGGTGGGATGAATTTATGGCTTTATGACTAGGCCCACATTTCGCTCCCAAACTAAGAGCCATGAATTGTTTTATGATGCTTCGAGAAATGTATTAAAAGACCCCAAAAACAATTGTATGAGACCCTGACCCTGTAACTGTGCTCCTGGTCATAGTGTTTGATCAAATCAACTGTTCCTGTCTTGCCAAATGCCTCGTGTCTTTGTTTTATCAAGATATATTCATATTCAAGCAACATCTGTTTCAGAACAGATACAATCTTGGACAACTACCATGTTCTTGAGCCCTTACAAATTTAACTCAAAAAAGGAGCTGGGTCTAAGCACGTCAAAGGTTGCTCAGTATTAGTAGGAAAAATACTGGACCTGAGTGTCGATATTCTAAAATAAACAGTAGGTCATTGAAGAATAGTTTTAAGGGAGTTCAGGGATAGCATGAACTAAGCCAAAAGACAGCAGAGCTCTGTAGAGGGTCAAATGGGAAGATACAGTTAACAAGTGATTGGAGGGGTAGTTGGTTTTGAAGAGCAGAAGTTACTCCAGCACAGTGTAGTGTTCTTTAGGAAGTGAGTTGCCATCCCTTCCCTACAGTGGAGCAGTTTGGGGAAAGTCCTGATGAGTACAGGGGTGTAATTTCAGACCCTGGTACACAGATTGAGAAGGCATGTTGCCTTGTTTCTTTTCCTTCTTCATCTCCAGTCTAATGAGTGTCCTGGATATAGGTATGACAAGACATTCCAGGGGTGATAAGCCTGACAGCCAGGTAGGCAGGGGTGGCACCATCAAGTGGGCAGTTGGTATGGACACTTTCATATTCATGGAAATGCTGACATAAAAACCAGAGGTTGCCGCACAAAGCTCCAGAAAATATAGGGACAGTGGGTGCAATATTGGAGGCTGCATGGAGAAGGGGGTTTAACCTCAACACTCCTGGATGTGATTCACAGCTGAGCTCCATATTTATAATATATCTTTTGGTACAATATCACAACGTATTGTAATACTGTCGATACACAGAAAGTGTTGTTCTTAATGTGAACTCCCATATTTTTTTTTAAGGTATAAGAAAATGAAAATAAAATGCATATAACAAAAAGGTATGGAGGAGTGCTAGTCGTGATGGCACTCTATGATGCACCATATTTTGAAGACGTTTTGGGCCAGCTAGGGGAGCCATTGGCATTCCATCCTGTTGGGGGTGATTTGATCAGATTTCTTCAAGCCATTGATGAGCAATGCTATGGCAAGTTGAGTGTGCTTAAGGAGGGGCAGTGTGAAGTCTCTACATGAATTATCTCTCTCAGTAATAAAAGCCTTACCTTGGTAGACCATGCACCCTTCTCTTTTGACATCAATAATGTATTGTGCTATGCTTTGTACATCTAATTGCTGCCCAGTCGTATACCATTTAACATCCCCTTAATCATGATCATTCTGGCCAAATTAGCTATTGAACTTACAATTAATACAGTCTCAGCTGGAATTTTGATTCCTTCAATGACTGTGTCCTCTTCCACCAAGCGTGAGGTACCAGGAGCTGTTGGGTATATTCGTAGTGTTTCTTTAAGAACCTGCACAAAAGCAGAAAAGAACAATGTAAGAATTATAAAAAGGTAACACAAAGTCCTAAAAGTACAAAAAATAATTTCCCTACGCTAACATTAATGTATGTGCGAATCTATAGATGGACATCTTCTGCCGGGTTTAGTGTATCGTCTACTAATAGAAATACAAATTAAAATTTGGTAAGTACCTCAATCATTTTCATCAGTTATTCAAAAATGATTTAAAAATCTCAATGTGCTTCAAAAGCTTTTGCTTCTCTTAGTGTCAAATATACATCAATGCATGTCAAGAAGCTACTGGATAATGCTTCCATTGTCACCCCCTTCTAGACAGCAAAATAAGAACAGAGCACCCAATAACTGTATTTTAACAGCCAAATAGATCGTTTTTATCAATTTTACTGGGGGGCTTCTAATTAATGCATTTTAACTGGGAATTTACTGAGGCACACTGACACTTCTTCTCACGACTATATTCTCTTTCCCTGCCTCGCCCAGCCGTGTTGTTTGATCAGGTGCTGGTGGCGGCAGGCGCCATTTTAGGTGTGGCTGGGGGCTGCGCTCTAGTCGCGCCGGACTCCCGCCCACCCAGGCTACTTAGGGCTGCTCTGTAAAGCCCTCGCTGCCTTTCTTGTGCTCTCCCTAGTGAGAGACACTAGGGCTGCGAGCGTTTTTGTACCAGAACTGATTTGCTGAATTTTACATTTGTGATTCTGTATTTTAACAGCCAAATAGATCGTTTTTATCAATTTTACTGGGGGGCTTCTAATTAATGAATTTTAACTGGGAATTTACTGAGGCACACTGACACTTCTTCTCACGACTATATTCTCTTTCCCTGCCTCGCCCAGCCGTGTTGTTTGATCAGGTGCTGGTGGCGGCAGGCGCCATTTTAGGTGTGGCTGGGGGCTGCGCTCTAGTCGCGCCGGACTCCCGCCCTCCCAGGCTACTTAGGGCTGCTCTGTAAAGCCCTCACTGCCTTTCTTGTGCTCTCCCTAGTGAGAGACACTAGGGCTGCGAGCGTTTTTGTACCAGAACTGATTTGCTGCATTTTACATTTGTGATTCTGTATTTTAACAGCCAAATAGATCGTTTTTATCAATTTTACTGGGGGGCTTCTAATTAATGAATTTTAACTGGGAATTTACTGAGGCACACTGACACTTCTTCTCACGACTATATTCTCTTTCCCTGCCTCGCCCAGCCATGTTGTTTGATCAGGTGCCGGTGGCGGCAGGCGCCATTTTAGGTGTGGCTGGGGGCTGCGCTCTAGTCGCGCCGGACTCCCGCCCTCCCAGGCTACTTAGGGCTGCTCTGTAAAGCCCTCGCTGCCTTTCTTGTGCTCTCCCTAGTGAGAGACACTAGGGCTGCGAGCGTTTTTGTACCAGAACTGATTTGCTGCATTTTACATTTGTGATTCTGTATTTTAACAGCCAAATAGATCGTTTTTATCAATTTTACTGGGGGGCTTCTAATTAATGAATTTTAACTGGGAATTTACTGAGGCACACTGACACTTCTTCTCACGACTATATTCTCTTTCCCTGCCTCGCCCAGCCGTGTTGTTTGATCAGGTGCTGGTGGCGGCAGGCACCATTTTAGGTGTGGCTGGGGGCTGCGCTCTAGTCGCGCCGGACTCCCGCCCTCCTCACACCCTATATAATGTGTCACACGGCCAGACGGCGCAGCGGGCTGGCGCAGCGGGCGCGCCGGATGCGCGCCGAAACCGCGCCAAAGCCAAGCCCGTCTGCGCCCGGACACGGCCTAGGGCCACACCCCCTGTCCCCGATGGCAGAATTACCTGGAGCAAGAGCGATTTAGTAAGTTTCTCCTCGTTCACATGTACCCCGGGCCTCCATAGCATAAGGGTGGGGGAGACCGAAGGATGTAAACACTGCCAATTTTGTTTTAGCACTATGCTCGCTAACTCCAGGGCTAGCGCCTCTCTGTTGTCCTGCGGCCTGATCAATGCCAGATCGCTTAGCTGCCATAGACATGATGTATATGACCTTCTTATTGATAAACATCTCGATCTGTTGTTTATCACGGAAACCTGGCTAGAGGCCAACTCTGATCCTGATGTGGTCCAGGCTCTACCAGATGACTATCAAATGGTGCGCCTGGACAGACCCTTAGGCAGAGGAGGAGGAATTGCGATTGCCTTTAAACAGCAATGGGCCTGCAAACTCGAACGAGTCAACCTAGCAGGTTGCGAGGCAGGTATCTTTAGCATAAACATTGATGGGAGCACGACGATCAAGGGTCTGCTAGTCTATCGCCCTCCAGGACCTATGTCCAGATTCAAAGGGAATCTTTTAGAGTGTGTGACTGAATCAGCGATCAGGAGGGATAAGTTTCTATTGTTAGGAGACCTAAACACACATCTTGACGACCCAGCAGATAAAGGAGCGGTGGAGTTCCGGGATGAACTTCACACCCTACAGCTGGAACTAAAGGGGCTGCTTCCCACACATAATCGCGGGCATCTGCTTGATCCTATATTGCAAACTGGGAGGATGTTTCAGTTGCTCCTCCAGTGCCCCTGCCTTGGACAGACCATTTTTTGGTCCCATTTGCCATCTTCCTGCCCAAATATAAAGCCAGCGCCCCCACCCCTCTCAATTATCCTCGGCGTAGGTGGGCAAGATTTTCCCTACAAAACTTTAATACGGCCCTCACGGCGGAAGGTCCTCCAGGAGGCAATGATGTGAATACAGCGAATAGGTTGCTTAACGACCGTATTACTGCTGCTTTGGACTGCACAGCCCCGCTGGGACGTCCAACCAAAGGGGCACAGAGACAAAGAACGGCCCCCTGGTTTGGCGAGGTGCTGCGCTGTGCCAAAAGGGACTGTAAACGTGCAGAAAGGCAGTGGAGAGTGGCATACGACGACCGGATGAAGGAGGCCTATCTCGTTAAGAGACGTGCCTATCACAACAAGATACGGATAGAGAAGGCCACATACTATGCTGACAGAATCCACGAGGCAGAGAACTCGTCCAGGGAACTGTTCAGCATATATAAAACCCTGGCTACCCCTAAAACCTCTACCTTAGAGGATGACCACTCAGTAGCAGCATGTAATCGCATTGCGAACTACTTCGGAGATAAAGTCTCCAAGATTTACTCCGCTTTTCCCCTTATACCTCCTGCAGCGGAAATGTCAGCAGACTTATTGAGTGATGAAGCCGATCACAATCTACTACTTAATTTTACCACCCCTCCACCGGTGGATTTAGTTGGGATTTGCAGATCTGTTAAATCTGGCTCTCCTCGGGATCCCGCCTCTCCAAAGAGGCTGGGAGACAGTCTGGAAACATTAGAACCCTATATCAGACATCTGCTAGACATCTCCTTTTCATCCAGTTCCATACCAGAGGACTGGAAACAGGCTGTGGTGCTCCCCTTACGTAAGAAGCCCAACATTAGCGCCGAGAAGCTAGAGAATCTTCGTCCCATCTCCTTGCTGCCTTATTTTTCTAAGATCGCGGAGAAAGTGGCAAATAAGCAGCTAATGAAATTTGTGGAAGAAAGTAACCTCCTTCACCCTACGCAATTCGGGTTTCGGCCGCGTCACTCTACGGAGTCTGCCCTTCTTAGGGCTACCGAAACCCTCAGGCAAGGTGCTGATGAGGGACAAACCATGGCCTTAATCCTCCTGGACCTCAGCGCCGCGTTCGACACTGTAGCACATTCCATCTTGCTACAGTGTCTGAGCAAAGGCGGGGTGAGAGGGGCAGCATTGAAGTGGATTTATTCATTTCTTACAGGCCGGGGTTTCCAAGTGAGGCAGGGTGACCATTACTCTGAGCGCATCTCTCTGGATCAGGGGGTGCCGCAGGGCTCGGCCCTGAGCCCTACTCTTTTTAATCTTTATGTCGCCCCGATTGCTACCTTGGTAGAGAGCTACGGCCTCCAAATGGTATCATATGCCGACGACACGCAGTTGGTCATCTCCCTATCACGTACCCCCGGTCCCTCGGCGGACATCTTCAGAGCTTGCATGCAAGATCTCGCGGCCTGGATGTCCGCCAATTGCCTCAAACTCAACGGAGGCAAGACCGAGGTACTGGTAGTGGGGGGAGGCCAATCAGCGTGGACGTCGGCGTGGTGGCCACCGTGCTTGGGCCCACTACCTGCCCCTTGCCAGAAAGCAAAGAACCTGGGCATTTGGTTTGATTCTGACCTTGCCTTCGGTCCTCAGATCAATCAGGTGGTTGGATCATGTTTTGGGACCCTTAAAAGTCTCAGGAAGGTATTAAAATTCTTACCTATCAGAGCCCGCCAAACTCTGGTGCATGCACTAGTCACGTCAAAGATGGATTACGGCAATCTTCTCTACTTGGGAACCTTGGAAAAGAACCTGAGCCGTCTCCAGGTTCTCCAGAATGCCGCTGCTAGACTAGTGCTTAGACTACCTAGAAGAGCGGGCTCCGCAGCAGCCCTCCGGTCTCTGCACTGGCTCCCGATTCGCAGCAGGGTGGAATTCAAAGCCCTATGCACGTGCCACCGGATCATCAACGGGAGAGCTCCGCTCCCTTTGAAAGGATTGCTGACACCCTATGAGCCATCTCGCTCTCTGAGATCTTCCGGTTCAGGACTCCTGTCAATTCCCAAGGTGTCCAGAGCCCGGATGGGTGGAAGATCTTTTAGGCTCCTTGCAGCATCCAGATGGAACAAGCTACCAATGGCACTGCGACTAGAACCCTCAGAAACACTCTTCAGAGCCAAGCTGAAGACTGCTCTATTTTCACAGTAATTTTCTGCATTTATCAGTCTGGTAGACATTAGCTCATTAGCGCGGGGACACGCCGCTGTGCGTCACCAAGCGCTCTACAAAACCCCCTAAATAGAAATAGAAACAATCTCCGACAACAATGACCTTCTAAATTAAATTAAATCATCGAAAATCAGGTAATATTTATTTAACTAAATTTAGTACCAAAATCACAATTTTAAGCTTCCAGTGCAAGTAGTGTTTTACGCACAATCGTGCTACTCATTTATTTCACCTCAAGTTTTAACTATTAGACTTAAAGCAATTTATCTCTACCAAAAAACCAAGCCTATAACGTATGTGTCTGTGTTGAAAAAGATCACAGTATTGTGAAAGAATGTAGCTGAAATTCACTTAAAAATTATTCAGAAAGTTTATGGAGGCCCCATGAAGTGGTGGCTGTACATGATTGTAAATCTGGATACATTTACCCTAGCAATGTTGTTTATCTCCCTATCCTTTTATATTGCTCCATGTAGACATATATTATTGTGTTCTTTTAGCCCTGGCATTTGTTGTAAAGTTTTCTTTAATTTTCAGCAGAAGAGTATATGGTATCTTCAAAAGGGATTAGTATTAAGTTGGCCATGATCCTATACATACATTTATAAAGCCTTCATAAAGCAGCTATTTTTCAGTATGAGGTCCGAGTTAGTATGCAAGCTACACTCATTCACAAAAGCAAAAGAGAAAGTTAAACTATTACAATGAAAAAACATACTTTTTTAGGATTAACTTAAACTGCATCTAAATGGCAATGGTTTGGGGCATTCTGGATATCAGTTACCTGTGTCACATACTGCAACTTCCCAAGGTCGTCATAATCTATGTCTCTTTTAGATCCAATTATGTCATCAACTTCTGCCTGGGCTCTGTGTTGAAAGAAAAGTGCACCTATTACTGTATCTACAAATGGTAAGGTTTCATAGTTTTAGCATCTAAATTAAAGCAAATATAAAATAAATGTAAAGCAGCCTGCCACATAATGAGGATATTTGTTAATGTATTTGTTATGGTTAACATAGAGACCAGTACCTGCGTTGCTTCATAAAGTGAAGGGTAGAAAGATGTTTGTTGATAAATTAGAAGTGTCTGCTATGACCACTTCTGCAGACAAAGATGCAGTATATTGATGCAAAATATCGGAATATGCCAATCATTTGTGGTACAGATGCTATACATCAATCAATCTGAGCTTTTTTATTGCATACCATAAACATCACAGAGAGAGTAAACATCATATTTTAAATTGATTGAAGTACTTTGATTCAGAAGGAAGCATTGCAGGATTAGTCAGCAGAAGGGCATCCAAGCTGAATAGTTGAATCTGCAATTAAGAATGGGTAGTTTGCCACTAAGGTCATTGACAAATAAATGGGAAGTAAACAAAAGCACCGAGTGTCCAGCGTGTGAACACCCACTAGAAAATGAAAGCCATGTATTTTTCTTTTGTTCTGCATATGGGTTGTCACGCAACAGATGGATTAAACCTATTTGCAGGAATCTGGGTTTCCGCGAATGCGAGAATGCGCTTAAAGTACTTAAGTACGACACCCTTCCACCAGTTGTTTTTGCCGTTTCTCATTTTTTGCATGGCATGTGGATTAAGCGCAGAACCTTTATAATGACTTGAAATTAGATTAAAGCTTCACACAGAAGCCATGATTCACTTTGATAACTATTCAGATGGTTTATTCTATCTTTAGTCATGAGTGCTTATGATGTAAATGTGTGTATATATATATGAAATGTGTTCTTAGCTTAAATTATGTATTATTCAAAATAGATTTTAATGTTTTACTGTCTGTTTTTATATGTACTTTTATGGCCCTCTGTGGTCGAAATAAAGTTATCAATGATGATGAATAGCAACTCCCACTTGCTTTACATTCCTTAAGTCTATTAACCATATACTTACAAACCATTTCTCTAGCTCACCTTATAAGCTGCTCCTCATCAGTGGAATCCAGCAGGACAACTTAATCAACATTCTCTCCCTTTCTAAAATGTATGGATAAGGCTTGTTCACTTCCATCAGAATTGCCATAAGAAGTGTGAATAGTGTTAGGTCTGAATGTCAGTGATGACTTCACTAGCCTCTCCCCAAAAGCCCATAGGCCAAAATTGAAGTGCTGATCACACACTGGTATATTCTAGCACATCTGCCGTCTACCGAAATGGCAAGTTTCACATTCAATTTCTACAAAATCTCTACCCTATTCACTGAAAGCAAGATAACATTTTTACTGATAAAGATTTAGGTTGATTACTCTACCAACACAGGCCAAGGCCATCAACAACTTCATTGAAATGTATGCATGCAAAACACAATTCTTTCCACAGAATACTGAAGCCTGCTTTGCTCCTAAAGCAACCCATTCATCTGACCACAACTTTAAGCAAGATAACAAATATATCAAATATATTGAACTGAGCCTAATGTGGCAGATAGGTCCGATATAGGAGGGACTGTAATGTCATTCCTGTCCAAAGTGGTCATCCCAGCTGAAATTTGGAGCAAATTATGTGCCTCTCCAAGTGTGGATGCCAATTTGTTGATCTGAGAATATACTTTCCTTTACTTGGAAGTGACAGAGTTGTGTGAATGTCGCTGCCCACGCTTATTTCTTTTAAGTGGCTATTCCAAGTTAGTCTATGGCTGGCCAGATCAGTTTGTTCTAGATTATTCTTCTTGATTAGCACTCATATGTACAATATGTTGAGTTCTAAGAGGAAGGTGGTTAAAGGCACAGATATGCTAACAATGGTTATACCCTTGGTTTTACTAGCTGTTGAGAACAGTAAGTCCATTAGCCTTGCCCAGATCCTAGAATTTGGAAGCTGAGAGTTGCTAGAAGGACGCAAGGGTCATCTTAATCTTAGTTTTGATAGGATGGGTAGTGTACATCTTATTCTCAGGATGTGGTTCCAACATCTTTTGTTTTTACTACAAGATGGTTTTGATACAGTTAAAGAAGGTTTTTGGAATTGTTGTGGTGGTACATCCAGGTTGGAAAATTCAGTAACTATCCCAGTTAGTTCCTTTGTTGAGCATTTGGCATTGGAGTTTCGATAGGCATCCATCTTTTTGCTTTATTGGTGCAAGATTTATACAGCCCGCTGAGTGGTTCTAGATGAGCTTTCTCATGGAGATTACTAGATTTCTTCCACTGGCCTTCTGTTACCAGGTGAGTCCAGGAGAACTGAAGATATGGGAAGGACTGGTGTGTGTGTTTATTTTTACAGTGATGGCAGGAGTAGCTTATCTGTTTGTTATGACAGAGAGTGTTGATGTAATCAGACTCTATTCTTTTCTCAAATTTTTTTTGTCAAGAAATGTTATTATTAGAATTTGCATCATACAATCCACAAATGAAAACATAACAGCTCTGTAGTCCCACACAGGGGAGCAATGCATGCCAGTAGGTTAAATTGTCAGTTAGTCAAATTGTATTCATTAAAACTAGACCAGCTCCACTGCATCATAAGAAGCAAAATGAAGAACACAGCTGCGTAATGTACTGGAGTTGCCCCGTTAAAATAACTTATAGTGCCATTTGGAAGGAAGCAACTTGACTGAGCCTTTGCGCAGGGTGATAGTGTGTGCCCTAGGCCTCTGCGGCGCCATCTCGTAAAAAATCCAGCTGGAAAGCCTTAGGCAAAAGGAACAGAGCAGAACAAAACCCGTCCCAACGTGGGACACCTACCCCAAATGTACAAACCCCCCCTCCCGACCCCTTCCCCACTCATCACCCTCCTCCCACCCAACCCGTGGTGGCGGCCGTACAGATACAAGACTGGGATTTAACGTCACTGAAATATCCATCAAACTTGAAACGGGTGAAGAGCTCTAACGGTAGAGGGACATACCGCAGATGGAAGTCCATGAGAGGGGAAGGTAACTAGGGGCCCCCACTGATACTCAAAATTCTTAAAGTTATCTCTGAATATGTCGGGCATACGTTCAAGACTGAGCAGCATCCAGAGCCGTGAGTGCCAGAGGGAAATAGCAGGGGCCTCTTTCTGTTTCCAGGCAGCTGCCAGGGTGACCTTAGCTATCCCGATGCAAAGCCACATGATTTTTTTGTCTGCCCGAGTCTGGTGAACGAGGGAAGGATCCCGTATGGCCCAGAAGGATCCCTTCAATAGTGACAGGGATGGGGTACCCGAGCATGTCTTTTATATGAGTTAGAATTTCTTCCCAGTAGGGGCGAATAAATGGGCAGTCCCACCATATGTGTTGGAAATCACCTAGTAGACCGCATACCCTCCAGCATCTATCTGAGGAAGTTGGGAAGATTAATTTAAGTTTGGAAGGGTGCAGGTACCAGTCCATCATGGTCTTGAGATGCGCCTCTCTCAGCTCCACAGTGACTGAAGCATGTGACATCCGACCAAAGATGAGCCCACTCCTCCTCAAGGATCAGACGTTGAATCATGTCTTACCACATAGACATATACCTGGGGCGAGGGGAAAGAAGTGTTGTAAGCAGAAAGCCATAGATGAATGAGATCACCCCCTTCATAGAGGGAGCTTTGGTGACGAAGACCTCAAATTTAGTAAGGGGTCGAGTGGCTGCGTCCCGAACCGCGGGGGAAAGTGCCCAATGCATCAATTGGGTGTAATGGTACCGTTCGGTGTCTTCCAATGCATAATCCCTTTTACAGTGATCAAAGGTGAGGGGGTCATAGTTGTGGAATAAATGAGTTAGAGCAAGACACCCCCCCTTCTTCCAGGCCTCGAAGGGTACCTCGTGTTGTGCTGGGGGAAAGGCTGGGTTGAAATGGATCGGGGTGAATGGAGAAGGAAAGGAGGTCAATCTGTCATCGCAGGAAATCGTATCCCAAACTTTAAGGGTGGTGCGCGTAGGGGTGCTAATATAGGTATTTGGGGGTCTGTCCTTAAGCGGGCGCCATATTAAGTCCCAGATAGTCCGTCCAGTTACACTACGATCCATGTGCAGCCAATGTTTTTCAGATTCTAATTGGGACCATTTAACCAAGACTCTCAATTGAGCTGCCTTATAGTATAAGAGAAAGTCGGGTAAGCCAACTCCTCCATCAGTGCGGGTACGACGCAGCAAAGAGTAGGAAAAACGCGCCCTTCCGCCTTGCCAGATAAAGCATAGCACCATCGATTTCACTTTTTGAAAGAAGCTGTGCTCCAGCTCAATAGGTAGTGCCTGGAATAGATAAAGCAGCTTAGGTAAGAGAGTCATGTTTATGGCGTGTATACGGCCAAGCCGAGAAAGAAAAAGGGGTTTCCACCTAACAAGCTCAGCCTGAATTCGGGCAAGGATAGGGGGGAAGTTGGCAGCGTAAAGTCCCTCAAGGGTCGGAGTTAGTTGAACCCCGAGGTATTGTATGGAAGCGGTTGCCCATGCTAATGGCGTAAGGTTGCGGAGTTGAAGGGCAACCTCAGAGGACAGGGTGAGGTGTAGAATATATGACTTACTTAGATTTTAAACCCCAACACTAACTCATACCGTGTGAGCTCAGACTGCAGGTTTGGGAGGGAAGTTGCAGGTTCCGTCAGATATAAAAGCACGTCATCGGCACACAGAGAAATTTTATGGGATTCCCCGGTGAATGGAATACCATGGATGTCAGGCCTGTTTCGTATTGCAAGGGCTAGAGATTCAATGCTGAGAGCAAAAAGTAAAGGGGAAAGGGGGCACCCTGCCGCGTGCCTCTTGAATGCGGGAAAGTAGGGGATCGTACTCCATTAACCACGACTCTGGAGTTTGGGAGACGGTAAGTAGCCCGTATCATGTTAAGAAATTTGGGTGCTAAACCAAACGCCGTGAGTGTTAAATAAGAAAGCCCAGTCGACCCTGTCAAAGGCCTTCTCCGCGTCCAAGCCAACTAGTATTGCCAGAATTTTACGCTTGTTGGCCTTCTCAATTAGGTGCATGGTCCTACGAATGTTGTCATGGGTTTGGCGCCCCTTCATAAAACCGGACTGATCCGGGTGGATAAGAGCGGCATGAGGTCATTTAGTCTCTTAGCAAGTACGGATGAGTACAATTTAGCGTCAAGATTCAATAGCGCTATTGGTTTGTAGGAAGCGCAGCTGTGTGGGTCTTTCCCCGGTTTGGGAATGATTGACATCACAGCCTCTGCCATGGAGCTTGAAGTGATCCCCTCCTCTGCCATTTTATTAAAAAGAGTCACTAGGTAGGGAGCAAGGTCGGAGCAAATGCTTTATAAAAAAGAGCTGTAAACCCGTCAGGGCCAGGAGCTTTATTTAGTTTCAGCGACTGGGTGGCTGCTGTGATGTCTTCTAAGGTGATGGGGGCAGTAAGCAAGTCATTCCATGCATCAGAGACCTGGGGTAAAGGTAGGGAGCGGAGGTAATCCTGTTGGGCTTCCCCGGCTAAAGAATCCCCCGTGTAGAGGTCCCCATAAAAGGACCCAAAAAGAGCAGCTTTATCTTCATCCCTGTGCATTAATTCACCCAGAGGGCCCAAGATGCCTCCTATATATTCCTTTTCTCGTTTATCCCTCAGCTGCCTTGCTAGATGCTTACCCACTTTGTTACCCTGAGTGTAAGATAAATGCCGCAGCTTAAGGAGAGTGAATTCCGCCCTGTTATTGTAAATGGACCGTAGTTTACCCCTGAGAGCCGTGAGATGGCGCAGTATTTGTCTCGTGGGATTAGCCTTATGGGCCTGTTCAGTGGAAGAAAGTTCAGATTCTCTCGAGCCCGCTGCTTATTAAGTGCGGCATTAAGAGCTATGCATTCCCCGCGAAGAACCGCCTTCAAAGCATCCCAAGTAATATACTCCGAGGTATCCTCCGGGCGGTTAGACTCGAGGAATGCAGAGATAGCCGAAAGTATTTTAGAACAAGATTCCATGTCTCGGGCAAGGGTCGCGGGGAAGTACCATTTAGGAGCAGGAGGGGCATTCCCTCTCCATTGGAGACATACCGTGTACAGGCTGTGATCAGATACCGACAGGGGGAAAACCTTAGCATCCTGGAGCTCACCCTGCAGTGTCTGACTGAGGAAGATGTAGTCCAATCGGGAGTATGTGCGGTGTACATGCGGTGTACATGGGAATAAAACGTGTAGTCACGTGTCTGTGGGAAGAGCATGCGCCAAGAGTCGAGGATACCCAAGTCATGAATATGTTGCTGTGTTTCCCCTGAGGACGAGCTTGTGTCAGATCATTGTGGGTGCGTGCTGTCGAAGTCTTTGTGCCCGACCAAGTTAAAGTCGCCCATAAGGATTAATGACCCCTCTGCAAAATCCACCAATTGCCCCAAAAACGAGTGTAGGAAAGACATCTGGCCTGTATTGGGTGCGTAAAAGTGCACAGCTTCCCCCTGAGTCGACCTTTGACCATGATCCATTGTCCGTCCCTGTCACTGTGAACACCCAGAGGCTAAAAGTGGATAGATGCACGAAACACAAGAGCCACCCCCCTGTGCTTGGTGGAGGCTGAAGATCTATAGATGAGATGAGTGGAAACTGCTTATGCTTAAGGCGCTCGTCATCCGCCCTGGCTAAGTGCATTTCCTGCAGTGCTACTACATCCAGATGGTGGTCTACGATATATTTCCAGACTTTCTGATGCTTCTGTGGGGAATTAAGCCCTTTGACGTTCCAGGTTCCAATGATCAACGGGCCCATAGTGCCTGGGAGGGAACCCAGCTGTTAAACATGTCAGATAGGGCCAATCGTACTCCCCCCCGTCCCGCCCCCCCTCAACGATACACAACCCTAGTCTGAAGGTAACATCCTCATCCTGTTTCACAGATACCACATGCCATTTATTAAAAAGCCGCCACCACAGTCCCTCCCGCCCAACCCCTCAAGAAAACTTGAACATAGAAAAACAAAGAAAAAAATCGAACTAGTCTTGTGGTCTCACTACAGGGTCGGAACGATCCCCTTGAGACCATGGGGGACCTCAGGTCCGAGGACCCGGTCCCCGCCTGCCCTGGAGGGGAGACAGCACAGTAGCCTGAGTCGAGGCCATCGGAGCCGGAGCCAACAGCGAAAGTACCTCAGGACAGACCCAGCCTGCGGCCCCAGCGGGCATCAGACGGCCGCACAGCATAATGCAGAAAGCAGTTACCAGTGTCAGGAGGCATCCACTGTGCCAGGAGTAGGAGGGCCCCCTGCGTATCCTCACCAGATAGCCATGCACAGAAGGGAGTAGTCCAACCGCAGGCGGAGTCCTCTTGGGACAGGCCCCCGTTCCAAGGCAAGGGCCACAGCGGGGCTGAAGGGAGAGAGCTCCCCGGCTCACCCAGTAGATGCAGGCCCTCACCACCGAACCCTCGAAGTGACCAAGGACAGTCACCGGCATGGCCAAAATTAGGTAGAAGAAGGTGCCATCCACATGGTCCTCTACATGTAGTTATCTGCGAGCCCTCCGCGACCATGCCGAAGGCACCGTTTCACCTCCAGAGGATTCTCCACTCTTCCCCGACGGAGTAGTCTCTGAGCTGGATGAGATGGCTAGGAGCACCAGCCCCTCCTGAAGGTCGGTAACGTGTCGATGTTTATTTTGATACTCAAAGCTGAGGCCGAAGGGGTAAGTCCATCTGTACCTGATTTTGTCGGAGCGTAGCTTAGCCGTAATAGGCATGAACAGGTACCTTCGTGCCAGAGTTGCAGGGGCCACATCTTGGAAAATGTTGCATGAGAAGTTTTGGAATGTGACTGTCTCTCGAGATCGGGCTGCCTGAAGCACCACTTCTTTGGTTTTATAAGAGTGAAATTTGGCCAGGTTGTCTCTTGGTCTCCTCTTCTCTCCGTGTTGCAGGGCTCCCACTCGGTGGACTCGATCCAGTTTGATCTTGAGACTCTGCGGGGACATGATCTCCAAGAAGAGGCCAACCACAAAAGCCTCCTGGTCCGGTCCCTCCGCACCTTCTTCCAGGTCCCGTATGCGGAGGTTGTCCCTCCAAGCCCTATTTTCAAGGTCCTCTGCCTTCAGCTGCGACTGATGAAGCTGCTCCTGAAGTGTGCTCATTTCTTCCCGGAGTTCGGTTGAGAGTCATTCTTGTTCTTGATGGCGAGACTCCAAATCAAGGACCCTAGTTCCAACCGAATCCACATCTTGCTGGGGAGAGGAGAGGCGCTCTGTTAGATCGGTGCGCAGCTTGTCAATAGAGGATTTGATGATCTGGCCGATGTCCTTACGAAGATCGGACTTAAAGTCTTTAAGCATGGCCTGGAGCTCTGCTTTGGTGAGGGCCATTGCCGTGGCGTCTGCGTCACCCCTTAGTGCCGCACACTTCTCCGCAGACGCGAAGAAATCTGAGACCTTGCTCGGTGTCCTAGTCGTCGTCTTCTTAGGCGGCATAAGGTGTCACCGCAAAAAGATATCACTGTCTGTAGCACAGGGAACCTTCCCCAGGTGGGAATCAAACCACGGCGATATTTAGTCGGTCAGACACCTCACCGCGCCGGATCGGAGCTGGAAAGCGCCGGCGAATATTCTTAAGTAGTCTGCCAGTATGGAGGGTCCAGGGCCGTGTTCATCCCTGTCCTAAAGGACCCGGGGAAGCAAGCGCTCTCGTGCGGGAGGCCTGCCGGCCGAAGTGAAGCAGCAGCCACGGGCGTAAGGGAAAGGCCCAGATTGCAAGGCAGTCCGCAATGAGTGCTTCTCAGGGCTACTTCTTATGGGAGAATCCGGGACTTGCAACTTCATTCAAATCACTGGCAAGTTGAAGGTCAGGGTCCCCAGTTAGCATCAGAGAAAAGGAGGCAGCCCAGTTATTGAGAAAGGGGCCCCCTTTGCAGCAGGAATTCGTAAGGGCGGCAGTTGGCTCATGTAGTCGCCATCGCAGAAATCGGCATGGCCGCCATTTTGAGGTCAGGCCCCCCTGAGGGTAGTAAGTGTCCACTGAGACTGCTAACAGCGGGGAGGCCGCCCAAGTACCCCCAATCACGCTCCCACTTGCCTCTTAGGTCGGCGGTGGTCTCCGAGAGGCACAAACCGGCATCGCCGCGGGAGACGCGTAGAAGTTGCGCCGCCATTTTGTGAGGTGCTCCGTCTCCGATCCGGGACTCCGAAAAAAGGCGTTGAGGCAGGGGCGATCTACACCAAGCGTCGCCCTTCGCTGATGCCTCACATCATCCCCTGTTTAAATCATCTGCCCAATGCGGAAGGGGAGCGCTCCAAACACCTCGATCAACCCCCAGGACAGCGCGCGGACCGGGAGCCGAGACGGATTACATCCGATTGGCCATCTTGCCCGGCCACGCCCCCTTTTTCTCAATTTTTAAAAAAGGTGACCTAAAAAATGAGTTAGCAAGAATACCTTGTCCAGCCTCGCTTTCTGTTAACTTTTCAAATTGATAACTGCCTTCTTGAGAGAATGATGGATAAAATTAAGGGTAGAATCAGAAGCATGGGTCCAGTTCCTCATACAAATCATGTATCTGCCAAAGAGTTTGAAAAAAATCATTGAGGAGCATATGCAGTCACGTCTATCTCAGGCACCCCTGAAGGTAAGAAGCTGAAAAGAAGGCCTTTCTATTTGTATTTATTATGCAGCCAGTAAGTAAAATATGTGTTTTCTGATGAGCCTATCTTTAAACTCTTTACCTCAAATTAAACAACACTTCTCCAGTACTTTATCATTCTGAAAGCTACTCTATCCTTTGAAGAGAGGAAGATGGAGTTGCCAGTCTTGGTAAACAGTTGAGAGTAAGGAAATTATATAGATGTTTAATAGGCTAAATTACATTATGTACCTATCTACCGGAAAGGCAAGTCAATTGTGGCAGAAGCTGTTGCTGGAACTAATGTTTTTCTGGCTCTGTGGAGGAACACACTCAACAACTTGGTATACAAATTTCTAAACAGGAAGAAGAGGTTTAATTTGATCTTATAGCCAGCCCTCGCTACACAATAATTTTGGGAATAAACTGGCTAGCCAAGCACAACCTGTAGATCAAATTAACTGCTATGACTCTATTCCTTGGGTATGAAATCGGTGTCTAGTCCTGTTTAGCAGCCTTAGAATGACTCACAGAAATTCATAGTTTTTCAAATGCCCAGCATAACTCTTATTTAGTAACACAGTTATCATCTGTTCTTAAGAAGCATAACGAACAGTACACGATTTTCCGTAAAAGAAAGTTAAAGGCCAATTGGTAGGATATATTTGTTATCACTTTCAGAGAAAGAGAAGCTTCAAAAGTATCTGAATAAAAATCTCTGGAAAAGTCTTACTGTACTATGTACTAAAGAAATACCTACAGTGGCATCTCTGCTGTTCCTGATACTTCTTGAACAGGGGCAAGCTCTATCTCAAGCCCTTGGAGACACTCAGAAAAAGGAGTTTTAGAAAGTCCAGTCCAGTCCTTTAACTGCCCAAGGCAGTAGCAGCCACAGCAAAGCACACAGCAAAGTGGTAGTCTTTCCTCACAGCTCCTACAGCTTTTCTTCGTGGCAGGTTCCTTGATCTCAAAGAGATCCAAAGTCCAGGGTTCAGGCCCTAATATTTAAACCACATTTCCCTTTGAATTTGAATTTAAAATATTTATATAGCGCTACATTCACCAAACGGTTTCTTGGCGCTCGTGGAAACTAAATTAGCAGTAGGAACAAGAAGCCAGTGCGGGGAAAATTAAAATTAGATTACATTAGGAAAAGCCTGGGTGAACAGAAAAGTTTTGAGATCTTTTCGAAAGAGGGTATATTGACTGGCCAGCCGTAGGTGATCAGGGAGGGAGTTCCAAAAGGACGGAGCCAAGAATGAAAAGTTGGCTCTGCCCCATTTCTTACGTCTGTAGCGGGGTACATAAAGAAGAGATTGGGTGGAAGAACGGAGCTCACGGGCAGGGGTATACTCTTTGAGCAAGGAAGAAATGAAGGCAGGAGCCGTGCCCTGGCGTGCCTGGAAAACCATACAGCCAGTTTTAAAAAGGGATCGCTCCCTAACAGGTAGCCAATGGAGTGCCTTCAGTAGGGGGGTGGAGTGATGGCAACGGGACAGACCAAACACCAATCTGGCCGCCTGGTTTTGAACCAGCTGGAGCTTCCGCAGACTATACTCCGGGATGCCGTTGTATAGAGCGTTGGCGTAGTCCAGCCGGGAGATCACCAGAGCGGACATGATTAGTTTGAGTGCAGGTGAAGAAAAGAAACGGGAGACAGAGCGAATAGTTCGAAGAACAAGAAGGCAAGAAGAAACAACAGAGTTGACTTGTGAATGAAGATTGAGTTGGTTGTTGATTTTAATACCCAAGGTTTTAACTGAGGAAGAAGAAGTGGGAGGGGATCCAAGAGAAGGAGGCCAGAATAAAGAGTTCCAGGGACTGGAGGAACCACCTGTAAGGACCAGTTCTGTTTTGTCGGGGTTCAACTTCAGATGGTTGTGGTCCATCCATTCCCTGATGAAAATCATAGTAGTCTGAAAGTTAGAAACAGAGTGGGAAGAAGAGGAGAGAGAAAAGATAAGCTGGAGGTCATCCGCATAATTGTAAACGGTGACCTCCAGTTGTTGAAGTGCAAAGATCAGAGGGTAGATATAAAGATTGAACAAAAGAGGGGATAGAGAAGAGCCCTGGGGAACACCACATGTGACCTTAAGTTGGGTAGCTGAGAAGTCCCCCAGCCGAACCGCCTGTGTGCGGTCCCTCAGGAAGGATGATAACCAAACCAGGGCTGAACCCCCGACCCCCGCCGCTCCGACATGGGAAAGTAAGATGGAATGGTCCACCGTGTCGAAGGCGGCGGAGAGATCGAGGAGTACCAAGGCCTGGTAGTTGTTTTGGTCCATACCCTCCCTGAGGTTGTTCAGGACCGACACCACCACGGACTCGGTGGAGTGCCTAGGCCGAAAGCCAGCCTGGCGGGACGCTAGGCCTCCATTGGCTTCCACATGGGTACTGAGGACCGATGTTACATGTCGCTCCAGCACCTTGCCCAGATAGGGCAAAAGGGAGATGGGGCGATAGTTTGCTGGCGCAGAAGGATCTGCGCCAGGCTTCTTCAATATGGGCACTATGGTTGCAGATTTGAGGGCTGGAATTACCACCCCCTGGGCCAGCGAGCTATTGAGGAAGGAAATTGGTGGTTTGGGGCAGATAGAATAAATTTGTTGCAAGATGTGAGCTGGGCAGATATCTGCCGGAGATCCAGATTTTACTTTTGGGAGTAGTGCGAGGAACACTTCTTCAGTAAGCGGAGGGATAGATGTGAGACAGACGTGAACAACCGGTGGGTGGGGGTCAACAAAAGTAGGGGAAGGGAGTGAAATGTTAGCTTTAATTTTGCTAATTTTTTCCAAAAAATAAGAATTCAAGGAATCACAGAGGGACTGGGTGGGGGGAGGCCTAGGAGTGGCCCTGTCAGAATAGGCCAGGTCATGGATGATGGAGAAAATCTCCCTAGGTTTATTCTCCGCCACCAAAATTTTGGCTGAAAAGTAAGCAGTTTTAGCGCCTAATATGGTCCTTTTATAGTCGCTCAGTAAGGTCATGTAGTGTGTTTTTAGTAGGGGGCAGTAATCCCTTCTCCATTGCCTCTCGGCCCGCCTGAGGGTCAGCTTTTTTTTCTTTAAGTCATCGCCGAACCATCGATTTGACTCCTTGGATCTTCGGATTGAGATCAGACCTAAGGGGGCTACCGTATCGCAGCCTCCCGCGAGCCAAGTATCGATGGCAGCGGCTTGAGAGACAGAAGATAGGCCCTCTAGGTTAGGTGCAGAGTTCACTAGAGAGGAAGACAAGGCAGGGAGGTCTACCCTGTTCCAATTCCGCGCCCAGATGTTTTTGGCAGGCGGAATTTTTACTGCTGGCTTAAGGCAAAGAGAGAAAGAGATCAAAGCATGATCTGACCAGGGGCATGGGGACACGGACATGGAAGAGACCAAGATATTAAGAGACCAAACCTGGTCTAGTACATGACCGTGGGTGTGTGTAGGAATCTGTGAGTGAGGGGCAAAGTTCAAGGATAAAAGTGAGTCAGAAAATTGTTTAGAAGCGGGACATTCATGAGGATCTGAGGGCCAGTAATTGAAATCCCCTAAAACTAGCACTGAAGCATGATTAATCGCTAAAGTGGCCAATAGGTCCTGAAATGCTGGTAGAAACAAGTGAGATGGCTGGGGAGGACGATACATTAATAAGCAGGTGAGCGGGGGAGAAAACGCGAGGGAGCGAGCCACAAGGTGCTCGGTGGGAGTGATGGGAGAGGAGGAAAGGAGTTGAAAATTATGCTCAGTTTGAGCTATAAGGGCCACGCCACCCCCTGCTTTACCCCCTGACAGATCAGCACGGAGGGCCACATAAGATGGAGGAAGAGCGGCCAAAAGGGAAGGCAGGGAGGACTCACAGAACCATGTTTCTGTTAAAAGTAACATGTCGGGCTGGTGGGTATCAAGCAGCACAAATAGCTCTTGGTAGTGCTTTACAGCCGACCTGGTGTTGAGTAGAATAACAGACAGGACGGGGAAAGGGGGTGAGGAACCTGGGTCGGGAGCAGAGGACAATGGAGGAGTTATATGGGGGGGGATGGTGTGATAAGGGGAGGAATTGAGGCCAAGGGAAGATATATGCTGAATGATAGGCACAGACAGAGACCAGTTACCCTGAATAGAACGTAGTACCTCAGAAGAATAAACTAGGGCATTAGGACGCGCCCCAAGCCCCGTCCGGCCGCGGACGGGCGCAGACGGGCTTGACTTAGGCGCCACTTCGGCGCGCCTTCGGCGCGCCCGCTGCGCTCGTCCGCTGCGCTTCCTCATTAGGCACGTTTAAGTAGGGGCGGAGCGCGGTGGGTGTGGCGCCGAGCTGGGTCGCCTGACGCCTTTGAAGTTGGTACCAACAAAGTTCCCATGGCATACATAAACCATTTCTGCCTGGTTCAGGCCAGGTTCACTCCGGGAGGGGGAGACAGCTTTGTGAGAGGCAGCCACAATCCATTCAGGTGCAAGTGACAACCACCTCCCACTACTCTAAATGCAGCCAGGTCTATTCAGCCTGGCCATATATCACCAAGTAAAGGCAGGACACAACTCCCTCTCCCTCTTCGATCAATCAATCAGGAGTTTGTTAAAGCGCGACTACTCACCCGTAAGGGTCTCAAGGCGCTAGGGGTGGGGGGGGGGGTTGGGGGGGTGCAGGTTCCATTCCATCAAGGAGGGGGTCTGTCGAAGAGCCAGGTTTTGAGGTTTCTTGCGAAGATGGGGAGCGATGTTGTCTGTCTGAGGTGGAGCGGAAGGGCGTTCCATGCTTTGGCCGCGAGGAAGGAGAAGGAGCGGCCTCCCGATCTGGTCTTTCTG
Source organism: Lissotriton helveticus (assembly GCF_964261635.1). Classification (NCBI taxonomy): domain Eukaryota; kingdom Metazoa; phylum Chordata; class Amphibia; order Caudata; family Salamandridae; genus Lissotriton; species Lissotriton helveticus. The sequence continues at coordinate 398,650,655 of NC_136070.1, read as the reverse complement.
GTGCGGGGGACCACAGCGTAGGAAAGCTGGGCTGATCGTAGGGTCCTTTGGGGTGAGTGGAATTTGAGTCGGCTGTTCAGGTATGCTGGTCCGGTGCCGTGGAGGGCCTTGTGTGCGTGGGTGAGCATCTTAAAGGTGATTCTCGCCTCAACGGGGAGCCAGTGGAGTGTGCGCAGGTGCTGGGAGATGTGGCAGTGTTTTGGCAGGTTGAGGACCAGTCTTGCGGCGGCGTTCTGGATGTTCTGTAGCTTGCGGATGAGGTTTTTGTTTATTCCGGCGTAGAGTGCGTTGCCGTAGTCGAGTCTGCTGGTGACCAGGGCGTGAGTGACTGTCTTTCGGTGTTCGAGGGGGATCCATTTGAAGGTCTTACGAAGGAGGCGGAGGGTGTGGAAGCAGGAAGATGAGACAGAGTTGATCTGGCGGTCCATTTTGAGCTCGGAGTCCAGGATGATTCCCAGGTTGCGTGCGTGGTCTGTGGGGGTTGGCGGGTTTCCGAGGGCGGTGGGCCACCAGGTGTCACTCCAGGCGTCGGGGTTTGGGCCCATGATGAGTACTTCTGTTTTGTTGGTGTTTAGTTGTAGGCAGCTGTTTTTCATCCATTTGGCAACGGCTTCCATGCCTTCTCGAAAGTTGCGTCTGGCGGTGTTGGGCTCGTTGGATAGGGAGAGGATGAGCTGGGTGTCGTCTGCATATGACACGATGTTGAGTCCGTAGGTTCTGACGATGGGGGCAAGTGGAGCCATGTAGACGTTGAAGAGCGTCGGGCTGAGGGAGGAGCCCTGGGGGACTCCGCAGGTGATAGGTGTGGGGTCCGAGAGGAAAGGGGGGAGTCTGACCCGCTGCGTCCTGCTGGAGAGGAAGGAGGAGATCCAGTCGAGGGCCTTGTCCTGGATTCCTGCATCGTAGAGTCTGCGTATTAGGGTGCGGTGGGAGACTGTGTCGAACGCCGCTGATAGGTCGAGGAGGATGTGGGCTACTGTTTCTCCTTTGTCCAGTAAGGTGCGGATGTCGTCTGTTGCGGCGAGGAGGGCGGTTTCCGTACTGTGGTTTTTTCTGAAGCCGGATTGGGAGGAGTCGAGGATGTTGTGTTCTTCAATGAATGTGGCGAGTTGGCTGTTGATGGCTTTCTCGATGACTTTCGCTGGGAACGGGAGCAGGGATATGGGTCTGTAGTTTTTGAGGTCGGTGGGGTCCGCTGAGGGTTTCTTTAGGAGGGGGTTGACCTCGGCGTGTTTCCAGTCATCGGGGAATGAGGCGGTCGCCAGGGAGCGGTTGATGGTTTGGCGGAGCATGGGTGCGATGGTGTTGGCGGCTCTGTTGAAGATGTGGTGGGGGCAGGGGTCCGGTGGGGCCCCTGAGTGGATTGACTTCATTGTCTTCAGTGTGTCTTCGGTGGTGAGGGCTGTCCAGTCATCAATCGCTGGTTTCCGGGTGTCGGGGGTGGTTGGTGAGGGTTCAGTGTGTTGGTTGTCTTCGTCAAAGTTGTCGTAGATGCTCTTGATTTTGTGGTGGAAAAAGATGCTGAGTTTGTCGCAGAGGTCTTGTGAGGGAGGGATGTCGGTAGACTCGCTGGTGGGTTGGGCGAACTCCTTGATGATGCTGAAGAGTTCCTTGCTGTTGTGTGCGTGGGTGGAGATTCTGTCTTCAATCGCTTTTTTCCTCGTTTCTCTGATGAGTTGATGGTGGGCGTTGGTGGCGGCTCTGAAGTTGTTGTGGGCTTCTGTGGATTTGGTGTTTCTCCAGGCCTTTTCGAGGCGGCGGCATGTGCGCCTGGACTCTCGAAGTTCGGTGGTAAACCATCTGGCTTTCTTGGCACGGGTATTGTTGTTTTTCTTGAGGGGGGCTATGGTGTTGGTGCTGTCCGAGATCCATCTATGCAGGGTTCGGGCTGCGGTGTTGGGGTCGTCGTTTTCCGCGATGGTTGGGGTGGAGTTGTTGAGTGAGGAGGTGAGCTGGTCATTGGTGATTTTGGTCCAGTTTCTTTGTGGAAGCAGGTGCTGGTGTCTGTGGATGGTGGGTGTTCTGAAGGTGAAGTGGACGCAACGATGGTCGGTCCATGGGAGTTCGGTGGTGTGGCTGAAGGTGATGGAGTTTCCTGTAGTGAAGAGGGGGTCGAGGGTGTGTCCTGCTGAGTGCGTGGGCTCGGTCACGATCTGGCGGAGTCCAATGTTGTGGAGGTTGTCCAGGAGGGATGTGGTGTTGGGGTCCAGTTGATTGTCGAGGTGGAAGTTGAGGTCTCCCAGCAGGGTGTAGTTGGTGGGTGCGATGGCCTGCGGGGAGATAATGTCCGTGATGGAGTTGGCGAAGGGTCCGCGGGGTCCAGGGGGTCGGTAGATGAGGGTTCCTCGAAGGGCGGCGGTGGGGCTGGCCAGTATCTTGAAGTGAATGTGTTCCATCAGTTCTGTGGACTCGTCAGGGAGTGTGCTCAGGCGGAGGCTGGATTTGTGGACGATGGCGATTCCTCCTCCTGGGTGGATGGGGCGGTCCTTCCTGGAGATCTTGTATCCTTGGGGGATGGCGATGGCGATGTCCGGTCCCGAGGTGGTGTTGGTCCAGGTTTCGGTGAAGAATGCTACGTCTGGGGTTGTGCTGTTGAGGAGGTCCCAGATTTCTGTGGCGTGTTTGTGGAGGGATCGGACGTTGAGGAGGATGCATTGCAGGGTCTTCAGTTCGGTTGTGTTCTTGTGGGCGGGTTGTGCTGGATCCGTGTTCTTGGCGGTGCTGCAGGTGTGCCGGCAGCGGTGACAGCTGAAGGGTCCATGGGTGTCGGCTGGTGATGCTAGCTTGCAGTTGTTGTTGCAGCCTAGGTTGAGTGCGTGGAGTGCTGCTGGGTCGTAGCGTTGGCGGGGCGGAGGTCCAGGGTTCCTGGTGCTGGTCGCGGACGGGTCGCAGACGGGCGCAGACGTGCTTGCCTTTGATGCGCCTTCGGTGCACCAGCGGCGCACCCGCCGCGTAGTGGCCGCCATTAAGTAGGGGTCGGGAGGGCTGGACAGCTGGGAGGCGGGAGCGGGGAGGGGAGCTGGATTGGGCCGGTCGTGCTGGGGGGGGAGGGGCCGCGGGGGCAGCAGCGGCGGGGAAAGGTAAAGGGAGGAAAGAAGGGATAAAGAAAAAAGGGAAAATAGGCAGAAATAAGGCACAAAAGAGCAGAGATGCAGAAAAGAGCAGAAAGGTGAAAGATAGAAAGGGTAAAAAAACGAGTGAAAACGAGAGAAGGAGCAGAGGGAGAGAAAGGGAAAATGGGCAAAAATAAGGCACAAAAGAGCAGAGGTGCAGAAAGGTGAAAGATAGAAAGGGGGAAAAAACGAGTGAAAACGAGTGAAGGAGCAGAGGGAGAGAAAGGGAAATGGGCAGAAATAAGGCGCAAAAGAACAGAGGTGCAGAAAGGTGAAAGATAGAAAGGGGAGAAAAACAAGTGAAGGAGCAGAAAGAAAGAAAGGAGACAGAGGTCCACTGGACCACCAGGGATGAGGCGCAGGGAAACCTGCGGGTGGAGGAGGGCCTCGATCACCAACACTTAAGAGTGCAGGGGCAGGGGCACCTCACTTAATGGTGGAGCTGCGAGGGTGGGAGAGCAATTTCACTGACAATGAGTCAGTGGTCTTGCTGTCTAGTGTGAATACACAAATGGCAAAGGCACACAGGATGGTTAATCAAGAATAGGTCCACTTTTTAAAAGGGGCATTTTCAAACACACAATAAAAAAATCTTCTTCACTAAAAGATGCCTTTTTTAATTCTGAGTACGGTGTTACAAGGCAACGCCCATGTATCCTATGAGACAAATAGCCTTGCAATAGTGAAAAACGAAATGCATAGTATTTCGCTATAAGGATATGCAACACACCAGTACATGTCCTACCTTTCACCCACACTGCACCCTGCCCATACGGGTATCTTGGGCCTACCTTAGGGTTGTCTTATATGTAAGGAAATGGAAGGTTAGGTCCTGTCAAGTGGGTGCACTGACGAGGTCAATATGGCAGTAAAAACTGTGCATAGTCATTGCAGTGGGCAGGTCTGAGACATCTTTGAAAGGCTACTTGGGAGGGATGCACAACCACTGCTGCAAGCCCACTAGTAGCATTTGATTTACAGGCTCTGGGTACACACAGTGCATGGTACTAGGGACTTACTGGTAAATCAAACACCCCAATCATAACACAATTTACTGTAGGGGCACTTGAACGTTAGCACTGAATAGCAGTGACAAAGTGCACAGAGACACTAAACCAACAAAAATGAAGCCCAGAACACCATCAAAAACAGGAGGTGATTAAGCAAGAAACACATAAAAAGATGCCAGGTCTAACAGCCATTAATACACCTTCCAATTTATGTAAAATATCCTCCATCTGAATTCTCATCTGCTCAAATATCACACTCTGTGAGAGTGTTTAGTAATACCTTTTGGCCGGAATCATCCATTTTGTAAGCATATCAATAGCCATTGTTAGTTGTACAGGAAAGAGTTACCAAAGAGGTTCCTATCTGAGATCACTTAGGATTATTCAACGCCAGGCTCACATGTGAACATGTACTGCATCAGATTCAAGTTAATCAGCAATTTAGAGGTAAAAAAGTGAAAACAGTGCAGTGTTATGGTGGTTACTGACAAATCGTAAGAACGTGGAAAAGAAAATCCAAAATTAACATAGGTAATATTAATTGTTAGTGAAATGTACAAGTGAGGATTGGCTAAACATACTTATACAGAGGCCCATTTGACATTTTCACCCCAGTGTCATGAATAGGACGGGGCTATTAATGGGATTGGACATGTTGGAAGTGATAAGAAGCCACCATACATTCCAATACTGGAATACTGGCAATGTCAAAGTAAAGAAACAATAAAGAAGGTTTAGGAATGAAGGAAATCTCCAGACAAATCTGCTAATTTACAGCTCATGGGTCCCCATTGTGGTATCACTGATTTAGTGAATAAAATAATTACAAGAGATCTAATAATACCGTAGGACCAGGAGAACTTTATCAGTTGTATGAAAGGTATTAAATATCATGAGCTAGATGGTGTTCTCAATTCAGTGTGGGACAGAATTCTTACGCTCAGAATATTATACTAGTTTTGTTCAGGGTTTGTAGGCCTACAATCAGATGGTTGCTGCTGGGGGTGTTCTGTATTTAGGTTTTCTTTTTAAGAGGGGAGGGTAGGGGCAATGACTTTCTTGTGGGAGGCGTGGGCAGTACCCTTTCATAATCAGGTATTGATAATGGAGCCAAATCTTTCTGCAAAAAAATACTCAAGTGTCATGACCACGAGGAGGGATCAAATGAACAACTAATGGTTTATTGTTAAAGGGCTTAAAGTAGTGACTGGAGAGGGCAACACATCTGAGAAGATGCCAGGTTTGTCTGTCTCCACATATCTATGCATATTAATCACACTTTGGAAGTCTGCTAAATATTGTGTGAAGTTTGAGAGTGAGTTTCCAACAGATTTTGTGTCACTAGGCACTCTTTCTGTTGCCATAATTTGCTGCCGTGGGAGAGTGCTATGGCATTACAAGTTGCTTTGTGGTATGTACTTAATGTTCTATACAGGAAAGACACTTGACTTCCCCGCAACCTTAAGTCTTCTTAAACCATCCAAGTTCCTGAGGGAAATACCGTTGGGAAACTAGGATGTTAACTACGTATTAGTTGTGCAATTTCTAACCACATAGCCAATCAGAACTCTAAAACAGTGTAATACTTATTGAAACACTATTGGGAGGATCACACAGAGTTGTGGTATATCTCTGCACCTCTCCTGTGCATGCAGATAAGCCTGCAGATTAACCAAGTGAGTGATTTAAAATGACACATGCAGACATCCACTTTATGAATAGTTTCTAGTAAGAAAAGAAACACGAAGTAAGGATTTATCTGCAGATACTTACTTTTCTAGTGCATGTGGTGCATGTGAGAGTAGCATCACTGCGAAACTCAGCTGATTTGCTGTAGTGTCCTGGCCTGAGAAAATTGGAATAAATATTAACATCAAGAACTAACAGAAAAATTGTTGCATCACAAAGATTACATATTTGATAACTCTGCTTGTTGATGGAATAGACTTGGGTTGTGTTTCCTCTAGTGGCATAGGGTTCAACTGTGAGAGCTCACATTAGAAAGAAAACATGCATGACCTGGTGCCATTTAAATCTCCTTAAATTGATTAATCTTAACACTTCAGTAGCTCCCACAGAGTGAATGCTAATTAGTGCTGGCTTGAGTCTCGAGCAAGTGACCAATACAGTAAAGGACAAGACTTCCCATTTGCTTGTTAGGTCCACTTTGCTGCCTTGTACCATATAGGAAGGTGCGCAAAGCAATATGAACTGCCTTAACCCCTTCGACGCTCATGACGAGCTGGGCTCGTCATGCAGTAGCCTCCTCGCACGCTCATGACGAGCCCAGCTCGTCATGTAAAGTGGTATCTGTCAAATTCCATCACACGGGAAAAATCCCCATAGCATTCAAGGTGTTAATATACTTGAAACACAGCCTTGCAGTTATGTTAGTGCAGCCATGACACACAAACTGGAGGTGTTGATTTAGCCCTACTAGAGTGATTTGCTTAAATGGCAGTACACAATCACAACATATCGAAATAAAGGCACTAGATATGCATATTAACCCAGACAGTGAATTTATACTTTTAGGCGATTTCAATGTCCATAGCGAACTGAAAGAATGTGGTGAGGCGCAGTCTCTGTTGACTGATCTTTCATTATTGGGCCTCACGCAGGTGAACTCTGGCCCTACACACCGGGCTGGACATACCCTGGACCTAATTTTTTCCAATTTCCCTACGGTCAACTGTCTTCCCCCTTCACAGGTTAGCTGGACAGATCATTTTATTTTAGAATTTTATACATATAATATATTTAAACTTCCCTCCCAATCTGTAGCACTCCCAAGCAAGAGGAGGCAATGGCATAAGGTGACTCAAGAAGCCTTCCATGAGAGGTTTATAGAGCCCCGCATTGTTCCCAACGAGGGTATTGATGTGGCCCTAACTAATTTTAATCAGGCGATCCAAGCTGTGGTGGATGTTATTGCCTCTTTGAAATTGTTCCATCCACGTCCCGCCCATAAGCAGGAAGTATGGTTCTCTGAGCACTTCCTGCAGCCTGTGAGAGCGGCGAGTTGTCCTCCCAACGACTATGTGATGAAACATTGCAGTTCTTTTCAAGCAAGATAGATAGGATATATGAAAATATCACTAGCTCCAACCTGTCTCTTAGCGAATGTGTACCGGTGCCCCAGATTGCGGAAGAACTCAATTCTGCAACTCTCAGTCTATTTCCTCCCATTTCTCTAATGGAGGTAGAATGCTTTGTGAGTCAAATTAAGAGTGGCAGTCCAGCGGACACTATTCCAGCTAGAATAATGCCGGTGGTTAGCAATTCGTTGTGTCCGGGGATACAGCGACTTGTGAATCTCTCACTGGCCGAAGGCCGTGTTCCCACAGAGTGGAAAAAGGCGCTGGTAAGACCAATTCGGAAAAATCCAGCTGTCCCCTGGACTGATTTATCGAACCTCAGGCCGATATCTTTGTTACCATTCTTGGGAAAACTCACAGAAAAACATGTGAACAAGCATTTATCGTACTTTATTGAACAGACGGGTAGCTTAGACCATTCCCAATCTGGCTTTAGACCGAAATACAGTACGGAATCAGCACTACTGTCAGTCACAGATGACCTTCACAAGTACCAGGACAGGGGCTATTCCGTGGTACTGATTTTATTAGACCTATCAGCAGCGTTCAATACTGTATCTCACAACATCATGATCGAATGGCTCGCAAAGATCGGTCTGGAGAGTACTGCATTGGCCTGGCTAAGGAGCTTTCTGGCAGATCGTACCCAATCTGTCAACATGGGCCCTTTTCGTTCGGCGGAGATAGAGATTACCAAGGGGGTGCCACAGGGCTCTTGTTTGAGCCCTACTCTTTTTAACATCTATGTGGCCCCCCTGGCTAGAATTATGAGAGCTTTTGGTTTCATCCCGGTATCTTACGCGGATGACACACAGCTCTTGTTTCCATTCAAATCTCTCTCCGCCGAGGTGAAGTCTTCCTTTTCCGAGGGCATGAAGGCGGTTGCACAGTGGATGTCATCTAATTGCCTACAGTGCAATGTAGGCAAGACAGAAGTCAAGCTTTTTGGGGAGGCTAAAATTCTAAGGACCCCCGAATGGTGGCTGCAAGATCTCGGCCCGGTCCCTGACCCTAAACAAGTCGTGAAGAACCTGGGGGTACGCTTGAATCAAGAGCTCTCCCTTAAGCAGCATGGCAACTTTATTATGGGCTCCTGCTTTCATGTCATTGGTCTTTTACGTAAAGTCTTTCCCCTGCTTCCTGACTCTACCAGAAAAACATTATTGCAGGCTTTGGTACTTAGTCGTCTTGATTATTGTAACGGGCTATTGTTATCGGCCAATGAGGGAGTTTTAGCTAAACTTCAAGTTGTGCAAAATACTGCAGCTAGGATGATTTTGAATGCCCCTCCCAGATCTCCATTTAAACCCCTTCTGGATAAACTACACTGGCTCTCTGTTCGCCAGAGAGTAAAGTTTAAGACCTGTTGCCTAATTCATAAAAGCTTAAATGGATTAGGACCTTCGTACTGGACAGACAAATTTATACCATACAACCCTGTCCTCTCCCTTAGGTCTAGCAATCAGCTTCTGTTGAGAGTGCCTTTTGCAAGGAAGGTCAGACAGGGAGGTAAAGCTTTGTCCGTAGTTGGCCCTACATTATGGAACTAGCTCCCACTGATGCTCAGGCAGTGTGTAGAACGTTTCAGCTTTAGAAAAATGCTGAAAACTTTTTTGTTTCAGAACTAATTCTTTCTCAATTGTTGTGCTTTTGGATCTGTTTCTGGTGTTTTGGGCGCAGAGATACTCCTTCTGGAGTTGATTCAAGCGCGATATAAACCCGCAAATAAATAAATAAATAAATAAAGGTATCAGCGGATGGTTTTAGAAGGGTGATGGGCAATGGAGTGACATCATAGACGACATAAACCTTGTGTCTCAACTTGCTCCCTGTGTTCCCGTGTCCACCACCAGGGGGCGTGAACTGTGGGACTCTCCAGTGTTCTAATAAGCCTCCAGACCCTCCCCTTCATGTACACACTGACTTCCAGCCATTTAGACACTATTTGGGAATTGACATCCATTCCCAATCCAAGCCGGGTTTTGTGGAAGCCATCCTACACATGCCACAACTCCATTACCTAGAATTCCCTGCTCACTGCTTTGTCTCCACCCCTGCAGGCCAAGGATGGGTGGGGGAATCCAGCTCACCTGTGGCTGTCTGTTGCTTGCCTGCTCACACCTGATGCATGTGATTACTGTGAACTCTTTTAAGCCCCAGCTCCCTTCAGACCAAGGTTGGTCACTGTAGCTGTATACCGGTGAGACTGAGCCTTGTTCCCAGTATTCCTGAGCTATAGCTATTCCTTGTACCTGAATTAGCACTGCCTGTAGCGCTACCTTGTTTCCTGAGTTCCTGAGCTATAGCTATAGCTATTCCTTGTACCTGAATTAGCACTGCCTGCAGTGCTACCTTGTTTCCTGAGTTCCTGAGCTATAGTTATTCTTTGTTCCTGTTCTTGGGCTTCAGCTATTTCTTGTTCCTGGTTTGCACTGCTTGCAGTGCTCTCTTGACGTCTCGTTTCCTGAGCTGTAGCTATTTCCTGTTTCCCTGAACTAGCATTGCCCGCAGTGCTACCTTGACTTCAGATGCTTTAGTAATTCCTTGTTCCTGAACTAGCACTGCCTACAGTGCTACCTTGATTCCTAAAGCTTTAGTAATTTCCCTGTTCCTGAACTAGCACTGCCTGCAGTGTTACTTTACTCCAAACATTTTAGTAATTCCCTGTTCCTGAACTGGCACTCCCTGCAGTGCTGCCTTGACTCATGAAGCTTTGGTAATTCCCTGTTCCTGAACCAGCACTGTCTGCAGTGCTGCCTTGACCCTGAGCCTTATATCCCTTTCCAGTCCCTGCCATTCTTCCAATTTCCTTGGTTCCAGTTCTAGTTTGCTGTCTTTCTATTCTGCTGTCTTACTTCTTACCTTGTATGTTTGTTACCTGTTTTCTGTCAAGTGTGCCCTGTGATTTCCTTTCTTTCCTGTTAAGCACTCCTCCTTGCTAGCTCCTTGTCTATTGTGCTTGCGTTTAGTTCTACCCCCTTGCTGTTACTGCCTTGCGTGTTCCTGTTTGATCACCAGGGTCCGTGGGCACAGCTGACTACCTAGGTGGTGTTTCTTGTTCACTGTGAGTATTGTCTTTGAGTTACATTTATAACATCACCATAGGTATGAGCTCCACAGACCCTACCTTTGCATGCATATCCTAGATGTGGGTATTTGCATTCAGTAACTGTAACAGCAATTGTGGGTAAGAAACTTACTGAGCTTCGGTCTTACCGTGTGGAGCTCCTGAGTGCTTTCCCCAACACCCCCCTTTATAGTTAATTTTGTTTCATATATATGTTGTGCACATTCATCCTGGGTGTAGTTATTCTGAATGCTAAATTTCCTTGTGAGTGCCCTTCCTTTCTGAGTCTTACCCATCTTGTTCACTTGTACAGGCTTCCCCTTTGGATCCCTTTTTCTCCTCTGACTCCCTGTATGATCCTGGGCAGCGCTGTACTCCTCTTGCTGTGTAAGTTTTCTACCCAGTTCCCAGTCCTTGCCCAAGTCCCTGACTGTGTTCCCCACATAGTCCCGAACAGTCCCTGACACCTTGTCAGAGTTGACTCAGATGTTTCACTGAACCTCTAAGTCTACATTGTTTACAACTAACTGTCTATAATTCTTTATGCTCTTGAGATAATAAATAGACAGGGTAGCATCACTATTTGCAACCCTCCAGTAGCAATAATCATGAACACATTGAGAAATGGGAACAGGCTAACCTCATATCCTACAGAGATTGACAACATGGTAATATTGTTTACAAATTCCTGTAATTAAACCACTATGTTGCTGGGATAACCACTGGCTAACTCCAAAGGTTGGCAAAACATGGGGACTCCCTATATGCATACACCTACTAGTTTATCTGTACAATCAACACTTGTGAAAAAGGAGCACCTCCCAAATCCCTACAGGACATATGCCTTCACTGAAAAAGTGTTACCAACCACAGGGGCGGCCCAAAACAACTGAACCAGAGGCAGTTCATGTATAATCCAAACAGTGGTTCAAGAAGCAGTTTACTAAAAAGGTGCAGTATTTACAAACAAATACACATTATAAACAAACAACCCAATATTAATTAATTAGAAAGAAAAGAGTAAGAAGAGAAGAGAAGAGAGACCCATATACAAAGTAATTGTAGAAAAATAGGCACATTTATTACAATTGATACATGCTAAAAACAAGACACTGGCGCTCAATACAATGTGCTGGTACAAAAAGACGAACGGCCACATGCGTCAATGTTCCTGTTTGCGAATTCTTAATTGCGAAAATGAAAGAATCGCAATTAAGAATTCGCAAACGGCTATGCATTAAGAAATCGCAATTTTGTTTGCGATTTCTTAATTTTCCTTAATTGCGATTCACAATTTGCAAATCGCAATTAAGGAATCCCTTTTCATTGATTCCTATGGGCCTAGAGGCCCATAGGAATGAATGTGAAGGCATTCTCATTTTGCGATTTGCAATTAAGGAATCGCAAAATGAGAATGCAATTTCAAGGGTGCAGGGGGGTTCAAAGGACCCCCCCTGCACCCTTGAAATGTACCTTTAAGTACATTTTACACACACACATGCCCCAAGGGGCATGACTGCATGACTGCATTTTCTGATCTGAAACATCACAGAATCATGCTAATAGGAACACGCCTTCGAGACCCAGCAGCCAGCAAGAAGACTCTCATCCAACACTCTCCTCTGGCCTTTGATCAGCTGAAAGGGTGATTAACCTATCACCCTACATGTTCAATTTTTATGTAGTGTTTTGATCCTAACAAAATGATTGTTATAGGATTGACATTCCTGGAACTGTAATGCTTGTACTGTTTTCTCTGCATCATTTTCTCTCAACGGACAACCCAACGCCCAACAGATCATAGTAGGGAGTGCATGTAAAATATATCTAATATAGCAGACATATCCCTAACCAAATACATTGACATCAGGCCACCTTGATTTGGCTGAATAGGAACACATGGATCCTACAAGTGAAAACGATACATATATATATACATATATATATATATATATATATATATATATATATATATATATATATATATATATATATTTCTATTCAACACAAACAGTGCAACTTCATTAAAAACCTCAGGGCATCATTGTGCATACACTATGGTATCAAAGTCATATAGTATGCCATGACTTACCACTCTAAGAACACATCCTTACCAAGTGATGTGATACCGTGCTCTAAACTAACAGAACACATTAGACATATATGCTGCTACTACCACTTGCACAACACTGCATAAAAAACATAGAGTTGGGTAAACTCAGCTGTTGCACCACCACATCTGTATACCCTTAAAAACCTACAGATCAACAAATCAGAATATGTTAAATTCAATATAATGTGTCCTCATACACACAAAATTGTTTCCTATCCTAAATGAGAAATGGACAAGTAGGCATCCAGCACATTGAAATAAACAGTACAGTCTTTAGTTACAGAAATCCATACACAAAATACACAACATTGATTCATTACATAATCTAGCAGGCCACTATCTAATATAGGGCATTACTAAAGAAACATACGCTGCTCTGTGCTACTTTAGCCAGTACCCATCAAATAGGATTCATTATTAAACAACAATGGATAGCCAAACCAATATCTGCTGGCCACGTTGAATTGCAAAGGAGAAAACTAGAACCATAACTGTTGCCAGACAAGAAAGTGATATTGGGGCATGCAAATGGAAGACATGCACTATACAAAAGCTTATACGGTAGTGGTATTCAAACTTTTTAATGCCGCCACCTACCACAGTGGTGAAAAAAAAATCACCAGGGCCCACTCAATTTTTCACAATTATTCTATTAAAGTGGCAATGTTTAAATATTATAGACGTATTTAAACATTGCAGTTAAGTTTTGTTACCGTTTTACAAATGCAATAAATTCATGATTGACAAACATACCATTCTAGTCAGGCAGGCCTTTCTAACGTGTAAAAGTATCAACAGTGTGATTATTAGAAATAGGGGTGAGGGTTTTAAAGAATATTTGGAGTCCTTTCCTTTTGACACATTCTCCCAGTCAGAATATAAATTACAAAACGTGTTAGTGGTGGCCCATGACAGAGTGGCCTACTGCCGTTCATTTTTTTCTGCTGAAAACAAAGGACTTTTATCAGCATAATGATTCTTTTGGCCAGAGCCTGTTTCCACCCCCCCAGAATCACTTGAGCCTCCCACATTGAAGACCCCTATATGACATAACATAAGTTGCTTTCCATTTACATGGCAAAAGGACAAATATCAATGAACAATAATCTAATAATCTTAAACTCACTGACTGTTGTGATTACAAAACCAGCAGAAATCCGATAACACAGTGCATTATATTATATTATATTAAATTAAGTCACTAACCAGCAAGGAAGAAAGTAACAAAGTTGTCCAGCATAGTTTCCTCGTCACAATATTCTTCCAAAGCTGTAGGAACAGGAAATATTTGGGTAATGATCAAACACAGCTGTAGTTCAAAAACAGTACAGATCAGATTTAGTAAAACCAACCAGTTATTAAAATTAACCAACATGATTAAGGTAGATTACACTTTGTTTGTTCTAGATTCGAAGGAATTGGCTGGTCTGATGTTTTATGTGAAGATTTATTTCTGGTCCGTAAACTGACCAAAAGTCAAGAGCCTGATTCACAAAGGTAAACTTGCACTTTTATGTAGCTTTACTATCTTTTTTGTATTCAAAAACTACAAGTTTGTCCTATCTCCTCCCCAATTTTACAGTCATAAATGTACTATTAGTAAAATGTAACTTGTACTTTGTGCACGTCTTGAACTGTTGCCTTGTCAGGTTTTCAGGTTTTAATGTCTTTATTTCGATAATAAAATCATAAAAGACAGAAAATACATTTTTATGAAAAACAAAAAACCACCACAACATGCAAACAATTATGAAAAACCAAATTTTAAAAATTTTAGCAAATTTATACTAAGGCTAAAACCACAATAAAAAGGTTATTAAACATTAGTAGATTCCACAAGACATTAAATGAACCTGATACCAAAAATATAGTGACACGCAAAAATCATTACAGAATGTAATTACGAAGAAGTTGGGTTCTTTCTGAATCTAATTGCCCAGGCCCAGCCTAAAAATTTGGCCAAACATATCACGATGAATTCAGAGGTGTTTGTTTTTAGGGCCCATATTGCATCCGAAGATTTTCTACAGGGTAATCGTTTGAAGAGGGGTTTTAGCCACTTGGAGCGGGGTTCTGTGTATTGAGGACAAGCAAACAAAAAATGGCCCACGGTTTCTTTATGGTTAGGGCAACAACTACAGAAGCTTGAAGGAGTTTTACCCCAGGATGAGGTAAAGGAATTCAGGGGTAATGAGCCCACCCGAAATTGATGATAAAGCTTTTTATCCAATGGCCTGGTGATGGAATCCCAATAGGTCTCACGGGCTGGATCCAGCTTAAAGCTTAGGAAACGCCCTGTTAGACCCTCAGAACTAGAGGCCTGTACCAGGGAGAGGCGGGTTGAGGCCCAAAATAAATCCTTGAATTCCTTTTTCGAGGGAAAATTATTAATATCTGGGGACACCCACAGATGGTTTAAGCCCATGTCACACAGGCTCTTTTTCACCGAGCGGAGCCATGGGATCCGCTCAGAGCCCCACATAGCCTTTACTTCTGCTAACTCTTTTGCAAACAGTACCAGATCCTCAGTGGTCCATAAGCGCCTCCAAGTAGACACTACTCTATATCTTGCCATATCCATGATTGGGGGACAACCCATATCATGACAGAGAGGGATCGATGGAGTTGATTGTGGTAACCCTACTAGGTTACGAAGAAATCTACACTGGGTTCTGTATAGACTCGAAAGATCCATAAACCCCCAAAGCTCTGCCCCATAAAGTGTGGCTGCATTAATTTTGGTATCATATATTCTCAAAGCGGGGATAACCCGTTTTGTGATGGATTTCTTCTGCTCACGCAGAAGGCATCCAGTCAGTTGGGCGAATTTCAATTGCTGTGTCGCTATTTGATCTTTCCAAGACAGACGACGGTCCAGGGTGACCCCCAAGTACGTCATGGTTTCAACTTGTTCCAAGTTGACCCCATTTAATTGTACGCTACTGCGTATTAGATTTTTCCTGGATAAAACCATAAACTTGGTTTTACCCACGTTTATCTGGAGGTCATTTTTTTTACAAAACTCCTCAAAATGGTTTAAGGCCCGCTGTAGGCCTCCCCGGGTTTTAGATAGGAGTAGGGTGTCGTCAGCAAAGATCAACATAGGAAATTTAGTCCCCGCTAAGGATGGAGCATCGGTATTTATGGACATAAAGAATTTAACTATTTGGTCAATAAAGAGTAAGAAGAGGGTGGGAGCGAGGACGCACCCCTGGCGGACTCCTCGAGTTACTGGGAACGAGTCCGTGAATTGACCTTGAGCTCCCCACCTTACCCTGGCGTAGTTCTCATCATGTAATCTGATAATCAACTCAACTAATTCCCCCGGCATACCCAGATCCCTTAGAACCTGCCATAACTTTCCCCTCGGTACTAGATCGAATGCTGACTTCAAATCTATGAAGGCAGCAAAAATGGTGCCACCGCCTAGCGTAACAACCTTCCAAAAAATCATACAGAAGCGTAGCACCTGATCGATGGTACTTATACCGGATCTAAACCCCGCCTGCATTGGGGACAGTATATTTTCAAGATCCATCCACCCCTGTACTCTCGCCAGGATCATACGGGCGAAAACTTTTTGAAAACAATCAATTAAACTGATCGGGCGATAGTTACCCGGGTTTGATCTATCTCCCTTTTTGTATATAGGCAGAATCTCGGCCCCCTTCCATGTTTTGGGGATACAAGCTCCTCTCGCTATAGCGTTGGCTATATTTGTTAAGTAAGGTACCCAAAGGGCAGTATTAGCCTTAAACAGATCGGCTGGGATTTGATCCAACCCAGGGGCTTTCCCCCGCTTTGTCAAGCCTAGTGCTATCTCCGTTTCAGTTTCGGTGAAGGTCATCGTCACATCACAGGGGGGCATTACGTATAACAGGTTCAGTGTGATTGGAGGATCGGCAACCTCTGTGCAGAATTGGGATGAATAATAATTTATCCAGGCTTCAGGGGATACGTTATTGGATGGGGTACGAAAGTTACCATCCTTACCGCATTTGACAATGTCCCAGAATTTAGTCTGATTATTAGACTTACTGGCATCCAAAAGGTCCGTCCAATAGTCATCTTCCCATGCCCTCTTAGCTTCCCATTGTACTCTTTTGTACCTTTGCCTGGCCACCTTTACTTCGCTCATGTTTCTGGATTTCACTTTCTCAATCAAGGAACTATGGGCCTCCCTACACTCTCTGTTATACCATTTTGCTCTAGGGACTTGCAAAAGCCCAGTACTTTTCTTACAGGGTTTCGAGAGAAGTTGTTTAAGCTCGATGAAACATTTATCATGAATACCCATAATCTTATCTAAATCAATCTGGTCCCTCGCAACAACATCAGACCTCATATTATTTAGTGCAAGCTTCACCACATTTTCTATATTAGCCTGTATAGTTGCATCATTTGATATGGTGGACCATTTAAGTCTCCTCCGGTCATTTGATAGAGTCAGAACCCCTTGCCCCATCGGATCTGGTTCCGCCAACCTTATTAGATCATATATTTTAAGTTTCATGGACAAGGGATTGTGATCGCTTTCCGGGCGCGTAACAATTTCCATATCAACAATTAGGCTCCAAAATTCCATTTTTAAAAAAATATAGTCAATGCGGCTTTTTCTCACCCCATTGTCAAATGTGAAGTTAGCACCAATGTCTGATTTAGTACGGCCATTTACGGCCCTTAACCCCCAAGTAAGACAAAAGGCAGTCCAGCTCAGGGCGGCCTCCGTTGCTTTAACAAGAGTTCCATTCGTTAACTCCGGGATTTTCCATGTTGCGTCCTCTGCAAATCCCCAATTGTCCTCAGGCAGATAGAGTGGCTCGATAGTGCAATTTATATCACCAGCTATCATAATGAAAGTACCTTTATTCCAACCAGTTAAAAGGTGGTCTAGGACACCTATCAACTGGGGACATCGCCCACCAGGAAGGCCACGAGAATAAATATTAATAATAAACATATCCTGGCCCCCTGCCTTGCGCAACCTAATTGCCAAGATGTCAGGATTATCCACATACAATTCAGAAACTGAATAACCCCAGGCCTGTTTTACCCACGTTGTCAGTCCCCCTGAAGCACGCCCTTTATTGCTCTTTATTGCGGGCTTAAAAAAATTTATAAACCCGACTCTGTGTGTGGGTACTGTAGCCCAAGTTTCTTGGAGTAGCACAACCTCGTGTTTGTCAATGAACTCTAACCAATCTTCGGAGTCCAAGCGGGACTTTACTCCGGCTACATTCCAGGACACAAAGTTAGATATCAGAGAATCAGTTTCTACAGGGTTGTTGCTGACATTGGCAGGGGAATAGGTATTAGGTGAACTAACACTTGTTGGCCCAATACTGACTCTCTTTTCTACTATCTTAGCAGTCTGCGTCTTTGCCCCAGCTGACGCGGCCGGTATTCTAACTTTCTTATTAGACATAGGCTGGTGATCCATATTTAGTTCCAAAACAGGGTTAGGTGGGTATTGCACTGCTTCCCCATTCTCTATAGACAGGTTAGGTGACAAGCTGGATGCATACAGTCAATCAGTCCACTCTAAATCAGACAATGCCTCAAAGTGGTTAAAGAGCGGGGGGTACTGTTGGGGATAAGGTGTTATTGGCTCTCGAAACCTCCCCCCCCTCGTTTTCCACTGATTGGAGCCCATTTGGTAGTTAATATGGGTGTGGGGATAGAAGTAGCCGAGGGACAGGGTCTGAACATCACCCAGACGGGCAAATCTAGCTTTCCTTTGAATTCTGTCCACCACCCAAGGGTCTTTAAAAGAAATCAAAATACAATCCCCTTCTAGATCTTTTAAGCCTTTACCCACCCAATCAACTCTCCTTACATACAGGATTTCGGTTGGTGATGAGGGGGGGGAGGGGACGGTGTTTATTTAACCAAAATATGACCTTGTTCCGCAAGTCCCCTTGTGACTCCTTGGTACCATCTTTTAAGGGGGCCACCCCAGTCAAAACAATGGTGTATTGGGACGCTTCTGGTGGTAAGTTAACTCTAGGTGTTGGTCGTGTTTTTCGATTATCCGACCTCTGAAACCTAGACGGTTGTGAGTTATTTTGGTCTTTACCCATTATTGGTAATTGCACAGAAGTAATATTTGTATGGTTTAGAGGGCCGTTCGACACGGGATGTTTCGCTGCGGCATTATTACCAGTTAATGGGCGTTTATCCCTCTGATTATCCTTTGTGGGCGCTCTACTGGCAGTGGTCAGAGTGGCAGCGGGTTTAGCCCCTAATAGGGAATTTTTATTGTTAACAGCTGAAGTCCCCGCGAGGATCGCTGTAGATTTCCCCGCTTGTTGATTTGTGCCCCAAGTTGAATTACGATCCCCCATCCCAGTAGCGGGTTTAGTTAATTTTTGTAAAAGACCCATGTTGGTATTGACAGCTGATTCCAAAACGTCTATTTTGGCAGTCATCAACCTTGTTCTCTCTAAGACCGGGAGCAATATAGTTTTTAACATAGCTTCCATCTTAGCCAACAGAATATCGTCACTGCTAAGACAGGTTGGGCACGGATTTGATGAACCAGAGTGGGCCAACGATGGACAGTACACCGTTGGGGGACTAAAGTGGGACTGGGAGGGAGATAAACTCACCCTATGGGTAGGATCAATTTTGGGTTGTTTTTGGATCTTTTCACCCTGTGGGCTGGAAACGTATTTTCTTTTCCGGGATGTTGGGTTTATGTTATCTTGTAGCAGGTTGGGCACACTGGGGGGGGGGGTGGGGGGAGTGGGAACAAAAGACTGTGATGCATCAGACGGGCTACACTCATCATCCTCAATATACTGACTATCGTCCTCATAGCTTGACTGATTGGTATGAGGGTTCAGTTCTCTGTTATCATGGGGTGGGGAAGAGATAGCTCCATTGCCATCTATATGGACTATCGCCTCTGTCTCTGTAGTAGAAATACAATTAAAAGCTGCGTTTGTTACGGGGCTTTTAACATGGGCTAGAGCGCCAATTGAAGAACGCTTCCCGGTAACTAAATCCAGGGACAGTCTGTGCTCTACCATTTCTATTTCCTTTTCTAGGATTCCTGTCGCTCTAGAGATAAAAGCATCAAGGGGACCGGAAACAACACCCTTAGAGGTTTGAATGTGTACTAGACGTTGTTTCCCAGATCTTAACGCCATGTGTGCTGGCTGCGTGGGATAAAATATAAAATAGAATATAATATAAATATTAATACATCCACTATGCCACCTAAAAATACCAATACAGCCCCTCTCTATTAAATACAATAGGGCTAGATACCACACAGACAAAAATGGTATAATACTAAAAGTGGTTTTAACCAGGGTTCTGGGCCCAACCCAACCTTGTCCGACCACGGACGGCCACAGACGGTCCCGCCCTTGTCCCGGGCTTCTCCCGGTCGCTCCCGCTCGCTCCCGCGGAGCGGGGATACTGCACTCCTTATGGCTCTACAGCTATATGTTCATTTGCTGATAGGCGGGGGGGCGTGGCCAGCGGGGAGAGCAGCCCAGGTGTTGCTGGTTGGGCGCGCAGGGGCTCCTGGACACTGGAGTCCCTGCCTGTGCTCGCAGCCCCGCTGGTTCACTCGCCTGTCCTCGCGCTCCTCCTGGAAACCTCACTGCAGCCTCCTAAGGCAAACGACGCGCTGCGGGACCCGCGAAGCGGGTCCGGCGAGTCGTGGAAAAGGTGAAGGCGATGGCAAAGGTCAGTCCTCCGTACTCCTCTAGCGACCAGATTCAGGCAGCAAAATCCTTTCAGAAGGGTCCCACAGGCTCAATGCTAAAGCCCGCTTTTGACTCCGTCAGCGGGGGGCGTGGCCAGCGGGGAGAGCAGCCCAGGTGTTGCTGGTTGGGCGCGCAGGGGCTCCTGGACACTGGAGTCCCTGCCTGTGCTCGCAGCCCCGCTGGTTCACTCGCCTGTCCTCGCGCTCCTCCTGGAAACCTCACTGCAGCCTCCTAAGGCAAACGACGCGCTGCGGGACCCGCGAAGCGGGTCCGGCGAGTCGTGGAAAAGGTGAAGGCGATGGCAAAGGTCAGTCCTCCGTACTCCTCTAGCGACCAGATTCAGGCAGCAAAATCCTTTCAGAAGGGTCCCACAGGCTCAATGCTAAAGCCCGCTTTTGACTCCGTCGGCGGGGGGCGTGGCCAGAGGGGAGAGCAGCCCAGGTGTTGCTGGTTGGGCGCGCAGGGGCTCCTGGACACTGGAGTCCCTGCCTGTGCTCGCAGCCCCGCTGGTTCACTCGCCTGTCCTCGCGCTCCTCCTGGAAACCTCACTGCAGCCTCCTAAGGCAAACGACGCGCTGCGGGACCCGCGAAGCGGGTCCGGCGAGTCGTGGAAAAGGTGAAGGCGATGGCAAAGGTCAGTCCTCCGTACTCCTCTAGCGACCAGATTCAGGCAGCAAAATCCTTTCAGAAGGGTCCCCTTCATAGGTCTATTTGAATTTTATCCATGACAGAGGTTTTACCTTTTACAATGAGCTACAATATCCCTATAATGCCCCCATTCTCAGCATGGCAAGGCAATTACGGCTGCCTTTGAATGAAGCACATGTACATATGTTTCTATGGTAGGGATCTATCTAAAAGTGTAGATGATTACACAAACATTACTAAAAAGTGGGTGCTTAGATACTTTTGAAGGGTGGCTGCGGAAAATGCCGCTTTTTGCAAGGTCACCTCCATCTTTTGATCAATATTATTGCTGGTTTGCAGACTCTTTACATTGGGCACTATTGTCCACTGCCAAGTGTATGTGCCCTGACCCCTAAAATATGATGAAATTTGATAATACTTGATTGGCACATTTAACTCTCCAATGAGGCCATAACACATGGGGCAGAAACTAGATATGTCATGAAAAGTTAAATGTCACCTGTGGACTGCAGCACTTATTGGCTTTAGGCCTAACATTGTAGTCTTAGTGCTGCTGTTTAAACCTGCAGCAAAACCTGTGAAAATAACAGTGTTTACAGGGGAAAAGGCTTCCTTTTAAAAATTAAGTCATCCCATGTTTGCTTTGTAGTCCATAAGTATGGTGTTTGGTAGTTAAAAATGGGACAAGTAGAAACGTAATGTTACCATATCTCTGTAGTGACAAGCCCACCCCCCCCCCATTTTTTTGTTTACTGTTATAGGCTCTGGCTGTCCTAGGAGAAGACTAGACTGCAGATTGAAACATTAGTTATGCTTATTTGGGATTGGAACCATCTAGGATAATAGTTCAACCACTGTTTTAATATTCAATAAGAGCCCAATTCAATGGTGAAGTAGTAGTGTTAATAAATATTTAGAAAAAGTAGCTTTTAGAAGGGTACCTTTTACCTGCCTGGACCTTTTGAAAGCTTATTTGTGGTGTGGCTTCAGCGCCACCTAAGATGGCCGCCTGACGGGGTGGCTTCGGTGTATCACAGACTTGTTTTGGTTCTTTTGGATTTCCAGAGATTTTGGGCTGCGATGAGGGAGGAACAGGAGGAGCTGCTGCCATGCTGTTTTGGGTGATGGAGTGCCGGGTCTGGTCACTTCACGGACTCCTCACAAGTAGTGGCCACAATTTTCTTTTCTCCTCTCGATGATGAGAGGGAATTGAGTACACTGAAGGGAACCTTGGGCAGTGCGTAAGGTATGAATTACTATGGAATTGGAGAGGAACTGCATTTAGGAGAAGCTGCAGTGTCAACAGAGACTGTTGAGGATTTTATTTTCTAGGTGGCATCTACACTGGTGTTTCGAGTGTTGTTGCAGTGTTCTATGACTTGGTCTCTGTGGGACTACTCTATTATGGCAAATTCGGTCGCTTGACAGGTCCTTTTTTTATCTGGGGGTAACTGTAGTGGCCTTCTATTGGAATTGCTGCATAATAAAAATTAGTGTGCTATTGGTGGAAAATACGCCTCCGGCTTCACTTTGAGTTGCTTGGCATGTTTTTCTTTTTTCTATGGTAAGGTTAAGGAAGCCGCATTTTGTTTTTGCTCCCAAAACATATTCTTCTTCCACGCTGAGTTTTGGCTCAGATGTTTCCGCTGTGAAGGAAGTGTCACTGATTCTTTGATAACTATTGGTGAAATGGCTACTTCTTCTGTGCTGATTCTCTACAATCCTCCACACATCAATATCAATCCCCTTCTTCCATCTCCAAGAGGTTGAAACAGGATCCTCCTTCACCTGAAAAATCTGTGTCTCCTATTTCTTTAGAATTTCAGCTGGAAGAGATTCATGCTCTACATCCTTTCGTGGAGGAGACTGATGACAGGATGCAACGTTTAGATGACAAATGGTCGGTATAGAGGGGCGTGTGCCTATGGTGCAACAGTAGATTTGTGGGCTTAAACAGCACACAGAAGTTCTGGGAAACAGAAACAGGCAAAATAATCTATTTGTGGCCTTCCAGAAGCATTGGAAGGAAATTATTCTGTTTCCTTTTTTACCTCCTTTCTTCTGAAACTGATAGACATGCCTTCATCTACTACCCTGAGAATTCAGAGGACGCACAGGCTGGGTCCTCGTTCTGCATTTTCAACGTCTCCGGCCAAACCAATGGGAGTCATTATTCTTTTTATAAAGTTTACTGCCCGTTCTCTCAGCAGCTAAAGCTATACGTCAAGTCACTTAGTTGGGACACAGAGATTTCCACTCTCGGGATATTTCTAATGCCACTGCTGCCAGAAGGAAGGAATTGCTTAACCTGCGTGCTCCTCTTCATTCTCTTGGAGCCAGATATGGTCTTTTTCATCCCTGTATTTTTAAGATGACATTGCAGAATACCACTACATCATTAGAAGATCCAGCTGAACATAAAAAGTTTATACAATCGCATACCTTGGTCACTATGGATAAAGCTTGTCCATCTAATGGTTGATGCTCCTTGAAGTATTAAATATGTTTAATGCGTACCTTTTGGAGCTGCCATAATGTGTTGTACTATTTGTTCTAAATTGTTCTCCTCGTCTTTCTCTGCAGATTCATCGTAAATGCTGTCATTGTGTCTCCCTCCCTCCTAAATATATATGGTATGAGTGTGTCGTGGTTTCTTCCCCCTCTGATGTGTCATTGTTTCCTGTGTTGTCACCACCCCATTCTTTTCTTATTCTTATTTATTCAGGTATGTTCTTATAGTTGTCCTTTTTGGATATGGACTGTCTCTTCTTCCTGTTTCTCATTCTTTCTCGTTGCTATCCCCTTCTGCCTTTCCTGGTTCACCTTCTTTTTCTTCTCTTCCTTTTTTACTATTGTTTCCTCCTTTTGGTTTCCCTCTTTGTTCCATTTATATATGTCAATATTTATTGTGTTAGTCTTTAGCTGGTTTAAAGTTCTCAAAGTGCCTACCCTTTATTCACTTTATATAATTCCGAGTGATAAAATGGAATATTAAGGGGTTGATCAATCCTGATCTTGTTATTCCTCAAGAAACCATCTTACCCAAGTGGAAGCACTGAAATTTAAACGAAACTGGGTTGGACAGGTATTTGTTTCTCCTTCACTGAATAAGAAGAATGGGGTTGTGATACTGTGTAATAAATCTCTTAATCTTACCGTGGTTTCACAAGAACCAGATGATGCAGGTAGATGGATTATTGTTAATATTCTTGTAGAAAATATACCTCTAACTATAATGAATGTATATGGTCCCACACAACCCGATCATACTTTTTGGCCTTCCATTTCAAGAAAATGTGCACAATATTAAAATGGGTACTTTATTCTAGGTGGAGATTGTAATTGAATCTTAGATCCTTGTTTGGATAGACAGTCGACAGTTCAATTTTTCTTGCATAAAATGTCTAAACAATTTCACTCTGCCATTTACAAAAGTGCTTTGGTAGATTCATGGAGATTATCTAACCCTACTGTTGGAGATTATATATTTTATTCTGTCTCTCATGGTACACTTTCACGACTACACCATATTTTTCTCTCCAAGTCTCTTTCATATTACCCTATACATTCCCATATTACTCCAATTGTACTTTCTGATCATACCATGGTTGTCACTGATTTTGACTTGGTTCCCCCTAGATCTCTATCTCATAGATGGAAATTCAATATTATATTGACTTCATGATACTCAATTTTCTAGTTACTTTATGTGTTTTGCTTTCAAATTTTTCTCATTTAATAAGTCAGAGATTTCTCCTTCTTTATTGTGGGACACGTGTAAAGCATCTGCACAAGATTTTATTTTAAGCTATGTCTCTAAGAAAAAGAAGGATAGACCGCTAGAACATAATGAAATGCTTTCCTCAATTAAAACCTTGGAACAACAATATTTTCTTTCTAAATCGTCCTATGATTTGACAGAGCTGTTACAGGCTAAATTGAAGTTCAATATTTTTTCTACTGAAGAAGCTAATCATATTCTTCTGAGGGAAAATGCTTGGTATTATGGTGGGGAAAATAAGGCTGGTAAACTGCTAGCAAATTATTCAAAGGTAAGGAAAGAGAGATGCGTCATTGACTCTATATTTTCTTCACAAAGGTCAATCTATTACTAAACATCAATCTATTTTGAAAGAGTTGCTAAATTCTAGAAGTTCTTATACACCCTAGAGGAAGTAACCCAATCTTTCAGAATTGCAGAGTATCCAAGTCAGACTTCCCATATTACTCCCCCTGACCTGGATTTTGATTCTTTAGAGGTTAATCTTACTTCTGATGAACAGTCTGGAGCATTAAGTTCTTTAAAGTTAGATAAAACGCCAGGCCCGATGGTTTTACTGTAGAATTTTACCTTCATTTTTCTCATTTTCTTCTTCTTTATTTATATAGGTCATTTAACTCTTTTATTAATTCCTCCATCACTTAAAGGCCCCTTCTAGGAAGCAATATTTTGTCTTATAAGTAAACATGGTAAAGATCCCCAAGATTGTAGAAATTATAGACCAAATTCTGTATTAAATGTGGACCATAAAATATTTGCTAAACTGTTAGCTCGTTGTCTGGAGTCCTTTCTTCCTCATCTTATTGGGAAAGAACAATCTGGTTTTATTAAAGGGAGACTTATATCAGATAATGCTCGAATGTTTCCTAATTGTTCTCAGTAAAGCCTCTGCATTTAAAACTTCTCTTGCAGCCATAACAATTGCTGCTGAAAAAGCATTTGATTGAATAAGTTATGAGTTTATGCTTCAATTGTTGCAGTAGCATGGTTTTGGCCCTAAATTCATTGCCCTTATTTCTCTTTTACATTGTGCTCTGCGTGCATAAGTCCTGGTTATTGGTAGGGTTTCCTCCTATATCTCATTTCATATAGGAGTCCATCCGGGGTGTCCACTTTCTACTCTTCTATTTGTCTTAGTGCTGGAACTCTTTCTTTCTTGAATTTGTAATAATTATTCTAACTCTGGATTTCCTTACTGAGATCGGCATTTAACATTTGCTGTTTTTGCAGATGTTATTCTTTTCTTTATTTCTTTTCCTGATAGTTCCTTGGTCCCGCTTTTACAGGAAATGTCTTCATTTTCGCAGGTATCAGGATATGAAATAAACAAAGAAAAAACAGAAATTCTTCCACTTAATAAATATACTTTTAGTCACTCTTATCGCCTCACACGGTATAAATAGTCTACTTCTGCCAAGATTAAGTATTTAGGGCTTTGGTTCACTAGTTCTATTCCAGAGACAATCAAAATTAACGTTAAAGAAATAAATACTAAAATAGAGAATATTATATCTTCTTGTAATAATTTATTTTTATCTTGGTGGGTGCATTTAGACTATTAAAATGATGATCCCTTTTCTTTTGTAATATCTTCTTTCTATGTTACCAGTTCATATTCCGAAGTATTTCTTTAAAAAAATGAATGCTCTTCTTATTAGATTTTTATGGCATAACAAAAAACCAAGAGTAGCTTTAGTTACTTTACAAAGATCCAAATTGGAGGGTGGGGTGAATTTTCCAAATTTATACGATTATCATAAAGCTTTTGCCTTCCGTCAAACAGCACCTTGGACTTCTGAGCTGACTTCATCTTTTTCTCTGTTGTGGCTTGAGCTTGAAAAAGCCTTTAAATGTCCTTTTACATTTAATGAGATATTATCTTTTTCTTCTACAAAGTCACTTCTTCAGTCTTCTATCTTGGAAAAAACTGTTTCATTGATCAAATCCATGTATCTTCCAATCACTTTGACTTCCTCTATATTTCTGCCATTGCCGTTATGGTATAATTCTCTGATTAAGCTGAACAACAGACCTCAATTTTGGTGTACTTGGAAAGACAGAAGTATTATGTGAATATCACAACTTTTCCATAATAATGCTCACAGCTCTTTCCATCAATTTTGTCTTGCTTATCACTTTCCCAAATCTTTTTATCCTCATTTTTTATCACTAATGAATGTGGATTTTGGCGTCTATTTTTTAATTCAGCAGTCCACTTATTCAGTTTACGTTTCTTCCGGATTTACTCATTTTATTTAAAATGGTCCTAAAGCTTAACTTATTTATAAAACTCTCTCTCTTCCGAACCCCTCTACAGCCAAGTCCAGGTTAGAAATTCTATGGGAACAGGATCTTGATGTTATTTGGGAGATTACTTTTTGGAATAAGAAATGGGCATGAATTTATACAATTCCTAGGTCAGCAAGCATTACTCCCTATTCTTTATTTATCACAGACTATATTTTACCTCTCTACATTGCTCAAGATTTTCCTCAGACAACTCTGATAGCTGTTGCACTCGTGGTTTTCCTAAAGCAGATCTTATTCCATATGTTATTTAATTGTCCCACTGCACTTTCTTTTTGGTGTAGAGTCTGGTGCCAGATTAGAAAGATTTTTGTTTTTAAATATTCCTTTAATATTCAGTATATTTTTCTAGGCTCTTACCTAGTTATCTTGTATAATTGTTTCCTTAGCATAAGTTATTAGACATTTTATTAGCAATACGTTTTCAGCAAATTACTTTTAATTGGAAATCACCATCTAAGTTATCTTATAAGATGTGGTGGGATTCGGTTTTCTCACATCATAAATTAGATATTGTGTCTTCTGCTCAATGTTTATCGTCTCGCAATGTTGACTTGTTATGGTTACCCCTCACTACATTTCTTAATCAAGTTGAAAATGATATGTGCACTACCAAGTCTCTATTATCTGAGAATTTGTATCTGCCATGAATATTTCTCCCTGCTTTTATATTTGTTTCACTTATTTATTCTAAGATACAGATGAGAAAGTTGTTTTTTAGAATGTTAAATTTAGGATACTGATTAGTTCATTTTAATCCTTTTGTTTTTCTCCCCTCCTTTCATTTCCCTCCCTTACAAAATTATAAATACCTTATTAATTCTCTCATGTACTTAATGCCATATGTAAGCTGCTAACTATTTATCAGCGTTCTTTATGTTGTAATATGGTATTTATTGATATTAAACAAAGGCATTTAAACACAAAAGCTTTTTTGAATTAGCTTGCCAGCAGCTGCCCAGCTAGTGCTTGACCTAGTTGAGGCATGGAAACTGCTCCCAGAGCATAGGCAATGTTCTGTGTTTTCTGACCCTCACAAGGAAACAAGTTAGGGTGGACCCAGTAGCTTCTTTAACCTGCCTACCTACCTTTAACCAATAAATGTTACATGAAATCTAGAGAAGGCAAACCTTTGTTCTCCAAGCCAGACTGGCTCCAAACCAAGTGAGGAGCATTACCCCCAGAACTAGTTTTGAGTGACCCCAGAGGAGGGGCTTGCTTATTTCTCTGGCCACAACTCTGGGTGGGGACACAGCCTCTGCACAAGTGAGAAAGAATTCCCCATTTCGGATTTTAGCTGTACGGTGCACCATGGGATTGTTTGCAGTAAGGCAAGTGGGAACTGTTGAAAAAGTGGATAGGGTTGCCGTGAGCCCTTAATGTGGCACCCTCTTTAGAGCACTTTCTGCACATGTGGAAGAACAGAAGAAGGACTGTGGCAAATATTTTAGACCCTGGAGGAGACTTGAAAGGCTGGGCCTGCTACCATTTGTCTTCAGGGCAGAGGCATGGACTCTAAGGGTCTGTTGCCTGACCTCGTTTCTGGCTACAGGGACATAACAAGCTGCAAGACGCTTTGTCTCTTTAGTGCTTACCTAATGCATTGCAATGGGGCCTGGACTGGACCTAGCTGGTGGCCTCTCCTGAGTCTTGACCTCTAAGTGCTGTGCCTGAGGTCCTGGGACCCTTGGCTGTGTTTAACAGAACTTCTATTACAATCTCTTAAAAGTTGGCACTAAGAAAAACATTTTTGGACGACCTGAACCAGCCACACAAGCCCTGGCATAACTTTGCTGGGCTGAAGAAATCGGTTCCTCCTAATTGGGGCTTCGCCACAGCAGCAAATCAATTTCAGCAGGCTCTTGGTGAGAAGTTATCCGGCCTTGTGGAAGCCTTCATTGGAAAAAGCCTGCAGCTTTGCCCTGTTGGTGGATTCTGAGCTCTGAAAAAGGGAATGTGTCTATATAGAGAAATATTGACCATATGAAGCTGTAAAAAGTATCGGGCCAGTGAGCAGACCGTCCCTGGGCATGAAATGCAAACTTTTCCAGCTCTAATCTTTTCTAGCCAAAACCAAGGCTTCAGCAGGACCCAGGCCAACAGCTATCAAGCTTTGTGGGGACGTCCTCGGATACCCTTTGCACCCTTGCCCCGCTGAAGGATTTTAACTTACTTTTCAGAGATTAAGGGCCTGATTTAGACTTTGGAGTATGGATTGTACTCGGTCGGGGTGATGGAGTGAAATACTCTGTTGCCCTGATGGAGCACCTGTCCTCTGAATTTAAAGTTGCCCACCGACCTGGCAGACACCTCTAGTCATTGAAAGCAGTGACCGTCACAGTGGTTCCTGTGAGTGAGTTAAAAGTTTGATAGACTACTCTGTCAAACATGATGGACACCAGTCAAACTTTTAACAAGTTACTGTTTCTTCAAAAACAAAATCCCCAAATCATATTTTGTTTTTTGAAAAACAAAAACTATGACCGCCACACCTTGGGAATTTTCCCCATTGTGACGGGGTCTACAGTATATCTTTACTGGACCTTACCATTGATGTTTGTCACAGCCATAAGGAAGAGTAAAAACTGCCCATTAGACCACCCAAACCTCGAAGTTCGAATGTCCAAATCTCTTGAAGCCCTCACTCTGTTGGACCATTGAAGGACTATGTCCATGACTACGACAGAGTAGGCTCCATTGGTGAAATACTTAAGGAATGCCCAACTACAAAGCTAAACTCTAAATCACTTCCTAAGTCCTAAGATAACATGTTTGACCAAAATGAACTTGCTTTGCATATCTGACCTGTGCTCCATCTTGGTTGGCCTGAAATCTCAACTTTGTGGTAGTGTGGTTGAGCAATAAGGCCTTATCATAGGGTAGTGCTAAGCATTTATTGTACGACTCAGACAAGAGATGATTTCACACACTCAAGAACTGAACTCTGACCAATTGGATTGTATGAAAAATATTATTTAGTTATATTTATTTTAAAGAACCAAGCCAGGCCTGGTACAGGTCAGTATAGAAATACGTTGCAAGCATATGCAGTTTAAATATAGATTGAATGCAATGAATTGATAACAGTATAAATACATTGTATTCGTAGATAGTCAGAGTTGCTTTGCAATTACTTTTCATATGCAGCAAGGTATCTCTAGATACACTAGGCTGGTGTATTTCCAGTGGGAAAGAAAAATAAGTCAATGCAATTTCCAAACTTAATACAGGTTTACAGTATTACTCACAAGCCACATTTAGTCCTGAGAAGGCAGACTGAGTTTACGGGTCCGCGAGTAAGATTCAGTCAAAAGGGCACTTGGGTCGCACCGCCAGCGGTGCAAAGGAGGCAGGGTGCAGAGTGCAGGGACCACACATTAGCCAATGACCTAAGCACGATCAAGGACTTGGGGACTGTGAGAAGTTGGCCTACTTTATATGCTGACCACTAATTAAAGTGGGCACCTTGTTCCAGTCCAAACAACCCTTATTGATGATTAAGTTAAATACAACCTTTATAGAAATCTATCCTAGTGGTAGCTGTGGAGAGCAGCCTTCAGGCTAAGTGTTGAAGGAATGTAAAGCTGCTTGTTTTATCAGATCAGAAACTCCTGAATGCCCAAATGAAAGGAGAACCACACAAGGAATATATGAATGTATTTATTACTAAACACTCTCTACTAACCTCTTTATGAGATTAGAGAACAAAACACACAATATTAAATCAATAGAACGACAGTAAATAGCACAATACACAGTGGGCTGCAGGGGGAGACCGAACCATATACTACGAAAGTGGTATAACAACCTCAACTTGACTAGACACAGTGCCTAGAGCACGTAGAATCACTGGGACCCCAAGGAACCACCCAAAGTAGTGACACAGGGGACTCACAGAGGAAGGGTGCAGTGTGAGAACACAGGTGCGAGCTCTGTACAACTCTACGGGAAAGTCGCAGTTGGAATTTTAAAGATTAAGGACACTTCGGAGAGGACTTTGAGCAAATCCTTTCAAACATAGAAGGTTCTAAGGCCAGCACCCTTGTGAGTACCGGAGTACCCGTGTTACCTATCCCAGGGCAGCTGGGAGCATAGGTGCCAAGTGATGTCTGGAACCTTTGTTGTTTTCAATGGTGTGATGCGGAAAAATGCTACTGCTGGGAAGATGAAAAGTGTCCGGTGGTATCCAAGCCTGGATTTGAGGTAAGAAGAACATGAAAGCAGAGGGGACAGAGTCTGGGTCACTTCACAGTGACCAGGGGCACGATAGAGGAATGCCCACCAATGTCGGGTGTTTCAGGTGAGAAGAGGTCAAGCTTGACTCTGCAGCCATGGGGACCAGGAGGCGTCGACAATGACCAAAGTCTGGAGGTGAGCTGTCCACAAAGGATGTCGGGTGCTGGGGGGTCAGTGTCTGGATTGAACACCAACAAGCCTTGGCAACTGTAACCCACACCGGCAGAGGAAAGATGCTTCGGTGAGGACCAGCAAGGTCCAGGGGACTCTCCAAGCTATGGAGAGTCAGGGCACATCTGGAGCAACCAGGGAAGCCCACAGAAAGTCAAAGTTACCTTCACAGGGACCCACAGGTCAACGGACCAGGGATCGCAAAGGGACCTCAAGCTGAATCACGAAATACCAGTCCACGGAATACTCGTGGAGTATAGGCCAGAAATCTTCAGTGCAATTACTGCTCGGGGTCAGGACTACAAGTAGCCCAAAGCACAGCCTCAGGAATCGCCGAAAAGCATATGCTGCTGCAAAAGTACACAGTGCACAGGGGGTCGGGTTGCACGGTTCCCACGAGGGATACGGGCCTCAGAATTTCTGAGAGCGGGAATCATCCGCAGAGACCTCAGGAACCCACCTCCTGTGTTGCAGAAATCTTCTGAGTCTTCAGGAGCTTGGGAGATGCAAACCAATCAGATACGTTTATGTGCCTGCCTTGCATGAGAGTAACTCCTTTACTCCATGGGAGATTCTTCAGTCATCCAGCGTAGTGTAGATCATCAAAGTACTTGGTTTCTGTAGCAGAGTTTAGTCCAGGTAAAATCTAAAGTCCTCTAGTCAGGGGTTCCTACTTTATACCCTAGGAAGGGGTGGGACAAACTCTGGGGACCCACCTATGGGAGGGTCAGGACAGAGGGGTGGTTACACCCATGCCCTTTGTCCAGTTTCACACCAGAGCTCCTGCGACCGATTTGAACTGGACTGTGCAAAGGGACACCAAATGTGCCCTCAGTGCAGACTTCAAAGCACTCTGAATACACCCACCTAGCCCCAATACACTAAAGCCTGTCTGGGAGGTGGTCACACCTCCCTGTGACAGGAAGCCTATTGTCAAGCCTTCCTTTGCTCGAGCTTGGCTCAGCAGCAGGAGGGCAGATTCGTGTCTGTGGCTGGCAGCATCCATTTTGTGATGCCCAGGTCGAGAAAGCCGGTAACGGGTGTACCAGTGTGTCACATAGGTCCCTTTAGGAGGGTGGAATCATACCTCCCCCACAAGTTAGTGTATGATTCCAAGGTGTTTGACACCAAACACAACATGTTTCTAAGCAGCCGTTTTAAAGTTAGCATTTACCGCAAGGTTATAATGCACTTAAATAAACATGGTGAGCTGCACCACAAACAACCCCGGAAAATAGGTTCATAAGGCTGCAGAGGGGCATTGCTCATGCAGGGAAACCCTCTCACATAAATCCCAGCACCCTGCCTTCAGAATTGATAAGGCCTGCCATAGGAGTGACTGATAGGTTTATATGTGTACTGATATATGATAGATATAGTGAACCTATATCTAAGTAAGGGGTGCATGCACCGCCTTACACAGGCTGCACTAGCAGACCTGTAGTGTCAGTTTGAATGGTCTCTCATGGGTGGCACAATACATGCTGCAGCCCCTGGGAGGCCTCTGGGGTACCTATGCCGTGGGTACATAGTATACCATATACTAGGGACTGATAAGGGTACCTCAGAATCCAATCTGGAGTGTACCTAAAGTACATGCAATCAATTTAGAGGAGAAAGCAGCTAGGCTGGGGTCCTAGATAGCAGAAGCCCAGCCAGTCTAAGTCGAAAACAGTGAAACATCAGCAAAAAGTGGGGGTAACTATAAGAAGCAGATCCTACTCTCCTACAGGGACTGGGTCATGTAGGCCACCAGATTGGGGCGCAAACAGCTCCTGGAGTCGAGGTCAGCACTAAAGGCCAAATGACCCACACAAAACTACTTCACGGCGGCCGGTGTAGGATAAAGTCTTGGCTGATGCTGCAGATTCAGTTGCGGTTCCCTCAGAGTTGGTCAGCTGCCATTGAGGCGAATGTGGGATTTGGGAGTCATCGTCCTGTGACCGCAGAGTTTGGTGACAGAGTCGATCAGATGGTCACAGTTGCTTTTTATGGACTGCTTTGGTTACGGAACCGGTACGGGGATTGCCTTCGATCGGTTGAGAGCCTCTTCCAGTTGTTGGCTGCAGATTTGATTTAGGAACTTATGTAGGTTCAGGGGTCACCAGGATCCAGGCTAGGATCACTGAGGGGACCTCCTTAGGGTATTGGGTCACTCAAGCTCGGGAGCGGAGTGGTGTGTAGACTCACAGAGTCGGCCAGAGTCAGAGTTGGTTGCTTTTGAGCATGTCCGGTACTGATGGGAGACCAAGTTTGTTTAAGCCGCAAAGGCAGGACTGGTTCTCTGGGCTTTCAAAGGCTGCTGACTGCTGAACATGCTGAAGTTCTGTTGGAGGAGTTTGAGGTTGGGACAGGCCAGTAGGACTGGGGCCAAGTCAGTTGGTGTTCTCCTCTTCTTCTCTCTGCACGCCTGTTGGGTCCTTCTTCTTGCTTCTACTTTTCAGTTCTGGTCTGCGGAGGCAAGGTTCAGGGTTGGCCGTAAATACTGAATTTAGGAGCGTAACTGGTCGGTACCAATAGATACCTTCCTTGGGGTGGGTACACCCCCTATTATGCCACCCTCCAGTTGGAGGGGGGCATGAGCCTCACTCGGGTTGGTTGGGTCCCCTCTTCTGCAAGATGGCAGGAACTGAGGGTTGTGCTTCACCTCGCCTCCCCCATCGCAGGGGTGAAGTTGTCAAAGGTGGGCACACCTCTCTTCCTATCTTGGTTTCCCGACGATTTTCTCACCCAAAGTGGGGGTCAGAACAGGTAGGGGCCAGCTGC
The DNA here is from genome assembly GCF_964261635.1 of Lissotriton helveticus. Classification (NCBI taxonomy): domain Eukaryota; kingdom Metazoa; phylum Chordata; class Amphibia; order Caudata; family Salamandridae; genus Lissotriton; species Lissotriton helveticus. The sequence goes on along the minus strand of NC_136070.1, from coordinate 398,616,627 downwards.
TGGGAGCAGCAAATGCCTGGGGTAGCTCACAAAGGCATCAGGCCTTTAAAGCTTTCCCATCGTAGACCCTGCCCATTCTGGGGGAGGAGGCTTGGCACCTTGACCCAGGATGGGCTTTGCTTCAGGACCCCGAGAGTGACAGGCTCTCGACTCAGGGGTCCAGAAACATGTCTGGTGGTGGCAGCTGGCGAGCAGCCACTCAGCCAAGAAACTAGAGTTAAGTCGTTTTTCAGGGGTCATCTCTAAGATACCCTCTGAGGGCATTTTTCATTATATTCCACTCTGGCATCTGTGTGGGTTTAATGTGCTGAGAGGTTTGATACCAAACTTCCCATCTTTCAGTAAAGCTATTATGGTGCTGTGGAGTTCGTAATGCCAAACTCCCAGACCACATACTCTTTATGGCATTACTGTACCCAGCTAGAGGGGTGGCTTACATATGCCAGGGCAGTGGATTGTAGGCTTGGTACACAGAGTGTGCCAAGTCGACTCTTCACTTTGTTTTGCACCAAAACACTCAGCCTGCGATGGCAGTGAGTGTGGGTTAAGGTACAGGACTTCTAAGGGTGGCACAATATATGCTACTGCCCTTAGAGGCCTTCCCTGGTTACAGTGCCCTTGGTACCCATGGTACCTTTTACAAGGGACTTACATGTGGCCAGAGAGGTGCCAATTGGGGAAAGTGACAGATTTGTCAATACATAATTGTTCCATATTCTCCCATATTAAATCTTACATCACTTGATCTAATTTTAGGCACAACCAGTGTTCAATTAACTTCATCACTACTTGAGTTTATGGCGTTGTCGCTCTTAATGAAAACAAACTCTCCTATGGTGTATCATGTGATGGATTCTTATTAGATGCTATTCTTTGGAAGACAATATTTACAACTCAGAGGTATTACACCAAATGTTTTGTTTAAGAAACTGGCCCTGAAATGTGCACTTTGCATCAGGAAAGGAACATGCCCTTCATAGATTGCATAACTGTTTTCTATTCACTGCATAATCTGCCATTTTGGAGGCATGCATATATGTCAATTCAAGAAATAGCTAGAGTTGTCAGAAGCGACATCTCTCACTCTTTGACTCTGGATGAAATAAGAGGTCCTAGCTTTTCAATAGCATCCTATTTACTGCTGATGGTCTATGGAAAGGACATGGAGTGGCAGCTACAGAAAGTAAAAAAGATTATTAAAGCCCTGTTTTTTCCTTTTCCAGGTCTGACTTCATCACTACCGAGAAAAGGGTTAGCAACGACAGTGCCACAGTTACTAAAGGGCAAGCTAGGTGCAGCAGCTGCTACCTCTAATTGGTGTGCATCGGGACACAATGTCGTTGCACAAATCAGTCTCCAGAGGATGATGATTGGGGTTACCTGTAAATGTCTGCCTAAAGGTGTCTTGCTATGACTGGCTGAACTACATTTCCGGCAGTTTTCCCCATAAACAAAATTGCTTCAGGAAACCTGGTAAAATGTATGGGATATTATTTCTCAGAAGAGGATCGTAGTGATCTCCCTTTGCTGTGGGTACACAGTTTTCTTGGGTCAGACCAGGGTGACCAAGGCCTCAATCTTGGAAGCATACATTTTTGCTCTTTTAAATTACGTTGTTTATAATAAGCTCAGCTTTGATTATTAGCATATATGTTTTACAATAATGTGCCTATGTTCTATGTTTAGGGTGCATAGGTATGGAATTGTTGCATATCAGTGATACCGAGAGCAGCTATCTTTGCTCTAAAGTATTTGTGAAAACAATAATAGAGCAATAAGTCTTGTAGGGCAGCATACGTCTGCCACCTGGTCTCATGTAACAGTTCTCACCACACAGCAAGAGTGCAAAGACATGCTCTCACACACTTTCTCACCATCTGAGAATCCCTACAAAAGGATACCGTGTGTAATAAGCAGAGCGGACTGATCTATCTGAACAGAAATATCTCCATGACATTTGGCATCTTTTCTACTATGGTCTGTGAGATATGTAAGCTCTGGTTGTATTCACTCACTAGCAATTATGGCTACTCTATGTTGGCCCTCTAAACACATTTATAAAATCATTTTTACATTCTGCATGTTTTTTCATGCTCACAATGTCTGTGACTGTTGCTATCAATCTACAACAAATTGTGTTATATGTCGGCATATAATGAAAGCATATACTGCCAATCTATACGTGGTGTATGAGTGCTAGCCTCAACGGTAGCCTTAAGGTAGCCCACTACTATCCTTTTGAGTCCGGTGCTTAATTTGTAAAATAATAAGTGCTGGTATCCAAGGTTTTTCTCAGAAGCCCACTGCTGGAGCCATGAATATTGAGATTGACGAATACCAACGCTGCATGGTCTTGATTCCTCCTCATGCCTCTTTCTTCTGACACCATACACCACCTGCCCTTTTATTTCACTCTTGCAAGTTTTTATCTCTATTTTTTCCCTTTGCCACTATTTTTGAATTTTTCTCTTTCTTCTCCGTTCCTCTATTTGTGTTTTTCTCTCTCTCTAGCTCTGGATCCAAGTCTGATGAGGAAAAGTAAGTGCAGGCCCCCAGAAATGAGTGCCGGTGTGCTCTACCTGCAACCAACGGCTCAAGGACTGATTGCCCATCCCTAATTCTGTCTGGTGTGGTATACAGGAACGGTCATCTGGCACATGTGTTTTTTTTATGCAGTCTTCATAACCAGTAGAAGAGCAAAACATTTGGAAGTCATCAGTGGCATTCAATATGAGGCACCACTGATGCATGCCAAAGCTTTTACTCAGGCTGAAGATTTCGCTTAGCTCTGCACAGATGGTAGATGTACCTTCGCAGTCTGGGGCCAGGATAAATATACCAATTATGTGGTTACCTGATGTATAGCTTGGCACACATCAGCTTGAAAAAATACACCAGGAACCCATCAGTTACTTTGAATTCCAGTTCTCTTTCTCTTCTCTACACTTCCAAGATGAAAAAAGAGTTTGGTCGACGACCAGCTCTCATATTTGATTGAAAACGCTCAGCCCCTAGAGAAAACCCAGGCCTCTTCGCACTGAACTTTTTCCGGCCACTTTACTGTTTGATTTTGAACATCTGTATGGGGTCCATCCACCTTGATGTGTTCTTGGCCCCTGATACAGATTCTTGCACAATCCTTATAGAACATCTTTATGGTTCTGGAGTGAGGCACTGAGAACTTGACGATTTTTCATCAATGAAACGGCCTAGCATGTCCCTTTTCAAGTCTTCATTCAAGTCCTTATCACATGGAATCCCTCAGGGCTATGATTTTTGCACTGCTATAGGCCCCAGTGGCCACACTTATCTGCTCCTTTGGCTTCATCATCTATGCTTCAACAGCTGATACCTAACTGATTCGTCCAGGATAAGGGGCCCATTTCGTGAAAATGAGCAGTCAACCCCTCTGCGAGACTGATGTAGCAGAGTATGGGAGAGAAGCCACGCCCACTCGCCTCCCATATTTTTCATTGGCTTCTGTCATTGTCTTTCGTAAATGCTGCCTTCGGATTTGTTAATAGGCTTGTTAGTCCCTCCTTAGTACGTCCTTGTCTTCATTTGTACCCTCCCATGGCGAGTGGCCCTTTTACTTCTGTTGTTACACCAGACCTGTTATTTAGTTTGTAAGCACTATTTACTTTATTGAGTTTCTCTTACTGTAGGCCGGACATGCGCTGCTTCTGCTGAAAACGCGTGTGTTTTTTAAGCAGCACAGCCGCCCCCATAACTCGGGCGCCTGCATTCAATCACTTTAACCCGGCATTATCTCGTGTCTGTTTCAACCCCCTCCAAATAAAATGGATTTAGAAATTATTAGCGAAAGTCATGTGAATTCCAGGTAGCACATAATCCTGTGCTAATGGGCTGAAGCTGCCAACAGCACGTCTGTGTTACATGCCATCTGTACTAAAGCCACCTGACCAGTTGTTTTCAAAAGTCTGTTCTATTAACACCACCACCACCACCACCAATACCACCACCATGAATACCAACACCACCGCCACTATCACCACCACCAATTACACTACCACCAATACCACCACCACTAATACCATCACCAATACCACTACCACCACCAATACCATTACCACTGCCAATACCACCACCACTAATACCACAAACACCACCACCACCAATACCACTACCACTACCACCAACATTGCCAATACCACCACCACCAATACCACCACCTTCACTGCCACCAATACCACCACTTCCACTACCAACAATACCACCAACAATACCACAACCACCAATAACAGCACCACCACCAACAGCACCACAAATACCACCAACATCACCAATACCAATACCACTGCCACTAATACCAATACCACCACCACCACCACTAATACCACCACCAATACCAACACCACTAAAAGCAGTACAACCACCACCAATACCACTACCACCAATACCAATGCCAATGCCACCACCAATACCACCACCACTAATACTTCGACCATCAATACCACCACCACTTCCACCTCCACCGCCACCAATACCACCACCAATACCACCACTACCACTACCATCACCACCAATACCACCACCACCAACAATGGCCCCTCTGGCAGACATTATTGTGAAATACAGCATTATATGCTTTCATTATATGCCGACATATAACACAATTTGTTGTAGATTGATAGCAACAGTCACAGACATTGTGAGCATGAAAAAACATGCAGAATGTAAAAATGATTTCTTAAACAAATTGAATACAGCTTCAAAAATATTCATAGAAGCAAAAAAAAGAAAATTAGTAACATCTTAAAATATGTTACAAATTAATTCTGAAGACATAATAGTTAAAAAAATACAGCAAACTACACTTGTCTAGAATTAACATGTTTTTTCTGCTGGATGTGTGACTTTGATACAGGTGCAGAGGAGTAATATGGAATGGGACCATCCCCCACTCTATTCCCAACCCCACACCCACATACCACAGCAACTGTTTTGTCCCTTTCGTTGCCTCAAATCGGAGAGGCCAACCTGCCTCTCTAGAAGAGTTGCCTGCATGTCATAGTTGCTTACTTCCCCCTTCATGTGACATCTTGTGCATTCAACTCTGCATCATTATCTGTCCTTGGGCTCTGGTAACGTCAACTCTTTCCCCTGCGGTCTTCAGTGACTGGCCTGCATGTTGTGGTATTTTGTTTATCTTCTACCCTCTTTCTTTTCACCCTTTCCTTTGATTACGTTTTCCCATTATACTAAGAAAACCTGTCTTCTCTTCTACCTTTGCTTTTCTATTATTAAGCTTCAGAGTGAATTTTCTTGCTAGGATATTATGCTTAGCTGTGTACGGTACCGCTGAACATTATTTATTTATTGACTTCTTGTTCAGTAAAGATAGCTTCAAGTATGAAAAATACAGCAAGCGGTATCAATAAAAGGGTACAATAACTATATATACATTTTAAAGCCCTTCCTACAGAAGTTACAGAACTCCTTTGTGTTTGCCTTTTTAGACACTCACCTTCTAGGGATAATTGTGGGTGATGCTGATATTGAAAGAAAAGAAACTGAATCCGCTATATGAAATCCGGAATCGGATCATCAAGCATGGCACTTCAACCCCAGATAAGAACTCTCAAAGACAATCTTCCCACCTCAAAATGCTGCTTGTACCATACTAACTCCGTGCTTAGGCTCCATAAAACTAAATAGGTAATAATTTAGCTTTAAAGGCAGAGGCAAACATATTTCCCAAAGCTTGGCCAAAGTCCACCTCAGCATCAGTAACATCGAGAGACAAAAAATCATCTTGATGGTACTTCCAAAGTAGTGTGGAGGAAAAAAAAGACTAGTGCATTGTACGTAAAGGTACCAACCCATTGTAATTTAACATTTAACAATTAACAATGTCGTTTGTATATTACATCTCAACAGTTTAGTTTTACCGGAGTTGATACATTTGAATTAAAACAATCACTAAGTGCTCAATGTATACCTACACATCTTCATCCACATAGGTCAAAACAGAAATAGAATGGTCACCCACACTAGGAGAAGGCAAGATCACAACCACAGTTACCCAGGGAACATTATGTAGACTGAAATTGATTAACAAAGGGACATTGAAGCAGCTTTCAATTCAACTACAATGATTTTATTGTTTTGTATCCCCTATCCTACTAGTTACCTTAGGGCCGTATTACGAGTTCGGAGGTCCAAAGGACCGGCGAACCAGTTGAGGCAGTCTGCAGACCTCCAGATTTGCGGTCCACCCACCACATTAGGACTCTGGCGGTTGGACCGCCACTAGACCGCTGCTGCCGCCAGGGGTAAAACCCAAATAATGTTATGAATCCTTGAAATCATTTGATCTTAGTAAAAAAATGTACAGCAATTTAACAGACCATAATAATCAAATGTTAAAATCATACTTGAATATACGTAGCTTATTAAATGTTTGCATTGATTTTGTGCCATAGAAATGCACCAACAATAGAATTGCTATTTTTTTTCATAAAACGAAGAGAGACTGGCTTTGGAAATATCAGCCATGTTCCTGCCGGTAAGATTACGTCCTGAATGGTTAAACCATCATTTGAAGGTCAGTGCAGTTTCAAACATTTGTCTCTGCTGACACAGTAAATCACAATGTAAATTAGGATTGTGGTTTCACTAAGAATTAAAATATTTATTAGTTATTATACAGTTAGCAAGTTTCATAAACATCTAGTACTTTACAGGATACTCATCAGTGTTGGGTCATGAAAATTCCCACTGTGAACCTATTTCTTCTCTCTTATATTGCTCATTGACACATTTACCTTGTATAGTCACCATCAACAGTCGAGCATAGTTGACTCGTACTAAATAATAAGCCCCATCAAATGCAGTCTTCCCTGTCTGATTCTGAAAGGCCCAGATGTATTGTTTTTTTTCTGCCCACCTCAGACCCTCAGCCAAAGCCAAGAGGTCTTGTTGTTTTCTAAAGGTGCAAAGTCTTATCTACTTAGTTAGCTATTTTGGTAGGAGAATTATTTGGTAATAAGTCAGCATCTTTGTGTGTGTTGCTCCTGGCTGTTCTAGAAAGAAAACATCACAATAAAGGAACATCTTGGGCTACAACAATGTGGAAGCGGGGAGTTAGACAAGGTACGTAACGTTTGCATTGCAAATGGTGAAGGTAAAAGTAATAAACAGCAAAATATTGCATATTGGATAACTGTGACACTAGGCCAGTATTTTTGGAGCAGCTGAAGTATGCTTATTTGCCTGCATGATTTTACTGTGAAAAGCTGTACATCCAATGCTTGTTATTACAGCAACGTGTAAAACAAATGAACTTGCAATGGTGATTAGTGAATAGCCTTAGCTGGATGCACCTCCCAAACGAAAAAACTAAAACATAATCTAGCAATTAATATTTCATCATGTCAGCAAAGTAAATGTATCAAGCAACACACATGGCTCTGACTTCAACAATCTAACAAAAGAACTGCCTGAGCACTATCGTCCATTGAAACACAACTGGGACAATGTAACCATTTTCAATATTTCACGGCCTTGATGGATAGAACATCCAATCAATAGCAAACAGTGAAAAAACCATGAGAGCCAATGGTTAAAATGGACTGGCTCAAAGCCCAGTCTCTCTATCCTTCCTGTAACATGCACATGTTTATAGTATTGGTTATGTGAGGTCTCCCAGACAGTTCCACTCTATAGCGAGACCTAAAATCGATATACAGTGACACACTTTACAAAATCTCTGTTGTGAATCTCCTGTTTGCCCTGTACACACCAGATAACCTTACCCACCCAATGCTAGTCCATAAAAAATTGTCTCAGTCACTGTTATGGAGTATATCATTGCTATATCATACTTCCTATGCCCTCTCTCTCCCCCATCATCACCAGTTAGGCATTATGCCTCGGTACGTAGCTGATCTCCTACTATGAACATATCCCACTATTGCACCAAACAGAATATCCCCACTTCCATGAACATCCCTAGTGATTAGATATATTGAACAGGGGTTTAAACCTCTTTCCTTTCCTCTATGTTTTCTTTTCCACTTGAGAAGCCTAAGGATGGATTTAGAAAATGTGATCAATAACACAAAAAAGTCCAGGGTTCAGGCAACTGATCTGATTTGCTCAGAAGTGATTACGTCACATTGCTTAGTCAGTGTTAGTGTATTATCCCTCTGAATTTGGCGTGTTGCAGCAAATTCATTATTCTATTTATGATACTTCGTTCATGCTAATATGAAGTAATGAAAGCACATTGCTTAGGCTGTGCTGTTACATTATCCACATTTGTTTTTTATCATTCCTGGATTGATACTTCGTTTATTCTAAATCTAGGCTATTTTTGCTCATTGTAGACTCCATTGTTTGATATGGCATATACAAATAATTCATTTTGAAGAGTGTGCAGCGGAAAAGCTGTTGACTTAAAAGCTGTTGGTTCAACAGTACCAATTATTTTTCTGTCTGTCCACCTGTGCATTAAAGCTGAAAGATTCATCACTTTATTTTTGTTTTGTGGATCACTGTAGAGCTTTTACATAACTGAACTCGAATTTACTTTTGCTCCAAATAGATGATTGTAAAATTGGTTGATCCCTGCTGTTCTTGATGTGTCTTGCTGTATCTGCAGTGAACTGATACTTATGGGCACATGCATTAGTATTGCATTTTGGAATTCCTTAATTGCGAAAAATAAGGAATCGCAATTAAGGAATTGCAAACTGCAATGCATCAAGAAATTGCTATAAAAATAGCGATTTCTTAAAATTCCTTAATTGCGATTCTCTAATTGAGAATCGCAATTAAGGAAGACCTCCCCATCCATTCCTTTGGGCCTAGAGGCCCATAGGAATGAATGGAAAGACATTCTTAATTTGCAATTCACCATTAGAAATTCGCAAATTAAGAATGCAATTTCAAGGGTGCAGGGGTGTCCAAAGGACACCCTGTTGCACCCCTGAAATCTGCTTAGAAGGACATTTTGCACCCTCACATGCCCCAAGGGCATGTGTGTGTGTAAAATGGAACTTTGAAAAATGCACTTTAGTGCATTTTTCAAAGTTTTCGCAAATTACCATGAAGGCAACTTCATGGTAATTTGCTCCCCTCATTTGCGAATTCGCAAATTTTCAGAGTTTGATGCATTGCATTTAAGGAATCTCAATTTGAGATTCCTTAAATGCAATCGCAATTAAAGAAATCGCAATTTGCTATTTCTTAAATTGCGAAAATTACAAAAATGTTAATGCATCCCAAAAATGGGAATTGCATTCGCAAACGGCCGAATTTTGCGATTCGCACCATTTGCGAATGCAATTTCCTTTGATGCATGTGCCCCTTAGGGACTTATTATGACTTTGGATATGTGGGAGCGGGGCTGACACGCTGCCGCCCTGGTCTCACACTGCCAAAGCCAAAACAGACCGCCCGCCTGATTACAACCTTTTAAGTCCCACAAAGATTTTTGATGCAGAATATGGTATCTTCTACTCCTCTATATAAACATTAAACAAGAGTACGAGTGGCCCCACTTTTCAAACCATGAAGACAAAAGCGGTTTAGAAACAGTCACGTCAAAAGATACGCAAACAAAATTGTATACTGTTATGCTTTTAGCTCTGTAAGGGTTAGCTCAAAGAAGAATCAAAAACATACAAGCTTTTAGATAAGGGCATGCAATGTGACCAAAGTGACTTAAAGCAGCGTACACATATATTTTTAAAGAAAGTTTACAGCATCCACTGACCCACCCCGAATAGGCTAGTAAAAATGGAAGAAATATTGAGATCATTCTATCCGGAGCTCCCATGCAAAAATTGACACAAATGCTAACTGCCCCCTTTTTAGACTAGAAGCTTTTAGGAGATGCACGTAAACTGTTGATTGAAATTGTTATTTTAATATTTTAATTTACCTTCGCTTTTCAGTATCTGTGTCAGAATATCCACTGGTATCTCTTCTCCATTTTCAATGGCCTTCCGCCTGCGCTCAATGCATTCCTTTCCTGTGCGGCGAAGCAGACGTATACTCTCCTGCACCTCTTTCACATAGTTCCAATTTCCCGGAAACAACTTAAGAGGAACATAGCACAGATCCATTTAAAGTAAAATGCACAGAAGAGATTTCACAACTTCAGTATTAAAATAGAAACACAAATAAGTCATTATTTGTGACAGTAGAGAAATTTCAACATACCCTGATAAATGGTTCACGTGTCGAGATCAATCCTTTCATGACATTAGAGATGGCTTTTGGGAATGGGGTCTGATCATCCTCAAGCGAGTTTATTTCCAATCCAAAGGCTATCTGCAAAAAATGAGATAAAATAAAGAGAGCGAGATATTGATACTCTATGGCCCACATGCATCATTGTGTCTTTTTGCATTTCTTAATTTGCGAAAAATAAGGAATCGCAAATTAAGAAATGCAAAATGATATGCATCAATATTTTCGGTATTCTTGTGGGATTCGGTAAAATTCGCATTTTTTACCGAATCCCAAAGAAATACCGATTTCTTAACTTAATTTTCGCAATTTCCATTGATTCCTATGGGCCAAAAGGCCCATAGGAGTCAATGGAAATTGCGAGTGGCACCTAGAAAATTTCATGGGTGCAGGGGGGGGTCCAAAGGACCCCCCCATGCACCCCTGAAATGTACTTTTCAGCATAAGTTACATACACACATGTCCTAAGGACATGTGTGTGTGTAACTTTACAGTTTAAAAAATGCATTTTTGTGCATATTTAATCAATTTCGCAATTTACCACGAAGTTGAACTTCGTGGTAATTTGCACTTCCAATTTTAAAAAAAGCATATTTTTCTATAATGATGCATAGCATTTAAGAAATCGCACAATTGCGATTTCTTAAATGCTAATGCAATTTTAGAAATCGTAAAAAAGATGCGACTTCTAAAATTGCATGATGCATCCCAACAAGCACTTTTGCATTCGCAAACGGCCGATTTTAAGGAATCGCACCGTCTGCGACTGCAAAAATGCTTGATGCATGTGGGCCTAAGAGTAAACAGTTCAGGATCATAGATTTATGGGAAATGCAACATGAAATAGTGGTCGCTCCTTATTTTATCTCTTTATGTAACCTGCAATCAGATGTCATATAGGCATTACAGCGTAAAAAAAATCTTCTGCTTTGCACATTTCGGCACTCAATACAGAATTATCTAGTGTTCTTCTTTTACCACTAGGGTGCACACATGAACCATTAAACTAGAGTAGTAATTATTGTTCCCAGACACTGAATTATTCAAATTCCTTGCAAATGAAAATTCAGCAATGTTTCTGGTACAACTTAACACTGAGAGGTGTTACCTCGAAACCGGGCCGGTCCTCGGATGCTTGTTTCCGTTCTGGGAAGGACATGGCTTTTGTAGTTCGGACTGGACTGTTCCCATGGGGCAACAGGGTCAGCGCTGATTTGCATATCGCCATTGTCTAACCCAGGGTGGTGTGGAGTGGAAAAACGATGGATTTGGGCCCAGATCTTTTGACTGGGGTGAATGTGTGACATTGATCCACATTCTGTCCATCATTGTTGTGTTTGCAGTTACCGCTCTAAGTGTACTGGGGATGCTCAGACGTGAGTCCCAGACACTCCACACCACTGGAATCAAGCTAGCCGGGCTGTTGAGAGGTGTTACCTCGAAACCGGGCCGGTCCTCGGATGCTTGTTTCCGTTCTGGGAAGGACATGGCTTTTGTAGTTCGGACTGGACTGTTCCCATGGGGCAACAGGGTCAGCGCTGATTTGCATATCGCCATTGTCTAACCCAGGGTGGTGTGGAGTGGAAAAACGATGGATTTGGGCCCAGATCTTTTGACTGGGGTGAATGTGTGACATTGATCCACATTCTGTCCATCATTGTTGTGTTTGCAGTTACCGCTCTAAGTGTACTGGGGATGCTCAGACGTGAGTCCCAGACACTCCACACCACTGGAATCAAGCTAGCCGGGCTGATGAGAGGTGTTACCTCGAAACCGGGCCGGTCCTCGGATGCTTGTTTCCGTTCTGGGAAGGACATGGCTTTTGTAGTTCGGACTGGACTGTTCCCATGGGGCAACAGGGTCAGCGCTGATTTGCATATCGCCATTGTCTAACCCAGGGTGGTGTGGAGTGGAAAAACGATGGATTTGGGCCCAGATCTTTTGACTGGGGTGAATGTGTGACATTGATCCACATTCTGTCCATCATTGTTGTGTTTGCAGTTACCGCTCTAAGTGTACTGGGGATGCTCAGACGTGAGTCCCAGACACTCCACACCACTGGAATCAAGCTAGCCGGGCTGATGAGAGGTGTTACCTCGAAACCGGGCCGGTCCTCGGATGCTTGTTTCCGTTCTGGGAAGGACATGGCTTTTGTAGTTCGGACTGGACTGTTCCCATGGGGCAACAGGGTCAGCGCTGATTTGCATATCGCCATTGTCTAACCCAGGGTGGTGTGGAGTGGAAAAACGATGGATTTGGGCCCAGATCTTTTGACTGGGGTGAATGTGTGACATTGATCCACATTCTGTCCATCATTGTTGTGTTTGCAGTTACCGCTCTAAGTGTACTGGGGATGCTCAGACGTGAGTCCCAGACACTCCACACCACTGGAATCAAGCTAGCCGGGCTGATGAGAGGTGTTACCTCGAAACCGGGCCGGTCCTCGGATGCTTGTTTCCGTTCTGGGAAGGACATGGCTTTTGTAGTTCGGACTGGACTGTTCCCATGGGGCAACAGGGTCAGCGCTGATTTGCATATCGCCATTGTCTAACCCAGGGTGGTGTGGAGTGGAAAAACGATGGATTTGGGCCCAGATCTTTTGACTGGGGTGAATGTGTGACATTGATCCACATTCTGTCCATCATTGTTGTGTTTGCAGTTACCGCTCTAAGTGTACTGGGGATGCTCAGACGTGAGTCCCAGACACTCCACACCACTGGAATCAAGCTAGCCGGGCTGATGAGAGGTGTTACCTCGAAACCGGGCCGGTCCTCGGATGCTTGTTTCCGTTCTGGGAAGGACATGGCTTTTGTAGTTCGGACTGGACTGTTCCCATGGGGCAACAGGGTCAGCGCTGATTTGCATATCGCCATTGTCTAACCCAGGGTGGTGTGGAGTGGAAAAACGATGGATTTGGGCCCAGATCTTTTGACTGGGGTGAATGTGTGACATTGATCCACATTCTGTCCATCATTGTTGTGTTTGCAGTTACCGCTCTAAGTGTACTGGGGATGCTCAGACGTGAGTCCCAGACACTCCACACCACTGGAATCAAGCTAGCCGGGCTGATGAGAGGTGTTACCTCGAAACCGGGCCGGTCCTCGGATGCTTGTTTCCGTTCTGGAAAGGACATGGCTTTTGTAGTTCGGACTGGACTGTTCCCATGGGGCAACAGGGTCAGCGCTGATTTGCATATCGCCATTGTCTAACCCAGGGTGGTGTGGAGTGGAAAAACGATGGATTTGGGCCCAGATCTTTTGACTGGGGTGAATGTGTGACATTGATCCACATTCTGTCCATCATTGTTGTGTTTGCAGTTTCTGGTACAACTTAAAGCAACGAAGACAGTTGTAGCACATCCATAAAGTGTGGTTAGGCCATTCTAAATGTCATGGATACCTTAGATACCTTGTCTGCGGTGCCTCGTATGCCACAAGCCTTAGGATAGGATTCTAGTAGGATCTGCAAAGAATGTACAGGAATCTATGCTGTTTAGACACTTTGTGTGAGTTGTACTGTTTTTTCACTTGTCTGGAATGGCAGGAAATTGACATGGGATGTCACTTGCAGAAGCAGCACAGGCACCCTTAAAATACCTGCTGCCCCCGTCCTGGTGACCGTGGTTGACCAACAGCCATAATTAATGTACTGGCTGTAATAGGAAACACCACTCTCTTTGAATTTATTTTTTAATTTATGGTACAAAGGCATTAACATATATGATCTGTTTTTTACATTATTCAGCTAGTAAGGTCTCCTGAATAGAATCTAATTAATTCCTAATATCCACCCCAGTTTATTCTGTTTCTCTTGCAACATTGTATCATCTAGTTTATCAATTCTTTTAGTAGATTAGTCTCAATAGTTTTCCTGTGCAATGTGATCTACTATCAGGGGCCCTGTTTACATGTTTGCATTCGTGGTGCTGAATGTGTGTCGTTACAACGCATGCTTTTTCCACGCATGCCTCTACATCGCAGGTTTTACAACGCAAGTCATTACAACGACTTGCGTTGGGGGGCGCTGGATAGTGGAATAGTTTAATTTACTATTCCAACTCCAGTCCCCGTGGATAGTAGGGAAGGTTTCGGATAGTAAATTAAACTATTCCCTATCCTACAGCGCCCTCCAGCGCAAGTCATTGTAACGACTTGCGTTGTAATACCTGCGTTGTAAAGGTACTGCGTGGAAAAAGTTTCGTTGTAAAGGATGTTTCCCCTTGGTGCTCATTCTGAAATATCATATAGTTCAGTTCAGTTGAATTTTTTGTTATTGTGTAGTTAATTAAAACCATAACAATATAAAACATTTAAGAGACCTTGTAAGTAGCAGCTGAAGGTAATGGCCGCAAGCTAGAGCGGCTCCGGAGCCCCCGCTGAAAATCCTGTATAATATCCGTCTATAATCTTCATTAAATTCACCCATTTTGAGAGAATCCTGGCCCTAGAGTCCGGGGGCAACGATTGAGGATGATTAATGTCGAGTGGGGGCTGAGACTCACAGAGCGGTGTATGGTGTGACTGGAGCCCCTGAACATCATGGCGGCGCGCCCTCGCTCCACTGGTTGTAGGTGTTGAAGCAACGGGCGTGAGGCAGCGAATCATCCCTAGTGGGGCCGGCTAATATCAGCGCTGGAGTCAGTGGGCGGCGGATGGGCTGTGGGTCAATACGGTCTCGGCCGCCCGGCGCTCCCGCTGTTTACCAGAGCAGGACGGACCCGCGGTGCCGGGTGTGACCGCTCTCAGCCGGCAATGAACTAACGTGAGCCCCCGGTTTGTGGGCCCAACAGACTGACCCCCCAGAAGTCAATCGCCATCGGCTGAGATAGCAGCGAATTGGAGGTGAGTGTGGGCCAGGCCCTGTTTCTCCCTTTATAGCCCACGAGCGGACCCGCAGGACGCACTGGGAGAAAGTGCGACCGCCGCCAATATACCTGAGACCCTGGCCTCTGACAACTACTGGCCTGCATCCTGCAATGGTTGGCATTGGCGGCCAGACCTGTGAAGCATTAGTGATGAACGCTACTGGCACTAAACGTGACCCATCGTCCCGCGGGACGCTGGAGGGGTTTTCACAAAGTGCAAATTTAAAAGGTTGCACCCGCACTAACTACGGGCCTGCACCAGGATCTGACTGTGAGTATCTCCAGACGGACCTGCAAAGCGCAAAGAGGGGTGCTCTCCCTGTGGCATCCAGCGAGACTGAAAGCAGCTGCACAATACCCTGGGATACCACTTCAAGCATGTGCAGTCAGACAGCGTGGGTCATATTGATTAGGATACAACTCATAACCCAGAAAGGAGACCTATGGATTCTATTTATCATTGATTGATTGCTTTATCTGATTAATCCGCTTCTGCCCCAAAGGAATGTGGAGACCTAGCGCCTTGCTGGTGATGGGGCGGTGAGGAGCTGTTACATTCTGTGCTGGTTTTAGGCCTCTGAGTGCACCGCTCTGCGCATCTGACATCCTGTTGCTAGGGGGTCGGTAGGACAGGAAACCTGTTAGGCCGGTAGGGGGTATCACTTTTCCCCCCTGGGCAGGCAGCGATCCCACGACTGAGCCAAACACCCTACATTATGGTGACCGGGAAAGATGCCAAAACGCAGGTGCAGAACAAGTTGGCCAAATTTGCTTGGTCAGGCTCTGGGGAATAGAAGGAGACTATGTCGCAGAAGGCGTCTGAATCACAGCAGAGCCCACCACAACAGCAGGAATTGACACTTCAAGACATTATGGCAGTCATCATGGGTGTGCGGACCTCCTTAGAGACTCGCATCGACACTGTGAATGTAGAAGTCTCCCTTATCAGGGCTGACCTCAGAAAAATGGATTCTCATGTAAAAGAGGTAGAGGATGCCACAGCAGAACTAAACAGAGACACTATCGTTTTAAAACAGTAAGTCACTCAAATGCTAGACCAGCAGCTTGACGAGTATGATGGCCGGGCGCGCAGAAATAACATACGAATCCGAGGCGTTCCGGAGCACGTGGAAGGACCTGCGGTAGACCTATAAGTCGAGGAGTTGATCCTGAAGAAGCTACAACTGAAGAGACTCTCAAATTATTTTTCTATTGAGCGCCCCAACCGCGTCCCCGGAGGAAGGCCTAAACCTGGAGCCCCTCCGAGGCCCATTATAGCATGAGTCTTCAATTTCAGGGACCAAGACATTGTACTCCAAACCGCATGTGCCACCCCACCGCTTAAGCTGGAAGACAGTGCAAATACCTTTTTCCCCGATTTTACCACAAAAGTCCAGGCTCAGCGTTGCAGTTTTTTGGTAGTCAAATGGACGTTGAGAGACAAGGAGGTGAAATATGCCATGTTGTTTCCTGCAAAACTCTGAGTGGAATCAGAAGGCACAGCCTCCCCTGAAGATGGAATGGACTGATTGGAGGGTTGGCGCTGAGTGGAGAAACCCAACAGAGTCTGCAACGGTGGCCCTCGGACCGGTAGATCTGACCATTGTGATAGACAACGTGGCGACATGGCCAGAAAGGAGAATCACCTAGCTGATCTGATGGGACTCAGGTCTGGTATGGACACATTGACCACGTATCTGTGACTGTGGAGGGGGCAGTGATATAACTAGAACTCTGGAGGCTTCTTCCCCACACTGGGTTTTCATATATGACCTTGACGCATCTGCATGGGACTGGATAGCTGTTTCTTTAATAATTCTTTGGCTACTATTTTATGTGCAGGGGGCTGGGATTCACCCACAAGGTATAGTATACTAAGCATTTATCCTTGCACTATGGCGGGGGGATACGGCTGCTACCTCCGCACCTTTAAATGTCAGAGGGGCAACAGGCACTCTGCCTTGTTGTGGAGTGGGTAAATCCACTGGCAGGGGGGCAGGGAGGAAGGAGGGTGGGTAGGGAGTTTAACAGCATGGCTTTTGTTTTGTTTTTCTTATCTAATCACACTTTGTGAACAGCCTGACATACTCACTGTTTCTTCCACTCCGAATTTGTGGTATGCAATCAGGTTGATTCTTAAACAGTATTTGCCCAAGGGTAATCCTCAATATTTACATCCAGTGCACATATTGGATGCTATGTCTGTTGCTCCTCCCGTAGAGCCTTTGTGCTTCTGTAGATCTCTCATGCCTATCGTATGACTGGAAATACAATAGAAACTTCACTATCCGTTCTGATGTCGAACGTCAATTGACTGGGAGGCAAAATCCAAAAGAGGCATAGTGTTACAGTATCTTAAGAGACACACCCCAGATCGGGTTCTCCTGCAAGAGACACACCTAGTGGGAACCAAATGTCAGGCCCTTACACAGTGGGGGTATAAACTCCTAGTTAATGTGGGATACACCTCAGGCTCCAGAGGCACAGGTATCCTCGATAGTAAGAGCATTGCATTTACTCCAACACGCACATGGGCAGACCCCCAGGGGAGGTTTGCAGTACTAGAGGTCAGTTGGGAGGGAAAGCCACTTATTGTGATATCAGTATACCTACCCTCTGCCATGGGCAAAGAGGTGCTGGCGGACCTGGGGAGGCTTGTTGTTGGTCTTCCGGGCGGAACCCTAATATTAGGGGGGATTTTAATATGGCCATGGATGATCAGAAAGACAGATGTCCTCCACTCCCTCTAACGCGCCCAATGACACACATGGAGGAATTCACTTCATGGCCTGGGCCTGACGGATGTGTGGTGCTCCCTACAGCCTATAGGACTCACTATATTTATTCCAATGTACACAAGAGCATGTCCCGCATTGACTATTTCCTTACACACCTGAAGGATATTGGCCACTTTAGGCACCCACAAGGCTTACCAAGTTCTCTAGTGTGATTTAAACAATATCCAATTGGGGAAAGTGATGGGACCGAATGGGGTCCCTATTGAATTCCTCAAGACTGTAGCCACGCAAGTGGCCCCCCACCTTAAAAATATGTTCACTGAGAGATTTGACCGGACGATCAGTGACTGGCATCTATCATTGTCATTCGTAAGCCTGGCAAACCTTCTGAAAGCTGCGGTTCCTATCGACCGATTTCTTTGAATAATGTTGATGCCAAGCTCCTGGCAAATCGTCTTATCCCGATAATCTCATCGTTAATTCATGCCGACCAAACTGGCTTCATGCTGGGACGGAACACAGCCCTGAATATCCGTCGACTCCACAGTGTTTTGGGGAGGCAACAGTATATAGAGGAAGATGCAGTGGTGCTCTCCCTTAATGCATCCATGGCGTTTGACTCTATTGAATGGCCCTATTTCTTTCAAATGCTAGAACGTCTGGGGTTTGGCCCGAAATTTCTGGGCTGGATCAAACTGCTCTACAAGGAACTGCGTAGCCGAGTTAATGTTAACAATCGTGTATCTCGGACGTTTACACTGGGTAGGGGCACCAGGGAGGCTGCCCACTATCCCCCTTATCTTTTCTCTGATCCTGGAACCACTGGCATCCTGGGTGCGAGGAGACGTGCCACTTAGAGGACTGAAATGGGAAGAGGGGCACAAGGATAGAATATCGCTCTACACGGACGACATCCTGGTGTATCTGGCGTTCCCCTGTGCGTCCCTAAATAAGCTCCTAAATATCTTCACTAATTTTGGCAAATACTCAAGTTATGCCATTAAATGGACTAAATCAGTTTTATTTGTTCTTCAGGGCTCAATTCCTAGGCTTCCCCTGGGATGCGAGCTGGAAGTGGGCCTTGACGGTTTTCGATACCTAGAGATTTTTATCACTCTGACCCCCAACTCTTTCATGACAAGAATCTAGCTGCCCCACTGGATAGACTTAGAAACGACGTCGCTCATTGGAGATCCCTGCCACTCTCCTTGCTAGGCCGGGCGGCCTTGTTTAAGATGCTCGTTCGCCCGCGGTTTTTGTATGTTCTACAGAATTGCCCATATAAGATTTCTGACTCATATTTTGCCAGTATTGACCCTGAGGTTTGATCACTGTTGTGGAATGGAAGGAGGCCTCGTATAGCGCTGCATAAGTTAACCAAAGGGTGGTGCAATGGGGGATTCCCCTTCCGGACATGCGACTTTATTACATTGGACTGCATGATGGAGCTCTGGCATCAGGCTACTAAACGCTTAGGCCAGACTGACGTGCTGACACAATCCACTCTGTTGTGGTACACTCATAAGCTAGGACTTTGGTGCCATCAACCTAGGTTTGATAAATGGGTAGCAATCAGGCTCTCCAAAATAGGCCATCTTGTAAAAAAGGTAAAATCCTAACGTTCCAGGAACTACAGGAGAAATATGAATTGGCACAGTGGGAGACACTTTGATATCTGCAGATCCGTCATGCCCTATATATATATATATATATGGGTAGTCTCCTGGAGTCGTCCCCACTAGAAGTCCGGCTGCTCTCTGAATCAATCCCAGACAAAGCCATTTCTTTAACATACCACAAGCTATGTAATAACTTATCTGACCCGTTTCAAGCTCTTCGTAGTCGATGGCAAGCTGACATCGGGGGCATCGAAGATGAGGATTGGCAACAGCACTGATGTCCCCGAGAGAGGCAGCCATTTCGCTTCACTTCCGTTAGATTCAACTAAAAATCTTACCTAGAGCATACCTCACCAGGGTCACACTGGCAAGACTTGGGACTAGGCAGGATGCCTTTTGCCTGAGGGGGTGTCACCAAGAAGCAACTTTCTATCATAGTATATGGGACTGTCCATTCCTATGATCCATATGGGAGGGGGCAACAGCACACATGCAAGACGCACTTGGTAAAAAGATTAGCCTCACTCCACCACAAGGGTTTCTCAACATCTGGGAATCGACCGATCTCACAGAAGTGAAACAACAACAAGTCACTGTAGGTTACACATTAGTTAAAAGAGCAATAGCACTGAAGTGGGGAGTGCTGGGCGACCATCAACAAATGCCTGGGTGGCTTAACTGGATAAATGCATGATTGCAGAAAAAGAAGTGTTTACATTTAGAGGATGTCCCAAGAAATGGGACAAAAAGTGGAGTGGGTGGAATACACATCGAAGGGACTTATTTCTATCCCCGACTGTGGGAATGTCTAGGAATAATCATTATGCACCTGATCTGCTTGAATGAATATATGTCTGTTTTTAATACTCTGCATCTGATGTTATAAGGGTAAAATGCCTGCAAAATATCACATGTGATGATTGGAAGTTTGTATTAATAAAAACAAATTATTAGAAAGTAAAAGAGACCTTGCAATGCCCTCAAACGTGACCAACATATAATACGTAAGAGTAAAACTCAGATCGGCAAATTACTTTGTTTTTGTGTTTTTTTAGCAATTGAAATGTTTAAAAACAGCATAAAAGACATATAAAAAGCAGTGAATAATAGTAGGGCTATCTAAAACGAACATGCTTGTAATATCCAGAGAATAAAATCAATTGCAAAAGAGTCAGAGTGTGAGAAACCTAAAGTCCATGATATGCAAGGTAAAAGGTTGTCAAACGGCAGTCATCTCCTCACTTTGTTGTGGGTTTTTTTTTAAGGAGGGCCTACACTGCTTAACATTTTTTACCAATTCTTGCCAGTTCAGCTGGAAGCATGGTGCTAAAAATCCAATTCAATGCATTGTTACATTATGTTATGGGTTAAAAAAAAGTGGCTTTACTAGTATTCTCCGAAGGTGTTGCAGCGACTGACAGCAGCAGAGTAGATGTGTAAGAGTTTCAAATTTATAGCCGCATAGTCTGCACTTAACAATATTAGAGAGCAGTGGCCAGTTGGGATTAAAATGTTTAATTTGTAAAGAAAACATCCTTACTGCCAGAATTTGGATTAAATAGGCTTTCCCAATTGTACAATTAAGATAAGATTGTGCATGGAGGCCAACATGGTAGTCATTTTTATGTGGGGCTGCCAGGGCCCTTAGCGGTGGTGTGGACTTGATATTTTCCATGCTGCTGCTGCCATTAAATAGATGGACTAAGGGCTGTTTTTAATTTTAAATACATTTTGCAAAATATATTTCAAGGTGCCGGCTGTGATGCATGTATAATAATATTTTAGGAAGGACCCCATGCTAGCCCATTCAATGCACACAAGGTCAAATTCAAGTCTCATCAGAGACCCCCTGGTGCAATAAGGCAGCCTAAACACTCTTTCGTGGATTTCAGATGTAGTTTTTCCATGGTTTTATTAAGTTTGGCCCGGAAAGGCCTCGCAACCGTAGGTGATTGCTGATGGTAATACGGACCGAGCACTTTCGGATTGGGGCTGAGGTGGGGCTTTCAAGGGCTGTGTGCAGTTGGCAGAGTTTGGTGGTAATTAATGCAGCCTTATCCTTTAAGTGGCGGAGATGTATGTTAGATGAGCAATTTGCAAAAACCATGTGCCCAGATAGTTGTAAGATTTTGGACCTATGATTTTCAAAAGCTCCAAAGACCAATTGCAAGTTGTTTGCTTTTGCATCCTTCCGAATATTATCACCTTTGTTTTGGAGGCATTGCTATCATCTTATTTGCCTAGCTTTATATGTGTAGAGCGTTTAGGGCTCTCTGGATTCCTATTTTTGAATTGTTCAGCAGAACAATGTTGGCCGCATATTGCAATATTGTGATCTTAGTTTTACCTATTTTGGGGGGCATTAGATAGGCGTTGTTGAGTGCCCGAGACATGTCCGCTGTATATAGATTAAACAGAACGCACCCTCGCTTTAGCCCTTGGTTAGTGTTGATCTTCCCAGTTGGCGCAGTGTCTGAGAGCTTAACCCTCACCCATATTGATGAATATAATGAAATAATGACATTTAGCAGGTCACTAGGTATGCCCCATCCCTCAAGTTTGTTCCATAAGAAACCCCTGTCCACCAGGTTGAATGCTGATGAATAGTCCACGAAGCATGCGTAAAGAGCTCAAGATTTTTGGCTGTTCGCCTGGTGGATGAGGTAAGATAGAGTAATTATATTATTCAGTATGGAAGAGTTAGGTCTAAAACCCGTTTCACAGAATGGGATTATTGCGATTGTTGTTGCCCAAGTCTCAAGGTCTTTTAAAATTGTAGAGGCATATATATTAGCCTCTATGTCCAATAAGGCAATCAGGCAACGGTTAATAGGGTCTTGACTGTCGCCCTTTTTGAAAATTGGATGCAATATTGATCCTCTCCAGCTATCAGGCACATAATGGAACTTAAAACAAGTGGTAAAGAGTGAAGAAAGTATTGCAGACCATAGTGCTGGATCTTCCTTAAACAGTTGGACTGGAAGACCATTTGGGCCAGGTGCTCCTGAAGCTCGTGTTTTACATAACAATTTTTATATGCAAATGGATGTGCACTATGGGTCACAGCTATTGAATCTAAGATTTCTATTGAAAAGACTCTCGGCTGTGCGATTACATATAGTTTTTGTACGTACGAAGTACACATGGCTTCATTGATGGCATTACTCCTTGTGACATCCTGGCTTGTTTTGTTTCTGATATACCTCCATCAATCGGCCTGGTTTGGTTGCTCATAATCAAGTAAACGTATTGCCATTCCTTGTGTCTCTGCTGATTGTTGTACTGCCATACCAATTGCTTATGTGGTTTTCTTGCCTTGAAATATAATCTATCACTTTTTCACCACGCCTGGTAGCTTTAATTTGATGTTCCTTCACTGGACCCCACCCTGGCATGTCTTCATTCCATGCCTCTTACCTTAGACCCTCTTCTCCTATTCCACTGTATAGCATTGCGCTATAACCATTCCTAATGACGCAAATGTTCTTGTCATCTTACGAAACATGGCAGAGTGACTCCTACATGGCTTGCAATTGCATCCATCTGTATCTAGTCATTTAAATAATCTGCACTGGCTTCCTGAGGCCAAACACTCCAGGTTTAAATAATTTGTTTCATGTACTGAGCTCTCCACAACACCGGTTCTTACTACCTGGGCTACATAGTAAGCCACTATGTTCCTACCAAAACTCTGAACTATAAACTGCCCACAATCTCGCGGATCACTAACACCAATTACAGTGGAAACTCAGCACTTTTGCGTCCAAGGTGTGGAACTCGCTTTCCCTAGATATTCACCTATATTTCTATAAAGATGTGCTCAAGAAATACCTTAAAACAGGATTAATTGTTCAATTGTTCTCCTCTTCTGTTGCAGTGTAAGCCAAACTTTAGGTGGTACCAGAATGTCCTACCATGGGCAGCAGTGCTCTCTACAAAATCCTCATGCATTCACTCTTTTTATTTTCTTTGTTTGTCTAAACACTCGATAGGGAATGTTTTAATCTCTATCATGAAATCACATCATTACAAAAATCATGTATGTGGTGGCAATCCCAGAGCAGAGTCTTCACACACAACTGCCACACAATGATGACCTTTCTGGGTATATTCTAGGCAGTTTCTGTGGTGTGAAGTATTTCCTGTATAAATAATGGAATTGAGTTAATTTAAACCTGGCACGAGTAGAGATTGTCTTTATCTGTTCACATGCTTTTTTCAGTATTTGATTAGGACCTGGGTCAACCCAGCTTTTTTTTTAAATGTGCTATTTCTACCTGCATATATCGTCTCAGGCCATGTTTAATTTGTGATAAATTTTCACCAACGCTGAAATTAAGTATCATTGTGTGTGTTATACCTGGGGTTTCTCGGAAGGTGACCCATATTCCTCTTGCTATACAAGCCAGCCTAGCATGATGTAGAGACCGCCCTCTTTCCAGACAGTAGATCTCCTGCGTCTTTGCACAGGTGATGCGCTGATTCGGGATCTACAAGTCCCTCTCAGTTTTGCTTTCCCCCACCTCATTTCCTTACTGTCATTTCCCTCATATTTTTGAGTGACCTAATTATCCATATCGTCATCTGTAATGCAAATGGGGGTCGTTTTACTACTATTGTAAATCACTTTCCCTCAATCCATTGCTACTTGTTGCACTATTTATGGGTATTCTTCCGGGATGCTTTTTCCTATCATCTGACTTTCTTGTAACATACCCTGTGGACAAGTTCCTTCCATCAGAGTCTTTTCCCGGTTTGACTGGTTGTCAAACCAGCTGACTGCGTTCTACAGGTGAATACAGGAACATATATTGTAGTCCCATTCATCCTTGTTCCCAGGTAGGTTTAATATGTCTAATTAGGTATAGGAAACTTTAAGTTTGCCATTAAATTCCTACCGTTTGTAGAATTTCAGTAGCTTTTCTTTAAAAGTCCACATAGAGTACAACTTTTCGCAGTTAGTCTAAAACCCCGGCATCTCTATGAACTTCTGAAGCATTTGTAGTAACACCAGTACTGCCTTCGCCAGATTTTACTTAAATAAAGGCACGTCATCTGCATACATTCTTTATCCCACTTTCAGCACCCGATCCACCTTACCAATTCCCTTTGCACCTTTAACATAACAGGCACAGGAATGAATACACCTTTTGGAACTTCTGACAATGAGTATCCGAGTGAATACAATAACTGTAACTTTTTATAGGTTTGCTCGTACGTTCAGGATGGCCACTTGACATCTTCTGCGTAAACCCTTGGCAGACGGCAGGACCAGGTCTACCAGGTAATTCAATTACCACAATGGCACATTTCATAATTTGACTTTTACATATTTACATTTCACACTTTAATAATTTGGATTATATATTCTAGTGCAGAAGTCTTGAATGGTTCCTTGCTTGGCAAAAGAGCTTGTAAAAATATATTTGAGATCTAAACTGTGAAAGTGTAATTAGATGTGATTATTAATTAAACATAGCTGTATGCATTCTTCAGGCTATGCTATGGGCCTCATGCCTTTAAAGTTACACATATGTGCCATTAAGGAACTCAGAAAGACAGATGCAAAGGTCGAAACATTGCATTTTGTGACCTTCTGCATGCATCCCAGTTACCATATCAAGTTCCATAATGAACAGGTGTGAACTAATATTCAAGTTAAAACAGATGAATAATGAACAGGTTTATAAAGCACAAACAGCTGCTCTGAAAGGAAGGTCCTGGCGCTAGGTATTGGTAAGATACAACTGGGGAAACTGAAAGAGGAAGGGTCACCTAAATTAGGTCTCTCTGAAAAGGTGGGTTTTCAGTAGGCTCTGGAACAAATTCTCTGAGGTAGCGCATCTAATATGGTCAGGTAAAAGACTCCAGAGCTTGGTGCCAGATAAGAGAAGGAGCGTCCACCTGCTCTAGCCTTTTTTATTTTGGGAATGCAAAGAAAGTTGTGGTTGGCTGAGTGCAATGTTTTGTGAGTAAGATATCTTTTGATTTTATCACAGATATATGTCAGGCCTTTTATTTGACTGGCCCAAAATGTTATTGTCAGAGCTTTAAACTTAATTCTACTCTTGACAGGGAACCAGTGGAGGCCTTTCAATCCATTTCAGATTGATTGCCTTTTAAAAATATTCAGCACCAGTCTGGCTACCACGTTCTGAACCCGTTGCAATCTGCATATAAGTGCTTGAGGAGATCCAAAAAGCATTACGTTAGCATAATCGAGTCTGGATGTGACCAATGCATGAATAGTTTCTGGTGTATTCGGGAAGGCATTTGAGAGTCTTTCTGAAAGTTTTCAGCAAGGAGAAATAGATTCCTGCTGCAGCATTGACAAATGGCTTACATGAGAGGGCTTTGATTAGCTTTACCCCCAACTTTTTCACAGAGGCAGATAGTGCCAAGGGGATTCCCATTACGGTAGGCCACAGAGGGGTCAGGTCTGCGATGGATGAGGAGCCGAATATCAAAATGTCAGATGTTCAGATTTTTCAGAGTTTAAGCTGTTGTCTTTGTACAGACTCACGATCGAAATCTAGATTGCGAGGGGTGTAGCACATTTTTTACCTTGATAAAATTGGAAATCAGGTGATTAACCACAGATTCCAACATCTTCCCACAAGCAGGAAGAAGTGAGATAGGTCTGTAGCTGGCAGGGCATGAGCGGTACAAGTTAAGTTTTTTAAAAGTGGAAGGACCAACACTTCCTTCTAACATGCATACACTGAACCAGACTCAAGAGAAAAAAGGGTGTTCATCTGAGGATTCAAAGACTGAGAAACCCTTTTGAGAATGTTATGTGGACAAAGGTCCAACGGCGAGCCAGAATGAGCTTATAAGATCAGACGCAAAATGAAACACTTGATAAAAATATAAAACGACAATTCTTGCATGTACATCAGTTTTTTTCAATCACCAGGAGAAAGGCATTCAGCAACAGGAGGTGGTAATTTACTTTTATTTTCCAGTAATATAGAAAAATCATTGTTACCTTTGCAATCACGTCAAGAGTCAAGCGGCTCATCAGATCAAGCATACTAACTTCTGTTTTTCCATCTGAAAGTCCTTCTAGTTTTTCCATCAGTGTCTCAGCCTTCTCATTGAATGTTCCCATTAAGCCCATCAAGTATCTGTAGTAAATTGCATACACATTAAATCACATGGAGTATGTCAATCGCATTCATTTGTAACAATATCTATACAGAGCACTATACTACCTCTTCATGAATGCAAAACAAGTTCTAAATCGCTTCCTGATGGCTACCGATTCATGCTTGGAGCCCAAGGGCCCGATTACGATGACATTGGAAACGGCTCGCTCCTACGGCATCATAATTGGTTGTTCTGATTCCATTACGCATTTATAAGTTGTGGAGTAGTAGGTTTTGGTGTGCTCTGTCAAATGCAGCAGAGAGGTCTAAAACAATCAACATCCCCAGAAACCCATTGCCTGCAATTTCACTGCAACATACAAATGATTGAATTACGCTAGTTCAAGCACATTGGCTTAAATGCAAACTCATAGGCTCTCAGTGTCCACAAAGAGGTAGTCTCCCAAGTCAACCATCTAATCACACAATTACCGTATATTTAAGACAGTTATTATATACCTACTTTCTGAAACTGGAGAGCTGTGTATGTCTGCATATTGAAACACTATATATGACACATAGAATGATTAAAATTAACATATATGCTCATCAAGAAACATCCTATGTAACCATGATGAAGAATCTGGATTTCATGAAGTTAAGTATGTTTGTAATTTTTCTAAAAGAAGAAAATTACCTTTATTAATCGTACCATTTTTGATCAGAATCAAAATAGTTAACAATTTAAGAGAAGCAACAAATATCATTTAATTAACATTTTGGTCCCTCACCCTCTAAAATTTGAAATCATGCATACAGTGAGGTTGCTTCCTCCTCCCCTTCTCCCTCTATCCTCCCCTCAGCTACTCCTTCAAACAGGCTGTTAGTTTGAAAAAGGTGTCTCACTTACGACCGACTAAATGCTGGATCAAAGATTCTGCGTTGTTTGTACCAGCGATCATTATCCGTAGACGTCAACAAACCCTTTCCTAAACATCTGAGGAGACAAAAAATAACACTTTATAAATGGTTAACGTTCACCACTGACAGACCTAACACTTGGGTAGACATTTTAATGGCTGGCTAAAGTGCACACCTAAGCTGTATATGAATGTAGTAACTTTAATAGTGGGTGCCTTCCAAAATGCATCCCCAAAGTTTTTAATTCAAGATGTAAGACTGAGACAGCAGCTGGGGTCCTAGGCAAGTTGGTGCATTGCATAAACTTTTCAGAAGCCAAGGTGGTCATCAATCACTGTTTATAGGTGAAAGAGAATTCATGAGCATGATTGTTAATTCATAGAACGATATGATGGCTTTTGAGGAAGGGCCACCTGATAAGCTACCTAAAACGAAATAAAATTTTCAATGTGCAGTAAATTCAAAGATTTCCAAGAGTCTTAGGCAAACAGCCAGACACACCAAGAAAGAACCTAAAATAAAAATGTTATTTTTCAGCTCTTGTAGAAAGGCTATAATTTGTTCCTTCTGAGGTACAGAGGTGTTTATTTCACTGTCTGGTTCCTGTTACTTTGAATATTATACCCCCTAACTTAGCAAGCTTATTTTCAGTAGTGACAATCCAACCTGAGCTAGAGATCTCAAGGTCCTACTTGGAATATAAAGCCAAAATTCAGTTTGCAGGGAGAAAAGCCATCGTGATGGATGAACTTAAAAACAATCATTATGGTTTGAAATTTGATATGGTTGGAATTCAGTAGCAATCAGTAAATAATTTAATCTTTCTTGGGTTGGACTGACATGCACTCAGTAATTGAGCCAAGCTAGAACTCTAGCCTCCTTTGCAGAAATTGTGTAGCTGCCTTGGAAGCTCAACCAAAACTGTACATGCTAGGACCAAATTTCCATCAGGCTGAACTGTTGCTGAGATCAAATGAGAGTATGATGACAGCCCACCTAGAATGAGCTACCATTTCATTCTCAATGTGCAGTCAAAAGGGACTCCAAAGGCTTTAATTTCCTGTAGTTTCTTAATCATTTGTGGTTGACCTACGTGAGATAGCTTTCATTCAGCCTTGGATCTCTTTCACCAATAGATCCAATACCCCGGTATCTATATCAAAGTACCGACCAATCAGTTTGATCGATGTTATCCAGAAGGTGGTTGGCAGGGTCCTCCTCACGAGAATCGGAGCATGGATCGAGGATGACAATGTTCTGTCCCATTATCAAGCTGGGTTTAGGCAGAAGGTGGGAACTATGGACCGGGAATTTAGATTTTTTATGATTTACTGGAAAGTAGTGGTTCTAGGGAAAGGTAGTCTGTACCTGGCCTTCATAGATTTAAAGACCGCGTTTGACCTGGTACCCCAGGAAAAATTGTGGCAGACCCTCCAGCAACAGGGCATTTGCCCACTGATCCTCGACATGGTTAAACGTCTTCACGACTGAAACTATGCTAAAATCAGATGGGGATCAAAGGGGCAAACAACAGAGAGGATCGCGGTGGACAGGGGGGGTCCACCAGGGCTTGTGCTGGCCCCCACCCTGTTCTCATTATTCATCAACGGGGGGTGGATTATCTTGGGCAGGAACCAGCAGATGCTCCAACCCTGGCGGGCGAGAAGACACCAACCCTCCTGTTCGCCGACTATACTCTTCTGTTATCTAAATCACCGGGTGAGCTCCAGAGGCTTCTGAATAGGTTTGGCCTTTTCTGTAAATCCCGGGGGTTGTCAATCAACACTGATAAAACTAAATTGATGTCAATTAACCCCTCCAAAAGCTTCAGAAATTGCATCACTTTGAACGACTCCCCTCTGGACTGCGTTGATTCTTTTGACTACTTGTGAATCCGCGTCTCTAAGAACATGAGGTGGGGGCCCATCGAAACCAATGTGAAGTAGTAGGTCTCTGGTGCAGGTAGGAGTCTGGTCCTGGTTTTGGAGAGAGCACGAGAACCGCAGATGGAGCTGCTGCTGCTGCTGAGAGGGCGGAGAGGGGAGTAAAGCCTGACACCCCTGCCCGCTATTTCACCCACCTTTACAGTCGGCTCACCGGAGCTCCGGTACTCCGGTACTGCCTCGGCTGCCATTACTGTCACTGCAGTCCCGGTTGCCAGACGGGGGTCGGCGTCCGGTTCTTAATTTTGAATCACCGCTGAATCGCCCAGGTGAGGTGGCGTGAGTGGGGAGCAGCGCACTGGATCCAGCGCATAACGAGGGAGAAACGCGGCGGTGGAGCTGGCGGTGGTTTGAGCAGGTCCCCTGCACTTCTGCACCCCTGCATCTCTCACACCGCACCCCGTGAGCCAGCAACCAGCAACCGGTGCATCTGGTCTCGAGCAGAAAGATAGAACCGTGAGTGCCGGCTTCCTCTTAATTATTACAAACATTGCAAAACATTGCTCAAACATCGCGGTGGAGATTCGGTTCTGTCTGAGGAGTGGGGACGGCTCCGGGGTTTACAAGAGTTATTGAGGGTGCCGTCGATTGTTACTGTGGTTTTTGCCGTTTGCTGCAGTGGGTGCTAGGAAGCTGGGCAATAATGCCCTCTAAAGAGTTATACATTTAATTCAAAACCTTTAATTTTTAATTTCTAATTTCTGTTATTACACTATTTTGTTGTTCCTTCATTCTGGTGGTTGTGACAATAGTTTCTGGTTTGTTCCACCTCGAATTTACATCCAATAGATGAGCGTGTACTGTATATATAAGTAAACCATGACTAAGCAGCATTACCAGCACCTACAATTATAATTAATCTAAACAGTAAAAAGATAATTGCTGCTAGATATGCGTTCTGGCAAAGAAAGATCAGTTGGTTCTCCTAAGAAACGAACCCGAAGAAATCAAACATCCAATCTACAAAAAAAGGCTTGTGTAAAAGCTCAATAGGGGGCCACTCAGTCACTAATTTCTCCTATAGCAAGGATGTTCGAAAAATCGACTAAAATCCCACAGAAATTTGAATTTATGAAAGATCCATTAACCGCACTTATGACTATGCCTATGCAATCTGAGCACCATTTTAAATCCTTACAGTCCCCACTTAAACCAACAACTGGAACGAAAGTAACAAACGGGGTCTGGGCTCTAAACAACAAGGATGAAGCTAATCCCCCAGCTAAGCTCTATGATAATTCTGAGGGAACAGACCCACATACAGACCTAGGAAACGACCATCGATTGCATAAAATATCTGCGCAAGAACCAAAAAATGGCCCAGTGGAAAGTGCTGAAAGCTTAGAGTTCATTAACCAAGGAAACATCACACAGGCATCTTGTTATGAATCCGTTCCGAAACGGCTGGAGGCCAATGTGGTCATAAAAAATAATAAAGCTCTTTCTCCCATTGATTTGCAATTAGCACCTAAACCAGGTTTTCAAAATGTCTTAGAAGGAGCAAAGTTATTACATGTATCGGGAAACCAACATACAGACACAAATGGCCAATCCAAAATGCAAATATATGATTCTCAAGAACTAATGGAGCAGGAAAATAATAGTCACTTACAGATCATAGGAAGTTCCATCAATGAAATAGGAACCAAGCCACAACAACTGTCCGGCAATGGTTTTGCATTAATAAATGGGTCTGTAATAAAAAAAAAATCAATACTAATAAATGGATCATCAATCATAAAAGAAAATGCTCATATCCAACAGAATATACTATCTCCAACGCCCGCATTGTCAAGTACACACAAAGTCAGTCCAGACACTACAATAAACGATGTAGATAACAACAGTACCTCAAATACTAATGACAAAATCCTGACCTTAAATTAAA
This sequence comes from Lissotriton helveticus, assembly GCF_964261635.1. Classification (NCBI taxonomy): domain Eukaryota; kingdom Metazoa; phylum Chordata; class Amphibia; order Caudata; family Salamandridae; genus Lissotriton; species Lissotriton helveticus. Next base: position 398,585,345 of record NC_136070.1, on the reverse strand, counting down.
ACAAACAGGTAAAATGGATGCAGGAACTATATGGGACATTCATTATCAAACCTCAGTATTAACCTTGGAAGCCTTAGCTTCCCAGTCTAAAAAAAGAACAAATTAGCCGACTTAAACAATTTAATAATAAAAGTTCAAGAGGAAAAAGTACCAACCTGCATAGAATGCACATGTGCTCCAATAATAAATAAACTAGTATTAATTCCAGATGTTGTAAATACTATATTGGAGGACTCCAAATACGCTATTTACAAACAGATTGCAGAAGACAGGGAGGGAACTGAAAACCAGTCCAAGAAAAACTCAATCTCTGAAAGCATCCATGAGCAACAGACCCAACTGCCCACAGAAAATAGTGATAGGTCAAATCTGATTAATCAAGTAAAACCAATCGTTGACTCAAGAAAAAACAAGGTAAACAATAGTTCAGGAGTCTCGCCCAGTATTGAAATCAAAGAAGATGAGGTCGCAGTGGCCTTTGAGCTAACAAAAAGACAGAAAAAGAAACTAGGGAAAGCAAGAAATAGGGTAAATAAGGAAAGCATTCTATCTAGTGAATCAGACATAGCTGAATCCAATAAAAGAACTACAACTCCAGACCCCAAAAATAGTAGAACTACAATTACTGCAAATAAAAAAATTAACAGAAAAAACTATTAAACGTGGGAGATATTAGGACGCCACAAATTAAAGGGACAAAAAACAATGTAGAAGAGATCACTGTTACCTCAAACCAAAACAATAATGACAAAAAAACATTAACCAGAGGAGACACTAGGAGGCCGCAAACTATAGTGACAAAAAATTCTGTTGAAGAGGTTTCATATTACGATATTTTTGCCAAACCATCCGCTCTCAGACTGAAACAAAGATCGAATGAAAGGTAAACAATTAGATATAGCGAAACCTCAGACCAAACCTTCGGATTATGTGAGGTCGAACATAAAACATTACAGAAGGCGCAAACATTAAATAAAATCAACTCAAATGGATGCATAATAAAAGATCTTACTCTTGATGGAATCCAAAACGAACAAACCCAGAGCATGACTGATGAATACAATGTTAAATCCTCAAGTGTATTAGGAACCATAGTATCTCATGAGAATGACGCACAAAGTCACATGCATCAAGAAAATCAAATCCGGACCGACCGCAATGAAAATAACTCATCCAGTCCATTGAGTACCTGTAAAATTGATGACCCGAATTATAACAAAATGTTAGGAAATTTTACTCATTGTAAAAAGAGGGAAGAGCAGGCAGATCACCTGTATGGAAAATAGAAGAACAAGAGAAAATATAGGGGTAACTACTCCAACCAAAAAAAGGATCACCCAAATAGTCCTCAAGACAGTATATGAATCAAGAGGCCCTCATGACATCTTAAATAGAGGAAACATCCTTCGGTTAATGAAAAACTTACCAACTCTTGATAGTATATTATCGAAAGACATTGAAACAGTAGCCTTTCAGCCAAATCCGGAAGGCACTATGCCACTAACACTGATATCAGTACCGACAGGCCCAATAGCGGACTCCATATTGAAGGAGCATGGACGTTTCCGTGAATGGGGTATATTCATAAGTCAACTCCCGCCAAAGGTTTATCCAACACCTCTTTTATATAGAGGAAGTAATGCAAAAATATATCACTCTGTTGAACACAACGCAGTTTTCTCCGTATTAAAGAATCCCCTCGGGAAAACAAGCCACGACGCTAAATCCTGCTCTATCCCAATAGAGAAAATGGACATTAATGAGGTAAACGACCATTGGATTAAGGCATCGCTTCATTGCTCAAAGGACCATTAACCAAACTTACCACAAAACCAACCTCCAGAATATCCTCGGTTATTGTCGAAATTGAAGCTATGCTCATGGAATATTAATGGGATCTCTGGTCAGTGGAAGGAAGCTAAAATCCAAACTTTTTCATCTCAATCCCATATAATTTTATTACAGGAAACATGGGCTACAGACCCATTCATGCTAAAACATCATACGGGATACTTTGAACCAGCCGTAAAATACCAGAAGTTTGGACGGCCTTGTGGAGGTTTAGCAATTTTCGTATCAAATGATCTAGATGCGAAACATGAGCTAATTCGAACAAACAATTCTAATCTTCTCGTTTTAAAAATTCATTATAAACCTGGTAAAAATATACCTTACAAAATGTTGACTCTAGTAAACGTCTATATTCCGCCGTATAGGTCCACAAAGAAAGTTCTGATTAATGCCTTGAATAACCTATTACTTGAGCAAATATTGGACGAGCCATTCGCTGATTATATTGTTAACGGGGATTTTAACACCAATTTGTTAATGCCCTTGACACGGAGTGAATTTGTTCAATCACAAAATCAACAATGGGCAATCCCTGACCCATTAACGGAAACAAAAAATGTTAGTAAACAAAATAAAATAGGGATAAAACTGGTGAATGACATGGAAGCGTTAGGCCTTAGAATATAGAACGGCAGATTTTCAACTGACTCTCCACCGGCTTGTTCATTTCATTCAAGTAATGGTTCCTCACTAATTGACTACACCTTGACGTCTCTATCAATTTTCCACCAGGTGACATCTTATTCTCTGAATAAAGTAACTGAAAGTGACCACAGCCAGCAAATCATAGATAATAATTATTATGTCCAAAATCTGAGACTTTCAAGACTATTCCTGGAGAGATCTGTACCATTAATTACTCAAAACGTATATGGAAACCTGAAAATAAGGATGAGACCACGGCAAGGGCAAAAAAGCTGGTGACAGAATCTATGGTTGAAAACAGTACAAATCCCATTGAACGATGGGAAAATTTTACTCACAAAGTAGTCACTGTTAATACTTTACCAACAAGTGCTCATGGAAGAAAAGGTCCATATAAGGGAAAAGTGGAAGGTGCAGTGAATTACATCTCCCTTCCATATGCTGTAAGGAAACTTAGACACCTTCGAAATAGGCTGAGGAGGCACCTAATGAGGTCTCCGCTTAACAAAGTTGCAGCCGCTTCACTGAAGAATACCAACCATCAATTAAAGAAAGCGATATGGAATGAAAAGAATAAAGCCAGGCAAGACCTATGGACAAAAATATTCCATGCTAGTACATTGGCAAATTCAAGGGAGTTTTGGAGAATAATTAATGGCTTATCTAGACCAAAGAATCTTTGAATTGGAACAAGTCTATCTGAGGAAAAATGGGTGACGTTTCTTAAATCTCATCTTAACCCAAATCAACTGACCCCGACGCAATCAAATGATGGCATTTCTGAAACTGAGATCTGCAAAGAAGGAGATAGCGAGATAATTTTAACAAACAGTCAAGTGGCTAGACTGATAAAAAAACAAAAGGATGATGCCCCTGGTCCGAATGGCATTCCTTTTTCACTCTTTAAAGAAGCGCCCGATTTTTGGTCAGATCATCTTACTGAGGTTTTTAATGATGTGGTTGTAAGAGGAGAAATTCCGAATTCATGGAAAGGATCGCTCATACTACCCATATTTAAGAAAGGCAATTGGCAACAGCCAGAATACTACCGTTTAATCACATTACAGGATACAGACGCAAAGCTGTTCGCCGGTATTCTTCTGATGAACCCAACACACTGGGCAAAACAAGAACAGGTAATACCCCCAAACCAAACAGGCTTTGTCAAAGGCCTTGGAACGTCAACAAATCTTTTAATCTTAGCAATACTAATAGAAAAAGCTATACTAGCCAAATTACCCTTATATTTTTGCTTCGTGGATTTTAAATCTGCCTTCGACTGTGTCGATCGAGAACTTCTGTGGGTCAAGCTGGCAAAACAAGGAATCCCAGTAAAGCTGTTAAAGATGATTAAGCTCTTGCACTCTGAAACTTGGGTCAGGGTGAGGTCGGGTAACGTCTCAAAGTTAACCAAAATAATTCCAACATCGAGTGGGCTCAAACAGGGTTGTGTGTTGGCTCCCTTACTTTTAAATTTATTTTTAGCTGACCTTACTTCCGAACTAAACGCCATTAATGCGCATCCACCAAGGTTAGCTAAAACTCAGATATCCAGCTTACTATATGCGGATGATGTTATACTTATGAGCCATACAAAGGTGGGGTTGCAACGACTGATTGACGGCATCTCCAAATACTCCGAGGAAAATGGTATGCAGATAAACTATGCTAAGACCAAAGTGATGGTAATAACAAAAAACGTGCGACTAAAACACACACATATATGGTTCCTGCAAGGCAAAAAATTAGAACAAGTTAAAGACTATAAGTACTTGGGTGTAACTTACAGTGATAATGGCAAGTTCGTGAGTCACAAACATGATATTACAAGGAAAGCGAATTCCCTTATTGGTGCATTTAGATCAATCCAGAAATCCATTGGGAATTTGTCTTATCGTCCCTTAATAAAATCTATTGCAGCAAAATTACTACCTACTCTGTCATATGGTAGTGAGGTGCTCAACGGGCAGAATGCTGAGATTATCAACACCTCGGTTGCAAAAACCTATAGACTTTTATTTTCTCTCCCAAAGAATACCTCACAAACCCAAGTGAGATTGGAATTCGGCCTAAACGACCAATCTTGTGCAAGAAAGGGAAACATAATTAAAGTGGGGAACAGAATAAAAAACGATCACGACAATAAAATGTCTCATCTACTTTGGCAAGAAATAAGTCATAACTGCTCCCTAACTACCGCCTCCTATTTAAATATAGCAATAAATGAGTATGGTATAGCACCTATCTGGAACTCCATGGTTAAACAGGAGAGTTTTAAAAAAACTGTAAATAAAATTACGGACTATCTTGCCTTGATAAAGGACAAAGATAACTTTGTTAAAAGACAGCATGCGTGGTCAATCGTAAATGGTTATAAGAAAAAGAAGATACAAACCTACCTGGAAACATCTTGGTAAAAAAAAAAAAAACATTTTTTATCAATGCTAGGTTTGGTATCTTTCCAGGCTTATGCCACTTGGCACCATGGAAAAGAACGGATGATATCTGTTTGTGTAGGCTATGTAAATCTGGTCAAGAAAACATCTTACACTTAACGTGCCTTTGCCCGAACCTGGAAGCAGAAAGAAAAAGTATACTTAAGAAACTGTTTAATGAACGAGGAGTAAGGACTTGCAGACAGGCTCTGATGGCAACCTTAGATCCAGATGACCTATCAATTAACTCAGCTTTTGTGAAATTTCTTATATTGGCCCAAAAAAACGTTGGAAGCCTGTCTTTGATCTGACTATAATCAGTGTCAAGATGATTCTACTAATTAATAATTTTAAAGGACAGAATATTTTATTGTATTATTAGTAGTATTTGAATTTATGCATTGTGTTACCATTTTTTACTTGTATAAGTTTTAGCTGTTTTGTAAGATTTTAATTAATCAAACAAATAAAAACTAATTGAAATTGAAATTGAGGTGGGGTCCCCATTTAGCCAAAATGCTCCTGAACCACAAGCGGGTTTCGGGGGCAATTGCTAGGGAACAACGTAAGTCTGTGAGTAGGTTAGTAGCCCTGACCCTAGTGGTCTATGATGGGAAGGCACTCCTGTCGGCCCTATATGGGGCCAAACTTTGGGGCTTTGAGAATGTGAGTGAGCTCGCCAAATCCGAAAATAAGTTTCTGGGAGACCGCATTTCCCTCCCTCCATCCACCCCGCTGAAACCCTTATTTTATGACATTGGGAAACGTTCCATACAGGACATCGCTTGTTTGCGTCCCCTGTTATTTTGGTCACGCCTAAGAAGGACTCCCGAGCTTTCCAATTATGTGGCCGCCCTTGATGAATTAAAACTAGCTGATTCTGGGAGTCGAATCAAATGGCTAGTCGACCTCAGTCAGCTTTAATCTGCTTTTGGGTTCAAGGAGGCATGGGCTACCCAGGTCCCACCCACAAAGCAAGATCTGAAGAGAGCTTATTGGAACTGGGTGCAGACACAAGAGCTCTTGAACCCCAAGTTGGGAAAACTGACCGAGGGGTTCTTTGACCATAAAATTACTTGTGTCTTGGAATCGTATTTAGATTTCATCCAGGTCCCGCGGGATAGGTCTCTGTACATCAAGTTGAGACTCGGGACTCTCCCTGTCAATAGTGTGACAGGGCTCTGGAAGGGGCCAAATCTGTCATTGGTGCCCTGTACAGGTTGTCGCTATCACAATGAGTCCATTGCCCATTTCCTCTTTGCTTGTCCAGCTTATAGAAGGGCCAGAGTTAAATGGCTTAAACCAGTGTGCAAAATGTTGGGCCCAAGGAATCATTGTGCAGCTCTCTGCATTCTAAGAACTGATACCTCATCACCAACAATGATTTGTGGAGTGGCCAAGTTTCTGGGTATAGCCTGGCTAACACTGAGAAAGTTTGTAGAAAAGAAGTGCTAGTCCAGGCAACCCAGAGGCTTTTGACTGGGATTCCATCAAAATATCTGGCCCTCCAAATACATTTTAAAGTGCACCAGCCTTATGGTTCTGAAGCGGTATTGCCAGTATGAAATACTGGCCCATTCCCTCCTGGCTCTTCTATTATCCTTTTTGTAGTATACCCCTGAATGAAATGTTTTATGCTTTGGCTGTTTGGGAATTATCCTCATTTTATATTCTTGCTTTTAACGGTGTTATCCGCTCTGATGAATTTTTAATGTTTGATATATGTATATTTTTAACATGTGTGTCATTTCATGTCGCATGTCTTTTTTTACCATCGGTATTGTTTTATTCTGTAAATGCTTTCATGATATTTTATATCGAATAAAGCTAATACAACAACAACATATCAAAGTACCTGTTCAAAGTGAACAGCATCTGTGTGTCATCTGCTTAGATATGATACCTTATAACATGGGCTTTTAATAAATCATTGCACAATCTCATATTATCATTAGAAATTAAGGGTGTGGGGGGAGCCCTGCACAAGTCAATTTGTAGATGTCACCACTGCAACTAAGGAATGAGAGAAGCCCTGGGGACTCCAGATGTAGAAGCCGCCACTGGAGATGAACCTTTCCATTGCTCCAGAGTTGAGTGGGAAGATCTAGCTACATGCTGCAAACTAATCCTTATGTCAATATCAATTATATTAAAAGTGTCAGAAGGCTTCTGCAACTCTAAAAAGGCCTCCTACCATACAGCAGCATGCCATTTAAGCAGACTTTTTTGAACTTCCAATAACAGTGTCCATATTTTCCGATAAGAACCAAAGGCTGATTGTCAGTCACCCAGTAGACCACTGTCCTACACGTGTTTAGAAAACTGTTTAGATGGCACCTCTTGCTTCTGGATGCTGGTAACACCCTGCTTCATGGTCTCCCAGACTCCACAGTGTTACCCCACTTAAATGCATCCAATACATCTTCGTAGGTTAGGGCTGAGAATGGTGAAACAAACAAAAAAAGAAATTTCACTTTGAATGTTATGTGTGCGTTCTCTTAGGGAGGCTGGTCATCAGAGTTCAGAGGTAGTTCTATTAGCAATCCCATTTGACTGTTTCTTTCCATTCCTTTCTGATCCTCTTAAATCTCATTTTTACCTTCTTTTGCTTGTACGCATTTACAAAGTTCAGACCCCACATTGATACATCTAGGGTGTTTGCTGGCTTCCAACTGATGGGTTTTGTCCTTTCAGTTAGTAACACGACAAGGGCTATAAACTTGCAGTTGGACTTGCCATACCTCTCAACAGGCAGAGTTTATGGTTATACAGGTTCTGTCTTTCAGTCAGATGAGTTACATGGGTAGTAACACACCTTCAGTAGCTTCATATTACTTGACATGCTCAGGTCATATGGTAAATAGCGGTATCTTCCATTTTGTATGGTGCATTTGTGTGGGATTATTGAGTACATATTATGTATTCGTTTGGGTGTTAGATACATTTGGTGTTACATAAATGAATAGAATCAATTTAAACTTAGCATTCCTAGACATCATAGGTATGTTGGAGAACTGCAAGCAATTCCCTTTCTGTTAGTTCTTCAACCAGGTCCCTGTCCCACTTCCCCCCAGGCTCTCCCCGCTCCTTTACCCTAGTGTCTTATATTGCCAGGTTACCATAAGGCATTGCCTTCCCCATGTAAATACTATTTGCAGCACGTTGTCTGTTTCTAAATCAACCTCGGAATAACTGTACATTTCAGCTGTTGCTTTATATAGGGCGGCTTGTGTGAGAACCCTTCCCATTGTTTTTTCATATTCTTTCTTGAGCTCTGCAAATGATAATAGGATTCACATATCGTACAACTGCCCTACTTTAGTGATCATTGCTTTTTTTCCATATTCTGCAATTGCCCAGGGTATCAGCACGTTTGAGCGCAAGTGTGCTCCATAGTTTCCAATAGGAGACAGTTTTTTAGTATCTAATCCAGCTTTATTCGGCCATCTGTAGCAGTACCAAGAGTGGTTTTGAGTGGGAATGTATGCCAAACAGCAAATTAATTACTGAGATGGTGCCTAGATTTGCCTGTACATATTTCGCTTCTAGATTTGACTTTGGGTTCAGCCATTTTCCCTACTATTGAACCTGGCCCTTTTTGCAGCGTTACACCAGATCTTTTTGTCCTCCTCCTGTATTTTTTCTGACCTGTTTTGGTTTGCTTTAGGACTCTGGGCACTTTACCACTGCTAATCAGTGCTAAAGTGCCTGTGTTCTCTCCTTTAAACTTGGGTATGATTGGTCTACGTCAGTTTGGCATATTTAATTTACCTGTACATCCCATGTACAGTGGTATCCAATATACCCAGGGGCTGTAAAACTTCACCCACTGTAGTAGCCTTTCAAACCTGTGCGTAGTTTACTGCCACAATAATTTGGCATTTAAAGTTACTTGCCAAGTCTGGAGCTCACCTTTTACTACATATAGGTCATCCCTAAGGTAGGCCCTAGATAGCCCTATAGCCCTATGAGTACATGTAGTGTGGGAGGTCATTCATAATTATAAGAGATATAGTGTCACAGAGCGCTCATGCCATGAAGCATGTGGTGACCAAACAAGGTGCAATATATCAACTACCCGTTCACTACGAGTGGGCACTCTGGCTAGTAAAATCCCAAATAATCAAGAGTGTTGGAAACGACCGCCTGGTCACTACATGTACTTACACTTCATGGCATGGGTTTGCAGCACCCTGACCAGGCTTTCACTGTTTTGACACTTGATGTCTGGCGATGGGCTTCCCTTTTTACGACAGACATTTTCTCACTTCACCTCATTGTTTCTTTCTAGAATTTACACCCCCTGATGAAGGGCTGAAGAAGCCCGAAATGCATTGGGATGAGCTGAAATTTGTATGAAGCATCCTATTCATAGATTAATGAATATATTGCAAAAGAAAAGTTACGCATCATGAACATTTTGATCATTCTTGAATGAAGCAATTCTCAAACTAATTAAACAAACTAATCAATGAAATTGTATATCATTTGATGCCTAATATTGATGAATATTGGATTATGTACCTTCTTTTGGGAACTCAGCAGTGCATGTAAAGGACTTTTTCCCTAGGGGGGAGCGCTTCCTATAAGTAAAAGGTAAGACATGTGCCTTTATTATGGGGCATGTCCTAGTAGTGACAAACAGCCTATTTGGTTTGTCACTGCTGTGAGGCCTGCTCATCCCATAAGTTTGCATTGGGAACTCCCTCATATGTGTTCAGTGGTAATTTCTGATCTGAAAGGTGCCCCGTTTGGTATTTTTGGAATAGTGGTGATAAGTCCTGCTTATTAGTGAAAGTGGATTTTTCATTACTATTTTAGAAATGCCATTTTTAGAAAGTGTACAACAAGAAATTGCCTAAACCTCACTTACTGAAAGTAAAGACGACTTTTGGGGTCAGAGGACTATTTATTATGACCAGACCCTGGCATCATTATTTCATGCCACTTTTTTATAATTTTTCTTTACATTTCTACTACACATTAAATAGCAAAAAGGCAAAACACACTGTACACTATGATATTTACACTATTGTTCATACTACATGGCATGTAAAGTTACAAACTAACATAAATCATCCTACACAGAATCGTTACAAAAACACAACATTACGTACAAAGAAATCAATGGATGAACAAACTCAATAGAACGAGGAATATAAGCCAACAAATGGCCAATGTTTGAAAAAATTATGTAGGCTAACTGTTCCTAGTGTCTCTTTCAAGCCAATACTCTATTCCTCCGGCACATCTGGAGGAATAGAGTGTTACATGGCTTGTGAGTGGCTAGATGGCCAGAGGAAGCAAGATGAGAGACTGCAGGCACCATCTTTGTAACCTTCATGGTTCTGAGAACATCTTCCCTAATTTACCATAGGAATTTGGATTTGTATAGAATAATTGAATCTATTCTTAGATTTCAGCTCCAAAACGTATTGTCCAGGGATTTTAAACAGCTACTCCCAGTCCATCATATCAGTCAGTTTGTAATGTATTATATCATTTAAAAAACTGTTATGTTATGGTAAAATGCTTATGGAGCGCAACAGCTACACACAGTTTTCCAGCGCTTTTAGCAACAGATAAAGTTTCTCACAGCTCAGGTGATTCAAAACAGCCACGTCCTTAGTTGGTTACAAAAAGTGGGCAAGATCTCAGGTGTTCTGGCAAAGTGTTCCAAAGCTCAGTAATGTAAAAGCGCGACCTACCATGGGAGTACGTTTAATCTTAGGGACAGTGCACAAGGAAAGGTTGATGGAATGTAGATAGCGAGTGGGCTAATGTGGTTTTATCAGACCATTGATATGGTGGATGGCGATCCCTGCCTTTGCTTTGAAGACATAACACAAAGCCTGGAATTGGACATACTTTTCAACCCCTAGCCAGTGAAGCTTGCTGCGGAGAGATGTAACCGAGGCATGTTTTGGTAGTCGATAGATCAGCCTTACAACCTCATTCTGCACCACCTGCATATGTCTCATGGAGGCTGTATCAGGCCCCAGGTACAGGATGTTACTATAATCCAGGCGAGATAGAAGGAGAGCCTGGAGGAAAGTTCTTTGGGTAGATATGGGGAGAATCCAGATGAATTTCCATAGCCATTTCAAAGTAACAAAGCAGGATCCACATACCTTTGCCACATGCGGCTTCATGGAGAGCATATTGTCTACCAAGAACCCTATGTTCTTGACTTTGGAAGCAGGGATAGGGATATCACCCAGAACAGCTGGCCAGTGCTGTGGTACCCAGAGGCACGGGTTCTTTCCAAGGACCAACACCTCAATTTTCTCACCATTCAGCGAGTAGTTATTCATCCATGAGGCTACTTGAGTCAAGCAGGAGTTCAAAGACACAGAGCTGTGTTTCATAGTGGATGATAATGAAAAGATGATTTGGATATCATCAGCATACATCATCAGCATAGGAAAATAAAGTGAGAACACAGTTTTCCACCAGCTCTGCCAAGTGGCACACATAGATATAAAATAAAAGTGCTGGACTCAGAGCTGATCCTTGAGGAACCTCAGAGGTAAAATCATGACACATGGATGAAGCTCTGCCTGAGGAAACCTAGAAAGTTTGACCCTTGAAGAAAGTGGATAACCAAGCCAAAGCTATTCCTTGGATCCCTAATTGTGTCAGTCTCCCTATGAGCGTGTCATGGAACACAGTATCAAAGGCAACCCTGTGATCTAGTAGAATCAGACCTGCAATCTCGCCCTCATCTAGGAGCATCCTGAGGTGTTCTTTAACTCCAAGGAGGGTGGACTCGGTACTGTGACCTGGTCTGAACTCTGATTGGGAGTCATGTTAAAAAAATTGAGACTCCACAGAAGCAGAGAGTTGTATACCGACATACTGTTCTAGAATTCTAGGCAGAGTAGGAATAAAGGAAACAGGTCTATAATTAGATCAATTGGTGGGATTCAAGCTGGACTGCTTCAGAAGAGGAAGAACAGTAGCATGCATCCATAACTGAGGAATGGAGCCCTTCTGCAATGAACAATTAAGGAGTCTTACCAGAGGAAGCATGGTGTCCTGATCTTAAGGACAAAGTTTGGCAGGGGAAGGGGATCCCTGGGAGAACCAGATGTTATAGATTGTGACAAAGACACAAGGGTCCCGGTTCCTGTGGGCTGGTAGTGGGAGCAACAGCGCTTCTGTGGCGGCCATATTGGGTGAGGGGTGCGGGGTGCACGCTCTAGTGGCTCAGTCGACGACCTCCTCTTAAGGGAGGTAACCAGGGGGCTCGGTCTTGACATCCTTAGCTCCGCTGATTTCACGAGCGGACACGAGACCTACCTGAGCGCTACACGGCGCTATTCTGAGCTGAGGCGCGCTTTTAATAGCAATATTGCGGCGTGTTTTTAAAATCCTTTCTAGATATTTACATTAATCTTCATTTGTTTATCCCCTGTTCTTAAAGCAACTCCACATACCTGCACCATAATCGTGACTGCCACCGCGCTTTGCGGGTCCCGGTTCCTGTGGGCTGGTAGTGGGAGCAACAGCGCTTCTGTGGCGGCCATATTGGGTGAGGGGTGCGGGGTGCAGTGGCTCAGTCGACGACCTCCTCTTAAGGGAGTCATGCTCACGCGCAGCGGTCACGCGCAGCGGATACGCCGGATCACCGCCGGAGTCACGCCAGAGTCCAGCCCGTCTGCGCCCGTCAGCGTCCAGGAGGCGAACGGGGCGGCGGGTCGGGCTCTGCCACTGGGCGTATATGCCCCTGGGCCTCCCATGCTCCGATATACATCATGTGAGCTACGCTCCTTACAATACTCCTCGGGTGACTTCTGTACTGTCTTCCTCGGTCGCTATAGGGGTAAGTCTCGCTGCCCTGGATGCGGATGGCGCCCTAGCTGTGTTACGTCTTTGCTTCCCAATAAAAAGATTGACCATATTGGGTATCCTTGCATGCTGCTAAACACTAGATCTGTGGGCAGACATGTGCAGGATATCTTCGATCTTTTAGATATGGAAAAGCCACTCTGTCTCATGTTAACTGAGACGTGGCTGGGGGAATTTTCAAATCCCGATGTGGCTTTAGCCATTCCACCTGATTATAATGTTTTCAGGAAGGACAGACTCAAGGGAAGGGGTGGTGGAGTGGCATTGGCGGTGAAGAAATGCGTGACTTGTTCCATTCTGCCTGTAGATGATATCCGCGGCTCTGAGTCCCTTGCCTTCTCCATCACTCTAGCGCCTCATCAATCCTTTAAAGGTCTATTAGTTTATAGGCCACCCGGCCCCCCTGGAACCTTCTTTGAAGAGTTCGAGTCGGTCCTATCAGGACTGGCCTTGAAGGCAGAACATTGCATTGTTGCTGGGGATTTTAACTTCCGCATGGATGAGCCATCGGACCCGGATACTATTAAACTTCTGGAGGCCACGGCTCCCCTGGGCCTGATCCCGTATCTTCAGGGGCCAACGCATGACAAGGGACATACTCTTGATCAGGTCTTCTCGACATCTCCTTTGGAGGTGAAGGAGATTATTCCGGTGCTCTGGTCAGACCACAGGTTAGCCAAATTTTTGGTTAAAGGTACGGTGAAACTGGCTAATCCTGCGTCTCAGCAACAGGGCCGTGCCCTTAGGGTCTACCATTGCGTGACTCCAGCTATGCTGGCTCAGGCCGCTTTGGATCACCCGTGCCCTCTCTCAGGAGATTTGGAGAAGGACCTTGAGTCTCTGCAGGCTTGGCTTTTGGACAGGCTAAATGATCTTGCCCCAGTGATGGCCCCCCGCTTAACATCGAAACGGGCTTAGGCCCCTTGGTTCACTGCGGCACTGTCGACTGCCCGGCAGCTTTGTAAGGTGTCGGAAAGAGCCTGGCGATCTCAATATGACCCTGTGGCAAGGCTGACCTATAAGACAGCGGTTAAGGCCTATCAGCGGGACATTCGTCTGGGAAAAAAAGCCTACCTTGCAGGGAGAATAGAAGCCGCCTCCAATTCCTGTAAGGAGATTTTTTCCATAGTTAGAGAATTTACGGCCCCTCGTTCTAATGCATCCCGAGGCATGCCCTCTAAGTCCTGGGCTTCTGATCTTGCTAACTTTTTCACCAGCAAGATTAAGCTTATCCAGGACTCTTTTCAACTGGTGGCGCCCGTGGGGCCGATTAACCCCGAGGATGATTCGTGCCTCGAGGTCTCATCAGGCCCGATGCTGGCTGTCTTTCCACCCATCTCAGCCCCTGCTTCCCTAGCGCTTATGGGCAATCTCAAATCTGAGTCGCCCTTGGACCCCTGCCCGGCCAAATTTTTGGCAAAAATGGCGGAAGTTATTAACCCGTTGGCTAATCCACTTCTGAATCTCTCGCTTAGCCAGGGTTTGGTTCCGCAAGCCTAGAAGCAGGCAATGGTCATCCCTTTGCTGAAGAAGCCTGGTCTTGATCCTGAGGCACCGGTCAATTATAGACCGATTTCTCTTTTACCAGCTTTCATGAAAATTTTAGAGAAGCACATACACACGGCGCTCTCCAATTTCCTGGAAACGCATGAGATTTTGCACGCTACTCAATCCGGCTTCCGTCCAAACCTCAGTACAGAGACAGCGCTCCTGGAGGTGTCAGAAGTCATTAAAGGGGTACTGGACTCTGGGGGCAAGGCCATGCTGGTCATGTTGGACTTGTCGGCGGCCTTTGACACCGTTCCCCATGAGGGCCTTCTCGCCAGACTCTATGAGATTGGCCTTAGGGGGACGGTGCTCAGCTGGTTTTCATCTTTCCTAGCTGACCGCCGACAAACGATCTGGGTCCCCCCAGACTCGGCCGCGATGCCGCCACTGGGAGTCGGGGTCCCGCAGGGCTCTATATTGAGCCCGACCCTCTTTAACATCTTTATGACCCCTCTGGCGGCATTGGCGGAGTCGTTCGGGGCCCGGATCGTTTCCTATGCCGACGACACACAGCTCCTCTTCTCTTGTAAGAGGGGAGGAGATTTTAATGGAGAGAGTATCCGGGATTGCCTTGAGGCTGTCTTTAGATGGTTTCATCTGAGCGGCCTCAAGTGCAACTCAGAGAAGTCTGAGGTACTCTTCTTCGGATGTGCGTCGGATCCTGACTAGCTAGCTTGGTGGCCTATTAACATGTTTCCACCATCCTGTCCATCTCTAGTAGCTAAGAACCTGGGGGTCAAGTTGGACAAGGGTCTGACGTTGAGATCCCAGATCCTAGGGGTGACGGGTACATGTTTTGGCCTCCTTAAAATGCTGAGGAGGTTTCTACCCCTTCTATCTGAAGAACATAGGAAGCTGACCGTGCAGGCTCTGATCGGTTCTAGGTTGGATTATGCTAATGTCCTTTACCTGGGCCTGCCAGAATATTTGCTGCAGCGACTCCAGGTTGTGCAGAATGCTGCGGCGAGAGCCATTTATGGCCTAAATAGGCGAGCCAGTGCTGCTGGTCTTTTGCAGACCATACATTGGCTGCCTATCCGTAAGCGGATTGCCTTCAAGGCACTAACTTTGGCCTATAAAGCCCTCCATGCTGTTGGAGCTAAGTATCTCCAAAGGAGACTCGCCTTTTACCATCCGGCCCGTTCTCTCAGATCAGAATCTTTGTTCTTGGCGACGGTGCCGCGCGTAAAAAGAGCCCGCATTGGAGGCCGCTCCTTTGGACTGCTGGCACCACAGCTGTGGAACACCCTGCCGCTGACACTCCGTGGAGCCACTAGCTTACTTGCATTTAGGAAAGGTTTAAAAACTTGGTTATTTGCTCTTTGGGTTGTTTCTTTCCTTTTTTTCTGTTATGCTTTCCACGCTGTTTTTATCACTGTGTTGTGTTATTCTGCTGTAGGTCTCATTATTAAAGCGCCGGGACACTCTTTTTGAGTAGCCGTGCGCTATATAAAAACAAATATAACATAACATAACATAACATAACATAAAGACAGGTCCAAAGTATACCACAAACTACCTTACACTGCTTACTACCCGCATGTCAGAAGAGTCTATGGAAAAAGTGGCTGCCTTCCAGCAGTGTCAAATATAAGGAAATATTGCCAATACTAATAATATTGAATGGTTTGAAAATGTAATTAGTGAAATGGCTGAATGTTTGCAGGTTGAAATAAAAAGGAACAGTTTTGGAGAACGTAAGATAAAGAGAAGTGTAAAGAGAAGAGCTGGTTTAATAAGGAATACCAGAAATTAAAAGCATGTATAATAAAAGGGGATAAAGACTCAGGGTAAAAAATTATCTAGAGGTGTTCCATTGCCTTTAGAAACTAAGGAACAAATATAAAATGGTCATTACGAATAACAAAAGAATGCCTAGAGAGCTAATGGGGAAACCTGTCATCAGAAATAGAATAAAAAAATATAAACATTTTCTGGAAGCTGGTCCAAGAAGGCTCTGGTAAGGTATAGGGGTCTTCAAATTGTGTGGTGGCAGAAGACACTTGGGAGGGGTATTTGAGAGAAATATGTGGTAACTGTGTTGAACCAGCGAGTCAGAGAACCTCTTGTTGGCCAGGTATTGATAAGGACATTAGGGCCCTCTTTACGGCAAGTAATGTTAAACAAATTATAGCACAATTAACTCTGACCCGAGCAGCTGGCCCAGATAACCTCCCGTAATTGATCATAAAGATCCGGCTAGATTGTTGGGCAGAATTCTTCTCACAAATGTTTGCTGGTATACTTGATTCAGGTGAGGTGTCAGAAAACTGGTAAGGGGCAATTATCAGACCAATACATAAACAGGGACATAAAGGCCCCGAAGAACTGTAGACTAATCAACTTAGTGGATGTGGGCGAAAAGGTATTTGCAAAAATAATTTTGGAAAACCTTACGTAATGGGTAGAAGCGAATCAGAATGTGCCCCTGAACAGGGTCCACAGCGCGGAAGTCGATGGAACAAGGTGGCAGGTTGTTCTGCTGCTTCGCTGACTTCTGGGCAGCATTTGATCTGGAGGACTGAAAGCAATTAAGGGGATCTTTGACCAGGTGTGGTGTACCTAAAAGTCTCCTAGATTTACTCCAAAGGCTTCATAGTTGTAACTGGGCCCAGGTTATTTTGTATACAGAGGAGACCTTGTCGCAGAAGATCCCAATCGAAAATGGGTTAAGACAAGGGTGTGTCTTGGCTCACTTGCTTTTCTCCATATTTATAGCTTATCGGCCATCGATTTTGGGTGGTGGCTCGTGGTGCCAGCCATAAGCTACATGGGAAACACATTGCATGCCTACTTTATACAGATGACCTTGGAATTTTAGACCAAACTGAGATTGGTCTGTAAAGAAAGTTGAATGCGTTTAGTGAATATTGCTGCTCCAAAAAACTTGCAGTAAATATAGAGAAAACTAATATTCTTTTCTTTGGTAAAAAAAATGACAAAATGTAGCTGTTTTTTTGGCTCCACAAAGTTGGAGGTGGTAAATGAATACAAGTATTTAGGGATGCGGTTCCAGAAATCTCTTCAATGGCTTACCCACCTCGATGCTTTGAGAGTAAGGGCACTCGCTTCAGTTAGTGGTCTGAAAAAATTTAACAAAGATTATGGAGAAATGTCAGATAGACCCATACTGAAAGCTTATAACGCCATGATTCCACCCCAGTTCCAATATGGAGCAGAATCTTTATCTGTAAGTGTGAAAAATGGTTGGGACATTGAAGAGGAGAAATGCTTAAAATCATATTATCCCTACCCAAGTCCTCGATGATCCAGGCAGTAAGAATGGAGACAGGAGTAGTATCCTGAGATATAACGGCACACATGACAATATTATGATTCTGGCAGTGCCTGGGCTGAAGGGAGGAGCACAAAATATCCCAATGGTGCAAACATTAGATACTGCGGAGTGAATTAAAGTGGCCAAAGGGAATAAGCGAAATCATAACAAAGGCTTGTAGGGACATGAGAGTCAAGTTGTGCACATAGAATCTACAAATTGAGGTCCCTAAGAGTGAACTCAGGGCCTTAGGGAAAGAAATATCTCAAGACCACGATCAATAGTATCTTGAGGGTGGTCCAATCAAGGCAAAATGAACAACCGTCCCCATACAAAGATGTACTACCCAATTGTTGGATTGGAAATGAATTACTAAGGTTAAGGATCAGAATCAACCCCTGCTATGCTAACAACAGGATAATAGGTGCTATGGTTGATTCCAAGGGGAAATGCACCTGTAATCTAGGTACAACATGTGACAATTTGCACATACTATTGGATTGTTTAAAGGTCCTCAATGCACAGAATGTTTTTTGCGTCCAATTTTCTTAACAGAAATGCACTCTTTGGATATAGCACCTGCTAATGGGAGGTTTATGCTCAATATAAAACACTTTTTACATTTTTTTTGACAATTGGAGTTTTTAAGAGATTTTTTAGATGAAATGTTGACTGCACAGATAAGTGGAGTTATTAATGAATCGTACATTTTATAGAATTTTATGAAAGGTTTTCATTCTCTTCTTTATTCATATAGTTTATAAAAGAGATTGTATTCATGGATGTTTTAATGTGTTTATGGACCAATTGATTTAAATAAACATTCCTTTTGACTGACTGACTGACTGACTGACGGATGTATGACGTTACAACGCAGGCTATTACAACGCCTGCCTTTACAACGTGGTTTTTACATCGCAATCCATTACAACGCATAGTGCTTTTGGGTGTTGGATAGTGAATAGTTTAATTTACTATTCCAACTCCAGTCCCCGTGGACACTAGGGAAGGTGTTGGATGGTAAATTAAACTTATTCCCTATCCTAGAGCGCCCCCCAGCGCAATGCGTTGTAATGGTTTGCGTTGTAATGAGCGCGTTGTAATGGTAGTGCGTTGTAAAAGTTTTGTTGTAAAGGTTGTTTACCTGAGTGACAAGTGTCTAATGTCTGGAGGATAGAAGGAGAATCAACTGAAACTGAATCATCAAAATCAAAGAGCAACAGAGAGATATTAGTCTGAGAAAAATCTCCTCTTCCCCTCAACAGAGATAGCTGAATATCTTTACTTTTACTAACGAAGAAAAGTGCTAATTTCTCACATTGAACCTGAGATAGTAGAGGTGCAGGAGCAATCATGCTAGTGTTAGAGAGCTCATTGACTATTCTTAAAAGCATTTAGGGACCATTATGGGCCAAGGTGATCTGATCTGAAAAGAAAGTGGCACTGGCCATTCTACAATGTGACTGGACTTTTAGACCCTTAAACACATACCCTAAAAATGGGCTTCTTATTTACTGTATAACCTTACCTTTTCCTTGGCTAACATGGGTGCCGACATTGGTGCCCTTTTTATCCTTTTAATAACTGTATTATTGTAAAATTGTTGTGGTATTAACTAACTAAACAATAAAGGTTTTCATTTATTTCTACAAAGGCAATTGTAGTGCTTCAGAGCCGATTTATGTTTAAGCTTGGAAGTGTCATCTTAGCTAAGTCTCTAAACCCTCTGGGTGTGTCCCTCTACCATGCGATAAACCCACTTTGGTTCAGATGTACCAAATCCAGGAGCACTCTTTGCATTGTTCTAGAGGTCAATTTTCCTAGTATTTTGCAGTTCAAAGTCAACATCAACAGTGGGCAGTACGAAGTCCTGGATAAGGGATTGTGATCATCTCTTTGGAGGACCAGTACTATTGCCTCCCTAGTCACTGTGGGGAGCATGGCCATCAGATGCATGTAAAGTAGGCTCTCGGAGAGTTGCCCTTGATATGTCTGGTAGAATTCTGATGCAATACTATACCTGCTAATTGTTTTGAATGTAACCCATTATAGTATAGCCATGGTTTTCTAGTTCAAAGAAATTTGGGTACCCGGGTCTGCCCTTTGGCTGTCGCAGATGCTCTTCACGTATGTATACATCTATCGTTATGCTGTTCCTCAATTGGTCTTGAGTAAAGATGTTTATAATATGAGGTAAATACCCCATTATTTTGGCTTAGGTATGTATTGTATGTCCGCTGGTGTGTTTAATGACTCTGATGGCACCACAGTGTGTGACTGTGAATGAAAGTCTTGCAAGTAGTGTGTCTTTTTTTATCACCTTCGGGGTGTCTGTGGTCAGTATATACTTTGTAGTCATGCAGACATAGCCTTTTACGAATGTCAGGGTGCTGCTTACTTTTGCGTATTGGTTGTGGTCTTTTAGATTCAGATGTAATAATTTTTTAAATATCGGTTTATACCCTTTGCAGTTGATCGTGCAATGCAGCTCGTACTCCTAAGGAGTTTTTAAATCACAACCCCTAAATGTAGGCCTTGAAGTTCTCCCATTCTAACACGGCTCAAGTAATAGTGACAATGCACCACAAGATAAGGGACAAAGATTAGAATTGACCAAGGTCCCTTTGTCTCCTTTTCTAACTCCCTCTATGCCACTTGTGTCTATGACATTCAATTGTGTATGAAGGATACCGCAAATGATGAGCTCCTTATAAGCACCTTTAACAGGATAACCCATCAAATTGCTAATAACGTCAGGGATACTGGTAGCAAGAGAGCTAGTATAGGTGAGACATGGTTTGGTTCCAGTTGCTCAAAGGCCCATCAAAGTCTATTAATTGCATTTAAAAGAATCCCTAGAGACAGGGCAGAGACAACCAGGAGAGGAAATGACTACAAGCATGCCGTTTTAACTCGGAAAACAGAAATTAAAGAGAAAGCCTGTGATCTTTTGCACTGTAACACAGCAACAAGTTTTGGGAAATCCTTCATCTCCCCTTCTTTACTAGAGTAACACATAGTATAGTAGCCTGTGTAATTTCCCTGGATGTATGGATAAAACATTTCTAAGGGATTTATGGTAGTCGATTGGATGTCCCCTCAGCCCCACCCACAGGATCCTTGCGCAGGGATCCTTCCTCTTGTTCTACAGAGAATGAGGTAGTGGCTGCCATTGCAACCATGGCTAAGTATAAGGTGGCAGGCCCGTAAGGGGTCCCTGACAATTTATTTAAACACAACCCCTTGGTCTGGGCTACAATTTTAATGAAAGTGTTTAATTCAGCCTAAAGGAAGGGTCTCCTTGCTTCATGGCTGAGGTCTGTAACTATCCCAGTGTTCAGAAAGGGAGATAGGTCCAATCCTCTGTGTTAAAGGCCAATTTCCCTCATAGATTTGATGGCTAAGGGCCTTGGCGGGGTAATTCTGACTAGACTATCTGATTGGCGGGAACAAAACAATGTAATCTCCTGTCTTCAGCATGGGTTCAGACAGGGGAAAGGTACACTTGATCAGAGCTTCAACCTTCATTTGATTATTGTCAAATACACTGTGGCCAAAAGAGGGTAGATCCATTAAGCTTTTATGAACTTCTCATCAGCTTGTTACCATGGCAACAGAGCTAAATCATGGTTCTTGCTGATTGATCTAGGGTTTGTTCACAATATTGTCAATTTTCTCCATGAACTCCATCAGGACCTCACAACAGTAGTTAGATTTAAACAGAATGGGTCTCTGTCTTCTCCAATAACAGTACTTAAAGGATCAGGCATGGTAAGGTTGTATGTTAGCCACACTCTTATTGGCACTATATATTAGCTACCTAGGCCCATCCCTGTATGTGGCTTCTAAAGATATTCCTTGGGTGAGGTTGCAGCTTATCACTGCACTCATATATGCTGATGACACAGTTTTGATAGCTAGAACAGCGATGGGCCTCCAGCAACTTACCAACTCCTTCCCATAGTTCATGGCTTCTCTAGACATGAAAACTATTTACTCCAATTCCCATATTATGGCTATTGGTTATGAAAATACTTCTTAGAAAAAATACTTGGAGAAAACCAGGAGTGACTAGAGTTTCTACCTTTCTGTACTTGGGATTATTTCTGATAAGAAGGGTTCTTGGGCCCCACAAAGAAGGGTTAAAAGAAACTTGTTGGCATGATAAGTTGCCTCAGTCATTGATTTTGCAAAAAGACTGGGGGCTAAGCCCATACGGCGATGGTAAATGTTATAAGGCAAAGTGTTTATCCATCACTAGATTTGGGAGTGATGTATGGGGTTATAGGGATGGGGAGAGATCCAGAGAGTGGAATACAACTTTATAAGAAAATTGTTGTCAATTCCTAAGTCAGAAGCTACATTTATAGCCCACAAAGAGCTGGGTTTGGAATAGGTCTCCAATAGGTTGTCCCTTTAACCTTTAGTTAGAAGGTTTCAAATCTGGTCAAGCACTGAGTTAGATCTGAGCCGTGCAACCATCACAGACTATCTCTCTTTGTACAAAGACCATACTATTCAATGGTTATGCTATATAGAAGGGTCATTAGAGAAACTGGGGTGTATGGGTCTCCAGAAAAGATTATTAAGAAAGACCTGCCCTGGATTAAAAATAACTTCATATGTTAAGAGCTAAAGCTGACTGAGAAGCTAGTGAACTTTTGGGACCCTCTGTCAGGGCATACATTCTTTTGAAAACTGGCCAATCGATGGAGCCTTTTCTGAACGTGGTTACAACACTCCACCATTGCTTCCTGTTAACAAGTTCTAGATTGATTCTCTTGATTCTCAGCAAAGCCACAGGGTAAACAAAATGTGGAAGTTAGGGACCTTGTTATAATTTATCTCTCCAAGACACTATGTACTTTATATGTTTTGCGGTCACTAGAGTGCCATGCAACATCGTCATGCTTTACCATTGCTTAAAGGAAAGGGATTTTGGCAAGTAAGACCTGGCCTGATTTACCTTCAAATGCTGTTGAGCCCTCTAGCTTGTTTTAATGTGGCAAGCTTGCTGTCAGGCACCCTTATAGGCAGAAAAATACATTTGAAATGCAAAAGTCACCTGTGAATGTTTTACCGTTTCCTTGTGACTTTATACTGATGAAATGTTTTTTATAGCAATCTGACATTTTAACTTATGTTTTGTCATTGTGTGTGTGATATGCATTTATGTTTTTTTTTATCAACCCAATAAAGTATTTTGAACTTGAAACTTAACAGGGCATCATTGGTTGAGCCCTCGCCTTTTCAGAAATACTGTGCTATAACTTCAGCTATTATGTACTGTGTACTTTATCCTTCAGCGTGGCTGACTAAGATCAATAACCAAAGACTCAATTTTACTTCTAGGGAGTACTTTTAGTTCCCTGTTGCTTTCAATATAGTTTATCTGGTGCAGCAAGCTTATCTTGGTCCTATGTTTATCCAATCGCTTGAGGTTCAGTTCCTATTATGGGTTTCTTTGAGTTTTGGCAAATGACTGCAGCTTCTCTTTGACCTCAGTCTCTGTGGCAATTGTCTCTATTCTTACCGGCACACTCCAGCAACATGGTGGACTCTCATTTCATTGGCCTCAGGATTACTTTTAGCTCACTGTGATTTGACCTGCCTCAAGGTTTTCCCCCACACTGATTTCTTCCACAATGACAGTTTAGCAGGCTGTCCCCTGCTTCTCCTCTCTATGGGTTCAGCCCTTCAATGGGACCATATACAGGGTTATTTATAGGTCAAAACCCGAATATAAAACCATGAGAAATTGAATAAATGAGGCTGTAAT
This sequence comes from Lissotriton helveticus, assembly GCF_964261635.1. NCBI lineage: Eukaryota > Metazoa > Chordata > Amphibia > Caudata > Salamandridae > Lissotriton > Lissotriton helveticus. Next base: position 398,561,959 of record NC_136070.1, on the reverse strand, counting down.
ATTTGAGATTTAGAATACATAATCGTAAACCCAAACCTAAAAATGGACAATCTGAGTGAACAACCACATCTTTTGACCATGCCTGATCATTAAAACATATCACCTATGGAACGTCCCAGGGGTCAGTGCATGAACACTGATGCAGTGTTGTGTGTGGTGTGGTTGCTAAGAATCCCAATAATAAAAGAAGTGTTACATACTTTAAAACACAGAGTTAGTTCTATAACATACACAACCTGATGCACTTGAAGAATGTTGAGCAAATATTGGATTCAAGAGGATGACAGACTGAAACATCATTGTACTTGAGAGAACAAGATCCATGCCAGTGTAAGCACAGCAGAATGATTCCGGCACTCATGGATTTTAACGGCAATTTTCAAGTGAGCCCATTGTCCAATCAAATAATGATGTTCAATCTGTCAAACTCCTTGTCTTGCACCATAGATGAGCCATTCACAGTTTCAAAAGTCAATGGACTAGACCATGACTTTAAGCAAAACCATCAAATACAGTAGCTCTACTTTGATATTTGATAAACTGGGACAGATCAAGACATCCTGGATTTAACAGTGGACACATCTTGTTAATAAATTTGTTCTCAACTCTATTGCAAAAATGCTTATGCACAGGGATTATATTCCTATCAGCCTCATAAAAGAGTCATGATCCCGAATTCTAAATCAATGAAGGCTGTGAATCTAGAAAAGTAACATGATTCTAAATGTATGATACCAACCTTTCACCAAATATACCGTACATCCGATCAAAGACAAGATTATCTTTTCTGTACTTTGGTGACATCAGGTATTCCTAGAAACAAACCAACACATGTGCTTTATTTTTGTTACAATTAGGGAAACATCAATATTGAGCCTGTAAACTCATGCTGTAAAGATGTAATGTTCACTGGACTAGGACAGCAAATTACTAGGTCCTTCATCACACAGAAAGGAGAATGAATCCTAAATCCCTCAATAAACATGTGAAGAGTGTCCACGTACAGTAACAGAGTAAGAATTAAAAATACAATACCTAGGTAAATATATCTCTCTAATTAATGTAACCATAGTGTAATTATAACATTATTAGTGTCCAATAACATCAAGAACATTTGACAAGAGTACTGGAAAACCCTTTTATACATAGTGTGTGTAAATTACTTTTTTTAATTTTAATGGCGGGTGATGTGAAAACGAAAGCTTGTGATCTATAGTCCTGTTTATTGTCATCTGTGTTTCCAAACTGGTACTTCAAGAAGCCTTTGTTAATAGCATTTCAGTAATCCTACATTGCAGTATCTCAATGACACCCAGGATCAGAAGTTCATGAATCCCCAAATACTAATGTTCTTACTTTAAGGATCCACAAAGTAAAGACAATGTAATAGTGACTTTTGCTACATGTGCAGCACCTCAAACACATACAGTATCAATTATGTCACTTGTCTTTGATTTGAGGATTAATATCAACATATTTTGTTGAGCACCAGCGTAGGTTTACAGAATAAAATGAGCGGACCAAAAAACAGATAGGAATAATAGACTAAGCCAGATAGTTGCACTGTATGTAAGGATGTTGGAGAAAACATGCCTTATCCGGTGGTATGGAGAGATAGTCTGAAAACCTATAATTAATTCAGTGGCTCATTCAATGATTGGATGACTTGGAAATGTTTCTGTAATGATTAATTCCTAGTAGTAGGAGAGATACTTTTGTCACATTAAAATTGGGCAAAGTTTTCATATTGTGAAACCTGGCCATGCTACTTTTCAAGGAACAGTCATGCCCCTGCAAATTATAACACTAAAGTTCTACCTCAGAAGTGCTGCCTGCTATTAACCACCTATGTTCCTCCATTGGAAGCCACTTCACAGGAATGGATATCCAGAAAGTGACATGACAGAAAGGTACACAGGAAGCTGTCCCCAACATACACCTACATTCCAAGGCAGCAAGGCAAAGGAAGTGACACAACAGGAAACAATGGAACAGAAAGTGGTGTAGCCAACTCCAACAGCAGGTTCTTTTGTGGCCCACAACCGAATGATTCACACACTTCCATCCTTTTACAGCATAGGAAAGGGTGTCAGGGAGAGAGAGCACGACATCAAATGATGCAGGCAGCTTACTCTGAATAATGGGCCACCAGGTATAAAATATTCTCGAACTCTAACTTTCTCTCCATGCGCTATACACTGTCAGACCACTATTTGGGAGTAAATATTTCAATAGTAGTGCTTTGTCATACTCTTTTCCACTGTCCCCAATGGCAACACTATAACCAGACAACATTTTCATAATAAGCATGAACATGCCAGGACAGTTTGTGGGCTGCACACATCTCCTTCACTCAATAATAATCAATAGTGGAGGAACCTGCATGTCTTAGGAACATTGCAGCTAGCTCCCCTGTAGCCCTCAGCTCATTAACCAACTTAACCAACAAGTTGTTTAAAGCAGAGCCATATGGGGTCTTTAGGATGACGGGCGGACTTTGTCCGCCTGTCATCCTAGCGGGGATTGGGACCGCCCGCCATAAGGGTGGGGGTCCCCTGGGGGGCATTAGGATGTGCCTGCCACAGTGGCGGGCACATCCTGCGTTTCTAGCATTGTGGCGGGCGGTGCTCTCAGCACTGCCCGCCACAATGCTAGAAATGCATTTCAGCATTTGCATAAACAAAGTGGCAGGCACTGCGCGTGCCTGCCACTTTGTTTCTGCAAATGTGGGGGGGTACCACAGGTACCCCCCGTGTGCAGCCCTCACCCATGAAGACCGCATGCCTTTCCGTGGCAGCATTGCCGGCACGGAAAGGCATGACTGGCAGCCCATACTAATATGGCTGGCGGTGTCTATGAGACACCGCCACCATATTAAACATTCTCCGCCCCGGCCGCAAGGCGGCCGGGGCTGAAAAGCGGCGGGCGGTCTTTCCGTCCGCTGCGGCCCCCCCGCCATACTAATATGGCGGGGGGAATTCTGGAATGGATGTCGGGCGGATTGCCTCCCCCAGGCCGGCGGTGGCTACCGTAATGGGCCCCATAGTGTCTAAAATGTATCACAGGTTTATTCAGGGGATCGCATATCCCACATACTGCTTTCCAATAAATGGGAAAATGATGGGCATTAAAATCACCGGTAAAAAAAAGACGTATTGAATGGGGGTGATCCCTAAATATTGAACGGCAGGCCATATCTAAATCAACAACAACATGAGAACTCATCTCATCAAAGCTGTTGTTTTAGAAGTTCACAATTAACAGAAGACTGCCTCCAAAAAAAACAATAAGGAGAAATGAAATACAAAGTTAAAAAAAAAAATAGTAAAGTATTATAACTGCAAACTGTCATGTAGGCCATCCGTCATATAAGTATATGCTTGTTCTCTCCCTTTAAGTGTGTGACTACAAGACAGCACCACCTGCACGAACCATGTGACCCTTGACAAATATACTAGTGGGTATGCGCAATATGATTAGGTATGAATGACACAGTATGCAAGGGGTTTGTGAAGGTAAATACACAACGCAGCCCTTCCACCCCACAATAATATCTGGACCTTGAGTGTATGACGCAATAGAAATCAACCCATAATTTAGACAGTCAGGGAATAGCAGCGACACGAAAATAGATTATTACATTCAGAATGGGAGCACCAAACCGATTGTTTTAAAAAAAAAATGGAAATAGAAAGGAAGAATGCTGTCAGATCAGATTTGATAACGGTGGATTAATGATACCTATGAATTCTGGAGAATGATGCAACACTATAGATGTATGAGATGGATGAAAGTAATTAGGATGGGTGAGGGAAGTAAAAGTTGTCTCTCTATTTTCCTCCTGTCTTACAGAAAATCCTCTGGAAACAAACCAAAACAGGTGAGAGCATTAGGCCTCACGAATGTGCATGGCATGCGTGCACAATACACAGCAGGGATACAAAAAACCCAACGCTCACGAAGGCCCCAGACCTGATTGGGCTCCTGGAGAGGGCCGAAACATGTTGGCACAGAAACAAGGGTATAATTGCATAAGTGAATTTAATAAAACTCATAAACATACGTTTGTAGCTATACCCCAGGTACCCTCCCAATAAAGTAATAATCTTTGGGTATACCTAGAGGTATTTTTAAAGTATCAGTCTTCTGGATCCCTGCTTATCCAGTTTTGCTTTATCTAAGAATTCCCATACCATCGATGTTTGAGTCCGCCCAAGTAGTCCCATCTTGGATGGGCATCGATGATGAAACATGTCACGACAAGTGAGTGAGGCGTCTACTCCATTATCTTTGGATATCCCAAACCTGTAGGACAGAGTAGAAGCAAAATCCAACATCCTGACAAAAACAGGAAATCAGAAGTTTCGTGGTAGAACTCTCATAGCATCTGTTGCTTGTGTGTATAAGCACGATTAACAAATCCCAATCTTCATGGATATCACATGAAAGTAGTTGGAAAAATAGGGCATTGTTGATAAATTTAATCACCTTCCTAGGAAAGGTATTGACAATATAGATGGCCAAGCCTCCCTTTGCTTGCTCTGCAGGTGAGGGGGTATGTGTATGGTAAAGAGCAAACCCATCAATAAAGTGTTCCAGCACTTCCCATGTTTCCTGAAAACAGATAATGTCATAAACTGCTTGCATATTCCGCCGATCAGATAGCACCAATTTGTTACGTAAACCTGCAATGTTCTATGAGATTTTTTTAATCTGATGGCTAACTTCTTCATTACCTAACGTTTTCCCTTTCAAGGTCTGCGGTGAAGGAGCTAACAAGTCCTCACTAAGCGAATTATCATCTTTCACTTGTAGAGGGTTGTATGCCGGAACAATGAGTTCCTCCACAACGCCCACCTTTACAACGCGGTCTCTACAACAATCGCGTTTTAACCAAGAAATGCTTTACCCCACATTCCTTTACCACAAATTTTCTGTTGCTAATGTAACCACCCCCTCCTTCTTCACCTGAACCCTAAATACACCCCCAACCTCCTACAAACTACCCCCCTACCCACTAATAACGACCCTGATTCTCTCCCACCCCCTAAAAACTATCCGGAACCCCCACCCCCTAAAAACTACCCTCAACACCCCCCACCCCCTAAAAACGACCCCAAACCCCCACCCCTAAAAAACTACCCTAAACCACCCCACCCTCCAAAAACTAAACCAAACCCCCACCCCCTAAAACTACTCTGAACTCCTCCTACCCCTAAAGAATAACCCAGATAAAGCCCTCTAAAGACTACCCTGAACCCCCCCACCCCTAAAACCTACTCTGAAGTCTACCCACCCCGGAAATAATACCCCGAACACTCCCTAAGAACTACCCCAAACCCCCAACCCCCTAAAAACCACCGAACCCCCCCACTTTCTATAAACTACCCCAAACCCCACCACCCACTAAAAATTACCCAAACCCCCTACAAACTACCCGAACCCCTCACCCCCTGAAAACTACCCCAAACCTCACCCACTAAAAACTACTCCAAACCCCTCATACCTGTCCTGTTCGCTTTCCGATGCTCCTCTCTCCTCGCCCATTCCGAACACTAGACCGACTTTGCTTAACCAAGCACTTGCGTGGTTAAGGCAAACTCGTTGTTTGGGCGAGTCGTTGTTAGGCTTGCGGGCTACCGGAACATGTGGGTCTGGCTTCATTATTGCGGATGTTTCCCCTTATAAAGTATTGCTCCTAATGATGGGGGGAGACTGGTTTGTATTATCTTTGGACTTATCTCCACAATGTTATGCATTTATAAAGCGCAGCAATTACGCAAAGGTGTCCTGGCGCTAGCTACTATCCTCTGAGCACTGAAAGTTGTAAACATATTTACATGTTACATAGCTTTTTTAGTGGGTGGTACTGTCACCAATTTAGCTCCTAGAGAGCGAAGAGATCTTTTGGGCAAATACCACTGAAACAGCCGCTTCAGGTAGCTTGGACCTGTTCCTTGTAGGGCCTTGTAAACGGTGCATAGGCTATTTAAAATGCACCCTTTTCTCAACAGGTAACCAGTGAAGTTTTTTGATTTCCTTGGAAATTGGAGCACATTTGAATCTGCAGGAGAGCAATCTCGCTGACACATTTTGCACAGTGGAAGTTTATTCAGAAAGATATCTTGTATATTTAGGTAAAGAGCATTGCAGTAGTTCAACCTTGACAGTATAAGTGCTGTAACAACTGTCTGCTGACTGTCGGCCGGTAAAAATGGCAGTATTTTCTTGATCATTCTGAGAGCGTAAGAGGTGGCTGATGCCACTGCATTAAACTGGTCACCAAAGTTGAGCTCGTCATCAACTATGACTTCTAGGTTTTTACTGTCCTGGTGGGTGTAGGAAGAGGTGCTCAGTGCTTCTGCCCACAAATTTGATGTCCAGATGTTGACATCATTTCCAAAGAGGATGACCTTAGCCTTGCCCAAATTAAGCTTCGGGCAATTCTGTGACATCCACCTCCCGACTTCTTCCATACAATCATGGAACGTTTGCCTTTTCCTAATTCCTGTCCTGGCAGCAGAGACACAATAATTTGTGTGTCATCCGCATACGAGATAAAGCAAAAGTCAAAGGAGCTGATTAAAGAGGTCAAAGATGATACATACACATTAAAAAGTGTGGGGCTAAGAGATGACCCTGTGGTACTCCACAAGGCAGGGGAAAAGGTTTGGAGTGGAATTCGCCCAACAACACGATTTGTGATCTGTCAGTTAAGAAGGATTTCAATAGCTTCCACACTTTTCCCTGGAGCCTGCATGCCAACAAATGATCCATCAACAAGTCACGATGGACCGTATCAAAGGCCAGAGACAGATCCATTATAATTAAAGCGCCTTGCCTCCCCAATCCAGGGCTTCCCTAATCTGTTCTGTGGATTTTAAAAGAGCAGACTCTGTACTGTGCCCTTCTATGAAACCATATTGAGTCCATTCCAAAACTTGAGTTTTGCGTAGAAAGGCACTGAGTTGCACATTCATTGTTTTCTCAACCAATTTTGCTGGTAGCGGGAGGCGTGAGATTGGTTGAAAATTATTAGGATCTTTGGGGTCTAAACTGTGCTTCTTTAGCAGTGGCAGTATGGAAGTGACCTTCCAGGGTTTAGGGAGGTGCCTTGCTTCAAAGATTGCATTAAATAGGGAGGTAAGTGAGAGGGAAACAGGTCCCAGAGCAAGTTTGATCACTGTGGCTAGACAGGGATCATAGGGGGAGCCTGATTTTGCTGACGTAAGGAGCCTTTTAATGTCAGTTATAGATAGTGGAGCGAAATTGTCAAAGGTGGGGGGAGGCCAGAGATTGGCTTACTTCCCTCCGTTAAGGCTACAATCCCCACTGAACTTGAAAGGTTGAAAGCTGAGAAGATGTCCTCCACCTTATTCAGAAAAAACTTGGCAATGTCCTCGCATAGTTCCTGGCTCGTCTAAATTTTAGCTGGACAGGGGGAAGCCAAGTTAGATACCGATTTAAAAAGCTCTTTAGCAGAGTTTTTTGCTACGTTAATTCGATATAAAAAAACTTGGACATTGGTTGTGATCTTTCAGGAAATAGAATTCTTACTGGAGCTAGTTTTTTACAAGCTGTCTCCACCCAGTTAGTGTACCGGGTGGTGGACTCCTCCACTCCTGTAGGCATCTGGCAAGCGGTTGCAATAAGCACATCTACTAATTCTGTGCCCTCAATTTTGTTCCAGGCCCTAGTTTCAATCTGATTCTTAGCCCCCTCCCCCCCCCAACAATTTGGTGATCTGGAAGGGCCAACTCAAATTGTACAGCTGCATGGTCTGTACAGACGAGAGGCAATGAACCTGTGTAGGAGAGTTGGGGGAGGGTTGAAAAGATTCCAGCCAGAGTATGCCCTGCCACATGGGTAGGGCCTGTCACGTGATGTCTTAGGTCAGCACTTTTCATCATATCTATGAGGGCCACTGTATCTGGTTCTGTAAGTGCTTCCAGATAGTAGTTATAATCCCCCATGATAGTAAAGGAGTACGTGCAGAGCCCCTCTTCAAGCTAATTTCCAATTGAAGTTATAAAGGTGCTTCTAGGTCCCGGTGTTCTATATAGTAAAATGCCCTTAAAAGTGTGATGATGGGATAAGCTGAAGCTAAAGGAGAGTGCTTCGCAGGCTAGTTTCAAGGTTGCGTGAAAGACAGCCTTTAGTGAATTGTTATAGATTACTGCTAAGCCCCCCTCTCCTAGTTGGCTTGTTTAGCGTGTGACACAGGAACCCAGGTGGGGTTGCTTAGACTACAGCAGAGCCTGAGGCTTCGTCTGTCCATGATTCTGTGACAAACGCCAGTTTAATATCCCCTCCCGCTCTAAGTGTCGCACACTCTGTACTGTGCTTCACCAGAGATCTGGCATTAAGCAATATGCACTTTAACACGATTTTCTCATGCTCCACCGTTTTTGCCTTTTTGTAATTAATGGGCTTGACGGACTGGTATAAAAGTCTGGGCAAGGTACTGTTGCAGTTGGAGCAGGTGACTAAGGGAGATGAAGGCCTTGTGTTTAAGGTAAGACGCATGCAGCCAGCGGCCTTATCAGCCGGGTTCAAGGTCAAGTAGATGTGTTCTGGAGTACTTTAAAGTAGTAGTTTCACCTGGTTTCAAATGGGCTGAGGTGCTGGCGCTGAGCGTGGGCAGAGCGCGGATGGAAACAGAAGGGCTTGTCTTTGGTGTGCCGGTGGCGCGTTTGTATCAGCGCGCCCATATGTAGTATCAGGGGAACAGAACTAGCCCGCTGACCTAGAATGCCTCCAAAATAGGCGGCTCGCTCTAACTTGCGGGGTCAACCAGCGTCTGTACATCCCTGACTCAATGGAGCACTGGAACAAATTCACAACTTTACAATACAAAAATCAGGATTAAAAGGTATTTAAAACAATCAAACAATCAAATGTGCAAAAGGTTTTTAAAACGATTGAGTGTACAAAATGATCAAGTATCATCTCCCGGCTCACGCCTCAGGAGATAGTGGCATTGGGCAGACTCGCCAGTGCGCCCATATGTAGTATCAAGGGAAAAGAACTAGCCCGCTGGCCTAGAATGCCCTCAAAATGGTGGCCCGCTCTAACTTGCAGGGTCCCCCAGTGTCTGTACGTCCCTGACTCAGTGGAGCAAATTCACAACTTTACAATACAACAATCAGTCACTCCAGTGCATAAGGTCACTAAGGTGACACAACCTATTCCCTTTTTTCCATTCATACTTGAAAATCTATTCGACTTCGGTCTCCTAGTACCAGCCATTAAGTCCATACTATGGCTTCTCGTCTTAAGCCAGGTGGGTGTATTATTCATTGGAATAGTATCACATATAGGCCCATAAAAAACGCAAGAAGTAAGACATTAATACCATTATATGTAAACAACTAGAGAGAAAGGGTCTCTGAGAGCACTCCCCGACCCCTGTATTTTAATTATATTTCAACGACACGAGAGTGCTTAATGGAATACATACGGTGTACAAGTGACCATATCCCTGTTTAACTAAACTCTAATGAGGTGTAGTTAACTAAGTACAGTGCAGAAAGGACCAAGAATACCCAAGAGATTACACCAGAGAAAATAGTTTTTTTCTAAAACGAACCCTCACTCACCCTAGAGGTGACATGCTTCATCATAGGGTTCTCGCAGGAGGGACCGACTATCCCCTCCTGCGTGCTACGACGCCTGCTATTGCAGCGGAGCTGGAAAAATTCTTTTGAATTCTATTTACAAAACCAAAAAGTGTTTGTGGTGAGTGTGCATGATTAAAAAGTCACGACTATGCCCAGAATAGACTTTATTAATGGACAAGTCGATCGTATTAAAAACAGTGGGGACACGCCGTGGGTTTGTCAAAGAACCACAGTGTCCAAAATCTAAAAGGTCAACATGTTTCTGTTGTGTATAGCTATTAGCTCAGCTTTCTTCAGGACCGATGTGAAAAAAGTCCATGAGGTGATTCAGTTCCTCGAATCATGTAAGTCGTCCTCCCCGCTTTGTTATCTGAGCGTTTCAGGTCCCCATGGGTCCCGTTTCTCCTACCTTGGAGCATGGGCACTCGGTTGTACTACGGGTTCATTTAAATAATTTGTTTCTAGTAAAGCATGACCTTGATGTATTATCTTTTGTGATTTGCAATCATTTACTCAGGGTAAGAGGCTTATAATGTGCAATATTTGCTACTATGCGTATTGACATACTAACAAGAAATATATGCATATGGTACTCGATTTGGAAATGCATTCGAGTTGTTAATATTTAATTTTTACGTTAAGGCTTTGATCCAAGAGAGATTGAAATAGCATTTATTCAGTAAATAAAAGTTGTTGATTTTTATGCATTGCTCCATAGGTAATGACTCCAGACGATAAGCAGGAGTACTGACTACGGCAAAACCGTGAGTTGTAGAAGGCACTAATCAGACGTGGTTTTTTGCCCTTTTTCACATTTGTCTCCACGGAGTGGACACACCTTAGTGAGTGTGGACCACCGGGGACTTTTTTCACATCGGTCCTGAAGAAAGCTGAGCTAATAGCTATACACAGCAGAAACATGTTGACCTTTTAGATTTTGGACACTGTGGTTCTTTAACAAACCCACGGTGTGTCCCCACTGTTTTTAATACGATCGACTTGTCCATTAATAAAGTCTATTCTGGGCATAGTCGTGACTTTTTAATCATGCACACTCACCACAAACACTTTTTGGTTTTGTAAATAGAATTCAAAAGAATTTTTCCAGCTCCGCTGCAATAGCAGGCGTCGTAGCACGCAGGAGGGGATAGTCGGTCCCTCCTGCGAGAACCCTATGATGAAGCATGTCACCTCTAGGGTGAGTGAGGGTTCGTTTTAGAAAAAAACTATTTTCTCTGGTGTAATCTCTTGGGTATTCTTGGTCCTTTCTGCACTGTACTTAGTTAACTACACTTCATTAGAGTTTAGTTAAACAGGGATATGGTCACTTGTACACCGTATGTATTCCATTAATACCATTATGTAAGGGTTCCTTGCTCCCGCATACCTGAATTTTCTTTCCTGTCAGAGCAGGATCCCAAATGTTTAAAACCACACAATTCCCTGGTATTATCTTACTGGCTTTCTGCACCCATACTACATGCCTTATAATAATGTTCTGGTACAAAGTATTAATATCAGTTAGAAATATGCTGGGGCCTACCCATTGAACGCATTTATTTTTAAGTTCCCGCCATGACTCACTTTTATTAACCGCAAGGGAGGGAACGCATGCCAGTACCACCACACAGGAAGCAGACTGTGGATGGAGACTGAGGGCAGGCCGAAAAGGGACCCTTGGTGCTTCTAATTTATGGGATTGCCTGCTCAATGTGCATCACTCGAAAAATCATTTTTCCTTGCACTAGTTCTCGGGCCAGTTCTTGATTCAGTTCTTTATGTCTGAGAATGGGGGATGATGAGGGCTTTGGTCCTGGGAGTTCACCTCTCACAGAGACAAATGCCTACAAGTTATCAGTTGAGCAAGAAACGGAGAAAGTTCCAGGCAAGTTAGTCAAAATATTAGACATGTAATCCAAACGGCCAGTACAGGACTTCATCAAAGTTTCAACAGCGGAAAGTCTGCTATTGATTGACTTAAGGGACAAAGGAGAAACAGCAGCCCTCATCCTCCTGGACCTCTCAGCCGCCTTCGACACGGTCTGCCACCGCACCCTAACAGCGCACCTCCACGACGCCGGAATCCAAGAGGAGGCCCTGGCCTGGACCACATCCTTCCTCTCCGGCAGAACACAGAGCATCCACCTCCCACCCTTCCGCTCCAAGACCACCGAGATCATCTGCGGTGTACCACAAGTATCCTCTCTCAGCCCAACGCTGTTCAATATCTACCTGGCTCCACTCGCCCACGTCGCCCGCCAGCACAGCCTCAACATCATCTCCTACGCCGATGACACCCAACTGATCATCTCCCTCAACGAAGACCCTCTAACCGCCAAAGCCAACCTCCACAGGGGAATGAAGGCCGTCGCCGAATGAATGAAGGACAGCACGCTGAAGCTGAATTCTGACAAGACGGAGGTCCTCACCCTCGGATCCACCCCCTCAGCCTGGGATGACTCCTGATGGCCCACCTCGCTGGGAATAGCCCCAACACCCACCAACCACGCACGCAACCTGGGGGTCATCCTCAACTCCACCCTCTCCATGACCAAGCAGGTCAACGCCGTTTCCGCATCCTACTTAAAACACCCTCCGAATGCTCCGCAGGATCTTCAAGTGGATCCCCTCCGAAACGAGAAAAACCGTCACCCAGGCCCTCATCACCAGCAGGCTGGACTATGGAAACGCCCTCTACGCAGGAACAACAACCCCCACCCGCAGCCTCCGCTCAGTCAGCCACGCCATCGCCACGGTCCCACGCATCCGGAAAACGACTGCAGGCGGCAGATCCTTCTCCCACCTCGCCGCCAAGACCTGGAACACCCTCCCCACCAACCTTCGACAAACCCAAGACCTGTTGACCTTCAGAAGACTTCTCAAGACCTAGTTCTTCGATCAGTAGCGGCGTCCCCCCTTCCCCAGCGCCTTGAGACCCTCACGGGTATGTAGTGCGCTTTACAAATTCCTTGATTGATTGATTGATTAAGGGTAGATACCACACGCTGCTCTATAGCACCAAGCAGGTCTATTCAAAGATGAAAGAGCCTATCTCCTATTCTTGATTGAAGCCTCTCCAATTTGGAACTTGGTCCATTGAGCTTGTCAGGCACCTTACATAGGGGGGCATCTTTGGCTACAATCACCAGCGACCCCTTGGTTTAGTTTTGGACTTCTTTTTGAGAGGGGACCCCATATCTTGGGTGGAATGGAATGAAACAGCTGACTCCTGGGTGCCAGCAAGGAGTACATGCCCCAAACAAGCACTACACAGTGGGACCACATCCTTTGGTGTTTCCTTCATTTGTGATATAACAGGGACTTCAGGGTGGTGTTCAATTAGCATGGAGACCACTTTCCTTGTTGACTTCAGTTTAGCCTCTGTGATGAAAATCTCTTTATTTAATGCTCCCTTAGCACTGATTGAATATTTTTCCAAGGGACCAGCTCCACCCTTGTATGGTGCTGTATGCTTACTCTGACCCTTCATCCATATATCACCCATCAAGCAAGGATCCCCTATATACAGGGCAAAACACAAATTCCCAGTACCCTCTATGACAATAATATTAAAGCAGGCAACAGTTACCTCCTCACTTTCCCATTGAGGTATTTTCCTGCAGCAAGGGCCCCTCGTTCAGCAGCCGTGAGGTGATAAACAGCAATTACAGGAAGGTTGAAGGTATCCAGAACACTTCCCCTTAGCAGGGGCCAAGGGCAGTGGCCCAGCCCAGTCACTTCTGGAAGACGACAGGCATAGATGGGACCACAGCGCAATTTAAATAGCAGCAGAAGCTTTCCCCACAGATGACAATGGTCCAGCAACCTTGGTTATGCCCAAACTGGAACAGGCTCATTGGGATCCTTCGTTGTACAGCAAAACAGCAGGTAATTCTTCCCAGATTTACAGTCAGTCAGGCGCAGCTCTAGTCAATCCTCAGGCTATGTTAGCTGTGGATCCGCAAGCCTACCCCTCCCAATTCCTGTGTCACTACCAACACTCTGCTCTGGTCACCATCTTTTGCAGGGCTCATCACTGCCACCACCAGGGGAATTCCAATCCGGGCCTCAGGAGCCCTGTAGGACCTCGCTTAGCCCTCTTTGCAGCCTATGTGCTCTGCCGCCAGAAATCCCAGTCCAGAGAAGTGCAAGTCAAAGTCCCGGGGAAGAAGAGGGGTCAATCCGTGGCGCTCAGTTTCTCTGTTCAGCTCCCTGGGGGAGGAGGGGGAGAAATGACAAGGGACCAACCCCGTGCCATGGGCACTCCGGGGTCCAGAGACCAATATATGCCGCGGGCGCGTCCACCACAGAGCCTCCGCTGATCCTGTGCCCTTGTTCCCACTACCACTGGTTCCCCCTTCGCTATGCTCCTACGGTGGACATCACAGTTTGGGCGACCCTCCTTGTGCCTCCAGGGTGCTTGCCTGCGGCACAGGCAATTCAGGCAGTCACCTCCACCTATGCCGTTAGGCAGGCATTTCCCGGCCCATTGCATTCACGAACTGTGTGTCTCATTCCTCATGAACAGGCAGGATTCTTTTATCCAGTGCCTTAATTGACTTAATTGATTAGAAATAGCATTACTTCATTAGCAATGGTATATTTAAATAGCTAGAAGGCATTCAATAACCTTAGGAGGGATCTCTAGAACATGTTTTGGCATCTAATGTCACCCATGTATACAAACATAAGGGCCAAGGGGGCATATTATTAAGGGGGCTTATCTCCGCTTTTTTGGCTTTAAAAGCCAAGAAAGCGGAGATAAAATTATCTCCCTATTACCTAGCTGTCGCTAACACCAGTTAGCGACAGCTAGTAGGAGATAGCGACCATCTTGGGCCCCGCTTTGCATGTCTGTGATATTTATCACTAATGACATGCAAAGTGGGCGTGCCAAGATGTTAGCGACTGGAAACAGTCGCTAACTTCGCTATCTCCTATTACCAACTTTTGGAGATATTCGCGCTAAGCGCGAATATCTCCAAAAGGTAACACCTGCCCCAGAGCAGTTCTTAGCCATGTTATTCAATGGTAGGTGGATAACATGGCTAAGAGCATTAGCTCGGTAATGCATGAATATCGCTGACTTTTCAGCAATATTCATGCATTTCGGCCGATTTTTATCGCTTAGGAGATAAACCTTGATAATATTAAGGCTCCTAAGCGATAAAAATCGCCGCAGCTCGGCGATAAAAATTTCGGCGCTAAACCAACATAGCGATAATTATCGCTAGTTGTTGGTAATATGCCACAGAGTCTCTAATGATGGTTTTATTTTAGAGATTTTTAAGCCAAAGTAGTTATATGAAGGGGTTCTTTAGTGATCCTAGTCGAGAACCATGTTATCTTCTTCATTTTGTTTGCCTGTAACTCAAGAACATTGAGCTACATTCTTGACTTAACTACCACCAATGATATACTCTCCAGTTACAAGTTGAATGTTCACTACTGAAGACCTTTATGATGCCTCACTCTTATTATATAAGTCATGAAAGTCATATTTTTAATTGGAGCACAAAGTTGCACATCTACTACATTTAAAGAGCAAACCAAGCAACAAATTAATGTATGTTAGTAGAAGAAATACATAATATTGACAGGCATTAGCCCAGGATGGCTTAGGGGAGGGAGCAGAATTCTAGGAAGTGGTCGTGGACCAGGACTTATAGATGTAGGGGAACTGGTGTGATCCTGACAGAATTCAGCAGCAGTGAATGCATTATGTAACACATTATTGCATGAAGAGGTGAGTTTTCAATTCTTTCTAGAAGAAAAGAAGTATTTGGACTGTCAGGTGTGAACTCGGATGGCCTATAAAATTATGGGTGTGCAGCAGGGGAGGGGTTCTCACCTTTTGATTCTTGCATTTTGTTGTTTCCAGCGTCAGATATGAACTCGGATGGCCTATGACATTATGGGCGTGCCGCAGGGGAGGGGTTCTCCCCTTCTGATTCTTGCATTTTCTTGTTTCCAGCATTTGATGCTACATGTTGTGTATGCTCAACAGATGTCTTGATCGTAGTCACCAGGTATGATGTAGTAAAAGCCTTAACTGCCTTGTAAATAAGTAAGCAGTTGTTGAAATTGGTGAATGAGGGCAGCCGGTGCCCATGCAATTCTGAGTGGAGGAGTACATTCTATTATATTTAGAAGCCCTTTGATCAAGGGTTTGTAGTTATTGTTGTTTTAAAGACTGTAAAGTGGAGTCTAATGGGCCTCTACTATCTGGCCAACAGGATATTACTGCTAGCATGGTAAAACACACACACAATATTTTTTGGCCATGACTTTTCAATACCAAAAACCTTGGAAAACGAGTAGGTAGAAAACAGTTTCAAATTATGGTTTGACCACTTGCATTCAGTGCAGAAACAATGATTCGCATAATAATTCCTCATTTTCCGGGCACATTTTGGAACATCAATGTATTCCCAACCCTCAGATTTACCAATCCTCATTGTATTTTTAATGCTGGGCATAACAAGGGAACACAAACACATATTGCTTAATTGTTTCCACACTATCTCTGTCACACTGTGCCTGGCTCTAGGTCCAGAGGTATAATGCAAAAACTCATCTTTAAGCTGCTCGATCTTTTGATTACTGGTCTGAGCTGTAGATACTTCAAACCAAGAAAACATCTACTTCACTCTCAGGCAAAAGCTTTATCAGTAATTGAGAACAAATTTTCTCATCATAATAGATGGCCCCTTTTTTTATTACTTCAGATTTCCCAAGGCCGATTATTGATCAATTGATCTGAAGCCAAGCTGGAAGGCGTGGACTTGTTGCATGGGGCACAGTTTGGGAATCAATATATAGACTGCCTCTCTCTAGTCAGGTAGTATACTGATTAGGGCCGATGAATGTATTCTTTTTTCTACGCCCTCTCTCTCCCTCATTGCCTTTATTCTTTCTCTGTTCCATTTGGTTTACTTAGCTGGGAATTAGTTCATCTTTTACACCAGTATCCTAAAACGGGTACCAGATAGCCCTGGGTTCAGGAGATTTCCAGGGTAGTTGGAGAGTGGAAGTGCCAGACAGGCTGGGGATGGGTGGGTTACAGGGGGCACTGATGTTGAGGTGTAAACAAAATGCAAAGATATCCTTAGACAGCTATCTTAATTCATGTATGTACGCTTAAGTAATGAAGTAGGTTTTACAAGAATGTCTTTTAGATATGAGCTGATCATTTTTACACTGTAAAAAATGTCCTAGAATATGGGGCGCTAGAGGGCGCACTGCGGGATGGTTGGCTCGTGAGTCAGCTCCGCCGGACGGGTGCAGGGAAAGCGGCCTAAACCCTCCAGAAGTACCGCCAGAAAATCGGAAAAGAGAAGACTGGCAATCGGAACATGCAGCCCATACACTGTTGGCGATGAAGCACCAAAATACGGAACGCTGACGGAAATATCGACAAAAAACAGCTCCGACGCGAGAAGCGATCCAAGATGGCCGCTCCCGACAATCGGACCTGCTGGCAATTGTGACGGATCAACAAGCAGGTACGGGGAATGCCCCGGTCTATATGTGACCCATTAACGCCACAAACGAATTGAGCCCCAGCGGGACGACCCCGACCTTACGAAGGCACTGTAAGCACTGCTCGAAGGTTTGCGTTCCAAGGGATTTAAGATGGCGGCGGCAGTGGAACGCAGGTTGTGAGCAGCGGCGAGGATATTTAACGGGACCCCACTGAAGCCCGATGTTGGAGGGTTCTCGGTGGACCGGAGCGAGGAACGGCTGTTGGGACCAGTGGGCAGGTGACCTAGCAGGCACGGAGCGCACCCCTAGACGGCTCGACTGCTGGGCGATTGCAAAGGCGGGAAAACACCGGGAGAAGAGCAGTGCACGGCGCTCAGTCAAGAAGTCGAGAAATGACCACGCTGGCTGCCTGACACGGTGGACCACATATAACCCCCACACGAATGCAAAAACCAAAAAAAAAGAAAAAATAAGAAAAAGTGAAAACAAAGAGATTATGAGAGGGTGAGAACACAATCCGAATAACAGCGTTACAGGCGATGGCACAAGACGCCCTCCCACAAGAAGAAAGCAATGTTGGGGAACATCGCGACTAGCTGCCTAAGCAGGACACTATTGCACTACCATATGCTCTCGTGCCCACAAGAAGTAAACTTCAATACGGTGCTGTAAGCATAACAGGGGACCTAACAGTAAGCGCTGCAGTGCGACTGTGGAAACCACACGCCACAATGGACGCCCCTCGCCACGTATAGTGAAGCAACAAGGCGGCCATGCGAACCTGCAGGGTGCCTGATGAATAAAGCTAATTCACTGTGGGCAGCGAGAACACCACAACGACGCAACCTGACTGCTGCAAGAGCCTCGATGACAGTAAGCCCGGGGACAACCCTGCGTAGTCCTCTAAAGTGCACCGGCAATATGGGGAAGCCTGAAAAGCAGCAGACTAAGCTGCCCTTTGAAGCGAGGAAACAGACAAAAAACACTGCGACAGCATCGGACACAGAGGGGGAGCACGAGCCAAACGATGGGACCGGCATGGAGGCAATCCTAAGAGCGATACAGCAAAGCCTGCAAGACATGAATAACAAGTTGGATAATGTGGTGCAACGCGTGGACAATATGGCCGCGAAAATAGAAAAACATGATGAGCGGATTGTGGAGGCGGAAAAAAGGATATCCAGAGTGGAGGACGAATCGAGAACCACAACGAAGACATGCGGAGGTATGAAAAAAACGCTGGAGGTCCTGCGTGCTAAGGTGGAAGATCAGGAAGCCAGATCCAGACGCAATAACGTCCGCATATCAGGCCTGCCGGAGTCCACAAACACAGGCAAAATGGAAAACTACATCGAAGCGCTGCTGAAAGACTTATTTGGCGCTGAAAAACTGTCATCGGTCTTCCTTGTCAAACGCGCGCACCGTTCCCTGGCACCTAAACCGAAACCAGGCGCTCCTCCACGCATGATAATCGCCCGCATGCTCAACTACAGGGACAGAGACACAGTCCTCAGACTAGCCAGAGACATGGGTGAAATCACATATCAAGGTAACA
The DNA here is from genome assembly GCF_964261635.1 of Lissotriton helveticus. Classification (NCBI taxonomy): domain Eukaryota; kingdom Metazoa; phylum Chordata; class Amphibia; order Caudata; family Salamandridae; genus Lissotriton; species Lissotriton helveticus. The sequence goes on along the minus strand of NC_136070.1, from coordinate 398,543,299 downwards.
CCCTGGAATTCTACCCAGACCACACCATGGCAGTACAACTAGCGCGCAAGGAATTCGCACCAGTAAAAAAGAAGCTACGGGATTTAGGAATTGAATACGCGATGCTATATCCCGCGAAACTCAAAATCACAAATGCGGGTAAACCCGTGATTCTTCCGACGGTGCAAGCAGCGCAGGAGTACATCAAGAAACTGGGACGACGGCGCAAGGCACAGGGACGAGATGACCAGGGAAGCGAAAATGACTAAGAAGTCAGGAGGACATGTTGCACTACTTCATAAAAGACTTTCCACTGCTGGTGGCACCTCAAAGCGGTAACTACTTCAAACATTTCCAGACCGGCACAGCGACACCGCGAGACAGGTACAGGCAGGGGCCCGAGTGTGACTTATGGACATAGCCGGCACACTAAGTACGCGCCAGTGACATGCACAGTGAGTAAACTGGTAGTCCGAAGCGGACATGGGACGAGGGAGGGACTGCGGGCTGTGACATGTATATAAAGTGACTTAACTTATTTACACTGTCGATATACAGCACTAGCTGGTAGACAGACACTGGATACTGCCGGCATGACTCTGTAGGTGCGGCCTACTGAAATGACTGAAGGGGCGAAAGACAGGGGAGGGCTCACGAAACATGCTCGAATTAAACCAAACTGCAGCACGATGGGTCAATTGGTAATTGTTAATGTATTACGGAAAACCGTTGACAAGAACTGGCGGGAAATGTGAGGTACAAAGGACGTTGTAGATTGAACAATAGCATGTGCACCCGTCCACATCCACTATGTGGATGGAGATGTGTGTACCTGGCGACACCCCCAAGCGGGTGCGCCCCTACTCCAGTTCCGATACTAGTTTGGTTACCATAAGGGGATGGCTTTGGCAAAGTTTGGGCGCTAAAGTGGGTGGGGGGAGGGATTGGGAAATGGGAGTTGTTCGAATTAATTCACTGTGTCTGAGAAGCATTGCGACCTCTTTATTCACCGCAAACACTGTAAAAAACTGTATACTGAAACACGAGCTAGGGCATTATGTACCGGTTGCGCCTAGAGCCCTAGGCCACACTGCATTTACATGGCATCCTACCTGACATGACACGACCTACCACACTGAAAGTCATCACATGGAATGTTAGGGGACTGGGTAATCCGAAGAAGATAAGGCAGATATTCGCATATTTTGATAGAATACACGTCGACATAGCATTTCTACAGGAGACGCACATAGCTGCCAACACTACCTCCACACTGGGTGCTAGATGGGCGGAATCAGTGACCAGCTCACATTACTCCTCATATTCCCGAGGGATCAGCATTTTAATACAGAAGGGGGTTCACTTTGAAATAACAGAAGTACACAAGGACACGGAGGGACGAAGCGTCATTGTCGTGGGAATAGTACGACATCAGCGCGTCGCTTTAGTGAACACGTACGGCCCTAATACGGATGACCCAGGGTTCTTCGCTAAATTGTGGCATACCATCTCAAATCTCCAGATCGAGAACATAATATGGGGAGGTGATTTCAACATAGCTCGTGGGGATGGGCTAGACAGATCGCCGAATACACTAGAGCCACACACATGGGCTAGAGCGACTCTACACGATGCACTGATAGATTTACATATGTCTGACATGTGGAGGGTTCATAATCCAGGGGAAATGGCGGCGACACACATAACGGCTGCACACAATAGCTGGTCCAGGCTGGACTACTGGCTGGGCACGCAGGAGGTGGTAGCGTGGACCGTCTCTGTGAAACACTTGCCGAGAACACTGTCAGACCACAGCCCTGTGATATTAACAATGGACATACCACATTATGAGACCCCACCTTTCACATGGCGGTTTAATGCCGGGGCGTTACAAGACCTGGTATACACTGACACCATCCATAAGGCGATAGTAGACTACTTTGAACTAAACTACCCCACAACAGATGACCCGTGTCTTTTGTGGGAAGCCTTCAAGGCCACGTTGAGAGGGGTATGCATTAGCACAACCACGGGCATACTGAAAGATATACGGCAGCAGTTACAAGTGCGTGAAAACGCTTTGCAAACATTAGAACATAGATACATGCAAATGAGGGACATCGCACTATTGGGGGAAATACAATTGCTCCTAAAAGAACACCAGCAATTTGCGGCAGACGAGCTCAAGTACATAACCAAACGCAAGACAGCCAGAATGTATGGTGAGGGGGGTATACCTGGAAGGGCATTAGCTGAGAAAATCTGCTCGGGACGAGCGCCTCAGCATATAACTACCATCAAAACTCGAGCGGGAATAGTGACATGTGACATCAAGGTCATAATGAGTGAATTCATGGGTACTTACGGCGACCTATATGAAGCACGTCCCTCGATGCCACAGGAAGAAATACTGTCCTATATGGCAGACGTAGAAATAGCGTGGCTATCGAATAATCATAAGGAATACCTGGCTCGCCCCATAACAGTAGAGGAAGTGATAGACACAATCAAACATTTGCCAAATGGTAAGGCACCGGGACCTGACGGTTTCTCGGTAGAGTTTTACAAGGCATTTCCGGATCTACTGGCACCACACCTGGTGAGACTCTATGGAGCAGCACACGAGGCACAAACTCTCCCACCATCAATGAGGGAAGCTGTGCTGATAGCATTATTAAAACCAGGGAAGGATGAGGAGAAATGTGACTCTTACCGCCCCCTATCCCTTATCAATGTAGACACAAAAATAATAGCGAACCTCTTGGCAGCAAGACTCAAACCACTAATGCCATTGCTGGTGAGACCTGACCAGTCCGGCTTCATTCAGGATAGATCGACGACGCATAACACACGCACGCTCTTCGCACTAGCCCATTATCTGGCACCAGAGGTCAAAGCTGTGGCGGTACTCTTAGACGCTGCTAAAGCATTCGACACGATAGATTGGAACTTCCTACACACGGTGCTATTGCGAATGGGATTCCCTCCCATTTTCACACACTGGATCTCCATGCTTTACACAAACCTATCCGCACGTGCCAGGGTAAATGCTTTTTGCTCTAGTTCTGGAGCCACTAGCTTGCAAAATAAGACAACATCACCATTACTCGGCCTTACAACTCCCAACACGCCCTATACATATCTCGCTATACGCGGATGACATGGTTCTTTATGTGAAAAATCCAGAACAACACCTCAATCCATTACTACGTGAGTACATCAAATTTGGCCATTACTCGGGACTACAAATAAATTGGGAAAAATCTCTTATCGTGGCATTGACGGATAGTACTACCCCATCCACCCTAGATTACCCACTAGAATGGCAGGACGACCCGACCAGATATCTGGGAGTATGGTTTCACAGGGACCCAGAGCTGGTCATCAGAACTAACTATGGGAGAGCGATCTCGACATTAGACGACAAGATCAAGCGATGGAATAAATTGCCATTGTCACTAGCGGCCAGGGCTGCTATCGTGAAGATGGTGGTACTGCCTAAGTTCCTCTACCTCTTTGCTAACATCCGCATCAAACCTCCAGCAGAAGTGTTTCGTAACATTAACAAATTGGTACTGAGCCTACTGTGGGCAGGCAAGCAAGCCAGACTAGACTTACGAACGATGACGCTGCCATATGAAAGGGGGGGTTTCAAGGTCCCAGACATTCATCTTTATTATCTCTGCGCCCAGGCGCAATTCGCGCACTACTGGTACCACGAGAACCCTTCCTAACGCACGTAGCAGTGGAAACGGGAGACGCCGCCCCAATTCCATTAGACAACATATTGCCACACAAATGTTCTAGATTACACGAGAGAGACATAAACCCGGTGGACACCACTATTGCAGCGTGGAGACTGATGGGCAAAAAAGCTGGTAAATTGCCACTGTAGGCACCAGAGCTCCCGTTAGCTAATCACCCAGCACTATCTGTCACCCAAGAACAAGTGGGAATGGACCAACTGCGGAAAGCGGGCATTGACACAATGGGAGACCTGTACAAAGAAGGGGTTTTTCAAACATTAGACAAGCTGAAATACATTAGTCATCCAACACTGTTATTTAGCTTGAACTACTATAGGCTGCAAAGAGCAATAAAAGAGCACTTTACCACTTTTCCAGAGGAACCTCAGACTCTGGCTCCATTACAACTAGTGCTAACAACACCCACCGCCACACATCTAGTATCAAAGTTATACACGAGCATACAGAGGGACATTGGGGGAAACACGGAGGGGGACGAGAGATAAATGGTGCACAGCATTGAATGGCACGTTGACAGAGAAAGAATGGGAAACGACATGCACACTCACCAGCATGCTCACGCCGAATGGAAACCTCAGAATCATCCATTATAAATACATACACCAAATGTACTATACACCTGCAAGAATCCACAGATACGGGTTACGAGAAGACTCGAGATGTGTACGGTGCAAACAAGATAACGCAGACTTCTTGCATCTAGCATGGCATTGCCACTCGGTGGCGAGATATTGGGTGCAGGTGGTACAGGCAGTCAGCGAAATGCTAGGTGAGAAACTTGACTGCACGATCAAAGTTTGTCTATTAGGCCTTGTCCCGCAGCTCAGGGCACAGAAGCGTAAGTTTGGTGTAATCGCACTCTTAATGGCAAAAAGGAGAGTTTCACTGCATTGGAATGGTAAAACGGGGCCGAGGTTCAAAAACTGGTTAGAGGACTTAACATATTGCCGAGATATGCTGGCAACATATGAGGAGGAATTGCCTGCAAGATCACGCCCCAAGCACTACTGGCTATATTTAAGGGATTACCTACAGGCGCAATCACTTGACCGAGACAAATAAAATGTATAGGATGATCAGCCAATTAAAAGATACAGACATGCGGCATTAGTACCTATGAATAAGAGGAGGGAGAATGCTGTGACGCAGTGATTAAAGTTGTGATAGTTCTCACCTTTCTTAGTTTTAAGGTTTAAGAGAAAGGGTAAAGTTAATAAATAAAAAACATACAATGTAAGACAACTGATGCAATATGTAAATGTGAAGCACTACACTGTAACTTTAATGCTGTACGTTGCTACGCCGCCGGTCCTATGGATGTCGGCTGATGGGCTGTGTATACCTAACAACATTGTGTACTTAATGTCAACGACTGTAGCCGGCCTCCTATGGTTGTAGGCGCAAAGCTGTGATTAATCCTGTGAAATGTGCAATAAATGTCTTACACAAAAAAAAAATGTCCTAGAATAACAATTATTAATGAGGAACAGAGAGGAGAATGCTGAAAGAATCAGGATTCAGGTGTTTGAGGATGGAGGGTTACAAGTTATTCTAACACAACTCAGCTGCTTAAAAGGTTCACCCTGTGGACAGGACAGAGAACCCCAACGCAATTTACAATATTTAACAGGGATTAGGTACATGTCCTCCAGACTATCAAATGTTTAATCTCGCCATCTCATACGGAGCAAATACATTTCATGTATTTTTTGGAACACTCCAGGTATTTGTTTGACTAGAACTAAATAAATAAGATTCTTGGGCTTTGTTACTGTTTAGCCACCATATTCCACTTGGAAGGAGACAGACCGTTGCACAATCCATTTTTTTAAACACCTTTTTGGCAACTAGCATGAATGATGTTCACGCTGGCCAGTGAGTTCAAATGCTTTCGCCCACTAGTAGCACTGACCTTTTAATCTAAAAATAAAGATTCCATGTTCCTCGTGCCTTGGGTTCCTTCCAGCAAATAGTTGACAATATAAATAAGAAACATCCTTCTGGAACCATTTTTCAGTCAAAGCTATGTTTTGGGTTATAAATAAAAATCAAACAATCATTAATTGTATTCCAGTTGAAAGAAGTATAAAACAGCAATACATAACCAAAGAAGAAATCTATCACAATAAATAAATCACAATCAGTATTTCATAAAACATGCAGCCTAAAGTATACAAACAAGATAATCAGCAACTCATCAACGGGCGATCTAAACAAACAGTAAATATATAATTAGGTTCAGCAGACTTAGGGCCTGATTTAGAGATGGAGAACGGTGTAATTCCCAACAGGGGGATGGAGTGAAATATTCACCCACACAGACATCCAATTACCCAAATTTAGAGATGCCCGCCGGCACTTTAGACATCTGTTAATACTAAGAAGTTTGACAAATGCAATCGTCAAACATGATAGCCGTTTGTCAAACCTTTACAAAGTTGCTGTTTCAAAAACAAGCTCCCAAAGTAGAAGCTTGTCTTTGAAAACAGTAAGATTAAATTTATCACATCATAGCAGTTTTCTACCATGGAGAGGGAGGTCATTTTAAGGTCGAGCTATACAGCGAAAGCTGTAATCAGTCTGTGGGCTTCAAGACCATCCCCCTTCTTGCCATTGCTTTTCATTTGTCTATGTCAGTGTCCGTTAAAAATCCCTGCTTACTAGTGGGCAGTCCTGCCTCTTTGTCCCTCCTCTCTCTCTTGTGTTAATCCCACAGAGGAGGGACTTAGTACTACCGTCATGGTTCTTTATCTGTTCTTTGGGGAACCCTTTTTTTCTTGATTTCTGCTCTGTTACAGTTTGACTGTGTTCAGCTTTTTCCCCCTAGCTGCTTACATTTAAATATAGCTTTCTTCCTCCCATCTCCTCTTAATGCCATATTTGTGGAACTGCTGCCTCCCCCGCTGTACCTCCCGCTCTGTTGCTTGCATTTTTTCTTGTTTTTTGCACTTCTCAATGTTCACTGTTAGTTGGGTTGTTTCTGGTAGGATATTCGTCGGGTCTGGGTTTCCTTTTAAGGGGGACTTGGCTTGTTTTTTAGGTTTCATGTGCAAGGAGTTTACATCCCACCCCTTCTCTTTCCTGGCTTTTCATTGGTTCCTGAGTGGGCCACTTACTTTTCCTCCGCTTCTACTGGCATTAGCATAGTTTCCCGCATTTACCAATGCTTGTTTATTTTGTCAAAGGCAATTGCAGAATAAGAATCTCTTCTCCACCATTGTGGCAATGTTCTTATTCAGTTTATTTTAACTGATTATTTTCCATTTTTCTGGGCACACCATGTAGAGGGTGCATTTTAAAATGCTGTTAACTGTAACATTAAAGATGTATGCGGTTCCCAACAGTGATGACTCATTGTTGCGGGCCAACTAGCAATTGTGATGGGTGTGTGAGGCCATGAAAAGGAGTTCTGCATTCACTTCCCCCTGAGTAACGCTTTGGGCGGTGACAGCTTCTTAAAGCCCCAGTCGTGTCCTGGTGTAATTTCCCTTATATTGAAAAATATTTTGCCACGTTTGTTTAGCTTGTTCTCTTGTGTTTCCAAAGTTGTCATCATTGCACTTCAAAAACGAAATCCTTTTCCACTCCACTGTCCGCTTACTTGTGACCTTCCCAACATCCTCTCCGAGGGCTGGTCACGTGCTTTTAAAAGCTTGCAAGAATTCACCCCTCCGGTTCCGTTTCTCTACTTCCTCACATGGTACTTGTTTCCAAGCTGGAGGCTGTACAGGCGGGCGCTAAATGCACTGGTCACCGGGAATGAAAAGGGGGGGCCCTCGGCCCCCCCGCCCGCATGGCGGCGTGGCGACCGCCTCCCCCTTAGTGCCTCTCGATTGTGGGGCGGGCCCACATGGGCGCGACCCGCCACCGATTGGCCGGCGACCTCCCTGACCCGGATACCAGGGTAGGATGTCCGGGTCAGGGGGGGGGGCGTGCTGCTGGAGAGGCTGGGCGGGGGGCGTTGCCATCCCCACCCGGCCCCTTGTGAATAAAGAGGCGGGGAGCGCCCGGGAGACCCTCTTGTTCCCTGGACGCTCCCCCACAGCGTGTTGTGCCCCGCGCTCGGGGCTTCTTTGTTTTCTCCCTTTCTTTTGTCCCCTCTGCAGGTTCGCGGTCTCCTAATTACAAGTCAGCTGGTGCATGCAGTGCGGGAATGGCGGACAACGTGGAGCAGCGTTCGTCGCGGCGGTCATCTGTGGCCGATTGTTTTGCCCTACGGAACAAGCTTCATGCATTAGAGCGGAATGTCGCCTCGTTTGCGATGGTGAAATGGCCCGAAGCTGCGGGTGAATTCGCTTTCAGGTCTCCGGTCCGAGGGGGAGCATCAGCGTCGTCACGGAGGAGCCATGCTCGAAGATACAGGAACATTAAAGTTAAGTTGGGCATACTGTATAGCACAGTATAATATAATGCTGCCATGCTCATAGTAGTTTTTCGTGCGGTGCGCTGATATTTGCTATTGGCGAGGGCTTAATTCCATGGCGCACGTTTGTTGTCTTGGGCACATACCGGGAGGGTTGTTACAATACTAGTGCCTGGGTCGTGCGGAGAAGGCGCCGCTAAAGCTTCCCCATGTGTGTTTAAATACCGATATACCAACAAGAGTGCACAAGGCTACCGTTCTGTTCCTTGCTGTAGGCTTTCATGCTGATCGAGCGTAATTTAAACCCCTCGAATTACTGCCCGTGTTTTTTAAGCCGCTCTTGCGTGTTTCTGAGCCGCGTGTGTAGAGTCGGATATATGTGGAGGGGAGGGAGCCGGAGGAATGTCCGCTCACTTCATCTAATTTAAGCTGCAATGGGGTGTGTTATGTAAGGTCAGTGCAGCGATATCAAATGTACTTTAAAAATGCACGTGTTTTCGTTACCTTAGCTTTAATGTTTTCACTGCTGGTGTCACCCTTGGGGGTCAGGGGAGAGCGTCATTATAGCCCCACGAGGAGCATACCAATTTTTTTTTTGCCTTGCTAGTGTTATGGACAGGGATTCACCAGGGCATAAAAAATGAATGCGTCCCCTCATCCACGTCGTTAATACAGGCATCCAGTCACCACATCCTTTTGTTGCCACACTAACATCGGCGCTTGCCTGTGAGTACGTGTATAAATGCTCCAGTGTGTGGCTGAATCCCAGGAGCTGGCCATGTTAGAGATTGTCCAGTAATGGCGTGTAGGCCCCGGTCAAAACACGGAAAGCAACGTTTTTTCGTGTTCATTGATTGTGCTTTATGTATAAGGACCCGTTTTGAAGGAAGATTGAGAGAAGCAAAGAAATCAATGCTAGCGGGCGATGCTCTCAGATAGGAATACTCTAGTCCTAAGTTGCTTTGCCAAGGTTAAACAATATAATCGAAAATAGTGATCCTTTAATTTGTCACCTACCAGGGAATAATTCGAGATATTTATACGGCGGTAATTACAGTGGGAAATTGACGAGTTTGCGAGTTCGCGCCTCAGCTGGAGCATGATTATTGGCTTTTATACAACAGAGCAGGCTGTTTCAGAGCCAGGCCGCGTGTTTCTCTTCCCCAGCTGGACCGTGTTTCCCTCACGCTTGCTGTTACACTTTTCATTCTCTAATTACTAAATATGCTCCGTGACCTAGATCATCAGTACCAGACAGCTCGGGCAATGGTGCCTGTCAAAGGATGCCACTGCCCAGCGAGCTTCTGATCCATTAATGTAGCATAGCGAAGCGCACTTGCAGATGTTTTTGATTCCAAGGACACTTTCAGAAATAATTCCCCCCTTCTCAGACCCTGCCAGGAAGTTCTTTATTCATTGTACATCTGGCACTTATGTATAATTCTGCTTGGTGGGGAGCGCATCATGTGCTTGCTGTGTTTGAAAGGGTGTTCATTTCGCATGCGTTGTTTTGATTATCTGGCTTGCTATTGTTCGCCAGGAAGTTCAGTTCGTTAGTCATCAAAATTTGTCAGATTTATTTATTTTGCTGGGACAGTCTGTTCATGCTACATTTTGTTTACTCTATTCCTGCAACAGTTTTATCATGTAACGTAACGGGTTCTATGGTACAGTGCTCTGACACCTTCGGAAAAAACCCGCGCTTTATAACAAAGCATTAAATAAAATAATATAGAATTAGTCGTATATCGTGGGTATTCACAAACACATTGCGCCTGATTTCTTGACTTGTCTGCGTATGTTGCATACACCTACGGAGGATGTGCGCGCAGAAGGAGTGCCATTAAATTCAAAGCTGTTTGCACTGTAGGGTGACCAGGTGTCCCCGTTTTGCCAGGACGGTCCCTGTTTTTAACCAGCCGTCCCAGCAGATTTCAAGAAATTTAGCTCATGTCCCAGTTTGTAGAGAGGGTCCACTAAAAACGGTGGGAGGTGTTTTCTATATTTTACAAAGAAGGGATAGTTAGCAGTTGTTTCAAGAAAGCAATTTAATTAACAGACAAACTACTGGGTTTAAACATTGCATTTTAATTAGGTTCTTACTGCCTGTTCTGTAATTCTCTGCTGAGGAGAACTCTCATTGCTTGAAAGTACAATTGTAGTCCTTCTTCTAATTTTGTGAAATGTCCCCGTTTTTGGCTTTAAAATTCTGGTCACCCTAGTTTGCAGGGACGTACGAAACCAAAATGTAGGGAGCTGCAATATCACATGTGTGAATTCGGTACACACGCTCAAATACTGTGACACATTTGGTGTAAACAGAACATAGATGCACATGGGTAGTGGGCACACACGGACTGTGACAGTCCAGAGTTGGGAATAGTGCACGGTAATGGTTGTAGTTTACCTTTGTGGACTAATCTTCTGTAGGCTGCAGGCACCGGCCAGGAGTTTCAGTGCAAAGCAATGAGCGAGGCCACATAGGGCCCAGCTCGTTCATATCTCACAGGACCCAGCTTTTCTCTCCACCGCTGTCACGGTGCTTTCAGTGTTTGGCGGCAGTCCTCATAAAGCACTTCTCGACAAGATAAAAAATGTAAGGTTTCCCAATTTTTTGCTCTGTGCAGAATTGCACATTATACCGTTTCCTACAACTAGTTTGCGCCCACTGACGCGGCTGACACACATTGGAATGATCCTGTCATATTTCAGTTCTGCAGGTTGTAAAATGCAGTCTGATCACCTATTTTTGGGGTGTTAGGAAATGCAGTGTGTATAGTATGGGTTGCGTACCCTGTCCTGATGCCCCTAGGTATGGTTTATGCCTCGGAGGTCCATGGGTTGTTTGTTAGGGAAGGTCACACCTAAAGAGGGGCTTGAAGGGCAGTTAAATGAGATGGAGGGAATTACCACACAGAGAGGCCTCTCCTTTCCGTTGCTTTTTGGTACTAGGCTTCCTGGATAGCAATTTAAAACAATGCACAGACTGGCATGATGTAATAAAGATGTAGGGAGGCAATTATGTTAGCGGATGGTGAGATTCATTCGGGATACAATTCAGCGAGAATAGATAGTCGGGGGAAGCACATCTTTTATTAGGTGTGTATGGTTAGTCACTAGTTTGTGATATTAACTCCTAACATTTAGAGATGAGTGGGGCACAGTACTGTATGTTCGTTTAGGCGAAGATAATTTAAATGTTACATTATAGTGTCTCAATTCTGTAATAGGCAGTAATGTTAAACGTGGCTAGCCATAACACTGTCAATGCCTGGAACAATGCGCAAACTTTTTCTCAGCAGAAGTCTGTCCAGTATCTGGTTTCATAGTTGCTCCACTGCGAACTTTCTGTTCATACTACAGTAGTGGGCAATGATGATCACTATAGACTCACCTTTGCAATCAGGTCAGACAAACAGCCACGACCTCAATGAGTGTTAAATTCACATGAGCATGACACAGGGGTGGCTGTAGCCTCATTGGGTGAGCTCTAGACATGCCCTGGGGGCCAAGGTCAACATGCACATATCACGCGTAACGTCCGATAGGCCAAACTTAGAGGTCCCGAAGCCTCAATTAGTCGGAGCAGGAGTATTTACTTCCTGCTCCAACCATTCCTCCATTGCATGCTTGCCTGCGTTCACATACAAGTTGGTTGGAAGTTTTTTCAGGAATGGCAGTGGGAAGGGTTCCCTATCGTTATTATCTGGAAGTCTATTCCAGATCGGGGGGATCACGACTGAAAAAGCCCGTCCTCCCATGGTGGTTCTATTACAACACGGGCAGACCGGAGGTCCCGATTAGGCACATAGGACTTCGAGTGCCATTACGAATTTTGGTTTTTTGCGCAATGCACAGGCCCTTGAAGCTGACCCAATGCCTAATAAGGAACCAAAGTAACTGTTTAAGCAAGGGAATGGATGCTCCCTGAGGCTAGGACAGAGCTATACCTCTCTGAGGTTTGTAATGGCAGGGTACACATGTCAGGGGTGGTTTGAACCATGTCAGGTTAGTTTGGACGGTAGGTGACTAAGAGCCAACGCTATGACTAGACTGATAAAGGGCTTAGGGCCAATTGTACAGCTCGGCACGTATAGCAATGTGCTAACCGAAGGCTGAATGAAGTTGTTACTATTTGCAGTGGGAAGGGTCCCTGGGAATACATTGGGCGTTAATAATGGCTAAGACATGCCTTGTGCGGGCAATGTAAGGCAGGCTTGTGTAACGCAGTTTTCGCCACGAAGCCAGAAACACTAATTGTTTGTGTTTGTCTATCTTTGTATTCACGGCTGGGTCCATGGCGGATATCTGAGAGGTGCTCCACACCGCAACATCAGCAGCTGGTGGACGACAAAAGGGAAGCATACGTCAGGCACGGCGACGGCAAGCAGCGACTTCGAGATTGTAGCGATTGATCAAGAGAAAGAGGACACCCAAGGGCTCAAGCGGTGCTGGCAGGTGTAAGTGCTACCCATTCCCTAAGGTGGAAGTGGGAATTGTCATCCAGGTTTTCTTGGTCTTTTTCTGGTTTTTGCAGTTTCTCAAACCTGTGAACGCAGGGGAGGAACTCATCGCTAGAAGTCGAGGAGCTACAACGTCCCAGCACAAGTAGCAGGCTGGACGCGGGACAAGGAAGATCTGGATTAGGGGCCACACTTATGTAAGGCGGGTGCAAAATGTTTTTCTTTCAGCAGACCGTAAGAGAAGGGCGGCATTGAAGGGGTTAGACATCTCATTCTTCGGGAGAGGGGGTCTGTGCCTTGGTCAGTTCAGGAACTTCTTTCAGGGACTCTTAGCTCAGCAGCCCGACCCCCCGTCAGTGGTGATACTTCACCTAGGGGAGAATGACTTGGCCAAACTTGGGAGGCGAATCCTCATTGATGAGATCATCTCCACTGCGGGGTGGGTCTCCAGGACTTGCCCGGGTTGCACAGTAGTATGGTCTCAACTTATCCCTCGGGGGTAGTGGCGAGGGGGGGACTCGGTCAGGGCGTTGAATCACTCGGTAAAGAGGATCAACACACAGTTGGACAAATTATTCCGAGCCCCCCCCGGTTGCAGACGATCCCACATGGGTGTATCTGGGGTGCACAATTCTACCTGGGAGATGGGGGTCCACTTGACTGAGGAAGGGAACGTCCTGTGGTCTAATAATGTCTGGGCCTGGTTGTTTTTTTTTTTTCTAAAGTGAGAACTTTCTAGGGTAGGTCAAGACAGGGGGAGGCCAGATCGTCGGTTAACAATGCTGGCCTGTGGCGGTAAGGTCATGACCGGTGAGCAGCTATTTTAAGGTCTGAGGGGGCGGGCATCATCCAATGGAGGTTCCCGCCCAGGGGGAGGAGGCCATTGGCCCCTCCTAGAACTTCAGGGGCAAGGTAATTGGTGCTTCAAAGGGGCGCGGGTTGGAGGAGTCACGCTTTCCTTAGGCTGGTAGCCACCCCGCGCGCGCATACTTATGACGTCACCGGATGACGCAGAGTAAGGGCCCTACTTAAGTGAGTAAATGGAGTTCACGGCGTGGACCGGGTAATTACCGGGCCCGGCTGCGCATGCGCACATCTCTAGGTGAGGCGCAGCTAGTAGGACCTGACACCGGTTAGCGACCTTGCCATATGGCCAGAAATGTAGGATACAAAAATCAAGATGAGGATGTTAGATTCGGTTAGGAAACAACCTGTATTAGAGTTTTGTTAAGGTTAGCCTCTCAAACTTGTTGACGATATTGTATCTAATGTCCTGCTGATTTTTGTATAAATTGTTGACCATGCAATTAAAAACCTTTTAATTTCATATCTTAATAAATACGGCCGGGGGACTAGCCCCCGCCTTCCAAAGATAACCAGGCCTCATGTTCATGTTTCTGGGGTTGGTGTGGTCGGATGGGGGGGGGGGCGGCAGCCAGTCGCTGACCATGTTGCAAGGTGTGCCTACCCTCCTCCAACGCACCCCTTCTGTTCCGTCCCTTTTTTTCAGGTTTATACAGTGCAAACTCAACCCGAACGTATCAGAGCGCTTTACATGAGGACTAGTTGCATTACAGACTTACAGACGGACACATTCATTTTTGGGCATGAGGCGAGTAAGTGATATGCCCTGAAATGCAGGATACTTGAGCCTCCCGCCAAACCCAGCTTCAAAGTCGACCGGGATAACTGATTGCACCAGTCATCATACTTTCACTGCACAGCGCCCGGTGCGCTCGCGCTGTACAAGGATAACTGATTATATCATTATACTTTCACCTCACTTGGTGCTAGTATACGTGAACCACTGATGACATCATCACACTTCACTCCTGAGCCGACAGTGCGCTTGGCGCTGTATGCAGACCACATGATTACACTTTAACTGCACTTGGCAATTTACTGGATCACTGATCACAATCGCACTGTCACCACACTCCGCGCTGTATGCGGATCACTGATGCCATCTTCACACTTCACTCCTGAGCCCATGGTGCACTCAGCGCTGTATGCAGATCACACTTTCACTGCACTTGGCGCTATGGCGAATCACTGATCACAATCACACCTTCACTGCACTGGGCGCTTTGTGCAGATCACACCTTGACTACTGAGCGAGTGACCACTTGGTGCCGCACACAGTGCTTTGATCTCCCCCCCTCCCCCCCCACCACCACCAGGAAAGTGTTTCTGTAGTTGTTGTAGTTTTAAAACGCGAACTCGACCCGAAGGTATGTAAATGATACAGTAAAGGTCAAGGCTATTAACTGTCACGGAACTACATGCAGATTTCAGGCATGGAGTACAGCATATGTATTGACCACGGACTTTCATTATTCAGGGTTCAGTTGGCTTACATTTTAAATTCAGAATTTGTCCTGGTCCAGAACAAGCCCTCTTCAACTATACTGGCTGTCTGTATGTACAACATGCAAATCCACCCCTTGTTGTCCTCTGTCTAATGTAAAATTTCGCATATGCTGATTTACAAACCTACAATTAATAGTTAAAGGCTCAAGAAGGATAAAAGTCGGAATGCCCAGTTCAAGGCAATCGGATGTTGCAATTTTTGTAAGCTGTTAGTTGGTGAGGAAAGGCTCCCATCAGAGTATGTTTAATGGCTGTAAAACAACACACCTGATTTATTCACAACATGGCAGTCCCATGCGTAGCTTCATGATCCCTTTGTTCAGGTTACAAGTGCACTTTCGTAAGATCTCCTTCAGTTTCTGGTTGCTTTGATGGGCGACATTCCCGATAGTTAGATGTGTTTCTGGTCTGCTTGCTTGGTTTTGCTTGTCAGCAAAGTGTCACTCATAATCATTGAATACCACACCTAATTTACGGAAATTAAGAAAATGTCACAAGAAAAGAATCTAAAACCTTTACAGCAGTGGAGGGGGGTATGTTAACCCAAAACCCTCCGGAGTGGGATGATGGAGTTGGTTAAACATAAGCCAGGACAGTATAAAGGGTTGGCAGACCTAGGAAGGTTGGGATGCAGAGTAGGAGAGGGACTCCGAATGTATATCTATATGGACTATGTGGATAAGGCATGTTCATGTAGGAGAGTGACTTTGAATTTACATATATATATATGGACTATGTGGATAAGGCATGTTCATGCCAGGGGCTTGGGCAGTAGTTGCCCTAGATATGCCAGGCTCCTGAATGGACGTGCATTCTTACATTACAAGGTGAATATCTCTGCTGAGAGGGGATGGGTGGCGTGAGCACAGTGCAAACACTGACTCACTTTATTGCAATGAATGTCCCCACAAAAAAAAGAAAAAGTAGGGGGGGGCTATCTTTGGCTAGATAAGTGTTGTGTGCTGCGTGGGGTGAGTAAGAAAGGAGGATTATGTACCAGAACGTGGCACAGCGGAAGGACTATACAAGCAGCATAGTGCGATATGGCTCTAACAGAGGAGAAAAAACTTAATATATAATAAAATGCAGGCAGTAGTTACACATCCCCACCTGCACCAGCGGTGGGACAAGCCCAGGTCTCGGGCGTGCTCTCAGGCTCCATCATACTGCACAGAGGAGCCCATAGCAATACAAAGGTTATGTTCCCTGCGCCCCGGCAGGGCCAACTCGGAATTTCATCCTCCCACAGTAAGAAATAATGACAGTTCAGTGGACAGTATGTAAAGAAAATGTCCAATGTGAAAGTACCACAACAAAATGCACAGTTATGTTGTAAAAGAATGTGACAGGGAGAATGTGATACTAATCAGGGTAAAGGAAGTCATGTAAGTAACGTATGTTGTATCACACCTTCACAAGCGGCATCTGACTGTGTCCCAATTTTTTATTTTCACTTATGACCCATGGTGAAAGGATACTGTGCTGTAAGACTCCGAACTGGACACAAGTGTGCCATGACAGAACGACAAGGACGGAGCAGAGCACACCATGGCGTTTGTGGGGAAGATTGCCGTCAGAGCTTACCAGACGTCAGCCTCCTGGAGATACAGCTAGAGGCGGGTATCCTAGCACTCGAGTGGTACAACAGCATGGGCAGGCCCACAGAAAGAGCAACGGAGGCACAAAGAGACGACAGAGGGTAGGGGGAGCCGCAGGAAGACGGAAGCCTCCTTGGCGGCGTAATGGAAACAAAAGGTGTATTGGTTTGGTTATGGAAACACACGGACAGGGGAATGTGTAGAAGGAGGGCCACTCACTCTCGGATGCCTCATGGCTTGGTGAGTACGCCTGACGAAAAAAATCGGGGTAGCAAATGGAGATGGCACTCGTAGCCCAGCCCCAGCCAGACGGCAGGGCGCAGGAGAGACTATCAAGGTAGCGAGTTGTGGCCTGGCTCTGGGAAAAGGCTACCCCCACACGCAAGGGGTGTGGAAAAAAACAAGGACCAATCTACAAGCTGTCAGGCTGATTTACGGCCCTAGGATATGCAGATGAGCAAAAGACAAAGTAGTGATTTATGGCCAGCCGAGGATTTATGGCTGATGCTTTATGATGCCCGTGCAGAATGATTTATGACAACAGAATGATGACAGATTTGTGACAGAATGATTTATGACATCCCGATGATTTATGACCATAATTTATGGTGGCTTATTTATGATGCTCTGGCAGAGCGATTTATGACAACAAAATGATGACAGATTTGTGATTGAATGATTCCCGATGATTTATGACCCATGATTTATGATGTCCAAATGACACTGAGTGATAACCAATTGTGATAATGTATGATAATGATTTATGACGCCGGCCCGAGGAGGTGTCCAGGGCAGTTGTACAACTATGACGTATGTAATGAGTAATAAAACTGCAGCCAACAACGACCACAAAAACAATGACTGTTGACTGTGTGTAGTAATACAGATGCACAGGTATGGTACAGTGCCTGGAATGGGCGCAATGCAGCTGTTAATGGAATGTTTGAGGCTCTCGCCAGACTCGAACCAGGTTCCCCAGCTTTAAAGTCGGCAACTCTGGTCATTATGCCACATCCCCTTCCTCGTCCCTTGCACACAAGCACTTCTTACAGGAAGCTATCTTTCCTAGCCCCTCCTGCTTTGTAGCGGTCTCTTAACCGCTTCAGCGCGGCGCAGATTCCTGCGCTGTGCTGAACGTTCCATTGAGCCAATGGAACGATGACGGAACGGTTCTGTCATGAGCACAGCTCAACCGTCGCTCATGACGGAACCGTTCTGTCATAAGCATGGAAGGGGTTAATCTCCAGTTCCCGCTGTCCCTTGTTTACTAACTTCGAGCCATATATAACAAATGTATCCTCCCTTTTCCTGGATATCATGTAAAATCAATGTCTAGCTTATGTGCCTACATCCAGAGTATTTACTTACTGAAAAATCCGTACAGTGCTAAGGGCTCACAAGGGGTATGGAAGTGCTATACTTCTAGAATAATATTGGCATAATACATCTTTGGTCTGAGATGGCTGGCGTTAAGCAGCCTTTTTTGTGACAAAAGGGCGAGACTGAAAACAACTATTGAAATGACCTCTTCCTCTCGATGTGTAAACCAATGACATAATCTTTTTAAAGTTTCTAACAAGTATTTTTTGTAAATTTCTGCTTTCAAGCAACTGTTCCCTATCTTTTATTGTCTTTGAGTGTATTCATAACTCTTGGGTTTCGGGGAAAAAAAACTTTTTATTAGAGCTTTTAATTTTGTGTAATGCACATCCTCTGTGAGTCTGCGAGGAGGGAGATCTCATTCTGCCCTTATTTGTTTTGATATGCTGAATTTGGGCGAAAAGCAGCATGTTTGGCGTTTCCCGGCTGTTATCTGTTTTCTGAAGCATATCTCTACCTCAGTATATTTTTCCGCAACACAGCTGGAATTAAGACCCAATGACAATGTTCACATGCATGCTCAGATGGGGAAACTACTACTAAAAGAAGAGGTGATGCATTCAATGCCTATAAGCAGTTCACACGAATAATAATAATCTATCTATTTACATAAGAAAAGCTAATCCTTTGTTAAAAATGGTGCAAAATGTTTTGTCTTATTCTATCTGCTTACTTGATTGAAAACGAAAATAACGGATGCATTCCCTCCATTTCTTACAAAGTAAATATAGCGAGGCAAATCCTATTTGCTCCATTTCATATCACATAAGTAGCAATAATGGACTAAATTGATTCTGTCCTTCCTTTTGGCCGATATAAAAGTTGTATTTAATTTAGCAATTAAGTTCTTATCTGCAGAACGGTGACATGTATTTTAATCTAGTTCAATCATTTTACAACCGTCGCGTGATCCTTGGAGAATCACTTCCACATTTTGTGCCTCAGGTCCCTTACTCCATTTTCCTAAATTAGTGGAAACAACGAAAATAAGCTACAACATGATGTAGTAAAATAAAAGAATATATTGTGACTGTAGATGGTACAGAAATGCGGCAGAATCATTTAAGGAATTAGTCGCACCACAAATCTGCACTTGATCGATTAGGCTGCAGTAAAAAGCACCCAAGAAGTGTGGCGAGTGGATTCTTTTATCCTGTGGCATATGTACTAAAGCTAACAAACATCTCTGAAAAGCCACACTGTAGATGTTCAGCTGAGGGAAAGGATCTTTAGAGGGGTCTGCCTACAAATCTTACAGAACCATCCATTATAAGATATGAAAGGATGACAACTCGCCACTCTAGATTGTCACCTTGGCTTCCTGGCTACACTTTGATTTTTGAGCCCATAATTTAAAATTTTGAAACCTACGCTTTACCAAAAAGTGAGAACTAAATGAAATTAACACACCTCTCAGGGCTGTTTGGCAGTCTCTTTCACAAATTTCCTTTCCCCCCTGTCTGGCTGCTATATCTTTTCTGTCCCAATATTATTTTGTTTATGTTTCTGAGCCTGACGTAAGTCATTTTTCCTGTCTGCCTGGAGCCAGATTCCCAGGGCTTAAATCTCTTGCGATACTTTGCTATCGACTTTCCTGTAATTTGTTTTTCTTCCGACTTCTTGTCTCTTTCATCTGTCTAACAGAAATAAGTTACAACATGGTGCCAAGCACATGGGCCCAGAGTTTGCAAATACTGTGGATAGGCATAGGGTTGGCTTTCACCAGAGATCAGTGTTATAAATCTACATATGCATCATGATATGTGATCAGATAGAGCAGTGTTGAGAAGCTGTGCTTTGGTCTCTTCTGTGTTCCAAAAATTACTATGATTCTGTAGGACGGGCTGCATTTGCAGAACCCCAGCAGTAGGCTGGCTGTAGCTAAGTTTGGCAATTTTTCCTGGCCAAATAATATATGCAATCAAACAACAAAAGAGTGATCAAGGGTGTGGTTTGTCAATTATTTAACGGTAGTGATTCCTCAAAGGGATAAGCACACAAAGATACCAGAATGAGAACGAGGGTGGAGAAGGGTTAGTGAGGGGGGATATACCAGGATTAGTATGAAGAACCCTCACTCGTCGACCATTATTTAGACACACCAAGGACTCTAATGGTTCAAACTTACAACCGTTTGGCGTCCGCTACACTGTTTTTAACGAATACAGTCTAGTCTCAAATTAAAAAGTTTTTCGAGACACTGACTGTTTTCTTTTAACATCACCCAACCACTCCCTTTTTTTGCACCGCTCAAAACCACAAAAAAACAGCTCCGCTGTAACATCAGGCGTTGAAGCACACCAGGCAGACATTCGGTCTACCCGGTGGGAACCCCATGATGAAGCATGTCACCGACCATGTCGGTGAGTGAGGGTTCTTCATACTAATCCTGGTATATCCCCCCTCACTAACCCTTCTCCACCCTCGTTCTCATTCTGGTATCTTTGTAAGCTTATCCCTTTGAGGAATCACTACCGTTAAATAATTGTCAAAGCACACCCTTGATCACTCTTTTGTTGTTTGATTGTATTTAGCCGGGGTTAAAGAGTGGTTCTTTACCCTCACTCTCTTGTTGTTTTAGCGCAAATAATATATACATCACAAATAAATGGACAGGCATGTCCGTCAGTACTAATCAACAGTAATAATCAAGTGTTGACCTGTGAAACCTAATGACTAGCTGAAATGTTGGGCTTGGATGGTGCTATAACAATACTTCAGTAAAGACCTCCCACTCTGCTGCCACTAAATCCTTTAAGCCCCAGAAACTAAAGTTAAATACACTACTTTCACATCAGTGTATTTCTTCTCTTGGTTTATGAATAGTGTCCTTATCTGCACACAGTTTGTTTTCTCCTGAACTGGCAGAACATTAACACATTGTTGAGTCCAGGAGATTACAGAGATTCTGTGCATTGCTCAGCTTCCTGCCACGGCCTGGAATGGTGGGGACGACAGACGGCTGTCCATTGGCTGCTTCTCTGGTCTCATCGGTAATTTCTCATTCTAAGTCCTCTAGGCAGTGCTTCAGCTGCATCTTTAGTTCTGTCACAATTCCTCATTCAATGTCTTCTAGACAGTGCTGCTAGCTGAATCTCAGCAATTCTTCATTATAAGTCCTCTACACAGTGCTGCTACTTACTTCTCTGATCTCATCGATAATTCCTCTTTGTAAATCCTCTAGACAGTGCTGCAGCTGCTTCCCTGGTGCCAGCGGTAATTCCTCATTCTAAGTACTCTAGACAGTGCTGCAGCTGCTTCTCTGGTCCCAGTGGCAATTCCACATTCTAAGTCCTCTAGGCAGTGCTGCAGCTGTGTCTCTGTTCATACATCCACCACACTCCAAACCAAAACACATGGGTAAAAGACATTGCCATTTAGTACGCCAATAGCATTAACTTAAAAAATGTGAGACCTATTGCATTTGCAATGCAATTGGTCTTGCATTTGCTGGAGTTGGAGCTATTGGCATTATAAATGACAAATGCCTTTTATTTATGTGTTTTGAAAACCTGCAAGCGGTGCGTAAACACGTACTTTGTACTTATAGTTGTTGCTTACGAAAAGCAGGGCTGGCAGTAACTGGGCCTTTTTTACTGCCAGCCTTGCTTCTGGTAAGCAAGGACTATCAGTACAAAGTGTGTGTTTACACACCGCTTGCAGGTTTTCAAAACACATAAATAAAAGGCATTGCCATTTACAATGCCAATAGCTTCAACTCCAGCAAATAAGAGGCCTATTGCTTTGCAAATGCTTCTTTATTTTTACTGTCCTTCACTGCCTGGATTTACCTGACGGTGATGGACAACAAAAGAAATCAATCTGCCCCCACTCTACATTGGGAGGATGGTCAGATGGCTTACCTAGAACGCCCTGTACTCAGTCGGGTCACCAGAGGAGTACGTCAGCGACGAAGCAGGAGTAGGCTCCTTCGTTGACATGCTATAGGTCTGTCCACCTCTAACCGGATAGGTTGACTCTGAGATGGGCAGAGGGTACTGCTCCATCCCTGTTGAGATGGAGTAACCTCTCCATCAACTTCAAAATCAGCCCCTTTGACTTAATAGTCATCTTAAAAAATTGGCCGACAGCTTAATAGGACAGAGCAGAAGACAGCACTTGTAAATGTACAAAATCTCCTTAAATAATCAGTGAATCTTACCATGTGCAATATTGGAACAATATCCTTTACTCATGATTGTCTGTGTAAATCACAAAAAACAAAATGCTTCACAGTGTGCATGGGTAGGATATCAGAGGGGCATAGCTCTGTTATTTTACCAGCTTCAAATTCCTTATGAAATGATAACAGTTGGTGAACAATACCCACTCTAAAACTAAATAAAAGATTCCGTTTGGTAAAAACGAAATCCAAAGAAGGATGCAAACCAGGAGTAAACATTATTTAAATAAAGTACGTGACTGATGACGACAAGTTCAGCACCCTTCTATGCATGACTATTCTCACCATAAATGTTATTTTACACCAAGTTTGTCACAGTGGCTAATATTCTATAGGCTATCAAACAGTTCAGGATGACCAAAGTTGGAGTAAACATTCCTGATGTAATTTAGCCAGTCAGTGGAGTACCAAGGTCAGGTGGTACCCGATGCGGAAAATTTCTTGTCAACCCGGCTTGACAAAATGGCAAAAATATGTATTTAAAACATATATTTGTGCCATTTTGGCAAGCCAGGGGTGACAAGTGTCATCACTGAGGTGGCTGACAAAATGGCAAACATATGTGTTTAAAACACATATGTTTGCCATTTTGTCACCCCCCTCAGTGATGACACCCGGGGTAGCCCGCACCCACCTCACCCCCTTCCTACGCCCCTGTAGTCAGTTGATCTTTCCTTGAGCCTCCAAATCGACGCAATAACAAATCATATCCTGAGTCAATTTTATAACACCCTCCCCCCCAAATAATTGCTACCCAATTTCATGTGACAGGTATAACCTAAGGTTTTATGAAATGTTGATTGTGATTTATTTATCTAGTTTGATGATTGTATTTTTGTGTTGTACGTATTGTTTTGTATTTTTTTTTTAACCAAACAAAACTATTGACTGATTGAACTCCAAATCATTTATATAGTGTACTTTCTGTTTTTCTGTGGCCTGTCCTCATTATGCTTGACTGCAGGATGGCATGACCATCAGCCATGCTCTTAAGGACATATTTTATACCATGACCCTAATATCCATGCCCTGTGGGTACTGCACACAGTGCCTAGCTAAACCTTTTCACCCTGCATACAGTAAATTTGAACAAGCCAATCGCCCTTACCATTTACCTTCTAGATATAGCCTGTTGTAAGCTGTTCATGACCTCAAACAATGTGTTATGCCCAAGTGCTCTCACCTTTGTCCATGCCCTGTAGAAACTAGGAACAAAATTGGCTTAGTCTAGAAACCCACAGAGAAAAACAAACAATTATGGATGGAATGCTTGAATGAATCTTGACCACTGACGATTTCTTGGGAAAGCTTCCATTCTATTGCTGCAAGCTCTTTGTACATACGTTGCCTTATAAATAGCATTCCTGTTTCCACAAACCAATTAGTGTGCAATTTGTGCATACTAATTTTTTAACAGAGTCAGGCCACATATGACAACACTCAATTTTTATATAATCTTTCCTTGATTTTCCAGTTATTGTTTCCTGATCAATGCAAACAGGGAGATAAATATATCCACACTGGAATTACAACTGATAACTCTAAATAGAAAGGTTAATTCCCATCAAGCAGCTGTCCTTAATATTACACCTATGACTATTTCAGAAGGAGGTTTGGGGCAAATGAATCGAAACAAATTGCATGACCTCAAAGGTCACACAATAGTCATTACTTTTCAAATGAGTTTAAGCAAATTCTCTGAATACATAACTACTTTTTACATACACAGGTAAGCTAGTATGCTATTTCTAGCAGGCATGACAGGCTCCAGAAGATGTTCAAAACACTTTCTTTAAAAATCTTGCTCTGCCTTACCTTTATTGTTTCAGGACTTGTCACCAGAACTGAAATATTATGTAATAAGTTCAAACGTACAACATGACCATACTTTTCACTCCTATTAGGAAAAGGAAACATAAAATATGACTGTTAACAGCACCATTCAGATTAAACCTATGATCGTACAGTGTGTGAAGTACATATACACCAATAACATAATTACTGCTGACTGGTTCCGGGTAGTCTATCCCAATCATCCCCAATCTAAGCAGGTGCATGTATACACACATTCCTTTACCCACTGTAGAAAGTGGTGCTGCATGTTGAAGGGGAGCATCTGTTCTTGAAAACTCAGAACACATATTTCAAACGTTCAGTATTTCTCGAAGGGTAAATGTTGCTGTATTATTCTTGGATTAGTGCCAGCACAGCTCCCAGGAACTAACCCTGATCTCCAGAAACCAAATGAACAGTTCTACTGAGCAGGTGCCTGCTGCAGGTAATCAAAGGGGTGGGGTTGTACACAGCTGGGAAGACCACCATAGTTGCCCCTAATGAATGCTGGTACATGTAGTCACAAAGTGCTTACTCACTGTAGAAAAGAGGTCACATACATGTAACCCATAAAACGGGACTGACTGAAATGCAGCTTACAAAGTGTATGGGAAACCAAAAGGGTCCGGGGCAAGATTTTATTTACTTTTGCAACAACATGCACTATAAAAAGTTTTAACGGGTAATAACATATTGTTCAATATGGCCATTCAGGGGTTGTGGTAGAATAATAAATCAACAGGACAATTCATCAAAGCTCCCATAGTGCTCCATAAAAGAGAGGGGACGTTTGCATAACGTGTTCTACTTTTTCCATGGTAATGGAAAAATCCTCTCTACCACAGTGATTCGGAGAAATGGGAGAGAGTAAGGAGGAGGTTAGAAAAGACAGAACCCCTGTATTCCCCTTTAATAATGGTGTTCTATCTTACAAGACCTTAATTTGCATAGTCTCCTCAGTAAACTAGCATTGCCATAGCCAACAGGTCTCGACTTTGGGACCTTATAAGTATTTAGCCATAGAGCACAATATCCTGGTGCTACAACAATTACTGATACTTCACATGCCACCGGTGAACGGCCACAAACACACACCCAAGGATGGGCTTCTGTGCTATTTAATGAACATATGATAAAGACTTTACCCAATTAAAAAAAGTGTATTTCTTTAATAAAGAAGCTTTGACACTAATAGAGAAGTACTTATTTAAAGTGTTATTTTTGTACAACAGACTGTGTTTTTTATATATCTCGAATTGCTTTATACGTGATAATGAAGACAAAAAGAGTTAAGTGAAATAAGATAACAGAGGCACATTAAACCATGACATATTAAATACCCCAATCTCTAAAGCTTTAAAAAATGAAAAATCACATTGATTAAGCTCTATAAAAAATGCTTTCAAGTGCCTCCTACTCGACCAGTGTGCAGAAATAACAGCGACTTGCCTTGCTTCTGAGACGTGCCATTATTCTTCCACTCAAAGTAATGTAACAGTGATGGCTCTCTCGCTTTCAAATTACAGAAGTGCAGGTACTTAATTGTGGTAGCGCTCTAGTGTTCCTGTGCCGGAACAGGAAGAGGAGCGCAGGAAGCGGAAGGCGGCCATCTTGTGATCAGCGCCGACCGCGTAAGAGCCAGGAGCATTCTCCCGGCGCTCCGGGAAATAAAGGAAAGTAGTTAACAGTAACCAGTGTCCCCATCATTATTACAATGGCGACGAGAGTGGGATTATAGACCCCACGCACAGCGCATGACGTGCGCAGCCCCGTGGGTCTGAAAAAAAAAAATACGAAAAAAAAAAATACATTACATTACTTTCATCCGGAGCGTGGCAGAGGAGCAAAGGGACCCAAGAGAAAAAAAAAAAACGGCCGATAAGCACAGGCCAGAGCGACGCACCTCAAGCAGTAGGGTGTCTGCATGAAAATGATAGGGTAAATAGCCTACCCACCCGGCTGTGTTGCAACCAAGGCGCCTAACCACCACAACACCTCCACGTGGTGCACAACGTTCCTGAGCAGTGCAACAAGGGTCCGGCAACCTGGCGGAGCAGCTGACAGGCGGAGAGGGGCCAAGCTCGACAAAACCGACCGGTAAGGAGAGGTTGCAGGGCACACCAAGCTCCTCGGTGGGAGACAAGGAAAGGGACAGCGACAGTGATCACAGTGCAGGTGACACTACAGTACAGCACACACCGGGGAGTCCGCCTGGTCGAACGAACCCCGATCCAGCGAACAGGAGAGGCGCAGCCAAAATGGCGGTCCACTCGTCTTCCCTCACTCAAATGGTGCCATTCCTGACCAAATGCAGGGAACCGGAAATGAAGTGGGAGGACTGGAAAAGGTACTTCTTAAACTATCTCGAGGCCCTGGAAGAAGAAGGAGACACGCCATTCATGAGTAAGCGACGAAAAAAGATACTGTTACACAACTTGGGCCCGGAAGGGATCAGAGTTTACGACACCATAGTCAAAGCCGAGAGAGGTGCCACCGACACAGATATCTTCAGTCATGCCATTGCGGACCTCGACGCACACTACAGGCCGGTCGTGTGCGTCGCGATAGACAGATTTAATTTCTTTCAAAGAAAGCAAAGGAATGGAGAGACGGTGGATGAGTATGTCGTCGCATTACAGAAATTGGCCCTTACATGCAAGTTTGACACGCTGCATGACGACCTGATTAGGGACCAAATAATCATGCACACATCCAGGAGAAACTATGGGTGAATGGAGACGCCCCCCTCAAAGAAATATGGGCGATGGTCAAGAAGGCAGAATTGTCGAGACGTTGCGCGCAAGCAGCCAAGAAAGAAGCAGGCGGGACCCAATCAGTATGCAAGATTATGACGCCACCAAGGGATGAACGGCCGAGACAGAGAGACCAGCAAAGATACCAAGACAGACGACGACCAAACAACAACAGCAACACCCACATGGACAACAGGACAAATAACAGCGGCAAGCGGAGCTGTTACAGATGTGGCGGTACGTCGCACCTTGGGAACGACAAAGCGTGCCCAGCATTCAGAGCAAAATGTTCATACTGCAATGTGTTTGGTCACTACGAGAAGGTATGTCGCCGAAAACCTAGAGGAGCAACGGTTAGATTTGTGGATCAAGAACAAGATGAGGACGCAGACGGCCAAGAAGACGCGGAGGACCAAGTAGAGTTCCTGTATATAGACGCCCAAGTGTTGGAAATGGAAGGAGAGGGTATGGACAAACCCAGACTGAATATGCACATCGGCGGGATACCATTGGAAATGATAGCAGACAGTGGGGCACCCATCTCGATCATACAACGACAAGTTTGGGAAGAGAAGTTTGCATCTAAGATCGAGGAAACACTGCACCCTATGGATTTGAGGCCGGTCACGTACACAGGACAGAGAATTCCCATGTTGGGGTATTGCCCCCTCTTATTCGAGTTCAGAGGTCGCCACGCCAACTGCAAGCTTTACATAGCAGAGAAAGGCCCATCAGTTTTGAGCTGGAAGGACCAAGGAGCTCTAGGGATACAACTCAACCCAGGGGGCATTGAAAAGATATTGCTGATGGATATGGAAGCTACAGACGAAGTGGAGTCATGGCGAAGAGCGTACCCCAAGGTATTCAATGGTCAAATAGGGGAATTGGCGAAATACAAACACCTCATAAAGCTGAAAGAAGGAGCAAAACCAGTGGTACATAAGGTGAGGAACATCCCGTTTCGCAGCAGGGAAGCAGTACAACTGGAATTGGACAGGCTGGAAAAGGAAGGAGTAATCAGAGCCATAGAGAGTGCAGAGTGGCTTTCACCGCTGGTAGTAGCTCAGAAGCCAAATGGAAAGGTGAGGCTGTGTGTCGACTTGAGGGAACTGAACAAAAACATTGTGATCAACAAGTTTCCCTTACCACGCATCAATGAGATGCTAGCCAAGACTAAGGACATCAAATGGTTCTCCACCGTGGATTTGTCATCTGCCTACCACCAGGTACGACTACATTCTTCGTGCTGCCACCTCACGTCCTTCATCACGCCCTTCGGCTGTTACGAATTCATGAGAATGCCATTCGGACTAGCATCTGCAGCGGCGGTCTTCCAGAAGCTAATGCACAAGTTGCTGAAGAATGTGAAGGATGTGCAGTTTTTCCAAGACGACATCCTAGTGATGGGAAAGACAAAACAGGACCATAATGAGAAGCTTCACAAAGTATTGAAGACGCTCCAGGAGAACGGATTGACGGCAGAATGGACCAAATGCAAGCTCGGGGTACAATCAGTAACGTACCTGGGCCACGAAGTGGGCGAAAACGGGATCAGGCCTAAAAGTGCGAATATGAAAGCCATACAAGATGCCCCCACGCCCAGCAAGAAAGAAGACGTTCGGTCGTTTCTGGGAATGGCCGAGTACTACAGTAAATTTGTTCCCCACTTTGCCACGAAAACGCATCTCCTGCGCCAGCTCCTCAAAGAGAAGAACAAATTTGTGTGGAGCCAGGAAGAACAGGTGGAGTTCGAGGTCCTAAAGCAAGAACTGAGTACCGCCATTCCCCTGAAGGGATTCGACCCAGGGGCAGAGTCCATCCTTACCACGGATGCCAGTGACCGGGGCCTAGGGGCGGTCCTAATGCAGAAGTCGGAAAATGGAGAAACTGCGACGGTCAGCTTCGCCTCGAGGTCCCTCGCGCCCAACGAGGAGAAGTACAGCGTAATAGAGAAGGAGATGCTAGCAGTGGTATGGGCGATGGAAAGATTCAGGCAATACTTATGGGGGGCGAAGTTCTTAGTGAGAACGGACCACAAGCCGTTGGTCCGCATACTTACGTCAAGCGGTCATGCCCACGCGACCCCTAGAATTGCCAAGATGACCCTTAGACTGTTGGATTTTGTGTACGAGGTGGAACACATTCCGGGTCCACAGAACAAAGTGGCGGATTTCCTGAGCAGAGCTGCAGCGATGGAAGGAACGGATGGCAGCGAGAAACAAAAGTGGGACGAGTACGTGGTAGCCACCATCCAGGATACTGAAGAGGTGATCAGTGCCCAAGAGTGGGAAGAAGCATACAAGGAAGACACCGACCTCGAGGCCATCAAAGGATACGTAGTCCACGGGTGGCCTGAAAAACGACACCTCAAAGAGGAACTGAGAAAGTACTGGGAAGTAAGGGATGAACTATCGCTTGCGGAGAACCCTACATTCTTGCTTAGAGGCGACAAAGTGATTCCCCCACGAGGCATTATGGAGCACCTAATGAACATACTGCACGAAGGACACCAGGGCATCACCAAGACCAAAGCTCGGGCCAGACAAGCATACTGGTGGCCAGCCATTGATGCGCAGGTAGAACGACATGTGCGGCAATGTGAGTCATGTGCCAAGGCGGATAAATCACAGAGCATGTTGAGGCCCCCGTTGGGAAAATTTCCGGTGCCGGATGGACCTTGGGAAATGGTTTCAGTGGACATCATGGGCCCCGTTCTCAACAAAGAAGGGACACAGAAGAACGTAGTGGTCCTCATTGACAAATATTCCAAGTGGCCGGAGGTGGAGATCATGGAGAATGTGGACACTGATGCGGTGGTACGATTCTTACAAACCACGTTTGTCAGGGAAGGCATTCCGAAAATTATCACGTGTGATAATGGACCGCAGTTCACATCAGCTAATGCCTGCCATAATAAGCAATGCCACTATAGGAACTTAACCTGGGGCTTTACTGCTCTTCAACGTTTGTACCATCGATGAACTAGAAACTCGAGGCTCACTAATTAAAATAATTAATTCTGAGAAAACATGATTAAAGCATCCCTCCCCTTAGGTACTTCAAGTAAACATGGTGGGCTAATGACTCGTCCATTTTTGGGTTGCGAACTCAAAAACAACAAAGGGAACGTTCTACTGCCAGATGGTGCTGTCACTAGCAGCTTTTGTTGTGCTTTGAGGCGTCAGATGGCTCACTCAATTCACTGTTATTCTGGCCTTCAGAACGGCAATCTATAGAAGGGCATAGTATTCATTGGGAGCCCAGGGTGGGTGTTTTCCGTTTTCCTGGGAGGTGGGATATTACTGCAGTAAACGGGCTTCCCAAGACTGATGAGTTTGCTCACGATGCTGCTGGGATAACATCCATCTCTGATTTAAGCAGTCTTGTGCCACTGCTTGTCTGATGTGCTCATGCTACCCATCTCAAGGTGCAGATCAATGGTCTCCCCTGGGCTCACCTTGAACATGAGCCCTAGCAGAAAGACCATAGCCAGGCACGACACAATGTCTGTGTGGTTCTACATAATAAACTCATGACTGAGCATAGGCCGGTATTTGTTGGTCTTTCTTGCGGATGGACAATGTGCTGCTGGCAGAAGCCTGGCTGCAGCAGAGGCTCCTTTGCTGCTGTGTGCTTCAACTCCTTTCTTTCTTCTTCTTCTCCTCCTCCCACTATACTGGAGCTCCGACTAACATCACGTCTGCACTAGAAGTAACTCTCTCGTTCCTGCCATTCTTCTCTCAGCCACAACTAGGAGCAAAGGGGAGCCAGAGCCGCCAATCCAGCCAGAAGGAGAATGTACAGGCCACAAGAGAGTGAAAAATATGAGCACAGTATTCACAGATGACGAGGATGTTCTTCTTGACAGAGTTGTAATAAACAGCAGGCATCTTAAAATAGAAAACTTAAGCTTCAATCCAAGGAGCAGTTAATAAAAAAATAGAATTTGGTGAAAATTTTAAAGGAGTATTCGATACCAAAAATAGGGTTGGGCGATGAATTCTGCTCCTCTGGGGGAGTTCGCAGAGTTTTGGCCACTTCGCACTCTGCACAGAGTTCTGATAAACTCTGCAAAGTGACGCAGAGCAGAGTTTTTTCTCTCGAGCAGTTCGTCATCAGTAAGTTGCTGAGTGCGCGTGCGAAAAAATCACACGGAGGGATTTCTCATTGTGGGCGGGTCGCGGCATGTGGTGACTGCTCATGTTGAGAAATTTGCCATTCACTTTGAAGAAGCTGCCGTTCAAGTAGAATGTCAACTTGAGTGGCAGAAAGCAGCAGCGCCCTCTGAAGCAAGGCGTAGTGCAGTTCATGCTGATTTTAAAGTGAGGGACAAACTCCCAGCGCTAAAAACCATTGCCAGCAGCACAACTGAACTCCGCTGAGCGCGGCAGAGTATTTCTGACACTTCGCAGACTCCACCCACGCTTAACCAAAAATAAAAATAAATCACAAGAACAAGTGGGTTGGTAACATTGATCGCATACCTTGAAATACAATTCAATACCGTACAGTGCAAAAACGCAGTACTTTATCACATTCATTGTCGGCAGTCCCATAGAAACCTAATTAATATTCTTTTTTCATTTTGAGAAAATATATGATGCTGATGTTCTAAAATGGCTAAAGCGCTGTGTTGCTCAAAGGAGAAATGTTAATGTTGCTGACTATAGTCACATTTTTGTTTCCCTTGGGATAGAGAGAAAACAAAGACTTTTGTATCCTTCAGTTTCAAATCAATGGCACTTTAAACAGGAAGTAAACCTTAGGCAGTCAACCACTGACAAAGCAATGGAGTGATAGGTGTGGAAAGGATGTGTTTTTTTTTCATTTTGATAAAATATAAGATGCCAATGTTCTTAAATGGCTGAAGCGCCTTGTTGCTCTCACAAAAAAAGTTGGTGTTGCCAACTATAATCCCTTTTTTGTTTCCCTCAGGATAGAGAGAAAATTAAGGCTCTTGTATAGTTTCAAATCAATGCTGCTTTAAACAGGAAGTAAACCTTAAGCGCTCACCCGCTGAACAAACAACGGAGTGGGAGGTGTGGGAAGGATGGCAGCAACAACAGGGGAAGGAGGGGCGGGGATTTAGATGCAATAAAATAGGGGCGCCAAAGCTTAACAGGCACTCGCATTTGTAACACAAGCAGTAATGAAATAAAAAAATAATCCGCCAAACGAAGAGTTAAACAACCCATGTGTATAGATACAGTACTTCGTCTGTGCTCCGTGGAAGGAAACCAAAGAGAAAAAGGAGGGACAAAGAGGAAGTACTGACCACTAGCAAGCAAGAAATTTTAAATGACACTGAAACAATCAAATGAAAAGCAGTGGGTGGGCCGCACGTTAATAGGGCGAATTTAGCATGTCTCAAAGAGACAGCACATGTGCTGCCTAGGCTTGACCTAAAAAGATTCTAGTCGTGCAGACCCTGGTAAACGTTTCTGGAGTTCTCTGAACTGAATGGCAAGGTAATGAGCCCAGGGCACAGAGACCAAGAGCGCTTCAATCACTTTAAGCAGTCAGCTTCCCATTTGCACATTACAGACTTCATTTCACCATTCACCAAACCCTTCTGGAAATGGTAGTAGGAGTGGTGTGTGTTGGGAAAGCTGAAAGGTGGAAGGGGGACCTACTCGCCATTCTCATTGATGGTGATAGGTAAGTGAGGGGACATTGCCTTAACCAAGTGTAGGGTAGGAAATAGGTCTGTCAATATAAGCTTCCAGGAAATTTTGTATGGGCATCATCACCAGGTTGTCATATAGGTGTGAGATCACGGTGCATCACCTCTGGGCTCAGAACATTAGTAGGGCAGGAGGGTGATGTAAGAACTTTGCATGGCAACAAAAGAAAACGACACTCTATTGGCAATACATAATAAACAATATTTGTGTACAGTATACTATGAATCATATGAGGCTTTTTTATTAATCCTAAACAGCTCTGCGTGTCTAGTATTGCTTTTCTGTTCTTCTTCTCTGTTCCCTTTTGCCCCTCCCTCCATCTCTGTTCACTCCATGTCCTTTTGTATCTCCCACTTGCCCCATCTTCTTCTCCTCAGCGCTCCTCATTTACCCCCTACACCAACCTTGCATATGTGCCTTGTTTGCTTTTTCTTTCCCTAGACCACTTTTTCCTCTGCAGCTTTTTATAAGTGGTTCCAGGATAGACCGTTATTTTTTTAATTTCAGAGAAACAATAGGCAAGTACATGAAGGCTCTCTAACCATCCTCTTTTTGTTTCATGTCCAAAGAAGGTGGGTTGGCAAAGCAACATTGATTATAGTTATTTATTTATTTCTTTTATAGAAATTGAATGATGACTAAAAGGACGGTTCTTTTGCCATTCGGCTTTTTTTGAAATAGAAACAAAAACAGGGCTGCATCGAAAGTTAGGTAGCCTTCAATACACCTTTCCATTTTCGTTGGCTTTGATGTGCTTACGCTGCATTTGTTAGCAGTAAACATAGACGTATTGGCTTTGCCAATGCTTAATTTATATTTTCATTGTTAGGATGGTGTATGAGAGAATGAGGGATTTCTGGGCAATATGGCTATCCATTATCAAGCCATAAGCTAAGGTAAACCTAGTTTGTGGTACAATATCTTCAGAGAATCTATAAAATGTATCAGGTCCGAGAGGTAAAAAACATATTTTTTCTCATCACTTTGGGATTCCATTTCTTTTTTCTCAAAACTTTTCCCTCCCTGATTTCTTAAGAGTTAATTCCAGGCTCTGCCACAGAGTAAGATTGAAAGAATCGGTTTGGCTTAGGATCACCTGATTTAGAGGTAGTACCAATTGTAGCATGAAGACACTGTGTCTTTATTTCTGATCTAACCTGCAAGGAAATTACTTTTTTGGTAGGTCTCCCCCTACAATGTTAACTTCTGATTGTCCTACCTATGCGACTGAAGGAGTCACTCATGTCTGATACTCAATCAATATGCAAACCGTCTTGAATGTTAGCATGCACAAATCTCACCACTCTCCCAGTCCACATTCCCGACTGAGAATAAAATAACAAATAATTGCAAAAATAAAAAACAAAAACAAACTGAGAATGACAGTCCATATTCTCTCTCTAAACTGATAGTCCATATTCTCTCTCTAAACTAAATATTTACCCAAACCGTCCCTGGGAATTGAGAATGGCAAAGTGTCAGATTATGGTGTTGACTCAATTCAAGATCCCTGGGTGCATTGACAGAGGAGTTTGTGGTCTGTTTTAGGGCTTTGTTAGTATCCCTTTCATTTCTTGCACTGGAAATAGCTAATTTATTTGTTCTGAAACTAGTAGTTTAAAAGATTCTACCACACCATCCTTAACATCTTTATTCTGTGGATTCTCAATTCCTACCTACTCTAATTTTAATCTCATTGCTCGTTGGCATTCTTTAAGGCTCTTAAGCAATTGGCCATTTTCTGTTATGATAGTTTCCTGGCCTTGTAAATTACCTTCGGCCACTGGATTGCGGGAGCAGTCGAGGATTTCAAACTCAGTGTTACCAAACAATTACATGTAGCTTTCGCCTTTTCCTAAATACTATTTTATTCACGGTAATAATAACGTGTTTGATTGTCCTCTGACATGACCTTACTGCTACCACCTTTTTAAGCACTTCTCTCTTTCGGTAGTGAGGAGAATAATATTTCTTCCACTGCTCAGCACATGAAATTGTCAATGTCCTGTTCCACCACACATTCATAACGGTTCCAATAATGGTCCTAAAACCTCATAATTCCATTCAGTCCGGACAGCTGTCAGAAAGGATAGTGAAAGGCTAGAGACTAACAAACAATGCAGCACAAGCAGGCAGTGAAGGCAGAAAACAAGACTAGTTTAATATGCTTATCAGTTTGAACAATAAGCCGTCTTAGACCGCGCTTCAGAACTACTCCCCACGTATCCTATCCAGTTGATCTATGCTCCACCTATTAGCCACGTCAAAACCTCCCACATCCCCTTTCCCCCTCCTTTCCCCACCCCGTCCCCTACTTCCACCCCCCACCCTCTACTGGTTTGAGGCAACATATACAAATGTTTATTACTGTAACCCACAGATGGCCGGTTAATCGTCTCTGAAAGCGGTCCAACTATAATCTAAGCCAGTAGGACATCCAGAGTAGAGGAGCCCCCTGGACCCTACTTCTCCCTGTGTCTCGACCGATAGACCTTATCAAACAGGTAATTGGGTATTTTTGTGACTCTCCTTGGGACCACACGATGATGGGTGTATCATGGGAAGAGTTACTAGAGTTCGTCTTGGTGGCCCACCGGTAGTACCCCTTATTGTAGGTACCTTAAAACTCTGGAGTACTCTGGAGTAGAGCTCCTAATGTCCAATATTTCTTTTGTTTGATCCAGATCTAAAGTTCTCTTCTCGGAGATCGGCGCCTACCTGCGCCTGCAGACCTCTATTCTTCCCTCACTGAGAGGAATTCGCCTCCAAGGAGGCCACGAAGTAAGTATCTTCCTCTGAGTCGGATAACTAAGTTTAGAGACCCCGGAGCTACAAGAATCCCCCCCTTTTTTATACCACCCCGGGTGCTAGGTGCTACGTACACATTTTTTAATAAGGTTTTAGGACTTGAAATAGGAAACTGTATGATGAGTTGTGTGTGTATTTTGAATTACTGTTGTTCCAGACCTGAGGAGCCCCTCTCCATCTTTGGTTGTTA
The DNA here is from genome assembly GCF_964261635.1 of Lissotriton helveticus. Lineage (NCBI taxonomy): Eukaryota > Metazoa > Chordata > Amphibia > Caudata > Salamandridae > Lissotriton > Lissotriton helveticus. Next base: position 398,507,928 of record NC_136070.1, on the reverse strand, counting down.
CACCCTATAAATATTTAAATTAAATTTGGAGCCACGGTACCATCCCAATCCATGTGGGTACCGGAATATAATATATGTGTTAAATAAAATAGTTTTATGTTTTCTCTTATCAAATGAATATTGAAATATCAGTGTACCTATACTTGTATTTTGTATTTTTAGATACTCAGTCCCCCCCTTATTGTTCCATCGTCGCCCTGATGAAGGTGTGACCCGGACGGGTCTGTACACCGAAACGCACGTCGGCATGGCTGCTGTGGGCAATCTAATTGCTTGGTCCACCCCCATCCCCGACTATTGTATATTGCTCCAATACTTTTTTTCCTCCTTGAAGTATCTATGTGATGGCGACCTGATATTAGTTTGAATGTTGCCTGGTTGTACATTGAAAGAATGAGCTGGATGAGTGTCTTGTGAGTTTGAGCTGGTATGAGTTTGTGAGTGAGTATGGATTGTGTGGGACTGCTTGTCCGACAATGAACTTTTTTTGTGCAATAATGAATGCATATGTCTATATATTTTTGTAATATCTTTGTATTAAACTGTAAACCAATTCATAATGAAGAATACATTTATACAAAAAAAACTTAAATGATTGAATTCTCTGGTATCTGGATTTGAGTTGGCTATTGTGGCTCCTTTGCTATTGTAGGATCCCTTTATGAGACCTATGTAAATGTTAAAGGCAGGGTGTTCTGTTCTTCTTTTTGTGGTTCTGCTTCCCCCGCTTACCTGCCTATATCCCATCCCGCTGGGGGACCTCATTCTATGTTGTTGTTTCTTCACAGCCCTGAGCTGTGGAGGTCCGGGTGCCTATTCTAGGTTTTGGAACTACAGTGTGAGGTATGAATGCCATGTTGTATGAATGAGTCCTATAGATTTCTTGTGATACTTGTGCACCGTGGTTTCTGTCTCATACCGTGGATAGATTCTCCAGTCTCTTGACCCCTATTTTTTGTCTTGCCCCATAGTCTGTGAAGCTTTAATTGTACAAAATGGAGAGCATTAAAACCTTCGGCTTCACAGACGAAGATTTTGCTAAAATGATAGGTGCTCCTATTGATGGAAATCAACAATTCACCCTCTCTAAAGGGTTAGAGGGTAAGTGGACTAAATTATTGAATCTAAGAAAAAAAGCTAAACGAACAGAGTTCCACGCCCAGTTTATGTTGGACTACCTGAAAGCTGGAACTATCCCAATTGGACTTAGGGTCTGCAACATTCCCGGCCTCTTTGTAGAGATCAGACAGTTTCTGGAGTGGTGGGCGCTTATTTCCAACCGCTGCCCCAGGGACTCCTCAAGAGGAAAACAGAGAAATTTTGAAAAGACATCCGTATGTTCTCTCAAGAGCGGACCTACCCCTATCTATCAAGTGGGTTCTATACTGAAAATGAGGATGTGAGTGCACAAAATCAGACCCCCAGATGGGGTAACAAAAAGATCACTACTTTTTCTGACACCACGGACTCGGAAGGGGATGGGACCGAAGAATATGGTCAAGACTACGGCCAAGGGTACAACCCAACCCCGCACAATAGACGAGGTCCCTTTGAAAGAAACAACCCCCAAAATCGTTTTTTAGGGAACCGCCGGGGCAAATTCCGGCCAAGAACACGCGCTCCCCAACAGAGGAGTTACCATCAGGGTCCAGGCCAACCGCAGATGTATATACAGACCCGGCACCAGCAATACTGGAGAACATAAAAGGTATACCGATCTTTAATCTCTCCTCCCAAGAACTAGATAGTAGATTTGTGACTCTACTCTCTAGAGGGGTATCATTTGTCCCGTCAGCAAATTTTGACAAATTTGAATTTACCAAAGACTTACACCTCTTTTTTAGGAAGATCAGATTGAGAAAATTCTTTCTAGACAGAACACCACTAGAGCCTCCGGAAAATCTCTCGGGTCTGAAGCCCCCCTCAAATTTTTGTCCTACCATTGACATGTTGGGCCCAGAGGTAAGTATTTTTGAAAAAGCTGTTTCCCTGAAAATCGAAAAAATCACCAAATATGTCCCTGTTCCCTCCTCAAATCTTCCTAGACCTGAGATAGACATTCTGAATACCCTAAAGGAAGACAAACTTCTCACGATAAAACCTTGCGACAAGGGTGGTGGGATTGTCATTTTTGACACCCCCACATACATCGACAAAATGAATGCCCTTTTATCCCCCACCGAACATTATCAGAGGATCACCAAAAGTACGGAAACCGTGGTGAAATGGCACATTCTTACCCTTGTCAAATAGGCAGTGGAACTTGGACATATCTGTGAACAGGAGGCGGAATTTCTGACCCCCAGTTACACCAGGATGCCCATAATCTATGGAGTACCCAAAACACATAAAAACAGTGTTGATCCTCCGCTGAGACCTATTGTTTCCACCATAGGGGCCATGACCGAACCCCTGTCCAAATACATAGACAGGTTTTTAAAACCTCTGGTCAGTGAGCTAGAATCATTTGTGAAGGACACTGGGCACTTTATAAGCAAAATCAAAGGTATCACTTTTAACGAGGATATGGAACTACTAGTTACCCTGGATTTGAATCCTTATATTCCAACATCCCCCAAAATGGAGCCCTCCAGACTATCGAAACTATCCTGTCGACCAGACAAGATATTACCAATGCCCCTTTCATCATACAATACCTTGAGTTGGTATTGTATGAGAACTACTTTGAATTCAATAAAACTCTGTTCAAACAGATACGCGGAGTGAGTATGGGAGCAAGCTGTGCGCCCAGCATAGCTTGCCTCTATGTGGGACAATTTGAGATCACAAACATCTACAATGAGATGGCCCCCTTCCATGAAAACGTCAGGATGTGGTCTCGATTCATCGATGACCTTTTCTTCATATGGAAGGGGGACCAAGAGTCCTTGAATGAATTCTCACTCTGGCTCAATGCTGCTGATCCTAATCTAATATTCACACTCCATGCTTGTAATGTCAAAATAGAATTTCTGGACATTTGGATAGGGCATCAGTACAAACAACTAAAAGTTTCTCTTTACACAAAACCAACGGCATGGAACACACTTCTGCAATTTGGAAGTTTTCACCCACGGTGCCAAAGGGAAAGTATCCCCTTTAGTCAATTCCTTCGCATCCGGAGAAATTGTACGGATGTCAGGGACTTCTTGACTCAAGCGGACATCCTGCAAGAGAAACTAGTTTTCCGCAGCTATCCCCCCAAACTGATTAAGGATTCATTCTAAAGAGCCAGGTATTTCAACCGGGAGTCCATGTTCAATCCTACGGAATAATCTACTCAAGATCAATTGGTATGTATTACTCGACATTCCAATTTAGATCACAAACTGAGACAAACAATAAACTCCTTTTGGCACTTACTCAATCTGGGGGAGAACAGCACCCCTATACCCCGACCAATCTTCACGTTTAGAAGAAACAGGAATCTGCGGAACCTTTTGGTTAAAGGTAAATTACCAGAAATGCCTCCTGATCAACAACTGGCCATTGGCGGATGCAACCCCATCTTTGGAAACCACCGCTGTGGCAATTGCCAAGCTTGCCCCCATGCCATTATTGGTGAATCAATCACTACTACAGAATGATTCATTTCTGTAGCACGCAACAAAATCCTAACCAATTGCCGCACCAGCAAAGTTATTTACGTGATCCTGTGTCCTTGCCACATGTCCTATGTGGGCGAGACAGGCCGCTAAGTCCATATCAGAATAGGAGAGCATAAATCCAATATACGGAAGGGGAAATACTCCGCCCCTATAGTAACTCACTGGTTAGAAGTGAAACACACTGAGAAGGAACTCAAGTGGTTCATCCTAGAGAAAATCCGAGCCCAACCCGTTGTGGACCCCACCACTCTCCGCAAAAAAAGAGAAGTGTTCTGGATCTTCTACCTCAACTCTGTTAAGAGAGGATTGAATGAGGAATGTCCATGGTCTAATGCTATTGTGTAGCCATCCGCTGGGGAATGCTCTTGCTACCATCTTTTGGGGTTATGCTTTTGACTGTGTATCTATCCTGTGTCCGAACATTCTTTTGACCATTTGGACCGGGAGAGTCATAACTTTTTCTAGCGTATACCTCCCCGCCTGACCCCCGGGGGAATCGGTTTTCTTTCTTTAAAGATTTAGGCGGACACAGAATGAATCCACCTCTGAATTGTTTACATTACCATCGGGTTTATTCCGCCCCTTGACACCTGCGCTCACCTATCATCGAAGCCTAGGGGCGTGGCTACCCACGCCTCTCATGCCCCCCCTTGGACTCTCTTCCTCATCCATGAAACTATCCCTGTCCAAAATGTCCACCCCCTCCCGCGTACCACATGGGGGACTACCTAGCATAATTGCTCATGCCCTTCATCTATGGCCGCATCCCATAAAATCCCCGTTCAATATTGACGAAGAGTGTGGGAGCTCCCTCCCACGTACTACATGGGGGATTACTGGGTCTTAGTGGCCTATGCCTTTCATTTATGGCCGCATCCCATAAATTCCCCGTTCACTATTGACAAAGAGTACGGGAGCTATAAGATTGCGGAAAGCTTCAATCTCCCCCGGGGAGGTTATCCATCGTTTGGTGGAACACCAGTATCCCTCCATTCCAAGATAGCCACGGTTATTACAGACTACCGGCAGCCCATAATTTGTTTTCATGCCTGCTCACACAACGGTGAGTCCAATTAGGTGAATTCATTGACATATGTTTGAATGTGCCTGGTTGTACATTGAAAGAATGAGCTGGATGAGTGTCTTATGAGATTGAGCTGGTATGAGTTTGTGAGTGAGTATGGATTGTGTGGGACTGCTTATCCGACAATGAACTTTTTTTACCAAAAGTGCAATAATGAATGCATATGTCTCTATATATTTTTGTAATATCTTTGTATTAAACTGTAAACCAATTCATAATGAAGAATACATTTATACAAAAAAAAAACTTAAATGATTGAATTCTCTGGTATCTGGATTTGAGCTGGCTATTGTGGCTCCTTTGCTATTGTAGGATCCCTTTATGGGAACCTATGTAAATCTTAAAGGCAGGGTGTTCTGTTTTTCTTTTTGTGAACAATAAGATTTGCCAGTTTCTAAAAAGAAAGCTAATCTGTCTATTCCGTTGTAGTAGAGTGTAGAAAGGTGTGGTCCCTAGGTCATATCCAAGATGCTGGTGTTTTACAGTCTTACATGTACAAAAAGATGGCAAGTGTTTAAGCATTCGTATGTGTATGTCCATTTAACTCCTTCAAGCAAGGCTTTTAGATTAACAATGTGTAGGTGTCCAAGATAGCAAATTATGACAACTTACCATTCTAAAAACAATTGATGTATAAGCCCATCATTGTTCATCACGTTCCGTAGGCTGGGATAGTGTCCAAAAAAGAAGCTAAAAGACAAGAAAGGAAATGTATGGTTGGGAAATCACATTTTACAATACAAATAAAAGCAATACTCCAACCCCAGGGCAAACCTTAATGGATTCCAATGGCATAGTGACAATTTAAAAAGTCGAACAGAAGGAAACAAGCATTTACGATGCAATAGGTCTCGCATTTACAAAACTCTCGAAAACGCGAGTCCTATTGCATTGCAAATGGTTGTTTGCAAAAGCGCCCCATGCTGCGCTTTCACTTTAATCGCGGCTGGGCCCCTTTCCTTAGACGGGCTGGTCTAAAGAAAGGGGTGCAGTTGCCATTAACATGAAAGCACGGCATGGAGCTCTTATACAAACCAAAGTTAAAATAGAAGAAAAAGAACATAAACCAAAGGTGTGGCCGCCACTGCGGCACACCATGCTATGAGAACAAACACCAAAGCCTCTCAAGAGAGCGTGGTGAAAAGCATTTAACAAAATCGTGCTGGGAGGCTGTAATTAAAGCCTCTGGAGCACCAACACACGTAATAGGGGATGTCATCATGGGAGATTACAAATGAAGACAAGGCAGTACTAAGGAGGGACTAACAAGCCTATTAACGAATTAGAAGTCAGCATTCAAGCAAGGATCATGACACAAGCCAATAAAAAATGTTGGTGGAGAGTTGGCGGAGCTTCAAGGCTATACCTGAATACAACATGCCTCGCAGAGCACTGCATGCTTTGCTCTACTGCAAAGCTTGAGATCCTATTTTCAGAGTCCCTGTTCTCTCCAAATACTCATGTAAAATGGGAAATGGGATATCTAATTAAAGGCAGCATGATAAAAACAAGAGGTTAGATAGTGGAGTAAAGCCACAAACCTCTAAAGTAACAAGTTTCAACACACATGGCAAAAGCCAATAGGACAAGCTGCAATGTACTATCACAGAAGCACAACATGTATACATTCATGCATTTGCATTTGTTATCTCATCAAAGTCAGACCGCTAGCTTTTAGGCAAAGCTTTATTTTACGTTTAAACAGACAAAGAAACAATGGATAAGAGAAAAATTGAAAACAAAACATGGAAAATTATCCATGGGACAAACAAATTACATTTGCAAAAAAAGCCCAACCACTATGCCTGGCATTCATAGGTCAATAGTAATTTTAGATGTTACAGCAACATTTCTGGCAAAAAGTATTGCTAAGTGAGTTAGAAGAATGTGCCAATCAAACAAATAGGCTCACAATGCTCTTTGGGAGCTTTAGATTAAATCCTTGCATTGTTTATAATAGCTAAAAAATCTATTATAACAAAAACTAAGGGTGGGCAAAGCTGAACAAAAACTAACTCTGTTCATTTCAACCCAATTAATAAAACAGAAACCTCATATACGTTTGGTAAAACAACAAGTAACTCTATCTTCACATGCTAAAATGCATATATTCATCTCACAAAAGTGAAAATAAAAATATAGCAAGCAGTGAGAGAGGTGATGATTTTGGGGTCCTGCCTAACCTAGGGAGAGAAACAAGCAGATGCCTTGAACACAGAGAGAACATCATGCTGAATGATTTGGTGGCCCTATCCGCCTAGGACCACCCCAAACACACTTATGGGCAAAAATACAATCCCAACCAAAGGCCCTGCAAAATATTATGGGACGAGAGAGATTCTAGAGTGCAGTGAATAATATAGTATCCAATATCAAAACATTACTCAAGCACAGTGCTCTCCTGGCTGAGCTGAGAGCTAATTCTAAAATATTCACGGCACTCTAGAATCTCACCCCGTTGCTTGGCTTACTTCCCGATCCTGTAACCATGCCCCCTTTGATCGTCAGATACCGAAGGACTAGATACTTTGTTTCCTGCTCACCTTTGGCTTGAGTTCTCGAGCCGCGCTTTCATTGCAGACTTCATTGTTTGCAAGTTCCTGTGACTGCCTTTCAGGAATTTCTTGCCCTCAGTCGAGTGTTCTGTTTCCCTTCACGTTGCCGCTCGGCTGGAATGAGACTCTGAGGCGACGTATCACAGACTTTTCCTGAATCCTCCTGTCCACTATCCCTTCCCGCAGCATATGTATCACGGAGCTGCACATTCTTCGTCTCCCTGGCAGTCTACTTTTGCTTCCCCCGCTTCCTATCCCCATTTGTCATTCTGCTGAGCCCTCTGTTGGGGCCTTTTTACACGTCCAGCTCTATCGGTTGCTGTCGCCTGTGCTCTACCTCCACAGCTTCGATAGAGCAATTCCTCCTGGCCCCTCTTAATTCCTGGTGCTTTACGTACATAGAGGAATCCACTCTTGTGGAGGCACCAATTGTTATACCGGACTTGAGGACCTCCTCATATTTTTTGCGTCTTCCCCTCCTAGTGCAGCAACTTCTTAGTCCTAGGACAGACTACCTTTATGTTATTTTGTATTATACTGCCTAAAGTTTGCAAATAGACTCCTGCTCCTGCTGCTGCAAGGGGAGTATGAGTATATCCTCCACCCTGACGGAAGCTTATGAGGCTCTTTTGGCTGGTAAGTGGATTTATTTCTTTGAACTTGACAAGCGTTACCACAGCCTTATGCATTATGGGTCACAGCAGATTCAGTATTAATAGGTCTCTCTATTTTTTTTACAGCCCTCGTTGTGTCCTGTCTTTCTACACAAACATTGTCAGTTTCTCAAGCCAGGGAAGAGTAGTGGTCATTCTATGTATCTTCCCCCAACTCTTAGGAGACAGTTACCTGGGAAGCAGTATTTCACTATTCCTCCAGACGCTGTCTTCAGGGAGTGTGGGGAACGCATCTTCGTTCCTGTGGAATTTATCAGGGTACAGGTTTGCTATATGCCTATGGCGTGACAGGTCTCAAGTATTCTCAGGAACTGAGAACAAAAGAGCCATTTAATGGGAGGAGTTTTCAGCTCCAGTAGCAGGATGGCTTGGGATGGGGGCATTGGGCTAATTAGACTTAAAAGATAGATTGCTCATGCAAGAACAGATGTCATTGAACCTGTGCCTGCTCCTTTTCCTTTCTTGGTCAGCCAGCCTGGCTTCACTTAAATTAGATTAGGAGTAATCCTGAAAGGGAGTGTAGAACCCAGGTAGGCACACTTCTGCTGTGAACTGGGGAGCTCCACATGGGGCAAAGAAGAGTTTGGCCATGTGGATAGTGCTTTATCTGATAGTTTAATGCCACACTTCCCTGGAAGAATCCACAAGGAGGATGGGAGTGCCTAGGGGAGTAGTAGTCCTATTGGCTAGTGAGTCTTTGTTAAGATCCTTTCTTAAAAAACACAATTTAGAACACAAGACACATTAAGAGTAATTTTATTAAAGAAACTCCCCAGTGCTGTCGTTTGCCAGTAGCTTTTCATCCAACTGCGCATTACATATCATAGCATTCCATAGAATCATTTCTTATTGAGACAGTGCATTGGAGTTGTACAATTCTTGTTGAACATTAAAAGTGGCAACCCTGCCAAGAGACCTCACTTCACTGCTGGAATTGTGGAAGACAGAAGAAGGACTGCTCCAAAGCACACAAAGAGTTTTAGAGGATAGAAATGCCTATGTTCTAGTAGTATTATCAACGTAGGTATTGGGATGCACACCATGTTCAAATTATAGTTCGTAATTAGTCTCAGTTATCATCCAAGAGTGTGTGCTTATGTGTACTTACTGGCCTACTGCCTTGCCCTGGGTGGCAGGTGGATACTAAACTGAATGATCTGGGGAAAACGTTTGCCCCAAAGCCAGTCGCACAGCTAAATGTAAATATAGGAATCTTTTATACATTGTAATCCATTGTATTCCATGTACTCCATGCTTTACACTGCTTAATGATTCTTCAACCACGTTTAATCCACAAGTCCGTTGTAATGCTGTTTTCCATGCTTCTCATGCTCCAAGTGTGCCAATCCGGACCTCTATCAAAGAACACGCACAAATGCATAGTTCTTCCGAATTAGTATTTATTGAGACCCAATGCATTCCGGGCTCCGTGAGCTCTGCTTCGGGGGTAACTGCAAATAACAATTAAGACATTCAACATCATTGCGTTATTCATTGTTATACATATGTAAGGAATCATTCTAACTAGGTGGCGATTATAAAACCAAGTATCCCGTCATGACCAAATCAAATTGCAGATTTCACTGAACATGTTGCATGAACATATTTTTCCAAAAACATACCCTCATTAATTTACAAACAGAATCCGGTTGCATGCTCCTTCCACCCGTCCCTTCTTGAGATGTCTCAACTCCTCTTCCGCTTTCTGACAGTACACTCTAAGTTAAACATTCATCAAACACGCCACTAATGCTGACTTTTAATCTTCATAGTTTCCTTTCACCCTCACCGTTCGCAATCCTATTTGCGTGACTTTCCCACTTCTTTACATAGCCCCACCACTTCATCTGACACCCCCTTGCTTGCCTTACCTCCCGTATCACACCACACTCACTCATTAATCTGCTCATACTCACACTCACAACGCTTTCACCTCCATCACCGGTGTCCATGCCGTCCTCTGCACTTCACTGTGTCTCACGGTCCAAACATCCCCTTTTATCCTGCACATTATCACGCAAACCTGCCATTTATCTTTTCTCACCTTCGTAGCTGTTATAAAAATATGAAATCATCCATGTCCTCACACCAACCCATCCCTCAGACTCTCCGGACCTGCCAAAACTGAGTCACGCCTCCGTTCCCCGTCATGTTTTTTGGAAGTGTTTACCACACCCTGCCACCGGCCAACTTTTAAACCAAACGCTCGCACATCGGACCCTCCCTCATGCGTACTGCTCAAAAGGCTGCCTCGTTAAACCACTATCACCTGCAAACTACCACTCATTCAACAACAAATGTTTTTAGAAAAATACAGCTCCCATAATGCCACTGGATACCGGACTAGAGAATAATACCAAATTTAACCTTTGCACATGTTTAACCCTCAAACAAATATCCACATGTCATGTTTCCGCATTTTACAATGAGAATGTTTCAATGTTCTCTATTTAATCCGCTTTCTTCTGATGGGTGCAAACCCTACGTTGATAATATCATGTTTAATTGCCATACCTTGGGTTTGCACCCTGCAGAAAAAAGCGGATTACATAGAGAACGTTTGTCTACATGATCGACAAGCAGGGCGGAACACTCATTTTTATTGATATGAACATTGAAACATTCTCATTGTAAAATGCGGAAACATGACATGTGGATATTTGTTTAAGGGTTAAACATGTGCAAAGGTTACATTTTTTATTATTCAGTCAATCAATAAACTTTATTCGGTTTTTGTTTGAAAAACCATAAAAGTTACACAGATACAATGCATAAAAACAGTTAGATATCAACACAAAATTTAAAAGAAAAGGTCCAGTATCGCACAATAAATCAGCTTAAAACAGACTCTACATATCCATACAAAACCTTGATTTCACAGATGCTTTTAAAAACTCTACTATGAAGAAGATACAGTCATCCTTCAACAATTCGTAGTGGTGCTGACGAGAGCCTGCTAGGGGTCCCTGCACGCCCCGGAGGTCGGGACCGCCGCAAGTCAGGACCGAGGCTCCCCTCCCCTCCCCACCCGGACCCTGGGCTGCCCCTGGATATCGGCGGATATCGGCGAAGACTGATTCGTAACTGCCTGGTTCACGCCGTGATTTTACAACGCCCTGGCAAAAGAGCAGCTTCTGGCCATTGGAGACACCCGACATACGGCCTTAACTGAACTGATCAGGAGTGATGCGACGGAGTGGAGCCCCGAGGCAAACGGCAAACACTCGCCTATCGAGGCGGGAGGGGATGCTGCAGTAGAGAGCTATAGCCGTCACACGGGCAACAGCAAGGATGTTTGCCCTTATCATGGTTCACGGCCGCCCACTGCTGGAACCCGCATTGCCTCGGCGAGGATCATCAGCCCCCTGCTGCCGCGAGAAGCCTCAGACGGCGTGAACCTACCAACACACTCGGCGCTGTTGGAGGCTGCTGCGAGAAGCCTCAGACCCTGACGTCGTGAACCTGAGAGGATCAGCCCCCTGCTGCCGCGAGAAGCCTCAGACGGTGTGAACATGCCAACACTCTCGACGCTGTTGAATGTTGATGCGAGAAGCCTCAGACCCTGACGACGCGAACCTGCGGTCTACTGCCCACTTCTGAGCCTGCCCCCATCGGCACCGGTGGATACCTGGTAATTAAGTGCGCCACTTCTCAGGGTAATACAGGCTTGGAGTCCTGATCTAAACATTTGAGATCATTATATACAGTGCACATATATCTATGAATCGGAAGGGACTGAGACACTCTTGGACCAAAACATTGCTTCTGCAAAACTCTGCCGGCAGACTCAACTGGCACACAGAGACTTAAGGTATTTATTTCTCCCACCCGCCTGCTCACTTTTGACACTTTTTAAACGACCTCCTTTGTTCAAAATGGCTGGGGCCATAAAGCTGTAGCAATAAATCCCCTTCGGTTCCTCTGATGTCCACGAGGCTCCGCAGCTTAACTCCCCCACACAGAGATAAGAGTCCCTCCCAGCTAGCTTGAGCATTGCTTGCTCGAATAGAAAGTGAAATTCCTTCCCCTATGCTCAAAGTAATAGCAGCAGACAGAGGACTAACATCTCTATCTCCCCTGCTTGCATGATTGGGAAGGGAAACTGCTCTTCCCTGCTAAGCAACAGCAACAAACAGAGGACTACTGTCTCTATCTCACCTATTTGGCGGCCATTTTTGACTAGTCTCTCTCTTGGGCGGCCATCCTGGACTAGTCGTTTTCATCATTATCTGTACATACACTAAGATCTTATCATTTTAGACTAATCTCAACTACCGAGTACTTTATTCAGTTATGTATCTATACCTTCCTGTGAAAGAATGTCTGCCTATTATGACAGTATTATATTGATACCTGTATTTTGAGCATTTGTAATGCACAGATTGCTACCTCTTATATGTAAGAAAGACTGCCTATTGCAGTATTATACTTTTACCTGTATTTTGAACATTTGTAATACACGGATTGCTACCTCATATATTTTGGGTGCTAACTAATGTCATTTTTGATTTTTGATTTTTGAGTCATGTACAATATTGTTCACATCTGTATTCTGTTCTTATATTCGATCAGTAGTATACGTACACTTGTATTCTGCACTATTCTGCACATTTCCGCAACCTGCACCCATTCCCACTTTTCTCTCCTGTATTGCACCGATTGCTACCTCATATATCATACACTTCTTCTGTATGCTGCACTATTCTGCACAGCTCTGCAACCTGCATCCATTCTCACTCTTCTCTTCTGTATTGCACCGACTGCTACCTCATATATTTCTGGTTGCTCACTAGTGTCACTTCCACCTGTATTCTGAACATTTGTAATGCACAGATTGCTACCTCATATATTTTGGGTCGCTAACTAATGTCACGATTGACTTTTGATTTTTGATTTTTTTGATTCATGTAAATTGTTGTTGGCAGTTGTGTCCTGTTCTTATATTCTATCAGTATTATACTTGCACTTGTATTCTGCACTATTCTGCGCATTTCCGCAACCTGCACCCATTCCTACTTTTCTCTCCTGTTATGCACCGACTGCTACCTCATACATCATATACTTCTATTCTGCACTATTCTGCATAAGTTCTACAACCTGCATCCATTCTCACCCTTCTCTCCTGTAATGCACCGACTGCTACCTCTTATATCTCTGGTTGCTCCTAAGTGTCACTTCTGCCCCCTAGGGTCACTTGTGATCCATGTAACCTGATATTTGCATCTGTATCCTGTCCCAGTATTATACTTCTACTTGAAGTATTATACTTCACTTTTGTACTCTGTATTTTATTGTATGTATTTGCTCTACTGCACACTCTTCATCCTGGTTATGCTGGTTGATCACTAGTGCCACTTTTGTACTTTGTAACTTACTGTATGGATTTGTTTCTCTGCACACTCTTACATTTGGGTTATGCCGCTTGATCACTAGTACCACTTTTTTTCTGTATAACTTACTGTATGTATTTGTTTTTCTGCTCATGTGTACCACTATAGTGCATTCGCCCATACCCACCTAAACCATCATCGCAACATGGATCCTATCGGCACTCACACATATAAAATCAACTACCCACCGACACTCACCAAAAAAGCCGCTAAACGCTTTAAACACAACTTCCTTAGGTCACACCCTGAAACCCCCTTTGCTGACACCTACTTTTCACCAGTCAATGGATCCCTGAACACTGATATCATCTTCCACACCACACGCAGAGCTCAATGGAGAAAAGCGTTCCTCACCTTACTCTCCATCTCCTCCACCAGGAAATCCGCTCACAGCCTAACTCTCTCCATCACACCATCCCAACTCTTTCCAGGCAGAGCCACCATTACTATTTACAATAACGGGATTGTCCTATCTCAATCCACAGACAGGAACCTGGAACTACTAGACAACCTGTTCCCCATTCTCAAAGAGCACCTCTCCAATTCGCGGACCAACACTCATATCTCCTCCAGTCCCACCAACCATGACCTCACAGCTCCCACCACCCACAACCCTTCTAACCTATTTCAGCGCCAGTTAGTTACTACATATTCCTCAATCAGGGACACACCTACCACCCCTGACCTCCCATCTCCTACCCACAACTCCTCTATCCCAGTTCAGCACCAGGCGGTGGTTACTCACGCCTCAAACACAGACATAGATCGCTCCCCCTCATACACCACTCACTCCCCCACCCCTTCTACCAACCCTCGGACCTCCACACATACCATCAACACTCCTCTCACATCTATAGTTGTCATTAACACTCCGCTCACCCCTGACAGCACAGCTCCCACCCACAACACACCTAACCTAGTCCAGCACCAGAAAACGCATATCGACAAATCCCCCCTTTTTCCCCCCCCATACTCAGTCCCCATTACCCTCTAACCAACTACGCAGAACACACCTCCTCTCCGAATTTAACTCCGCCTCCCCACAACAGGACCATCTCCAATCCCACTTCCCCTCCTACTCTCAGCCCCCATTACCCTTCCTGCACCCCCACCACTACTATCAGTCTCCCAGCCTACACCTTGACCCCCCCGCCTACCATCAATGCCCTCACTCATACCACCTACCTCATCCACACCCCTCCCGCCCCAAAACTCTCTCCTCCCTAACACCATCCCGTACACTAACACAACGCAGCCCTGCTCGAATACCAGCCCACCCTCCCACCTGCACGCGAATTCCCTGGTCAGTCATTCACCTCTCACTGCCACCCCCACCTCCACCACCTACCCCACGATGGGCAACATCATGGCCACCCTCATTCAGATCAAAGAAGACATACACACCATCAAAGAACTACTCTCCACACACCCCATACACCCTTCACCCACCTCCACCTCCCCTCCCAACTTGTCCCCTACCCCTCCGGCTGACTCCCTCACTCAACACGCCCCACACCAGGCGTCAATCCCTGCTCATAGGCGCAGCAACTGCCCTCGTCCCCCTCGTCGCCCATGCAACCCCTCACACAACTACACCTCCCCGCCCAACTTGTCCCCCACCCTTCCGATTAACTCTCTCACTCAACTCTCCCCCAACCTGACCTCAATCCCAGCTCGAAATCGCAACAACCGCCCTCGTCGCACCCACAACCCTACTTCTGACCTCGACACACTCGCCCTTCTCTGCTCCTATGACCCAGCCCCCCAAAATCACACAACCACCCCACACCTCACCATTCCCACGATACACTCAAATCCCCTGAGACCCCCCTCACTAAACAGCAGAGTCTCCATCCCCAAAAACCTTAGAAAAATCCCTCTCTCTCTAGAACCATCTACCACCCTCAACACACCCCGTCTCAAATGCACTCTCCTCAACTGCAGATCAGCCTCGAAACATTCCGCCGCCATTGCTGATCTCCTCTTATCACTGGACCTTGACCTAATCATCCTGACTGAAACCTGGCTAACTGAATCTTCGACACCTATAATGGACATTCTGGTTCCTCCCAACTACCACATTATCAGGCTCGACAGATCAGGCAAAATAGGTGGTGGAATCGCATGCATCTACAGGAGCAACCTCTCTGTTCGGAAAGTCAATTCCACCTCCCTACCATTCCCAACATCCTGGGAATACATCTGCCTCGACATTATTAGTGAGGGCAAACCGATATGCTCTCTTCACAGCATTTACCACCCACCTAGGGACAACTTCACCTTTTCCCAACAAATTATGGACATGATCTCAACCAATTCCGGACGGCAGCTCACCCAAATATACCTTGGTGACTTCAACCTCCACTGGAACGATCGCAATGACGCGGTGGTAAATAGTCTTAAAAATGTCCTCGATGCCCTTAACCTCACCCAAATATGCAACAGCCCGACCCACGAGAAAGGTTCTACCCTCGACCTGATCATCGCCAAAGAGGACTCTATCCAACTCGAGTCCATCCAACCCTGTGACTGGTCAGATCATCATATTGTCACATTCTTCATCAATGAAAAAGTTAAAGTTAACCCGGCTCAATTCTCCAAGCCCAAAGTCTGGAAAAGAGACATGAAAAAAATCAACCCAGGCTCTTTGCCCCCTAACAGTTGCAATCTTCTACTCCCACCGACAGGCGCTACGGACGTTCAAACCCTGACTGACCACTATCTCAACGATATGACCTCTATAATTAATGAGGCTGCACCTATGCAGCTAAAAAGAGTCTCTACTAAAATCTCCAATCCATGGTACGACGGGAGTCTCAATGAGGATAGACGAGACATGCGAATGGCAGAGCGTACCTGGAGATCAGCCCCCTCTGCAATGCACCTAAAAGATCTGAAGAAAAAGAGAAACGCCTACTTCAGGAAAATAAAACGCTCAAAATCAGACTTCTTCAGCCTACAGCTGGACCAAGCAAAAAACCGCCCGAGAAAATTGTTTGAGCTAATCAGATCACAATCCAAGGATCAACCCCAACCACTCAACACTGTGCGTGAGGCACCCTCCTGTGAAGACTTCGCTGCTTTCTTTATCCAAAAAACTGACAACATAAAGAGCGATCTCCTCATTGACGCAAGCCTCTACTCCAAACCCCAGTGCCTAGCACCCACTGAACCAAAAAACAATGATACATGGTCAACCTTTGGCACATACTCGGAAGAAGAAATTGGCAAACTGCTCAGCACCCTGAAACCATCCAATCACCTCACGGACCCCCTTCCTGCTACCGCAGTAAAAGACTTTACCCCTTTGCTTCTCCCGCTCTGGACTAAAATTATCAACAGCTCTCTCCAACAAGGAAGCATACCTGACTCCCTCAAAGTTGGTCAGGTCACACCTCTACTAAAGAAACCTACAGCCGACCCCTCTGATCTCAACAATTACCGTCCCATTACCAATATTCCCACCCTCGCCAAACTGCTAGAAAAATGCGCACAACTACAATTGACTAAACACATTGAACAATTTGATCTCCTCAACCCTCACCAGTCAGGCTTCCGAGCAGGACACAGTACAGAAACTGCTATGACTCACATAATTGACGACGCACTTCAAATGCTAGAGCAAAACGACACCGTTAAACATGAGAATTTACTA
Organism: Lissotriton helveticus; assembly: GCF_964261635.1. Classification (NCBI taxonomy): domain Eukaryota; kingdom Metazoa; phylum Chordata; class Amphibia; order Caudata; family Salamandridae; genus Lissotriton; species Lissotriton helveticus. Next base: position 398,490,962 of record NC_136070.1, on the reverse strand, counting down.
AAACTACTAAACACAAGAATGGGTTTATCTGGAACTGTTCTCAAGTGGTTCACTTCCTTTCTTCACAACAGGTCGCAGAAATTCAAGAGCAACAACCTGATGTCCTCGCCAATACCTGTAACGCTAGGTGTCCCCCAAGGATCCTCTCTATCCCCAACTCTGTTCAACCTAGTCATGGAACCTCTCACTACCTTGCTACAAGCATCCAATGTACACTTTCACATGTACGCCGATGACACCCAACTTTATCTCAAACTGCAGTCCCCCAAAGACATCTTGCTACTGAACTCAACGATCAGATGCACCCAATCCTGGCTTGCCGATAACCATCTTAAACTCAATGCCCTGAAAACAGAGTTCCTTCTGATCTCACCTCCAGCGAAGATCTCCACCACTCAGATTTGGCTTAAACACCTAACTGCACTCAATGTCCAACCCACCGTCGTGGACTCAGCAAAATCCTTAGGCATAACACTCGACACCAATCTCAACAGGCAGCAACATATCAGCAAGGCAACAAAGGGAGCGAACTTCCAGATCAATACTCTGAGGAAACTTAAACCCTTCCTCCCAGCCAAAGACTTCCAAACCGCAGTACAAGCACTAGTCATCCCTCGAATTGAATACGGCAGCATCGCCCTCTGCGGACTCCCCCTAACTACAACCGCACCCCTAAGAGCTTCTCTAAACGCTGCAGCGAGACTCATCACTGGGTCAAAAAAGCACTGCCATATTACCCCTGACCTGAAATCCCTGAACTGGCTGCCTTTTGAAGCCAGACTACATCTGAAAATCGCCTGCATGACACACAAGGCGATACACCTAAACTCACCCGGCTACCTCGCTCAGAAAATGACAATCTCTGGCGGAGCTAGAAACACTAGAGGCACAAACAATCTTCTGCTGAAACCTTGAAGATTCGGGAAGGAAAAAACATATAAGCTCTCCTTCTCAGGAATGGCGCCTAGGATCTGGAACTCACTGGAACTCACTCCCGCCCGAAACCAGGCTTATCTCTTCCACTACACTCTTTAAAAATGAAGTAAAAGCTATCCTCATGGCTAAATACACTTGAACTATTATCTCGAACTCTGTTAATACTCTGCACCGATCTGCACTACATGTTTGACCACTTTGCTTATTTGTATTAATTTGTCTTATTACTCACATGATTGGCTTTGCAGCCACCTATTTGTACTGTTTGACCTACTGATTTATCTGACTGACTGTGCTCCCTCATGTACCCCTCTTTGTAAAGCGCTCTGATATCTGCAAAGATCTTGTCCGCGCTATATAAAACTTTCAAAATAAAATAAAATAAAATAAATAAACAATTGGAGATACACAAGGGCTGGTCTAACTTGTTTAAAATTCATCTTTTTTAAAATAGGAACTAAAAAATGCCTACAGGGAAATTCATACAGTTTACAAAAAAACACAAAGTGCAGCAGATCCTGCGGAGCCGCAGGGAGCTAGCACTTGACCTCTGTTAACCCCCTTAGGTCTTGCTAGCAAAAATTGGAAGAGATTCATCCAAAACCTGGTTAAAAGGAATTTCTCGTGTGTTGACAGAGACCCCATAAGATAGAGTTCCGTCAATGGCGTTGATTTTAGCATTAGATAAGTCCGGAAACTAGGTTTCTGAACCTCCTCGGCTTCCCTGTCTGCTATCCTTCGACTCAAAAAGGCGGTCTTGGTTAATTCCACATCCTTTCTGGCAATAGCATCAGGATTGGAATATAAGGCGCCCCGCCCTATCCATTCAAACCCTCTTTTAGATATATTTAAGCCAGGGGATGCGAGCCGCAATATCTAGGGTCATGCATTCTCTTAAAATCAAATGGGTGAGGATTAAATCTTCGTTCAACCAACACTTTAACCAGAAAATCAGGGGATGCAGAGCAAGAGTGTCACTTAGGTAAGAGACCACCAATTCCTTGTGGACCGCTAAATTAGAGGTTCCACTCGGAACACATAGTAAGCGTTTCAAAAAAATGTTTTCCACTACCTGGAGGGAATCTGTAGCAGTATAACCCCAAATGTTAATACCATAGGTCGCTATGGTTAAGCTTTTCGCTTGATACACTTGTAGCATAGCTCCTATCGGTTTCTTCCCTATTTTAGAGGCAACGTTAAAAATTGCTGGGTTGACCCAAGCCAGATCCCCTTTTTTTCTCTGAATTAGGGGGCCCCATTTAATTTGATCGTCAAATAAAACCCCTAAGTAGGAAAATACATTTGTACGAGGGATCTTAGCTGCGCCGACACTAAACTGAAAACTCTTTTTCATTTGATGCCCCACTTTCATGACATAAGACTTCGAATTATTAATGGCCAGGTCCCGTTCTGTCATCAATCTTGAAAATGCGATTAAAAGGGATTGTAAACCTATTTCAGTCCCAGATATAAGGACGGCGCCGTCCGCATAAAGCAGGACTGGAATGCCCCGCCGTCCTACGCAGGGAAAATCAGCTCCTGTTGCCCTCAGTACGCTGTCCAATTCATTTATATAAAAACTAGCAGCCCGTCCCGACGTTGTCTGGGAGCAATTAGGCTTCAGGGCCCCCGCCCGCCCCGACGTTGTCCGTGGGTCCCCCGGAGCCTTCCTCCATATATTGCAGTATTATAACTCTATGTTTACTTTGTACGCTTTTGTAGCCTGCACACGTAACTTTTTCCCTCCTGTAATGCACCGTTTGGCTCACTTTTTTAATGCTCCGTTTGCTTCCTCTTGCTACCTGCACACGTCACTTCTTCCTCCTATACCTCTATGTTTATTTTCTACGCTTTTGTAACCTGCACACATAACTTTTTCCTCCTGTAATGCACCGTTTCGGTCACTTTTGTAACGCTCCGTTTGCTTCCTCTTGCTCACGATGTACGCTTTTGTAACCTGCACACGTAACTTTTTCCTCCTGTAATGCACCGTTTCGCTCACTTTTGTAACGCTTCGTTTGCTTTCTCTTGCTCACGATGTACGCTTTTATAACCTGCACACGTAACTTTTTCCTCCTGTAATGCACCGTTTCGCTCACTTTTGTAACGCTGTTTGCTTCCTCTTGCTCACGATTTTCATATTTGCTTCAGTTTTCCACCGCTCACCGCTCCTAAATAAATAAATAAATAACCTACCTCATCCGCCGCTCACTGCTCCTCCCCGCCAGTCTGCCGCTCCTCACCGCCTGTCCGCCGCTCCTCACCGCCTGTCCGCCGCTCCTCATCGCTCCTCCCCACGCCATGTCCGCCGGTCCTACTCGCGCTCCTGGACGCCGCTCCTCCCCGCGCTCCTCACATCGGGCACGCACGTCGCAGCCGGCGCTTCTTCCAAGGGACTACTTTTTTTTCCGGTAAATTTTTTAAATAACGTATATTTATTAAGTTTATATAGCCTATGTCCATCTGCACACCCTGACGATTACAACGATGTATCGGGTGTGTGGATTGGCGCTGTGGTTCCAGAGTTTAACCGCCTCAAAGGTTCAAAGTTCTTCCTTTATAATAATTGTATAGATTGAATAAAAAGGGCGCCAAGATGCTTCCCTGCCGGACTCCCCTCTTAATATCAAAGTCCCTAGAGACCTGCAAATCCTGTAAGAACCTAACATTAGCTTTAGTGGAAATATGCAGGTCCTCAAGAAAATTAACAATACCTGTCTCCACCCCTATTGCCCTCATGGACTGCCACAGTTTGTGCCTGTTTACACAGTCAAACGCAGATGACAAGTCCATGAAGGCGAGATGGATACATCTGGGGCGAACAACTGTGTATTCGCTAAGTATCATAGATAAGTTAAGACACTGAGCAATGGTAGAGCGTCCCGGCCGGAATCCATACTGGACATCCAACATGATCTTATGTTCATCTGTACAAGTTGATAATCTCTGGAGGAGAATGCACCCTACCACTTTGACCACAGAATCATTAAGCGAGATCGGTCTATAACAATGGGTACTATTTCTATTTCCCTTCTTAAAACAGGGACAATAGTTGAGGAAGCTCAAAACGTGGGACAACCACTCTTTGCCGCTGCATTGAAAACTGTGTCCAGTATCGGCACTCAGAATGGATGGTCTGCCTTACATAAGTCTGGGGGACCCCGTCTGGCCCTGGGGCTTTATTGATAGATAGAACAGTAATGCCATCCAGGATCTCACCCCTATCAAAGGTTAATACCGGATCCTTTATGTCCTGGCTTTTTTGGGGATTGGGCACCTGAGGGCAATCAAACATAGATTTGAAGTAAAGTACCCACTCCTCCTCTGTGATGTGTGAATCTAGGGCCCCCCCTTGCTATTGCCTCTGATGATATTCCAGGTGATGATACCTCCATTGGTCCCACCCCGGAAGGCCTTATTAATTACCCCATAGAAAAAGAAATTGAGATGGCCATAAAAAACATGCGTGTCTCCGGGGCAATGGGCCCAGATGAACTCCCCATGACGGTCCTGAAACAGGATCCTGCAAGGTGGAGTAAAATTCTGTATCCCTTGTATAAAGCCTGTTTTGTGTCTAAAATGGTACCTGCCTCTTGGAGGGGGAGTATCTTGGTCCCCATTTTTAAGAAGGGAACTAGGGATAGCCCCAGTAATTATCGTTTGATTGCTCTCCTCGACTCAATCGGAAAGGTCTTTGCGAAATGTCTTTTAGGATCCCTCTCCGCTTGGGTTGAGGAGAATAACATCCTGCCGTTTGAACAGACTGGCTTCCGCAGGGACCATGGGACGTTAGATAACCTCACCGCTCTTCATGTGGTTACCGATAAATATGTACAGGTGAGAGGAGGAGTAGTGTATGCTGCCTTTATAGATTTCTCCACGGCGTTCGACAAAGTTGATCGTCGAACGCTGTGGAGAAAATTGGCGGCGCTTGGTCTCCCATCTTCTCTGTTGGAGTTGGTGCGGGCCCTCCATACAGAGACCTGGTGTAGGGTCCTGCTGGGGGGTGAAAGGGGGCTATCTGATCCAATTCCATCTGGTAATGGCCTTAAACAAGGCTGCTTATTGGCTCCCCTTTTGTTCTCCTTATACACGGCTGACCTACCCGCCGCTTTGTCTGCCACAGAGGGCATTCCCCCGGTGGTGGGGGGGACCCCTATATCCTGCCTGATGTATGCTGATGATGTCCTTATCCTTGATCTAACCCCTAAAGGACTTGCAAATCGGCTACATGCTCTCCATATTTTCGCTGTGGCTCATTGCATGAAGATTAATATAACCAAAAGTAAAGTCATGTGTATAGCTGGCAAGAAGAGGTGTCGATCTGCAGATTTTGGCTGGTTTATCGGGGTCAAAAACTGGAGGTTGTAAAGTCCTATACTTTCTTGGGGAAGATCATTACGGCTAATCTGAGTGAGAAGCTCCATATAGAGCATTGCTCTCGCAAAGCTCTTTCCCATGGCAAAGGTTTAAACTCGCTATACCATGCAACGGGGAAACGGCACTTTCCGAGTTTACTGGAAGTGTATAGATCTAAAATCCCCGCAACAATATTATATGGTATCGAATTAATAGAGGTGAAAAAGTGGGATTTTTGCCATAAGATTGAGGGGAAACTTTTAAGATCTCTCTCTTCCCTAAATACTGCTTGCTCTTTGGCCGCGTGTAGGCTCGACTTCGGTCTAAGGAGCAGTTGGGTACAGGGATTATGTGCCCTAGTAAGATGGGTGGCCTGTCTTGCGAGAGCGGAAGTAGGGAAAATGAGAGCTCTCCTTAAAAGTGAATTATTGGGTCATTTTAATGAGTTTTCTCAACTTGATCGTAATTTTAGAAAAGCCGTAACTCTTTTAAAATTAGATGAAACCATTCTCTTTTTGTATTCCCCTTCACAGTTAAAACTTGTTTTAAAAGCAGCCTCTTGGGACCTATGTTTTCAATCGGATAAAAAGTTAATGTGTGAAAAAAGGAATGTAGATATCCTTCTTGATTCCTATCTGATGAAACATCCACAACCTTATGTTTTATGGTCCCTTCCCCATGGTATTCGTAGATTTTGGTTTCTTCTACGTTACGACTTAATACCCTTAAATCTTCTGTTATTTAAATGGTATGGTTCCTCTTCTTTGTGCAATTTATGTAATTTGAATATCCAGGACTGTATGCATGTTCTACTGATTTGCCCTGCGCTCCGTAAATTGCGCTCTAGATGGTTAAAAGTTATTTGTCTCCGTCTTGGCATTGTCACTTTGAATGACTTTCTTCATGCACTTTATTGTCCTCCTAATGAAATGTTCTGCTTCCATATTTTTAATTTTTTTAAAGGTTTTTTAGCTATTTATTAATTTTTCCACCTTATAGTCCTTTCGACAAGCACATACGTCGGACTGGATTCTCGGTTTGGCTGACAGGGCTTCCCTCAGCCTTTTTGCTGCTCTAGAGCAAGGGAGTCGAACTATCTGGGACCACGTAAGGCATTTTTGCTAGCTGGGACACTTAAAATGTCACCGACTTTTTGCACTAACGACTCGTATGCATCAAGAACCTGGTTAGGAGGGGCACCCTCCGTAGTGCATAATAGTACTTTTTGGGCACAGGATGTTTTTACTTCTTTATAAAATTTGACAAGGGACACCTGAGATCATTTTAATCTACACTTGCCATCCGTCAGTCTCAGTGCACCCCTAGATAAAACAACCCCAGTCTTTGCCATTAATGGGTCCGTCATGTAAACTGTTAATGGGTTATGATCGCTGAATTCATTCTCCACGATGTCAAAATCATAGAAAGAGAATTGCAATGAGGAAGAAATTACAATAACGTCAATAAATGACCCCCTACCGTTCCCTTTAAAAGTTGGCACGGAGAACTTAGTATGTGGGTCAGTTAAAGACATCAAGGCCACCAAATACAATTCATTCATCATATTATTCAACAGTTCTCCCTGGATGTGATGTTCAAAATGAAAACCCCTCATATATGGGCAGCCCAGCTCAGAAATGCAAGATAATGTTGAGTTAGCACAGGGGTGTATATTAAAATCCCCAGAAACCAGGAGGTTATGTAAACTGAGTCCCAAAGATTGTCTAATGATCATTCCCAAAGTGGTGATATTACAAGCCTCGTATGGATAGGCTACCGAGTTATAAAAATTAACAATCCCCCATCTGGAATCTCCCCTTTTTACTGACAAAGCCAAAATTCCAGGATGGGTAGTTGGTATTACCTGGATCTGGCAGTCAACGGCTACAGAGATATACACAACTAGACCACCCTTTGGTCTTCCACTCACTGATGGGGTAGCCGGAACAAAGAAAGCCTTATAACCTTCCAGAAATAGGTCACAGTCCGCTGACCATGTTTCCTGAAGGCTAATTACTGTAAATTGCCTTACATATGGTACCCACAGAGGGTCATGGAGCTTGTTAGCCAACCCAGCAATGTTCCAGGATAAGAAGTTGTTAGGACTAACATCTAAAGGCATTGAGGCTACCTTCCCTGGGGACTCGGTGAGAACAACCAGGTCCGGCTCAGGGGTTAGTCAATCACCATCCTCCAGACCTGTTAAAGCAGCAAATTGGTTGTTTGATGTCAATAAAAGGTTAGTGCCGAACTGCCAGTCTAATTCCGGGGGTGGATAAACTCTGGGCTTAGGCTGTTGCCTAAATGCTAGTCTACTTGACAACCCACCTCCGGGGAATACTCTGGGGACGTTTTCAATCATGTCCCTAGGCGGGTCTGGCTTATAGAAGTAACCCAAAGGTAAAACCAAAATGACAGATTCCTACAAAGGGGAGACGCCATTATCCCCAGCTAAAATACGGCCAGCAATATGTGGGTTATCAAAATTTACAATCACGCAGTCGCCAGAGCCCATTTTGCATGTGTTCCCTATCCAGCTGACCCTACAGCCATGAGGATGTTTCTAGTCAAACCGACACCTAGGGTAGTGTTATGTGTAAACCAGTGATTTACTTTGTTTATCAGCTGCCCATAATCTTCCTTAACCCCTTTGGGGAGGGAGGGGACACTCCCAAAACCACTATATATGTGGTGGATTCAGGTGGAAGGTCAATAATAGGGAGACTTACTGTTTGTCCCTTCCCTCTGGCTTCCTTACCTTGTGATACACTGATGATCCTGCTCTAGTAGGGGACTGGCATGAAATTGCTGTAGTATCCACCCTATCAGTTCTAGTGGTTTTGGAGCTGCCACCTCAATATTCACTGCAAGCCTCTCTGCTGAACCTACCCCTACTCCTTTACCCCAGGTGGCAATGAGGTCTTTACTAGTGTTTGTGCTAGCTGATAGTGTATCCGGCAGCTTGCGAACCACCAGCCCCTCTAAGTTTAGCAACCTAGCTTCTACAATACCAATTTTTTGAATAATTGGATCTAGTCAAGTTGACATCATGGTTTCTAACCTGCCACAAAAAATCACCTCCTGTGTACTGTAAATGGATTGCCCCAACATTATCTGGTTCATCTGAATAGGGAGACCCTCTTTACAAGCGTTCGTGGTTGGCACAACTATTGTCTTCCTTCCACTAGTGCCCTAGGTTGATTTATTTAGATTGATTAATCCCCACTTCTTCCTTTTTACAGGGGGCGTTTCAATGATACCAGTAGACTTCAATTTGGCCTTCTGCCCTCTAGTTGTAGTTTTAGACTTAACAGTGATAAGTTCTTGCTCCAGAAGTGAGCAAGAAGCCGAGTCTATCACCATATCTGGAACAACGGATAAAGACTGGCTAAACCGGAATAAGGAAGCATCCTCCTGGTTTAAGACCGTTAGAGAATCCGAAATGGCGGGGGTTAGAGAGAGTCTACCTTGTGAAAGGTGGGGTTCAAGAGGTAGCCTACGTTTGGTGAGTTTTATTTCATTAATGAGGGCTGATTCTGCGCTCAGAATAAAGGCATCTAAGGTTCCTGACACACTTTTCCCCAGGTTTGGCTTCTGCCTACTCATATTGACTATCTCAGAGGACACTAAATTAATTTATGTAGGTCTCTGCAGGAGTAATATATCAAGTTTGGGACAGAGTTCTTGTGCTAATGTACAAAGTGCAAAATGCAATACAGTACCAGAGGGAAGAAAAAAGGAATCCAACTATAAAAACTTCAACAGGGTAATGTGTTAGTGCTAAAAATACAAAAATGCTTATATGTTGTTTAGCAGCAATAGTATAAAAACATATAGTCCAAATAATGACACAAAGGTACAAAGATCGATGCCAAACCCTAGATTAAAGTGCCTATTGCAGCAATACAGTACTTAAGGCATGAACCAACACAATATCTACAATAAAAGCTCATCAGAGCAATATATTTGTGCTGTAAGTGCAAAAGTGCGAATAGATAGCAGTAACATAGAAAATGTAAAATCTGTATAGAGAAGCTGAGATACCATGTGCGGAACGGGAACCTAAGTTTAAAATACAAAGTCTAGTCCCCTATAGTTTTTTTTAGGCAGAGTCACAAATGGTCCTGATAAAGTATAATATAAGGGGGTTAAACTGTTAACAAGGGGACGCCAGTACTACCAGCGAGCTCTAGAATGGCAGTAATGTAGAGTGGAAAAAAGTACCTGCAACAATCTCCATCACTAGTCTGAGACCCCGATCCTCAGATGAAAGGGGGATGGCCCTGTCCTGCCTCTTCCTGGCTGTGACGGGCGCACACGGGCCCTCCCTTGGCCCGGGCTTTGCCCGGGCGCCGCCAGCGCATCCCGTGCAGCGGGAGGCGCTTGTTGGTTTTAAAGCGCCTCCGGGCGCAAGTGCGGCATCAGGAAGGCGTTGCTGTCAGCAGGGGGCTGCTGGGGCATGTAGTTCAGCCCGGCCGTTCCCTTCACGGCGCTATGCAGGTAAGCTGAGCAAAAGGGTTAAACAAGTGCAAAGGTTACATTTATTATTATTCTTGAGTCCAGTATCCAGTGGCATTATGGGAGTTGTATTTTTCTAAAAACATTTGTTGTTGAACAAGTGGTAGTTTGCAGGTGGTAGTGGTTTAATGAGGCAGCCAATTGAGCAGTACGCATGGGGGGGGTCCGATATGTGAGCGTTTGGTTTACAAATTGGCCAGTTGCAGGGGTGTTGTAAACACTTCTGAAAAACACAATGGGGAATGGAGGCATGAATCCGTTTTGGCAGGTACGGAGAGTCTGAGGGATGGGTTGGTGTGAGGACATGGATGATTTCATATTTTTATAACAGCTACAGAGGTGAGAGAAGATAAATGGCAGGTTTGCATGATAATGTGCAGGATGAAAGGTGAAGTTTGGACCATGAGACACAGTACAGTGCAGAGGACGGCATGGGGACCGGTGATGGAGGTGAAAGCGTTGTGAGTGTGAGTATGAGCAGATTAATGAGTGAGTGTGGTGTGATGCGGGAGGTAAGGCAAGCAAGGGGGTGTCAGATGAAGTGGTGGGGCTATGTAAAGAAGTGGGAAAGTCACGCAAATAGGATTGCGAACAGTGAGGGTGAAAGGAAACTATGAAGACTAAAAGTTAGCATTAGTGGGGTGTTTGATGAATGTTTAACTTAGAGTGTACTGTCAGAAAGCGGAAGAGGAGTTGAGACATCTCAAGAAGGGACGGGTGGAAGGAGCATGCAACCGGATTCTGTTTGTAAATTAATGAGGGTATGTTTTTGGAAAAATATGTTCATGCAACATGTTCAGTGAAATCTGCAATTTGATTTGGTCATGACGGGATACTTGGTTTTATAACCGCCACCTAGTTAGAATGATTCCTTACATATGTATAACAATGAATAACGCAATGATGTTGAATGTCTTAATTGTTATATGCAGTTATCCCTGAAGAAGGGCTCACGGAGCCCGAAATGCATTGGGTCTCAATAAATACTGCTTCGGACGAACTATGCATTTGTGCGTGTTCTTTGATAGAGGTCCGGATGTGTACACTTGGAGCATGAGAAGCATGGAAAATAGCATTATACCCGACTTGCGGATTAAACATGGTTGAAGAATCATAAAACAGTGTGAAGCATGGAGTACATGGATTACAATGGATTACAGTATGTAGAAGATTCTTATATTTGCCTTTAGCTGTGCGACTGGCATTGGGGCAAAAGGTTGCCCCAGATCATTCGGTTTACTTTCTAGTAGTGGCATCTTTATGTAAATCATGACAAACTATGTTGACCAATAGCAAGGGGTTGTCGCTGAGAGTCCAATGATAGGAAACATCATAAGGCTGCCCCACTGCAATTCACTATTGCAGCCTGAAGTAATGTCAACCATTTCCCCATGTTAGCTTATGGGAAGAGTAAACCTCATAGGTAGCGAAAACACACATGGGCATTCCTCACTACCTGGACAGAGCACACACACTTGTACCTGCCCTGCCTTTCACCAACCACCCGCTTCACCCCTTAAGATGTACTCTCGAGTGCTCTGGTGGTAGTGAAAGGTCCTCTCTGGATGGTTGATGATTAACCAGGCGAGCCTGAGTAGTAGGGCAATTGCACATTCACATGCCTGCCCTGGCAGGTTGAACACATGTATGGAAACACTATTGGTGCAAAGCACACACCAGCCTGTAATGGCAGGATGGACGCATGTTTAGAGACACCATCGGTGAAAAGCCCACAGCAGCCTGCAGTGGCAGGCTGAACACGTATTTAGAAACATGAGGTAAGCACCACTTCCTAACATGTGTAGATAGGCATGTGCAATTTCACACCGGATTTACAGTAGGAAATTGCCCCAGGCCCTAGGGCCACCACAATAGAATCAGCAAAACCAGGGAGGAGAAAGCAAAATGTTTGGGGAAACGCTACCTGAAGGGTTCAGGTCTAACAACCATTTATAGGTCTCAATGAGAAATACATCTTATATTTGAGTATTTTCCTAGTATTTTAACTGACTTGTAAATGTATTCTAGTTTTTACGTTGCAATAATTTAATTAACTAAACAATAAAGTGTTCATTCGTTCAACAACAGGAAATAAACATAAATGGAAAGTCGACTGGTAACAAACCAAGCTGATAGAACAACGGTGAAGATATATAGGGAAAACATCCACGAATCCTGATTAAAACAGTAAAAGAAAACAGGTGCTGTAAAAACAAATCACTTCTTTCTGTACAGAATGAATGTATGAGATAAATTATGCATGACAATTCTGTGTACTTTTGAGACGTAAATAGTCCCTCACGCCTTGAAATGCAATCACTCCATAGGAGGGGCAATGAAGCACCAAAGCAACTCCATTAGTTTTTAGGGTAATATTCCTCTATGTGGAGCCAAAGCCCATCTAAGTATATTTTGAAGTATTGCTAACAATAGGTCAACACACAGCTGTGCTGTGAAATCAGATATACAATCTAGATCCAATTATTAAAGCACATATATAATACCATTGTGCCTTATTCAATCAATACATTTATCCTCTGCTGAGATTACCACTAACCCGACCATTAGGAAGTGTTATTGACATTCTCCATTAACAGAAGTAGTAAATACCACAGGTGATAATTACTACCAATACTAAAATACCACTGACTCAAAATTTCCATAGATTTTCAGTTGGAATTGGAGTCCTATGTGTTTCATTAATTGAATTGATTTTTTCTGAATTGATTTGAACTGAATTGAGCATTTGTAGAGTGCACTGTTGCACACTTCTGGATGTCCTGTGCTACAACCTCAATCTGAAAAGCAGGCTAGGCAAGAGAGAGGCATTACAGGAAAATATTTGAGTTTTCAACAATTTTCCAATGGTCCTGTAAGATTTGCTGGGTTTGAGGAAGAGGCAAAGGAAGTCCAAGAATTTAGTAATGAGACATTGGAAGGACAAGTCAATCGATCTGGGGCTGGATATGTCTTTGCTGAGCTTAAGGCTTTTGGTCTTCACCCACATGGCTACGTCAGACATGCTGGAGAGAACTTGTTCCTTGAGTTGAGAGTTTGTACGAGAGGAATAGTATTGGCTGCATGTCGTCAACGTAGGAGCGGATGTTGATGTTTTTAGGCACAGATGGTGTTTGCCAGTTGGGTCATGTAGGCGATGGAGAGGGTAGGGTTGAATGATGAGCCTTGACATACTCTGCAGATGGGTTCTCAGGCTTCCAAGGAGTATGGGGCAGCCTGATTGTGTTAGTTTTTTTCTGACAGGAAGGAGCAGACCCAGCGGAGAATGCCAATTTCCTATTGTCATCTGATGAAGATGGGGTGTAAAACTTTGTCAAATACTGCTGAGGGATCCAGTCAGAGGTGGGCCGCCATTTCTCCACTGTCATGCAGATGTCATCTGTCACTGCGATGAGAGTTGTTTCCATGCTGTGGTAGGGTCTGAATCTAGACTGCCTTGTGTTGAGGATCTTTGGTGGATGAGATGGTGTGTGAGGAGCCTGCTGATGGCTTTTTCTAGGATTTTGCCCAGGTAAAGTATGAGGGAGATTGTTCTGTAGTTTGTGAACTTCACTGGGTCCACGGAGGGCTTCTTCAGGACTTCAGTAGGGCATTGACAGTAGCATGTTCCCAGGCCTACGGGAAGGTGGCTGCATTGATGGAGGCTTCCAGAATGAGTGTGAGGACTTCACTGAGGCGGGTAAGTCCTATGTTAAGGGTCTGATGAGGGGACAGGTATAATGGAGAGTGTTAGTCTTCATGGTTGCGGCAGACTCGATTGTGGTGCTGGAGGTCCACGTGGTCCATTCTTAAGCTGATACTGGACAGACTGCGGGAAGGTTGATGGATTCTGGTTCAGGGTTGAATTTGCCATAAATAAGAGTGGCCTTGTCGCAGAAAAAGCCTGAGATCTCATTTCAGAGGTCTTGTGAGGCAGTGATGTTGCTGGCACTGGCTGCAGGAATGGTGAAATCTCTGATGATGGAGAAGATTTCTTTGTTGCTCTTAGTGCTGGCGTTGATGTGGTCTAAGAGGGTTAGTTGCATGTCATTCTGGATTTGTTGGTGGTAGCACTAAGGACCACTTTGAAAATGTCCTTCTCCGTGGTGTCTTGAATCAATATCCACTTGTACTCCAGTTGTTAGCAGTGCTGTTTCATCATCCTGAGTTTTTCTGTGTACCAACTGACTTGTGTTTGTGTTCTTGGGGTTTTGGCACACTTGAGAGGGGACAGGGTGACAAATTAGGTGGTGATTCAGCCATTGAAGATTTTTATGTCTTCCATTAGGTTGCCTTTTTGCTTGGGGTGGTGAAAGATGTTATTCCAGCAACAACAGGCAGTCTCCAAGGTGGTAAGTATTTTATTGTATGGGAAGATGGTGTTGAAGCTGACAAGGACATTGTCTGTCCAGGTAATGGTAGATGGTTTGTAGATTGTGGTGTTGCTGAAGAAGGCTAAGATTGGCTCAACCAGGTGACTGGCAGCATGAGTGTGTTCGGAGACATGCTGGGGGAGGTAGATGTTCCAGAGGCCTTCAAGCAGGGTGACTGAGTTGGTGTCAGTGATGTCTTATAGGTGAAAGTTCCAGTCAAAAGGATGAAAGTGCTGGAGTTGATGATAAATGGCTCAGTAAAGTCCATGATGTAGCTGGCGGAGTTGAAGTGGGGCCCTTGTGGCCTATAGGCAAGAGTTCCTCACTGGGTGGAGGTGGCTGCGATTTGCAGCTTGAAGATGAGAGGCTCCATAGTGTTGGCTGTCTTTTCAAATGATCTTGTAATCTGTGGGGATGGCGGTGGGAATGTCCAATGCAGAGGCTTGGGTCAGCCAGGCTTCTGTGAGGAAGAACAGGCCTGGGGTGTGGTTGTTCAGTAGGTCCCATATCTCCGTGGCATTTTTGCTGAGCAACTGGTTGTTGAGGAGCATGCATGTGAGTGAGGAGTGGGGTGTGGGTGGTAGCTTGTTCAAGAATGTATGGGTGGTAGGTGGTGGGTGCTGTTCGTGCAAGTGATGTGGGTGTTGGGGTAGTAAGGGTGGGAGGGTGCGAGTGCATGTAAATCTGAAGAAGGTTGAGGTAACAGTTCCCGCACCAGAGGGGAGTGCGGAGGCTGGGGTAGAAGGCGTGGAGGAACACGATGAGTGGCTGGAGAACCAGGTGTCCTGGAACTGGGCATGGTACAGCTGCAGACTGGTCCAGAAATGCTTGTCTTTAGCAAGGACCAGGTTCAGATAAGTCCTGGGAGAGCTAGGAATATTGGCCAGCATTAGCAATTTGACATCGAAAATACTATTTTGGAAAGAAGACTACAAAAAAGCCAATCTACCTGGAGCATTTCGATCCCTTCAGCACCACTTCATTGAGATCGCTCAAGAATCCATTCCGTGGTAGTGAGACCTAATTTAAAAACAATGAACACCTCCCTCTAAGGTGGATGGAAATCAATATTTTCTTTAAAGCTTTTCTCAACAAGGCAAGTATCTGCTACACACCAACGAGGGCCACTTGCAGCCCAGTCTGACACTTGATGTTGATCTCATGAAAAGAACTACATTTAAAATAATTGAATACAGTTTTATCGACCCTGTTTTAATGGATGACTACTGCCAGTGATTATTGGAATAGGGACCATCACAAAACTCTAACAAGCAGTAAAATTCAGTTTAGTACTAGGCATTAACTATGTTCTTTCACACTTCATTTCTATGTTGTATGGAAAGTAATCTCTTTCTTTCTAAAATGGCTCCATTATGTTTGTTGTATTGTGCATACTCCATCTTCACTTGGAGGTTGATGTCCTGAACACTGCCCAGCTCACAGACTTAAAATGTAGAAATAATTTAGAATCTCTGATTAGCTTCAGTGTGAGGATAAAAGTCAATAGCTGAATCTGAGCACGATGAAATCATGGATAGTGTGCATTAAATATTGTTCTTGTCTTCCTCCTCCCTCCTGAAAAATATCTCCTCAGAGATAGTCTTCCAGATACACATTTGCATTAAATATGTCTCTTAATAAGATTTACTGTCAGCACAAGTTATTTTCCCACACAAAAGCACAATTTGCTCTGTTTAGGTTACTCTGATGGTAGACGCTAATTCTTTTTTTAATGAATCTTTTTATTGGCATTTAAGAGCTGTACAAAACAGGGACACTGAGTACAGACAGAGATCAAAACAAACAGATGTAAACACTGGGGCACATTTAAGAGTATCCACTGAGGCAAAGTAATGAACCTGAAGTTATCACACAAAGATACGGACCGAGGAGATTTAAGGAGGGGTTAAATTCATGATTTCACAACTGT
The DNA here is from genome assembly GCF_964261635.1 of Lissotriton helveticus. NCBI lineage: Eukaryota > Metazoa > Chordata > Amphibia > Caudata > Salamandridae > Lissotriton > Lissotriton helveticus. Next base: position 398,474,849 of record NC_136070.1, on the reverse strand, counting down.
CTCACATAGATAAATTATCAGTTAACAAGGTCACTTTGGGTATATTCTTACAATGGTTCCCAGATTTTTTGATGCTTCATGGGGTAAACGCTTGTGATGTAGACAGGTCTTTCCAAGAACATGCCCTCCTTTATACCCCAGATCCAATCTTCCAGCTTAGCATTACTGGCTCTTCATTTGAGCTAAAACCAGACTATGGATAGGGCCTTCAGTATCTATGTATTCTAAGAAGTGACAGCAAGTTTGGAAGTGTGGAATAGATAATCTCAAAATGTGTTACGGAGAGTCAAAATCCTTTCTTAGCTGACTGGGCAACCCCTGACTATGTGAAATAATTCGCAAGCAAATGGAGTGATCAACCAACTAGCATTGCCCAGCATGTAGAACATCTGACGAATCTGAACTCCACATACTCTTTTTTTGTCCGGTTTACCGAGAGATTTGCAAGAAATGGATAGTTCCCCTATGCAGAAATCTGGGATTTGTGGGGTGCTTGGCTGCTCACAGAGTACTGAAATCCAATCTGACCGATCATATCGTGTTTGCAGTGGCCAAATATTTGGGTGCTATCTGGTGTCTGAGAAGGAAATGTCTCAGGGCTGGCAACTGACCCTAATGCACCAAGGACTTGATACTGCAATAAGGAACTCTGTCTGGACGACAATGTCGATTTTATATTGCATAAATCTTTATTTTAAACAAAGCTTTTAAATGAATGTTCTAATCGTCTTTTATGGTAAAAATCTTACCGAAATAAAGATTTTTTTGAATTGAAATAAAGAACCAATCCCTGATTTGCATTTGAGACAAGCAAGAGAGTACTCTCTACACATGAACCATAACTAGTAGTAATGGACCCTATGTAATACAATTGTAGCATAGGGATGTAGCAAGAATATATGTTTAAATCTCTCAGGGACGTGAGGGTGTCTCACCAGTGTTCATCACTCAGGGCACCTACATCCTCATTTCAGGACTCTTGTAATTTGTAAAAGATGTAAGGAAATGATAAGCATTATAATTGGGAAATCCTTTTACCTTCAAGATGACCCATTGTAAACTTGGCTTCTGATGAGTTAAAATCATGGTCACTGGAGTATGCGGCAGGAGAGGGCCAAATTATGTGGTAGGGTTGAGTAAATAATGGGGCAAAAAAAGCCAAATTATGCAGCATAATGCAGCTCCTTTTGTGTTAGTATTATTTTGCCCTTTTTACACTTGTTAACACTGTCTGGGCATTGGTTGTACACCATTGGTACCCGTTTAGCACCCATATATATCAATAGACAACATAAAGATGAACAGTTAAGCTTTGCACAGGGCTTTAAACTGCGCGACCAACTGTTCAGCTGCATTTTTGTAACTTTTGAACATTCTGAGCTAGATTATGGAGCAGATGATGGATTATGTGGCAAATCTATAATTATCAAAAATGCCATGGCTGTACAATCGCATATTTACAGTGGCCCGGGTTAAAGTCATTGCTATCACTACCCTCTTTCCAATGGGTGTGTCAGAGTTGTAAACAGTGGAACATCTGGGTTTTAAGAAGTGAGAAATCTTCTTGTGGCTCGGTAACAATCAAATTGGGTCTGGGAATAGACGCTAATTTCTTGAGGACCAATAGGTGCAAATATTTCTACATACAGAGTGGTACTTAGTGTAAATATCTCCATCCTTAAATATCAACACTAATGTGGATTAGCACATACATTTGTTTCTCCATGGGAATATTCTATCCTGAGGAGAAACCACTTCCCCTGCACTCTCATAAATGTTGGTAGCGTTCCTGCTCCATTCCCACCCCGGCAATATATTTTCTGATTCCGATTCCAGGACTAAATCTGCAAAATTCAAGGTTTGCAAATAGCCTGAATATTGTTACCCGCAAAGTCAGGAGATGTATTTCTTTAGCTGTTCCAGGTGGGCCTATCCGGATATACCCACTCACCCTCTGTTACTTTGGATTTGCAATGAAGTGTTCCCACCATGCTAAAGGGATTTCTGTATTTGCAATGCCACTCACGAGAACAAAACTTTGCAGCTGCTGATTTCATGAATACATTTTAAAAATAAGTATAACATCACTAATATGTATGTCATTAGGATAATGTCCTGTTTAGATTATGTTCGATATAAGTTTATATCTTAATGGCATAGCAAGTTAAGAAAGTGGTGCACTCTGAAGCACACAAAAGATAAATTTCAAGTCAAAATGTATATGTAACATGTGGACCTAAGAATCCTTTCTCCAAGTTCCTCATCAAAGAATAAAAGCACATAGTCATGCTAAAGATACGCAGTTTCTGGGAGAGAACACCCACATTTAAGATGCAGCACTTCTAGGAAAACCTCTGAATAATTTTATACCCTGTGAACACTGTAACGGTGAACTTGACTTTGTCGCCCAAAGAAAGATAAATTCAACAACCACAAATGCATTTCACCCAAATAAAGCTCATTAGTGTGACTCAACCCCAAACGTAGACCAAAATTAAGCAAAACATCTCAAAAAGGCCTACGAATGCAAATCAGTCTTGACCCTGTGCCCCATGGGAACAGTCCAGACTGGACTGCCAGGCCAAGTCCTCCCTGGACCGGAAAAAAAGCATCCTGGGACTGGTTTCAGGGTATGTCACCCTTCTTCAGCCAGGATTGCTTGAATCCAGTGGCACAGTGAGCAAGGGACCCACCTCTGGGCATACCCATCCAACTTAGGGCGAAAAGTGTTACAGCAAACAAATGATGGATGGAATGCTGATGATTCAAACATTCTCTCCAGTCAAAAGATCTGGATTAAAGTAATCGTTTTTTTGCCCACTACGCCACCCCAGTTTAAACCCAGCCATATGCAAATCAGTCTTGACCCTGTGCCCCATGGGAACAGTCCAGACCGAACTGCCAGGCCAAGTCCTCCCTGGGCCGGAAACAAGAATCCTGAGACTGGTTTCAGGGTATGTCACCCTTCTTCAGCCAGGCTAACTTGAATCCAGTGGCACAGCGAGCAAGGGACCCACTTCTGGGCATACCCATCTCACTTAGGGCGAAAAGTTTTACAGCACAAATGATGGATGGAATGCTGACGATGCAAACATTTTCCACCCAGTCAAAAGATCTGGGTTAAATCCATAGTTTTTTTGCCCAGTACGCCACCCCAGTTTGGACCCAGCCATATGCAAATCAGTCTTGACCCTGTGCCCCATGGGAACAGTCCAGACTGAACTTCCAGGCCAAGTCCTCCCTGGACCGGAAACAAGCATCCTGGGACCGATCAGCACAAAATAACAAACTCAAAGCCCTTTACCCTCCAGTTGATGGCTAGATGCCATTGCCACCAGTCTATACTGTGTAATTCATCTATCAGTGTTCTCTTCCTTTTATCTTACAAGAGGCAACATCTGAGGCCATAAAGCTTTTAATAACCACATCTCTCTTTATTTTAGTGTAATTACTTATAGTGCTTTACAAAATAATATATCAAAGCACTCGTAAAAATGTAGTCACCTTTACAACATCAGGAGCATGGACATTGCTAAATAAATGTTAACAATTCAGTAAGCCTATATGTTATATCAACCTGCCTCCTTATGCCCCCTCTCCTGGTGGTTCAGAGAGAGCACTATAGTTAAAAATCACTGGTAAAGATACATCTAAATATGCATATTTCACTGATCTTAACAAAGGTATCACTTTAAAAATAAACTTACATGCAAAACCAATTTAATCAAAAGGAGGAACACGTGTAGATAATAAAATGAAATGTGGCTGACTAAAAACGGACAACAATCAGAAAATATCAAATGTACGTTATTATAGTCTTTATGAGACTGAATGCACTAACATTCTCAAAAGAACAAACTTAGGATAACCCAGAGTCAAATGTTCTTGATTCATAACAATGCGCAAAACAAAGGGACATATTTTTCCACTATCCCATACAGTTTGCGAAGCCCTTGTGATATAATTCATGTCTACCAACTCCCTCATCCTCCTAGACCTCTCCGCGGCATTCGACACGGTCTGCCACCGCACCCTAGTACGGCGCCTCAGCAACATCGGAATCCAGGACAAGGCGCTGGAATGGATCATCTCCTTCCTCGACGGAAGAACACAGAGAGTCCGCCTACCACCGTACAAGTCAGAGGCCTCCAAAGTCATCTGCGGCGTCCCCCAAGGATCATCTCTGAGCCCCACCCTCTTCAACGTCTACATGAGCCCCCTCGCGGCCATCGTACGCAAACACAACCTCAGCATAATCTCCTACGCCGACGACACCCAGCTGATCCTCTCCCTGACCAACGACCCCGCCGCCGCCAGAGCCAACCTACACGAAGGGATGAAAGAGGTAGCCGAGTGGATGACGACCAGCCGCCTGAAACTGAACTCGGACAAGACGGAGGTCCTCATCCTGGGCTCCTCACCCTCCGCCTGGGACGACTCCTGGTGGCCTCCCGCCCTGGGCACCGCACCCAAACCGACAGACCATGCACGCAACCTGGGCTTCATCCTGGACCCCTCCCTCTCCATGACCAGGCAAGTCAACAACGTCTCCTCGGCGTGCTACAACATCCTACGCATGCTACGGAAGATCTTCTGGTGGATCCCCACCGAGACCAGGAAGACCGTCACCCAGGCCCTCGTCACCAGCCGACTGGACTACGGCAACGCCCTCTACGCCGGTACCACCGCCAAGCTCCAGAAGAGACTCCAGCAGATCCAGAACGCCTCAGCCAGACTCATCCTCGACATCCCGCGAACCAGCCACATCTCCGGACATCTGAGAGACCTTCACTGGCTCCCCGTCAACAAAAGAATCACCTTCCGCCTCCTCACCCACGCACACAAAGCCCTACACGACCAAGGCCCGAGCTACCTCAACAGCCGAGTCAACTTCTACGCTCCCAAACGCCACCTCCGATCAGCCAACCACGCCCTCGCCGCCGTCCCCCGCATCCGAAAAACGACTACAGGAGGAAGGTCCTTCTCCTACCTGGCCGCCAAGACCTGGAACTCCCTCCCGACCGACCTGCGCCTGACCCAAGACCACCTCTCCTTCAGGAAGAAGCTGAAGACCTGGCTGTTCGAGCAGTAGCGGCACCCCCCCCCCCCCCCAGCGCCTTGAGACCCTACGGGTATGTAGCGCGCTTTATAAGTGTCACTGATTGATTGATTGATTGATTGAAAGCTCACTTAATGTTTAACTGCCCTGCTAATCCTGTAGTTTTATTTAAGCCGTATATATTGCTCAATAATTCACCAACTATAGTGCTCATAAAAAGGAGGGCAGTGAAGCTTCTCAGTCTCAATCCTGTAAATTGGTAAGTGGCCTCTTGAAGGACTTAAAATGATAAATGACAAACTTCTACATGGCCAGTACTTTATTGTATTTGCATGTTAGTAAATACAATATTCCAACTAGTTATCACTTAATAATCGATTATTTTTCTGTGCCTGAAAATGCCAGTGTTCAATTCACAATTCTTAAACAGGGTCAAGTAGGTGCAGCTTAATTCTTATGCCCTGAATGGGAGCACTTGTTGGTATTCCTAGCATCGGCTCCCAAATGTACCAAATATATATTCACTGAAAAAACCATAGGGTACAGGAACGTTATACATAGGCTCAGATTTCACTCATACGAAAACCATAGAAATTCAGAAGTTATAGTAACATGAGCTTAACTATGTGGTCAGTGACATCACTGATGACATCTCACATGACATTATTGATGACATTATCCGCAGAAGCACTCACAGACCCACTCACACCCCAATACAGTCTCTCATATACTCACTCACATACCCACAGAACCATTCATATACCTATTCACATATCCAAACAAATTGTCACATACCCACTCACTAATCCATGCAAACACTCACATACCGACTCACTCACCAATACAGCCATTCACACAACCAATTACTCACCCATAAAAAAACGTACACTGCCATACAATTACCCATAAAAAAACGTACACTACCATACAATTACCCATACAGCTATTCACACAACAACTCCCCATGCCTGGCTGATTCTGGCCCCGGGAACCCCAACCCTGGGGCACGGTATTTTATTTAAAATGCATGTTTTTATTAGGGGAGAGGGCCACAAGACCTTCCCCAAGCCCCCCCCCAGTCCATGTCGGCTCCTCACATCCTGCTGGGTCTGTGAGGCCCCCCTGATTTATTATACAATAGCCTCGGTAGGTGGTGGGCCCCTGGGCACAGGGGTGGAGCATCCGCAAGACCCTCCCCCATTTGTTTTCCACATTTATGACAACATGCACCTAGGACCTGGCCCACCCATGGGCTAAATGATATAGAAATGCAGGTACCTGCGCTTGTTTTTTTATGCTTGAGCCCCAACTCCAGCCAATTTTTTTTAAAAAGTTTTTTTGCCCTAGTAGGGCCCCTCTGCTGCAAGGGTGTCTATGTTGGTGTTAGGCCGCTGTAACGGTGCCAGCACAGGGTGAATGGACACGACTGCACAGTATAGCTTAAATATAGTGCATTCTTGCCCTTTCACTGTGGTATAGGTCAGCGCAGAAAGGTGTCTTGCTGCACTGCACTCGCCAATATCCCTTAAATAAGCCCCTTAGTCCCCTGTCCTGAACATGTAAAAGTAAAATATATAAGGTGCGGGTAGGGATGCCCTGCCCTCCAGATCCAATGGGGGAGACCCAGATGGACCTCCACCCGGACCAAAAACAAAACAGGCAGGTTCTGCCATGATCCCATGTGACTCCCGCAGGATGGGAAAAAAAACCTCAAAATGACGGCCAGGTCACACAGCCCCCCTCCACCCTTTAAAAAAACCATGGCCCTGGGGAATTATGTCCCCAGGCCTTTGTAAGGGCCAGGGAAGGGGGTCACATGGCCCTCTCCCCTTAAATTAAAAAAAGACCCCGAGGGATGGGACTTTCAGGGCCTAAAGAGACTTGCAAAGGGGGAGTGTGGGGCCCGCTCTCCTTTAAAATATATATTGCCCTGTGGAAGGGATTCCCCAGGGCCATAATAGGCTTGGAAAGGGGAGCCACACATTAACATTAACGTTATGAGCAAAAGAAACACAGCAATACCTCTGTTAGTGTGTATGTTATGCTATTGATAGTTACAAATTGCTTGTCTACAGAAGTTTCTAAGGGCTCCCAAAAACAACAACATGCGCATCAATGAAAGTGGCAGGTTATGAACTATATCCCTTTTTCAACAGGCAGCCAATAGGGGAACCACAATGAGGCAGGGATTTGGTCTCTAATTTTTGAGAACAGGGAGCAGTCTTGCTGTTGTATTTTGGATCCGCTGAAGATGGTCAAGCATATTTCCAGTGGCCCCTAATGAATATTATTGCCACAATTGAGCCTAGAATGAATTAAGGCTTTGTCTTAGAAATGGAGTCAAAGACATGCAATATTCTACTTAACACCCTTAATTGATTTTGAAGAAGTGTAAGATGACTTGAGAGAGCCACTGGTCAGTTCCTGAGAGATGGTGGACTAATATTTACAGATGGAACTCCTTGGGACATTGACAGTATTGAGCCCATCATTTAAGCAATCTTACTCTCACTTATACAGTCTACTATATGACTGCCTGTGTAAGCTGTTCACTGGATTATGTGCCCATTGGAGGGACATGTGGGCAAAGATTTTAGAGATGAAGAATGGGGGCAGAATGGTCACCTACAAGGCTGAATCCCCACACAACAGTACGTTTTCAATTAATACAATTTTAATAACTTCCTCACACCTACCTCTCTACTGCTAGATTATTTGACACACTGCAGGCAACTGCCATTCCACTTATGCTGACTTCCTCCATATGGTTTGGGGGTGTCCTATGGTGACATGGTACTGGAGCAAGATATCCTCATAAATGAATGCAGCCTTAAATGTCTAATTCACATCCTCCCCTGAAGCATGTCTACAAGGACTGCTTCTGATGGAGCAAGGTGGAGAAACAAACTTTTGTGTACCCCTTGTAAAGTCACACTTCCATAACTATAACATGAAATAATGGAATGATGTGTGGAATTAATCAACCTAGAATAAAATTGCACCTACACAAGTACGCGTGGGAATTAACTTTGCTTATGTTGCAATTATAATTAACTAATTATGTGATTTCTGTTGTGTCCTAAACTAATAAGCCGCTTTTGAAATAACGGATTGCGGCATAAATGTGCTTTTGTTTACGTATTTTGTGGCAAAACGTGGGAGTAGGTGAGTATATCACGCTTAAATGTTGCTTATTTGCTAGTTAACTACTAAAAGGGAAAACTTTAGAAAGGGGAGGTAAACAGAAAGGCTACATTTCTTTAATTAATGTTTGTTTGTGTTTGTTTCTGTGATAGTTCCCATTCTGGCCTGTGAGGCCTAATAAAAGATGGATGACTTGCTGAACTGCGAATAGAAAATGAACTAAGCATACGCAAGCCCGACACCGAGTTCGAATGTGAGCTGCTTGGCGTTGGAATGAATGCAGTTCAAGGACAGCATGGCCTGGAAGTCTAGATGGCTACCAAAAGATGAGCACAATGGTTCTGAACGTGAGAAAGTCCAGCAAGGTTGCCAAATGAGAACAGGACTAGGCCGGGCGAGGCCCAAAACAATAACCCATTTAAAATCCAGCTGATGGAAGCAAACTGAATATTGAAATGATGAGGTGATGCTCATCCACCCCAAAATTGTCCAATCAATTTATGTTGAAAGTTACACTTTTAGATAGATAGAGCTAGTGAAAAAGGTATAAAAAGTGCTGATTTGAGGGGAGAAAAAACTTATTTTCGATTTCCTACCGAGATGCTGTCCGTATGCTGATTTTTCCTGAGATGTAAGACTTTGAAAAATGTTCTATTTCTTCTGACTGAGATTTGAACTTTAGGTGAGGTTATTAGTTAGGGAATTAGGGCGAAAGAATGAATTTTGGGAACTCTCTGTCTTTTGATAATACTTGCATTTCTGAAATCTGAATAAAATGTCTATTTCTTAATTTTCCTAAATAAATGGAATTAACCGTTTTGAAATAAAATCTTTATATTCCTTTTTAAAATGTCGTTTTTGAATAAAGAAATAAATAAAGTGAATAAACTTTAGACGTCCTAAATTTGCTTCTAATAAAAATGGGATAAATGGAGAATTCAGCTGGTCTTGAGTTTTCCTACGCCTAATTTTTTACTAGCAGATCCGTCAACCTTAAAGATGGCGTGTCTAAATAAATGTTTTGCTAAATGAAAACCATGGTAAACTCGTTTAAACTGCAGGTGTAAATAGTATAAATATCTGATGTAGTTTTAGACACTTCACTATGATACAGCGGCTCTCCTTTGAATTTCGTCGATCCATGGAGTAGGCTGTAAGTGTTTTGTGAGTAACTCGCGGCCCCACTGTCGAGTATATGTATGAATTTGTACTTCAGGGAAAGGTGACATGGTTTTAGAAATTATTTCTGGAGTACCGCTGCATTACTTCCACATCCAGGCTCCCAAAAATACAAGTGTAAACGTGCATGTCTGTCACTTGTACTAGCCAGCCCCAAGCTATCTGCATGCTTGAAATCATGGCATTCAGCAACAATAACAAAATGAAGGGACCGATATGGTCAAATTGAGAATGGCGAAGATTGCCTTCCTGAGTTTAGGGTGGTGGCTAAGCGTGCCTCACTGAAAACAAGCAGAATTCAGATGCTATGCCCCCTTGGAACATTATAGTTGGGCTTGGCTTCACAAGCCTCTCAGTTATTTTAGAGAATGCAGATAATACTACCATGTCATGATACACAACCACTGCAACGATTTTGCAATGTAATGTTACAAATTACATTGATCTGGCGGCCCCCATTGTGCTTCATGTTGTGATATCAATCCTGATTCTTTTAGATTTTCATTCTTCCCGAACTATAGAAATAATGTTCCTGGTTGATTATATTTGTTCAACTCACCTGCTGATGACCTACTCATAACCAAGCAAGTAATGGTCACAAACTGCATCTTACTGCAGTGTATGTTACAATGTTTTGACAGGCGACAGCGAGGGCAAATTAAATAAATAAATAATTTGCCCTCATCGTCATCTGATGACGCCCCACCGATCTTACCTTGATGGGCCACTCCTTACCATTACACCCTTCTCCCTCAGTTTAGGAGCTAGAATCTTGAGGATGTCCTGTGAATTCAGAGTTGCAACATTCACCAAAATGGTTATCAGTGGTGGGGGTATATACATATGGTACTTAACTATAGTAGTTATGTCCATTGGGGAACTGATCTGTTCCTTTTCTTTTGTCGGCTTCATGGTGACTACCATTTGCCAAACGAATATAGAGAGCTCATCACATAATTACTGGGATGGCTGAGAAAATGATTGTGCCAATATGTGATGGTTAAAGCGAAGTACAAAATGAAACTGATATTTTGAGGCGTTAGTAGCCCTTACAATAGGCTCACTAAGGTACGCTGTCTGGTACTCAAGGCTTCACTACTCTACTGGACGTTTCTACAGATTGAATGAAAAGCAAAGCTTCTCTAAATCCCGGCACTTTCAATTTCTCTCTTCCCCATATTGACTAGGCTACCCAAATTGATGGTGAAAAGGGATGTACGACGTTATGACGCGTTCCATTACAACGCGTGCTTTCACAACGCGTCCCTTACAACGCAAGTCGTTACCACGACTTGCGTTGGGGGCGCGGATTGAGAATAGTATAATTTACTATTCTAACACCAGTCCCCGTGGACACTAGGGAAGGTGTTGGAATAGTAAATATACTATTCTTAATCCTCTAGCGCCCTCCAGCGCAAGTCGTGGTTACGACTTGCGTTGTAACGGACGCGTTGTGAAAGCCTTGTGGAGTAAAATCTGCGTTGTAAAGGATGTTCCCCGGTGAAAAGGCCCACATAGCCTAACTTAAGTGTTCAACCACATATTAGTAGGGGGCTTTGATTACAAGTACGTCACTTGTGAAAATATCAAATCCACCAGGTGACCTGATGTATACATTGCTTTAATTTTCTATATTTAACAAGTGACATTTGATCATTTACATATCGTCCTATGAAGCAAAACTGGCCCATATAGAAACTTCCAATCACAAAACGTGAAAGTGGACACAATTTGAAATAAATGTCTGTAGACTTCCCCCATGCTCCACCCCACCCCGCCCCACACGCGCTTACCTGCGCCGGCCACTGCTGGCCATTTGCAAACAAGAACATCCTCCCATGGAACCCCTTCCTATTTGAGAATGTCGAAAAACATATTTTTAAGAGTAAGCAGTGTTCCAGAGACTAATGCCTACTCTTAGAAGATATAAGTTACAACTTTCATTTTTTAAAGGCATCCCATTTTCCAAAGAAAATGGGTTGCAGGGGGGAGGAGCCAAGCTCGCGAGCGTAATGGTTGCCTTGTAGATCGGCTCCGTCAGCCCTCTGGCCTGACTCGCATATGCTGTTGTATATCCTGCCCAGAGACGACACAATTTCGAAGAAATAGCAACGCAACGTTTCGCTCTAACTCACCGTTTGGCCTGGAGACTCCGGCGTGCTGTGGTTCCGAAGTTGTGCCCCCCGAAGGGACCTGGGCCTTCGTGGTGTTGAGACCGGGGCCTCGCCTATCGGATCCGGCCTGGCGCTGTGGTGACCGTCGGCCCCGGCCGAGAGACTGCGCCACTGGTGAGAGCCGATGTGGGAACATCCCGGTGAACCTGATCCGGGCCCGCCTTGACGGCCGTGAGGCTGGTGCGGAGCGCGGTGCTCTGTGGACTGATCGTGTGAAGGGGTCCCCCCGCCGCTGCTCCGTCCATCGGCCCTGGACCCTCGTCCTCGGACTCTGTTCGAGTGGAGCGCTAGCGATATTGCAGACGGCCCCTCGCCTTGGGCGAATCTCCTTTTTTCACCGAGGCTGCCATTGCTGGGACCCCCCGGAAATCTGTAAAGGCCCGCATTTGTGAACTGTTTCGAGCATCGCGGAGAGTGGTGAGGAGGCTGAATTCACAAAATGGCTACCGACGACCTGTGCTGTGGGTCTCCTCGTGATGACGGGCTTGAGTTGCTGGACGGCGCGGGGGCCTGGCCGTGTGTGCGTGAGCCTACGATTGTAGACGTTCTTGATGCCTTACGATCCTTACGCGCGGCCCTGGCCCCCGATGCTCCGGGAGACTCGATTTGTTCTACCGCCATCTTGGGTGAACGCTCCTTCATGGTCCCTTCTTGTCTCAGTGATGCCACCGCCTCGCCTCCCCCGGTCGCTACGAGAGTTACTGTCGCTATCCATCGACGGATTTGCTGGCCGGTGGATTTGGAACCTCCTGCTCTTCGATGTTTGGAGTTTGGGGACTTGGAGGTCGTGCGGGGATCCGATCCTCCCCGGGTGCCTGAGAACAATGGTGGACCGCTGCCTGTTTTTGCCTTGATGAGGTCGTGTTTCTATTTTGCAGGGAAACCCCCGCTTTTCCTGACGGCAAGACTGAACTCCTGTCTATTATTGCCCTTGTTGTTATTGCTGAGACATTTGAACTGCTTATTTGAACTTTTGCCCACTTGCTTATTGATTGCCCTCCCTGGCCTACGTTTTGCTCGTACTCTCTTTCAATTGTGTGCTTGCCTCGCATCGTGTTGCTTATTTCACACTGTCCTGTGGTGGGTGGTAACTGTGGTTAGAAAAGGGATGGGGTGAGATGCACGGCTCCCGGTGGTTTATTGACGTACAGATCTGTGGCGAAGTTGCTCATATTTCTAGTACTGTGGGAGACCCCCCTGTACGTTTTTTTGGCGCTCGAGATTGTGTCGTTATGGTTCAAATATAATATGTTCGTATGGTTGGGTGGAGGGCGGTGGCCGACCGTATTTGTTTCTGCTCTTTCGCTCCTCCCTCCCGTTTATTTCTTTTGTCTTTATGTCCCTTTTTTGTTTCTATATTCTTCTTTTCTCTTGTCTTTACTATATTTCGGGTTCTGGTTTAGGGCGACAGGCGCGCTGTTTGGAGGGTAGGCCATAGCCTTCTGCAGGGGTGCTGGGTGGGATGGGTGGGTTGGGTCTTCATTGATGTTTTATTTTCCTCAGTTCTATGGCCCTTTTGTATCTCTTTATTGGAGTGCCGCGTCTGTCCTTGCCTTCCGTGGTATGTTTGGGGCGGGGTCTGTAATGTCGCTGTTCTTCTTTTTGTAGTTCTGCTGCTTTCCATTGCGACTCCCATGCCCTCCTAGTTGTTGATATTATCGCTCTTTTATGTGTTCTTTGCTACGGGACGCTTGTTTAGGCGCGGCTTTCTTTTCTTTCAGTCTGTGTTTTCCTTTCCCTCTCTTCTTTCCTCTTCCCCCCCCCCTCCCTCCCTTTTTTCCTTCTCTCCCAAGGTTAGTATGACGGGTTAGTCTGGGTGTTGTCGCTATTCCGGCCCCCTTTGTTTTGTTTCCGATGTGCTACTGGGTGGTGGGGATACAAAGTCGTTCTTACTTATATATAGACTTGTGTTCACGGGCCTGTTTTTTTTTTTTATTCTGATATGTACAGTGCTGACATTCCTGCATAGTTGCCCTTTAGCCCTTCTGTTACCAATAGTTTGATTTGGGAATCCGGATTCTTTTATATTGTCGCCCTGCCTGTCATGCTCCTTTTTGCCCTATTATAAAAAATAACCTTCATTGCTCCTGTTTGCTGGCCGTTTGGATCCTCTCTCCTCCCTCCCCCTTTTTAAGATTGTATTGCTTCCGTTCCTCTATGATTGATTCTGTAACTCCATTCTGGACTTCTTGACTGCATTCACGTGTTGTGGCCGGCCAGTTTGGTTGTAGGCCCAGATTTGTATATCCTGTCTATACCAATAAAGGTTAAAAAAAAAAAAAAAAAAAAAGAAAATGGGTTGCATGTTTTAAAAAATGCTTGATTTAAAAGCAATCACAGACATGATAGTCTGCTTACCTCAACAGGCCACCATCTCTTCGATGGATGTAATTTATAGTGGGTAGCAATTTGTGATCCACCTCATTCATTTTCATGGGGTGAGCCGAATCTTCAGCCACTACATATCGTGGTTTTCGGAACCGAACTACCATTACATAGGTTGGTTTGAAAAAACAAATTGGATAAAAGTTGTTGAGCAACTTGAAATTGATTTTCACTGAATTCAGTCTTGGTACATCTGGACCCACATGTTAAAAAAGCATAAAGGATAAACAAACATATATATTTATGAACTTGCATTCGATGTGGAAGTTAGGGTTCGCATGGCTTCTGTGCTTGTTATGGAGTGTATTACTGGCCATAAATTGCCTATTTCAGTATTTTTTCAAGTTTAATTCTGAACAATAACTGCACTTCTAATGTGTTTTGGATGAACACTCACTAATAAATCAATTGCATTAAGTGCATGTGTGAAATTCACAAGAAGAAAAAACTTGAAAAATGCACTTACAGAACTTTGAGTACATGTATGAAACCTGTGCCTTCGCATAGCACGAACTGAACATGGTAGTTGGAGAAGGGACATTACTCTATTGGCATATGCAACACATAATTGTTATAGCAGTGTTGAATCTGGCAAAGCCTGTGTGGGAAACACCAACGAGGGGAGCCAAACTCATGAAAACTTGCTGAGTCACAAAAGCCGAGCAAATAATAATTTCAAATATTCGAAAAGTGCATTTTACTGCTTCCAAGGCAATTTAACGATTTAGATACATTTTGTTAATTGTTTCTATCGTGCTGGCAGGAAACAACACATCTTGCAAATGTTTTTCTTTACTATCTTGCAATTGTTATTGCTGACCCTCATTATTCTCTTTCTATAATACGTATACATTTTCTTTCCATATAATTTTGTAACAAACTATTTTGCTTCTCGCGAACTTTTCAGAAACACGTAGGTAACATTATTGCATTTTGTAATCTGAGCGAGACAACAGGTTTGATTACGAATGCCCCGGATTTTTGTGACCCCTGAGAAGGGGTCACAATTATAAATGCGAGGATTACCGCCCCCAGCAGTACAAGATCAACACCTTGAGGTTATCTCCTGTTAAACTGAGAAGAAAGCTGGCGAAATTTATAGGGAAGAAAGGCATGGAAATACAAGGACATGGGGATTTTGGTGAAAACAAATTGGAAAATTCCGAACTCTACTCTATTAGAATTGGGCTGCAAAACTTGACCTCTGATTTGTATAATCTATTAGAATTGGAATGTTGAGCGCTCCATTTAAGACAATGGAGTGCTCTGGGCTTCTAATGGCTGGAGAAGCCCGAGGCATCAATATTCCAATGTTTTCCTTTCATAGCTATTGCTGTGAACAAAGGCCTCGTGAAGCCTGAAGGGATTTCATCTACCTCAGGCTCAGTGAGGCCTTTGTTTTACTAATTAGAGTAATCTGCCCTCTAGCGGTGTAATTTTTCTAATAGTCTTTTAGCCCTAAGTAGCGAGCTATACCGGCCATTAAAGGCCTGCTCCCTTGTTAAAGGCCCTTAATGCTGGAGCGGACCTTGGCCGTATAGCCCGCTGCAACGGGCTGTAAGGCTATATTCACACCCACAAGTATCGGTCTTCTGTTTCTGATCACAAAGGCCTCTATTATAGTCTTATAGCCCGGTGTAACGGGCTATACCGGCCATTAAAGGCACGCCCCAGCATTAAAGGCCTGAGTCGAAGGCGAGGGCCTTTAACAAGAGAGTGGACCTTTAATGGCCGGTATAGCCCAGCTACGGTGGGCTACAAGGCTATTAGAACATCCAGCCAGTAGAGGGCAGAATGATCTAACAAATAAAAGAAAGGCCTCAGTGAGGCCAAGGGGTTTTAAATCCCCTCAGGCTCCATGAGGCCATTGTTCACAGCAACACTGCTGAACGACAAACATTTGAATGTTGGAGCTCCAACTTTTACCAGCCACTAGAAGCTCGGAGGACTCCATAGCCTTTAATGGAGCTCTCAACGTTCTAATGTTTTAATTAAAGCTATAAATGTGGAGCTACCTGAAAGAAATTATCAGAGATATTCCATTACTGGGGCAGACTTGTGGCATCGATACTTGGAGGTTTTGGTGGAGGCAGGTCAACAGATCTGGGCTGGCTGTGTTGTGTCAATATTACTGTTTAACCAGGGCACTGGATACCTGGACCAGGGCACACTGGCCATGCAAGAGGGCTCTTATGGGGACCTGAGAAGGTGGGAAAAGGAGAGGTTATCATAAAGCACAGACTGACCATCTACGGATATCTTGGCAAGCTAGACACACAGTCCATCCAGTGGTGTAGCAAAGGTGTCAAGGATTCTAATGCAAGCAAGAAAAGTGAGGCTCCATCCTCTAAATTGGTGGTCAAAACAGCTATAACTCTGGTGCAGTGGGACTCTCATATCCCTAGCCCCAGTGCCACTACACTTTCGGCACAATTAACAGCTACACCTCTAAGTCTACTCAAAACTGTGGGTGGCTTAATCACTAGATTTAGAGGTATTCAGTGGGAGGTGGACAGAGGTGAAGTTGAGGGTGAGTAGCTGCAGGGGCTGGTAGTAAGCTCACTTCCACCCTCCTTCACTGACAGAACTGGTGTGGTCTGTTGGACTAAGGTGCAGGTATGCATAATAGTCCATTATAGCTACATTATCTTTTTAAGAAAGTGATCTGTTATGTTTCCGTGACTTGCTCCAACTTTTTCAATCTGACTTCCTCGGGATCTTGGTTACTGGGTAAAAAAAACTTGATAGTCCTGGGTTGTGGTGTTTTTTAACTTGTCTGTAATTTTTTACTGCATGATTTCAGTAATAGTAAGGGCAAATAGACCACTTCCCCCTCATTTGGACGGCGATATTATAAATGTTAGAAGGGCGTCCTGGGTAGGGAGGAGGCCAAAAGACATTCCTGGAGATATTATCATAATAAACTTTCGAGACTGGAGAGTGATAAATCATATTCGTGATTGGTATTGCGAGGGCTATGAGGGGGGTATAACTGCAAGGTCGTTGAGCTACTTCTATCCGAGGTCCCTAGTGGCTAATCCATGGAGACATGGAAACTATGCCTCCCGCAACGCCAGGCCTCCCACATTTAACAACCCCATTCACAACAGATTCTCCTCACTTATGGGGATGGAGGGGGTTGATTGACTGCCATCCGAGAACATCAAACTTATGGGGATCTCTAAGCCTCTAATAACCCGAGTCCCGAAGAAAGATCTAAAGGGAATTAATGTCACATTGACAAGCAGTAGTGTAGAGGAAGTAACAAACGCTAATGGGGTTAGAACTATGGCGGTTACTCAAAGAACTCTATCTAGCAAATCACCTACTATATGTCAAGACCCGAGAGCGGAGACCTTGATTAATAGATCCTGACGCTCCAGAAAACATAGTAACTGTCAAGACCTATCCATTGTATCCTGGAACATTGCAGGGTTAAATAGAAATTTTTTGGATCCAAATTGGCTTTCTTTTATAGAAACGTACGACATTATAATCCTACATGAGACTTGGATGCTAGAAAACCCCCACATTGTAGGATATAAAATGTATGGGGTTGAGGCAAAACGTTCACTAAAAGGCAGACCTTCCGGAGGCCTAGTTATCTGGGCCCGTGCAACCTTGCAAGTTGAAATTACTCCTTTAGAGATTGATTTCCAAGATATACTGGGCCTAAAGTTCAGAAGCAAAGAAGGTGAAGTTACATATATCTTTAACGTTTATAATAGGCCATCGACGTTACAGGGCCTCTCGAATGTTATCAACCAGCTTAACTGTGTCTTAGATTCCCTGGGAGATAGCCCAAGGGTATTCATTGCTGGCGATTTTAACTGTGACTTTGAGCCGGTATGTGGATTTGATGATCTGATAGAGCAACAGGATCAGGCATACAACATTCCTCCTTTGGCTAGTGAAAAACAGGTCAAATGCACTGCAGCAGTGACTCAGCTTTTAGGATTAACTCTGGCCCATAATCTCAGATCTTGTAATGGCCGCCTTCCTTCTGATAGACATAAAAGGCTTATACGTTTTCCAGAGGGATTTCTCAAAGTCATATAGATTACATGATGGTATCGTTAAGCTGTTGGAGCTGTTTGTGTGACTTTAAAATAGTCACTAGAACAGAGAGCGATCACTTACCCTTGACCTTGCGGACCTCCCCTGAACTCCTATCTATAGCGAATCCTATAATTAATAATTGCGGCACCTTAGATGACCAGATAATGCTAAAAAAGAATGACCGTATTATAAAATGGCCCAACATCTTAGGGGATGAAGGGGCATTGACTAAAATTTACCTTGCCTTCTCAGAAACATTATCTAAGCATACCAAAGACAACTCAGCATTAATCTTAACATCTGACTTACATGGCGAGTTGGTAAAAGCACTCGGTCCCATACTTAGTAAAGCAATTCAAACTAAAAAGGGAAAGGCAAGTGGAAGGGTCAGTAAAGGAAAACCCTGGTACTCTAAGGACTGTCGTACAGCAAAGGCGGAGCTAATAGTAGCAATAAAAGGAAAAGAGTTACCAAAAATTAAGTTACTAAGGCGTGCATACAATCAAACAATAGCCGCCGCCAAAAGAGCTTGGGATGAGGAGATATGGGAGGGGCTTATTAGAGCAGCCAAGATAAAAGATCAGGCAGGGTTTTGGAACTTAATGATGAAAGGAAATAGGGCTGGTAGCAAACAGCGTGACCTATTTCTAGATGAGGATACCTGGATCAATCATTTCTCCAAGCTCTACTCTGAACTAAAAAATAACGAATATGATGCCAATAATTCAGAACTGACGGGGGACATGATTGAGTCAGCAAAGGCAGCCAATTTACATTTTACATTGAAGCAGACAAACTATGTTATTAAAACTTTAAAATCTGGGAAAGCTCCGGGAATAGACAAAATTCCCACAGATCTTCTAAAACACGATTTGGTTCTGGGTCCCTTACATGAACGCCCTATGTAATGCCATAGCAAACTTTGACCCAATACCGAAATCATGGAGGGGGGGCGGAGATTGTCACAATTTTTAAAAAGGGGAATAGACTGGATCCGGCGAATTATCGTCCGATCAGTCTTATAGACATTCCACAAAAAATATATGCAAGACATATCTTGTTGCGCCTATCGTCCTGGATCGAAGAAGTGGACTTGCTAACAAAATATCAAGCAGGGTTCCGAAAAAAGATTAGTACGATCAACCAGGTCTTTAGGTTTTTATGTCTATGTTGGAAGTATGTTAAGGTCAGACACAGTTCATTGTACGTAGCATTCATGGACCTAAGAGCTGCTTTCGATTTGGTTCCCAGAAACAAACTCTGGACCCACTTAAGCGACTTAGGAGTGCCCATTGAATTATTAGTACAAATAATTAGAATCCATGAAAACAACTTTGCAAAAGGAGATGGGGGCCTCGAGGAGAACTCACCAGAGAGATTCCGGTGAAGCGCGGAGTGCGACAAGGTTGCGTGCTCGCGGCAACCTTGTTCTCCCTTTACATAAATGACATTCCCTCCTTCCTTGAAGAAAGCAATAGTGATCCGCCCAAGCTAGGGGGCGAGGCAATCCCTGCATTACTTTTTGCAGACGACACCATTCTAATATCACAAACTCTAGGTGGACTCCAAAATTTGATAAACTCTTTTCACTTATACTGTACCAAAAAGGGTCTTGAGATCAACCCGAGCAAAACAAAATATATGTCTATCAACCCTAGTAAATCTTTCAAAAAAAAGTTGGAACTCCAAGGCGAAAGACTAGAATACGTGCATAGCTTTAATTATTTAGGTATCACGTTAGATTCTAAAATGACGTGGAAACCCCAATTAGAAAAAAACAAATTATTCCTGCTCCAAAATTCTATGCCGGTACTGAAGAAACATGGAGGGAGCACCTCGAAGGCTATATCACCTGCCATCGAGGTTTACAAGTGCAAGGCACAATCTGCAGCCCTCTATGGAGCAGAACTTTGGGGCCCTAATAGCAAACGTAACTTTGAAGTGGGTGAGAATGACTTTTTGCGAAGGTTACTACTGTTTCCAAGAAGAACAGCATTGGTACCTGTCTTTTTGGATGTTAACTTAAAACGTACTGATAGTTTAGTAGTGCTACGTCCCCTCATGTATTGGATAAGAATCTGGACCACCGATGAGCTTGTTCACTACAGACTGGCTCTACAAGAGTTAATGCCCTTTGGTATTCTAAAGGATATCCATTGGTTTAAGCATATTGCCACCTGGTTTAAAAAAATAGGTCTATTATTCTACTGGGAAAAACCGGAGGAGCTAACTAAATCCTGTAGTAAAATAGTAAAGAGACGATTTTGGGACTACCAACGTGAAACCCAACAACAGGATGCTAGCCTAGGACCTTTATCCCTGAGGTTCCTCCAGTTTAAAGATCAGCCTAAATTTGAATCTTTTTTAGATGAAGTTTTTCCCCCGGTGGCAAAATCTTTATATTTGAAATTTAGATACGGGGTCCTTCAGACTAATGTTATAAAATCAAAATGGGGCAAAAAGTCTCTTGATAAAGACGCAGATAAGTGCAGTTTCTGTAAAAATGTTACACTGGTAAAGGAAAATGATCCACACATCTTATTTTTCGGCCCGGCATATACAAACTTGAGGGACAGGTGGATCAAACCTCTATGTAATAATCTTAAAATAAGACACTATAAGGATCCTGAACGAATCCTCACATCTGATACTGCGCGACCGATAGTATTTTGTGTGTCTAGATTTCTTATGTGTGTAATGTTTTATAGAGCTAAAAATGATTTGAAACTTAATTCTAGTTGACTAACATGTAAGCAGTTAGTGGATAGCATATAGACTGTTCCAACATTTGCTTCTAACATACAAATTGCGTCTATTAAATCGATTGACTGTTCAATAGTACATTTTCTGCATCTCCCAATTCATTGAATAGCGACAGTTTTTTTAACTATAAAGGAATGTATGAATCAAAAACTTGATATACCCCCGCTTATTAATTATGCGTTGTAAATATTTTAAAGCTTTTATCTCTTTTTAGCGTTTTTAGAAATTCTTGATGGATTGTGTAAATCTCTCCCCCAGCCATGATACAGGCTTTTGTCAACTACTTATAATCTTTTGGCTGTGACGATGATTTTTAATTTTTAATGTGATGTTCTTATATTATGTACTTTTATGGTTTAGAAAAAACCGAAATAAAGTTTTTTTAATTTGAATTGAGTAATAGTTTCTAATGGTACTTGCAGTATTTGTCTCGTACATTGGCTTTCTTGCACTAAATTGATGCAATAGTTAGAAACATAC
This sequence comes from Lissotriton helveticus, assembly GCF_964261635.1. Lineage (NCBI taxonomy): Eukaryota > Metazoa > Chordata > Amphibia > Caudata > Salamandridae > Lissotriton > Lissotriton helveticus. Next base: position 398,453,606 of record NC_136070.1, on the reverse strand, counting down.
CAGTCCGGGCTAGTGGTCTTTTCATTCCTTGTCTTTATTATTCCATTCCTTTGTAATGGACTGGCGATGTGCATTGTGATGTTCTCATACTATGGTTTTGATAATATACTCTCTACCATATAGTAGTAATGGGATTATCCTCGCCGCTTCTGTATTACTCTTCCTGTGTGTACTGAGTTATGCCAAGTCTCAAAGTGTAACATTCTAATATCCCTTTTTAGGTCGAGCCTAGGCAGCGCATGCGCTCCTCTGCGAGGCATGCTGTATTCAGGTAGGGACTTGAAGCTCTGCCGACTCTCCGCACATATTTTTCATTGGCTTGTGTCAATATCCACTGTAAACTGTGGCTGTTCATTGGTCAACAGTCTTAGTAGTCCCTCCTTAGTACTGCCTTGTCTCGTTATATAACCTCCCATGGCGACACCCCATGTTACGTGTGTTGACTTGTTACTCGGTAGGCTTTAACTAAAGCCTCCGAGCACTATTTCATCAATCAGCTTTGTCCTGCCTGCTCTTGCAGGCATCACAATCTCTCTCCTAAAGCTTTAAAAAAAAACATTTATAGCACAGGCGCAGACAGCATTTCAAATGTAATAGGTCTCGCATTTGCGAGAGTTTAAGCTATTGGCATTTAAATGACAACGCCTTTTATTTATCTGTTTTAAAAGCAACACATAAATAAAAGGCACAGCCATTTACAACGGCAATAGCTCAAACTCTCGTAAATGCAAGGCCTATTGCATTGCAAATGCTTGTTTATGTAGAATTCTACAACTAATTTCCCTAGTTTCTGTTCACGGACTGCCAGGTGGTGAAAGAGGTAATTTTTATTTAGCAAAATCCCGACTGTAAGCTTCCTTTCCTGTATGGTAGATATAAAGGAAATACTTTCTAACCAGAATATGACAAGCCCTTATTATTTAGACAGTTTCTGAGAATTAGTGCAATGTCTTTGGATCCATCCTTTCAAAATTTGGTCAGCGTTTGGCCTCAGACTTTATCCATATATGTATTCGTTTTATTGATGGTTCAACTTGGTTATACATCTTTCAGTTCCCTAAAATGCACACAGTAATTGTTTTCATGTAGTAATGTGAAAGTAGGTGTTTGATTCCACAACGTGTATTAGGTGTGACATACAAGTGTTCTAATTCTTGCACACTTTGCATTTCTTTCCTTGGCTCTCACTACTCCACCGATCCTCTACCAACAAGAACCAACAGGTAACAGTGTGTCAGCTTGTTTCCCTTTGCCCAGTGTGACCTTTGTGAAGGACAGATAAGCAGTAGTTTAATAAGCATATCAACGCTGATGATTCATTGCCTCCAACAGCCTCAAGGTCTAAACAAGTGCAGGCCCTTCCCGTTTAAGTAAATATGTGTAAATGCCAACGCCTCTAGCTTGCACACTGGTTGTATGCGAGTAAGTAACTCTTACAGTATGGCACAGGGTGGAACTATTACTCCGTGCATAAAACCATTGTACTCACTACTTTATATGAGGAGAAAGCTGTATTGCAAAGTCAGTGGCACGTGTAACCCTCTGCAATAAGCAGTGAACTCTATGGATAATGAATGGCATTAGCAACAGTGTATATAGCCAGACACTACAAATGCATGATGTTCCAATTGAAAGGAGCGGCGATGCCACTATCCAGATAACTGATATGCAGTTGTTGTATAGGAGTCGTGTGCTCAAATATTATTGATTGTGCTCCTTTATAGTAAGAGCCTACCCAACAATGGCTGTCTACTACATCTCATGTTGGCTGCCAGCCCAGCATTAGTAATGGGAAATGTCTATGACTGTCACATGCTACATTTCATGGTTGCCATCAGCCCTGAAGAGAAATGGGGAAATGTCCATGGCTGTCGCTGTCACATCACCCCATGCTGCTGAAAATCTTGAATCTAATTCTGGCATTTACCTTGACTGCCTAATGCAATGTGGAAGTAATAAACTTGAATTGTTTAATTTGAATCAATTGCATTATGACATCTGATAACAATGGCTTGTACCGGAAAAGTCTACGTGGAATCAATCAATCATAGCATTTTTAGAGCGCACTACATACCCGTGAGGGTCTAAGGCACTATGGGGGGGAGGGGGGAAGCTGCAACTGTTCGAAGTGCCAGGTCTTGAGAAGTCTTCTGAGGGTGCGGCGCACCATGGGGCAAAAACAGCACAGATGTGTGACGCATCTGTGCCGTAAAGGCGGCGCATTGCTGGAGTTGCGTCTGAAGCGCGGCGCAGCTCCAGCAATGCTCTGGGGGGCCCTATCTCCACAATGTTGCGTCAGTCCTTACGCCTGCTTCAAGCAGGTGCAGGGTTTTGACGCAGCATGGGCCCAAAAGTGACTGAGTGAAATCTTGTAGATTTCACTCAGGCACTTTTAGGAGGCGTTCCTGCGCCAGAACGCCCCCCCCCCCCCCCTGCGATGGAACGCCTTCTTCTGGCGCAGGGCTTTACAACGTGACGCATCTCAGAGATGCGTCACGTTGTAAGTACCCCGCACAATGGCGCATCTTTTGCGCCACCGCTGCATCACAAAAGTGACGCAACTGTGGCATAAAAGAGGCGCAAGGGGCTTGTAAATCTGCCCCACAGTCTTTTCCTGTCCAACCCCGACCGAAGGTAAAGACTGGGACAGAACCGTAGGTTCTTCAATGTGGATTCGTCATGGTGCTGAGCTGTCCCCACGTTCATTTGAGGTCGGGCCCGCTGTGTGCTTTAAACTACACACAGGCGAAAAAAACACATGCTGCTGTTAGAAGACTCTAAAGTAAGCTAAAAGGTCTACAGCGGTTGTAAACTGCCGTCCAGTCACCGCTGAGGCACAGGAGAATGTGTGTATCTTTCTAGAAGACCTATAGCAGGTTAAGGGCCCCATACTCCTTATTCACACTCTAGCCTGAGCTGAGCCAGTAAGATTATTCAACATTCCTTGAACTTTGGCACTTACCTGTCCCATCCTGCTACGTTCAGATGGCATGATCTTATCCAAAGCAATAAACTACCCAAAGGAATGTTTACACTAGTTGTAAATGTGCCCTTTACCAAACCATAAGATGGTGGAAAATGCATCTGAGTGCTTCCCCCATTTAATTATGCCCAGTGTATCTGCAAAACGACACACTTATGCCATCTATACCACGCATACCTAATCACACCTGCTACACTGAGACAAAGGTAAAATAAGAGGCTCAGAGCCACCTACTGAACTAAACTCAACCATGTGTTCTCATATCAATCTAGTTAGCACTCTGGGATCCAGCTCATGAGCTGGCTTGGTCAAGGTCTATTGATATGAGGTGGTTGGGCTCCCTCCCCATTTACATTACTGCTGTGTCAGCGGAAAGACCATGGTGGCTTTGTTCCATTGACCTCAACAGCCCCATGACAAAGAGTTGCTAAACCTGGTAACAGATAATGCTGCGAAAAGCCAAACAAACAGACAGTAAAAGATAAACTACACACATCCAGTAGTATCACGACAACGAGTGACAGTAAAAAGCATCATGGCAAAATGACATTATTGGTTACAGGTTGTACAACACACCAGTGGTGACATCACAGGAATGATAGTACCATAAACACACAGCAGCGTCAGAATACCTAAATGAAGTCACTGCAGGCACCACCCTCTTTATTTTGGTTTTTTAGCCCCATTTACGTTCTCTGTATATTTTAAACTACTTTTAAAATCCTACTATTATTATTCGTGACATGTGGCATGTGTTGGTACATACTGATCAACTAGCGATATGAATACCTAGAATGCTCGGGTCCACCATTAAGTGAAAGCCTTGAGCAAGTCTTGGCAAGGAACAGTTCTGATACAAGTCACTGCTTTATCTGGAATTGAGCTCCAGGGGACTGTGTTTTTTATCAAAGGGGTAGCTCTAAGTTGCTCTGGTTATTTTAAGATCGGCTAAAATACGAAGCCACTGAGATCCGAATATAACAGATGCGATAACTACAGCCTATTTCGATATTCTCCCCTGCAAAACAGGACATAACATGCTGAATGTCGTGCTTACAATTTTGCAGCTTTGACCTGCCGAAATCTACTTAAGGAACATTGTAAACATACAGAAATAGCTTTTAAGTGAGTCGAAATGAAAAATAAGTTTGAGTGTTCATTTCGATAGTTCAATGCAGTTACTATTTTATACTGTTAAAAACACGAAATTAGCTTCATAAAACACAACCGCTAAGCTCTCAGGTTACCCAAGTCTATGTATGAGCAGCCATTCAGTTCAGATTGGGTTGGCCATTTGGGTACTGTCCTCTATATCATATTACAAACAGAAGACCAGTGGTTAATTTAAGACGGTGGTTTTTGGTACTAGGCACCATTGCTTAATTGTCAACATAGGTGCTTGTGAGGTGGCTCTGTCTGGCCAATCTAGAACTGACTATACCAACTGTTACTTATTAATTCATATGCAACAAAAATGACTATTACCTGCCGCCCAAGCCCTTCTTATAGCTTTGGGGGCCTAAAATAGTCCGAATTGTTGTCACACTTTTAGGAGTGTGATGGTTGGTAGTTGGGTTGCTCCCATCACTGGCAACGCTGCCACAGAAAAGCTGCAGTAGCCTCCTAACGAGGGCCCTGACACTTATTATTTTGTTTTTACAAATTAAGTACTGCAAGAAGACAAGTGCCAGAATACACAGAATGGATCGGATGATCGACTCACTTGTTGTAGTGGCGCTGACTAGTTGTTGCACGTCACGTAATGACGTGACGTGCGGGCGGCCATGTTTAGGGCTGCGCGCGCATCACGCTACAGTGGCGCGAAAAGCCGATAGAAGGCAGCAGCAGCTCAGCGCTCTTTAGGGCACCTGTACTTAATAAATACGAGTTCTCCTACAAACGCTGTAGCGTCCTCATTGAGGGAAACCCTAACATTAAAATGGCGACGAGGGTGGGATGCTAGGCTCCCTACCCCCCACAGAGAACCAGACCACCGAGGAAAACAGCAGCTACTGGTGGCCAGGGGACACGCAGCGAGGAACAGGACCACGGAACCCGGTGGCCAGGAGGAACAGGCGGTCAAGAAGAGACCAGCAGCCTCCACGCAGGTACAATACCCTAAAGAGCGTGGCAGAACCCGGCATCGCCCAGGAGGGGTGACTATCAGCCCGAGGGGGTAGCCCAAGCCCCAGAGACACCAAGCAAAGCGCGCCTGACCACGCGACGACCCACGAGACAGGGAGAACCGCGCGGATCCCTCACACAAGATCGAGGGGGCTGATGAAGGTAGTCCCCAAGCTCACACAAGCAAAGAAGAGCAGGACAACACACTGGGAAGTCCCAGAGGCCAAGGGAGCACGCATCCCATGATCAAGAGTGAGAAGATGAGTGCGCAGGCGGGGTACGCCATGGCGCCCGTGCAGTTCCTGCCCAGACCAGGAGAACCGCTAATGAAGTGGGAAGACTGGAGGGAGTACATTGATAATTTCATAGGAGTCTTGGAGGATGAGAATGAAGAACAATTCAACCCCAAGAGGAAGAAACGCATCCTATTACTCAACCTGGGCCCGGAAGGCCTGAGAATCTACAAAAGCCTAGTGCCGAAGGAAAGAGGAAGCACCGATGGGGATGTGTATGCCCATGCCATCGAAGACCTGAACGAACACTACAGGCCGGCGGTGTGTGTCTCAGTGGACAGGTTTAATTTCCAGCAAAGGAAACAACGCCCGGGAGAGACGGTGGAGGAATATGTAGCGGCCTTGAAGAGACTAGCATCCACGTGCAGGTATGATAATTGGGAAGAGGAGTTCATCAAAGATCAGGTGGTGATGCACACCACGAGCACGGCTGTACAGGACAAGTTGTGGGCCAGCGGGGACACCACTCTAAAGGAGGTGATGGTAATCGTCAAAAGGGCAGAACTGGCGCGCAGGTGTGCGGAAGCAACGAGGAAGGAGACAACCCCCAATACCATGGTGAACAGAATAGATGAGGAAGAGCACCGCAGGGACTACAAGAACAAGGGATCGTCGGCGAAGGGGCCCAACAAATGGCAAGGCAACCCAGGCCCTCCAGGGAAACAAGCAGGAAGTAGCAAGAAATCATGCTATCGGTGCGGGAGCTGGTCCCACGAGGCGCACGACAGGAAGTGCCCAGCTTTACGCGCCAAATGTTTGTACTGTGGGATAGTGGGCCACTATGAGACGGTGTGTCGGAGAAAGGCCTCGAAGAGCATGGTAAAATATGTCGGTCAGGACAGCGAAGAACAAGAAGAGGGCGCAGAGGAAGACGTCGTCACAGTCATTTACATAGAAGATCAAGTACTGGGCGTGGATGGTCAAGTGCTGAGCGTTGACGGCAAGAGAACGATGAAACCTGTCCTGGAGATGCTGATAGGAGGAATACCGATAAAAGTGGTGGCGGACACGGGCTCACCCTACACCATCATCCAGAGAGCGGTATAGGAGGAGAGGTTTGCACCACACCTAGGCCCAGATCTGGAGAAGCTGGACATCCGCCCAGTGACGTACAATGGGGACCGCATTCCCATGGCTGGATTCAGACCGTTAAATTTTGAGTTCAGAGGCCGGTCCGCGATCTGCAAACTGTACATATCTGAGAGAGGACCTTCGGTCCTAGGATGACTTGACCAAGGCGACCTGGGCATCAAGCTGGACCCAGGGGGCAAGGAACAGATACTACTCGCGGAACCGGAAACCTGGCCTGACCTAGACAAATGGAAAGAAGAGTACCCCAAGGTATTCGGAGGCACAGTCGGAAGGATGGAGAAATTCGCGCACAAGATAGTCCTGAAGGAAGATGCCGTACCGGTCACCCACAAGGTGAGAAATGTGCCTTTGGCGGTGAGGGACGCAGTACAAGAAGAACTACAGGATCTGGACAGGAAAGGGATCATCGAACCCATCACGTGTGCGGAGTGGCTCGCGCCCTTAGTAGTAGTGAAGAAGCCAAGCGGGAAGGTCAGGCTGTGCGTCGACCTGCGCAAACTGAACAAGAGCATCGTGGTGGAGAGATTCCCTTTGCCCCGCATCGAGGAAATGCTGGCTAGAACCAGGGGGGTCAAATGGTATTCTACCATTGACTTGACCTCCGCCTACCACCAGATCGCCCTGCACCCGGAAAGCCGGAGACTCACTTCCTTCATAACCCCATTTGGGTGCTACCAGTTCCGCCGCATGCCGTTCGGGCTAGCCTCGGCGGCTGCGGTGTTCCAAAAATTAATGCACAAACTGTTTAAAGACACAGACGGAGTCCAATATTTCCAGGACGACATCCTGGTAATGGGACGGGACAGGCCAGATCACGATAGCAAACTCGGAAAGGTACTAAAGATCCTCGAGGGTAAGGGCCTCACAGCCGAATGGACAAAGTGCCGGATAGGAATGGAGTCTGTGACTTACCTGGGACATGAGATAGGGGTGCGAGGGGTTACCCCAAAAGCTGACAATGTGAGGGCCATCTGCGAAGCGCCACCGCCCTCCAACAAAGAAGAAGTCCGATCGTTCCTCGGAATGGCGGAATATTATAGTAAGTTTGTGCAGCACTTCGCCTCCAAAACCCACCACATGAGGCAGCTGACAAGAGACAACGTAGAATTCTGCTGGTCGGAGGAGGCGCAAGGTGAATTCGAAGTCATCAAGAGAGAGGTGGCTGGAGCAGTACCACTCCAAGGATACGACCCCCAAGGAAACACAGTGCTCACCACGGATGCCAGCAACAAGGGGCTGGATGCAGTCCTTATGCAAGATCGAGGTAAAGGGATAATGGAAACGATGAGTTTCGCATCCCGCACGCTGAGTGAAACCGAAAGGAAGTACAGCGTAATCGAAAAGGAGATTCTGGCGGTCGTATGGGCCATGACCCGGTTCAGGCAGTTCTTGTGGGGCACGCGGTTCTTATTGAAGACAGATCACAAACCCTTACTGAAGGTACTAACGTCCAGCGGACATGCCAGTGCAACGCCAAGAATCTCAAAGATGACTCTCAAACTGCTAGAATTTAGGTACGACGTGGAACACATCCCCGGCAGTAGGAATAGGGTGGCAGACTATCTGAGTAGAGCAGCGGCCATGGATCAGAGTGGTGAAGACCAAGCAGGGGCAGAAGAAATGGTGGCACTCGTGGAAGACCAAGAGAAAACCATAGGACATCAGGAATGGAGGCAGGCATATGGAGAAGACCAGATCCTAGAGGAAGTAAAATCATACATCACAGCGGGATGGCCAGATAAAAGACAAACCCGTGGAGACCTCAGCCCATACTTCGAAGTCAGAGAAGAGTTGACGATGGACGACCTAGGAGTGTTTGTATACAGAGGGGAGAAAGTCATCCCCCCGGCAGGAATCATCCCCAAACTATTGGACATGTTCCATGAAGGACACTTGGGGATAGGGAAACTGAAACTGAGGGCCAAGCAAAACTACTGGTGGCCGGGGATGGACGTAAGGGCCGAGAGGCATGTCAGGGACTGCTCACAATGCCAAGGGGCAGATAAAACACTCAAACCACTACGCCCAGCCCTTGGAAAGTTTGACCCCCCGAGGAATCCGTGGGAGGAATTGTCAGTGGATATACTGGGCCCTATCCTGGATGTGCATGGAGTCCAGAAGTACGTATGTGTCCTTGTGGATAGGTACTCGAAATGGCCTGAGTTGAAAATAGATGAGGCGATGGATACAGAGACCATCATAAAATTCCTGGCTGACACTTTTGTGAGGGAAGGCATCCCGAAGTCCATCCTCAGCGACAATGGTCCCCAATTCAGATCAGAGAAATGGAGCAATTTCATGCAAAGAAATGGGATTCTAGCAAAGCACACGTCCATATACCACCCGGCTGGGAACGGGCTTGTGGAGCGATTTAACAGAGTGGTGATGGGCTCAGTGCAGGCAGCCATCTCCAACAACAAAGACTGGGAAAGAGAGATAGAACACATGGTGTGGGCGTACAGGATCACCCCCACAGGAACAGGATACAGCCCTTTCCAAATACTGAGAGGCCGCAAACCATTCACCCAGGACAACCGTGTTTGGAAGGAAAAAATCATAACAAGCGAATGGTCCCCTGCCGTAATGCGAGCCAACTTGGAAAAAGCACAAGCCATTTACTCGAGACACTACAACAACCGGAAGAATGTGAGAGAGACAGAGTTGGAGAAGGGGGAATGGGTACGAGTAAAGTTGGCCACGCTACGGAGGAAAGGAGACAGTAAGTACAGCAAGCCCCTGCAGGTCAAGGAAGTGATGGGTAGAGCGGCTGTGCTGAGCGATGGCAACGTGTGGTCACAGGACCGCATGGCAACATGCAGCAGAGTGCAACGATGGGACCAAGGTGGAGAAGACCTAGAAGATGTGGAAGAAGAGACTCAGGAACAAGAACGATCAAATGGAGAAATGGAGGTGAGCAGAGGAGAACAGCGAGGAGAGAGGACTGAGAATGGCGATCAGGGATCAGTGAGTGAAACGGGGATGAGCAGACGAGACGGAGGCGCGGCCGCGCTTGAAAGTAGAGGAAGGAACGAAGGGACTCAGGTGAGAGTGACCCCGTCTGCCCCCCTGAGACTTACACGGAGTGGTAGGGCGGTGATCAAACCCTCAAGATTTCGAGACTTTGATATGAACGATGGACAGTGAGTTAAATGTTTTGTTTGGGAAAAAAGGGGAGATATGTAGTGGCGCTGACTAGTTGTTGCACGTCACGTAATGACGTGACGTGCGGGCGGCCATGTTTAGGGCTGCGCACGCATCGCGCTAGAGTGGCGCGAAAAGCCGATAGAAGGCAGCAGCGTCTCGGTGCTCTTTAGGGCACCTGTACTTAATAAATACGAGTTCTCCTACAAACGCTGTAGCGTCCTCATTGGGGGAAACCCTAACATTACACTTGTGGCTTTGGGAAACGTCAGAGCTCAGAATTAGTAGGCAAATAAAAGGAAATCCATAGCTACCGTAGGGATGTACATACACAGCTATCCAAAAATGACTTTTGTTACTTATCTTTTTTTTTGGCAGTTTTATATTTTGTAGCCAAAAACATTTCGCATTGAAAGCCTTTACAGATTCACTTCTCACATTGTAAGCACGGAAAGTCGTCGAAAGTACAGCATAAATGGAATTAATATACAGTTCAGAACCATACATGCGCCTATTAGTCTCTGCAGACAGTGGTGTTAAGAAAAAAGCCAGGGTTGTCACCTACCGCATATGACTCTCTCCTATCCTTCTCGGTCTTTAATTAAAGCAATCAAAGGCCTCACCTGTCCCTCGGGGGTCCTGGGATGTGGTCGAACTTCATGTGAATGTATTTCACATAACAGCAATACAGCAGGAAGGCCAGGGCTGCGCCGGCCAGCACAATGAGCAGGAGCCAGGAGAAGAAGCCCAACAGATCCATTTCTGCATTCAAGATGGTCGTAATGTGTTTCTTCTATATGTCGAGCGAGTGGCGGTCTCTAGAAATACTCACTGAGTAAACTTTACGTTCTCGCTGAACCTCTCTCAGTCACCCTGGGTGCTCCAGCCTCCGAGCGCCCTGATATCTTTTGCTTCCTCGAACTTCCTGCAAATCATATTTCGTGCGTGCTTAAAGTGATAGCACTACCTAAATTCGAAAACACTTTCTTAATTTAGAAACTGCTTAAAAATCACTGTTCGCAGCTGTCCTTACCAGATACAATTATAATAGTTGTTATATAACACGTATTTTCAGTAGATGTTCTATTCTGTTTTCCGATAACTAGTGCAAGCTTTTGCAATGCTGCCGTTATCAAATAAACTAAGGCATGGTACGTGGCTTTTACAAGTACAAGGGCGGCATGCTATATTAGACGTGCTGCATGGCACCTTAGGCTGAATCCTTGTTTTTCTTACGATTAGAATAATGAATAGCTCAAAGATAGATAGGGCCCATCACGATGTTACAAAAAATCATTACAAATAGAGAAGTCTAGTTTTCAAATAGTCGTTCTTTAGAGAATTTCTAACCCTGGCTTTTAATCCAAAAATTAGAGCTTTCTGTCTTTGTGCCACCTAGATAATTTTCCGATCTAAATAATTTGAATGGTCCACATAAATTTAATAGAAAGCCAAATATAACCCAAAAAGGAAATTTACACGAGTCTTCCTAACAATCTTGACAAGGGGAGTGCAATGAGTGAAGGCAGAGTATTCCATTTCTTGTAATGCGATCAGTGACACAAAATAATAATAAATAACACACCGAATAATGCAAGCTTTGATTTATATAAATAAACTCCTAATTTTCCAATAGTCTCCTTCTGGCCAAGTTTGTTGATCACCCAGCTGTGTACAAGGAGCTAACATTCAGCTGTGGAAAATGTGTTCATACCAGCCCACAGCATACCAGAGTGAAACATAATTATCATTTTGGATCACATCGGAGAAAGTGTTGACACACACACTTTGATTTCAATGATATTGGCCAGACTGGAGGAATGGGCAGAAACACATAATATAATCATGAAGGCACAATATGGGTTTCGGAGAGGTATGGGGACAGTCGACTAGTGCCTAAACCTTTCCCTAACTATAGAAAAGTACTTGAAAGCCAGAAATGGGAAACTATACATGGCCTTCATGGACCTAACATCAGCCTTTGACTGTGTGTCACACTCTAGGCTATGGTCCATGATGGAGGACATGGGTATAGACCCACCTATTATTGGGTTCATCCGCCAGCTGTATGCAAATGCCACTGCCTGTGTAAGGTATGGTAGAAAGGGGGAGTGCACCCGTCATTTTAAAATTGAAAAGGGAGTTAGACAGGGGTGTGTGCTCGCCCCGTTCCTTTTTTCAATCTATAAGAACAGAGTTGAGTCCTCCTGCCCTGTCTGCTCTCTCTTTGGACGTGCCCAAATTTGATCAAACCCCCCTCCCGATTTTGGCATACACCGATGATGCGGTGCTGATGGCAAGAATGGGCCTGGCCGTACACAAACTAAATAAAGCTTACGCCATCTTTATGGCTTCCCTTGACCTAAAAGTAAATGAAACAAAATCTTTCATAATTGTAGCTGGAGCTGCCAGAGGAGAAAAACTGGCAAAATTCCAGATGGCTGGCAATGAAATTAAGGTGGTAGATTCCTTTTCATACCTAGGAGTGCTCTTTGATAAGGATCATTCTTGGTCCAAACTAGTAAAAAGAAGAGCCCAGGGTATGCAAAGGAACCTAAAAGCATTTAAAAGATATGCAAAAAAATTGGGTGGAAGCTCACTGGACGTAACTAAAAATATTTATCAAGCCAAAATAAAATCAGCCACAACATAAGGATCAGGCGTGTGGGGGATGGCCAATACTGGTCTGTTACAGCAAATGGAAGACTCCTTTTTTAAAAACCGTGTGTCCTTACCCCAATCAGCTTCAAATTATATTCTACATCTTGAATTAGGGCTCCCCTTTCTGAGCGACACCATAAGAATGGCCCGGTCCTCTTGTGGCTATCCATTTGGCAAAGAACTACAGTAGATTTGACACAAACCATTATAAGAGAATGCTGCAACCTAGATTATTACAAAAGAATTGGGTGGCTAAATCATGTAGAAACTGTATTAAAGGCTATAGGGATGGAAAAACTCTTTCAGGACCCTCACTCCTGTAAGGGGGTCATGAAGAAATGGTTAAAAGATCTATATTCCCAAAGAGCAGAATACGCCCGCAGGGAAAAAACCAGATCCATCACTCTACTATTGCGTATGACTTGGTCCCATTAATACCAGGACATTCTACTGCGCTTCAGATTAAACATGATCCTGTTACTCCTGGGATATCCACAAAAGAAGTATAGGCTAGCAGATCTTGATCGCTGCCCCTGTAACAACCTTGCAGTGCAGACAGATCTGCATATCCTACTATTTTGTCAAAAATATTCGGAAGCAAGAAAATTGTTTATACTGCCAATTCTGAGGCATCATAATTTTAGGCAATGTCGGTTCGCAATGTTTTTCTTAAAAGCCCTATGTGACCCATTTGTCTGTTTCTGTGTTGCCTCATATTTATGGGCCTGCCTCAGGAAGAGGAAAAGGGTGGGCATAGTTTCTAGCAGCACCCTGTAACTATAATATGAACAGTTTGTTTTGTTTTTTTACTATAACTGATTTTAAAGGTTTTAACTGGACCACAGCAAAATGTATTTAATTATGTTTTAACTAATGTATATATGAATATTTATTGATCTGGATATTTTTTATATGTATTCTTTTGCTTTTATGATCTGTTCACAATGATCAAATAAAGCTGTATGAAAGAAAGATTTCAATGATAACACCAGAAATGTAATCAGTGAAATGAATAAAAAGAAATCTAAAAATTCACTAAGTTAGATTTAACTTATAAAAGTAGTGGGGCATCTCTCCGATATATCCAAAGTGAACAGTTGCATACACTGATGCGGGCTGTAGGACGGTTTACTCTGTGGTGAAAGTGCTTCCTGATTCCTCTACAGCTCTCAGGTGTCGCTCTGAATAGAATTACATTAGGAGTTCAGTTTTCAGTCTCTCTCACCACGTGTTATTTACACTGTTGGGAGTGAACGTGCAACATGACCTCCAAATGTGTGAGCCTCACTCACAGTGCACAATGAGTGAGACCTGAGGTTTCTGAGTGCAGTGAGCGAGTTGAGCATTTCCTGGAGGATTTTGGAGGACAAATTAATGCTCAATATAGTTTGGATAACCAGGCCCCACTGGGCCATATTTTCAAAAGTGCATGATTAAATGTTCATGAGCATTTGTTTTCATTTGCTATTCGGAAAATCTGTGGAATTCAGCTCCAGCTACGGTCTCCCTCTGTGCGTGAAGTAACATTTTTTCTGCAACTCTCTCGGCTGAAGTAATGTGCTTTTGAGCATTGCAAAGTCCTGAGCTAAACCCCCGCTTCTGGGTTCGTAGTGCTGAACAGTTCTCATGTCGCATTTCTCGTGTTAATGTCTAGTAAAAACATAATTTTCTAGTGGGTGTTTTGGAAATTAGCTTGCTTAGTTGTTATGTGTACAATGTGCCTCTCTAAGTAAAAACATGCTGTGAAATTGTGTGCAGTCTTTGTCTGAAACATTATAAACCAACTCCTATTAGAGTAGGAGTTGGAGCATTCATTGTAGATTCGTTTTTGACATAACGAATGACATTTATTCATACTCCTCACGTGGTTGGCAGTTCTTCTTGTTATCACCTTATTCATTCCATTGTACTTGTAAGTTGTATTTATATAGCGCTTACAATTCCAGGATGCCGCGAGTATTATTCTACTCCAGACCGCAAATTTAGAGGCAAATATTTAAGGTTAGTTGTTTAAGTTTCTGCCCTTGAGATCTTATATGCATTTAGTCAAGTGTTTTCAACTGGAATAGATTAATTGAAGTAGATTAGTAAATGGAAGATGCGAGATGTTGTTTGGAGTATTGAGCATGTACACCTATTTGTGAAAGGAATTGAATTGAAAAGAAGGATGAGTTTTGAAAGCATGTTTGGAAGTCCACAGTAGCAGAAACCTTTTGAATGAGAGCGGAAACAGTTATTTTATCATCTTAGAATATACATACAGTGACTTTTTATTTTAGTATTTCTATCTAAATATATTGTTATACCTCAATGGAAAGCATAACATCAATATGCATAGGTGGAGATACCTACTCCATAATCGTATTTACATAATCTGACATATATGTATTATCATACAAAGAAGCATAACACATATATAGAGGGACGTGCACATATATGTTATCTACATACTATGACATACATATATATATACAATGCACAACCATACATTTATTGTAATATATACATTAGATGTTTATTTAATATTTGTTTAGAATATATCATTCCTATTTCGTTTTACGATGCATAATGTAAAGTACACAGATACATCTATGTTTACATAGCCATATTTATTTATTTTATTTATTTATTTTATTTATATAGCGCACTATAACCCAGAGGTCTCTAAGCGCTTTGACAGGGTCCGCTAGGCAATTCGGAGGGATACCGCAGGTTTACCAATTAAAAACAGCCCCACGCTTGCTGGAAGAGCACCGTTTTTAATTTCTTTCGAAAAGACATTAACTTAGTGTCTTTCCGCAGTTCCAATGGCAGTTTATTCCACAGAGCTGGGAGAGTGTGTGAGAAAGCACGACTTCCCACAGTGGCCAGTCTGCAGCGTGGCTGGACAAGGAGGAAAGCTTCTGCAGATCTAAGCACCCTACCCGGTCTGTAGGGAAGCAGACGTGCTTTCATATAATTAGGTGCCCTTCCATAAAGAGCTTTATGGACAATACATAGCCCCTTAAACATTAGCCTCTGCTTGACTGGCAACCAATGTAGTTCACGCAAAAGGGGGGATGCATGAGTATTCCTTGGCTTTTTAAAAATGAGTCTCGCGGCATCATTCATAACAATCTGCATTCTGTTTAGAAGTCTTTGTGGTAGTCCTATGTACAGCGAGTTGCCATAGTCCAACATGGCTAGAATCATAGCAGAGACCGCACTCCTCAAGGAAGAAAAGGACAGCAACGAGGAAACTTTCCTCAGTTGTCGGAGGAGGCCAACGCAGGTGCCTACCACAGCTGTAACTTGTTTTTTCATGGACAGTTTACCGTCCACATGGATGCCCAGGCTCTTGACCACTGCCGCCGGTTCCGGGGGCATGCCCAGCTCCCTGGGCCAAAATTGATCGCTCCATGGGTTGCCAACGATGGTGATTGGCAACACCTCGGTTTTATCCGGATTGATTTTTAGGGAGTTCTCGGACATCCAGTTAGCTGTGCTTCTCAGAATATTTTGCAGTCTTGCAGAGGCATCCTGACTATCATCCAATTGGATGATAAGTTGGGTGTCATCCGCGTAGCTGTACACCTGGCAATCCATTTGATTGAGCATTAGAATCAAAGGCTGTAGATATATATTGAACATAAGGGGTGACAGAGCAGACCCTTGCCGTACTCCGCAGGTGATCGATGTTGCGGTGGAAAGCAGGTCACCAAGTTGCACTCTCTGCATCCTCCCTTGAAGAAAGGATGTGAACCATGCGTGTGCTGAGCCCTGAATGCCGAAATCCCTCATCCGCGACAATAGTTGTTCATGACAGACGGTATCAAATGCCGCGGAGAGGTCCAACAGCACCAGGGCCCCCGGAGTTTTCTTATCTGCTCTGTTCCTTAGCTCATCTACAATTGACAGCATAACAAGCTCCATGCTGTGATTCGCACGAAAACCTGCCTGATTCTGCTCTAGCAACAGATTGGTCTCCAGGTGTTCCGACAGAGTGGTGAGAACATGTTGCTCCAATACTTTCGCCAAAAACGGAAGCTGGGAGATTGGTCTGAAATTTTTCAGACATTTCACGTCCGCCCCCGTTTTTTTTAGCAGGGGGATCAGCCGAGCTTCCTTAAGGGAGGCAGGCACTTGTCCTACCTGAAGAGATAGATTTAGGAGGCTCAGCACATCATCCTCTATACCAGGGAGTGCTAATTTAAGCACTTCAGGTGGACACGGATCCGACCTAGAGCCCGACTTAACCCGTCCCATGAGAATAGACAGCCTCTCCTTAGTAATCAAGGGTAAGGTAGATAATGGACTTCTCACTGCCGTTCTAACTGGCACAACCTGCAGCGGGCAGTCTATCTTAGGAGTCGCCCTAATTTCAGTGACAAGATCGGTAATTTTATTAGTAAAAAAGTCCTGAAATTTTTGGCAATCTTCCAGAGTGAAGTCCAGAATCTGTTCCTTATTTTTTCTAAGCTCCGTAAGAACTCGAAAGACTTCTTTCTGGGGATTCGTTGCAGTTGTAATCCTCTCCTCAAAAAACTCGGACTTCCTGGCTATGATAGCTTGCTTATAGCTAGTAAGTGCCTGTGTATATCTGCGTCTAGAATCAGAATTGTAGTCCTTACGCCAGGCTCTCTCCAATTTTCGTAGCCCGCGTTTCTTCTCTCTGAGTGGTTCATTATACCACCGGGCCCCTCGTCCTCTATCCACTAGGTTCATCCTGCGGATAGGTGCCACTCGGTCCACGAACTTCGAGAGTTTATCCATAAATTCCCTGCAAAGGAGCTCTGGATTATGTGTCCGGTTGTTAAGGGGGGGGTTAGTACGAAGTAGATTTACCATTTTATCCCCATCGATATTTTTCCACTTCCTAACTGCTTCCACCCTCCACTAGTCGTTGGAATTTGTTTGTCCACTAGTAGCTCACCTCTCACCAAATGGTGATAGGACCATACACATGGCTGGGCCATTGCCGCGCCCTGCGCAGGGACTGTCGTCCAAACCAAGTCTAGAGTATGTCCCTTAACATGTGTCAGGCCCTTCACTTGTTGAGCCAAGTCCAATGAGATTAGCGCCTCCTCGATCTGTGATGCCTGACCTTCTTTCGGGACCTTTTCCCAATGGTAGTTGAAGTCATCCATTATGACTACTTTGTCATATCTCGAGCGGATGTCCTGGGCCAATCTCATGAACAAATCGGGAAATTCTGGCGACGCCCACGGGGGACGATATACTAACAGGATGATCAAGCAGTCTGTCCCCAGCTTCAGCTTGACCCCCATCACTTCCGCGCCAGCCAGATTTTCGGTCAAAAACCTTTCGCCCAAAAGGCGTGAGTTATACAAAAGGGCCACACCTCCCCCTCTCCTAGCTTCCGTTCGATTATAGAGAAGTGCCGAAAAATCAGATGGCAAAGAGGCTACAAGATCCGGCATTGAAGAGTCTTCTAGCCATGTTTCTGTTATTCCAAGAAGGTCCAATTCTCCTTCTTCCAGAAGAGTGAAAACTTCTAAATGATGGCGTTGAAGGGAGCGTGTATTAAGGAGACCGTAGCGCAGGTTTTGGACCTTAGCAGCGGCTTTCCGACCTAAGTATAAACTGGGGGCTATCAGCAAATCAATCAATCAATCAGCAAATTTGTAAAGCGCGCTACTCACCCGCTAGGGTCTCAAGGCGCTTGGAGGGGGGGGAATCGCTACTGCTCGAACAGCCAGGTCTTGAGTTGCTTTTTGAAGGAGGGATGGTCCTGGGTCGTCCGAAGGTGGGTGGGGAGGGAGTTCCATGTCTTGGCCGCCAGGTAGGAGAAGGATCTTCCTCTGGCAGTGGATTTGCGGATTCGTGGAACGGAGGCGAGGGCGAGGCTGGCGGATCGGAGCTGGCGGGTGGGTGTGTAGAATGTGAGGCAGCTGTTGAGGTATTTCGGGCCCATGTCGTGGAGAGCCTTGTGTGCGCGGGTGAGGAGTCTGAACGTGATCCTCTTGGTGACGGGGAGCCAGTGCAGGTCTTTCAGATGGGCAGAGATGTGGCTGTGGCGAGGGATGTCCAGGATGAGTCGTGCAGAAGCGTTCTGTATGCGCTGGAGTCTTTTCTGGAGTTTGGCTGTGGTTCCGGCGTAGAGGGTGTTCCCGTAGTCCAGACGGCTGGTGACGAGGGCCTGGGTAACCGTCTTCCTAGTTTCGGTGGGGATCCACCGGAAGATCTTTCGGAGCATGTGCAGGGTGTTGAAGCAGGAAGACGAGATGGCGTTGACTTGCTTGGTCTTCGTGAGGGAGGAGTCCAGGATGAAGCCCAGGTTACGTGCATGGTCCGTTGGCTTGGGTGCGGTGCCCAGTGCAGGGGGCCACCAGGAGTCGTCCCAGGCGGAAGGGGATGGTCCGAGGATGAGGACTTCTGTCTTGTCTGAGTTCAGTTTCAGATGGCTGATCTTCATCCATTCCGCGACGTCTTTCATTCCTTCCTGGAGGCTGGCTTTGGTGGTGGCGGGGTCGTTGGTGAGGGAGAGGATCAGCTGGGTGTCGTCGGCGTAGGAGATGATGTTAAGGTTGTGTTGGCGTGCGATGGCAGCGAGAGGGCTCATGTAGATGTTGAAGAGGGTGGGGCTGAGTGAGGATCCTTGCGGGACGCCGCAGGTGACTTCGGTGGCCGCAGATCGGAACGGGGGGAGGCGGACTCTCTGGGTTCTTCCGGTGAGGAACGAGATGATTCACTCCAGGCCCGCTCCTTGGATTCCGGTGTTGCTGAGGCGCTGGATCAGGGTGCGGTGGCATACGGTGTCGAAGGCTGCTGAGAGGTCTAGGAGGATGAGGGCAGCAGTTTCCCCGTTGTCGAGCAGGGATCTGATGTTGTCGGTAGCTGCGATGAGAGCGGTCTCGGTGCTGTGGTTTGCTCGGAAACCGGACTGTGATGGGTCGAGGGATCCATTGGTCTCGAGGAAGGCGGAGAGTTGCCTGTTGACGGTCTTCTCGATGACTTTGGCTGGGAAGGGGAGGAGCGAGATGGGGCGGAAGTTCTTGAGGTACGTGGGGTCCGCGGTGGGTTTCTTCAGGAGGGCGCTCAGCTCGGCATGTTTCCAACTCTCCGGGAAGGTGGCGGATGCGAAGGACCTGTTGATGATGTTCCGGAGCTGGGGGGCGATGATAGAGTCGGCTTTGTTGAAGATGTGGTGTGGGCAGGGGTCGGTTGGGGAGCCGGAGTGGATGGTGTTCATCAGGCGGGTGGTGTCTTCGGTGCTGACAGGGGTCCAGGTGCAGAGGGTGGTGGTGGGGGGCGTTGGTTCGGTGGTAGGGTGCGTGGTCTGTGCGCCAAAGCTGTTGTGTATGTCGGCGATCTTGCGGTGGAAGAACGAGGCGAGTGAGTCACAGAGGTCTTGCGAGGGTGTGATATCGTTGTTGCAGGCGCTGGGGTTGGAGAGCTCTTTAACAATGCTGAAGAGTTCCTTGCTGTTGTGGGTGTTGTTGTCCAGTCGTTCTTTGAATGTAGTCCTTTTGGTGGTGCGGATCAGCTGGTGGTGTTTGCGGGTGGCGTTCTTGAGGGCTGTCATGTTTTCTGCTGTCTGGTCATGGCGCCAAGCTTTCTCGAGGGTGCGGCAGGTTTTCTTGGAGTTTTTTAGGTCGTTGGTGAAGCACGAGGCTTTCCTGCTGCCGGATCTGCTGGGAGGGTTCTTCAGTGGTGCGAGGTCGTCGGCGCAGGTGGTGAGCCACTGTGTGAGGTTGCGGGCTGCTTTGCTGGGGTCCGTCGTGTTGGTGGGTGGGTTCTGGCTGAGGGCGGTGGTTAGCTGGTCGGCGGTGATCTTGCTCCAGTTTCTGCGGGGGACCTGCTGCGGGAGGTGGTGGGTCGTGGTTCTGCTGAAGTTGAAGTGGACGCAGCTGTGATCTGTCCAGTGTAGTCCGGAGGAGTGGCTGAGGGAGATGTGCTTGCTGGAGGAGAAGACAGGGTCAAGCGTGTGGCCGGCGTAGTGGGTGGGGGTGTTCACCAGTTGCTTGAGTCCGAGGTTGGCAAGGTTGTCCAGCAGGGCGGCGGTGTTGCTGTCATTGTTGTTCTCCAGGTGGAAGTTGAGGTCCCCTAGGAGGATGTAGTCTGATGAGGTGAGGGCGTGTGGGCTGATGAAGTCTGCGATGGCTTCTCTGAATTGTGTGCGTGGTCCCGGGGGTCTGTAGATGAGAGTGCCTCTGAGGGTGGTCTTGGGGTCGGTGTGTATCTGGAAGTGAAGGTGCTCGGCGGCGGTGAGGGTGTCGTCGGAGTTGGTCGTGATGTGGATGGTGTTTCTGTGGATGATGGCGATGCCTCCTCCGGTTTGGTTAACGCGGTCCCTCCGGGTGATCTTGTAGCCATCAGGAATGGCTATGGCGATGTCAGGGGCTGAGGAGGCATTCATCCAGGTTTCTGTGAGGAAGGCGACGTCTGGTGATGTTGTGTCGAGGAGGTTTCAGAGTTCGACGGCGTGCCTGTGGACGGAGCGGGTGTTGAGCAGGATGCACTTGAGGTGGTTGTTGCTGGTGCTCGGCTTGGCGGGTGCGGTGCAGGTTCGGAGGCAGGTGAATTGGCAGGCTTGGCAGGTGAAGGGTCCGTGGGTGCGTTTCGGGGTGGCTCGGTAGCAAGCGGGGTTCCGGCCGGTGTTGAGTGCGTGGAGGGTGGCGACGTCGTAGGTCCATCGGGTGGACTGGCATCGTTGGGGCCCAGGGTTCCTGGCGCTGGGCACGGTCCAGGCATGGACGGGCGTAGACGGGCTTGCCTTTGGCGCGCCTTTGGCGCGCAATCGGCACGCACGCTGCCCGTGGCCGCTGCACGTACGTGCGGTCCCTGCCATTTATGGCGAAGTGGGAGGGAAGAGCAGCTGGGAGGCGGGAGCGGGGTGGCGAATGGGGAGCGGGAGACAGGAGAGGGGGGCGGGGCCGCAGGAGAGCAGCGGGGGGAGCAGAGGGGGGAAAGAGCAGGAAAGCGGAGCGGGGGAGAGCGAGAGCAAGCCTGGGCAAGCCTGGAGATCGGGGCAAGACTGGGCAAGCTTGGGGAGCAAAGGCAAGCCTGGAGAGCAAGGGCCCTAAGGAGAGGCAGCAGCAAGAGGGCCAAGCAGGCAGCGGCAGCAGAATCCAGGCACACGGGGCCAAGCAGGCAGCGGCAGCAGAATCCGGACACACGGGGGCCGTGCGGTAGTGGAGTGGCCGGGTCAAGGGTCACTCAAGGTCCCAAAAGCATTAACATGCATGGATTCTTCTAATCCTAAATGTGGCTTTGGAGTTTTGTTTGTTTTTGTAAATACGTATGCATGTGAATATACATATATATATATATACATATATATATATATATATATATATATATATGTATATATATGTATATATATATATGTATATATATATATATATATATATGTATATATAAGCAAAGTTTTCCAATGCTGTTGAGCCACGCACCTAGGGTGCCTCCTGTATGCGGCAGTGAGCTAAGTTACTCAACCGGAACACAGTCAGCAATAAATCCGTGTCAGCCGACAATAGCAGGATACACTCAAAGGCAGGTCCGTGAAAAAATTCATTTATTTCATTTCTGGACTCCCCCTCAGCGTTGTCAGACGCGTTCCGCCGCTCTGGCTTTGTCAATGTCAAATATATATATATATATATATATATATATATATATATATATATATATATATATATTCTACCGGCCCGCCCCGACGTTGTCCGGGGATGAAATAGAATGTCTGCAATGGTTGTAATAGGCAAGGCAAATTTATTTCAAAACTTGCCTGTGCATCCGCTCAGAAGCCCTCGTTCGGTACCGCTGAAGGTGAGCGTGTGCTCTTCTGTTTGCTGTCCTCGCCGCAATATGCAAACATGTGTGTCCGCTCCAGCCAACGCCCCGATCGCTGCAAAATGCATGCACTCCCCAAACATGGCGCGGTGCACTTAGATGCCCCACATCGCGTTAACGGCAAACGCCACAACTCCTGCTTCTGAATGCTTCCGGCGTCTCCGACGGCACACGCCCACAACAATGCTGAAGGGCACGCCCACTCGTGTTAGAACGCTAGTCCCACACGGAACGCTTATCGCAAGCTGTATAATACTGCAGGCTTTTGCCGAATGCACACGCCCATCGCTGTATGCACTCGCCCATCGCTTTACAGCAGAACGCACACTCCCACAACAGACTACTTTGTCCCAAATGTTCTTTTTCCCTTCTAATGTATATGTTGGGCTGGTGTATAGCCTATGTCCATCTGCTGATACTCTCCTTTCCAACGCTGTATTGGGTGTTCCGGTTGGTGCTGTGGTTCTGGAGCTTACCCGCCTCAACGGTTTGGGCTCTCTCTTTATAATATTAGTATGGATATGGATATATGTAAAACCTACTGCCAGTTGCCAGTAGGTAGTTATAGTTAGGACCATGCTTCCATTGGAAAATTTTTTTTGACTTGGCTATATCTTTGGTGCCGTTTGACGAATCTACATGACATTTTCCAAGAAAATTGTCATAACGGGCTTCATTTTGTGCATAGGTAGTTTCGGGTGATCCATCAAGCGGACGCTGAGAAAAAGAGGGGTGAGGTTGCCATGTTAATTCCCATAGACTCTTTAGACACGGCGGCAGCCCGAACCACTGAATGGATTGCACCTAATTTGCCAGAAAGCTTCATTTCGGTCCACAGATTGTTCTGTTTTGTTATTTGGTGTCAATCCATTCAGTAGTTTGTGAGATTTTAAAGGAATTTCAAGTTTGTATATCTACAATTGCAAAGTCCTCATGAATAATGACAAGCTCGTGCAGAGATCTGCCATAGCTCTGATTGGTTGCTAACTTGTCAGCCGAAAAGTGTTGGCAGGCATCTTGGGGCTTGACTTCAGCTGAGTCCCACAACAAAACGGGAATAAAAAGAAAATGCATTAGGTTAGGAATACCCAGACCACCTAGCCTTGGCATCCCGGGAGGACCCCAGCAGGGCGAAAAAGCATTTTCCTAAAATTCACTGCTATTTTTGTGAAATATTCGGGACTATCACAGTGAATTGAAAAAATATATAAAGCGTGGTCTCCCACACTTGTTTTTCATGTAGGCCCCAGATGGGCCAGATGCCAGGGCATACCAATAAAAACAAGCATCGGCATAGCCAATAGGTCTCGCCTTTGGGACCTTATAAGTGTTTAGCCAGGCAACAGTTGATATTGTTGCACCAAGGATATTGTGCTGCATAGCTAAATACTTATGAGGTCCCAAAGGCGAGACCTATTGGCTATGCCAATGCTTGTTATTTACAGCTGATTAAAAAGTACATGTATATTTCATAGACAAATTAGTGACATTTGGAGCTCCAGTCCACAAACATTGATTTTACACCTATCAAAAGACAGCCCTTTCACTTCTGGCCCTCCTCCCACCCCAAGTCCGCCCTTCCACGAAACTGTATTCAGTACCTTTGTGCACACTAGCAGTGTTATCTGTTTGCCAGGCTTCACGGGGAAGGCTGCTGATGGTGGAAACAGAGGGATAAATTGGTAGCTTGGCTCGTGCCGCCCATCTCTAAATTGAAAATATTTCCTCCTACCCAAGTAATTCTGTTTTCAGGGAGACAATTGAATAAGGAGCAGGCACGTGCAGCGGGCTGTCAGGGATGAGTGGACGGCGAAGGGCAGTCTGAAGGAGACTCGCTTGGAACGACGTGAGCACGCGCACTGCAAGGACGCGACCGCAAAGATTAGTAGTGAGGAAAAAATAAAGTGACTAAACAAGCAACAAGTGGGCAAAAATTGCACTGTCTTGAGAAAATATGAGCAAACACATGAACTGGATAATACACAAACCTGTCGTCAACACAGCTGAGACCTTCAGATAATGAGATAAGCATGCGAAGTCTTGAACTTTCACTTTTCCAAGTATCCCTAGGTGCTGAATGTCCAACTATGCATGGGGTTGATGGTGGAGGAAAAACTGTTTTTTATCCAATACGTGGAAGGTGCACATGAGTCAATTGATGCGATTCCATGGGGAGGTAGAATGCATCGTAATGCTAGTTCTATTTTATTAAAAAGCATTATTTTGAGAAAGAGAAATTCAAAGAAGTAAAAAAAAACAGTTGAGACAGCCGTTTTATACAGGAAACGGGAAACCATACTTGCATCCCAGCATAATCCATGCAGATGAGCCGAAAAAACATCAATACACTAAAATACATGCTGGCAGATACTTTTATCAAAGTACGATTATTTTAAGTATTTTAAGTATTATATGTAGCACAGTAATTGGCAGAGATCAACAAGTTAACAAGGTAGAGCAAGTGTGAGCCAGGCAGTGGAAGAACAAGCAAGCACGGCCACACTAATTACAAACAGATGGCCCTTGCGTGCCACTGCGTGCTCCCCCAAGGTGAACGCCGCCACACTCATGAGTGTGAGGAAAAGTGCATACCAATTTCTAAATGTCATCTCTTAGTGCAGCACATGCGCACTGCGCTAGGCTCGACCTAAAAAATGGAGGGGGCCCATTGGGCCACCCTCCAAGGGCTTGTTAATGCCCCGGGGACCACCACTGCCCCGGGGTTCATGTTAACAGTAAACGGCGTGACCTTGCGGACACCACCAGGCCACCGCCTCCTTTGGGCTATAAATGAAAAGAATAGCTGGGGGAGGCCAAGCAGACCCCCGAGGCCCCACCACCTCTTCAGGGTTAAAATAAATATTAAACAGGGCATCTGCGTGTAGCTCAGGGGCAATTATTGCTTTTAAAAGAGGAAGGGGCAGTGCAACTTCCCTCCTGGGGCCTTATAAGGCACCGGGGACCACCACCTCCTCAGGGCCAGCCTGTGCAGATCAAAGTATGGGGGATGAGTGGCCCCCCTCCTGGAGCCATATATGGCCCAGGGATCGCCATCACCCAGAGCCAACACCTGCTATGCCCCAGGATGCCCACACCCAGGACAGCGCTGTTTGATTTTACTTGGTGGAAGCTGTGACAGCTCCTGCCAAGCAAAAGCAAACACTCCGCTTCCAGCAAGTGAGAGCTGTCAAAGTGCTCCTGCTTACTGGAAGTGGACGTTTTTATCTCTTTCACTACCCACAGACATGCGGGCAGGGAAAGAGATGAAACTATTGTTCCTCTTGTACACAGGGTGCTGCATTTCCAGCAGCGGCCTGTGTGCAATAGTAAAGATCTGAAATGGTTCATGGAGGAGAATGCATTGTTGATCTATTGGAGCACAATCTGTATGTGACAGTGACAAGTGGGTTATTTCTTGTTCTCTCCTGGTGAGAGCAGAGTCCATGGTTCTCCCTTTAAATGACTAGCAGTATAGAAATGTGAAAATCACTTAGAAGCTACACCCATTTGGCCCCGCCCAACTTAGTAGCATGCAAAGGTCTTCCTGCCTTTTACCAGGTTGATGGGCAGCTTAAGAACAGCCCCCCGCCAGCGTCTTTCCCTCTGATTTTGGAGAGAGGAGTTTGTGATGCCAGGGAATATGAGGACATGACATAGAATCACTTACTGTGTATAGTTAAGAGGAAAGACCCTTGTTTGGTGAAGATTTACTGCTTTGTAGTCTTGTTGTCTTCTCTATAGGAGGATTCATGTTATCACATATTTCTGGATAAAGATGCACCAGGAACAAACACATTGCCAAAACGCACACAAGGTCTCTGGTGACATTTCATTGAGCTCCATTAGGCCGTTGTAGTGCAGAATACATACTGAACATTTACCGAAGGAGGTAGCACTTAGTAAGTAACTAGTAGAAAGTAGTTCACTTGGGTCGATATTTTGGGCAAAACTGTGGTTCATTTATGGATGAGTCACTCACACAACTACTGACACACCCACAGAGACACTGATTTACCCACTCACAGACCCACTCCGACACTCTCACACCCACTCACAGAAGCACTCAGACACTCACTCACTCATCTACTCATAGACCCATACAGCCACTGACTGACCATTCGGACACTCATGCACCCACTCATAGACCCACTCAGACACATACACCCACTCACAGGCTCACTCAGACACTTATGCACCCACTTATGCACCCACTCAAAGACCCATACAGCCACTGACACAGCCACTCACACACCCACTCAGAGACTCGCACACCCATTTACAGACCCACTCAGAGACTAGTGAACCCACTCACAGACCCACCCACTCAGATACTCATGCACTCACTCACAGACTGACTCGCACACTCAAGGAGGCACTCACAAACCCACTCAGACACTCTCACACCCACTCACAGACCCACTCATGCACCCACTCACACACCCAGTCATACTTCTGCAGCCACTTCTAGACCCACACAGACACTCAAACACCCAAATTTCACTCATATAAAACCAGTGAAATTCAGCATTTATAGTTACCTGAGCTAACTATAACTTACAGCCCTGCAATGCACTGGTTATGATCTCACGTATTACATGACGTGATCAGTGACATGACTCATGACATCTCAAATGACATCACTGACGACTTCTCAAATGACATCACTGATGATGTCACTGAAAACTTCATCCATAGAACCACTCACACACCCACGTATACCCCATATTTCATCTCATACACCCATTACCACACAACCACTGATATACTCATTCAGAGACTCATCAAACACTCACACTTACTCACTGATCAATAGAGCCACTCACACATCAAACCACCCATACAGCATCTAATGCAATCACAAACTCATATATACAACCACTCATGCATCTACTCACTGACCAATACAGCCACTCACACATCCAGTCATACAGTCAAAATCATACCAACTCACACAGAATCGGTCACCCATACAGCTACTCACACACCTACTTACTCACCCATACAGTCACTCACTCAGCCACTTACCCATACAGTTACTCATGCACTCACTCACTCATGTATACTAACACATGTAGTCACTCACCTATGCAGTCACTGAGACACACATACTTTCCCATACAACCTCTCTCACACTCACTCGCCAATACAGCCACTCACACACCCACTCACTCAACCATACATCCACTTACACACCCATTCACACACCCATACAGACACTCGTGTACCCAGTCACTCACCCATACATACACTTATCTACCTGCTCACTCACCCATTTAGCCACTCAAGATCCCTCTTATTCATCAATTACAGCCACTGACACACCCACTCACTCACCCATACTGCCACCCATTCACCCTCTCTACCACCATTACAACCACCTACACACCCACTCACTCACCCTTACAAATACTCACACAGCTCCTCACTTACTCATTCACTCACTGACAGACCCAGTCGCTCACCCATACAAAAACTCACGCAGTCAGTCACTCATTATACAGTCTCTCACATAAACACTCTTCTATACACCACTTACACACCCACTCACTCACCCATTCTGGCACTCCCACTGCCACTAACATTAGTACATATGTTTAACACTCAGTACGTTTTAGAAATCACTCACAAACATTGGTCATGTTATCAGTGATGTCACTGACCATGTCATGAGTAGAGTTGGCAGAGTTGAACTACGCGGCATTCTGTGGAGTTGCATAAAAACTCAGTGGAATTCCGCGGAGTTCTGCCCTGCCCTACTATAACACTGATCGTCCATGCTCCGGCCTGCACTCACCTGTCAGACTCTCCTCCTCTCCCCAGTGATCTATGCTGAAAGGGGCGCCTTGCTGCCCAAGAAGATCAATGCAGGTTGTGATACTACATCGGGCTCCCGCTGCCCTTGGGAGCCACCTCCAATGGCCCCTGTGGGCTCCCTGGTGATGCCCAGGGGAGCAGTGCTAGACACTGTTCAAGCAGCTGGAGCAGCAGATGCACACACTCACTCACATGGCATGGCGCCCACAATGCACATCAGTTGCCTAGGAACCACTGCATGCTGGCGCAGGACATGACATGTGTGGGAAAAACAGGGCGCAACCAGAGAGGCAGCTAGGAGATTGAGGGCTCAGCAGGAGGGGCTGGTAAAGGGTTCGTGTATGAAGGACGCACAGTCTGCTATGCTACCTTTAATGGTACTTGCAATCTGGTAGGCTGGGGGGCGCAGGTATTGTTCTTCCAGCTGTTGCTGGACACTTCCTCTTCAAGCTGAGTCAGACCCTGTGTTGCTCGGCCTTGCCAATGCGCTCTTCGCTACAGTCAGCAACGCTTGTCTAGTTCCTTTTCTGTGTCCTTGATAGATTACCTCAGAAGGCAGTGCATTTTATACTGCCATGACCCCTGATAGAGCCACGTGAGATACCTGCTCTTCAGTGACAGGGGCACAGCGTGTGACTGTGCGATAGCAGTGAACTGGTACCTTGGAGGAGGCACTTGTGATGCCTCTGAGCCACCAGCCAGTTCCTGTCAGAGGGCAGCAATACATTGCCTATGCGCTCTATTCTGCTGTGGCATTAGCCAGTGCCTTGTATAGTGGCATTAAAGGGTGCCCTGGATGACGCTGTGTGTTCAAGCTCCTGTGAATCCTAGCAGAGTACTACGCTCCCACACTGCAAGGCATCCTGGTGGGGCCTGTGTGGTCTGCAATGCTGTGGTTACAGCTGTGGCTTAGTCTTTGACCATTGACTTTATAACTGCACTGGTTGAGGCTAGGAGAGCTTTACTGTTGTGCCCGTTGCTCAGTTACTGCACTGTCCTCAAAGATGCCCTCGGGACAGGGGTACTCTCTGCTGCTGTGGCTAATACTGTGCCTCAAACCAACCTCTGAATACCAACACTCAAAGGTGTCCTGACTGATGTCTTTGTCCCTACTGCTATGTCCATGCTCCAGTGAATGCACAGTGATATGTGAGCGTGCCCCGCATGAGGTCTCCTGCTGTGGAGCTAGAAGGGTGTTCTCGATGAGACCTCTGTGCACTATGATGCTGCGGTGGCACAGGCCCAGCCCCTGCGTGCCTCGAACATCCCTGCAGTGCTCCACATTTCCCCTGATTCAAGCAGACCGCGGGCTCTGCTCTCAGAGTCCACATTCCCTAAGGAGCCTGCTCACATAGGGGTGGGCAGTGGGGGCAAACTCCGCCACACGGCGGAATCAGTTTTCTTTTGCCTTACTCCGCATTCGCAGTAGAACGTGGAGTTGGCAAAACTCTGCAAACTCCGCTGGCGGAGTGGAGTTCACCACCCACCCCTAGTCATGAGTGATGTAATATTTGAGGTCATAAGCAGTTCACTGCAGGGGCATAAGTTATACTTAGTGCAGCTAACTATGACTGCTGAATTTGTCTGGTTTTGTATGAGCAAAATGTGAACCTACCTGTAATATACCTGGAACCTTTGTTTTTTTCAGTGAATTTCTAAGGTTCTTTAAATTCTATTCCTCAACTATAAAGACCCTGTAACCTTTGGTTTTGTCAGTGAACATATATATATCTATGTGTGTTTGTGTATATATATATATATATATATATATATATATATATATATATATATATATATATATATATATATATAGAGAGAGAGAGAGAGAGAGAGAGAGAGAGAGAGAGAGAGAGAGAGAGAGAGAGAGAGAGACAGACAGACAGACAGTTAGACAGACAGACAGAATGAAAAACCAAAGGTTAAAGCTAAGTTATAGTTAGGAAAACTTAATGTATTCTTTCTTTACAAATCCAATTTAAACTATACAAACATTAGAAATTCTAAGGTTATAGTTATACCTTAAAATTAGATGTTACACACCACCTTTAATAACTGTAATTCACCACTCTACCGTGGACTGTGTAATGATAAATTAGGTTATTTAAGATGGGATAAATGTTGCTATGATTTCACATTGTCTAAACGATGTGATATGCAAGGCTACAGCTAGTGCATATAGAAGGGGCGAGTTATAGTTAATGTAGTTTAGCTAGTAGGCAACAAGACTGTGTACATAGGTATGTGACATATACTCATTGAATTTAAATTAGTTGGAAAAAATGTGTTTCAAATCATAGTGTCAAGTGTCATTCAGTTGAATGTTGCTAAATGGAGTGTCACAGAATATAGTGGAGGACAGTGTCATAGATTGTAGTGTGGTAGAGTGCAGTGTTGTACAGTGGAGTAGAGTGGAGTGGCATACTGTACAGAGGAGTGTGGTATTGTAAATTAGAGTGGATTGGTGTGTCATATAGTGGAGTGGACTGGAGTATCGTAGAGTGGAGTGGTGTGTTGTATAGTAAAGGGGCATGTTGTACAGTACAGTTGAGTGTCGCATAGTGAGGTGTTGTTAACGTCACTGTTGTGGAGTCCAGTGTCGTGGAGTGCAGTGTCATGGAATAGAATGTTGTACAGTGGCATGAAGTGGAATAGAGTGTTGTACAATGCAGTGGCATAGAGTGAACTTCAGTGAGGTACAGTGTATAGTTCAGTGATATCGAGTGGAGTGTCGTACAGAAGCGTGGCGGAGCGTCTCGTATACTGCAATGTTATATAGTGGAGTGTCAGAGTGGTGTGTCGTACAGTGGACTGTGGTACAGTGTTGTACAGTGAAGGAGAGTATTGCACATTGTAGTGCAGTGTCATATAGTAGAGTGGACTGTTGTAGAGAGGAGTGGAGTGGTGTGTCCTATAATGTCATACAGAGTTGTGCAGTGGCGTAGAGTGGATGGGCATAGGGTGTAGTAGAGTGTCAGAGTGGCATACTGTGTAGTAGAATCTTGTAAAGTAGAGTTACATAGAGTACATAAACATTTTATTGAAGTTTACAGAACCTAGTTATTTTAAAAGGACTAGATTCAAGACACTTCAAGCTGCATATACGGTATGGAAAGCGTTTGCTAAGAAATCAGGACTAGGGAAATATAATTTTTACACAAGAATGAATAGCAATCCCACCTTCCCAGATGAGATATTTAATCATTCAGCTTTTGATGAATGGGGGAGGAAGGGAATAATTATGATTGGTAATATGCTTGGTCCACAGGGATTGCTGCAATTTTCAGAACTGCAGGCTATATATGATTTGGATACGAGACATTTTTTTAAATATTTGCAAGTCAGACGTTTTCTTATCACGAAAAGGGGGGGATCTGCTGGATTTGGTAAAAACCCAATTATGGAAATTATTCAGAGGGGTGTTGACTGTACGATTAAAAGAATATATTCTGAACTTATAAAATCCAAACAAGACGATATGGAAAAATGGGCAGAGAAGTGGGCAAACAGTCTAGATATTGGGGATGAAATGTTTTATCAGTCATTGGAGCTGGGGCAACAAACGCTCTGTTCAGCCTCATTACAGGCACAACATTATAAAACCCTTTACCATTTGTATTATACACCTGCAAAAATAGCACAATGGGGAGGGACAGCAGGTATTACATGTTTTAGATGTGGAAGCCCAGTGGCAGATTTATTGCATATCTTTGCTTTATGCCCTCATCTACAAACAGCAAAAACAGATATCGGAAATTGTATAAGTATCTTACTAGGAAAAGAGATATTGCTAACCCCATCATTAATACTCTTGGGAGTAAGTAATGAAGATACGCAAATAGATGGCAAGAGATTTATTTTCGTGGCTATGGCAGCTTTGATACTATCTATAGCCATGGCATGGTTGGATCCTTTGCCACCAACTTATTCACAGTGGTTGGGTAAATTATTATCAATATACAATTTAGAAACTGCAATATATGCCAGAAGGGGGAAAAAGGGGAATAAATTGGGAAAGCAGATTTGAGAACCTATTACATTATGGAAGGAAGGAACTACTTGTTAAAGTAGATGCTATGATTTGCTTGGTTGAGGTTTCTCTCTTTACTTATATTATTTTGTTTAAATATTATTCCTTGGTCTTTATCTTATCTCTAATATTTATTTTTAAGTTGCAACATATCCTATTTAACATTTCGATCTTGACTGTCTAATTAATGTTTGATACATTTACAAAAATACGATTCAACAATGCAATGAAGGTAATTGTAATGTATTAGTCTGTAGTTATTGAGAATGATTTGTCTTTCCTTTGTATAAAAATAAGTGCTCTGTACATGTGTACATGGGGAAAAATCTTTAATAAAAATTCTTAAAAAAAAAAAAGAGTTACATAGAGTAGACTAGGATGTCATACAGTGGACAGTGGCACTGAGTGAGGCAAAGTGTTGTTCAGTGGAGTAGACTGAAGTGGCGGTTGAGTGGAGTTGAGTGGAGTTGAGTTGAGTGGAGTGGCTTAATATAGGGTGAAAGTAAGTATAAGAAAGTGGATTTCCATGCCATAGAGGTGAGTGGAATGGAGTGGAGTGGAAGAGAGTGGAGTGGTGTATTGTGGAGTCGAGTAAAGTGCCATAAATTGGAATGGTGTCTTGTACAGTAGAGTGGAGTGCTGTGTCGTAGACTGTTGGCAAATCTCATAGACTGTCATAAAGTTGAGTGTACAGGCATAAAGTGGAGTACAGAGTCGTACAGTGGATTGTACAGGGATAGAGTGTAGTAAAGTGTCATAGAGTGCTATACAGTGTAGTAGGGTTTGCAGAGTGGCTTTATATACAGTGGAGTAGAATGTCGTAGATTGGAGCAGTGTAGAGTGGAGTGTCTAACAATGTCACACAGAGAGGTAAAGTATTGCACAGTGGACTAGAGTGAAGTGGAGTAGTGTAGGATAGAGGGTAGTCAAGTGTAATAGAGTGGAGTGCTATGTTGTACAGTAGATTGGTGTGGAGTAGAATAGAGTGACTTGGCATATCATCCAGTGGAGTAAAGTCTCAGAGATTGGAGTGCTAGGTCGTACAGTATAGTGGACTTGCATGTCATAGAATGTTGTAAAGTGTCATAGAGTGCAGTACAGTGGAGTACCAAAGTGGAATAAAGTGGGGTGGCGTGGTATAGAAGGAGTTGCCTAGAGTGTTGTACAGTGGCATAGTGTAAACTAGAATGCTGCACACTTGGATAGACTGGAGTGCACTGTTGTGTAGTGGAGTGCTACAGAGTGAAGTATAATATGGTAGAGAGGAGGGGCGTAGAGTGTCGTTGAGTAGAGTGTCGTAGAGTGGAGTGGTGTGGAGTGGAGCTAGGTAGACTGGAGTGGTGTTCAATGGAGTAGCATAAAGTGATTTGGCGTACAGTGGAGTGTCATAAAGTTGAGTGGCGTACAGTGGAATAGCATTCACAGGAGTGGCGCAAAGTGGAGTGGTGTCATCGAGTGTTTGACAGTGTCGTAAAGTTGAGTACAGTGGAGAGACATAGAGTGAAATAAAGCGTTGTTGAGTGGAGTGTCATACAGTTGTAATGAAGAACTTAAAAAGTCCCACAAATTCTACTCTTGAAAGAACCCTTAAGTCAGTGGTTCCCAAACTTTTTTGACCTGTGGCTCCCTTGACTTAAGTGGCAGTTGGCCGTGGCTCCCCACCATTTTTTTACCGGTGGGGGGATGTAAGCCCAACCTCTGGAGTGCTTCCAGTTGTCTTCCTGAAATTAATTGGGATGCGATCAATGTATTATAATCATATTTGTAACAAAATAAAAATATAACAGTTGTTCAATTAGAACTCGTTAAGTGAGAAACGATACAATCACCTGTTGACTTTATTTCATTTTTCAAATTGTTGTTGAATATGTGCTTTCTTAATTTGGAAACAGGGTCAAATTGGTAATAAAATCATAATATTTTTCAAGGGAAGACTGGGAAATAGAGAGCACTAACTTTTTTGTTCAGCTGGCAACGTTGAATATTTCTGTGAGTACGCTTTTGGATTTTCCAGTTGATGACAAGCAGAGGAAGTCATGTTTTGGAGCATTTTATGATCGTTAAAGGTTCCCTGGCAGGCCAAAACAGGTCAGATCAAATTACTGCAAAGATGGGTTTATTCCAGTATGCCAGGTGATGCAGTGACAGTCGCATGCCATGTCATTGTGCACCGGCAGAGTCAGTCGCCTAGTTAAGTTAGTACAGTAGGGATGGGGCAGTCAGTTGGATGGCAGACTGGGAGGGCTGGTGAACATCAAGTAATATACTGTCAGTAGCGCCAGGTCAGCGAGCATTGGCAGAGCTAGTAGGCACACTCCAGGTCACAGGGGCTGAGGCAGAGCAGGACAGTAAGGTTGGGGGCAGAACGAGATGAATGGCAGAAGACAGGGCTGCATAAGATCCAGCCAGCTCAGTGGGGCTGGGGTAGAGCGAGTCTCATGGTGGGAAGAATGGACGTGCAAGAGGTAGTTTTGTAGCATGTTGGCATGGATAAGGTAGAGTCAATTGCACAAGGTGGAGGTGGTAGACCCAGTTACATCCCAGGTCAGTGGTGGCCAGTTTAAGATATGCATGGCATGCCAGTTGGACTGAGACCGATTGCATGACAAGCAAGAAGGACTTGGCCAAAGTCAGTTGGAAGGTGAATAAGGGGGACAAGCTAATTCTGTTTGCATGGCAGACAAGTAGGTCTGGGTTAAAGCCAGGCACAAAGCAAGTTAATGTGGCGAGCCTGTCACATGCCAAGTCTGCTGGATGGTGGTCGAGAAAGTCACTTTGCACACCGTCCAGTGCCTCTTAACCGAGCAAGTCACATGGCAAGACAGCAGGGCAGCTGAAGAACAAGTGGCATGAGAGGCTAGTACAGTTGTAGTGGATGCAGGCCTGGGCTTCTGTCAGTTGCTTCCGGGAGTAGAACCAGCCTAATTGTGCATTATATCCTGCAATACAAGAGCCCTAATTAAAGAATATTCATTACTCTCCACATCCACATCTCTGGATTGCTCTGTATTAATTTGCATTGGGTACAGAGGGCACTGATATATCCCTGTCTTTTTAATCAGAGAGGCTTGTGTCCTTCAATTCTGGGTCACAGGCTGCTCCGGTACATACAAGAGACAGTGCATGCCTGTTAACAACAAGGACACAATCCTTTCACCCTCCTTGAGTGGGGAGAATGACTGTCTCTAGGCTAGTCATGTGTAAGAAATGGGGACGGGTAGTACCAGTCTCAGAAAACGTTTTGAAACATGGAAAAATGTACGGAGGGTCAGACTGGGGCCAGGAGTGGGGCTGGAAAATTAATCCTGGCTGCACTGCGGCGTATTTCCACAGCCACTAGTTTGCCCACTGGCATTTCGGATTTATAAAATCAGGCGCAGTGTTTCGAATTCACATAAAGTGCGGAAACCGCAGCCAGCATATAATTATACATGGGCGGTGTGACGTAGCAATATTTTAAATCTAAGTTTATCTTGCTCTGCAAG
Source organism: Lissotriton helveticus (assembly GCF_964261635.1). Taxonomy (NCBI): domain Eukaryota; kingdom Metazoa; phylum Chordata; class Amphibia; order Caudata; family Salamandridae; genus Lissotriton; species Lissotriton helveticus. Next base: position 398,418,191 of record NC_136070.1, on the reverse strand, counting down.
GAGCCTGCCTGTTCTTTGAATGCTGTCCTGTTTTCCGACGAGACTGTGGGCCACTGCACAGACATTTATTTAACATTCGTCACTTTCAAACTCAACTTGGCAAAATTTATTTATTTATTTATTAAGCAACTTGTATCGCGCAAACTAAACCCGAAGGTGTCAAGGCGCCTATAAAACCAATCAAAAAGTTTGCAGAGCACCACTAAGGGTATGCACATGTAAAAAGGTGGGTCTTTAGAGCAGATCTAAAGGCTTGTAGAGTGGGGCGGGACCTTACTTCCAAAGGGAGGGCATTCCACCATTTAGGTGCCAAGTTAATAAATGAGTAAATAAATAAATGAGTTAACCATGAGCGAGCCGTGATTCTGCCCTCTTACCTATGTAACTTGAGAAGAGGGTCCCATGAGGCATGGCGGGCAGCAATCACGCTGAACAATCTGCTGCGTATGCCGGCGTAAGCGGAGGCTAAGTCTGTGAAGGACAGCACGTACGTATGCACGTATGGCAGCAGTGCGCTCTTACTGGGCAAAACCATGTTCCTGGATTGTGCAGGCGGCATTTCTAACTCCCCCTTATGTCGCGCTGCGGCTAGAATAACCTTCAATTGCTCGTTGCATTCAGGCCCTGTGTCTTGCTCAGCACACGGCTAGACACTATTTTCCCACATTGTGCGCGGCGCCCCTGGCAACTTATAATGGCGCACCAGGGCGCCGCGGCGCACAGTTTGGGAACCGCTGCCTTAAGTGTATAACCCTAAAAGCTCGAAATGCCAAATAAGTAGAAGAATATACAATTTTCAGCAATATTACTCATATAATGAAAACACAAGGATAACTAAAGTTAAAAAATTAAAAAACTTTGTGCGATATAAAACATGAGCAATTTATTACACATCATTAAAAACAGTGTTCGATAACATCAGTGCAGTGCCATACATAAAATTAACATCATTATAAGTTAAAAGAATATCAATACAATAAAATACACAAAGATCAGAGTTGTTACAGTGGTCGACGCAGCGTTTGTATATAACGCCTCTATGTCTAATGTGACTAGATATTGCGTTTCAGGGTCGAAGGGTAAATTCTCTACTTTTGTGATTATTGCAGCTGTATCTTTAATATATGCTTTCTGTTTGGTTACGTATGGTTGTAGAAAGGTGTCAGCATATTTGCTTAAGGGTTCTGTAAGGGAACCTATGCACGACACGATAGGTCTCATCGGGGGGTCAGTGGCATTCTTGTGGACTTTTGGTAGTCCATATAATGCGTGTACTGTAGGGTTATTATTAAGCAAAAATCTATACTCCTCATCGCAAATTATGTTATCTTCTTTTGCAAAATCCAACATTCTTTTGATCTTGCTCTCAAGGTCACACCAATCTTTCTTACTTGCCTTTTGATAGTGTTCTTTATTGTTTAAAAAAAGTCTCATTTTATCGTTGTATTGTGCAGTTGACATCACAACAATGCTTCCGCCTTTGTCAGCCAGTTTAATTGTCAACGAATGGTTATTTTCTAATTTGGTAAGGGCCTCTTTTTCTTCTTTGCTTAGATTGAAGTCTGTCCAGCCTTTTTTATCCAGAACATCTGAGACACTTTTGGTGACAGCTATTTCAAAAGCTTCAATCTGTTTATTTACTTGACCTATCTGCGGAGTCCATGTTGACTTCGGTTTTAGGCCTGATTTATTAAGAGATGGGGGCCTATCTTTATCCTCAAAGAATGACATAAGTCTAACCTTCCTAAAGACGTTTTGGAGATCCCTTTCTAAGCTGAATCTATCGACTGGGGATGCAATCGCATATCCTAGCCCTTTCTCTAGTAATTTTGTTTCTACAGATGTCAATTCTATATCTGAAAGGTTGATTACAGAAGCTTTCTTTAAATGTCCCAGGTCTTCTGACTCCTGGTATAGGGTCTCTTTTGATACTGAGGTTGAGGCAAAAACTTGCCTCTCCCTCTGCCTCTACCTCTCTCATGAGCTACCACCAACATACAACCTCCAATTGAAACGAGGGATAATTATTATATCTTTGCAGGTATGCACAATGGTCCATTTACCTTTAGCTACCTAAGAGTGACCCTGTGTCACATTTTTAAGGATCCAAATGTATAGCCCGTTGTAAGTCGAATGCCACATCATTGTACTAATATGAATGTATATTTAAGTAGATAATATAACATAAAATGTGAGAACATGCCTGTGCCCCTGAAAAAATTGCGTAATTATTAAGTTTAAGGATGTTATCTAATTGTATATTTTCTCTATATAGAATTGTTTTGTCCTGATGAAGGTGATATCGAAACACACCGAAACGCTGCGTCGACCACTGTAACAACTCTGATCTTTGTGTATTTTATTGTATTGATATTCTTTTAACTTATAATGATGTTCATTTTATGTATGGCACTGCACTGATGTTATCGAACACTGTTTTTAATGATGTGTAATAAATTGCTCATGTTTTATATCGCACCAAGTTTTTTAATTTTTTAACTTTAGTTATCCTTGTGTTTTCATTATATGAGTAATATTGCTGAAAATTGTATATTCTTCTACTTATTTGGTATTTCGAGCTTTTAGGGTTATACACTTAAGGGTTCTTTCAAGAGTTGAATTTTTGGGACTTTTTAAGTTCTTTATTTCTATCCTCCTTGTCCCTAACTGGATTCAAAAGGAGACCTCCCTTTTCTTTTTATATACAGTTGTAATGGCCTGAAATGTCTACCAATAATCAGGACATACAAGCTTATCCCCTATTAGGACCCAAAAGGAAACAACACTCCACAATACTTACCCAAGAAAGGAATAATAACATTATCTAGAAAAGGGCCATTGCTGAGAAGCTCGCAAGCAACAACAACGCAAACAAGGTACCACGAGGTACAACAACGCAAACAAAGTACCACGTAGTACAACAACGCAAACAAACCTACCCAGGTAGGACTATGTATATTCAATGCATGCTTCTCCTAACAAGGCGGGGGGTGGAAGAATTAGAATTTACACTTCCCTGGTTGTGATTGGAACAACTTTCTCTCAAGCAATTACCTACAAGAAGGGAAAGTTACCATCCTTCTGTGCAACAACACTTGGACAAGAAAGGTCCTAACCTCACCGTCCCAAGGAATACAGACAAATAATCATATACTCTGGGGTTTCCTTTATTACACAATGATAGGATAAAATAGAAATACTAAGTAGGTATAAGTCACAATAGGCCTTCTTCACATTAGCACCTAAGCAATTGCTAAATGCAACAACTAAAACATATATAGAACTTATATGTATATAAATGTATCGAACCTGAAAACAGAAGAAGATAGTTAGGCAAGAACAGTAGGAATATAAGAATTAGTGGAACACCTCACCAAGTATCTACACATCCTGATTTCACTTCGCCAGAGGGGAGTCTGTTTCTTCAGCCGAATCAGGATTATCTGCTCCACGTCACAGCTACACGTCTGTACTGTGATGAAGTACCGGTGGTCGGAACCCAGACACCCCCTTTAGTACCAGTGGAAATGTAAGATGAGGCTCCTGTGAGCCGCACCTCCTTTTTCCATCAGAGTCTGTGCCACTCCGTACCAAGGCCATAGCTTCAGCTGGCCAAGTGTCTGGTATGACTCCGGGGCAGAGTGAGCACATTCCTCCGATAAGAACCGGTTTCTACCAGCATACGAGGTGCAGAAAAAAAGTGAAAAGCATAACATGGCTTCTCACCTAGAAAAGCTCAGAAGATGGCGACAGCTTAGAAAATGGAGTCGCTCAAGCATAGGCCACTATTCCCGTAAATTAACAAAATTAGTATGCAAGACAGCATGAGAGTATGCCAAAGCCAATAGGCAAGCACTGCCATGAAGCAAGATAAAGTCGGAAATAGAAAAGGCATAATCGAGCCCTACTTTGTAGCTTATTCATACTATGCAGACCTACACATCACTATATTAGATTAGAATATACTGAGATGGTGATGGGCAACTGTCATAATCGGGCCATTCAACCATATAAATGGAACAGTCAGTATAGTGTCAGAGTGTGGTATAGCGTGGTGGTATAGAATGTTATAGAGTTCAGTGGTTACTGAGTGGAGTATAGTGGAATGGCGAATAGTGAAATAGCATAGATTGGAATGGCGTAGAGTGGAGTTGCGTACAGTAAAATAGTGTACAGTGGATTAGTGTGGAATGGAATAGCAAAGATTTGAGTGATCTGGCATAGAGTGGAGTGACCTACAGTGGAATAGCTTAAAGTAGAGTGGCATACTGTGGAGTATTGTACAGTGGAGTGGAATAGCGTAGAGTGGAGTGGCATACAGTGGAATAACAGAGAGTGGTATGTTGTACACTGGAGTGACAGAGTGGAATAGCATGGACTGGAGCTAGTGTATAGTGGAATAGGGCAGGCTGGAGTTGCGTAGAGTGGAGTGGCATAGAATGGAGTGGTGTACAGTAGAAAAAACATATAGTGGATTGGTGTCATAGAGTGGAGTGGCACAGAGTGGAGTGGTGCAAACTGGAGTGGCGTACAGTGAAATGGCAAACAGTGGAATAGCATAGAGTGGATTGGCATAGAGTGGAGTTGCGTACAGTGAAATAGTGTAGAGTGGATAGGGGTGGAGTGGAGTAGCATAGCGTTGAGTGACGTGGCATACAGGGTAGTGCCCTACAGTGGAATGGCTTAAAGTAGAGTGGCATACAGTGGGGTGGCATACAGTGGAATATCCAACAGTGGAGTGGCATAGTGTGGAATAGCGTAAAGTGGAGTGGCATACAGTGGAATAACAGAGAGTGGTATGTTGTACACTGGAGTGACAGAGTGGAATAGCATAGACGGGATCAATTGCATAGTGAAATAGGGCAGACTGGAGTGGCGTTGGATGGAGTGGCATAGAATGGAGTAGTGTACAGTAGAAAAGCATATAGTGGATTGGTGTAGAGTCAAGTGTCGTAGAGTGGAGTGGCACAGAGTGGAGTGGTGCAAACTGGAATGATGTACAGTGGAATAGTATACAGTAGAGTGTCATATATTGGAATGGTGTAGAGCGGAGCGGCTTAGAGTGGAGTGAGGTACAGTATAGTGCTGTACAGTTGAATAGTGTAAAGTGGAGTGGCGCATAGAGGAGTGACATCCAGTGTAGTAGTGTACACTTGAATAGCGTACACTGGAGTGGTGTACAGTGGAATCATTTAGAGTGAAATAGCATAGAGGGGACTGGCGTAGGGTGGCGTGGTGTACACTGGAGTGGTGTAGAGTGGAGTGAGGTACATTGTAGTGCCGTATACTGCAATAGCATACACTGGAGTGGTGTACAGTGGAGTGCCATACACTGGAGGTGCGAAGACTGGAATAGTATACAGTGGGAGTGGTATACTGTGGACTGGAACAGAGTGGAGTGGTATAGGGTGGAATACCATAGAGTGGAGTGTTGTAGAGTGGAGCGGGGCAGAGTGTAGTGAGGGCAGATGGTAGTGACATAGATTGTAATACCTTACAGTGGAGTGATGTAGAGTTGAGTAACGTTGACTGTATTTGTGTACAGTGGAGTGAAGTAGAGGGGTGTGTCATATAGTGGGGTAGCAAAGAATGGAGTGGCATGCTGTGGAGTGTCATTCAGTGGAATAGCGTGGAGTGTTGTTGTGTTGATTGGAATTGGGTACATTGGCGTGGTATAGATTGGAGTGTAGAAATGTAGAGTGGTGGACAGTTTAATAGAGTACAATGGAGTGTCATTGAGTGAAGTGACGTATAGTCGATTGGCATAGAGTATAGTGGCATACAGTGGAATAGCGTACAGTGTAGTGTCATACAGTGGAGTTGCGTATAGTGGAATAGCGTGAAGGGGCGTACAATCGAATGACATAGACTGGAGTGGCATGGAACAGAGTAGCATAGAGTGCAATACTGTACAGTGGAGTGCGGTACAGTGAATTAGAGTAGAGTGGAGTGGCGTAGAGTGGAGTGGCATAGAGTGCAATTGCATTTAGTAAGTGGAGTAGAGTGGAGTGGCAATGAATAGAATGGCATACAGTGGATTGTGGGACTTGAAACAGATGTAGCATGAAAGTGGGTGAACGTATGTAGATGTAATGTGGCAGGAATATATATATTATGAGGTGTAATTTTTTATTTTTGGTAGAAGGTGTAAATAGTGCAAGTGGTGTAAAAGTTATAAATGTTAAAATACTTAGGTATACCTTGTGCCAATGTATACTGCAGTAACTTCACTGTATACTGTGGTACATGGCCATGAGAAAGAAGAATGTGATTGGCTGATGAATGTCTTTACAGAACGTAAAAGGCAGCTATGTAGTTTTCAGTACACATTTTCTGCATTCTGGGTTAAGGCCTTAGATATAGGTAAGGAGTGGTTTTATTATTGTTGTTCCCTACCTATATCAACCTTGCGAAAGTGAAATGTATTTATATTTTGATGTATATATTTTTGCAACACTTTATGGAGAACCTCACAATGTACATTTTTTTGGAAGGATTGCAGTCATTTATAGGCATTACCGTGGTACTCGATAGACTTTTGTGTAAAGAATTAAATACGTTAAAAATTAAAAATACACTGTAGTATACTATATTTGTTGCATATAGTGTAGTACAGTGTATTGTTAATTCTTTAACATATTTACTATTATTACTTTTTTTAAACACTGTGGTGCTTCCTATATTTTAAAATATATAGACACTTATAGACGGCAAGAATCCCAAAACTTCAGGTAAAAAAGGATTTGTTATCTGTGTTAAAATTGAATAATGAGCTCATGGAGCGGGGCAAGAAGAGAGTTGAGAAATACTTTCCACTGGTTTGCACTGGATGCATAGAACCATATTTACTGCTCCCTTTCAGTCATTTGGAAAGGTTTTATCTTGTTAGGTTCAGGTTTAGTATAGCACACCTGATGGTTTCGTATCCCCGAAAGGCATACTGTGACTCTGAGCTTTATCTGTGCCCTGTGACTCTCTGTCTAAACAGAACATATTCCAATTTTTGTTGTCAGTTATATTCTATGCCGCGGAGAGATTTTATTGTCCTAATATTAAGGACCTTGAATATTAGGAAATGGAGACCGGCCCTGCATTTCAGACAGCTTTTCAAAACAGAATATATATGTCAAATGGTTCACAAATGTATTTCCTCTGCAGTTCGTTTGGGCAAGTAAGCAGGGAAATTATTAATGTATTCTCCTGCTTGGTGAAGAAACAGATATATTTTGCACAATGCACTTTATTTGCTGGTCTGATGTGTCTAATATCAATTTATATATGGTGTTTACTGATTTATGATGACTTTTTACAGGCTCAAAGGGTTTTTATGCATTGTATGTTGCTCATGTTGTATGGATTATATTGACTCACTGTCTTTTACGACAATGTACCTTTGCACATGGGCACTTTTGTTCCTTGACCCTTTGAAATACTACTGTGAATTGTTTGTAAGTGCAGATAGCGATTATTTAACTTTTTTGTTATATTTAATATACTTTTTTTATGGTTATGGAAAATAACCGAATAAAGAATATTTGATGATGATGATGAGACACTTATAAATAATTTTCCCTACCTAGTATCACTTTAATTAAGTGGTAATAGTAGTGAAAAATTATAAACCTAATACTTATTTATAATGAAGACCTTTACCCAGAGCACAGGGAAAGTGGCCTTAAAACAACATGACTGCCTTTACCTTTCATAAAGGCAGGTATTAGCCACTTGCATAATGCCCTGTTTATTTTATTTTATTTTATTTAAAGAGTTTTATATAGCGCTGGCTAGACCCGAAGGTACCACAGTAGTTTCGTGAAATATCGTGAAATGTTGTGAAACTACCATGACAACAGATATCATTAAGTTTAAATGCCTTATAACATAAAAAATACTTACCCTACTTACTCGTAATTCCAAAAAGTTTCATTTGCACACCATAATTTACAATCCTGCCAAATTGTCATGGAAATCAAACTGGGCGTTTAGCCGCTACATGTAAATACAATGTCTAAGTAAAAATGCATTGGTGTCCAAACGTGTTTTGGTACACCCCTTTTATCTTTGTGCCACCCTTGACCAACCACCCCAAAACTTTCCATGCTCTGCGAATGTAGAAAAAGTTGTAGGTCGAAATGTATTGTTGCGAGTGGTCAAACAGGAGCAAAGTTATTAGCGAGCAAAAATCCCATTAATTTCGATACCTGGGAATCCTATCTATAACTACAGAGTGACTACCACCTCTCTGTAACATATACATTATTTTTATATATATTTATATGTACATACAGTTGCATGCACACATATGTAGGTGCATTTGTATGCAAAGGCTAAACTCATCCATGCACTCATGCATTTGCATGTAACAACGGTTTCATATCCAGATACACATATTCATGTAATGAAGAACATATACATACATTCCCATTTTTTAAAAATACAAACATAGAAACATGCAAAGGTATACATATGAATAATAATAGATACATTTCTACAGCGCATGGTTACGCCATCTCGGCGTGTCCCTGCGCTAGGTGAGAGAGGGAGGACAGTAGCGACTGCAGAACTGCCTTGCGCTAAGCAGCGAACAGGTGGGTTTTTAACAGCTTTCTGAACTTAATTTCAGAACATTCTAACCTCAGGAAGAGCGGCAGTCTATTCCAGTTCTGAGCAGCTAGAAACCAGAAGGAACGACCACCCATTTTGGCCTTCTTTATCTTGGGGATTACCAGCTGTCCCATCCAGCTGGATCTAAGAGATCTAGTGGGAACATACTTAGTGACTAGGTCTCTTAGGTATGCCGGTCCCTCGCCATGGACAATACGGTGGCATATGACAAGCATTTTGAACAGTACTCTTTGCTTGACCGGGAGCCAGTGCAATAAATCCAGTGCCTTTTTTGAAGCCGCTCTCCTGGGCTGCATAACCGCCAGCCGAGCGGCGGCGTTCTGCAGAAACTGTAATCCCCCAAGGCCCTTTGCAGTGGCTCCCAGGTAGAGTACGTTCCCATAGTCAAGGCGCGACATGATCAGTGCGTGTATCAGCGTCTTTCTAGCCCCTAATGGGAGAAGATCCAGCGTTTTCCGTAGTTTTGTTAATATGCCAAAACATTTCCCCACAACTCATCGAATGTGACCATCGTACGAGAGAATGGGATTAACCCAAACCCCCAGGTTTTTTGCCTCAGTGCTCGGGGTGGGGATATGACCCAGACTAGGAGGCCACCATTCCGAGGTCCAGCTAGAGTTGTTACCTCCCACTACCAGCACCTCCATATTGCTACCATTTATTCCAGGCAGTTCTTGTCCATCTAGGAGGCAAGCTCCTGCATACAGGTTCTGACATTGGAAGCTGCCACCCTAGGCGCCTGGGATAGGGTGTCATCAGCATACGAAACTACATCTACTCCGAAGCTTTGTACAATCTCCGGCAAAGGAGACATGTATAAATTGAACAGGGAGGGGCTAAGGGCAGAACCCTGGGGAACTCCCTGCTCCAATTTAGTATCTTCGGATTATTGTACACCCTGCCTGACCTGGAAACTGCGACCAATTAGAAAAGATTTAAAGCATTTCAGTGCCGCACCTGATAGACTGTAGCACATGTATGCACATGTATTCACCTATAGATTTTAAAATGTAGTTTTATAATTTACACTTTTTGTGACTTTTTATACTATTGCTGTACATTGTTGTGTTGTGAGTATTTTAATCATGTAGGGAAGAGCCAGCTCTTGACTAGTTTTTGAAGATGAGATTATTATCACTGGGTTTTATTTGTGGGTGTGACTAATTCCAAAGTTTAGATGCTTGCACAGTGAAAGACATTCCACCCATAGTTTATTCTTGTATTCTGGGATTTTGAGACAGGGTGTCAGCCTACTGATTTTCTACCCAATTAAAAGAGGTCCTATGCCATGTATTGGTTAATGAGTGACACACAGCAGCTTGAAGGGGGATCTTCTGGCCACTGGTAACCAGTGCTGTGTCCATAAACAAGGCAGATATTGGCGTGTGATGTTATACTTAGTAGTAGTCATGAGACGAATTCTGAATTCTCTATAATCTTTACATGATTTATAAAGGTGAGCCACCATGAAGACCATTAGCATAATCTAGTTTTGATAGGAATGGAGAGATTAAAGCTTGCACCATGTGGGGGAATCCTAGGTCTGGGAAGATGTGTTGTAGCATTTTCATGGTAGGAATGTTTGATCTAGATAGTTTATGCACTAGTGATTCATGGGCAGCTTGAAACCCATGGTAATTATAATATTTCTTACCTCCATGGATTTTTTCAGTTGTGGTCTTACGTCATTAGGCCAGGCATATAGAGGATCATAAATCTTCCAGCTGCCATTGGTGATTTTTCTCAGTTTTGGAGGTGTTCACTTTAAGGTGTATTTATGTCATCCACATGTCAGCGACCCGTAGGCAACTGAAGATTTTGGAATTTCCAGTGTCCTTGGGGCTTTTGATTGCAAAAGTGTCTGTGTGTCACATGAATAGTTGTAACAGGTAAACTCAAAAACATTGATCAGTTCTGGTAAAGATTTCACATAGATGTTAAAAAGGAGGAATGCGATGATAGAGTCTTCAGGTACTCCTGCTTTTCAGCTGTAGGTTTTCGATGAGAAAGGAGGAGTATGGATCACCGTTCTTCTACTGTGTAGGTACGATGAGATCCAAGCAAAAGCAATAGGCTCTATGCCAGCTTCCTCGAATCTTAGAATTAATGTCTCATGATGAACTGTGTGGAAGGCTGCTGAAAGGTCCAAGAGAAGTACTGCTGCAATCCAATTCTGGTCTAGGGCTGATTTTGTGCATCTTTCTCTATAAAATCCCATTTGAAATTAGGTAAGTAGGGAGTTTTCTTCAATAAACTATGAAATCTAAGTGAAGGCTGCTATTTTGATATGTTTGCCTAAGAATGGTCCATTTGCCATAGGTCTGTAATAGTTGGTGTTTTTAGGATCCTAGTTTGTTTTCTTTAATAAGGGGGAATTTATACCTTTTTTAAGTTTTCTGGAAAAACTCCAGTTGGTATTCATCAGTGTCTGACTGGCATGACCATGGAAACTGTTAGAAGAATATTTTTGTAGATTTGTGGGTGACAAAGGTAACAGGGGCAACTGCCTTTGAAAAGATGTTTTTGGAAGATTAATACATCAAAAGCTTCATGGAGCCATCCCTGGAGTTTTTTTAACTTAGTTTCATGTGTCAAGATCTGCTTTAAAGAAAGAGGGGTTTCTATGTCTTCTACATTCAGTTTGTTCAAATGTTGATAGGTAGATGAGGGAAAACTGAGTTTAGCTAAGTTGATTAGTGCTGTATTTTGTTCTATGTATACAAAAAGTGATGGATGGAATTAATCTCAGTCACGTGTAATTACTTGGGTCCAATCCCTGTCCATTGTTATTTTGCATATCTTGCTATCTAAGTTTGGACCCTCTTATTTGTTAATCAGTCTTGACCCTGCTTGAAATGGAACTGTCCAGCCGGAACTGCCATGGCAATTCCTCCCTGAACCAAAACAGAAGCAACCTAAGATGGTTGTTGCCCTAGTTAGGGCTCATCAGCTAGGTATAGCTTGGTTCCAGTGACATAGTGTGCATGAGACCCATTCATGGGCATACCTGTCACACTTAGGGTGACATTCTAAAGTATTCAAAAGTGAAGGATGGAATGCTTGAATTAATCTCAGCTACTGGTAATTACTTGGGCCACATCCCAGTCCATCATTATTTTGCACAGCATGCTACTTCAGTTAGGGCCCACACATATCCGTATCAATCCTGACCCTACTCCAATGGGAACAGTTCAGCCCGAATTGCCTGGCGAATTCCTCCTTGAAATGAAACACAACCAACCCAGGACAGTTTTACCTCTAGTTAGGGCAAACTATTGCTTGATTCAAGTGATTTGTTGAAAGGCAACCAGATGGTGCTCTGACCAGGTAACCAGAGGAACCCTTTGCATTGTGTCTGGGTCTGAGTTGCCAAAAATGTCATTTAAGGTGTGTCCTGCAGTGTGTGTGGATTTAGGAATGAACTGTTGTAAGCTGAGTGTGTCCAGGCCAATGGGAAGTTTTCTGGAGTGGGGCATATTATGTTTGTCAAACCATACGATGAGGTCACCAAGAAATCACAGGTTTGAAACTGTGTCTAGAAAGGTGTCTGTGAATTTTGGCTTGCTAGGTAGTGCTCAGTAGTAGTGGCCCTGACTAGGAGGGTCTTACAATCTTGTAAGGAAACATCCCAAGCTTTGGAGAGAGTTGATGTTTTCTTAAATATGACAGGAAAGCCACCTCCTCTTTTTCCTATGCAATTTTGTGTAACAGTTTGATATCCTGGTGGAACTGCTTCATGAACTAATGTAGGCATGTCAGTGGTAATTTGGTGTGGCCTGCCTCTTTAGGGGTGTGATAATGGCAGAGGTACTGCTTGGCAGGGATGTGGCTTTTTAACGAGAAGACATGACAGTTGGTTCTTTGGCAGAGAGCTTTTAATCTATACCTTTAGTTGAGGCAGAACATTCGTAAATGACATCCCATGGTGACTGATTTAGTGATGGCCATGAAATAGCCATATAGCAAAATCAGCATTATTTGTCTTTTCAGACAGCATGTTAATATGTAAAACATGAGTGCATGATCATAACATCCCTGACACAACAGCAACAGTCACAGAGTCATATATACAGCATGCAAGTTGGGTCATACCTACTTCTTGCTATTTGATGTAAAGTGGCATTTTACCAGAGAGCCCATGGTGATGCACTGTCACTATTCTTCATTTTGCTTAACAATTATAATAGTGCACATTACATACATATGTCCATAGTGTGATTTCCTTGTTCAGTTTGACCATAGTTAGTGATCTCTGTGTTATAGTTAATGATCGTTAAATAATGTTCAAGTTAAATTAGCCATTGCAACTGTAGGCATCAGTTAAATAATTTCTGCTAACATCAAATCTGTGCTTTTTGCCTACTGTGTGTTATCTCAATCTTTCTCATTGTTTCAGGAGCCAAGCTAACTGCAGTAGTTTGAATAATGAATGGGTTCACTTTTGTTAATCTGTATGAGAAAATTAGATTATTGTTAGTTTCACTGTAACTGGATAATTGGTGCCATGCACATGTGCCCAGGACAGCTTATTGTGATGAACATCCAGTAAAAGATATCTTCTGAAGGCCATGCAGCTGTGAGTTTACTTTGTGCGATGCCGGAGAAGGAGAATGAAGACATTTTATCATGAAATGCTAGATTTTGTTTTTTGTCAAAAATCTTTTTATTAATCACGCAAATCAAGTCAGGAGGCAATACAATGTGAATAAAGAACAAACCACATTCTTATTACAGTCTAATAAAGGTACATGTTCTTCCTTTGTGAGATCCTTTATCTCAAATCCACCATCAAATACTTGCCCTCCCTATTAAACCTATGTTTAAAGCATTTTGAATCGTAAGACCTAATAACCCCTGCCCAACTGTCCTTCACCTCCCCTATTCAAACACTTAACTAACAATGGTGGTGGTTTCATAGTATATAGACTGGTCCATCAGAGTGCAGCAGGACATTAGGGAATTGTTGCTGGGCTTCTTGGTCTGGTCACTGATCTCGAGGACATACCCCCCATATACACTGGCGCAGTCAGGGTTGGTCCGAAGCTGTTCTAAAGCTGAAACAAGTGCATGGCCCTTAATGAGAGTGGACACACTGCTAAGGGGAGAACCTGAGTAAGATATGAGACCAGAGGTCCCCATTTATATTCAAAGTTTTTATATTCGTCTCTGAATATGTTCATTAATCTTTCCATGGGGAGTATTCTCCAAAGGCGAGTGTGCCAAGACAGGGCTGGCGATTCTTTCTAATCCCACACAGCCGATATTGTTGTTTTAGCTGCCCCTAAGCAGGCCCACATTATTGCCTTATCCGCTTTCATTTGGTATTTCGGATCTGGGTCTCTGATGCCCAAGACAACGCCTTCTATGGATGTCGTGACAGGGTATCCCAATATATCTTTAATGTGTGCCAAGATTTCCTGAAAGAAAGTCTAGATTGTGGGGCTGTCCCACCAGATGTGGTGGAAATCTCAGAGGAGACCACATCCCTGCCAACAGAGATCAGAGGATTCCAGAAATATCATTTTGAGAATCAAAGAGGGTCTTATAGTGTGCCTCTCTCAGGTCCAGGGAGTGATTACTCTTAACAATATCAGACCATAAGTGTTTCCATTCCTCTTCCAAGATGTCCCTCTTCCACACCACTTGTTCCCAGAAGCTAATATAGCGTGCCCTTGTTGAGTGTAGTGATAAAAGTAGAAGACAATAAAGGAAGGAGATCACCCCTTTCATGGTACCTGCCCTCTGCACAAACATTTCTATCGGAGTTTGTTCTTGCGTGGCAGCTTCCCAGATCTGTGGATTTGATATCCAGTGTTTGAGCTAACGGTAATGAAAATGTTCACTGGGTGAGACGTGAAAGTCCCTTTGACAATTCTCAAATGTGCGTATGTCATTAGTTATGAAATATATCTGAGAGCATCAGGCAACCGCCAAGCATCAAATGGGCCCTCTTGGAGTGCTAGGGGGGAATTTGGATTGAAGTGAATTGGTGTGTAGGGGGAGGGGAAGGATGTCCACCCCACATCCCTCGTGATATCACCCCAAACCTTGAGGGTGGTTTGTGTCGGAGTACTGATATAAGCATTAGCCGGCCTATCTTTCTTGTGCTTCCCGAGTACATCCCATATTGTTCTCCCCACTATCGCCCTGTTCATATGGAGCCAGTGCTGATCGGACTCCCTCATGGACCATTCCACGATGATCCTCAATTGTGCTGCTTTGTAGTTTAAACTCCCCCTTCGTGAGTCGTAGAGTGTAAAAAGGGAGATGCGCCATCCCATTTTACCAAGCAAACTTTGTGATGACAGAGCAAAGTCTAGGCAGGAGATCCTGTTCCAAGTCGATTGGGAGTGCCTGGAACAGATATAGAAACTTTGGTAGTACTATCATTTTTATTGTGTTTATTTCCTGAGCCAAGAATTGTAGGAGTCTCCAATGTTTGAGATCTTGTTGAAGTTGGGATATTATGAGGGGACAGTTGGCCCTGTAGAGGTCCTCCACCCTTGGAGTGAGCTGAATTCCCAGGTACTGAAGGGAGCGCTTGGTCCACTGAAATGGGGTCTGCCCGTGGAGATGATGCACTTCTCTTTCTGGAACTGTAAGATTTAAAATGGAGGATTTAGACACGTTTACTCTGAAGCTGGCAACACCTTCAAATTTTCGCAGCTCTGCCTGCAGCACCTGGAGTGATGGGCCAGGGTCAGTGAGTGTCATCAGGACATCGTCCACAAATAATGATCGTTTGTGCTCCACTCCGCCGAACTTTATCCCGCTAAACTCGGGGTGGCCCTAATTTGCGCTGCAAGCAGTTCGATGCGTAAAGCGAACAAGAGAGGCAAGAGTGGGCAGCCCTGTTGTGTACCTCTGTTTAGGGGGAAGCGGAAGCAACAGACTTCCGTTGACCAACACTCTCAAGTGTGGATGCATGTAGTTTGCTCTTATCATGTCAATAAACCCCTTCCCAAATACAAACGATTCCAGGGTGAGAAAGAAAAACGACCACTCCGCACTGTCAAAGGCCTTTTCAGCATCCAAGCCCACGAGGATCGCCGGGATCTTATGTTTGGTTACTATTACTACCATATATATAGTCCTACGGATATTGTCCTGAGTCTGCCTCCCTTTTATGAAGCCCGATTGATCAGGATGGATTAGTGCTGGCATCATGCCCTCTAGTCTCATGGCTAATATGGCGGAGTACAGTTTGGCATCAAGATTCAGCAGTACAATGGGCCTATAGGAGGCATATCTCTGCAGATTTTTCTCTGCCTTAGGAACTAAAATTATCACTGCTTCAGCCATTGAATTTGACACCATGCTCCCTTCATCTATTGCATTAAATAGAGCGGTGAGGTGTGGGATAATCTATTACGTGTATGTTTTATCAAAGTGGGCCATAAGGTCCTGGGGACTTGTGGTGTTTGAGTTTGGCTATCACATTCCTTGGTTGTGAAAGTGGCATTTAATTGGGCATTCCATGACGTCGGGACTTGGGGTAGATCTAGTGAGTGCAGGTACTAGTGTTGTGCCTCCAAATCTGTGGGTGAGCCTGTATAAAGCTCTCTAAAGAACCTTCCAAACATACTTGCCTTAATATTGTCTGCAGGTGTTCTCCATCACAAATACCCCCTATGTATTATTTTTCCCTTTTTCACGTCACTGCCTAGCTAAATGGGCTCTTACATTGACCCCTGGGTGTACGAGATATGCCGGAGCCGCAGCAAGGTATATTCTGCCCTATTGGTGTAAATAGCCTTATTCTTCCCTTTGAGCACACTGATCTGATGCTGCAGGGCCCGGGTGGGGGTCCTCTTGTACTCTCTCTCTATTCCCTCCAGTTCCGCCTCTAGAGCAACTCGCTCCCTAGCCCTCCGCTTATTCAGCGCAGAGTTTAAATCAACACATTTGCCCCTATGAACGGCTTTGAAAGCTTCCCAGTTGTTCAGGGGAGAGGTGGCCTGGTGCTGGTTCATCTCGAAGTATTAGTTGATTGCTGATCTAACTTCATCCCGTAGTACCATATCTCTAGTGACTGAGACTGGAAAATGCCATCTCAGTGGGCCCGATGTGGTACTGCCCCAGGAAAGATTAATTGTGACAAGGCTGTGGTCTGAGATAGTGATCAGGAGTATATTTGCCACCTGAAGGGATCCAAGAAGTGATTGGCTTATAAATATGTACGATAGATGTACATGTGAGAGAAAGGTGTATTCTTTGGAGGTCAGGGTAGAGTGGTCTCCATGCGTCTTTGAGACCTAACGCCTGTATATTCTGTTTAATTCCTTTGGGGAAGCTGCCTGTAGCCGACTTGTGGGGGCAGGTGCTATTACTTTCTGCATGCCAAGTTAGATTAAAATCTCCCACGAAGTCCATTGGGCCGTCAGCGAACCTGCCCACCAACTCCAATATGGCGGTCATGAACACCGATTGACCTGTGTTGGGAGCGTATGCCGCAATGAGTGTGCATTGTAGACCCTTCAGTTTCCCTCTAAGTATAATTACTTTACCCTCTCTGTCCCCTTTTCTGGCTGGAATTTTGTAGAGTTGAGGAACATAAGGACAACTCCCTTCTGTTTAGATCCTGCAGACGATCTATAAATTAGGGAGTAACTTCTATGGCGGAGCCGAAGCTCCTCTGTTTTCTTTAAATGAGTTTCCTGAAGCGCTACAACATCAAACTGGTGTTCTATATTGTATGTCTTTTGGGGGCGAGTTCAGACCCCTCACATTCCAATAGGCTATTGTAACCATCCATACTCCTACCCATCCCCCTCCTCTAAGCCAGATCTGTCAATGCGAGCACCCTTCCACCTCTTCCCCTCTTCTCCAGACAAAACCCATCAGTCACTGCAATGAAGCATCTTCCTGCACAGTACCCTTGTGCTACCTGTCTAATATCCCATATTGTCCACCACTGTCCCCTGCCACCCCCCCTTAAACATGTAAAACATATAACCAAGAATAACTTAAGACGGGCAGCCCAAAGTCCCGCAACTGATCCATGGCTGGAGGCTGAGGTCTGTCCTGGTCAGGGCCCGCATCCCCGGCTGTCGTTCACATAGTTCAGCAATAGCCCAAAAGAGTCTATTTTAAATTGTGGCCCGGGAAAAAGCCTAGTCTATGGGCCACCGATTCTGGGTTCCGCCGTCTTTCCTCCGCTAATTTCTCTGACCCATTGTTGCGATTCCCCGTTAATGGGATCTGCACAGTCATTTTGCCCCTGGTAGCTGGTGTCTGTTTATTTTTTAGAGGGGTTGCCTCTGGAATGCCATGCCCCTTGCAGATTCTGTTAATTTTGACGTCCCTTGACTGCATTTGTTTTCAGGGCTCTAGAGATCAAGGATTTGCAAGCCTTCCTCCAAGTCAGAAATGTGGCGCATTTTATTATTAAATTCAAAGACCAGCTCGAAGGGGAACGACCATGTGTATCTTATATTGTCCTCTGTTAGTTTGGACGTTATTGGCCTGAAGTGTTGTCTTCATAATAGTATGGAGGGAGCCACTGCTTGACACAAAAAGACATTTGAATCCTTGGAAGGAAACCTCGTCTTTCTTCCTTGCTGCTTGTAGAATTGCTTCCTTTGTCATGAAAAGTGGAGCTTGACGAGAATATCACAGGTACGTCGTTGTTCTACCATCTGGGGGTTCCCCACGTAATGCGTCCTGTCGATTTAGATTTTCATCTGGCGCGACGAAAGAATTTCGGCAAAGAGCCCCCTCAATAAGGGCTTTTAGATCCGACCCCTCTGCTCCTTCTAAGTCTCGTATTCTGATGTTCTCTCTCCGAGACCTATTTTCCAAATCTTCTGTCTTCAATAGAACCAGCTGTAATTGCGTTTGGAGGTCCTGAACTTTTTCGTGAGAGGCCATTGTGTATTTGTCCAGCTCTTCTGTCTGACCCTCCACCTCCAGGACTCTAGTATCTATGGAGTCCACATCCTGCTGGGGGGCGGACATGCGTTTGGTGAAATCGGCTTTCAGTTGGTCCATGTAGGCCTTTATGTCCTGCTTGACTTCCGCGTGGAGCTCCGTTTTAAATTCCTTGAGAGAGACCAAGAAGTCATTTTTGGTGTGCAACATATTGGTAACTTCTCCCCCTGAGTCCTGGGTTTGCCTCTTCTCCGTGGGAAAGAAATGGGAGACTTTGTTTGTCACCATTTTTGGTGGCATATGTGCGAGTTTATAGATTCCCCCCCCCCCCCGCCCCCCGAGTCACTTCTCCTCTGCAGACACAAACGGGGCAGATGACTTCTAGAAGCTTGCCTCTTGCCCATAAAAGTCAGCCCCCAAGCTAGAGCTTGTCGGCCATCTTACAATCAGGCAGAAAACACACAGTAAGTGTGGCTGTATCAACAATCACCTCCTGAGGCTTGCACAGTTGCTGCTGAAGGTCCTAATTCACCGCCACTGCACTCTAGAAAATGGGAATAGGCAATCCAGGGGTAATGATTGAGATATCTAGTGACGATCCACTATGGATGCCATGTTGGGGTCAGGCGCGTCTTCCGTGGCTCCCAAGGTCTACGGCTTTGCTACTCGAGAGCCCAGGGGGACACCTTTGGGACCTCCTGCCATCCGGGCTCAGCATTGGGCCCCACATTAGCACCGACAAAAGCCCTGCTCACATTCCTCCAAGTTCCAGTGAACGACCGAAGCATCGAGTGGGCGACTCATGGGGTTTGCATCATTTCTGCAACGTGCGGGGTGTGTTTCCTCAGACCCACCTACCGCTGTATCTCTCCAGGTGGCCCACTGTCCCGGCTGTGTGTACAGTGATGTCGCTTCACTTCTACGTTTTCCGGGCACGGTCCGGCCTGCCGGTGCCATTTTGGGCGTTTGCACCTTTCCTTTCTGCTGCCGGATGGGTCGAGTTACTCCACCGTGCGTGGATCAAACTTGCACACCCGGTATCCGGCAGGATCATGCTTCCCCCAGGACCATTACAGTAAGTTTCTGGCTACCTCCTCCTTCTGCAGCAGTCCGAGACAGCAACGAGGCTCCGGAGCCAGTGTGGATCACGTCCACCCAGCCATCTTGCCTGGCTACACCCCGTGCATCTTTCATCAAAATGCTAGAGTTTGATTGGTTCTTGCCTCTTGAGAACCTTAGGTAGCTGTGCTTCATGTTAGAAATTGGAGGATTAATTATGCATTGCTGAATTAGCTAGATTCAGACTGCCAGTCTACCTATGAATGCAAATGCTCCTATGTACTCTTATGAGAGCAGATGCCCGTTTCCCACTCTCTTGAGACCCCATGTTTATTTGCCCACTCAAAGAGTTTATCTTTCAAGCAAATCTATCTTTCTATGTCTGACTGAACCTTTATTTGGTTCTACTGTGCTGACACCAGCTGCTTTAATTTTCCCCAACCTCATCTGATTCACAGGCCTAGCTTTAGGGAATTTCCTACTAGGGGAACCGAATCTCATTCAATTCACATAATACTGTCTGTAGTAACTTTCCTTTGTATTTGCTATTTTGACTTTCTTTGAATTGTACTGAACCATGCTGAAATAAGGTGATTATTGTTTTATGAATATAATTTTACTAATCTGCTACGTATTCTTCATGGTCTGCAAATGTACTCCTCTCTGTCATTATTGTGTGGTAAATTGTGCTTCACTGTCATAGAGATTTTGCTGAACTGTTGATGTTAAGCCTCAATTCGAGAAAAAGGTCCATCCACTCAAGGGCATCTTGTAGTTAAATTTGTGCCAAAGCTTTGATTGGTGCAAATACTATCCTCTGCTGCTTTTTCCATCATCCACTACATGGAGTAACTTTTGCCATTTGTAAGTGCAGTCTAGAGTCTGCCTACTGCCAGTGTGACATTCAGCTGCCTCGCCTTATCCAGCCTTACATTTTCAACATTAAAATCATAATTGATGGGATGAATGAAACTCAGCATCCATAATAGGACTGGACGGTGTTCGTGGAGTTCCGCTATGCAGAACTCTGCAAAGTGGCCATACAACTCCGCCATGCTACAGGGAGTTCCACAAGCGATGGAGTGTGTTAGGTCACGTAATTCGGGCTGATTTCTAGGGCTGGGTGTTTGTCCAACACTGGAAAATCAGCGCGAATCCCACCTTGAGCAATGCAAGAGGGTGGTGCTTCTTTCTGCTGCTCGAGTAGACGTTCTACTCGAACTCCAGCTTTCTCAACATGAACGGAATGTTTCTAAATGTGAGCGGTAGCAGCGGCCATCCACAACAGCCTGTATTGGGAAATCTCACCAGAAGGTGGTCTGGAGTAAGATTTACCTTGCTCGTGCTCGCCAACTTAACACTGGCAACCCCGAGTGAGGAAAAAACTCAGCGCGTTACGTGGCGCACAGAGTGGGGAAAACACCGTAAACTCAGCAAGTGCAGAGGAATTTGACGCCAAGGCTTAATCCATACTTGAATTGATGTTGATTTTTTTCTCTTTGTAACCTTTTAAATATAATTCATGGATGCTGATATCATCTGCTACTGAAATATTGTTTACGCACTTTTTCTGGCTTCAGTATGTATTTGATTGCAGAACTGAACTTTCGATCCTTACATCACATAATCACATCATCCGAAGTATGTGAAGACACGACTGCACTGTGTATCCTCTGTCCTATTCAGCTGATATAATGAATTTTAATTGTGATAGCCTTTTTAAATGTATTTTAAATATTTGATCGTACGATTGCACTTATTGTCCTTGTGCCGTTTAATCAATTTTGTTCATGAAGACTTTTCTAAGAAATATTATGTAAATTGTATTTTTTGCCCCCTGTCCAACTCAATTGACATAATTAATGTTATTACCAAGTCTTCTTAATTTTTAGCTCTGATGAATCCTACTTGTTGACTAATGTTGCTTATGTTTTGCTATGATTTTAAATATTTTTTGCAATAAAAATCATACATTCATTCCTGGCTTCAGTACTTGATTCTCAACTTATAAAATGATCCTGCATTGGTTTTGTATATCATGGATTTTGACCTATAAATTTTATTTGAATTCATTTTGTTCTTGCTCAAATTAAATGTTTTACCCTTCCTTCTTAAGGTTTAACTATTTTCTCCACTAAGGGTCTAATTGCGAGTTTAGGTGTTATTAAACACACCTGATAAACAACAATACCACGGGGTACTTATTTATTGGGCGCAATGAATAACACCTATTATGAGCTTGAAGGGAATAACATGTGGATTTTAGTGCTTAACTCACCGAAACCCACATGATACAGTAAATACTGCATGCTACTACCATGTTAAATTTAGGCTTGGGAGGTGTACTCAGCTCCATTCATGGAGATTGTGAAGTTTTCCGTGGTTCATGAATGACATGTAGTTCTTAAAAACTCCGCTCCACAAAGGAAATCTTACTCCTGACCACCTCCTGGTGAGATTTCTCAACAGAGGTGGTCACACATGGCCGCGACCACTCGCGTTGAGAAACCTTCTGTTCGTGTTGAGGAAATTGTTGCTCGAGTAGAATATGTATAACGTGTAGCTCTATTTGCATAATGTCACCTCTGCACAAACGGCAAAGCTGATTGCTCTTACTAGAGCATGTTGTGTCTGTGACAATTCAGTAGTCAACATCTACACTGACAGCGAATACGGGTTTGCCATGGTCCATGATTTTTGACAATTGTGGTCCCAGAGGGTTTCGTGACTGCGTCTTGTTCCCATATCCCAAATGGGAATTATGTTATGGATCGACATGAGGCTCTCCAATTGTCCAATGAAATAGTGTTCGTGAAGTATGCAGCACACAAGAAGGGATGTGATTGTGTAACCACTGCTAATCGCTTTGAGGACGAAGTAGCCAAATACTGCACTCTTGTTTCTTGCACATTTAATGGAGACTACTCAAATCAATCTGAAAATAATGTTATGCCCAGCCTCTCGTTGACTTTTGCTGATATGCGGTAAGAGGGCAAGAGATTACAGGAAAAGGTCCCTGAAAGAGTACAGGAGGGAAGGGTCAGAGCAGATCGTGTGAAGAATCAGTATGAGATTTGGGTTTAAAAAAATGGAAGCCCTGTTTGCCGGGTGCCGTGTTGTCCCTGTAGCCAGACATCTGTACGGCCCAACTCGTATAGGGAAAGATGCCTAGGTACCTTGTTTAAGACACACTGGTTCAACCCCCATTTGAGTCATTGCTGAGAATCTATGTCACTGATGTGTTACGTGTCAGCAGTTAAAAGCAGGCAGAAAGTCAGTGGTGACATTGAGTCATGTAGGTTAATCAAGTGGTTCCTTCAATCGCATGCAGCTTGACTGTTGAAATGCTTGTGTGCAATGAGCTCTGTCACTTCCTTGTAGTAGTGTGTATCTTTTCACGCTGGGTAGGGGCCAGGAGACCAGGGGAAATGACAATCTCAATGTAGCTAAGCTGTTGTTGAGGGAGTTTGTCCCTCGGTTTGAATCAGCAGCTTTTTGGAGTCAAATCGTGGAATTAATTTTAATAATGAGGTGATGAGGATGATGTGTGTAGCCATGCAAGTGCGGAAACAGACCTA
The DNA here is from genome assembly GCF_964261635.1 of Lissotriton helveticus. Classification (NCBI taxonomy): domain Eukaryota; kingdom Metazoa; phylum Chordata; class Amphibia; order Caudata; family Salamandridae; genus Lissotriton; species Lissotriton helveticus. Next base: position 398,395,059 of record NC_136070.1, on the reverse strand, counting down.
GAGCATCAGGTATTGTCGAACAGGTTAACGGGATGCTGCAGTCTTGATTTGCCCAAGTGTGTGCGTTCACATCCCTTAAATGGCCGGATGCCCTTCCCTTGGTGCTACTGTGTCCCCAAAGAACCCCTGACCGGAGGACAGGACTTTCCTCATTAGATATACTCATGGGGGGTGCTGTGAGACTTCCTGCTGTACCTGCATCTGCATTTGGAAATGTAACAGATTATATGGTTCCCGACTGCAAGCGACGGGCTAATGTAGAGCATTCGGTGTCTCATCAGGTCGAAGCAGCAACTCCCCTTCTGAGTCAAGAATAGTGCCATATCAGCAGTCTAGGAGACTGGGTTCTGGTGAAGAAACACACCAGACCCCTTTCAAGTCATCCAGGTGACCAACACTGCTGTGAAAAGTGGGGGTCTTCCATATTGGGTACATGCTTCCCACACTCGAAGATTAAGACATGCAGGTGAAGACATGGTGACTTCAAACACCGATTTGCAGTGTCAAGCTCCAGAGCACCCCAAAAGATCAGAGCAAGGAGAAGCGCGTGCCCAAATGTTTCAAAATAAGCAATGTGCCTGAGGTGAATGGGCAAAGAGTAGCCACAGTGGGCCAAGCTAAAGCCGTAAACCATAACTCAGATCCTGAAGAAGGTCCAAGCAGTGCAACCACAAGGGGTCCAAAAGAGAAAGTTGGCCAAGAAAGAGAGACAGCTGCTGTCTCAGAGGAGTGTATTGCTGAACTCTCCATTATCATTCCATACAGAAACAAGAGTACCAAGAAGGGTCTCATGCACTGTGACGGAATTGCAGAAACAACACAGTGCATATGGTGTGTGGGCCCTCTAGACTGTTCACAGCATTGATGGCCTTGAGGTTCATTCTTATGGTGCTTATAACCTGCTTGTGTATTCAGAGACATTGAGCAGGGCGAGGCTAGCCATTTAACCCCTCATGGGGCATTTCCAGGGTGCAGGAAGTGGCGTCAGGAAGGTGCTGTGGAGGCCGGTTTGTGAGAGCTGTTGCGGGTCTCTCAAAGAGACTCAGCAGCCCACCCCCCTATTGCAGCAGATATACCGGGGAAGGAAATGAGGGGAACTTTGGGTTCTTCAGAACACAACATGGCAGACAATACCGGAAATAAGAACTATTGAAAGCAATACAACAAAAACTAGTCACCTTTTCCCCACATTAAATAGAATATGAAAACATTACATTTCCATCCATCCTTTCATGTCATAGCTGCCATGGGTCACATGACATGTGATACATCTGCTAGTTCTGCCTTTACAACCTACAGAGCTTTGCACTATAGCTGGGCAGTTCTGCTCACCTCTATTTTGACCAGTTATTGTCTGTTCGCGCCATATATGCATACATTGTCGCAAGCATTTCTTTTGTTTTCTCAGTGCTACTGTTGTCAAATGTCGTGATACACACATTTTAGTAATTTATCTTGAGGCCCACAAGTTCGACCTGGTCTTCCGAATTCCTTCCTCTTCACTACATTCAGATGTCAAGCGTTATTCTTGCCTTTTTCGTACTTTTATCCTCCCCCATTATAGAAAGAGAGTCTTCAAAATAATGTAATGTAATTTTTTTTCGTATCACCAGTGTGTGGTCTAGAGGCCTTAAGTTGTGCTCCATCAATGAGAAATACTTAGATTTTCCACCATCCTCACCAAGATAATTGGGACTTCTAAAGACCAGAACTTAGGGGTCCATTAGGATGGTGGGTATCGCGGCGGACACAAAGTCTGTCTGTTGCTTTTCCGCCTATCGGCAATCGTTACGATTGCTGGCCAGGCGGATTTTGGCCACTAATATGGTGGCAGTGCCTAGCAGGCACCACCAGCCATATTGGGAGGTGTGTAGTGAAAGGCCTTTCCATGGCGGCAATGCTGCCATGTAAAGGCTGACGGTGTTTGGCTTTGGGGGCCCGTTGCGGGCCCCCTGGGGCCAGAAGGTTGCCCTTGGGGGGTACCCATGATACCCCCTGCAGTTCCCTGCACCAAGTGGCAGTCACTGCTTGATGCCTGCCACGTGGTGCAGGGAAAAGCTGTGCATGCCCTTTTATGATTGCGGATGGTGCTGTAGTCAGCAGCACCATCCGCAATGGTAAAAGGGCAGGTTGCGCCCACCAGTACGGCGGGCGCATCCTAATTGGGCTGGTGGGACCGCCGCACGTCTGGTGGTTGGTCCCATCACCGTTATGGTGGCGGGCGGAATGATGTCAGCCCGCCATCATAATGGGCCTCTAAGTGACCTTAAGATTGACGATCCATCCACTATTTTGCCGATCTATGTGGGTCATTGTGCGGGACTGCATAGGTTTCACCATTTGTGTTTTCCATGCTTGAGTCTCTATGGGAATTGGTTTGTGTGCATGTGTATATGCACGTATGTTCAAATGTGTGTATATGTAAGTATGTGTTAGTATTTACACAGGCACACGTTTATCTGGTAGTTTTTGTGCATTATTTATTGTGTACAGGTATGTAGTATTTAAGTCCATATATACATGAAGAGATGTAGCCGAGGCAGATGAGGTAAAGTTGAGAAGTAGGTTTATTTAACCATTAGTAGATTTACAAGAAGTATTATGCTGGAACATTAACCATTAGTAGATTTACAAGAAGTATTATGCTGGAACAAGCAGCCCCACCAGGAGCAGCCTCTTAGCTACTCAATCCATACTCCAACTGCCAACCCTCATACCAGTCACACAAGCATTCCATTCATGTCAATCACACTCACATTCTAACCTGGAACACTCACACTGGCTGAGTAGCTAGATGCAGAGAAGTGCAATAACATAAATACTAAACCCAGAATACTACACATCCTCTCCCTCTCGAAATGGAAAACAAAAAGGAACCTGAGAGCGGAGAAGAAAAGTATTCACAATCAAAGTATACAGTAGTAATATTTATCCGTGAACCCAGGGATAAGAAGGACTTCACACCACGAGAGGGTAAACAGACAAAAACCAAGAAAGAAGGAAGAAAGAGACAGTAAACACTAACACTGACACCATCCTCCTCCTTAAATACTGAAGAAAAAGAAAAATTATATATGAGAGACGAACTCACAAACAACAAGTGAGTAAGACCTAACATGAAGAAAACGTCTTCACGAAGGTAGACAGTGGCAAATAAAAGCCACTCCTCAAGAGAGGAACTAAGAAGACATGGGACTAACCCATAAGCGAAGGTGTAACAAGGGACAAACCCAAGAAAACACACGCAGCACGTAAAGGTGCAGCACAATGTGGCAAAACAATTCCACTCCTCATGTGAGGAACATAATGTGGCAGAACAATTCCACTCCTCATGTGAGGAACACTGAAAATATGGGGCTACCCATAGACGAAGGTGTTGCAAAGGACAGACCTGAGAACACTTGCGGCACTAGAAGGTGCAGCACAATGTGGCAAAATTTCCACTCCTCATGAGAGGAACTGAGAAAATATGGGGTTACCCATAACCAAACAAAAGGAGGTGTAACAAGGGACAGGACCCAAGCACACACGCGGCACGAACAGGTGCAGTACCATGTGTCAACCAACACATAGGTAAGAAGTTAAGCACAACCAGCTTACACAAGACAAAGTGAGCCAAATAATGACTACACACAAACGAAAATGTGATGCACATGGCGTCTTACACACTGGACACAAAAGAGAAATTCGCACAGTGCGACATGCACGCAAGACGTACTACAAGGTGTCCAACACAGGTAGAGAAGGTAAAAGTCCTAAACAAAGACAAGAACCCAATAACCCAGACATGAGGGTTAACTAACGGTAAAACCATGAGGGGAAATGGGACTACAACCCAAACCCATCCCAAGAATAGGGATACAAAATTGCAAATGAGGGTGAGAGAACCCTTAACAAAAACTTGCGCAAATATGTGTAGGAGAACACATGTACCAAACTAAAGCAGTGAAATGAGGGTGAGAGAACCCTAAACAACTTATGCGCAAACACATGAAAAGTGACACAAGCATAATGCAGTGTAGACATAAGGGTGAGAGAACCCATCATAAATTAAACAATACATTTCTTGTACATTTCAAAAATGAACATACTATATCTTAAAAAATATGTACAAAAATTTATCACAGTCATAGGTGTGCCTGTCACCGGGTTGATAGACAAGCATGACTTGAATCATTTCTTGAAGAAGTGAAGGAAAGAAACCACAGAAGATAGTTGATCTCAAATTCAAAAGGAAAATACCAACTTTGGACACTAGATGGCAACGTAACCAATGAGAAGAGCATTGAAATAAAGTAAATAGGTTCATGTTAAAATGACATCGGCTCCAAAAAGCTTCGCACCTTCAAAAATGTGTATTGTCAATTTGTAAATCCCTTCCATATACTCTTTCATAATGTCTAAATGTATCTGTCATAATGGGAACGCCACAGTTGAAAACGTGAGGAAAATACCTGACATGAGCTCTCTTTTACTTCCTTCAATTCCGCTTCAGGAATAAGCGGAGAATCCAGAGCTGCCGAGTGAAAAGCTTGTCATCAAAATAAAAAAACGATTTCCAGAGACACCAGATGTTGTGAACCTGCTCGTGCAAGTTCGGTATGAAGAGCCTCTTCTAGACAGTGCCGAGAAAATGACGGCACGCTGATCACGTAGCTCCGGGTGGCTCACAGTGGAACACTGAGGAAACATGCTGCTGAGCTGACATGACGCATACTCTTCACTGAACCCTCTTGCAAGGTTCGATTGCGTCACCATTTGAAATCGGCAGAGGAGAGGAAAGGAGCTCCTGACTAACGGAAATTCTGGCTTCCAAGTGCGCAGTTAGCCAAAACAGGTACATTCACGTTACTTGACAATTAAAATGTCCCTGCAAATTTTAGTAACGTTTTCTGCCGAAGAGCAACAGAAAGAACAGCCAGTGAAAGAGGCAGTCAATATTATTTAAACAAAAAAACGCTAAATACTTGAAGTGGCAGAAGTGCAGACACATAGTTCAAATAGTTGGCATAAACAGCGCTAGTATGAATGAGCACAGGCACACGAAGATGGTAACACATCCAACATTTTGAGTAATTCAAAGTCATTCATGAAGCTAGTTCCTTTACACGCTAGTTCCTTTACACAAACAGTCTCCAATTACCTTCTTGGTTGTAACTGCTTGCTTCCAAAGGTAGAAGAAGAAGGTAGTAATTAGACACAAAAACGATGTTGTTTCTTCTGTGTGACTTAGGCAGTGATAACTTTGTACGCAGAAACCTTGTTTCTTGAAAACTTTACAGCATGACTTGACTAGGACTGCCTGGTGTGCTTCTTGTCTAGGGCTGTCTGGTTTTCTAGACACTGGTGGGGCTACTTTACGTGAATGTTGAGTTTCTTTCTTCAGATACTTGTTGCTTGTTCCACAAAATGTGCAGGATACTCCCAGCTCTTGTAAATAGGTATATTTTGCGCAGGAAAGTCTCCAGATCGTCGCCAAGAATAATGTAGTATTTAAGTCCATATATACATGAAGAGATGTAGCCGAGGCAGATGAGGTAGAGTTGAGAAGTAGGTTTATTTAACCATTAGTAGATTTACAAGAAGTATTATGCTGGAACATTAACCATTAGTAGATTTACAAGAAGTATTATGCTGGAACAAGCAGCCCCACCAGGAGCAGCCTCTTAGCTACTCAACCCATACTCCAACTGCCAACCCTCATACCAGTCACACAAGCATTCCATTCATGTCAATCACACTCACATTCTAACCTGGAACACTCACACTGGCTGAGTAGCTAGATGTAGAGAAGTGCAGTAACATAAATACTAAACCCAGAATACTACAAGGTACCTATGTTATTGGTTATCGGCACATCACGGAATCTTAAAGTGTGTTGTGGGTTGAGTATGAGTATGAAAAAGGCTTTATTTCGATAAAAACATATCTTAAAAGCATAAACATGGAACAACACTTTAACATCATAAAAGAAATCCATTTTCCTCAGCATGAACACCAAGGTGCCAGCTTCTTACAATTTTCTTAAAAATACACATATTACATCAAAGATAAAACGCAGAGTAGAAAAATAAAACTACTCGCACAAAGATATAAAATCACAGATTAAATATTTTCTGTTAGCCTTTTCGATCTGATGGACCAAGCCCATCTCAAAACTTTGACAAACCACATACATACAATAATCGAGTATCTGATTTCAAAATGCGCAGCGCTACAGAATGCTGTCTAGTGCTCATTTCTCTACATAATGGTTTAAGCCAACAATTCCTCGGTGATTTATATGCCGGACATTCGAACAGGATGTGTGCCATTGATTCTATTCTAGATTCGCAGTTTGGGCAAAAAGGGGATGTTTGAAAAGGGACTTTCCAACGGGCAGTCAATTCACGTATTGGTAATATACCAACCCTAAATTTGAAGTACAGAGCCCTATCAAAGGGCTTCTGGATAACATCAAGATAGGGTTCACAAAAAGTAACTTCCTTGATCCTCAAGAAGTCATCGGTTATTCTGCCTAATTTGGGGTCAGAGTTGTGTTTACTAGATACCCAACTCCAATATAGTTTCTTCAATACTGCTTTTGGCGGGGCAGATCTATTTTCCCATGCATCATTGAGGCCCAAATCGCAAAGCATGGATTTAACATCTTTGAGCCACTTTATTTTATGCCAACCCACTTGATGTATGCACAATGTCTCTGGGTGTGTTGTTCTTTGTGCGCATGACTATAGGTATGTGTTGTGCTCTGTCTGCATATATGCATGTGTGTGTGTCTTATCTAAGTCAATGTGTACATGCATTGTGTCCCTCTTTATCCCTGCACTATACAAAGGTCATACACATTGGCTTTAGCAATGCTATTTAGTGTATATCACCTATTTGTCCCTATTTGTATGGCTGTCACTCAACATGCTGTAATATCTGATGCCTTCTAGATGTCATACCTAAAGTTTAGCCGATCAGTATCATCATATATGGGCATTTAAAGAACGTAATAACACATTGGGTATTTTCTAACCATCCCACAAACCCTTGCGATCGAAGGGACATTTAACCCCACCCAAGAATTCCAGGTTAATAGTTTTTTTTTATTAACCCAACACCCCAGTGGCAAGAGAAGGAGGGTTATCAAGAAATCTGGACTGCATAGCAGAAGCGCAGGAATGAATAGAGTATCTCTTTATGCACCTTGCTCTTTTAGGGAGTCCACGGTGAACAGATGACATCAAATGACCGTTGTAACGTTTCACTGACCATCTTGTATTTGCAATTATCTGGTGCATTAGGACACAAAGCAACAGTGCATCCAATCAAGAGCAGTTTGATTAGTAGGAAGATATGCATATTTAAAGTACAACAAAAAACACAACAGCGAGATCTTTATTTTATGACGCCTTCGCATTTCCCCTTGGTGTTATTCTGCATCTCACGCCATCCAATGGTCTGAGGGTTCCAGTGTCTAACGTCTTGAAGCTCTGTCCAGCCACAAGCTCAAACTCAAACCTTTGCAATAGTTTTGCCATCACCACTTTAGCCTCCATCTGCGGAAAACAAGGAAACAGTTACAAAGAAAGGAAGGGACCTAGGTCATTATGCCATGGATGTCCAAACAAGGTACACAAATCCCAGCAAGATTCATAAGAAGTTCTGCCGTACTTTTATACGTAACTTTTATTAGTAGACGAAGCCAAAGTTGTAGCAGTTGGACTTCACCAACTTTGCAAAGTTTCATTAAAAAACACACTGGGCAAATCTAGCCAAGCCTATATTTTGGGTCTGGGGAGGAATTTTCCACCTGCTATTTTATTTTTGCAAGAGCATTCTCCTGTAAACATTTCCCTGGTATTCTATAAGCTTTAAAAGTGTAGTTAGACGTCGCTAGCAAAGTAGCAATTTGTAGTCATGCTCTTCATTTTATAGTGGATCTTTCAGGCCAGGTATGTTTTCCTGCACAGATGTCATGTGTTGCAAATTTCCTGGCAGGTGCTCTAATGATGCGTGAACTCCACCCCAGTTCCAGATTCAACAGGATTTAGAAGTCCTTTCCAAATAAAATTGTTCACAGCTGCACTCTCCCTATTTTTAGGTCTGGCTTGATAGAGGAGCTGTTGCCACACATAGGGGCATGTGTACAAGCCCCTATCACCACTAGAGTATCGCTTATTTGGCACCATTCCCCATATTTACAAGGTGGTGCTAAGCCACTTAACATGGATTAACGCCACCTTGTTAATATGCCCCTTGCCACTGCAGTCCTCTGCGGCAAAGGGGCATGCAATGGGTGTTGCAATGAGCATTCCACTACAACACCCATTGCTTTTTGATGCTGCCCAGATTGACAAGACTTGGGCATCACCAAAAACTATTGCCAGGGAATACCAGGTCTTTGAATGGCGATACAAGAAGAATGTGTTAATGTCTTCTAGTTTTTTGCTTTTCTATGTGTGCTGCAATCTGCCGTAAACATAGAAAGAGTAGATCGCCATTATTGATTGTGTATGTGCATGACGGTGTCCCTTCCTGCACATAAACAATCATACTTGCAGCGCAGGCACCCTTGCAATAAGGGTCTGGGTGCCAGCACTGATGCTAGGCAGCTATTTTCAGTGCCAGCACTAGGGGCAACATAGGGGTGCGCCGTAGTCTTTTAAGACAGCTCATCCCTGCATTTTTTAAATGTCGGAGCGCGGCATTGCCAAATTTGACATTACACTGCGTTTAGACATTTTTGTAAATATGCCCCTTAATGTCTTCAACCTAAAAAAGACATTTCAGAAAATACCACAGCCGGGGGCTGTGGGTCAATCCACATGTTGGTAGCCAGGAGTAAAAAAAATATCTGCAAAGTTTGTTATCAAGTAATAGCATTAAATACATGAAATCTGTAAATACAGGTTCACAACCGTCCAGGGGTTTGCCATCTCTGCCCCCCAAATCTAATCCAAGCTGTCTAATACTGCGACCTCTGGAACCTCATAGTACAAACATAATGACTATGCTTAGAACAAATCAAATCAATGAACTACACATATCAGTCCTGCCTATTGGAAAGGGACAGTCGTGTGATATTAATACAATGTTCCTGATGGGGAGTGCATACAGGGTATACATATGGTCAAGGGACCTATCCGCGTACCATAAGTGAAGGATGCAGCAAGGCAAATGTAGGGCAATTCTCACCATGTAGGGTAGCCATCTCTCACCATGGTAGCCAGGAGTACGTTTTGATTGGGCAGAAGTTGGGTGCTTCCACAAAAAAAAGTGCTTCCTCTCCATGCAGCTGTGATTATTTTTGTATTCATCCAGCTGCCTGAGCCAGCAACAGTATGGCTGCCTGAGCATGAACTTTCAAGGGCACACACATGGCATTTTAAATTTGTTAAAGTGCCTTAGATAAGTAGACAAGTTACTGTGAATGTTTTTCTGTGGCAGCAGCACAGATGGGAGGAGGGCAGTCATGAGGAATGTATTGCAGTCCGAGCACCCCCCTCCATCATAAACTTTAGACTTCAGAGTGTAGTTACGTGTTTGAGAGCAGTGCAATATGCCTAGGGCTACACCAATCTACGTGGAATATTGGGTATGGCTTGATAGTGGAGCTGTAATTGACCTTAGGTAATGAACACAAAATAATTCATAGAACTACTGAGAGAGGGGTTTAGGCTACACCCACATGTTGGTTGACCCGAGTACAAGATTTGGTTGGGCCAGATAAATGTGCTTCCATTAAGAAGACACCTTGTATTGAACATTTTGGCAAATCTTATCCATACTAATATAATAAAGAGAGATCCCAAACCTTTGAGGCGGGTAATCTCAGGAACCACAGCACCAATCACAACACCCAATACAGCGTTGGAAAGGGCAGTTGCAGCAGAAGGACATAGGCTATGCAGACGCCCACCATATACATTTAAAAGGTAAAAGAACCGTGCCAGCAAAGTAGTCCCTTGTGGGCGTGTCTGCGTTGTGCTGTGGGTGTGTGCTGGGGGCGTTCAAACGCTGGGGGCGTGTGGTACGTTCCGCCCTTCATGCCATGTCTCATATCATGTGCTGTGGGCGTGTGCTGGGGCGTGGGCGTGTGCGGGGCGCGGGATTACGGGAAAAGAAAGCGAGCGGTGTGCCCAATATTTCATTGTTTTTTCTTCCCAGGTTCTGTACATTCCAGCTCCGGGTGTCCACCCTCCTCCCTTTAAATACCCCTGCACCCCATAATCATAACTCACCCTTACTCCTTAAAATACCCCAACACCCTTAAACATTAACCCATCTTAACCCTATAAATATACCCTGTACTTCTAAACCCAAACCTATCCCTAAACCCTAAAAATACCTCTGTACCCCAAAACCTAAACCTAACCCTGAACCCTATAAATACCCCTGTACCTCAAAACCCAAACCTAGCCCTCAACCATAAAAATAACCCTGTACCCCAAAAACCAAACCTACCCCTGAACCCTAAAATACCCATGTACCCCAAAACCGAAACCTAGCCCTGAACCCTAAAAATACCCATGTACCCCAAACCCATACCTATCCCATAAAATACCTCTGTACCCCAAAACCCAAACCTACCCCTGAACCCTAAAAATACCTCTATACCCCAAAAGCCAAACCTAGCCCTGAACCCCAAAAATACCCCTGTACACCAAAACCCATACCTATCCCTAAACCCTAAAACTACCCCTGTACCCCATAACCCAAACTTATATCTGAACCCTTAAAATACCCAAACACCCCAAAACATATACCTCAGTACCCCAAAACATATACCCCTATACCCATACTTAGCTTATCCAAACATTAAAAAAAACATGCTTTTACCATTCATGCATTTACAACGAATTTCGTTGTAAATGTATGCGTGGTAAAAGCATATAAAATGTAATGCCATGCGTTATAATGGCATTGCGGAGTCATGGTACTTTCGTAATAAAAGTATGGGGAGTGATGGTATGGGGAAAGAAAGTTGCGGAATAATGGGTGTTTACCCTCCCCCGGTAAGTACATTGGTGGCACGGCGGCCCACATCTCCAGCAACATACTCCTATTTTTTCACCACCGATTTGAAAAATGCACAGGTCTCTCTCATTGATGGCCAGCACCGACATACACTTTTAGACACACCTCCCGCCACAAGTTCTAGAATTGCGAACTTTAGAGCTGGGGAGCTACGTTCGAATCTCGGCATCAGCTCAACATCCTGTGATTCCAGGCAAATCGCTTTGTCTCCCGTGCCTACCACAAATTAATGTGTTCTTCTGTAATGTAAATTGTGCTCATGTCATGTTGTCGAGTTTGCGCTATATAATATTGCAAGGAAAAATAAAGTAGGGAAACTCGAGTTCACACACTACTGAACGTGCACTCTTAAGTGCATCAGCAGTGCACTGTGAATCGGAGCGTTTCACAGGCCTGTCACAGATAATAAGTGCTATCAAAACGAAATCCTACAAAACAATATACTACTGGCCGGCAGCAATTCATACCCGGAAAACGTCGGGACGGGCTGCTAGTACTTGATACAGCAGTAGTCAGTTTGCTAAGGTGGAAAGCTAATGATCATGGCTATATGCCTCATGTGTATATTATGAAACGCTATATATAAAGGCATTAGGCCTGACATATTTATTGCTTTTATTGTGAAAACGTGTGTTAAAGTCAATATGCATTTAAGTATGGATTGTTATTACTCTATACTAAAGTCAACAGGTAGGTACTTTGTTAGCTGAAATCTCACAGATTAACGTAGTAGGCAAGGGGGTTTGGTGTTGCTTACCCAATTTAACAAACCATGAATACAGATAGTTTGCTCTGTTATAATCCTTGTTGGACTTTTTAGGAGTGATGGCAGTTTGCTTAGCTAACAAAAATGTAGTATAACTTCCTACTTTTATGACTGTATGACTCATGATTAGAGTGTGGAAAAGCTTGTGCTCAATACTGTAGGCCAAAGGTGGTTATGGTGAAAGTCACCAGTCCTGAGTAGTGCACTGGGAAATGTTATTATTAAGAAACATTATGACAAAGGCAGTTAGTCTAGTTTATCTATTGTGAAAATCCTTTCTTAAAACCAATAAGCCTTTAACAGTTTGTTGTTATCATATTGTTTTACAAGCTACAGAAAGATATTCTGTTACATGTAATCTCATAGATTATGTAAAGATGTCTCCAAGTCGAAGTAAGTTCAAAATTGTCTTTATTACAGGCGTCTCTTAGAAGTCGATTGGCAGGAAAGAAGGCTCACAAAACTGCCGCTACCTCTTCAAAGGCAAATATTCTCACCCCGCTCTGGGAGGATGAAGAAACATTCTACATTACACACATGAAGGAAAACTAGATCCCAACACATCTTCCTCCTTTATCAAAGGCTACGATGACATAAAATATATATACAGAACCCAACAATTACACATTGTGCATAACTTAATCTATAAACCTTTGTTACACAATATACACTTAGCCTAAAATAAAGTCCTGGAGCCTGGAAGGTACCTTAGGGCACCTACTCCATTTTCTCAACATAACACTTTGGGTTATTCCTTGTTTGTCTTGACACAGATCATAAGTCTTAGACTTGCTTTCTTTGTAAATCACAGATAACCTGTCCAATCTCCTACATTCACCTTCAGAACTTTATGTGCCAATGAGGGGTACTTATCTTGACCCACCAAACGTTTCTCCTTCACACCATACATAATTTCTTCAGACACCATCTTCTTTTTCATCCACAACCAGTTCATCTTTGATCCAGGTAATCTTCCTTAAAGTAGCACAAATGGAGAAACGTAGGTATCAGAATTGGGTGTAGTGTGCAAAGCCTCAAAAAAATGTGTAACCTCTTGCGTCCAATCCAACCCACTAGCAACAGACAATTGTATATTCTCCTTAATCATTCTGTTGCAGTGCTCAACCAAACCATTACTCCTTGGATGGTACAATGAGGTGGTAACATGCTTAGCACCAAAATCCGAAAGAAAAGCTTCAAACTCATGGAAAACAAATTGGGGGCCATTGTTCGTAATAAGTTCATCCGGAACACTTTCCCGGAAAAATAATTTTTTCAAAACATCTTTCACCACTGCACAAGTAATGCTATTCATGAATGCAACTTCTATCCATCTGGAAAAATATTCTACAGTTACAATACCATATTCTACATGACCATGATTCACACCATTCATCGCTAGCTTTGACCATGCAATATTCAGTACAGGCACAGCAACAACAGGAGAAGGCACAGTTACGTGTGTCTTGTCACTAATAAAACAAGGCTTGCAAACTCTCACATGTTGCTTAATTTGTCTGTCCATTCCCAGCTACCAATGTGAATCTCTTACTCTCCTCTTCGTAGCTCTCATGCCTATGTGACCTTCGTGGGCTAAATTTAGAATTCTAGATCTAAGAACATCCAGCAAAACCAAAAGATCAGACCTCTTCTTAACACACCACCCATAACAGCCAATTCAGATTCAATTTACCTGAATGCATCAACCTGCTCATCTTGTATTTTACCATTTGGCTAGTTTTCATTGATATATCTCATGCCTGTTATAAATGTAGTCTCAGTTGCTAATGCTTCCAATCATTCAGATTCTGATATGGCACTTTGGGTGGCACACAATACTTCACTTATTACCACATCATCCTCATCCACAATCCTCTGACTTTCTTCATGGGAACTCACAGGCAACCTAGATAAACAATCTACCATCACGTTTCTGATGCCAAGAATATACACTTCATCTTGTAACAGCATTCTTGCATCCTATCTTGCCACTTAGCGATCCTAGGTGTAGCTTTACTAGCCCCTTTCATAATTAACAAGTAAATTAAAGGTTTGTGATCAACTCTGATAAAAAACGCTGTGCTCCACAAGTACTGGCGAAAATGACACCCACCAATAAGCCAAAGTTTTGCGCTCCACCACACAGTATGATGCCTCAGCTCCTTTGAGAAAACGACTCGCAAATGCCACTACCTCTTCTCTCCCATTCCTTTGCTGCAATAATAAAGCTCCTAACCCAAATTGACTAGTGTCAGTAATTATTATGCTTGTATATCTGGGGTCAAATGGTTTGAGAGGAAAGGCATTGCCAATTTCTTTTTTTATGTCAGCAAACTCTTGATCACACTACTCACTCCAGACAAACTTCTCATTCTTCCTCAACAATTGGCACATGGTATGTGTCCTTTGAGCACAACTGGGAATGAATCTAGAGTAAAACTCCATCAAACCCTTGAAGGACCGTAATTGATCCTTCCCATGGGGAACAAGTGCTTCCACAACGGCTTTGACTAGACTATCCTTAGTTTCAACCCCCCCTGCAGATAGTTTGTGACCTAAGTAAGTTACTTCGGGTACGCCTGTCATTGTTGTCCTTTGTGTCCCCATAAACTAATACATCATCTTGAAAAACATAAAATCCTTTGAGCGTCTTTGAAAAAAAAAGTTCCATAAGGTAGTGAAAAACAGCAGATGCTGAAGCCAAACAGAAAGGCATTCTTTTGAAATTAAATGTACCTTCAAGGGGGATGAAAGATGTTAAGTGTTGTGAATTCCCATGCAAAAGTATCTGGTGATCATGTCTAGGGTGGAAAGCCAATTGGCACCCTTGACCAGTAATAACATCTCTGTTATGTTGGGTACAGGATGATGATCTACCCAGATTTTGGAGTTAAGATCTCTGAGATTAACCCACATTCTCAAACTCCCATTAGGTTTCCTTGCAAGAACAACAAGAGATAACCATTCAGAGCTTTCAATTTGCTCTATGATATCCTGTCGTTGTAACTTATCCAATTCTTTTCAAAGATCGGTTCTGACAGCCAAAGGAACTCCTCTCACCTTATGGACAACAGGAATGAAATCATCTTTAAACTGTATCTTATGCTTAACACCCACTATCTTCCCAAGAGTTTCATTAAAGACATTGGGGAACTTGGTTTCCCAAATAGAAGGTTGAATTTCATGAACACCAGTGTAATCCTTTTTCAGCATTACCTATTCCGGGATATAAGGGTCTAAAATTATACCTAAATTTTGTTGTTCCAGCCATCCCAACAACGATGACCCATGTTTGGCTACATACACAACAGCAGAGGTTGTATTGCCATTGAAGGAAAGTTTCGTATTGAACTCACCTAAAACCTCAAAAGGTTTACCAACATATGCTATAGGTTTTATAAACGACATTGTCAAGATCACATTGTTAAAATCTTTCCAATCTTTCATACCAATTAATGTGAATGGAGACCCAGAATCTACCATCATGTTGATTTTCTTGTTACCAACAGCTATGAGGCAGTATCACCTTTTGATGGTACCCATTTTCATGTGCATGACATCAACGTCCACGTGTGACTGCGACTGAGTATCATTAATACATAGTATCACAATTTTGTCACTCAAATCAGATTAATTGTAATTAGAATTTTGTTCACAAACAGTATTAACCGTTTTGGGTTTTAAGGTCTTGGATTTGGATTTGGTTCTGAAAACTTGCACAAAATGCCCCTTCTTTTTACAACCAGAACATATTTTGTCCCGGGCAGGACATGATAAGGAGTTTCCCAAATGGTTAGCATTTCCACACCTATAACAATATAATTTGGCTTTCTTTACATCCATCTCTTTCTTTTTGTCACAAAACACAGAGCAGATGATGTACTCTTAGAAGTTTCCCCTGTTAGAGCCATTTGAGACATAAAAGATGCAGTGCTTTCTATTCCTGCAGCAAATTCAACAGCCTTGCATAGTGTGAGATTATGTGTGGTTAGCAGGACCTTTTGAATTTGTGTTGTTGGTGTGTTCGACTATTTGATTCCAAATCAATTCTTCTATGAATTCCTTATATTTGCATGAAGAGGCTAAAGACCTCAACACACCAACATATGTTTTAAATGTCTCTCCAGGAAGTTGGTGATGCTTGTGAAATTTGTGGCATTCTAGGACATCATTCTTATGTGGTTTAAATCTCATGTGCAACATTTTCATTGCGGACATATATTCATCCACCACATCACCTTCTCCTAAAATGTATTGTTGTGGTAAGTGCTTTAAAATCTATCTACCCTCAGAGCCTAAACAATGACGTAATAATGCATATTTATTTTTATAGGTGCAATATTCACCATCAACAGCAGCCATATATGCTTCAAAACTTTCTTTCCATAGTTCCCAGTCAACACTACCTTTAGTTGTGCTGGGAGAATATGACGGGGGAAGTACAATGCTTTGCAGCATATATATATATTTTTAATTGTATGTGGCTAGATGAGTGAAAAATGTTGTGAGCAATTGATTATACAAATGTCACTGACAAGTAAGAAACAGAAATAGCAATATGCAAATATTTCGGGATCAAAGAAAGTGCATGTCACCAAAACATGAACTAAAATGTGACATGGTGTGCATGTGACTGGAATAGTAACACACAAAATACCATGTTGCAGCATGTGATTAAATCACTGGTGTGCCTGTCACCGGTAACCACACGTGATGATGAAACTGTGCCAGGACGGATGGAGAAGTATGTTATTCCAATCCTAGTTATGATGTTTTAATGGAAAAGAGTTTATATATTATATATATTTTTTGTCTGTAACATGCAATTTAATTGCTGGTGTGCGTGCCACCAAAAAGCAACATGCACCATGAAGAAAATATGAACTTTGTAATGTCAAAATTGTCACAATTAAAACAAGAGGCGTTGGGGAGAGGAGTTGGCCTAACGACTAGGGCGGTCAACCTCGAATCTTGGGAACTGGGTTCGGGTCTCGGCAATAACGCTGGACATCCTGTGAGTCTGTGCAAATCACTTAATCTCCCCATGCCTAACAAAAAAAAATAATGTGTCCTCATGTAATGCAACTGGTGCTATGTAAAGCGCTCTGATACCCAATCCAGGTCAAGTTCGCACTATATAAAACTCTATAATAAAAATAAAAAAAATCACACTGGAGTTGTTGGTGTGCGTGTCACCGAAAGACAACATGCGGTATTCAAAGAATGTCAGACACAATGAGATGCCAAGGTGAGGCGGAAAGGAAGAGTACATGGAGCTTGGGAAGATGAGCAACACGTTAAGGAGAAATGGAACGGCTAAACAGTGTCAGAGGAAACTGTCAACTGACGCTCAGGCACTCGGCGGGCTAGCCGCACGCAAGGTCAGGAGGAAGCAAAGATCAAGCAGATGGTGTGTGAAGATGCTCCAGCAGCTCAACCACATCACACACAAGGTCAGACAGATGCAAGGATCAGGCAGACACTGTGTGGAGATGATCCAGCAGCTCAACAACGTCACGTATGCCCAAGTGCAAATAAACAAAAACACACAATATGCGTGACCTCAGAGTATTTGCAAGTAAGTCAAAATGGCCCTCAGATGAGGAACCTTGTTCATAACCCAAAATGGAAACAGCATTCTGCACAAATGACTGCTTAAGGTTCCCATTCTAGTGGTAGAATGGAAGCCAGGGAGAGAGTCACATGACCTGTGTCTCTGTTACAGGCGCGGCTAAAATGGAGACGCCAAGCAGCACTCAGACACCGTCGGAGAGTCACAAGTTGCCGGTACAGAGATGTTAATCCTTGAAGAAGTAAGCGGGCAAAAAACCTGGGGTTCCTCTCAATTTTGCACATTAGTAAAATGAATATAGCAAGACCATGGGCAGTGCTGTGTTTCAGACTATGCCCTAAGGCAGGATCAGGTACCACAAATAACAGGGTATCATGTATTTTGGTACACCATGTATTCTTTTTGAAATGAGTCTGTAAGAATGCATTTCAAAATGTACAATCTTGGAATATTGAAGTATAAAAATTAGAGATCGGGGCAAGAGTGCGACCTGGGAAACTGGAGTCATTTAGCTAAAACACTTTGACACCACATATATTGACCTACCAAGCACCAGCTGTTACTGTTACCATTTCTCTATGTGTGTCATTTAATTAAGAGTGTGACTACAGGAGAACGTTCCTACTCAGACCCGGAGTTGAGATCGGCCAAGGTGAAATTTGGGCAAGACTAACACGGTTATCCTGCTTGGCAACTTTGCCGTCACTTTCATTCACAATAAAAACATTGTTTTATCTTTTCACTGGGTGAGAATTGCATTGTGAAGGTTTTTATATTCAACGTCTGTTTTTATTTCACCCCCCAAGAGGGAGTACGCATAAAGAAAAGGTGACATGTACACAGCGATAAGCTTTTTAACAACATGTGGATTCTATAAGGTTATGTGACCGGTTATGTTTAATTTAGGAAGGAAGACTTGTTATAAGGATGGCAACAGATTCTAGAAACATGCTCGTAAACCTTTTCTTTTTGTGTGTGAACAAGCCCTGAGTGTGTTGACAAGTAGGCAAGTATTGCCGACCATATTTAATCCTTTTAAGATAGGAAATACCGATTGATAGGGATAATGCAATTGAAAATAGAGCGATCTGTATCCTGAAGAAGGCCTGAGACAGAGGCTGAAACATGTTAATACTAGCAGAGGGGAAATAGAGACATAACTTCTCCAATATACCCGCCAAATCTTTTTTAACTCTGTGAATGGTGGCCGAAGAATAAAATTAGATATGGCACCCCATTCAGACAGTTCTAACATGTTTTCCTTTTTCTCCGTATGTGGGATCAGTTTCCAAGAGAAAAATGCTCTCTTTAAAAATAAAAAATATGTGCTCCACCCTGAGCGTTGGTCTGCCCAGGGTGTGTTAGCCACCCAGTGATGAAGCATGCCAATATCTAGTGGGTGAGGGCAGTATTTACAACCTTTTGGGTTTTCTTCCATAAGAGGATATCATCAAACCCGAAAAGCATCTCCGAACATCCAAATTGGAATCCTCAGAGTTTATAGTTTGTTAGATAATCCATCTCGCTGTGTGAGATTTTGTTCCCTGCATTTTGCCTGATTAAAATAAATTGATAATATTATGTGATTATAAAAAAAAATTTACTTAGCATTTGAACTTACCTTGAATAAAATATAATAAAATGAACAATCACGTTATTGTGTATTACCTGTTTAATTATCGTTCCTGGGACAAGAGGCAAAAATAGTCTAGTGACAAATTATGCCCATCTGACAGCTTGTGGAGAATTGGCCTGATAAAAGGTAACACACTTAAATTTCAGGAAGTTGTGAGGTTCTCTTCTTTGTAAAACTTTTACATGGAACTATAAGGGTGTGCTCAGTAACAGAGATGATATCTGTATTTATGTTGAAAATAACTTCAAAAGTCAGCTGTCAGCCTACTCTGCAAATGCATGTATTTAAAGCTGTGACTCAAAATGAAGCAGGGATCTCCCAGAATCAGAGCTGATGGCAATCCATTCATATCCAAATTCAGAAGTCTGTAGAAATGGATTATGTTACTTTCCCTTTAAGCATCTCTTCATGGCATATAGTGCTGTAGATCCACATGCTCTGCATACTCATGCCATGTAGCGTTGGGTCCAGAGTTGTGCAAGTTGTTTTCGAATTAGTCTCTCGAGTCACAAGACTGAGTGACTCTCCCTCTCGGTATTATTGTGCATGGGCATCGACTCCTTTGTTAGACTGCTTTTCTGCAGGCGGTCAGAAAGAGTGGAAGGAATGTGTAAGAAAGGCAATGTCCATGCTGAATGTAAGTGCATGCCATAAGTATGAAATGTAACTACAACGGCCACAGGAGTCTGGGGAGGAGGGAGGGTGCATGTCACAAACCAATGCTTACAGGGTAAGTAACATAATCTGTTCAATGGCATGTGTGGCTGTAAATACACATACTCTGCATAGACTGTAAAGCAGTCCCTCCTAAGAAGATGTGGCTAGCCTGCGGGACTTGCAGTTGTTTAAAAAAAAGGGTACATAGCACTGTCTGACCTACATTGGTTTGTTGGCATGTGAAAACATCCACACAATAATGTTTGGTAAATATGTGTTGCGTAGACTGTGTGCCTGCTTTACAAATGTCAGCTATGGGAATACTTCCTGTAAAGGCCATAGTGGCTCCGTTTTTGCAGAAGGAATGTGCTCTGGAAGTAACGAGTAAAGGTAATTTTTTTGGCCTTAATTCGGCAAGTTTGAATACATTTGACTATCCATCTGGTTATGTCTAAATTTGATAGTGGGTTGCCTTTATGAGTTTGAGGAAAGGCTACAAAGAGTTGCTTTGTTTTCCTGAACGTTTTTGGTATATATATGTGGAACATTAGTGGTCTTTTCACATCTAAGGAATGAAGAGCTCTCTCTGCAATGGAATCAGGGTGAGGGAAAAAACTGGGAGTTCATTGGATTGATCGTGGTGACATTGTGAGACTACTTTAGGTAGGAATTTAGGATTGGTATGAAGAACCAGCTTGTCTCTATGTATTTGGAAGAATAGTTCTTCTATGGTTAAAGCCTGGAGCTCACTAACACAACTAAGAATGCCATTTTCCACGAAAGATATTGAAGGGGGCTTGAGCTAAGCGGCTCAAAAGGGGAAACATGAGTCGGGTCAGAACAGTGCTAATGTTCCAAGAGGGTGCTGGAGGAACACAAGTAGGAATTACTCTTTTAAAACCCTCCATGAACGCCTTTTTGACTGGGATATTAAATAGTGAGAGATGCTGTCTATTTTAGAGGTAGGCAGACAGTTCAGCGGAAGTGTAGGCTAAATTAATCTTTTCTAAATGAAATAGGTGGCAGATAATGTCCTTCACCGTGGCTTTCATAGGATCAATTTGTTTGCCTGGCAATAGTAAACAAAATGTTTCCATTTTGCAGCACAACAGGCTCTAGTTGGGGTTCTGCTTGCTTATTTGAGAATGTTCATACATTTGTGTCATAAGTTAAGATACCTGAATGCTATGACCTCAGGAGCCAAACTGCTAGGTTGAAAGTTTTGGGGTCTGGGTGCCTGATTTGTCCTTGATTCTGAGTGAGAAGATCCAGCCTGTTAGTGAGGTTCTCGTGTAGAACTACTGAGGGATCTAGTACTGTTGTGAACCAGGGCTGATGCATCCAAGTGGGAGCTACAAGGATCATTTTTTTTTTTTTTTTTTTTTAAATATATTTTTATTGCAGGAATCAGCAAACTGTTACATATATGACCATCCCCAAAATTCCACTGAAATCAACTAACCGCATCCCGCTCACCCCCCGCAGCACATTTTCATACATAATCATTCAGCCCACAGTCCAAAGGCTGGGCGATAAAATCCAGCGGGAGCTCAGCAGGAGAGCAAGGCTGGTCCGGATGATCCACTGTCCGTCATCTGCTTTTCTAAACAAGCCCCAAAATCCAAAAGAAAGTCCCACCCATAAAACACTACAGTACAACAAAAAAGGAAAAAATTCCCTCCCCAACCCACCCCCGCCATCAGTGTATGGTAGCAGCCGCAAAGGGATTCGTGAGAGACCCAAGATGAGCGTATCAGAAACAGAAAACGCAATCGCCTATCGGGACTCAGGGCACGCTGCAATCTCACCATCAGAGTCGCCAGGGGCGCAATAGTCTCTGAGGGCCTGCACTAGCGTCTCCCATTCTAGCGCTGCCTCCTGTGCTTTTTCGTTACGCTGTCTCCCAGCCAGTTGGTATCTCAACGTGCTTTCTCCCGCCGCCCACTTCAAGAGTTCGCTATGCCACCTGCTCCCAGTCGGACCAGCACGTGCCTTCCAGTTCCTGGTCACCTCTCGTTTGGCCAATAAAAGCCCTAAATCAATAAATTTACTGGAAATTTTGTTTTTGGGGGTATGTGGAAACCAATGCAAGAGACCCACCGCCGCATCGACCGATAGTGGTCTCCCCGTCACCTCCGTCAGGGTCCTCTCCACTTCCACCCAGTAGGAGGACAAACCCGGGCAGGCCCACAACATATGTAGGAGGTCCGCCTCCGGCGCCGGGCATCTGGGGCAGGTTGCTGAGCCCGTGGCGAAGTACTGTTGGATTTTCGCCGGGGTCAGATATGCCCGATGGAGTATGTAATAGTGGACCAACTGAAAACGGGCGTGGCGCGTCCCCTTCCAGGCCCGTCGTACGAGCTGAGACCAGGTCGCTTCCGGGATTTCCTTGCCTATGTCTGCCTCCCACCGGGCCTTCAGGGTCGTAAGGGGGGTCAGCCCTTCATTGATCAACCTACCGTAGAGGCAGGTGACCGCCTTCACCGTGCCCGCAGACATCATGACGTATTGGCACACCGGAGACGTAGGAGGTTCCTCCCGTCCGCCTTTCCAATGTGCCTGGACCGCACGGACCAGGGCCGAGTGCAACAGGAAGTCACCGTGGGGAATCCCGAAGCGGTCAATGAGCTCCTGAAAGGGCAAAAGTACCCCAGCCTCATAAAGATCCCCCACCAACTGCAACCCCGCGCCTTCCCAGTCCGCCAAACGCGACCAATCGCCGCCATGGGGCAAGGCCGTCAACATCCCCAACGGTATTTCAGGCGCATACGGTATCCGCAATTGCCCCCGGGCGTGAGCCCGGTTCCAACATAGGCGAAGGGTCTTTTCCTCCAACGTCAGATCCTGCAAGGTCAAGCGTTGGCGTAGAGCTATGAAGGATAGGACATGCCTGGCTATCCCTATACCCCTCCTGTCCTCCGGGCCACGGAATTCCCTGGCAGTCTCCTGGGTGAGGGTCTGGAGCTGCGCCGCCAGATAGTATTTCTCAAGATCCGGCACCGCGAGTCCCCCCTCGGCTTTCGGCCTCATCAGGGTCTTAAGGGCCACTCTACGGCGGCCCGAGCCCCAGAGGAAGCCGACTATCATCGACCGGAGGAGCCTAAAGGTGGCTGGCGGGATCCAAACCGGTAGCGCCCGGAAATAGTACAGCAGCCGAGGAAGAGCCACCATTTTGAGGAGAGCGACCCGCCCCGCCAACGAGAGCGGTAGCGTAGCCCAGAAGTCCATATTCCCCCGTAAAGCTCGACTGCATCTGGTAATGTTTCCGTCTAGGAGGTCAGATGGATCATGATAGATGTACACTCCCAGGTACCTGAAGCAGTCAGGTTCCCATCTAAGCTCTCTATTGAGGACCGGACTAGGGGTGCCTCTGCGAACCGGGAAAAGGCATGTCTTGGCCCAATTCACTCGTAGGCCCGAGACCACCCCAAACGCCGTGAGCGCCGTCTCAGCTCCATGTAAGGCCTCGACTGGGTCCTCAAGGAAGAGCAACAGGTCGTCGGCATATAACGAAACGTGGTGCGGGCCCGAAGGTGTCCAGAACCCACTGTAATGCGCCCCCGAACGGAGTAGCAATGCGAGGGGCTCCACCGCTAGCGCGAAGAGAAGTGGGGATAACAAACAGCCCTGTCTCGTACCCCTTTCTACTGGGTACTCCGAGGAGATTAACGGACCCGCCCGAACCCTGGCCGATGCGGAGGTATATAAGACCGCGGTCCACCTGATGAAGCCCTCGCCGAGACCGAATCGCCGCAACACAGCGTGTAGGTAGTCCCATTCCAGGCTATCAAACGCCTTCTCTAAGTCCACCGATAGGACCACCGGGCACGGGGCATCCACCAGCGGGTCCTCCAGCAAGCGGAACAACCTACGGATGTTCATTGTTGTGTTGCGCTTGGGGATGAACCCAGCCTGGTCCTCATGCACCAGGGAGGTCATATGGCCCAGCAGTCTCGAGGCCAAGATGCTGCTCAGAATCTTATAATCGACCGTCAGCATCGATAAAGGACGGTAGGACGCCGGATCGGTCGAGTCCCGCCCCGGCTTGAGGAGGGGAACCACCAGGGCCTCGCGCATCGAGCCAGGCAGTCGGCCAAGCCTCTTCGCCTCTCTATAAACAGTCACCAGTCTTGGAGCCAAAAGGTCGGCATAGGCCGCGTAAAATTCCACAGGAAGACCATCCAGGCCTGGGGTCTTATTCCGCGCCATCTTCTTAATGGCGCTGCGGACCTCCCCTAGTTCAATATCGGACCCCAGGGCTTTCGCCACGTCGGGCTCCACTACCGGGAGCTCCAGGGGCCTCAGATAGTCCTCGAGAAGGTCAGAGTCTTTGGCAGCACGACTGCGATACAACTGGTCATAGTAGTGCCGGTAGCAGCCTAAAATCTCCGGTTGAGTGTGCACCATGGTCCCATTCGCCATGCGCATGGACGTCGTCAGTGAGGTCTGGCGCGTAGGGTTAGCCAGCCATGCCAGCAATGCGCTCGACCTATCCCCTTCTGCAAGGGACCGAACCGCATAGGCCTTGTAGTCGAAGCAGCGCAGCCGCTCAACCTCAGCCGCCACCGCCTCCCTTGCCTCCGCCGTGCGTCCCTGGAGTTCAGGGTGCCCGGGGCGGCGGAGTTCCAACTCACGGAGCCTCTGATCAGCCACGTCCAAGTCCTCAAGGATAACCCGCCTCACCCCTACCTTCTTGGAGATGCAATAACCCCTCACCACCACCTTAAAAGCGTCCCATTCCAGTGCCCTCGAGCTCGCAGAGCCCCCATTGGACGCGAAATACTCCTCGATCTTATCACCTAAGTCCGCTCTGAATACAGTGTCCTCGAGGATCTCAGGGCGTAACTTCCAGGTGGGCACCGCCGGCGCCCCTGGAAACCAGCGAAGGGCCAGCAGGAGGGGATTATGGTCCGAAACGGTCCTAGTCAGGTATTCGGAACGGACGGCCGCTGAAACCAGTTCAGTCGAGCCAAGAAACCCGTCCAGCCGAACGTGCAACTCGTGAAGACCCGAAAAGTAGGAGTAATCTCTAGCCTCAGGGTGTTGCGCTCTCCAGATATCCGTCAGACCCCACCGCGTCTGCCAGCCCCTACGGCCCTTGGCCACACGGCGGACCGGAGAATCAGGAAGGGGCGGGTGTGAACGATCGGTCTCCACATCCACTACCGAATTGAAGTCCCCACCGAGCAGGAGGGGCCCCGTGAAAAAGTGGGCCAGCGAGCCCGATAACCTAGAAAGGAAGGCAATCTGGTCCATGTTAGGTGCGTAAACACAGCAAACGTTCAGGGCCCTCCCCCCCAGAGTACCCGAGATGGCCACATAGCGCCCCTCTGGATCTACCACTGAGTTTGTGACCTGGAAGGGAACCCCAGCCCGAATCCAGATTAGCGCCCCCCTGGCATACGCTGAGTACGACGTATGAAAGACCTGCCCCCTCCATCTGCGCTGTAGCGCCGCCCCTTCCGCCTTGGTCAAATGGGTCTCCTGCAGCAGCGCCATTTGTATTCCCCTACGCACTAAATAAGCGTGGACTTTGTGCCGCCTAGACATGGTATGAAGCCCCCGCACGTTCCAAGTAATACACTTCACATTAGCAACGTCAGCCATTGTCCCATATTGTTCGTGCAAAGTCTCCCCATCTGGGTCTCAACAAAAAGCATACAACAATCCCCCCAGCACTGATGGCGGTCATTTCCCCTAACCAGAACTCAACAACTCGTACATTAACCAAACCCCTACCCACCCTCCCCAGAACAGGACCCAAATAATTCCATCTAGTTCCCATCCAAACCAAGCCCTCAGAAAACCCTTCGTCCCAAACTAATCCTACGGTCGCCACCGTAGGAAGGCCTTAAGGGCCGGGTGCGGGCTGGGTGGTGGCAGTGGGCCCTCGATGCCCTGGCTACCAGGACTAATGCAAGCCCCAAACAGCAACGGAAACCCTCGGGGCAAAGGCAAGGCACCCCACCCCCCGCTTCTTCGAGGATCATGCTGAACCATTGGCTCCCGCCACCCCCGCTACGGGCCCCCACCCAAAAGGATGCAGCTCACCCCGTCAACCTTGTCCATCAAGAAGGTCCTCAGCCGATTTTGGCGTGACCTCCGGTGTGCCGGTGCTATCTGCCACCGAGTCCTCCGAGTCCGTCGATGCCCCCTCGCCCCCAGGGTTCTCCTCCTCCGCGATGGTACCATCTCGTGAACCAGACAACGCAGACAGCACCTCCAGTACCCCCTTCCGCTCCGTCGATGTCTCCGCAGTAGAAGGGCCGCCCGACCGGCCCCGTCGACCCCGCACCCTCGTGGATCGCCGTCGCCGTCCTGGCTCCGCCGTTGGCTGAGATGCGGAGGCAAAGCCATCTTTCCCAGCTCTATAAAGTTCAAGCCAATTACAGGCATCTTCCGGGGTATCAAAAAATTGAGACTTGCCATCGACAATGACGCGGAGCCGTGCAGGAAATAAGAGCGAGTATTGGATGCCCTCGCTCCGAAGCTCGCGCTTGACCGCCAAGAATGAAAACCGCCTGCATTGGGTTTCATAAGTGTAGTCCGGGAAGATGTTCACCTGGCTGTTCTCCACCTTGAAGGGGCCATTATGTCTAGCGGCATTGAGAATGAGGTCCCTGTCGCGAAAATGGAGGAGGCGCGCCACCACCGGGCGCGGCGCACGGCCTTGTTGCGGTGGCCTCGCTGGGACTCTATGAGCTCGTTCAAGGGTGTAGAAAGAGGATAGGCCCTCCGGGGCCACCGTGTCTCGAAGCCAGGCCTCCAAGTAGGCCACCATGTCGCCATCCTCGATCTTCTCCGGCAGGCCCACCACACGGATGTTGTTGCGCCTGTTACGGCCTTCCGCATCCTCCGCTCGCTGCTCCAGGGCAGAAATCCGGGTCAGGGCATCTTTCATTGCCGCGGCCAAGGTGCGCTGCGCCGGCTCCAAGGTCTTCACCGAGCCCTCCACTTCTTTGACCCTGTCCGACAGCTTGCCATGATCCGCCCTGAGGAGGCCCAGGCTCGTCGCCACCTGGGCAATGTCCTGCTGGAGGGCCGAGCGTGTGGTCGCAATCGCCTCCAGGACGCGATCAAACTGTTGCTGCAGCGGCGCGCCACCAGCACTCCCCGGGTTTCCATGGCCTTCCTTGTCCGTGGTCTCCGAGTCAGAGGCCGCCGAGGTGGCCCCCTTGGCCCCTCTCGGCTTCCCCATGCCGCTGGAAGTGCACAGTGTGGACTCAGAGGAGGGCGTCACCCAGTGCGGGCGCCGACTATAACTCCCCCGAATGCAGGCCCTCGGGGTGAGGGCCGGTGTTCCTCCTCTCCAGGGCCAGGCGGGTCTCCTCAGTTTCGGCTCGCGCCACCCCCGTGTCGTCTGAGGGCGCTGAGGAGGAGGCGGAGACACTCGGCGCCAGGCCGGGTAGGCCCGTCCGGCTGACGAGGATCTGGAACGAGGGCCACCTACACCACCAGAGACTTTTTGACGCCAGGGGGTTGTGCTTCCCATGGGATCGGGTCGAACGGGGGATGCAGCCAAGCGCCGCGTCGGGGGTCGGCACCCCCGTCAGGCCCTCCAGGCGTCCGTGTGCCGGGGTCCGCTATGGTAGGGGCCTCCGACCGCCCGGGCGCAGTTACCAATATCAGAGTCTCAGCAGTGCAAAGTCCAGCTCCTCACTCTCCAGGAAAACACAAGAGCGGAGGGCACGCCATGACCAGCGACGTTCTCTCAGGCTAATGGTCCCGTCTAAGGGGACCAAGGGGTCCGGGCGCCATATTGGGTCGCTCTCCGCGGGACCACAAACTTCAAGTTTCGGGCGGATCACCACCCGTCCAGGCTGTGCCAGGCGTCCCAGCAGGGTCCAGTTGGGCTGAACAACGATTTGCGGGGGCTAGGGTGCCCCGCGGCCTCCGATTAACAGGATAATCCCGGGCTCAGTCCCGGAGCCGAGCTCTCAGGCGACCATCGCCATCGGCGCCCAAGCCACGCCCCCCCTGGGAGCTACAAGGATCATGGTGAGAGATGTTCGCCTTAGTCTCTGAACCAGTAACAGAATGAGAGGGAGAGATGGATCAGCATAAGCAAGTCTCCCTGACCATCTCATCCATAGTGCATTGCCTTTGCATAGTGGGTGGGGGGTACCTGGTGGCAAAGTTTGGGCATTTTGTGTCTTTGGTTATGGCAGAAAGGCCTATTTGAGGAAAACTCCACTTTTAAAAGTAGGGAAGAAGGACTTATGGATGGGGTCCCCACGCATAAATCTGTTGCTGCATCCTACTGAGCAGGTCTGCAAAATTGTGTCTACTCCCGGCACATGTTCCACCAAGAAATGAATGTGGTGGTGAATAGCCATGCTCCACATGGTCTGAGACAGTTGTGACAGTTGAGAAGACCATGTAACCCCTGCTTTTGTAAATAATACATGGATATCATATTGTCATTGCGGACTAGGATAACCTTGTGAGACAGGTGAGGAAGGAAAGCCTTTAGTTTTAGGAAGATCGCCTGAAGCTTCAAGTGGTTTATGTGTAGGGATTGATGCTTACCATTACACAGACCTTGTACTGTGAGCTGTTGTAGATGTGCAGCCCAATCCATCTGTGATGCACCAGTGGTGAGAGTGAGGTAAGGAACAGGGTCCAGAAAAGGACACCCCTTTAACAGGTTGCTGGTGCTCCATCAAAGCAGAGAACAGTGAGTGCAGTGGTCTATCAACTCTAGAGGGGACACTGTGATTGGGACCACTGGTGAGCTAGACATTGCTGTAGAGGATGCATATGTAACCTCGCATAGGAAACTATCGCAATACAAGAGGCCATAATTCCTAGGAGACGCATAACAGTCCGTACTGTGAGAGTTTTGTTTGGTTGAAACTGTGGCAGAGTTATCTGAAAGTTCCGAACTCTAGGGGGATTGGGATAAGCTAATCTGAACTGTGTGTGGAGGATTGCCCCTATGTAAGGTTGAATTTGGAGAGGTTGAAGAGGGGACTTGGGGCATTTATAGTAAACCCTAGTCTATGAAGTAGATCAACTTTCAATTGAGTGCATTCTGGGCCGTGTAGGCGGGTACTTGCTTGTATAAGCCAATTGCCCAGGTACAGGAATCAATTAAAGTTTGTGCTTCTCAGATGTGCTGCAACCACTGCCAAACATTTTGTGAAAACTCAATGTGCCATGGTAATCCCGAAAGGAAGAACTTTGAATTGGTAATGTTTGCCTGCTATGACAAATCTGAGGTATTTGCTGTGGGCTGGGTGTATTGGTATATGGAAATAGGCGCCCTTTAGGTCCAATGATGCTATAAAGTCACTCTGTTGAAGAAGTGGAATAGAATCCTGTAGAGTCACCATGTGGAAATATGATGATAGGATGATGTGGTTGAGAGGTCTGAGATCCATGATTTGTCTCAGCGACCTGTCCTTCTTGTAAATGAGACAGTATGGAGAATATACCCCTGATTCTTGTTCTTGAAGTGGAACAGACTCTATAGCCCCCTTGAGAAGAACAGCTTTGACTTCTTGTTTGAGAAGTGTTAGATGATCCTATGATAACCTTTGAAGGCGAGGTGGGATGTTGGGTGGCAGTAATGAGCACCAGACATTGGCTATGTTGGATAATTACTAATTCTCATTGGTCTGTCGTGATGGACTCCCAGAATGGGTGAATAATTTGTAGTCTGCCCACGACAGGTACAGTGTGGTCGGGGAGAAAGATTGGGAAGTCACTGTTTTGAAGTGGGTGTTGCTCCGCGTGCTGAGGCACCACTGCCTCTTCACTTGTTCTTTCCACCTCTGAAGAAACCTCTAAAATAGCCCGTAGTGTAGGCAGACTGGCCTTATTTTTGTTGGGAAGTTGAGGCGTCTGTGGTAGTGAATTTAAAAGGACCCCCTAGAAGTTGTTGTTTCTAATCCTGCTGTGGGCTTAGATGTATCAGTGTATTTTTTCATTTTGTCAAGGGTAGTGCCTACCTGTGGTCCAAAAAGGTGTTCCTTGTCAAAAAGCATATTTAGTACTCCCTTCTGGACCTCTGGTTTGAACATAGAACTCCTAAGCCTTGCCTGTCATCTAAGAAGCACAGTGGTATAAACACCTCTTGCAGTTATATCCACCACGTCTGGTGCCCATCAGATGGCAGTGCTGTTAAACGCTTGACCCTCTGTAACAACATGCTGTCCCCTTTTTCAATATTCCTCCAGGAGGTACTGTAAGAGTACCTCCATTTCATCCCAATGGGCTCTATCATAGCGGGCCAGAAGGGCTTGTGAATTGGCAATGCGCCAATGATTTGCTGCTTGTGCTGCAACTATTTTCCTAGTTGCATCCATTCTCTTACTCTCCTTCCCAGGAGTTGGAGTATCCCCAGTAACCTGGCTGTTAGCCCTCTTACAAGCAGCAGTTGCAACAATGGAGTCTGGTGGAACTTGACTCCAGATAAGGAATGGGTCTGAAGGAGCCGCCTCATATTTTTTGTCCACATGTGGAGTGCCAACTTACAAACAAACTGTCTCTTTAAAAATTTCCTCAGCATGTCTCATCAAGCCAGAAGCATGGGAAAATACAGGGTGTCCCCGTGTGTGAAAGAGAGAGTATCAAATAAAAAGTCCTCTTCTAGGAACTCTTTGCGCAGATCAACATTATGGAAAGCTGCTGCAGTAGCAATAACTTTCTGGAAGGAAGTGGCATCTTCTGAAGGTGAGGGGCGAATGGGATATAGATCTGGATCGTTGGGAGTAATGGGATCAGTGTTGTATGCATCTCCTTGGTCAGGATCCCCTAATGGCTCTTGTAACCCCCATCATCTGTAACTGGCGACCCTGGACGTGAAGCATAAAGTGGGTCAAGTGGTAGAGGTGGTAGTGATGGAGGAGGAGTCAGATGTGTAAGATTGGTGGCTTTATCTTTTCTCTTCTTTTTTTGACAAACAGGAGTGTCTAGGGCCTCTTGGAAGGATAGCTTCCTCTTTGGTGACGGAGAAGCCAGCATCAGCTCTGTACTTTCTTGGAACTGGATTTTCCTTTGGCAAATGTCAATTTCTTTGAGAATGGGCTCTATTGGAGACATGGGGTGAATGAAGATTTAGAGGCTTTCGGGTTCGCAATTTTCAGTACTGAGTCTTTAGGTGTAGAACCAGATTTTTAGCTCGGCACCAAGGTAGTTGTAGTCAGCTGGCAGCACGATCCCTAGGGTCTCCCTCAGTACGAAAAGGATGATGCCGCAGTCTTGGATTTGGTATCAAGTTTCTTTGCTGTGCTTGAGGATGCGGCACCCACAACAGTCTTTAACATCCGACTATGGCCAGGAGGCAGTGGTGGTCCAGCGACCTCTATAGGCGAATGTTATGTAAAATAAACCAATAAACCATAAAACCCTTTTGGTTAAGGTGGCTGGTTTTAAAGATCGACTTTGACTCACATATGTTGTACATACATTAGGCCATCAACGTGCAGGAGCGCACACTGTTGGGAATTCAATGACTGATGAAGCAGCCAAATCTAAAGTAGCCACTACTAAAATAGTCACAGTTATGTGTTCTATGACTGAAATTGGTGATGAGATTTTAGCTGCCATAGCTGCATCTCAGGATGGTTCTGCTTTCCTAAAGGATTTCCTTTAAAATATACATAAGTTCCCTTTGTAACAATTCCTGGGGTTGGTGATCTTCTGATACCCAACCTCGACCGCAGACACTCTTTAATAGTGGTGCTCATGAGGGTATAGCTTCTGCTCATGCAGGGGTGGCTGCCACTGTTTCACTTTTACAGCAACATTATTGGTGGCAGTGTCACCATTATGTCCTATGTTATGACGTTTGTCACCAAATGATGTGTTCTACTGTATCCCGTCCACCTCAGACACACCTTTATGTTTCAAATGAGCTGTTTGGCGGTGTTTATCTTGATCATTGTGGTTCTCTTATCTCTGAGTGGATTCTTGCTCTAGGTTCCTCTGGGTCTGACTACAGCGATCGGCTGATGCTCAAACTGTTATCAAAGATGTGCAGGTCTTTGTCGAGACTAATGCTTGTGGCACTTTCCATTCAGAACAGGGTCTGACTTTTGCCTCCAAAGCGCACCATTATTCAATGACATCCATGGGGGTGCAGGTGCATTTCTCGTCTCCATGTAGGCCTGAGATTAATTCTGTTGTGGAACGGATGAACCGTGACTTAAAGCACCCTTTGACATCCATGGGGGTGCAGGTGCATTTCTCGTCTCCATGTAGGACCGAGAGCGGATGAACCGTGACTTAAAGCACTCTTTAACAGCGAGGGTATTAGGTACGGGATGTGGCTGGTTAACTCATCTTTATGGGGTTCAATGAGCTCTTAATAACCTCCCTAAAAGATCTCTGGGTGGGCAAACCCTGTATGAAATGCTCTTTGGCATCAAGATGCATGTTTCAGACCTTGATGGTCTAGACGTTGTGGCGGCAGCTGCAACCTTTGACGTAGATAGCAAATGTGCTGTCTTACAGGATCTACAAGAATGACCTATTGCTCTGGCTAACGCCCATTTGCCTTCACATCTAAGGGATGCAGCTGTTCAAATTCCTGTTTCTGGCTGCCTTCCGAAAGTGGATGATCTGGTTTGTGAAAAGGTGGTGATCAAGAAGGAATTTGGCCCCTTCTGTCGTGCACCTGTTCCAGTCTTTGCTCTTCAGGGTAGACGAACTGTGATTTTACCCCCACTTCCCAAATACATCGCTTCATTTCCATTTAACATGTCAAGTTACACCACAAGGCCGATTCTCAATAGTCTGCCTTGAGGTGTCCCAACACAATGGTGCTTTACAGCCAGTGAGCACCATCATTTCTGATTCTCCCAGGCTGGTGGAGGGGGATGCTGAGTCTTCAGTTGACCTGATACCTGTTATAACTTCTTCACATTCCACGATGGAAATTGATTATTCTTATCCACCGTTAGAGGACCCTTCTACAGTGCATGCCTCAAGTCTCCACTCATAATCACGGCCTCCTCTATTTCAGCTGAGTTCTTCTGGTTACTATATCGATCTAGATACATTTTCTTCAGACAGTTCTTAGTTGTCTTCTGTTTTGCATCCACCACCAGTGTGGAGTTGTGTTTTCATCTCCTGACTCAAATGCACTTATTTGGTTCCACCTTAGATATATATCTGGATCGTGTTTTCCATGATATTTTTGTTCATGTTGACTGGATTAGTGATTGCTTTTTTCTGTTTGATCAATGGCCATTACCTTCCAGAACGTTCTGCTATAGAACTGCTCAACAGGTTGTTGGCCTCACATTCTTCCTCGCATAAAATGAAAAGAGACCAGTTCCTGGTTAACATTTCAGCGGATCACTGACATAATATTGATGACACAAATATAGAACTACCAAATATCGAGGAAAAAATATAGAATGCAAAAATATCGAATTCCTATCTCCAAACAGGTAAGTACAAAAATATTAAATCAAAAATATCATTGTAAAAAATATAGTTAGTCAAAATATCGATTTTTTTTAAATGTCTTAAAAGTAATTAAAAATTAATTAAATAATAAATATAATTAACTTAATCATACTTAAATAACCTTAAAATTGAAAAATAATTAATGTAAGTTAAAAAACATACAATTTGATTTTTTTATACATATATATATATGAACATAATATTAATAAAAAATATACAATATTTTTACCGTAGGATAGCCGGAGGGTAAAATTTACTATTACCACTCCAGTGAGTGCAACAGTAGAGAAAGCGTTGGATGGCGTAGGGGTAAAAATTACTATTCCCACTCCAGTGAGTGCAGCATTAGGGAAAGCGTTGGATAGCGTAGGGGTAAAAATTACTATTCCCACTCCAGAGAGTGCAACAGTAGCGAAAGCGTTGGATAGCGTAGGGGTAAAAAATACTATTCCCACTCCAGTGAGTGCAATAGTAGGGAAAGCGTTGGATAGCGTAGGGGTAAAAATTACTATTCCCAATCCAGAGAGTGCAACAGTAGGGAAAACATTGGATAGCGTAGGACTAAAAATTACTATTCCCACTCCAGAGAGTGCAATAGTAGGGAAAGCTTTGGATAGAGTAGAACAAAAAATTACTATTCCCGCTCCAGAAATTGCAACAGTAGGGAAAGCGTTAAATAGCGTAGGGGTAAAAATTACTATTCCCACTCCAGTGAGTGCAATAGTAGGGAAAGCGTTGGATAGCATAGGGGTAAACATTACTATTCCCACTCCAGAGAGTGCAACAGTAGGGAAAGAGTTGGACAGCGTAGGGGTAAAAATTACTATTCCCACTCCAGTGAGTGCAACAGTAGGGAAAGCGTTGGATAGCGTAGGACTAAAAATGACTATTCCCACTCCAGAGAGTGCAACAGTAGGGAAAGCGTTGGATAGTGTAGGGGCAAAAATTACTATTCCCACTCCAGTGAGTGCAACAGTAGGAAAAGCGTTGGATAGCGTAGGGGTAGAAATTACTATTCTCACTCCAGAGAGTGCAATAGTAGGGAAAGCATTGGATAGCGTAGAGGTAAAAATTACTATTCCCACTTCAGTGGATGCAACAGTAGGGAAAGCGTTGGATAGCGTAGGGGTAAAAACTACTATCCCCACTCCAGAGAGTGCAACAGTAGGGAACGCGTTGGATAGCGTAGGGGTAAAAATTACTATTCCCACTCCAGTGAGTGCAACAGTAGGGAAAGCGTTGGATAGCGTAGGGGCAAAAATTACTATTCTCACTCCAGTGAGTGCAACAGTAGGGAAAGCGTTGGATAGCGTAGGGGTAAAAATTACTATTCTCACTCCAGAGAGTGCAATAGTAGGGAAAGCCTTGGATAGCGTAGAGGTAAAAATTACTATTCCCACTCCAGTGAATGCAACAGTAGGGAAAGCGTTGGATAGCGTGGGGTAAAAACTACTATTCCCACTCCAGAAAGTGCAACAGTAGGGAACGCGTTGGATAGCGTAGGGGTAAAAATTACTATTCCCACTCCAGAGAGTGCAACAGTAGGGAAACCGTTGGATAGCGTACGGGTAAAAATTACTATTCCCACTCCAGAGAGTGCAACAGTAGAGAAAGTGTTGGATAGCGTAGGGGTAAAAATTACTATTTCCACTCCAGAGAGTGCAACAGTAGGGAAAGCGTTGGATAGCGGGAGGGTAAAAATTACTATTCCCACTCCAGAGAGTGCAACAGTAGAGAAAGTGTTGGATAGCGTAGGGGTAAAAATTACTATTCCCACTCCAGTGAGTGCAACAGTAGGGAAAGTAAATACTTCATATATTAATTAAAATAATGTAAATATTAATACCAATTACAAAATAATTACCAATTTAATATAATATAATAATTAATCAATTAAAAATACAAACAAAAATTATTTATTAGAAATCATTACTTATTAATACAAATTAAGTACCAATTAACAATTAATTAATTAGCAATTGAAAAATAATTAACAATTAATTCAAAATAAATACCAATAAATACATTTACAAATGTAATTATTTACAATTAAATTACTTCCCACCCTATTCCCCTATAAACCCACAACCCACTACAGAAAATAAATTAATAAAATTAACATAATTAACAATTAATCAATTAATAATAATTAATTACCAATTATAATTTAATTAATTAAAAATTTAAAATTAATTAACAAATAATTCAAGATAAATACCAATAAATAAATTAAAACATTTAATCAATTATAATTAAATTACCTCCCACCCTATTCCCCTATAAACCTGCAACCCACTACAGAAAATAAATTAATACAATTACCATAATTATCAATTAATAAATTAAGTAAAATTAATGACCATTTATAATTTGATTAATTACCAATTAAAAATTAATTAACAATTAATTCAATATAAATACCAATAAATAAATTAAAATAGTTAATTGATTATAATTAAATTAGTTCCCACCCTATTCCCCTATAAACCCACAACCCGCTACAGAATTAAATTACCCAAAAATTAAATACCATAAAATTCATAACTTACAATAAATTATAACATAAATATACACTTTTCACACATATATTAACATAAAAAACACTTTAAAAAATTCAATATTATTAAAAAATGTATATATTTAATACCTATATTATATACTTCGATATTTTGACTTTCTATATTTATGTAAATCGATATTAACTTACTTACCTCAAATTCAATATTTGTGTTGTCTATATTCTGTCCATTCGATATTTTGTCCATTAAATTCAATATTTTTGTTGACTATATTCTGTCCATTCGATATTACTGCAATTCTATATTTTTAACTCAATATTTTGACTGTATACCCATTTCAGCAGTCCCAGTCACTAATGGAATTGTATGGGATAAAGTACCAATCGATGTATATTTGGTTCTACAGAGACCTTGCAGGTACCATATGTGTTCCGAGTTTCTATGTGTGATGTATTGCCTGGGTTGCAATCGGATGATTGGGGCCTGGGTTGCAATCAGATGACTGG
Source organism: Lissotriton helveticus (assembly GCF_964261635.1). NCBI lineage: Eukaryota > Metazoa > Chordata > Amphibia > Caudata > Salamandridae > Lissotriton > Lissotriton helveticus. The sequence continues at coordinate 398,358,959 of NC_136070.1, read as the reverse complement.
GATGTTGATACTCTGAATTCAATGTTTTCTGAATTGCAATATTAAACTCTCTTCAAATCTGAGGATTTATATTTAAATTCAGCTAACTATGCTGAGTTGTTCTGTTATCAACATTATGGACATCATTTTTTGCATAAAACAAATGGGCAGCATCCCCAATATAATTATACTCAATGGGAGCATTGCCTTTCTCCACCTCAGGGTAGCTCAAATATATAAAAGATGACCAAATCATACTTTTTTAAATTGGTTACTACTACCTCAAAAAAACGTATGCTTACTCAAAACAAGATAATCTATACAGCTTACTTTATTGATAACCCAGCGCTGAAAGGCTATAATTATTGGAAGGACAATATTGACTTGAAATTGTCCTGGCAAGTCCGAGGTAGAGCATCTCAATTCTGTGCATGTTTGATATCTGTGGAAATGATTTTTCTTAATGATATGAATGAATGAATGAAATATCATTTGTAATGCGCAACTATGCCCAATGGGCGTCAAGGCGCCTAAGCCAAATAAAAAGCTGTATGATTCAACAGACTACTTGTCTGGGATTGGCTAAAATTAAAGAATTGAATACTCCCACTATTTCATCCCTTGCCACTTTTGACAATTGGCAATCTCAAACAAATCACACCAATTAAATAGTATGATACAAAATGATAAATTTAATTCTTCAGTCATGGCTCCGGGTGGGTGGTTATTATGGCCAGTAGACATGAATGTTTGTCATGCTCGTTTTTTAAACTCCACATCTGGGTTCACATCAATAGACCAGATTCCCGGTATTCATAATCCATGCACCCTAACAGTGTCACTACCTATTCCGCAGGAGAATTATACCAACAATGGTTAGAACAATCCACATTGTCTGCAGTGCAACAATATCTTTCTCTCCTATCTGAAGCCATGAATCTGTCTGACTTCCTTTTGGGTCCAAAATCCCCATATTCTAAATGATTTGCTTATGCTGCTTATAATGAAATTTGGAAATTGCCTAAAATGGAAGCTACGGTATGTTTACACCAAATTGATCAAGATAATTTGGATAAAGTGCTGCTGTAGACAAAAGTATTAATACATTGCCGTCTTGAATTTATAGCTTATATAATATTGTATCATCTGTCATTCATATTCTGCAAAGTGATGTGTCTACATTAAATCATAGTCATTCTCAATCATGAAATTTAGTTGGATACGCCGGACACTTAAGAACAGGACCGTTCCTTGGCGTTAACTCAATTATACCACTTTGTTCTCACCCTTTAATTTGACACATAAACAGCAATCAATGGCTATAAAAGATGCAAGCTACACCATGTTACACTTGAACAACTTCCCTTTTCTATAGCGGAAATGTCTTCCGCCGTTCTGTTAATACACATGGTTATCTCGTTGCCCATGTCAACTTTTCAGTTCCAGCTTGCATGAAAACTTCCCAGTAGATAGATACTTGAGAGCAGCTACATGCATGAGTTATGGTCCCCGCCATTTACCTCCCACTGCCAATGGGCTGAGAGAGAAGTTTTCCTTACAGGGGAGGAGTGCGACTCCACTGCCGGTCATTCCCTTGTATGTCAACATGGAAAGATTCATAGTGCCTGTAATGTGCCTGCCCCAATTTGGCTTGTTACTTAAAAGGAACTCCTGTTCCCACAATTATTCCCACTATCACATTGTTTTCGAATGGAAGCTATCTTGTCCTTAATAATCAAGACTTGCGGTTTGTGGGCAGGAATCCAACATGTGGTGTCTGTTTCCCAGTTAGTCACTTGCTGCAACAATGTCCTGTTTACCCCTCCGCACGGGAGTGTAGATAGTTAATTATGGCCTTCCATTCCAACTTTGAAAACAGATTTTAATAAGCTAAGCAGACTCAAAGTGTTATTGTTTCAACAAGAAGTGGCTCTCACTTCAGCTTGTAAAACCTTCATATTGCAGGTGGCGAGAACTTTCAGTGAAATACAGTCATTGTTAAACCCAAATCTCCCACTACATTTTGGTGATCGGATACATAAATTATTTAATGCTTCTGATACCATGGGCCTGACATACTTTTTTACCTTGTGGGCTCCGGCCTCGTGAAATTTTTTCAAACAGTTTTTGGAGCCGGTTACACTTGAACAACTTCCCTTTTCTATAGCGGAAATGTCTTCCGCGGTTCTCTTAATACACATGGTTATCTCGTTGCCCATCTCAACTTTTCAGTTCCAGCTTGCATGAAAACTTCCCAGTAGATAGATACTTGAGAGCAGCTACATGCATGAGTTATGGTCCCCGCCATTTACCTCCCACTGCCAATGGGCTGAGAGAGAAGTTTTCCTTACAGGGGAGGAGTGCGACTCCACTGCCGGTCATTCCCTTGTATGTCAACATGGAAAGATTCATAGTGCCTGTAATGTGCCTGCCCCAATTTGGCTTGTTACTTAAAAGGAACTCCTGTTCCCACAATTATTCCCACTATCACATTGTTTTCGAATGGAAGCTATCTTGTCCTTAATAATCAAGACTTGCGGTTTGTGGACAGGAATCCAACATGTGGTGTCTGTTTCCCAGTTAGTCACTTGCTGCAACAATGTCCTGTTTACCCCTCCGCACGGGAGTGTAGATAGTTAATTATGGCCTTCCATTCCAACTTTGAAAACAGATTTTAATAAGCTAAGCAGACTCAAAGTGTTATTGTTTCAACAAGAAGTGGCTCTCACTTCAGCTTGTAAAATCTTCATATTGCAGGTGGCGAGAACTTTCAGTGAAATACAGTCATTGTTAAACCCAAATCTCCCACTACATTTTGGTGATCGGATACATCAATTATTTATTGCTTCTGATACCATGGGCCTGACATACTTTTTTACCTTGTGGGCTCCGGCCTCGTGAAATTTTTTCAAACAGTTTTTGGAGCAATTCTGGTTGTTATACATTCTATTTTTTTTACAGCGTATTCAGTGGGTTACAGCTGCTGCTCATCTTAATTTGCGGCATTATAGTGCTATTTCTGCTATTCAGCACTGTATGCTTCCTTTGTGGTCCTTCCAGGGGAGGCATCGCTGCAGCTGTACCATGAGTGAATGCTGCAATTTTTTGGAATGGTGCCCATAGATGCTCTGGATGCTGAGTTGTGTTTAACCTTCCTCTATGCTTACTTCACATGTGTGCAACCTGTGTTTCGTTGCATCCAGAAACCCTTCCAAGGGGCCCTGGACGTCTGCCTGGCTATGCCACCACCCGCTGCCCTGGAAAACAAACTATTAATGAGTCCCTTAGTGGCCATTACCAGGACTGTTCCTTGGGCATGGGACTAGTTAATAATCCAGAGCTATGACCAGGGCCGGAGATGAACCCTGTGCAATGGCACAGCGTCTTCTGTATCTCAGTTTCCTCGAATTCAATGCAGGTTGTCCCTTTATGGTCTTGTTGACAGGTGGCACTTAAGAGCACGTTTGTTCCCTTGACCTGCTCAATTGGATGGATGATATTTTTACGTCAGAAGGCTCAGATTTTTTATTGGAATCATTGCACTTGGCATCCCACATCTTGTGCCCCGGCGACATGTTGTAATTGATTACAATGATGTTTTTTTTTTTACATGGCACTTGTCTGTGAGACAATGACTGAACTATTTTTCAAACGCTTTGGGTAGGCTTATCCTCCGATTTCTGTCAAACCTTTGGTGCTACCATCTTCATCAGGGCAGGGTGCCATATGTCCTGTGCAGGCCCATTTTGTTTTCCCTATGTTAGCCTGAGCAACTTGCAAGTTGCACTCTGCTTTGCGCGCCATACCACACTAACGTATTTTGCTTTGTGCCAACTGTACTTGCACACAGAACCTGCTGTTGTTTTTGCATTCTGTTCTTTCTTGGGCTTTAGTCTAAATACCGTAGACAAGGTCAAACAACAATGCCCCTTGTTATTCTGTTCTGGTCAGGCTCTAGCATCTAAACAAAAAACACAAATGTAGCTGTTGTTTAGGAACATGTACTCTTTGTCATATAAGTATGCAGAGACACACTTGTTTCGGGGAGGAGCCCTTGACTACACCTGATATGGAGATCTTCTGATATAAAATCACTTAGGTTCTGTGGGTGGGTAGTCTACCCTGTCTAATATCATGATAGCCCCGTTTATGATTTATGGATTACTTACTCTGCTGACTGTATTTGTGTTAAGCATTGTCTTACTTATTGTGGCACGTTTACTGCATAATAGAGCAAGATAGTTAAAATGAACATTTTAAATTTTACTTGTGTCTCTGTCAAAACTTATTGTGAACAAGTATGAGCGTGAGAGTGAAAGCGTGTATCCTATCATTGCGATTCCTGAAAGAGTCAAGGGTGTTGTGTTCCGGGGTGTCTAATCACTTGTACCTCTGTGAGTGAGTAGGAGGGCCAATGAGACACTATAGCTAGTCGGCCCTTGGTACATGGGCACTAAGGTGGTAGGATAACTGAGTCCCTGCCTGCAAGGTTCTATGATCCCAAACATATTTTGTGAGGCCACAGATTCCCTGCAACAGAAGAAGTCGGTTGAAGAGCAATTGGGAATGTTCGGAAGTGTGATAGTGTGGGCAGGTGCAGATGTGCTTGCCTTCTCTGTGGAGGTGGTGCTTGCATCTCTGACAAAAGGTCACCCCTGTTCATGTAGGAAGGTATGCTAATTCGGGCACTGCAGACCTCCTCCTGCCAACGCTAATATGGTGTGTTGACTCAAAAGGGATTGCCTGAGTGTTGGAAGATTCCATGATCTCATGAGATGAGATGAGTTTGAGACATCCTGTTTGCAACTTGAGTTACTAAGGGATCATTGTCATTGCCTCAACATTGATGAAAAGTTAATGTGGTATTCACATACCAATCAAAAAGAGGGGATAGTGCTCACAAATGTTGCCAAACCCCTCTAAGGAGGCCACCATTTCCCAGTGATGTGCTCTTTAGAAGTGGAACCAGCACTACACTTGGCCAAATAAGACCTGAAGTGAAGGCTGGCCCCTGCTTGCGCACATTGCTAAGTTAGCATAAGCCTATTAGAAGCTTAAACACCATTTTGCCTTTTGCCGCGTTTGCACACAACACTGCATGTAGCTGTTGTTGTAAGTTTAGCTGCATGAATATCTTCACATGCGAATGGCTTGTTTTCAACATCCCTAGAATTACACCGCGACTTTAGTCTGCACAGTGAGCGCTAAAGCCTCAAAGGTTATCATAACAATGTTAACTGTTTTTCGGGCTGATTGGCTCACACTTGGACACAACATACGCGCAGCTGCAGCTAACTGAAATTCTGGCGCCTTTAATATGGTACTTCATGCATGATTTTAGACACATAGAGAAATTACGTTTACAGAGAGCGAGAGAGCTTTTGCACATCCTGATGTGATTCACCTCTGCTGATCTTGGAGGTATGGGGTCCCCTATTGAAGCCTAAGAGACCTTCTATATTTTATAAAACATAGGGCTAGATGTAGGTAGGCTATTACCGGTCGGTAACGGCTGAATTTGGCTGTTACCGACCGGTAACAGACTTTTCCTATGTAGGAGGCTGTTTTACAGATTCGGTAAATAACGAATCGGTATTTACCGATTCGGTATTTACCGAATCATCATTTACCGATTCGGTATTTACCGAATCAGTAAATGAGATGTAGGAAGCACTGTAAACAGTGCTTCTGGGCTTTAAGGATTCGTTATTTACCATCAACTATGATTTCTCCTTTTGTGTTTTATGGAATTGTAACAATGCTGATCGTATTATTTTTAATCATATGCCTGCTTATGTAAGCAAAAATACTGCATCTTAGAGTACGTTGTTAAAATAAACATTTTAAACGTTATCGTGTCTCTTTTTACCCATGTTGTGGACTGGTATGAGAATAACAAACGAAAGAGTGTTCTTGATTCCCACAATTCCTGAGAGTAACCTAAGTCGCATGCCCTGCGTTGTCTAATCATTGGTTCCTTTGCTATAGGACGAAGAGCTAATGTGACACTGATGCTAGTCGGTTAGGGGTTCTAGGTACTCAGGTGAGTTTTTTGGTTCACCACAATTCACTGAGGTCCTGGGTCTCTGTGCACATTTCTGTGTCTGACAAGAATCCCTGCAACAGACCTAGTTTAAAAAGTATGATCAGTCAAACAGACAACCCTACTATAATGACAGCCTGACCAAGAGGTGACCAAATATTGGCCATGTATATCTGTAATGAAGCTGCAGTTTGTCATGTCTATGAGTTGTGCTGTAAAATATTCTCAACACATTTAGTTCAAATGATCACAGCCAGCAGTGTTATAAAACACCTCAAAATGATCTCGCATTGCTTTTAGAGTAAGGGTATCAAACAATATATTGTTCTGTATGTTGTGATTCTCTAAGAAACATAATGCAAAAGGAGCAAGGATCCTGGGGTGGTGTGATCAAAGACAGTCTACAAAAGTCAGGGGCACGAGGACTACATGTTTAGAAAAGATACCTGCTAACTTACAAGGAACAATGGGAAAACAATCTGCAGAATTAATCTCCTGAGAGGGAAATTCAATGTGTTTGTACAAATAGCTAAATTAATGACAACAGTATCCTAAGCATTACATTCTTACCTGTGCAAATACCTGTCCAATGCAGGAACGTGGCCCCAGGGAAAATGGGAAGAAGGTATAATAAGGCCTATTTATTAACAAAAAGAAAAAATATGATCAATAATGATAATTAGATCACTACATCAAAGGAAGAAACAAAATAGTAATACAAAGTGTAATATTGCTATGAACATAGGTGCCAATTAAAAAAATATCCCCTCACAGAAGAGTGACATACAGTGATATGAGTAATATAAACCTTGTGCACCACCATTTTTCACTAACTCTTGTAAGTATTCATTGTGAACAGTGCTCTGTTTCTTGCTTGATACAAACACACACAGAGACACACAGTCACTGACAAACAAAAGCCTACAGTGAAATTATTAATAGGTTTGTTTATACCACCGTCATGTATGTTTACAAAAACTTTGAAATTAAGTGAAAAAAACATAGTGATAGTGCAAGTGATTGTCACTAATCAAATCCTAAAAAATGCCAAAATTCGCCAGTTATGATTAGTCAACTAACCATTGCTTGTGTCACCGTAAAGCTACGTTTATGACCATTTTTGCTTTTGTAGATAGCCTGTTTTATGTACCACTAGTTAAAGGTTAATTTGAGCATGGCAGGTGCGTAAGTTATGCTGCGCTTCGGTATTGTGTTAGCTGAACCATAACTGACCTTTAACTGTTTTTCTCTGCAAATGAAATTTTTTAAAGATGTCCCACATTCACCAGCCATCTGCCCATTCTGTGCTGTATACAGATAGCCTTCAGCAAGGCCTTTCGTCCAACACCGTTCACCATGTGCTGAGGGGAATGGCCTTGCACTGGGCCTAATTTGCTAACTCGCTACCAAATTTCACACAGATTTCGAGACAGTGCTAAAGTTATTAGTGAATGAAACATGTATTGCTCGCCCACCTTTTCTTGCCCTGCTTGATGGATCTGTTTAAAATAACAATCTGCGAGAAACCAAACCTGTTGAACGTCTATCTAATTTTGTGTGAATTCTTTAAGCTGCACCAAATTTACCTGCAAATCAAAAGTTTCTTGTCACCTGCCCTTCAACTTTAACCCCTCCATTCTTTGACACCCACACTTTAATTTTAACCCCCATACCTGCACCATTTGGACCTGCATGAAATTGCACCATGTGTAAGTTGCTAAGTGCATACCACTGTTGTTGAAGATTATCTAAAATACTGACAAGGTTATTCACAAATTAAAAATTTTTTGCCACCCAGTTAACTTTGCCTCAACCTTTTGAGGCATTGGCAGAAAACTTGACATAGTAATAGAAAATTAAACCTTCCAAGTTTCTGCCAAAGGTTGCACAGATTAATGAGATAGTACTACAAATATGACCAAACACACACATTTTTGCCCATCTCATTTTAACTGGGTTCCCTTTTGATGGATCTATACTTATTTGGAAATACCAAAAGTAATATCAAGAAACTTTCCACACAATTCACAAAGATAAATTTAGACCTGAATTCTAGGTTTAGACCTGAAGTCTAAGTTTACTTTCAGGCATAATTGTCTGCTAATTTTCAGGGCATATTTGTCAAAGGTTGCAAAAGTTATAGGCAAATCAACAAATGTCTTTTGAATTTACACGATCTAGAAAAGTTTAAGGCTTTCAAGTCCATTGGCACCTTTTTCAAATACTAACACCTAAAAATTACTGAAATGATTTGCATCAAACCACAAAAAGCACTATTTTTAAATAAATGTTTATGCCAAACATGGAGTAAACATTTCGTAGGTTTTTCTGTAGCTGTAGGAAAAATTTCCTTTGGGAGTTCAAAAATCTATTTGTTCCCATTTTTAACTTTGTTTCCGCGGCACAGCAATGCATAAATATGGCATATCAGATCTTAACTGCTTTGGTTAAGTGAGTGACAAAATGGTGCATATCAATCTAATCAGTCTACCTGCATGAAGAGGTTAAAATGTAGAGATATTTAGACTATTCATTTGAGGAGTTCTAGAAACCCAGTTTTGTGAACCTCTGCAAATCCAAATATTCAAACATGACTCAACAAAGGAGCATTTTCTCTTGTAATGCATTTTGGTGTAGTGATTCCAAAGTGGAGTCCATGGACCCGAAGCCCTCTGCTAAACTTGCTCTTCAATTAAATATAAAAAAAATGCAGTTTGTCATGGAGGTTTTGATTCATGGGGCGGTGTTTGCAACTCCCAAGGAGGCAACCATGATCCTCCAACCCTGCCTCGGGTCACTGAACCCACAGCAAACTTTACAGGGAAGGGACTGCAAACACAGGGCAAATGTCCTGAACCAATGCTGCCCCTTTTGCGGGTGCCATAAATCTGATACAAAGCGGTACAAAAGGGGGTGGTGATGGATGGAGCATCTGAACCTATCAAACACTCACACCCAGTCAACAGATCTGGGTTTAATCCATCACCGTTCTTTAGCCCACTCTGCCAACCCAGTTCAGACATGGCCATATGCAAATCAGTCTGACCCTGTGCCTCATGGGAACAGTCCAGCCCAAACTGCCAAGCCATTCTTTCCCTGGACCAGATTCAAGCTTCCTAGGACCGGTTTCTTGCATTACAGCCGTCTTCAGCCAGGCTTGCTTGAATCCAGTGGCAAAGTGAGCAAGGGACTCACGTCTGAGCATACCCTGCCAACTTATGGCGAACAAAGCGCTACAAAAGGGGGTGGTGATAGACGGAGCATCTGAATCAATCAAACACTCACACCCAGTCAACAGATCTGGGTTTAATCCATCACCGTTCTTTAGCCCACTCTGCCACCCCAGTTCAGACATGGCAATATGCAAAATGTGGAGTGCAAGAAAACGATGGATTTAGGCCCAGATCTTTGTACTGGGGTGAATGTATGACATTGTTCTGCATTCTGTCCATCAACTGTTGTTTTTGCATTTGTCACCCCGAGTGGGATGGGTATGCTCAGACGTGAGTCCCATGCTCTCCACACCACTGGAGTCAAGCTATCCTGGCTGAAGACGGCTGATAGCCAGAAACCGGTCCTAGGATGCTTGATTCCGGTCCAGGAAAGACATGGCTTGGCAGTTCGGGCTTGACTGTTCCCATGAGGCACAGGGTCAAGGCTGATTTGCATATGGCCATGTCTGAACTGGGGTGGTGTGGAGTGCACAAAAACTAAGGATTTAGGCCCAGATCTCTGTACTGGGGTGAATGTATGACATTGTTCTGCATTCTGTCCATCAACTGTTGTTTTTGCATGAATCTGATACAAGGCTCAAGGACTCGGCAGAAGGTTTAACTTGAGTCCACAATCCCTTGATGGTTCACAAATCCCATGGCACAAGTTCTACGGAAATTGTGGCCAAAACTTGCTGCACACAAACAAAGGTCCTATCTGTAAGTGTGGCCTGTCCACGTGGGTTGGGCACAGGGCTTGGCAAAAGACCAGGTAATGCTTGCCATCCCCAATGCACACAGCCAAAAACTGAGCACAAAGGAAGTTGGATGCCCTCTGCATGTCAAGGTCTGGTGATAACAAGCTGTGCACGCTTGGGGGGGTTGAGTGATGGATAATTTATCTAACTATGACTGGAGAAGTTCAATGGCTATTAGTTTGAGTTTTCTAACTATAACTGCATTTCAAATGTGGTTTTCAGTAAATTGAAAGTTCAGTGAGTATATATAAATATACCAGTGACCAAGGCTATGGTCAAACACATTGGGGGAATCTATATCATTAAACTGATTTCGCCACAAAGGAAAGTCTGAGGTTTCATTGCCACGTGGAGGAGTGATGTGTATATGTCTATATCTCTATATCTATATCTATGTATATATATAGATACATATATATATATATAGATACACATATATATATATATCGATACACACACACACATATATATATATAGATGCATATATATATTTAGATATGAAGAAACTTGCCGCTTGCAGGACACCACACAGGATACCATGCCGATAGAAAGCAACAAAGAGTCGACCCAAAAGTGCTGGTGCAAGGTGATTTAATCAAATAAAGCCAGCGCTGCCGCCATGACGCGTTTCGCCTTCGAGAAGGCTTGATCACATGACAAACTGCATAGCAGTAAGCAGAACTTTTAAAGTGACAGTGCATAATTAGGTGACATGAAAATGGAAAAAATGCTGAGTTGTAAAACGCTGCAATCATGCAATCGACGTAAGTCATAAAAACATGTCTTTACAAAACATCAAATAGTGGTGCTTTAAAAGTAATGTAGTTGGAAATATACGCTTTGGCAAATATAAAAGCAATTTTCCATATCACAAACCAAAATAGAACAATATATTGACAATATATATACACGATAAATAGTTTCATCTATGTACAAGAGCGATGGCTCATAATCAAATATATTCGGTTTGTATGATGAATAAAGTCGATCCGTGCAAATTCAAAGCAGCAGCGTTGATCCAAATTCATAAGACAATATGCCACAAAAATTCTAAATAGAGCCCTAGTGGGCTGGTCACAATGTCTGCCAAAAATGTATAAAGTGCAAAATAGTGATTGTGCAATTTTCTCAATAAAGTGCTCGAGTTAAAGACAGATAATTCCTAAAATACAAGTTAAAATCAAGTTACTCATAAGAGTTCATTTCATTATAATTATATACAGTAATCTGTACGGAATGGGAACTAATGAGGGGGAACAAAAAAATCAAGAGAAACATCCGGACAGGTCTGATGGGCATACTGAATGGTTCTAAAGACAGGTATAAAGGTCCTCTCTGTCATTGAGACCAGTGGGATTTTTTGTGTTGGGCTCCAAAATGTATCTTGTCTCAAGAAGATGGAGTTTGGCCTCACGGTCACCTCCTCTTCTTGAGACTTCGACACAGTCAATTAGAAAGAATTGGAGCCTATCAGGTATGCCTTCATGTTTTTCTTGAAAGTGCCTGGCAACTGGGTAATTCTGATCATGTCCTGTTATTGCGCGTATGTGTTGGAGTATCCGTTTGTGGGCGGGCAGTTTGGTACTGCCCACATATTGGAGCCCACATGGACACTCCAACACATAAATAGCGTAATCAGTTTTGCAGGTGAGCCACCTGGAAATAGCAGTAGGATGAAGGGACTTTGAAAGTGCGTCCGATTGCTACCAAATCGGCAGGCTTTACAGTGTGGACACACTTTAAAACCCTTCTTTAGAGCTGACCAAGTGGTAGAGGCTTTAGGCTCTAGGGTATTACTAACTAGAGCTTTAGACATTGAGGGGGACCTCCTGTATGTTAATACTGGTTTAGGATCCATTTTGTGACCAATCACTGGATCACTTCGGACCAAATTCCAGTTGTCATTTAGAATTTTCCGAAGGGCCCCATGCTGACGATTATATGTTAAGATTACACGTGGGGAACCAGTCTGAGCCTCCTTTGGCAAAGATATATCAGAATTGATGTTTCTATTTCTGGAAATCAATGCCTCCTGCCTGCTAACTGAATTGGAACGCCTGATCGCCTTGGTGAGATTCTCAGGCGAATAGCCTCTGGCCAGGAAACGTAACCTGCATGCCTCCTGTGCAGCCACACATTCGGCATCTGTACTGCAAATTCTCTTTATTCGGAGCATTTCCTCAAACGGAATGCTCCTAATCAAATGAGCCGGATGCTGGCTGTTGGAATGCAGAATAGTGTTCCCTGCACAGGGCTTCCTGTAGAGTCTAGTATGTAAAGTGGTGCCTATCACAAAAACCTCGACATCCAAAAAGCAAATAGAATCAGAACTCATGTTGGAAGTAAAATTTAAATTAACATTGTTCACATTAATTAAATCAACAAAGGCCCTGGCACTGTCATAACTGCCTCTCCAAATAAGAAAAATATCATCAATGTAACGTACGTATAAAGCAATGTTGGTAGAAAAAATATTATGGTGTTGGCCGACTAGGACCTGCTCCTCCCATAGCCCAACGTGTAAACACGCGTAGCTAGGTGAGAAGCAGGCCCCCATCGCCACACCTCTGACCTGGTGGTAGATTACGCCATTGAAGATAAAAAAGTTCTGTTCGAGACACATTCTGGTCATTTCTACCAGCATCTTATTGTGTGCCGTCGGTTGCAGTAAATCCCTATTTAGATAGTAGTCCAAGGCCTTGAGTCCATCATGATGTCTGATCGAGGTATAAAGGGATGAAACATCCAATGTCATTAATACCATGTTCTCTTCCCAGATGAAATGTTCAATTTTTTCTAGAAAGTCAAAGGAGTCCCTAACATAGGATTTGAGACGCTTGATATGGCTCTGTAAAAATAAGTCAATGTATTTGGAAACATGTTCCAAAGAACTATCAATGGCCGAAATAATAGGACGACCCGGTGGTAAATCAATGTCTTTGTGAATCTTTGGGATCAAATAAAATGAGGGAATAACAGGATGATCTTTTCTTAAGTATCTGAACTCATCATGTGTGATTAGTCCTGCACTTCTCCAAACTTGAAGTTTCTAATGTTGTTCAATCCATGTGTTCTTTACAATCTGGATATTGCTTCGGCGGTAACAAGAAATATCGTTGAGTTGTAATTCCGCTTGTTGGAGATACATTTCTTTGGGCCAAAGGACCACATTTCCGCCCTTATCGCCTGTTTCACAATGATGTTATGATCCTTTTGTAGTTTAGCGATCAGTTGTTTATAACATCGATTTTGTTTAGAAATGTGGAACTTCTTTTTGTTGGTTGTGGTGTAAAGTTGTTTCATATCACGAACCACACTCTCCTGAAATATATCCAGATTGTCACGAACCATAATAGGTTGGAAAGTGGATTTGGGTTTGAATGGAGTGACATGTTGTCCTGTTAAGTCCAGAGGGACTTCTCTTGTTGTTTCCAAGGCTACCTCATTTTGAAGGTCCCAAAGAGTATCAAAGGTGGCCTGGCTCTGACTGCTGGTTGGGACGGGATTTAACATTGTCTCAGATGGAATATTCTTTTTAGGATGTACTTCAAAAAACGTTATGAGTTTAAGCTTTCGTGTGAATCGATATATATCCATGCGTGTATCAGCATAATTTAAGTTGCATGGAGGACAGTATGATAATCCCAAATTTAACACAGCAGTTTCCGCTGGAGTGAGTTTCAAATTAGAGAGGTTGACTACTGATTTTGTTTGGTTTTCCGGGTTTTCCTTTGACTGCATTTCCAATGTCCCTGTTTGCCAGCGTTGTTGCCGTTTGAGGTTCCAGGTGCGCTGTTTGCGGCGTTGCCAGCGTTTGAGGTTTGCCCGCTGTTTCTTGGCGCATATGTTTTGTGAGATCTTATAGTCTCGCGTCGGTCCTGGCACAGGCAATCCACCTCCTGTGCTAGGGAAAGTTTGGTAAACCCCAAATTTACCTCGCGAATCTGTTCTACTTCTAAATCGCTTTCCACCGCAGAACTGAGGCTGGAGAAGGAAGTTGCTGGTGCTACCGTATCTTCTCTTGTAGGCTGGGTAGCCATATTGGAACGTGCTTTCGCCTTTACTGCATCATATCTCTTGGCGAATGTGAAAACTTGTCCATTGAGGTAGTCAATACGGTCCCTCTCAAACTTAAAAGTTTTTCTTTTTTTAATAGTCTCTTCTTCTTTGGCCAAACGAGTCATCATATCGGCTCTCATTTTGGTGATTGAATGAGTGACTTCTATTTTGGTTAATTCATCCTCTAAGGCATCAATCTGTATTTGTAATTTGATGCGATCACTTTCGGCGTATTTCACTAGGATGCGCAAGTATACACTGGAGCAGTTAAGATTTGCTTCTGCCCACTCCGCTAGCATGGCAGGGTCCGGGTTTTCGTAGCTGGGAGCGATGGTACTTCTCAACCCCCTAGGCACTCGACCCACCTCTAAGTAGCGGGAAAGGGAACGGTGTTCCCACCATTTAGATTGTTCAGCGCGCATAGCGCGTTCCAACTTTTTAAATAAATCTTTTGTAGTTGTAGTTCCCGTTTCCTGTACGGAAGACATGATGTTTGACGATCCCCCAGCCGGGGAATCAAGAAACATGGAATCAGCTGCCTGTGCTTGATTGCGCAGTCTGTCGGCGGCCATGATTATGAGCGCTTAATTTGTGGCTAATGTAAATGCACTGAAACTGCAAACTGGTAATTGGAGTGAATGTCCTACCAGTTGCCGCGCACACTCCCCTCTGCCGTTTCCTTGGTGTTTTCCGGAGTTCAAAACTCAGAACCGGTCTCCGTGGCACAGAAGACGAAGGCTCTGGTCGCAATCCCGCTGAAACACATCTAGGGTAAAGCAGGGGCGTTGCCGCGTTCTCCTCGCCGGAGATAGTATGTAGTTCCGGTGAAACCAGAACAGAAACTTCCTGCCGCGTTGCCCTCGGTGGGAAGGGGTCCTACTCGTACCTGGAAAGCATAGGTACTTTATATGAAGAAACTTGCCGCTTGCAGGACACCACACAGGATACCATGCCGATAGAAAGCAACAAAGAGTCGACCCAAAAGTGCTGGTGCAAGGTGATTTAATCAAATAAAGCCAGCGCTGCCTCCATGACGCGTTTCGCCTTCGAGAAGGCTTGATCACATGACAAACTGCATAGCAGTAAGCAGAACTTTTAAAGTGACAGTGCATAATTACGTGACATGAAAATGGAAAAAATACTGAGTTGTAAAACGCTGCAATCATGCAATCGACAGAAGTCATAAAAACATGTCTTTACAAAACATCAAATAGTGGTGTTTTAAAAGTAATGTAGTTGGAAATATACGCTTTGGCAAATATAAAAGCAATTTTCCATATCACAAACCAAAATAGAACAATATATTGACAATATATATACACGATAAATAGTTTCATCTATGTACAAGAGCGATGGCTCATGATCAAATATATTCGGTTTGTATGATGAATAAATTCGATCCGTGCAAATTCAAAGCAGCAGCGTTGATCCAAATTCATAAGACAATATGTCACAAAAATTCTATATTTAGATATATGTCATGAGTGATTTCATAAATTAGGTCATAGAAGATGTAATGAGTGATGTCATCTGTGACGTCATAAGTGGTGCATGATCGGGACATAAGTTAAAGTTAGTGCTGCTAACTATAACTGGTCAATTTCTATTTTTTTATATATATTTTTTTCTACTGAAATACTAAAGGTCAAAGTAATGTTATAGTTAGGGGAATTTGTGACTGGAAACATTAACATTCAAATTTACCAGTTATAGTTAGCAGCACTAACTATAACTTGTGTCCCGATCATGCACCGCTTATGAAATCACAGATGACATCACTCATGTAGTACCACACTACCTTAACAAGTACATAGAAATTCATAAACATTTTGCACTAACTATTACCCTATTACCACTTGATGGGGCAAAAATACCAAACCTAACCTAATACCTAATACTTACCGACATCTGAAGGCTTAACGAAGAACATGTGCAAAGTGTACCTAAAAACAACATGCCTGACTTTAACTCTCGTAAAGGCAGTCATTAGCCAATCAGCTAACGACTTGTCGTCACTATGTGCTGTGGTGAAATACCTCCACATTTTGCTAAAATACTTCTGCAACAGCTCTCACAAAGTTTAAATACATGAAAACGTTTATAAAATAGTTACACTACTTAGCTGCACTACCCAAAATAATCATCTCCGCACCATAACATGTAATCCTGCCAAGATTTTACAAAATCCGAATTACTGTTTTCAAGATACTCAAACTACAAAAGTGTATGTAAAATGCATTGGATTTAAGCACATTTGGGACACCCCATCATTCACATATTTATTATAATATATATTTTGGAGATATAACATCTTTTCACCCACTTTAACGGTACATTTCCTTTAAATTACACACTCCACTTTACGCCACTCCACTGTATAACTGTTGACGTTAAGCTGTTGTATGCTATTTGTAGTATGCTCCTCCACTTTACAACACCACAGTGTGCAGCACTACATTGTACGAAAATCCACTGTACATTACTCCATCCAACTCCACTGTACGCTACTTCACTAAGCTCTACGCTATTATACTGTTTCTCACTGTATTCTATTACAGTGTCATGTATGCCAGTTGACAGGGCGACCCTACTCTGTACTGCTTACAACTGTGCGCTATTATACTATACACAGCTCCACTTTACTATAGTCAAAAAAAGAGACCCCCTGAAAATACTAGAAGTACCTAGAACAGGGAAAATACAAATATGAACAATAACAGTCACTAAAACAAACATAGTGCATCATGATGGACACTTAGTAATTATGATCATGTATACTTGACTAAAATTGACACTTGACAGACAAAATATCAATATTTTTCTATGACACAACAAAAACAAATCAAAAAAAAATTGTGAATATAAAAGAGTGGCTGTAGTAAATGGAAAGACCTTTAAATTCACAAAATTATTTTTGATTTTTGTTTTTGTTGTGTCATATAAGAATAATGATATTTTGTCTGTCAAATGTCAATTTTAGTCAAGTATACATGTTCGTAATTACCAAGTGTCCATCATGATGCACTATGGTTGTTTTAGTGATTTGAGTTTATGTCAAAAAAGGATCTTTTTAACCGTTATATGAAAAGATATTAATAAAATGAAAGATTTAATCTAAATGTGTTGTACACTGGCTCTTAATATATATCAAATATTCTTACAAATATAGGGCTTGAGATGTTTATATAGCCCTTTAATGGCCTAGGACTGTTATTGTTCATATTCACAGCTCCACTTTACACCATGTTATTCCACTATGGCCCACTTGATGGCATACTACTGTAGAGTACGCTATGCTACTCCAAGCTAGGGCACTCGATTGTACTGAAATGTGGTATGCAGTATGAACCACTGGACTGTACTACAATCAACTGTATGCTATTTCACTTTACAAGTCTTCATTCTGCCTCATGCCATTAAACCACACTTCACGGTATGTCACTAGACTCTATGCTTTTATATTTAACCCTACTGAATTGTACAACACGCTACTGTATGCTATTCCAATATAAGCCACTCCAATGCAAGTCTGAACACTTAATGCCACTAAACTCAAAGTTATGACACGGAACATTACTCAGTTCTATGCTACTCCACTGTACCACACTACACTTCAGGCTACTCCACTATATGCTATTGCACTGTACCCTATTGCACTGTACCCCACTGTAGTGTACGCTATTCCGCTCTGCATCACTGCACTGTACGGCACTCCAATATACAACACTCTACTTTACGCAATTTTCCTTTACAACACTACACTGTACCACACTCTACTTTACAGAAGCCCGCTGTACACTACTCATCTGCACCCTAGTCCACTGTATGGCACCCCACTGTACCTCTCTCCAGTGTAGGCTATTCCAGTTAATGCCACTCCACTGTATGCCACTCCCCTGTATACTATTTCAGTATACTATATTCCTATTTATGCCCCTATACTGTACAACACTCCAGTATATAGCACTCCACTGTATGTTGGTACAGTGTACATGAATCCACTCAACGCTATTTACAAGATGCAAGTCTCCTTTACTGCACTCCACTGTATACCACTGCACTGTATGCCACTACACTCTGTCACTCCAATATAAGCCACTCTATTGTAGCTGAGTTCACTCTATGCCACTCTACTGAATGCGATTCAACTCTACGCAACTCCACTGAATGCCATTCCAGTATACCTAATTCCACTTCACACCACTCCACTATACTGTAATATAGTGTACCACAGTAACCTTTAAAACACTATACACCACTATATTGTACCACATTCCACTTAGTAACACTCCACTCCATAAGATTAAAGTGGA
This sequence comes from Lissotriton helveticus, assembly GCF_964261635.1. Lineage (NCBI taxonomy): Eukaryota > Metazoa > Chordata > Amphibia > Caudata > Salamandridae > Lissotriton > Lissotriton helveticus. Next base: position 398,340,595 of record NC_136070.1, on the reverse strand, counting down.
CGAATATTACAAATGTGTAACTAACATTATAAAAACTATTACAATTAACAAAAAACACAGTTTAAAGATAGGTTGTATTTAGGGAAACTTTACTTATGTTTAGTACACAAACCCAACCTAAACTACAAAAACATTAGAAATTCTAAAGTTTTAATTATCTGTTATGTTTATGGTTTTATGCACCACAAATGCACCCATTGATATCTTAGTTGTGGCAAACACAACTTAAACTATACAAACACAACAAAATAAAAAGTTATACTTATGGTTTGACGTTATCATTTACACACCACTTTCAAATTACTTCAAGTTATACTTATAATTCACATTTACACTTATGCACCACCTTTAAATTATCACTTTCACAACTCCATTCACTGTCTTGTCACCCCACCTCATTCGCCACACTACATTAACTATAATTCGCCACTCTACCATGTTATGTATGTTATGAAGATTTATATAGCACACAGCTACTCCCAAGAGTGTCCCGGCACTAGAGACTAACCCTGGGCGAAGCACTACGCTACGCTCGCGGAGTTTGCGAAGTTTTCGCAACTTCGCACTACGCGAGCTGCACGTAGCACAGTGCGAACATGCGTAGTGCAGCGTAGCGTAGTGCAGCGGTAATTTTTTGCTTGTTCACGGTCCTGAACTTCATGTTCGCGACTGCGAGCAAGCAAAATGACATCCCGGCGAGATTCTCAACGTGAGGAGGTCAGGTTTCTCATTGTGAGTGGTTGCGCATGCTCGCGACCGCTCTCAATGAGAAACTACCTGTTTGCGTTGAGAAAGCTGCCGCTCGAGTAATAATCTACTCGAGCAGCAGAAAACTACAGCTCGCACTGTGCAAGATGCCGTTTTCAATGCTTGCACAGTGCCGGATGCTTGTCCGCACTGTGCAATCACTGAAAACGCATCTTGCACAGTGCGAACATGCTACTACGCAGCTCGCGTAGTGCTACGTGAAGTTCGCGTAGTGCGAAGTGCACTTTGCGTAGCTTCGCGTAGCGCTACTTCGCGAACTACGCCCACCCTTACTAGAGACTAGATGGCACCAACATATGAAACTTATACAAATTGTGAGAAAAGCCAGATTTTCAGTTTCTTTTTCAAAGATGGGAAGGTTCTTTGTGGAACGCAGTTCCCTAGTGAGCTTGTTCCAGTTGAGAGGCCCTAAATAAGAGAATGATCTGCCGCCTGTTCTGAGCCGGCAAATACGAGGGACTTTCTCAAGGTGGCGGCATGAATGTAGTCATGGATCCTCTCTCTCAGATAGCAGGCACCTGTGCCATTCAGGGCTTTATGCATTAAAACCATGGCCTTACATTGTTTCCTTTTTCTCATTGGGAGCCAATGAAGAGCCTCCAAATGAGCAGTCATGTGTGATCAAGGGGTAAGATTGAGTAACCGCCGAATTCTGTACCACCTGAAGTCTGCACAGAAGGTGCTCTGGGAGGCCAAGGTAAGGAGCATTACCATAGTTCAGTCTTGGGGTTATTAGTGCTTTGAATACCATTTTCCTAGCAGACTCTGACAGAAGGGTCAGGAATGTTTTCAGCATTCAAAGTGTTCCAAAGCAGGAGCTTTTCAGAACCTGAATATGAGGTTGAAAGGAGAGGGCACTATCAAACTTAATGCCTAGGTTCCTTAAAGAACTATGTTCAGGGGCCCAGATGTGAGGCCTCCTTTTGTCAGCTTGATCTCCAAAGGGTAGTGGAAGATGCACCAAAGATCATTATCTCGGTCTTACTCTGGTTGCATTTTAGTTTGTTTATAGCCAACCACTAAAACACCTTGGAGAGCCTGTCTAGCTCCTCTCCCTTTCCACAGGAGAAGAGAAGCTGGGTGTCACCTGCTTAGGAGATTACTTTCGTGCCCAGCAACTCTGCCAGTGCTGCTAGTGGAGCAAGATAGACATTAAACAGGGTAGGGCTCAGCACTGAGCCCTGAGGAACCCCAGCAGTCGGTGTGCGAGCTTTGGGCGAAAAAGGAGACAGCCAAACTTCTTGGCTTCTGTTGACCAGAAAAGAGAAGAGCCAATTCAGGGTAGTGTTCCTAATCCCTATTGCCTGAAGATGTTCGAGCAGCCTTTGATGAGGAACAGTATCAAAGAGCGTAGATAAATCCAGCATAATCAGGATGGTCTTGGGTGCCTCTAACTTATTCCACTACTTCCAGGAGCGCTGTTTCCGTGCTGAAGGGTGGCCTGAAGCTTAATTGACTAGGTTGTAAAACCTTGTTCTCCTCAAGGAATTGGGACAATTGTCCATTAACAGATTTTTCCAATATTTTGTAAAAAGAAGAATTGAGGGGCATAGGTCTGTAGCTTGATGGCTGGTTCGGATCAGCTATGGGTTTTTTGTAGCAGAGGTAGCTCTTTTTCCCTTCTCCAGTGTGCTGAAACCTTGCCAGATGATAGAGAGATGTTTAGTGTTCTATTTACAATAGGATTGATGACGTGGGCAACCTTAGTCAGCATATCTGTCGAGCATGCATCAAAAGGAGAACTTGACTTCAAACTCTTAATAGCTGACAATGATATCTCCACTGATATCAGGCAGAGAGTGGCACAATTGGAGCTTACCGTTATATGGATATGAGCTTCAATTAAATCAGGGAGGATACAATTAGATTGAAAGTTTTTAAGAAGATCTACCTGAATAGTGATCTTGTCATGAAACAATAATTCCACTTCCACGCACCAATCTGCAGACGGTTGGCAATCTCTAGAAAAATGTCACAATTTGAATAATCTCCTTAGGTTTGTTACAGGCTTCATCGATCTTCTTTCGAAACAAGGCCTTTTTGGCAAGATGCACCTTAGTGGGATAGTTCATTAATGCAAACTTATAGGTCAATTTATCCTTTAGATTGAAATTACGCCTCCATTTCATTTCAAAGTGTTTACATTCTTTTTTATTATTCTGAGGTTCTCATTAACACAGGGGACGGTTGGTTTAGTCCTGGGTGAATGGCGTGCTGAGATAGGGGCTTACTCATTAATAGTCTCTTGGATCCAACTAACCAGGCAGGCACCATCCTCTTCAAGAGAGCCATACAGGACTGGGGTGTTCACTAGCAGAGCTTGAGTTAGGTCACTTTGCTGAACTTTGTGAAAGGCCCAGTAATAGACTGGGGTATTTTTCCTGGGGGAGGGCCCCTTTGATGCTCGTGGCCACGTGAATAGAATAAGGTGGTGATCAGATCATACAAGGGGTGGTCGGCTCCTACAACCTCCAGGCTCCTGGTCTAGTGTATGGCCAGCTTGATGGGTTGAGCAAAAGACCTGTTGCTTGTATGCAAAGGAGCGCATGGTGTCTAAGAGTGCGGAGGATGCTGGGTCAGCAGGGTTGTCCAAATGGACGTTAAAGTCCCGAAGGACTACACCTAAGGGCCCACAAAGCCAGGGCGCTGCCTAATGATTTCAAGCCTGGGCCACAATGACCCAGGGGTCTATAGATAAGGGCCCCTGCCAGAGACTGTTGCGGGTTAAGGTCAGGCAGAAGCCCAATGCTACCGCCTCCACTGTGTACTAGCAAATAATATAATTTGGGATGCCATACGTGTTTCAATTAATGCAATGATTTCACATGCTATACCTTACATAATATCCAAGGGTATAGCTAGTACATGGAGAAGGGGTGAGTTATAATTAATGTAGTCTCGCGAGTGAGGTGAAAAGTCTGTGTCCGAGGGCCAAATACATTAAAAGAAGGGGAAAAGGGGTCCAATGGCCCCCCACCTGAGCCTTATCAGTTCCCGATAACCCCACCCCCTTCTGTCAAATGTAATAGAAAAGAGGAGGGAGGTGTGCCTACCCCTCTCTGTCCATTCCCAAGCCCGGGGGACCACATCCTCTGGAACCAAATGGACTTAAGAAGGTGAGGGGGCTTTGTGGCCCCCTCCCTGAGCTTCACTATGCCCTGGAGACTCTATCCCCCAGGCCTGTATCAAATTAAAAAAAGGGGCCTGGAGCTGTGCGGCCCCCTTTGCCAAACTTTCTCAGGCCCCATAGACCCACTCCCTCTAAAGGCCCTTGGGGGTTGGGAAGGAGAGGCGTTTGCCACCTCATTACAAATATGATTTGGCCCTGTGGACCTCAAACACCCTCCCTTTAAAAGAAAAGGCCTCAGGGGTAGGGTACCCCAGGGACTGAAGTGGCTTGGAGAGGGGGCTTTGCAAATGGGTTGTACATACCTATGCCTAACCTCCAGCCACGCACAAGCAAAGGACATGGCTGCCTGGGATGGGGTTGGGTTGCAGGGCTAGGGTGCAGGATAGGCACTGCGGCCAAACCCCTGCCATGCACAGCTGGCCGTGCGCAGTGTGGGGTTGACTGCTTGCCAGAAGTTGGCAACAGGTAACAAAATATTACTTAACCGAGCCAACCCTACACTGTGCACAGTGTAGGGTTGGCTGGCTGCAGGGGGATGGGCACAGGTAACAAAATATTGCTTTACGTTAAAATAATCCTAAAAATTCTGTGAAAAAACAAAGGTTAAAGTAACATTATGAATAGGTGAGAATTTCAGAGACAAAGTAACGTTTTAAATATATAAAACCACTGAAACTCACCAGTTATAGTTATCTTTGCTAGTGCCTAAAGTAACTTTAACCTGTGTACTATCCATTCACTGCTAATTACCCTACTCATTGATAATATCACTGCAACATTTGCAATTAAATTGTTGATAAGAAAGCTGCATTGCGGGGGACATGTGATCAAAGGTGAATAGTTGAGACATGCCTTGTTTCTATGCTAATGCACAGATACACAGATTACATTTGATGGGGAATCTTACCCTGAGTGCACGTGTGCTCTGTGGGAGAAGAAAGAGATGCATTGCTGGCTTCTCCACCAGCTTCACGTAAAACATACTCGTTGGGCAGGTGGTTCCTTTGCAGAGTGAAAGAGCAGGAATATTGCTATATATACAGCATAGATGTGTGCACTATTTATTTTCTAAACAGGAATGAACCCACACTTGAGAAAAACTGCAAAGCCGAAATACATTGTTGCTGATATTGTGAATAATTTAGGTATTTCACCTTGAGGAGTGCCTTGGATCATTATTGCATGTATGAACATTAGCAAGGGTCTCACAGCACGAATTACGGCAACAGCACATTCGTGGAAGTGACCGCAGCTTGTGGAAATAGCTAATAACATTGGAATGAGCCGGTTCCTGCTGCCACACCCAGCGTCCACACACTAAAAGTTGGTTGCAAGGGGGCGCGTCAAGAATACAGTGAGTCGCTGCTTGGTGTGAGTGCCGTGTTGGTGGCACTGCAGGGTGTCTGAAAAGATGGCTGCTCCAAACATGGCTGTAGCAAAATAAATGTCGAATTGGTCAAATCAAGCTGCCTGCACACTGAAGCCATCAGAGGCGGCTCTCCGGAAGACCTTGATATAGGACACCCACTCATAGTCTATGCACATTATTGTGCTCGACAAAACATTTCTTGTGTTTGAGTAAACAACATGAATGAAATTGATAAAACCAGGTTTCAAGAGGCACATGCACTGTTTGATGAAAACAGTTAAGGGGGTGTATGTTTGGAGCAAGACATTACAGTCAGAAAAGAAGAGAAACCAATTAAATACAAATTGACATTATTTGAAAAACTATTGAAACTTGATATTAACAAATGGTGGGAAGCCTCTTTTCTTCAGAATTACATTGGAGTAGACAAAGTACATCAAGGGTTAAGAATCACAATTATACTAACCTATGAAAAGCCACATCCAGAACTTCAAGAAGTGGTGCCAATGCATGGCAAAAACATGCAATGCCATGCTTGAATTTTTAGTAAAGGACTCAAGGATTGATCTGGAGACAATCAGGACAGACTTGGCTCAATTGATGGCCGAGATCAAACAACACAAGAATTGTAAGAGTGTACTATCTTTGCATTTGTATTGGGATTTCACAGTTCATTATCGGCATCAGGGGCTCTTGCAGATGCGCATATCAGTCATCCCTCTCCGAATATACCCTACAATCATTGCATAATTGGATGTAACAACCATTTGATGAATGGTGCCTTATGTTGAAACCGAAGGGCAATGAACTAGTACACTGGGATTTTCTCAATCATTATCGGCATCCAAGGCTTACCTAGAATATGGCAAATACGATATGTGCCATTGAGTGCAGGAACGTGTGAAGAAGCAGAGCTATGCTGAATTGTAGACATATATTTGAATAATGCAATTCAATACAATAGAGCGGCATATGTATATTATTATATGGCATTCTGGGTTTTTTTGCATTATAATTTTGATTTGAGCATGATATGGATAACTATGTATTACACATTACAATCAATGTCATTGTTTGTTTCTTTTTTTACATAGTCTGTCAACAATGTCTTTTATGTTGGTGATTGGTTTGCACTATTTATTTTCTAAAGTGGATTGGAACCACACTGTTGCTGCTGACATCCCCCCAAAAATTGGATATTTCACACCATGAGGAGTAACTTGGATGATTATTGTGTGTATGAATGTTACTACAGTCCGAATTCCAGCACCGGTGCATTGGCAGAAGTGACCAGCAGCTTGTGGGAACTGCTATATATATATATATATATATATATATATATATATATTACCTACTGGCGGTCGCCAGTAGGTATATATAGTTAGGATTTTTTCTCTATGGGATTTTTGAAAATTCTATGTCTAATAACTTTGGCGTTTGTGGACGGAATTGGCTGAAATTTTCAGGAAAATGGCACATTTTGTTTCTGAGCAGCCCCTAAAAATTGGGGGGGGGGGTTCGTCAAGGGGGGGCCGAGAAAAAAGGGGGGTCCCAAAACGTGTTTTTAACATTGAGTTTCCCATAGGGCGGTTGGCCTCACTTTTAGCCCGAACGGCTGCATGGATTTGCACGAAACTTGGCAAAATTGTAGGGACTGGTAGCCCGATGTGCCTTTGCTAGGTCTCAATATATGTGCTTCAGTGGATTTTGAGAAATTAACGTTCAAAAAAAGATATATATCTGTAACAGCGGACCGGGCAGCGCTCCGGTTAGCGGACTTTTCGCGGTACGGAGCTTTGTGAAGCGAAGCTGATTGGTTCTCCGGCGTCTGTGAACATTCCAAACAGTCCGTAGCGGCCGCCATCTTGTCTCTCGGTAGGATCGAGAGACAAGAGGAGGCCAAAGCGAAGGGGCAAATGACCATAAGGGGGCATAGTAGATTCTCGCTGACCCCCTAGGTTTGATGTGGAGGTTTTAAAAGGGCCCCGCGGGGCAAAAAAAAAAATATTAATAATAATCGAACGGCTGAATGGATTTGCACGAAACTTGGCAAAATTTTAGGGACTGGTAGCCCGATGTGCCTTTGCTAGGTCTCAATATATGTGCTCCAGTGGATTTTGAGAAATTAATGTTCAGAAAAAGATATATATCTGTAACAGCGCTCCGCTTCGCGTACTTTTCGCGTTACGGAGCTTTGCGAAGCTGATTGGTTCTCCGGCGTCTGTAAACATTCCAAACAGTCCGTAGCGGCCGCCATCTTGTCTCTCGGTAGGATCGAGAGACAAGAGGAGGCCAAAGCGAAGGGGCAAATGACCATAAGGGGGCATAGTAGATCCTTCCTGACCTCTTAGGTTTGATGTACCATTTTGCCAAGTTTGGTGTAATTCCGTTCAGCCATTCAGGCTGTAGACGCATGTAAATGTCCTATGGAAAATTGCATGGGGAAAACACATTTGAAAGTGTTGAAATTTAGAACCAATTAAAATGTTACTTTGGTTTTGTATTTGTGTGTGATGAAAGTTAATTGGTTATGTATATATCTCAAATGAGAGGAAACCACAGTCATTTTGTGATACTACTGTCTGAGGTACATTTGTGAGGAATTGTTGGTGGTGAATTTCTGGTGTTTGATTTACACAGTACTAACACTTCTCCTACTTTTAAAAAGGTGAGTTGTTAATTTGTAAGGGGAACTATGTTGTACACTTGAAGATAATTTGAAAAATGTTTTCTGTTATTTATTTGCAGTCCTTCTGTTATACTAAATACTTGATAAAGTTAGTTTTATATTATGTATTACTAAAAACGATAAATGAAAGTGATTATTTTTTTCTGCAATTTACAGCAAGCAATTTCAAAATAAAATGGCTGACAATGAAGAGACCGTGGCAATTTCTTTTGAATTGTCCACTACATTGATTGAAATTGACAGCACCAATAATGAAATATTGGGTGTGGCACGGTTACAACGAATTTTTTACAACGCACTACCATTACATCGCAACTTTTACCACGCAAACCATTACAACGCATTGCGCTGGGGGGCGCTCTAGGATAGGGAATAGGTTAATTTACTATCCAATAACCTTCCCTAGTGTCCACGGGGACTGGAGTTGGAATAGTAAATTAAACTATTCACTATCCAGCACCCCAAAGCGCTATGCGTTGTAATGGTATGCGTGGTAAAAACCGCGTTGTAAAGGCATGCGATGTAAAAGCATGCGTTGTAGTGACACCAATCCAAATATTGTCACAAGGAGGAGATGACTTGAATGATTCCACTACATTGATTGAAATTGACAGCACCAATAATGAAATATTGTCACAAGGAGGAGATGACTTGAATGATTTTTTTGATCAATCTGTTGATGGCGAATTTATCGAATGTTTGGAGACCATAGAGTTACAAGAATCATCATTGCAGACTTTTAATGAGGAGATTCCAGATGAGATGATTGAAGAGGAAATTTCTGATGAGGACATGTTAGTAGTTCTTTCAAATTTAGAAAATTCAGAAGAATAAATTTATATTTAGAAATGAAAAATCGTTTGAGACATTATTCATTTTTATTTTTAATTTATGAGGTTGTAGCGAAGTGATTGTAGTATAAAATGAGACTTATAGTATAGAGTGCAACATTTTTATGTTACATGGTAAGTTTACTCATATTTACTTCCCTTCTCCCACTATATTATCTCCAATGTGTATTTGACATCTCTTCTTCATCTCCGCCCTCCTTTCTCTCACTGTGTGTCTCTGATGCATCTTATCGCTGCTATTTTGTGTAAATACAGAAGAGAGTAAAATAAAATAGTTCGGAACGTGAAAAGGGGGCAAAGCAGAGTACCCCTCACCCCCTAGGCCTTCTCAGGCGGTCCCAAAAGGATCAGTTTCTGCTTTCCTGAGAGATTATGGTATGAGTTCCATATACCACAATAATTTGCATTACAACATGCAAGATATATATCTCCTATTACCAACTTTTGGAGATATTCGCGCTAAGCGCGAATATCTCCAAAAACGAACACCTGCCCTGAGCAGTTCTTAGCCATGTTATCCAATGGGAGGTGGATAACATGGCTAAGAGCATTAGCTCGGTAATGCATGAATATCGCTGAGTTTTCAGCGATATTAATGCATTGCGGTCGTTTTTTATCGCATTTGCGATAAACCTTGATAATAGCAAGGTTTATCTTCGATAATTTCTGACGATGCTTAGCGGTAAAAAATTCGTTGCTAAAGTCCACATTTGTAAAGCGCACAATCACCCGTAAGGGTCTCTAGGCGCTGGGGGCCGTCGGGAAGATTAAGCGAGCTATTGCCCAGAGTCACATGGTGCTGGGCTAACCTGCCGCCGGAGCCGGGGATCGAACCGTGGTCCCCAGATTCCAGCGTCAGTCGCCCTGGCCGCGGCGCCACACCTCTTCCTCTTCCCCTGCTAAGCATCGTTAGCGATAAATATCGCTTAACTTTGGTAATATGCACCAACGTCTGTTAACGTTCGATTCGAAGGAAATGAGGAAGTGTTGAAAAACATTGTTTGCGCCATCTTGCCTTTTTTGAAATGCCACACTTTTGTCGTGCACGGCAGCCATTTTAGATGCCTTGACCAGACCCACTCTCTGCACGCTGTCGATTCGTAGCATGGCTCCCCACCCTCCCAAGCATCTTCCCCAGGCACTGGTCACCCCCGCTCTCTGTGTTATGCATGGGCAATAAACCTCTCCCCATCTGCGCTGCTCTTCCCTGAGAATCACACTCTGTGCCCGCCCGACACCTCCCTTTCGCCCTATTCACTACCGCACCCTCTGACACTCCTCTTCCTCTGTGTCCGATTGTCCAGGCTATCAGCTAGCCCTGCAGATGTAGTTTATGGCCCCAGCTGTAAAGAATCACCCCTTTTCAAAGGAGTTATAGTAGATCAAGGCCCATACCCGATGAGATCCGTCACACCACACGTGTTCCTACTATCTGAAAACCATCCTGTATTGTAATTGGGGAGGGGACCGAGCCTGAAGCGGAAGATTCCAGGGATGACTCTTTGTACATCAAAGTTTTTACATTTATGTGTCACATTAAAAATATATAGCACTCCAACAAAGTAGTAGGATTATAAAACTTTAATAACTTATAAATATATACAACAAAACAAAAACAGTAAAAACATTTAAACAACGAAGAGACCGTGGCAATTTGTTTTGAATTATCCAATACATTTATTGAAATTGACAGCACCAATAATGAAATATTCTCACAAGGAGGAGATGTCTTGAATGATTTTTTTGATCAATCTCTTGATGGCGAATTTATCGAATGTTTGGAGACCATAGAGTTACAAGAATCATCATTGCAGACTTTTCATGAGGAAATTCCTGATGAGGACATGTTACTAGTTCTTTCAAATTATGAAAATTCAGAAGATGTTGCCTGTGGGTGGGTCGTCAGTAGCAGTCTGTTGTGCGAATAGTTCCAAGGCAGCAGAACGCGCTGAAATCTAGATGGCACGAAGGTGATGTCTAGTAAGTTGCCGCCCAGCAAATAACGGCGTGGGGCGCCGCGGGGGTGAGTGAGTCCAGTAGGCAGCACAGCTATTCTTACCGGCATTGCAGAATTACTGCTGGGGACAATGCCTGTGCTGTAGCAGGGTCACAGCAGAAACAAAAAGGATTCTGTTGAAGATGTTGTTGGTTTTCAATTTGAAAACAGTTCTGGTGTCAACTGCTATGCTAATGTAGTGGTTAATGTTTTGTTTTCTCTAGAAAATGTAAAAGAGGGGGAGGCAGTCCAAAGTTCTGGTAAAAGGGCAAAGGAAAGGATCGGTGGTTTGAACTATCAGTCAAAAAGGGGAGGGGGTGCAACAATTTTTCCTACCGGGTCACAGTGTGCTTTCACCGGAACTGAGGTTTGCAGGATTCTAGTCATTCAAACTGAGGCTGGCGCCAGCATGGGAGCGCCGACGTCCCGCGGCTACAGTTTCGTCACTCCACAGGCGATCATGGCAGTCATTCCCCATCGGGGGTGTCTGCGGGGGTCGGGGACTCCCGCGGCTCCTCTAGAATCTTCAAGGTCGTGGAGGACTACGGTGGTGGAGTCAACCAGTGACCGGGCCATTTCTTTATGCTGGGCCCGCTCTTGCCAGGTCGATCGCCATTTTGAGAGTTCGGTAGCTACTGGCGATCGCGGGGTCAAATGAGCGGACGGGCTCCACCCTGCCGGGCGAGACGTTGCAGCATCGCCACAGTGGAAGAACCCTTTTCCGGGCGCCTGGAGCGCTGAGGGTGCAGCTGGGAAGCCTCCACCTGGGGAGGCGGGAGAGGCCTGTTCGCACCGTCTCTCCCTCCCAGTGCACCCCACGGCGTCTCGCTTGACATTTGTTATGGCCGGACCAGGCGATGAGGACGGGGGGGGGGTCGGAGGCATGTGCAAGACATCCCCCCCAGTGTTGTCAAAGCCATTATTCAAGAAAGAAGAAGTGTCCCGTCCGTCTTCGGGCCGGGCTTCCGGTGGATGTCGGCCAGACGCCCCTTGCTCTGGCCCCATGAACGGGTTCCTTGGTTTATCGGCTGCAGCCGGATCCCATCGGCCCTGGCCGTTGGTGGCCGGACCGGTAGAGAATGTGGCGGGACTACCTGAAACTGTCAAGGGCTACCGCGGCCGGACTGGGAGAGAGAGGGGAGGGTCGAGGACACGGACATTCCCCCCCCTGCAACTCTCCAGCGTTGTCAATCCCCCTGGCCGGGTCCCGCTGGCCTCGGCCTCTCCTCCGGCTACACCCTACGTGATGATCTCCGAGGCGTGGCAGCAGGACCCGCCTTATATGTGTTGCTTCCGGCTGGGCGTAGCCGAAAACCTGTTGCCCTTTGGAAGTTTCTAGAATGGGGCGGATGTCTGCTGACTTCTATCTTTCCCAGTTTGCCGTTATTTGGCCGTGGCAGGCGGTGGGACAGACACGTTTTGGGGCAGTGAGGGGCGATGTTTTCAGGTTTCTTATTACGGGCTTACTTCTAACGTTTCTTGTTTCTAGGACAATAATAGGTTTTATCATTACGTATTGTTATCGTTTCTTTGTTTGTTATTTAATAAAAAGTTCATCAGTGGCCTACTGATTTTCGTTTTCCTATTCTTTTCTTTCCAGGTTGTTTCATGCTAAAGTTTCTGTTAACAGGATACAGTGATCACTTCGTTATTATTGCATATGTCCTTTTCACTAGGGGTGCTCTCTTGTTGGGCCAGATGACCTATCTCTAGTAAATGGTCCGGGTGAAACAGGTGCATCAATCAGTGGGGAGTAGATAGGCATGACAGATTACAACGGGGGAGAAAGGTCCGCATTACCTACCCTTTCACTACTTGCAAAGATTTTCCTACGTTTATTTGCATCATCAGTGATGTCATCAGTGATGTCACTGACCATGTCATGAATGATGTAATATGTGACATCATCAGCAGTGGATTGCGGGTGCGCGATATATAGTTAGTGCAACTAACTATATATGGAATTTCATTGGTTTTATGTCAATAAAATGTCCAGCTAACTATATATGGTCTCTAACCTATGGTTTTTTCAGTGAATTTTCAAGGTTTTGTAAATGCTAATTCCTAACTATATATGGTCTATAACCTATGGTTTTTTCAGTGAATTTTCAAGGTTTTGTAAATGCTAATTCCTAACTATATATGGTCTATAACCTATGGTTTTTTCAGTGAATATATATATATATATATATACACAAGCTGCTGGTCACTTCTGCCAATCCACCAGTGCTGGAATTGGGACTGTGGTAATGTTCATACAAACAATAATATATACATATATATAAATATTTCAACCACTCCCGACTTCCTTCTCAGTAATCAGACTCCGACACAGGAATGAGCTTTGCCATTAAGCTTAGTTTATTTTCTTCAGCTTTAATATATATATCACCGCCATGAAGAGGAGGGAGGTGAGAAAACTCATAATATGCTCGGTGGTGCCACTTCAGCACCACCAGCATATTACTTCCTCTGGCCACTGCGCCACCGCCAGGGGATTACACATCGCCAATGGTTGTAGTGGGCCTGTCCCACTGCCACACTCCCAATATGGCAGGGGTTGCACCGCGACTACGGTGGTCCAATGGACCGCAGTAGTCATAATTAGGCCATAGATCTTTACCCAGAAAACGTGCTTTTTGTGACTTGGTGTTCTGTTCAACGATTTTAAAGGAATTTATGAATATCTGTTGCAGCTGAATTCCTGCGGGAGTCTCGAGGAATATCAGGGATAAAAATGTGAAAACAAGATTTCTGATTGACTGGTCACCCATGGGACTGCATGATGTGATTAGCAGCGGCAACGTGAAGGAAATGTTGAAATCGCCATTTTAGGTTTAGGGGACTTGGTCCTCAAGTTCTTTAAAAAATCTTTAAAAGGATATAGAAGGAGAAAAGGTAGGGATAATCTGAGCCCCTATCCTTTGTTGGGGAGAGGAGGTGCAAGAAGGACACCACAAGGACCAAAAATATTTTTAGCACCATCTTGGTCCCACAGGAGGCCTGCGGTACCCACCAGGACCCTTTAGGTCGTGACAAAAAAAACATTATGAAAAGGTAAATAACATTTCAGCCAACCACCAAACCCCCTCTGCTGGACTTCCTGCCAAAGGCCATGTGCATAGAGGGTTTGGATGTAAGATGTAAATGTTCTCATAATAACATATTACTTTATGTTTCCATAGAAATTCCCTGAAAAAAACACAATGGTTGAAATGGAGTTGCACATGAGGAAAGTAGTAAGATTTTACTTTAAGATTTTTTTTTTGATTCACTGAAAAACCTGAGACCCTAGCCTTGGTGGGCGAGAGGAGATGCAAGAGTGACCCCACAGGGCCCAAATAAAAAGAAAGATTTGTTGGCACTATCTTGGTCCCACAGGAGTCCTACGGCACCCAGCACAGCCCTTTAGATCCTGGCCACATTTTTTTTTACAAAAAAGTTAAATAACATTTCAGGCAAACAACAACTTACCTTGAAAGACCCCCTAACACTGTGCTGCGAATGGTCAAAGGCCAAGTGCATAGGGGGTTGGATGCAAACATTATAATATTAACATTTTACTTTATGTTTCCTTTGAAGTTCAATTAAAAAACAATGGTTAAAGTGTAGTTGCACATGGGGAAAGAGGTAAAATATTAACTTAAGTGTAAAACAAATTTGAAATTCACTGAAAAAGGACTACCGCTTAAAAAACTAAAAAGCAGGTAAGTTTGGCAGTTATATGAAACTGACAAAAGTATAACTTGCACCACTGTGATGCATTGCTTATGACTTCACATATTAAATCACTTATGAAATCTATGGCGATGCAAGCTATACTTCTTTTAGTTTACGTCTCATTTCAGTGGGTTCCATGTTGCCTTTCCCAGTGGGTCCCAATGAATATCACACCGGGCGATAATGAAATAGCCCACACATAATTAGTCAGATCCGTCACAACCATCACCAGATATTAAACAGGGAATATAGTAATTTAGGTGTTTAGTGCTTTTTGAGGACCAATACATTCAAACAGTGCAGATATTTTACAAAACATTGTGTGTGAGCGTTTCACCATAACATGATAATTATGCATAGATCACTTCTATCACTGATAATGGAAAGTGTATTCATATTTAAATGCGCTACAGACCATCCGAAACATAATCTATTTTAGACTCAAATTGAAACTTTTCCTATTTCAGATACATTTTTTACGTTTTAGGTGCATAGCACAATTTATTTGCTCTAGTATAATGAATATGTGTATGCCTGCATCTAATTGTGCAACATATGGTATCTGTTTGGGGTAAATAAATCGTACAAAATAAATTAACAAACACTTGACCACGATCAGCATTGCATTGCTATGTAGCAAGTCCACAAAATGAAGATATTGCCATATTTCCAAGCCTGAGAAGTTTGTCCTTTATTATGGTGCTTTAGAAGGAACCTTAGTGTATTAACTTGGCATGCTATAATGCTGTTGAAAAAGGTCATTCACCGATAAAAGTGTCCTTATGCAAACATCTTCACCTCTGAACCTGAGCAGAGTTTGTATTTTAGCTAAGTTCACTGTTCGCAATGTTATCAGTTGAAACACCAAGAACACAGACTTTTTCCCACACAGGCATTGCAAGCAATACGATGGGTTCATTCAAAATATGTCACTGATAGTGTAAAAAAGGCACATAATTACTAAAAGAATGGATTTATGGAATAAAAACAACCAAACTGGTTGTAATCAAGAAATAATCCCTTAAATATTTGCCAATAACTTTATTGTTACTCAGACTGAACTACAATAACAATCCACCAGAATCTCTTTTAGCAGGTCCAGTTCTATAGCTATTAATCACTTTGAGAATCTTTGAATTCCAGAGGAATCCTTCCACGTGGGACACATATCTAGTTGACTATATTATGAATTATGTTCTTGTTTATTTATTCCGCCTAATGGGTCAGACTCAATTGAACTTTGCGGCTTCATGTTGATGGACCAATTTCTGTCACTCCTGTACAGACACAGGGTCAGAATTTTGTATGGAGAACATCTTTTAAGGTTAGGTCTGATCACAAACCCTTGAAGGACATTTTTGAGAGGCAAGGGTTGGATTCTATATCTTCAAGAATTAGAAGATGGGGTCATTTCAAATCAAGAGTTTGATTTCACCCCAGAATACATCCCTGGTGTAATGTTGTTTATCTCGGATTGTCTTTCACGGCTTGTTGACTTGGTTGATACTCCTGTGTCTCAAAATGACATGAATGAGTTTTTGGAGCAGGATGTGAAAGTGCGTGAGATCACATTAGGTGCCATTAAGGAAAAAGAGTGGAAGGAGGAGTTGCAAAAAGATGTAGAGTTACTCGAAGTAATTGATTTAATATCGTCGGATAAGGTGCACAAGTTAGTGAAACCCTGGCCCATTTTGAAAGGTGAGTTAGCAGTTACGAATGGTGTATTACCGAGGGCACGAGGTTAATACCACCTGTGTGCTTAAGAGATAACAGGGCATATGTATCAAAAAATTGTTTTGGGAGTCCTTAATAGCAAATTTTAACGAATCTCTATTAGGGACTCTCAAAATGAAATGTATCTAGGTTTCGCAATATTAATTGCGATTGCTACGTATCCCTTAATTGTGAATCACAAATTGCGATTAGCAATTAAGGAATACCTTCCCATTCATTCCTATAGGCCTAGGGACATGAAGAAGGCCACAGGAGAAGTAAGAGGTCCCGCAAATCTCCTGGTTATCTTTCTGACTATATTAGAAGTTAAATTGTGCAGATTGTTTTTCGTGCTTTTTCGTTTCTTATTCATTACTGTGTCAATTTATTTTTGTATTGTATAAAGGGGTTCATTGAGGGTAGTGATAGATATTGTTAATTACAGTAAGGGAGAAGGGTGATGTAACAAGGTTCTACCTAAGAAGGTTCAAGGGATTGGAATGTTTGGTGTTGAAGGAGCGAAGGTATTTGAGCTCGGCAGCTGATAGATGAGGTGAAATAAATGGTAAATAGCCTCTTGGAATACTGAAGAACCTACCCCTGTGTGGACATTCACTTTATTACATGGGGTTCTCTCTTAACCATTTTTGTTAATATTTATTATCATGACATTCTTTGTAGTGGTATTCTCGGTAAGGGTATAATTTCTTTACCGTAATTTTCTGCAGTGGGCGCCTTTGTTACAGAGCCTTTGTCATTGCGCAATCCAACAAATCTTGGAGTAGTGGGATGTAATAAATGGGCGACCATTAGGAGCGAGATGGTGGCTTGCAGAGACAAGGACATTCCTGGTATTTTCCATCACTTAGGGTATGCACATGCAGAATTGCTGGCTCAGGAATGCCAGTGAATCTCAGGGCTGTGAGAACATGCTTAACCATAGAGCTAACCCCTGTTACTGTTGTAACAGCACCCTACACTGCGTGGTCCTGGAAAACCAACCATGTCTCATTTCCTGTGCTCTAAAACATCCCGTAAGAGGTACATAGGAATCTTTGCATTCAAGGTAAGGGATAAAGGGTAGCATCTGCCAGCTTTGAGCAGAAGAGCCCGTTGCCACCATTGTGCCACACCATGCAACATAACTTGCCCATCATGATCAGGATTAGGTAGCTTGAATGGTCACTCTAATTTTGACATGGCAGTATGTTGGCAGCCCACATGCATTAGTACTGAGGGGGTGAGCTGGGAGACCACCTGCTCCACCTCTAAATCTGATGTACTGGTGAGCAGTGCTGGTGTTCAAAGCAAAGAAGCTACGTTAAAAATGTGGTAGATACAGACTTACTTTGGAGCCTCCGGGCTGAATCGATCTGGATCAAATACAAATGGATCCTTATAAAACTTGTCCATTCTTCCCAGAGCGAACATACTGAACTGAAAACACAAGTGAATTAATTTTAGGGATTAAAAAGAAAGGGGCACGCCCTACCACTTGATTTACTATAATTAAAAACATCTTATTTACTAGCATACATTTTTACATCACTTGATGTGCCTCTTTTAAAAGATACAATGGTGTTGAAGAGAACATATGTTACAGCATCTTGCCATCCATTTTAAATATCCCAATTGCCAGCACGTTAATGGTGCTCCAGCCACTGGACATCTCTGACCTTATACTACAAAGCCCTGACTAGGCTATCAACCTTCATGAAGAACCTGAAAACTACACTTTTCAAGGAAAACCTCCTGTTACTTTGGGAGGTGGGATTCCCTTTCCTAAAGTGCCTCACAAGGTCTGTCTTGTTGAGAACCGATAAGCTGGCCAGCCACCCAGCAGCTCAACTAAAGACCTTAACCCTCTTACGATGCATGCACTTGCCTTACAAATGCTGTGATATGGCCCTAAGGAGACATATAAGCGGGTTTTAAACTAAACAATTGAATATGTAAATAAAAAAGCATTGGTAAGTGGAACAACAGTACAATGCAGGGGTTTCCTGCCCTTTATTCCAGTTGCGTAATTTAACCCCTTCAGTGCTAATGACAAGGGTAACTCGTCATGGAGTTTCCATTGATTTCAATGGAAAGTGCATGCGGAGCCATAAAACACCTTAGCATCCAAGTGGTTAAGAACATGACTGTTTCTCTCTTCCTCCTAGACAGAAAGGTGATTTAAAAAACATCCGTCTCTCTCCGGTTTGCCTGTCCAGTAATAATAAAAAAAATAGATGCATGCTGCACAATACCAGAATTGAAGTTACTATAGTTTTCTTTAGCACTGCTTCTTATCAATGTACTTGTGTACATGGTCGCGGGGAGTGTGTGGGAGGTGTAATGGGTGAAACAATGATGGTGGTAAAAAATAAGATTAAGTCATAGTATAGACACAAGAGCCCAAAGGGAATTCCATGTAAGCTTGTGGAAAACCCTTCCGCCTAATTTGGCCTTCCAAGCCAACTTACCCTATTGACTGTGACAATAGGAAAGCCCTGCAGAGTGGTTGGGGGCTGTTATTATGGTGATGAAACTCATATTCGCTAGGAATCCAGGAACTATTTTCCATAATTCACAGTGGTGGTGGGGATGGCAGTGGTGTGTGTGCGTGTGTTTTGGAGTGTGTGTTTATTATTGGGCACACTGAGCACACATTAGTTCATTAAGAGCTAGCATAAGAGCTAGCATAACACCACCCATACCCATCTGCTGTTCTCCCAAAATCTGACATTCTGGGGTATTACTAATGGGTATTCAAAACCTGTTTTTCACAAAACTTACAAGTAAAATAGAATTAGCTGGTATTTTAACACCTTCAATGACAGTTTCATTCTCCAGCAGACGCATAGTAACAGGTGCTGTAGCATATAACCGAAGAGTTTCCTTTAGGACCTGGGTAAAGAAAGGGCAGAAGTAATTAACATATCACAATCTACAATTTTCACTGTAGACTTGTGGAAGAAAATGACATAGGCAAAAACAACAGGTGATGGACAGAATGCAGAACATTGTCATACATTCACCCCAGTATAGAGATTTGGGCCTAAATCCATCGTTTTTTTAAAATGACATGCCATGATTTATGTCCATTATTTTACTTGTGGAAGCATACATTTCATGTAATATCGAATCATGTGCTTAAATCCTAGGGACTCCAGTGCAGGGTCACTAGATTACATGGTGTTTAGTATTTGTTGCTGATATTCTCATTTTTAACCTATTTGGAAATAAAATGTATTCAATGATTTCTATTTTTCTTTGAGTCATCATTCATTTAAGAAACCAGTGAACATTACTGGGTCAGGGTGACTAACATACTTCATCATCATCATCATATTCTTTATTCTGCATTTTTCATTAACACCATAAAAGTACAGTATAAAAAATACAAACATGTATAGTTAAAAGAAAACATCAGAAGAGATAGAGTTCTATTTGTACACAAATCATATGAGAGACAAACATTCACCCCTCCACCTTTCTATCAGAATTGTGATAGGATTTGCTCAGCAAATTCCTCTAGTGTCTCTTAATTTAGCTGATGCTCTTAAAAAGTTTATCATACAGAATAAAGTCAGGGGATCTCGGGCCATTTGTAAAAATATGAGAGCTTCTTTCACGTGTCTAAGATCGGCCTTTTTAAGCAAACATATTAAAAAGCGACGCCTGGGCATTAGATAAAATGGGCATATTAATACAAAATGAAGGGTATCCTGCGGAGATCGGTGAAAGCAGCCGCAGGGCCCCTTTGACTCAACTGAGTTGGTAAAACCCGCCGGCTGGGCTAATAAATGATGTAAAAGGTTGAGCCTAAAACGCGTAACTAAAAATCTATCCTGGGCGTTATGTATGAGGGCGAGGTAGGGCTCCAGACCACTGCAGGACCTCACTACAGCATGTGCCTTTACTCACTGTTTATTTCTAGCCTTCACGTCTCGTGCTATGGCTTTGTGTTTGAAAAGCATCTCCTTTACTCTGACCTGATCCCGTTTCATTATACAGGATAGTGTCAGAAAAAGATCCTCACACCCGATGCTTTCCAAGCCATCCTTCACATACTTGAGCCATGGGATGGACATTCCCTATTCCCTCCCCAGGCAGTCAATAATTATCTGTTTTGTCAGACTGGCTTCTGGGTTGACCCAAATCTTTAGCCAAGCAACGAGGGGCCTACTCCTCACCCTATCCTCTAAGTACTCACAGCCCAGTTCTTTATGTAGAATGTGGGAGGATACACACTGGGGGACTTTGAGGAGCCTTCTCAGGTATTTATTTCCCTCTATTTGCAATTTAGATGCCTCCACAATCCTCCACAATTCTGCCCCATATGCCACTTTTGCATAACAGATCGAGTTATATAAAGTCAACATCTGCTCAGGGAACCATCTTCCCAATCTGCGACCAAAATTCATTATTGCCCCTGAGCTTGATACTAACTTATTACAGCGTTCCTCAATCAGTGATTAAAAATGTAGGCCCCTATCAAATAAAATTCCCAGGTATGAAAAGGTCCTCCATAACATACGATTTAGTCAGGTTGGCAGATAAATCTAAGCTGTTCATGAAATTTACAAACCCGTCTATCAGACGCTGCAGTCCGAGTGGGGTACGTGCCAGCAAGACCACATCGTCTGCTTAAAGAAGGACAGATATTGTTTTTCTTCCTATTCTGGGTGAGTCCACTTTTAGTTTAGTTAAAAATTGTTCTCGGCCATTAATATATAGAGAGAACAGAAAGGGGGACAAAATACACCTCTGCCTGACGCCGCTGGTAAACTTGAAGGACTCGTTGTTCCCTCCCTCCAAATTGTATCTCACCTTTGCAGATGTGTTCCAGTTCAGGGCTCTCAAAATCTTAATAAGACCAGCATCTACCCCTAAATTAGACATTATGGCCCACAACTTCTCCCTGTCACACAATCAAAGGCTGCTGCCAGGTCCATGAATGCTAAATAAACCTTTTCCTTATTGGCTACTGTATATGTTGTCACCAATAGATATAGGTTTAGGCATTGGTCGGTCGTGGATCTGAAGGCCCGAAAACTATAGTGGACATCAGTAAGAATGTGGTGTTCCTCTTCCCAACTTATAAGGCGATTCAAGACAACCCTGCCCATCACTTTAGCTGTTACAGCTATCAAAGAGATAGGGCGATAACACTCGGGGCTAGCCCTACTCCCCTTTTCAAAAATGAGCACTATTGTGGCCGTTGACCAGAAACTAAGGCCGCGTTTATCACTCTTGTTAAAACTGGGCCCCACAGTTCCACTTTACTCAAGAAGAGGTCCGGCGGGATCCCATCCGGGCCTGGGGCTTTATTTCGGGAAAGGCCCTTGATGCCCCCCGCTATCTCCTCTAATGTAAATTCTGGCAACACTATCCCACCCCCCATTCGCCTCGTGCTCCTCAGTCTCGGTGGTCCCCCTATTATATAATCCTCTAAAGTATTCCAATCACTGTTCAGGGAGCACATTAGATGCTATCTGTGGGCTATTTCCATCTTGAAAGCAAGGGCTGTTGACTCTCGACCAAAAAATGGAAAGATCTCTTCTTTCTGCCGCTCCTCTAAGATCTTCCCACGTTTGGGTTTGGAGCGAGTTCTTCCGGCACCTTACTGCCTGTTTATAAGTTAGTCTACAGTGCATAACCCTTTGATTGTCTCTTGGCTTGTATTTGAGAGCAGCTCTTAGATTCTTTTGGGCTAGAGAACACTCTCTGTCAAACCATTTGGGCTCGATCTTTTTCTTTCCCCGTCCCGTCGTATGCATTAAGCTATCTACTAGCCGCCCTATCTCTTCAAATGCCTCGACGAGCGGGGGCCCATTGACCTCTAGGTTTAAGCACACCTCTAGGTGCTGCTTCCCCTCTTCCAAAAGTGATTTATAAATACTATCTCCATTAAGTTTGGACCATTTTAGGCGCCGACCTTGGTCCGTAACCGTCTCCCTAATACCTTCTGCCCCCTCCTTGTTACCTTACTAACCCTTGACACTGCCACCGTCACTGTTAGTGGGTTATGATCACTGAAACCACTACAATCAATGCTAAAACCCAAAATCTGCTGTTTTAACAGGTGGGCTACAAGTATAAAATCAATATATGAACTATGGCCTCTTCCTTTGAAAGTAGGGTTAATCTGCTTATTAGGATTAATAGGTACCAGATCCATTGAGTGTTCCATACTGTAACTTTTCAGCACCCTACTTAATTCCGTTCCTTCCACCGCATGATCAAAATGGGCTCCCTCTTCTACATTACAAGATGTCCAGTCTTTCGTGAACGGTATCAGTTTCGGACACAAATGACAATTAAAATCCCCTGCTATAAAAATAAATCAGGCCGTAGCACCCTGATCCCACTCTCTCTGTGACCCCAGTCTTTCCTCCAGCTCACCAACTCTACATCCTCCCGCATTATAAAAGTTGACTAGAGTTAAGTTGAGGTCCTTACTTTTGAACTGTACAGCTATCATACAGACCGATTTCCAATTTAAGTCCTTCCAGACCCCATCCAAACTCAAGTGAACCCATATTAGGAGACCACCCTTTGCTCTGCCTGCCGTGGATCTACCCGCTGGGACACCAAAGGATTTAAACCTGACCAAATTAAAATTAGTCGGTTCCACTTCCCAGGTTTCCTGGACACAGATTATATTAAATCTGTTGATGTATTCCAACCACTCAGTGTTTTGGAATTTTGCTGATAGACCCGCCACCTTCCAGGACACTAATTCAAGGGTGCTCCAGTGACCACTGGTGGCGAGTCCAGCGGTCATGATGGGCTCACTGGATGTTTGGGTATCTGTAGGTCTAACTTGAGGTAAGTGACATGGTGCCACATGATTCGTATTTTGGTGTACTCCTTTTAGGAACTCCCCTGCTTGTATTCTTAGCTGTGGCTCCCTTTCCTTACCTATCTTATCCTTGGGTAGTCAATCTACTTCACTGAGATGTCTGCCCCAGTCCAATGGCGCATATTTATTAAACATCGGGAGAGCATACCCTTCCCTCATTTGAACTGCCAGACTCTCGTTTGTACATGCTCCCTGAGCTTCATTACCCGAGTACTCACTCCTCTCTCTGTGTATCCTTCCCCGCCCTCTGTTTGGCTGCACTGTCCACCCCTTATGGTCTTCTCAGTGCCCTCCAATGGATTGTTTTCAGGCTTGTAGAAATAACTTAGATCTTGTGCCTGTATGTTTGATCACATGCATATCTGGGGACCACGAGTGACATGCTGTGCTACCTTAGGGTCTTTGAAGTTCACAACAATACAATCCCCTAGTATGTTTTTTTCCCTGTTTCCCACCCAACTCACTCTCCTTACGAAGAGAAACTTACAGTGGGCCTCTCGGGGCAAGGGTCCCTTCTCTTGCTATATTGGAAGCTGATTGTGTTGGGCAAAGCAGCTTATATCTTGCCTTTATAGACCTCAAAACCGCCTTCGACCTTGTACCCAAAGACCAACTCTTGCAAACCCTCATGAACATTGGAATGCCCCTCAAAATTCTAGAACCTTTGGTCAGGTTGCATGAAGATAACGGTGCACATGTGAGGTGGGGCGACCAGGCGCATTAAACCCAACTAAACTACCTTTGAAGTTCCAGGGATCTACCTTAGCGCAACTAAATTCAAATTTAAAGCAAATCAACATATCATCACTAAGAGCATTTCCCCTGACCGCCATATTTCTAAGTTTACAAAAAAAAATCTGCCGAAGTAATGAAATAGTCTATGACAGATCTCCCAGATGGCGCCTTATGAGTATAATTTGCAGGAATATCCTTTTCCAGCCTACCATTAACAATTATGAGCTCTAGGCTTCTCAAACCTTCAAGTAATTGGGTTCCTCTCTTGTCAGTCCTGCATTGAGTCGGGAACTGAGCCTTGGGTATATTTAGGGCCTCATTTTTTCAGAATTGGCAAATATCTGTATACTATACGATTAAACTTTAGCATTCAAATCTCCCACTAATATAAGGGACCTACAGTTTTCCCTCTCCAAAGTAGAGGAAATAAAAGCAAATAAATCATTCAATAGAAAGGAATAAGATCTGTCGGGGGGAGATATGCATTTACAATCAACAAGGAATACAAATTGCCTTGGTCATACTTGTAGTTTAATTTAATTGCTTGAATTAAGTTGGAGGCCTGGTGAAATTATTTATACGACCAATTGAGGCGTGTGCTTAACAAAACAGCAATTCCTCCTTTAGCGTGACCTCTATTCACTGGGAACGCAGGCCGGCTTAGTACTATATAATCTTCAGTGAACCAATTCTTTGTGATCCATGTCTCTTGGAGACAGATAATATCGCCGTACTGCTCTTTTAAAAATGAAAGTTTATTTTTACTGGTACTTAAGCCGTCAGCGTTCCAGGATAACACACTAATATCCTTGCTCGGAAGGATTCCTACATTTTAGGCTTAGGGATCTATTTGCGTTAAGTGTACCTGCTAGCAAGCACCATTTCTTATTTTCCTCATCTACGGGGACCATGTGCTCAGTATTTTTCTCTAAGTGTAGGGAAACCCTCCTACCTTCTTTACCGAGAACGACCTGCAATTTACTTTCTCTCTCAAACAAAGGTTTAACCTTATTTGAGATTTTCAAATCCAAGTTTGACAGCTTACATTGGGCCACTATGTTTGAAGCTTGAGCCACGTCTGGGATTAAAACGTCAATGCCGCTAGATCATAATTTGTCACTTTGTGCCAAAATCAAATATGAAATAGCTTTGGATTTGAATGTTACTCTTGCACCCCTAAGATTATTATTGTATTTTTGGATCTCAACCAAGGCGATGTCATTGCTCTCAATCAATTGAAGGCCTGGAATTGCTGCAAAGCACCCCAGCAAAAAGACCTATTCATATGTGGTTCAAGGTAAAAAATAAATGAAAAAACCAAGATATTGGGGGCAGGATATTGCTTGGCATCAACAAAACTGGTCACCTCAGGAAAGTGTTCGTGTGGATTATGAATGACATCATTACCTACGGAAGAAACAAATAGAGAAGCTTTGGGATTCAGAATATTCTGGACAGTAGGGGAAACATTTAAGTCTGTCAACACTGCCTCTTGTAACGGTCATTGGGTACCTTTAATTTTGGAAGAGAGGAACAATGGCCCAATTGGGCTCTTCATAAAAGGCCTTCCTCCTCCTTCAAAATATTTGAATCCAGTTTTATTGGCATTTTTTTAATAGGATTGGAATCTAAGCGTAACCGTTTTGTCCTTTTTTTGCTAATCTTTCGGCGCTTTTCTCTTTTTTTCATCTTTTTTTTTTACAGTCAATATTACATATATTCGTAGTGGCCATTTCTTGAACAGAAGAGCATCCAACTTTCGAATCTGACTCTGTCGGCTGCTTACAAGACTTTTTGGTTGTTTTGAGAAAAATGGGGAACATCTTTTGGGATATACTTGTATTTATTTTTTCCGGCTTAACTTGTTGACAAGACAGCGGTGCAGTCATTGAAACTAAAGGCTCAGGGTCAAAATATTGCTGCAAGAAGGATAGATGTAAATTATCTACGGGATCCGTGTTTTCTTTCCCTTTGATTTTATTTTTCCCCCTAAAGAATGGCTTCCCAGCCTGGGTGCCAAAGTCCCGACATTACCATTTGTGGAAGGGACAGATAAAATAGAGTTTGACTTGACTAAGATTTCCTCTATAAGTGAAGGAATAGAAGATCTCTTCCCTATGTTGGAGAAAATAGAGGGAGATTTTCCAGCTCTGTTTGTAAAACATTTTTGTTCAGAGGCTATAAACGTTTTCAAGGACAAAACAGAGTCCAAAATAAGTAAGTACATTTTTATTGTTTTCAGTTAATTAAAATCATTACAAAAGGTCAGGTAAACGTTAAAAGAAGAGTTTAAAAACAGAAAACTTTAGTTGTAAAAGTAGTAGTGCTAAAAAACTGTGTAATATGGGAGATGAACATTGTTCAGTGCATCTTATCTTGGCCATGGTTCCTTAGATCTGTTCGGGGGCGAATTCATGGCTTATTAGTTTCAGCTCCACTAGTTTCAGGAATTTCTCCAACTTCCCATTTAGTGGCGGAAGACCTGGATCAAAACAAGCGAGAACTGCTTGTCTGTATGTGCGAATTCTTTGTTCATTAATAGCAGTTTTTAGCAGGGCTGCTCTTTCCTCTTTCAGCCCCGGGCAGGTGCATAGCAGATGTTCAAAATTTTCGTTCCCTGCACCGCACAGCCTACATATAATCCCATAGTTCCTTCTCAGCCATGGTTGTAGATGTGGTATTGCTGGTAGGATTCCAAGCCTATGTTTTAGAAAGGCTTCTTTAGTTTTCCTGCCGTACCCCAGACCAGAATAAGCTTGTAGCCCCGGTGATTTATATGTGCACAGTGTCATCCAGGCATGACGCCTGTGGGAAAAGGTGGCTTTGTCTTCCACATGCGAGTGTCTTTTTATGCTCTTGTTTACTACATGCTTGAATTGCGAGTGCGGTAGTGGGGTATCCCATAATTCTTTCAGACCTGTGACAGTCAGGGACTCTTCTAAGTATGCTTTCGCCGGCGATTTGGAGAAACTGCTCAAGTCTTGCCAGAGCTGATGGTTCAATGTGTTTTATGGTGAATTCTTTATTTTATGCCAGCACTTTAGATATGACCCTCTTCTTGCAAGCGTTTGACAGGTCAATCCAAATTCTAACCGGATCTGGGCTTGTGAGGTGTAGGTTGGCAGGTTAAAGAGAAGTCTGTAGGCCTTTGCAATGATTATGTCCAGCAGTTTCGCGTCTGTACCTTTTAGAGCCTCGCTGCCGTACGTAATAGATGATTCTATTTTGACTTGAGCCACACGGAGCAGTGGCATAAGAGTAGTACCATTCAAATTTTACTTTAGCTGTTTAAATGTTGTAGCTATCAGCATACCTTTCCTCTTAATGGCCTGTAGTTGGTTTAAGTAGCGACCTCTTTTGTCGACTAGGATTCCAAGATATCTGTATTCCGAACAATTTGCGACAACCTTCGTTTTAAGGAACCAAGTGTGCGGCTTTTTATTCCCAGTTAGAGACAAAACTTTGGTCTTGTCGATGTTTACTTCTAGTAGGTTTGCTTCGACGTATCCGTGCAGCGTATTGATAAGATTCTGGAGACCTACTTTCGTGTGGCTAACCAGGACCACGTTGTCTGCATAGGATATGCTGGACAGCGCTTTGCCCCCCAAGCGGGATGCGTGCGTGTTGCAAGCCTCTAGAGCAGGTGGCAGGTCAGCTGTAAATAGGTTAAAAAGGGTGGGCGCTAAAACGCACCCTTGCTTTAGACCTTTTGTAGTCGGAATACGCCTAGAAAGGTGTGTGCCCTTCCCGAGCTTTACCTGAACCCACGTGTCGGTATGCAATTCGATCAAAAGGTTTAGTAGAGTCGCGGGGATCCCCCAAGAAGCCAGTTTTCTCCAAAGGTTGACCCGGTTTACATTGTCAAACGCCTGCTTGAAATCCACAAAGCAAAGGTGGAGAGCCTGTTTAGTCACCCTTGCCTTGTCGATAAGTAGCAAAATTGCCAGCAGATTTGGTGTTGTTCCCGTGTCTCTGCAGAATCCCGTTTGGCTAGATGGAATTAAGTTGAGGTTTGTTGCCCATTCGCGCAGCTGGGTCAGTAATAGCCCCGCGAAGTATTTAGCCTCAATATACAAAAGTGCTATCAGGCGGTAGTTTTTTGGTAATGTCCTGTCCCCCGCCTTATATATAGGTGAAATGGTTGAGCCCCTCCAGGATGCAGGAAGGCACCCCGAATGGCTGACAGACGTGTAGAGGGGAGTCAGCGTTTCTGCCCGGTATTCCGGCTCAAGTTTAAAGAGGGCCGGAGGAATTCCGTTTGGCCCTGCTGCTCCATCTTTTCTTCCTTTGGAGATTAGTTTCCTGAGTAAAGTCGCAATAGTTACAGGTTTGAATTCTTCACATGGTGTTGTTATTTGTGGAGGTTGGCCCTCTAATGCAACATGGGGCTTACTTGTTATCGCAACCTGTTGGTTAAAGTGTGTGTTTAAGAAGGATTCCCATGAGGATTTAGTTATGTGGGATGTTATTCCACTGGTTTTCGGATTTAACATTTTGTTTATTGTGGACCAGAACTGGGCGCAGTTGTTTCCCTTAGAGTCGTAGTGAAGTTTGGCCCAAAAGTCATCTTCGTTGGATCTTTTGACTGCCCATTTCAGTTTTTTTAGGTGTGCCCGGTGCTTGTGAAGCTGTGCACGAAGAACACCGTTCCCCTGGGCTTTTTCTCAACAATCTTAGGGATTTATTGATTGCAAGGCTAATTTCTGGGTGCTTGAGGCATTCCTTGTGACACCGGAGCCAGAAGATGGAAAATGCCATACAGTTGTTGAGTATTTGTTTGCAAAGACGGCCGTGAATTTTTCCCATCCTGCTACTAGGTTGCCCGAAGGATAGTTTAAGCTGTTTAGTTGAAATTTTGCTGCTTGAAGTACCTCCACCGCGTTTGCAACCGAGGTTTTGATTCTTTGAAGATTTATGGTATAACTGGCATGTGGTCATGTTGGGTTTGAAAGAATTAGGTCCGGAAGGGCACAAAAAGAGACTTCTTGGGGGCGATGGTCACTATCTACCTTGTCCCCTAGTACATGGTGAAAAAGTGGAAGAGAGACTAACCTGTAGTCTATTGTAGAGGTTGCGTTGCCTGAGTTGAACGAGGCCACAGATGGAGAATCTTCAGGAAATCTTCCATTTAGAACCCTCAGGCCGGTATGTTCCAAGTCTTCCAGCAGCTCCTTTGCCAGCTTGGGGATTTTACCTTGGCTGCTGAATGATTGGATTGGAATATTCCAGTGGTAAGACTGGGCCTGTATGTCACTGTCTAGGGATGACCCTAAGATACATTGATTGAAGTCTCCAGAAAGAATTAAATTGGGTGAGGTTTGCATAGCCATGACGTAATATAGGTGTTCCATTAGGCGTTTCGCCTCTTGTTTCTTCTTCCTTGGATTAATGTAGGTGTTAATCAACTGAACCTCTTTCTTCTTAACCCCAAAATTTAATGTAATCCCAACTGTGTTGATAGCCAGAGAGTTGGTGGTGAGTGCCTGCACATTGCCAACAGTTGAGATTTTGATGTAAGTTGCTAGGCCGCCTGCCAGCCGCCCGAATTTGCTTTTCCTTGTGGCTGGGGAGTGGTAGCAGGTGTAGCCCTCTATGTGAACCGGCTCCTCCAGCCATGTTTCCTGGAGGAGGATGATGTCGAATGATTTCACGTATTGTAGGAAATCAGAGTCTGCTGCTTTGTTGTTGAGCCCATTTAGATTCCATGAGCATAGTTCCAGGTGTGGCGCGGCCGAGCGCAGGCCTAACTCCATTAAATTTCCTTGTCAATGAGGATTACTTGGTATATTGCTTATTCTGAAGAGCCGGTGTTCGACCGCGCTGTACGAATTGGTGATCATTGAGCTGTTTTTGGTCAGCGTCGCCTGAGCGGTTGTGGGAGATCGACCCAGTGCACCCCTCAGCACCGACCTTGTCTTCGAAGTTGTTGTAGGTAATAGCTGCTTAGGTCTCTCGAGCAAGGGCAGCGGATATCCTATGTTGTGCTATACCGCACATTTGATCGCCCATGTTTTAAGGAGATTTTCGTCTTTTAAGATTTTATTTGCAATTTCGGAAGAAATCCATGTTGCTTTTGTCGCTTCGTTGCCATATGTCCTATCCGTTTTTATGAATTCTATAGAGAGGAGGTCAGCTGAGGATAGGTCGTTTAACGCTGGTATGGTGCTAAGCAACCGTAATAAGTTCCCTCTATTCAGTATATCGAATGGGCCCTTAGATTTATACTCTGGAGTGAAGAGGATAATGGTAGAGTTCCTGTGTAAATCATTCGACTGTGCTGTTGGCAGGTGGGTGAGGACTTGGGTCCTTAAGTTACTGTTGTCGAACTGAGGTACGATTCCTATGAGAATGTCCCCGGAGGAGGGATTCATGGAAGCAGGAGCAGATGGAGCTGTAGAGACACTCACTATGGTGGAATATAGCTGATTTTGGGGGCACAGTAGCCCTATTCCCCTCTGTTCTTGAGCTCGGGATCTTTCACAGTGGGTGATAATAGAAACTTCCCGTGCTGGGCCCATTCTGTGCTTAGGCTGTAGCCCTCTTGGTTCGAATGTTGATAGTGGTTTAGCGGGGCTAGCGTTGTTCTCTTTATCAGGGCCACGGATTTCCTTCGTGTTTTGGTTTCCAGTTTCCCTGCCGGACCGAGCCCTCCCATCCTCCTGCATAAATGCCCCTGTGGGTGCTACTGGGTGTACTCCGTATGTGGAAGGTCTGTGCCCCGTGGAGGTTAGTTCTCCACTGGCATTGTTTACTGTAATTGCGCCCAGGTCTTGCTGCTCCTGTCTTTTTCCTGACTTAAAAAGTGGGTAGACTTCTGGCATGCTTGTGGTTGTTAATTTTTTGCGGCCTTTCCTCTTTTGCTGCCGCCGCCCTTTCGCATTCAGGGGCGGCGTGTTAACCTTCGGAGGGGGAGAGGAACATGTTGTCAGATGGCCCGATGGCGACATCTCACAGCCCGACGGCGGCACCAGTGCAGCCTTGTCTGCTGTGCTGGCTATAATAGGCCCTCCTGTTGGTGGTACGAGGAAGGCTATTTCGCCGGGATTGATGTGCTGGGGCCTTGCGTTGGGCCCTTTTGGCAACCCTTCTATCAGAGAGAATACTATTTCTGGAAATGCTACCGGTTTGTCAATGATAGGACCGCAGCTGCATACCAGCTTTGCGTCTTGCCGAGCTCTGCTAATTAGAGAGTTTAATTGGCCGAGTTTCTCATCTATCCGCCCAACAAAGACAGCCAAGGTGTCAAGTAAAGTCAGCTGTAGATCCATTTTGTCAGATTAGAAGTGGAGAGTGTCTACAGTCCGCTGCATGGTGTTTAGAAGAATGTCCCACGTGTTTGACACGTCTGATGCTTGAGTCCCGTGTAGGGGCATTTTTTGGGTTGTCCGTTTGTTGGGTGTTGAAGACATAGAAGAATTCGGTAAAGCGGTTGAATTTGAAAATATGCCCTCCCAGTCAGAGCCCCTTTTAGAAGGCTGGATTTTGTTGACTGACTAGTTCTGCCCATTCCTGTGAACCCAAATAGGTTAAGTTGATGGGGCCGTCGCTCCCAAGGTTTGATATCTTTCCCACGTCCTCCTTACGATGGTCATCGGAGCTCTGGTCTTTTGCCATTTCTTCAGTTGGCTTTGGGTGGGTTTTGCGCTGTCCAGTTGGTCTTGAATGCTTTTATCAGTAATCAGCGAGTTGTTTAGATGGTCTGGGTTATCGCTGCTTAGGGGTTCTTGCCATTGAGAGAAGTCCTTGCCGCTGCAGGTAGTGAGTTTGTGCAAAGAATGCTTTGGTTTCTGACTATTTACAAGTGAGGGTAAAGTTGTTGGTGTCGGTGGGGAGTTGGTGTACGTGAGAGAGGAAGATAGATGTGGGACAGGGGTAAGCCCCCTGTTGCCTGACCGTGGGGCTGGTGGGCTGCAAAAGGCCTTGATTGTTAGCTCACCTTCACCCATGGGCCCTGTTATCCCCTTTGCAGGTGGACCCGATGCCGGTAGTCCGTCTGCTGTGGAAGAGCGGTTCGTGGTTCCGCTTTCTTGGCCCAAGGATTGGTCTTTTTGCAGTTCGCAAGGGGAAAGTGGAAGAGGTGAATCCTGGAGGCCCAGGATTTTTCCACTGGACGAAAAGATAGTGGAGAGTGGATCCTTCAAGAAATTACATTTTGATGTTATTTTTGGTTGTCGAAGGTTGGGGCGAGAAATCGCAGCTGATGGGGCTTGGTCGCTGGACACTCCGATTTCTCCTAGAGATGAATCCCAGCTCCCGCTGGCTTCATTTACGTTATCCTTTTTGTTAGCGGTTGCTGCGGCGTCCTGCTTTGCCTTTCGCTTGGTTTTAGGCTTGTTTTCGAGGTGGACCCTTTTCTTGCCTGACCTCATGCTGAAATTATGCCAAAGAAGCCAATAAGTTAGCCAAATACATTAAGAAAAGTGCTTGGCTGTTCGGTCTTTGCCCAAGAAAACTTGTTCAGTGGCTGGTGTCGCGGAAGCGAGGTGCAGGTGGAAAGGACACAGTCTCGCAATGCACCAGTCTCTAGGTATCTCCTCCCCCCACTGTCCTCAAGCCTCAGGCCATAGGGCCTCTGGCCCTCTCTCTTTAGGTCTTCCGATCCACTCTGCTCCACACCGCTCAATCAGCTCAGTTGGACCAGCACCTTTTTTCCTCCCTTCCTTCTTTTCTTTTCCCCACTCCTTCCTCGTGGTGCTGCCGCTCCCTTACCGCAGGCTCTCTGCTCACCGCGGGGCTGCAGACAGCTGACTGGGCTGAACTCGCTTGCTAGTACGGCCGGCTGGTTCGACTATTGAGTTATTGTCTGATATAGCTGTTGAAGCTGTTACGGCTATCAGCTATTAGCTATTTGACTGTTTGAGCGGCAAAGGGGCAGTGATGTGGTGAGAGCAGGGATGGACCCTGAGTCCACAAGCCTCTGCTTTTGCCAGTAGTGGCTGGCGTTTGGTGTTGATCTGGTGGATCTAGTGGCTCAGCTCTGGTGGATCTAGTGGCTCTGCTGCTGCGGAGACACGAGTCACTCTGGTCTCGAGCTGGAGGTTGCGGCGGGGGTCACGGCGGCTCACCTTTCAACACCTCGCCGATGCTGCTGGTGCCTCCGCTGCCACTCCTCCACCTCTTCTCTGCTCCTTTGACTCAGCCACTCCGCCACTCCACTTCAGAGCTCAGCTTCTGGTCCACTCCGCTCTGTGGCTTCCCGCGGCAGATTCTCCGGATCAGCTGATTCAGGCACCGGTTTGGCTCCTACCGCAGCAAGCCGAGAGTCACACAAGCGGCACGGCACGGCGGTTTTTACCCCGTAGCTCAGGTTTGCCCCTGCTGTTAGCTGTTAGCTATTTGTCTGTTTGAGCGGCAAAGGGGCAGTGATGTGGTGAGAGCAGGGAGCGACCCTCAGACCACAAGCCTATGCTTTTGCCAGTAGTGGCTGGCGTTTGGTGTTGCTCTGGTGGATCTAGTGGCTTAGCTCTGGTGGATCTAGTGACTCTGCTGCTGCGGAGACACGAGTCACTCTGGTCTCGAGCTGGAGGTCGCGGCGGGGGTCACGGCGGCTCACCTGTCAACGCCTCGCCAATGGCGCTGGTGCCTCCGCTGGCACTCCTCCACTCCGCTCTGCTCCTTTGACTCAGCCACTCCGCCACTCCCCTTCTGAGCTCAGCTTCTGCTCCACTCCGCTCCGTGGCTTTCCGCGGCAGATTCTCCGGGATCAGCTGATTCAGGCACCGGTTTGGCTCCTACCGCAGCATGCCGAGAGTCACACAAGCAGCACGGCATGGCGGTTTTCACCCCGTAGCTCAGGTTTCCCCTGCTGTTTCACAGGATCTTCGTGTCACCCTGCCGTAACTGGAGAGCACTGGGCCGCCGGTATTCGCTTCCCCCTGCGACGCTTTGGAGCCAGAGCCGGCAACTTCCCAACACCGGCACCGGTTCAACCCGGCTGCGGTTACAGCTACGGCTATGGCTACAGCTTTGGTTACGGCTCTAAGGCTCCAAGGCTCCAAAGCTCCCAGTACAGACGCCGGCAGAGCCAAATCCCCTCTCTCCTCTCTCGTGGCTAGTGGTCCGCGGCTTGTGGCATTCGCAGCTCTCTGCTCACTGCTGCTCTCTGCTGATCTCTACCGGCACTCTCACTCTGCTGTAGATGTGATATTCTCAGCGGCTAATAGAGTGTACATACAGCTCCTATGTGTGTAACGCTGTGTAACTCTGTCGGACGTTTCCGTGCAGATGATTGCTTCTATGATGCTGGCCCGGAGCTTGTGTCGCGCGCCCCGTTCCACTGGTCCAAAATAAGATCAGAGTTACCTACAGATCTCTCCAAGAGAGCTAGAATAGAGGACAGCACTCTTTCCAGACAGAATAGAGATTCCGACATAGGTATTTTTGACTCTGGATTGTTGATTGAGGGGAAATAGCTCGGGGACAAAACAGGGGTTAGGGAGCCCCGGGAGTTTATTGAGCCCGATTCACTAGGTGTACTGCTGAACAGACGCATTTTGGCTGGACAATGCTTGACAGTAAGAGAAGTAGCAGGAATGACTATCCTAGACGATTCCAAGTTAGAAACTTGGGACAGCTTAGGGGACTGATCTAACCTTATATCAGGAGGCGTAAAGTCTTCTAAAATATGTTCACCCGCAACTGAAACTGGGCAAAGCTCCCCTTCAGCTTCAACAATTCCTTTAGATAGAGAGTGAATGGTTAAATTAGCCAACAAAGAATCACCCTCCCCAATTTCAAAGGGCTGAGGATCTATAGCTCGTGGGTCCCTGGTTTTGGACAGTAAATTAGAGGTTACTTCAGGTAGTGGCTTTCCAATGGAATCACTGGCTCCTATGTGATCTATAAAATCTTGTTGTAGAGATCCCTGCATCGCTGCTGATTTAAGACTTATTCCTTTTTTTAAAAAAGAGATGGAATGGTATTAAAACTCTTCAGAATGTTTATTTGCAATGAATTATTACTTAAAGGATTAGCTCTGGTTTTTTTGCATGCCCTAAAGTACACCAATCTACCAGAGCGCAATTTGTTTGCGGTCATTACTTAGAACTTGCAAAATAGAAGACCTTTAGGCAAGCCGATCACTTAGAGAGGTATAAATCCAATGTTCCAGACCACAGATGCGCCGGTCATGCAACACCAAAGACCGAACGCAGGATTTCCACTCTCCACCTCGCAGGATAAAAAAAAAAAACAGAAAAAACACACGGAATCAACACAGAGCCAATACTGACAATATAAACAATCACTGTGGCAGACGGAGTAATGAGATCGTTAGATTGCTATGGATATCACTTTAAGACACGTTTCAATTGCGCTAGAGATATGGGCTATGCAGACAATAAGTTCAACACAATTTATAGAGTTTGTGGATGGACAGGAGTTGGTACTGCAATTGGTTGAGTTATGTGAATAGTAGTAAGGTGGGGGTAGGTAGAGGGTAGGGTAGGTGGAAAGTACTATGAAGGTTACTCTTCTCTCCCCTGTCTCTCCAGTCTCTCCACCGTCTTCATGGATGAAAAAGGGTGCGCTTTCCTTTACTCTGCTTTTCCTGGGCCACAGATTACGTTCCTCTGCCAGCTCCGTTACAAACTGCAAATCTGCCACGAAAAGCCTGGTACAATTCTGACCTGTATACTCTCTCTCACTTTGCCTCAAGGTCTCTAGTGCTGATGCGGCCCCCCAGGCAAGTCAAGGAGGGGGGCGGGGAGGAACAAAAAAACAGGACTGGAATTAGCAAACTCTCCGGTACGACTGGTTGCAGTCTGCTCCTCTCTCATCAGTCTCAGGATCCTTGGTGACTCCCTTCCAACAGTGGTCGACTTTTTTAATAGGGTGTGGGCTGAGCAGAGTTTTTGATGGGGCTGGGACCGTGGCTAAAATATAAATATGAGTAAGAAGGGGAGGCGGAGGGGCGAAGGGGTGACTTACGGGTGCAATTTGCGGTTGACTTATAGTAAATGGCCCGCTGGCTTTTACGCCCACGCTCACCTGCGGGCACATACAGGCACTCGTGGCGGCTCGCCGGGGGCAGCGGCAGCCTCGCACCGTACACCTGCTCCTCTCAGTCTCGGCTCCGAAGGTCCCTCTCGCCCAACCCCACTCAATGGCCGTACAAGCCGCCGCCACGGCTCCAGCGGTTCTCGCGGCTCCCGCTCCCTCTCCACTCTGTGCTCTGCTCTGCTCACTGTTCACACCACGTGACACGCCAGCAGCGTTTTCCTGGCGCTCGTTCACCGCTCGCCTGTGCGATGGAGTACCGCGTCTTCCATAGTGGTCTCCGAAAGCATGACCTGGAATAATCAGTTGAACAAGGCGTCCCTAAAATTCTCTCAGCTAGCAGGGGCATTGCGGCGCGAGATTTGCTTATCATATACGAAGCCCGTAGCCCCAGCTCTTAAACTCTATAGCTCAAAGGTTGTGAGTAGTGTACTCTATGGAGCAGAACTGTGGGGTCTGGTGGACGCAAGGAAATTAACAACAGTTGAAAACAAGTTTTTTAGAAGTCTTGTCGCCCTGCCCCATAGCACCCCCTTCTTCCTTTGAAATTGGACCTCGGAGTTAGGTCTATACATGACCCAAGCGTGTCTGCGCCCCTTGCTTTTTTAGTATAGGTTGGTCACCACCCCCGACCTGGCCACGTATGTTGCTGCTTTTAACGAAGTGCCCGCACTAGACAGGAATAAAAAAATTGGGTGGATAAAATATGTTAACACTGTTCGGGCAGCAATTGGCCTCCCTAATGAGCCTGCTAGCTCTCCTCCACGGTACTCAAAGGACCAGCTAAAGCGTCAATATTGGCTATGGGTAGAACAGACCACCTATTCGAGGATTCGTCATGGTTGCTTAAACGATATTTTTTTAGACATAAAATACTCGAAATACCTAGAGAAATATCTTGATATCATCAAAGTTCCTGGGGCAGGAAATTGTATACCCAGTTTTGGTTTGGCTGCTTACCTATCAATGCCTTTACAAACCTTTGGCTAAACAACATCAGCCAGCCCAAGGGATCCTGTCCCGACCCAAACGAAACTGTGGGCCATGTTTTCTTTGCATGTCCAGCCTACGACAGACCAAGAAGGAATTGGTTGGTCCCACTATGCAGACAGTTGGGAACCCATAGCCATCTTGACGCACTACGGATTTTAAGATCAGATACAAGGCCATCCTTTGCATGTGCCATTGCAACATTTCTTGGCCGGTTCTGGGCCATTAGGCGAAGGCTCCTGTCCACTTTTACTTGTGCTAGGGACCAGCTGTAGGAAAAATCTTACTACTCGTGGGTGCTTTGATCCCTAGGATCCTGTTTTTAACTTTCTTCTCAAAGTTTTCATCAAAATCTTTTTAAATTGTGAATATTGTTAGTCATTATCGCACTCTATTCCTGTTTTATCGTTTTTTACTTGATTTTTAATTGAGTACACACATGAAAATGCTGCATCTAAGCGATTTCCTCTGTGTTTACAACTCTTATGACATGATACTTGACCATTTGAACCTGGTGTACTAAATATCTACTTTTACTTGTGTTAACTGTATCATGGGACCCACTGCTAAGGAAGTATATGTTGCATCTTTTATGGTTTTACAACCGAAATAAAGATTATGATGATGACTCTGTGATAATACCTATTGCAATACAATATTATAATATAAACTTATAACTGAAGGATTTACCTTAATTGGGAAAACCGGGGGTTTTATTTTATGTATACCGAGCGAAATAATATTCCAATTCATTCGAAAAATGGTACAAGGGAGCCTGAAAGACTCTGTAGTGGAGGCAGAGAATCATACATGTTAGAGGAGATCGTGGTGATGTGTCTGATTTTACTATACACATGGTTAAGATGTGATGTTACAGAGATATCTTAAATTTCTTACCCTTCAACTAGCGGAGGTGGTTAAACTGAGCGATATACTTGAATTCTAATCTGGAATGCTCTCTGTGGACATGTTGTAGATCTGAAACGATAATATAAGGGACTGTATGGAAAAGCCGGAAGACAGAAAGATGGAAAGCTAATGACTTCTATACTCTATTTTAGCGTAATAAGATGCGTGCCTGAGTATTAATTCTCCACTAATGCCCCTGTTCTAAAAAATGAAAGGTCTCCCTTAGTCATGTATTTTAAAAGTGACCCGAGTTTAAAAGGGGCTATATATAATCACATAATACAAACACCATTTGCTTGCGTCAGTAGTAACGCCTGGGTCTATAATCATAAAAAGGAATGTTTTAAATTGAAAAAATACAGGCAAACAGTGACCTTAAAATCTAGCTGTTTCTAATGGGCTAGCCCTATGACTATTGCATAAATAGGTATGCGCTCCACAGTCCACCTACAGAGCATAACTCACCTGTTCCCAGATGCGGAACACGTATCGCTCGGCAACTGGCTTTTCTGTGTGAAGCGCCTCTGAAAACCGGATATAAATCCTCAATCGAAACCAGAAGTAAAAATGTGTGTGGTGAGCTACATAAAACCAATGGAACAGAACACTTAACTTCATAGACAGCTAAGCCTGGCGCCCATGTTGAAGATACTCACATTATCGTGATGTGAATGTAAAAGCGACAGATTTAAACTATAAGGACTAAATTGAGTGCATATCCAAAGATAAAGGCACATCGAGGTTAATATGATAGAGACATGTTAATTTATTTTAGACACAAATTTGTAAAGACAACATGCATGCGAGACCGGATATACATCCTCAATCGA
This sequence comes from Lissotriton helveticus, assembly GCF_964261635.1. Classification (NCBI taxonomy): domain Eukaryota; kingdom Metazoa; phylum Chordata; class Amphibia; order Caudata; family Salamandridae; genus Lissotriton; species Lissotriton helveticus. Next base: position 398,302,045 of record NC_136070.1, on the reverse strand, counting down.
AACCGGAAGTTGAAATACGTGTGGTGAGCTACAAAACGTATAGCTACATGGTGGCCATGTTGGAAAAATACTCATATTATCGTAAAGTGAATGTAAAAAGGACAATGAATTCAACTGTGATGACTGAGTTGAGTGCATATCCAGAGGAAAGGGCACATCGAGGATTATGTAATAAAAACATGTTAATTTATTTCAGACACCAAATTGTTAGGACAAAAAGTATGGGAGATAATAAATCCATTCTTGAATTTTGAGATATTTACAGCTCAGTACTCGTGTCCAAAACAGTGACGTCCCAAGAGATGATATGACTAGAGGCATTAATCATTGAATTTGATTGCTTGGTGCCACGGGATCTCCAGATTGAGTCCCCCGGTTGCCGTGCCAAGCAAGAAAATCCAATAGACCTCCTTTCGTTTCCTGATGGCTTCAATATTGGTCCCTGGTCCGTATTGTATTTTTTCCAATATGAACCATCGTATATCTTCTGGAGTATGATGGTTATCAATGTAATGTTGAACAATGGGTGCAGTTGTTTTTTTAGTTGTGACCGCAGATCTGTACTCTGTCTGACGTGTATTTAAAGATCTAGACGTTTCCCCAACATAGCCTAAATTGCAAGGACACAGGAATAGGTAAATGATGTCCTTTCTTTTGCAGTTATATAACCCTTTTGATTTGATAACCTGATTGTTAAATTCTAATTTAGGGGTTTCTATTGTTTGTGGACATGCTTTGCATGTAATACAGTGGAAATTTATAACTGGATTGAGTCCATCAATTGATCTTTGTGAAACAGAAATAATATTTTTCATCCTTGAATGAACCATATGATCTTTCAAATTGCTGCTTCTCTGTAAAGCAAATATGGGTTTTGGCAATTGTTCGGGGATTGGCCGATTGATGTTAAGGATGTGCCAACTAGAACAGACCGTGTGTTGAATTCTTTCATTTGCCATAGAGTATCGTGTTACTGTTTGTCAGTAAATGCGGTCTATCGTAATATCATACTGTTTTCATTGAGACTCTAACTCATGTGTTGGGGTAGCCTCATGTGAGAAACTTCTCTTTTATACTGACGGCTTTGATGCTCGTGCAGGTACGTCGAAGACGAAGAAATTGCTCAAAAAGTATGCTGCTTTTGTGCAGGAGGATGAAAGCTGGTATAATGGAGCAAGGTATTACATGCTGTAGCTTTTGTGTAAAGGTCTACACCTAGTCTTCTATCTACGTCTTTGACGACAATGTCCAGGTATTCCACCTGGGTTTTGCTTCACATAGGTTTAACCGTTCTAAAAATGCAGCCAAGGTGTCAGAGGTATCTATCCAAATGAAAAAGATATCATCTATATAACGCAACCATTTGGTCACAGATTCAAAGAATGGCGCTATCTCGTTGTGGATGAATCTTTTTTCAAACTTGGCCATATATATATTTGCCACTATTGGGGCACAGGAAGACCCCATACTGACTCCTTTGGTCTGTTTATAAAGGTTGCCATTACATTCAAAAACATTATCCTCTAGAACTAATTGAAGACACTCTAGGATAAAAATCTTAGAGCATGTGATGTTATTATCCATTATGAACCAATTGACAGCCTCCAGGGCTCCTTCAATAGGGATGTTGATGTACAGCGCTTCTATGTCCAAGGTGACCAATATAGGAGCATTGGTATAAAAGATGGTATTTTCTATAAGATTAATGATCTTGGACATAGGAGGGTATTTGGGGTACATGAGGGCAAAGAATAGCATCAATGTGTTTAGATAATAGTTCTGTAACAGAACCGATGGTTGTAACTATCGATATGTAAGGTGGACTCGTTTTGTGTTTTTTGTATCTTTGGAATGCCATAGATACTAGCCATTTTCGGGTTCTGGCCAAATTTGTCAATCTTTTGATCTTTTTAATTGTGTTATTGGTGTGATCACAATATATGGGTTGGTAGAAATTAGTATCGCCCAACATGATTTCCATATTATTGATATATGTGGTAGTGTCTAAAACAATTATGCCACCTCCCTTGTCACAATTTTTAATTCTGATGGAAGGGGTCTGTTTTAGGTCAATCTTGGCTTGGTATTCTTCCACACTTAGGTTATAGGGTGTTTGGGTATATGTTTTGTTATTGTAACAATTTTCTCATATACTACCTTTTGAAACAGTGCTATTTCTGGTGGGAGTTGATCTAACTGAGGAGTAAATGAAGATGCAGGCGCTACCCTGAGGTATTGGTTTGGGTAGCTCTGTTATCCTCCTGGCTCATTTTGGCCAGTAGGAGAATACATTTTTACAACAGAGTGATATGCGATAGGATATTTGTGCAATATGATCTACTCTGTCCAACATTTCAGATTCACTTCAAGGCCTCCCTCAGATGGCTGACAAACACCCAGAATGACCATACTCTCACAAAGATTTTCACCTCCACAATTGTGTAATCATTGAAGATATCCCCTGTACATAATGTAAATATTATTTTTTCTTCACCATTGTTTGGTAATAGAAATATGCGCACTCTTCACAGCCTCTAACTTGAGTTGACTAGGATGTCTTTAGGTATGTGTTCTATGGTATCTTTCAATATCACTTTGCACCCTTACTAAATTTGGAACAGTAAGAAAAGAATTGGTTCAAGCCATCATACTGAAAGCATATGTCAAGTACCCACACATTTACATATACCCACATTGAATGCAAGAAACATTATACAGAATTAAGAAAACAGTGTTTTTTTAAACATAACATGTTGTAACCTTTTTAATATATCTGAAAAATAACTGCTATATCAAAAAAGTCTCAACAAAGCAAGTCAAAATGAGAAAACAAAAAAAAATAAAGTCTTCAGGCAGAATGGGAAAAGGAATTTGAGGGTAGTTGGGCAATGGAAAAAAAGAGTCTGGAAGCGTCAAGGTAACCATCCCACCATCAACAAAAATAATAATGTCAGCCCCCCAAGCACCTTGTAGTTTTGTAACCAGGGTCCTGGCTTGTCCCCTAGCCATCCTTGCTCTTAGTGTTGATTATTATATTAAAATTGTCCTCCAACATTGACAAAATTTGACTGCCCATTGCAGGACCAGACACCCCACGGTAAGAGACAACATGAGAGGTAGCAGGGGAAACAGTGAAGTCAGAGAACGTTGAAGATAGGACAAAGGTAGGTTGGGTGGGTCTGGAAGCCAACATCAAGGTGGTGATGGCAGCAGTTAAAGTTTCAAGCTGGCCAGACAGGGTCTGTCGGAGCATTCAGACCTCTCCCATTGACTCACAGGTGTCCTGAGAGATCACTGCCTTAACCTTCTCTAAGGCAGCCATCGCCACCTTGAATGCATCCAGAGGAACAGACACAGATGGGTGGGATTGAGGCTCACAAGAGGGTTGTTATGTGTTTGGAACTGTGAAGTGTCTCCCTAGACTTGTGGTCTTCTAAGAATGCACTAGGATGAGAAGTAGTTGCAGGAGGCCCGATGGAATGGGGCCTGAGGAGTTAAGAAGGGGCTGGGGAAGGCACAGATGGTGTTCAGGGTTGCTATTGATATCACTTCTAGGCCAGGAGAAGGCCATACATTTTCTCCCTGGGTTGGTGGTGTCCATTTCCAATTCTCTCCCTGGAGCCAGTTCAGCCTCTTCCTAGAATCGGTGAACAGCAATGACAACGTGGGGATTACCCCGCACTGCCATTACAACGCAGGAATTACAACGAAAGTCGTTACAACGACTTTCGCTGGAGGGCGCTCTTGGATAGGGAATAGTTTCATTTTCTATCCAACTCCTTCCCTACTGTCAATGTGGGCTGGAGTTGGAATAGAAAATTAAACTATTCCACTATCCAGCGCCCTCCAGCGAAAGTCGTTGTAACGACTTTCGTTATAATTCCTGCGTTGTAATGGCACGTGTGGTAATACCACGCGTTGTCATGTCATACAACCCCCAGAATCTTTTAGCTGACGATCGAGTAATTCTCCAGGCATAAGCTCTACCACTGATGGTGGTTGGTTCCTCCTCCTCCTCACTTTTGGTCTCAAGCCAACGTGCTGCCCCTAGTCCTACTGTGGTGTTGCTTTCCCAGGCGTGTCAACTGAAGGGTGAATATTAAATTAAATCATATAATATCTGGCTAACAAATTACCCAAAATACCAATTGCTGACATTGTAGCACCTTGACCGAACTACTGATATCCTGTGCTATAAAATGTGCTGTAAAATATAACTGTGAATTAGATGTAACGTAATTAGCTAACTCACAAAAATGATCCGTTATCACACATTGTAAGCATGTAGAAGTTAATCCCAAAAATTGGCATGTTTTGCAAAAATAACAAATTATCCAAGGGAACTTCAGAATTTTACCTGGGTACAGCAACTGTTTTCCTTACAATAAATTACATGACATTCTTCAGAAAATGTGTACATTTACTAAACTATTGATATCTATGTATCATATAAAGTAAGGTAAAGTTACACCATGTCAGCCTTGACTTTATTACAAACAACAAATATTTGTAAAGAGAAACAAAGCAAACAAAAAGCATGTTTGCTAGAACAGAGTAACATTGCAAGCTGTAATATTATCAATAAACATTTTTAAAGACAAGAACTCCGAATAGCATCAAAGTGTCAATAGTTGTGCCCCTTCCAGTATTTGTTATTTAAGAAATGCACTTGTAAAGCAATTGCATCACTTTGCTCCGCCTACTCTGGGACCTACTCGACTCAACCACCCCAGACGCCGCCTTCCTGACGGAGACCTGACTGAACCCCTCCTCTGCACCTGACCTCGCAATAGCCATCCCGGAATGCTACAAGATCACCCACAGGGACCGCACCAACGGAGTAGGAGGAGGAATCGCCATCATCCACAGGAACACTCTCAGAATCTCAACCAGCACCGACGACCCCCTCAGCACCGCCGAACACCTGCACTTTCAGATCCACACCGACCCCAACACCACCCTCCGAGGAACCCTTGTCTACAGACCCCCGGACCCCGTCCACAGTTCATCGACTCCATCACCAACTTCGTTAGCACAAACGCCCTCGCCTCCATGGACTACATCCTGATGGGGGACCTGAACTTCCACCTCGAGAACAACAACGACACCAACTCTACCACACTGATCTACAACCTAGCCAACCTCGGACTCAGACAACTCGTCACAACACCCACCCACTACGCCGGCCACAAGCTTAACCCCATCTTCTCCGCAAGCCCCCACGTCTCCTTCAACCACACCATCGAACTCCACTGGACTGACCATTGCTGCATCCACTTCACCTTCCAGAATCCCACCACCCACCACCGCACCCAACAGATGCCTTGCCGCTGCTGGAGCAAAGTCACCGAAGACCAGCTAACCACCACCCTCGCCCAGAGCCCACCCGCCGACCCCGACACTGCCGGACGCAACCTCAGACAGTGGATTACCCCGTTCAAGAAACCCTCCAACAGCCACAGCAGCAAGAAAGCCATCTGGTTCACTGAAGACTTCCAGGCCTCCAAGGAAACCTGCTGAAAGCTAGAGAAGAACTGGCTCTGTGAACGAACACCTAACAGCTACGCAGCCCACAAGAACGCCACCCACAGATACCATCACCTCATCAGATCCACCAAAAGGGCCTCCTTCAAAGACCGCCTAGTAAGCAATGCACACAACAGCAAAGAGCTCTTCAACATCGTAAAGTAACTCTCCAACCCCAGCTCCAACACCAACGACATCCCACCTTCGGAAGGGATTGTGCGACTCGCTGGCCACCTTCTTACATCGCAAGATCGCAGACATCCACGACAGCTTCAACGCCACGACCGCCCCAACAACCACTGAGACCGCCACCCCCACGACTTCCATCTGCACCAACCGCCTGCTCTCCTGGACCAACATAAACGACGACAACACCATCAAGATCATGAACACCATCCTCTCCGGATCTCCGTCAGACCCATGCCCACACCACATCTTCAACAAAGCCAGCACCGCCATCGCACCCCATCTCCGGAAAGCCATCAACATTTCGATCGAGACAGCAACCTTCCCGGAGAGCTGGAAGCACGCCGAGATCAACGCCTTACTCAAGAAACCCAAGGCGGACCCCAAGGACCTCAAGAACTTCCAGCCTATCTCCCTGCTCCCGTTCCCGGCGAAGGTCATCGAGAAGACTGTCAACAAACAACTGACCCAATACCTCGAGGAGAACAGAATCCTGGACCCATCCTAGTCTGGGTTACGCAGCAACCACAGCACCGAAACTGCCCTCATCGATGCCACCTATGACATCAGGACCCTGCTAGACAACGGAGAAACCACGGCCCTCATCCTCCTGGACCTGTCAGCCGCCTTCGACACGGTCTGCTACCGCACACTACGCACAGGCCTCCACGACACAGGGATCCAAGAGAAGGCCCTGGACTGGACCACCTCCTTCCTCTCTGGCAGAACACAGAGCGTCTGCCTCCCCCTTCCGCTCCGAAGCCACCGAGATCATCTGCAGCGTACCCTAGGGCTCATCCCTCAGACCAACGCTATTTAACATCTACATGGAACCGTTCGCCCACGTCGCCCGACTGCACGACCTCAACATCATCTAGTATGCCGATGACACCCAGTTGATCCTCTCCCTCACCAAGGACCCCCACACCACCAAAACTAACCTCCACGAAGGAATGAAGGCCGTCGCCGAATGGATGAGGAACAGCCAACTGAAGCTGAATTCTGACAAGATGGAGGTCCTCATCCTCGGATCCACCCCTTCGGCCTGGGACGACTCCTGGTGGCCGACTGCACAGGGAACAGCTCCAACATCCACCGACCGCGCACGCAACCTGGGGGTCATCCTCGACTCCACCCTTTCCATGACTAAGCAGGTCAACGCCGTCTCTTCCTCCTTCTTCAACACCCTCCGTATGCTACAAGTGGATCCCCATCGAAACGAGAAGAACGGTCACCCAGGCCCTCGTCGGCAGCAGGTTGGACTACGGAAACGCCCTCTACGCAGAAGCCTCGGCCAAACTCCTGTAACGGCTTCAACGCATCCAGAACACCTCTGCACGCCTGATCCTCGACATCCCTCACTGCAGCCACATCACAGCCCACCTGAGAGACCTGCCCTGGCTCCCCGTCAACAAGAGGATAACCTTCAAGCTCTTCACCCACACACACAAGGCACTACACAACACTGGACCAGCGAACCTCAACAGACAACTCAGCTTCTACACCCCCACCCGCCAGCTCCGCTCCGCCGACCTCTCCCTCGCCACAGTCCCCCGCATCTGAAGAGCGACCTCCGGTGGCAGATCGTTCTTCTACCTCGCCGCCAAAACCTGGATCACCCTCCCAATCCACCTACGGCAGACCCAAGACCTGATGACCTTCAGAAGACTCCTCAAGACCTGGCTTTTCGAGCAGTAGCAGCATTCCCCACCCCCTAGCGCCTTGAGACCCTCACGGGTAAGTAGTGCACATTACAAATGCTTTGATTGATTGATTGATTGATTGTAAAGAGAAACAAAGAAAACAAAAAGCATGCTTGCTAGAACAGAGTAACATTGCAAGCTGTAATACCAACAATAAACATTTTTTAAGACAAGAACTCCAAATAGCATCAAAGTGTCACTAGTTATGCCACTTGCAGTATTTGTTATTTAAGAAATGCACTTGTAAAGCAATTGCATCACTTTGTGTAATGAGAGCTAAACGTCCCGGAATTCCTTGTAAAATAGGTTGAGCAGAATGAAAAACTGATGAATGGAAGTTTTGGAGCTATGACTCAGGTTATGTTAAACGTAGCAAACAACACATGACAGGACATCTCTCTCAAAACTCATGTCAAACTATATGACAAATAATAAGGTATAAGTACTTACTGTCTCTCTGCTACTCATACTCTTCTAGCTGAGCATGAAGGAAAGACCAGGCAGCTTGTAAGATCCTCCGGTACAGTGGGGTCATGCTGGGGTGATGTGTATGTGACTGGGAGGACAGACCCATAATGTCTTGGGCCTTTATCCTGGCCTAAGGACGCAGGTCCTCCAAGTGGTTGCTGCACATTTTGTCCTGTCACTTGTAAACTCCCACTGCACTATACCGTGTGGCAATGTCCCTCCATATTTGGGCATGTGCTACATTACTCAGCTGAATATCTTGTCTCCCATAAGGCTGCGGTACTTTGCAAACACCCCCTAACTTTTGGTGTTCAATTCTGTATTTGTGAAGAGGGGTGCCGTGCTGTATTTGTGAATCAGAATGGAGGCAAATGCTTCTCTCAGTTGAGGATGGCTCAGAATGAATTCAAAATGGCAGACTCTTCCTGTAGCCATTTCCTATGTATTTGCAGTAGGCAGAGTTCTCCGCCACTAGTCTCCACTCTGTGTGCATAGCACTATATATGCACAAGTGGCGGAGTCCCCGTACACAGAGTGGAATCTCCGCCCATGGGACAGAGCTCTACATGCAGAAAGGAGATATTGTACATGTATATACACAGTAAGACGTGATTAAGTGTAAAAAAAAAGAAATACCAATCATAATACATGTGTTGACCTCAAGTAGGATGAAATGTAAGAAAGAATACTCTAAAACTGTAAAATCTTGTTTGTCATAAAACAATGTTTTTGTGTTTAAAAAATTGGTATGGAACTCAATTTATGCCCATATTTAGCAGGTCTTTGTGTTGTCCTTCTATCACACAAAGGGCAGTTTGCACCACTTTGTGTGCCTTTTTTAAAACAAATCAACTCAACACAGCCATAGCACTTCCTTGCATTCCCTTGCATCGTCGAGTCCTTCCTAGGGTGGAGCAAGGGCGTCCTATGCAACCACCCTTGGTACGCAAATCTGGAATTTGCCCAAAATGGAAACCATTCCGAACCTAGGCATAAGGAAGAGACATTTCTTTATTTCTCCTTGTTACTTATTATTTCTATGCGTGAAGCATTCAGCATCACAAATGCTCCCTCTAAGAATTTTCTGAAAGTCCACATAGGAAGTCACTAAGGCAGTGAACTGAGGTGCGATGACATCATTGTCCACTGCCAGAAGAAAGAGGCTTCTTTGTTTTGAGGGTCTTACAGAGCATTCGGAGGTGAGAGCCAACTAGAATAAGGTGAACAAATGCCTAAGATCCGTTAAACGGTACATTGTCCTCCAAGCTAATGGTGAGAGCCACACGGGGTCTGCTATACATAACAAATTTCTACTATATACTAAAGGAATAAGATGAGCCATCTCACAGCATAACATTTCAGGCAAATTCAAAAGGAATAAATATTTTGTGGATAGGGACGGGTCTGGGGTTCAGACGTACCTTCATGAGTATCACAAGGTCTATGTGTTTTTTTACTTCTATTTTTTTCTGTTTTAATGAGGGATCATTGATTCCGAGAAGCAATGTGCTAATAATTCAAGAATTTTGCTATACCAAAGCCTTCATTGAAGGAAAGGAAACAACTTGACTTGCCTATCATCCCTGAGGAAGATCTGGTAGCTATCTCACCCTTGTCTATCAATAAACTCCAAGTCATGATGGCTTTTGACTGCATGTAATAAGTACTTAAGTGTGTTTTAGCCAGCTTATTGGAACACTTTTTAACCTTTTCAAACCACTAGCCTTGTTTGTGTTATGACAGAATCAACGCTTGTGCTGATATATCAACCTGGAAAAGGGAGGACTTCTTGTGCATCATATAGGGCAATAGCTCTTTTAAACACTCTTTTTAACACCAGATCTTCACAAACGGATTGGCTACTCATTTTGAACCGCACTTACTGCCATAATTTGCCCAGACAATTGCTGATTTATTTAGTCCATATATCCGCTAGACAACATCAGGAAAGCAGTGTACATGCCTGATATAGCACAAAAGGGGTACTTACCCTTTTAATTGTCAGTCTTACATGAGGCAAATTATGTCCCGTAATGTGTACTCTATGTTCTTGGCCAAAGTTCTTGTGACTTTTGGCCTGGGGCCCCAAACAATGTGTGTTATGTTGGTCAATTTTCAAACTACATTGACTAAGGGTGTGGTCAAAAATAGCCTTGTTGATACAATCCCACTAACACACAGCACTCAACAGGAATCTCCACTTATTCTCTGATCTGTGCTTCAGTTATTCAACATCTGTCTCTATTTGTCAACAGTGCTCGATCACTCCCTTTGAGGTGAGTGAAGAAAATGTTGTGTTTTGTGAGACATACTGTGAATTCCTTAACCCATTTGGTGAGGAAGCTGGATGATTTTTATATTGTATTGGATTTTAAAACTAATTATGAGAAATGGTAGGGTCTGAATGTGAGGGAGACAGAGCATCTCTGTTCATCTCTGAAGTCTTCTTTCAATTTCTTCTGAGAGGTCCGGAAACTGTCACATAGTGGTTAATACTTGATGGTCCTGTATCCACAATACATGGGGCCCCCACCGTTCACACCTCTCCAATACGGCCCACCACAACCGGGCTTTGGATATCAACAATGGAATCCAGAAAGTGACGGTGGTTTCTACGGCCCTCAGCCTTTTTTAGGGACCCGCCCCGGACCACGGGGACGGAACAGAAAGGGCAACAACGTAACATGGCAGACCCCAGCCCAGGGCGATCCCAGGATGGCCACACGGAGCATGACAGGGGCCCTAACCAACCAACCTACGACATCAACCAACAGGAGAGGGACCTAGTGGTAAACCTGACCCTTGACCCGTTCACTGACATACAGAAGGAGGTACTGAACAAAGGCTTGAATGTTGTCCCAACTAACAGACCAGACATATTCAAACTCATTACCGAAGTGCACAAATTCATCAGGAAAGTGAAACTACAAGTCTTTTTCCAAGACAAACAGACTCCGGAAATAACAACGGACACTGGCCTGCGACCAAGATCAACATTCACTCCTCCTGACTCAATGCTACCTATCGAAGTACTAACTTTTGAAAAGGCGATCATGAGCGAATTAAGAAAAATAGCACCCTCAAATCCTAGTACATTCCACAATACAAGTACAATGGAGCAAATAGCAATTAAGGAGTTGGCAAACAATCAGGATATCATAATAAAACCAGCCGACAAAGGGGATGCGATAGTGCTACAGACTGCCACTGCCTATGATACAGAATGTATGAGACTCCTAGCTGACAGAAGGAATTATACTATTTTGCCCACTGACCCCACAGAATCCATCCGCATCAAAATAGGCGGAATGATTGAGGAAGGTCTAGCACATGATTGGCTCAGCAAAAAAGAAGCGGAGTTCCTGGGACAAAAAACACCACGAATTCCCTATTTCTATTATATCCCCAAGATACACAAAAACATAGAACAACCACCAGGACAACCTATCGTCTCTGGGATTGGCTCAATCCTAGAGCCCCTCTCGAAGTTTGCAGATGCCTTCCTACGTCCCCTGGTGCAGGCAACTAGCACCTACCTAAAAGACACCAAAGCGGTCCTCCAATTGTTGAGAGACCTACCATTTGACCCCACAACTCAGCTACTGCTCAGTCTAGATGTGGAGAGTCTTTATACGAGTCTGCCACATGATGAGACACTTGCCATCATTGAAGAGATACTATTTACCACGCCATGGCAATACCAAAAGCCTAGAGGTTTGGTTCTTGAGTGCATTTCAATAGCACTTCAGCAGAACTTCTTCAAATACAATTCCACCATATACCTACAGAGCCATGGGACCAGCATGGGCAGTACTTTTGCCCCGAGCTTAGCTGGTCTCTACGTTCACCACTTGGAGTCGAACAAAATTCTAAATGAACACGATCGCTTCAGACAAAACATCAGTATCTGAGGCGATACACAGACGACATCCTAGTCGTCTGGCAAGGAGACCTACAGTCAGTGACAGATTTTGTGGACTGGATGAATACTCAGAATCCTTTTCTAAAATTCACAAGTTCAGTGTCAAACAAATCATTGATATTCCTTGACCTTAATATTCACGATGAGGGAGGTCTGTTAAAAACAACCACCCATTTTAAACCAACAGCCAGGAACTGTTTGCTCAGATTTGACAGCTTCCACCCGAGACATCTAAGGGAGAACCTACCGTATGGTCAATTTTTGCGTCTCCGACGCAACTGCAGTGAAGTGACCGACTATAAGATACAAGCACAGGACCTAAAGAACAAACTCAAGCTGAGATGTTACCCAGAACGGATTATAAACTCAGCCATGAAGAGAGCAAAAAATAACAACAGGGAAGCCCTACTGGAGGATAGAACCCCACAACCCTGAAAAAAGACGACCCATATGTGTCACCACATACAACACCATCTCTAATGAAGTGCCAAAATAGTGAACAAAAATTGGGGTATCCTCACATGTGGTAACCTGGATTTGGAGAAACCGATGTTTGCTAACAGAAGGGGCAAGAACCTAAAAGACATACTAGTCCACACACGCCCCCATGAAACTCAGGAAGTAGTGTGGCTCACTGGTTAGAGGCGGCAGACCCGAGAGCAGAGGACGGCCCGGGACCAGGGTTCGATTCCCGGCGCGGCAGGTTTCTGGACCAGGGTCAGCGGACTCGATAATTCTCTCGCCTCGGTGCCCACTCTGATCAGCGTTCACACTCGGCAACTCTGGGCATTAGCTTGCCTCATCTTCACTAACGGCCCCACCAGACCGCCGGGGATGCCTGGTCTCACCCTGGAGATACCCATTAAGGGACCATCTCTCAGGGAAGCCAGGAAGGGTTTCGCAGCGGTCGAAGCGCCTTGGGACCCTACGGGTAAGTAGTGCGCTATATAAATGCCTATACATTTACATTTACATTTACCAGACCTTATAGTAGTGTACAAGGCCACTTCCCATGTGGTAATTGCAGCAGTTGCCACTTGACAAATAAAAGCAAAAAACTGACATTCAGCTATGGAACGAGCTGGGAACAGAGAAGAATGACTAACTGCAATTCCAAGAATGTCATATACCTCATCACCTGCCCCTGTGGCTTGGAGTACGTGGGCATGACCACTAGGGCTATCAAAACAAGCATGAACGGGCACAAGAGCAATGTACGCTGCAAAAAAACAACAACTAAAATGGATACCCACTACCTGAATGCTCAACACTGTGTCAATGACCTACTTTGGACCGTGATAGAACAGTTGAAACATGAAGGGGATTTGTTCCAAAAAGAACAACGTTGGGTGTTTCGCCTGGGAACAAATCTACATGGCCTAAACGATGATATACCGTGGGGCCAACTGTCCAACTAAACAGTATGGTCGAATGAGGGCCGTTAGTACATTGACACACCTGAAACATGATAAACAATATGTACAGAGAACACCAAGGAGATACTGAACCCTCTCAGAGTAACAATCGCTAACATACAAAATGATACACTTCATGGATATGTGTTCACCATCCTGTCACTGTTTTAAAAAAAAAAAAAAAACATAAAAGTGACCTCTCTCGTGAAATTAGATTTAATAACAGCACTTTAGCGGGCACCATGTGCCAATGTGACAAACTTCCCCTTTTCATTGGAGAAGAGATGATGTTTTTTTCAGTCTATAGCGCCCGTGATCCACGCATGCGCACAGAGGTATTTGACCACCAAATAAAGTACAAGCCCCAAGAAATATACAAGCAAGCAGTAGGAGTTCACTATTAAATTACCCACCACAGTGGGCATGTTTTCACTGATTATTAGAGGGTTATGATAATAACTGACAGCGATTACAGTATTAACATCCAGATCGCTGAGAAAAGAGTAGTGTTTCAGCGTTACGCCCATTGTGCGCATGTGCGAAGGAAGCTACCATTGTGCTCAGAGACAGCGCATGCTCAGTAAGTGCCCCCCTCTCCCCAAACACAGGATCGCTTGAGAACTAACACAGTGTAGGCACTACAAGCGGTGGAAAACCCATACAAGGGCATGTAATTATTTCTGCTTCTAGCTACCTATTTAGTAATTAACTCACACTTAACCTAGCGTAGTGAGTATAAATACGAGGCACTCGGGACTCTTTTCCCATACCAGTGGAGCCACGTCTGGGATGACATGGACTAGAACTCCCATTGAGTTTGTGAGTATTTCCACAGAGTGCTTTTACCTCAAACATTAAGTAAGTAAAACAGGATTTCTCTACAGCAATAGCTAAAGCATATGTCTCTTTAGATTGCAGATTGGCAAAATCCCCCACCTCAGACGTAAAGGAGGCTCATGATGCTAAAATCATAACAAAGACAAGTATGCCTACATTTATACCTATAATATGTCTTCTATCTTTCTTCCCATGTTCCCCCACGAAGATTCACTAGAGTGTGTGTTTTTTGTTATATGTCTGTGTGTCTAGTATGTTCTTTTTTACAGGGGTAATTCTTCACTGTGAGTTTAACCCCACAAACATTTGTTCTAGGTGATTGCACCAGCTAACATTATTTTTCCTGAGGCCATCATTTGATTTTTCCTCATTTCTTCTCAGGTAGTGCGATTCACCAAAACTTGAGCTATACCGCTGTAGGTAAATTGTAGCCTATAGAACACACACACATATTTATTTTTGTGTTTCTTGATTTTTTTGTAAATACAATGCTATTTGCATAGAGATACGTGAGTAAGGTGGGGAAGTTGTGCACCCTGTCCTGAAGAAGGAGCTCTGCCTCCGAAACATGTCGACTCACACATGAGGTGATGTACATAATCACGACATCAACACCTCGCACTTCACTTCTTTTACTAGCACCAGCCCAGGGACCAAATAAAAAGTTTTTTCAGTGTCCCACGAGCCAGGTACTTTTTAATTTTTTCACATAACCCACCATTCACTCACTTAAAGAAAAACCTCACATGCACCATACATAGTCTACGTAAAGTGCTGCCGCGTAGTCGTAGGTCGCAGCACGCCGCATCCCGTAGAGGGGTGCGAAGACCCTGATGATGAAGCATGACACCTAGGGTCCTTTTGGTGTGTGAGGGGTATTTTAAATAACACGTAGTGCTCCCTGCCATCGTGAGGAACACTTTCACTTGCGCAACCAGGTGGATTCTTGTTGTTTTGATAAATTAGCCTTGGGAGTACAAATCCAACCATTATACTCTCTCTCCCTTCCTCTGTTTGTCCTGTATCCTTCCCTTCATTGACACAAAAATGCAATTATCCACAACTTTTTGTTGTTTTACCTGAGTTAGGTATTGTAGTTTGCCAAGATCTTCATAGTCAATGTCTCTCTTCCACCCAATAACTTCATCAACTTCTGCTCGGACCCTAAGGATAAAATAAAATGTAAGTGACACTGCTTAGAGATAGCACTCTTCTGTACGTGACACAGTGTAACTATGCATTACAGTGTGATGGGTAGGGCAGTTTTTTAAGGGTGCACATACACCTCCTTCCTTGGAATAATGAAAACTTCCAAGAACAACATTCAAAGAGGATAAATAGGAACCTGAGATTAAATAATGTCTGAGCCTATCGTAACCTTATTTGTTTCTCAGTGAAACACTGATTCTGGCATGGATGTACTATCTAAGGATTCATTTAGTTATATATTTTTAAATGTTTAATTAGGGCTCTTTTTGGCTTTTGTTGAGTGAATACATTTGTGAAGTGTTGCATGTAAATATATAGACACCGCTTAAAGAAGTAATGGCTATTCCTTGAAACTGAATTGCTGATTTTTAAAAGATGCTTGATGACATTCACAAAATTCATTAAGAGGGAACTTCTTCACTTATCGGGTAAGACACAATCTGTGACACCACTAGAAGTGACATCACTCAGAATCACGACAGAAAGTAACAACCCAGGCAGTTATAGGGATTCTGTGGACAAATGCACTCTGTGCTTCCATGGACTGGCCTGACAGCAGTGGAGTTGCCATGTAGGTCTGGGTGCAGCAGCACAGCCTAAATCTTGTTACCTTCTAACTGGGTAATTTCATCTCAACCCCTTTCTAGCTCCTTTCTTTTGGCCTTTATTAGCCTTTGTTGTCCCCAGTGCAATTTATTTAGTGGTTAATGGTCCTGAGGCCTGCTTGTAGGATGTTTTTGAAATTCTGATGGCCAACCCATTCAACAAATGCCATGCTCTGTCCCCGCTTGCTTATTCTACCATGAATTATACCATGTTTGATGGGATTGGATGACCAATAATCTTCCAGCCGTTTACAGTTGGATGAAAGTCTGATTACCACCTTACACATATTTATGATCAGTGAAGTCTTTGCATCTATGATAGAACTCTGGAAGGGACATTCTGACTTGTTCTACACCTGATGAAGTTTATTGTGCCCTACATCATGTTGTATCAGTTAAAGCATCATATTATTGGTTATTTATTAACTAATGCACTGTCTACTTCCATGCCCTGAGAGGGCTTAACTAGGTGTGGGCTGTAAACTCCACTCCACCGGCAGAGTTCGCAGAGGTTTGTCCACTCAGTTTGGCAAATCTTGTTAAGTTGTTGAGGGTGAGCTAGAAAAAAAGAGCACTAGACCCCCTCAGTGAGATTTCTCAATGCGGGCAGCCGTGGGTGGTCACCACAGCTTGCATAGGAGAAAGTTGTTACTCCTGTTGAGAAAGCTGCCACTCGAGTAGAAAAACTACTTGAATGGCAGAACGAAGCAGCAGGACAAACTCCATGTGCTAAAAATCAGGGTGAGAGGTAAATGGACCAAAATTGTGCCACTTGCGGAACTCTGCGGAGTCTCACTGAGTTTTTAGGAAACTGCTAAATTCCAAAGAAGAAAACGTCACAAGTTCCTCCCACCCCTAGACTTAACACTTCTCTGTGTTTTGAACAAGTGCCTTCCTTGGTATGAGAGGCAACTTAAAATGCTTTGGAATAAGCAGAATAACATTGCATTTTAGCGAACCTTACATGGAGCAAATTACCCCACTACTTTCAGAATATAACACTGACCACGTGTTATGGTGGCTATTTTTAAAGCCCAATGGAGATTTCTGTGTCTTTTGATGAGCCAGTGCCACAATGGCTCCTCTGAAGGTAATGTAAGTTTGTTGAGCAGCCTTCAATTTTTCATGTAGCCACCCAGAAAACCTTTTTGTTTTTAAGAAGTAAACTCCCAAAGAAGGTTTCTCTTCTTTAACAAAACCCCCCAAAAATAGCCCTGACATCCTGGGAGTGTCCTCGCAGGGTGTGAGGAGCACGATCTGAAACAGGAAAAAAGTATGCCAGAATGTCTGCACTAAACAGAACAGATGCTCTGAGGTACTAAGGTAAGTGGGCCGATGTCCAAGGGTCCATCAGTCTAAGGTTTCCGGTGGCAGAGCTACCAGGGCATTTACCAGCTGAAACACAACTATTCACCTGACTCTACATCGAGAGGATGACTAGACAGATTGGAGAACAGTAAAATGTCTGCCAAATTCTTAATAACCCCCAATTATATTAATGCTGTCATGTATGACTCATGAATTGATTAGTTAAAAAAGAACTTGATACAGAAAGTGGTAATATTTTGCTACATACTTGTTTAACACTTCCTGTTCCCGTGCCAATGACATCACTGCAAATGCTAATTGGTTAGCTGTGGTGTCCTGACCTAAAATAAAGATCAGCAGTGTTATGACAGTCTAGTTCTGATGAATAAATGTAGCATCACAGCGAACAGCTTTTGAAACAATCTATACAACTATCGACATCTGACAAACAAATGCAGCATCACAGCAAACAGCTTTAGAAAGAATCTATCCACTAGTCAAAAACCACGTCTAGCAACAAATTAACACACATTGTTAAATGATTAAGGTTGTGGGTATTTAGTTAGACGGTCCTCCATTCCAGTACTGTCTCTGTACAGAACTAACTCTGTTGTTGACAATGCAACAGAATCTTTTTCTGGAAAGCCTTGATTTTTGTCTTGTTTTTTATTTAAAGCGTTATATATTTTTTCTTCGTGTATTTAGTCCACTTTCACAGTCTGGAATCGGAAGGGGAAAGCAACTTTCTTATAAACTGGCGAAAGTGCATTCCACCAACATGGCAGGATGATGCTTAAAAACAGCAGGCAGAAACTCCTTCACTATAATATACCCCCTCAACCTCTCCAGGGCTGAAACTAAAACCTTTAAACACAATCTATTGAGAAAACACCCAGAGAAACAGATTTCTGATCTTTCCTTTAACATAAAAAAGGCATCATAGTAAATGACCTAATATTCTTCACTAGAAAAATAGAAATTTGGCGGGCAACCTTAATAAAAATATTAAACACACAAGAAACCAGAAATATTCTGCATGGCACCGAGCTAAGGACCACCCCCTCACACGACCTAAGAGCTGATCTAAATATAACTATCCATAAAAACGGCACAGTACTTATTCAAGCGTTAACAAGGATCTAAAGAAATTCGATGACAACTTCACCAACCTGAAAGAGCAGGTACTTAATAACACTCCCACAAGACTTACTCAGCACCCTGGCACCCTATGTAACTCCCCGCCAAGCAATCTTCCCACCAGGACAGACACTAAGGTGACACAAGAAACCCAGCTATCTAAGCTCATTTCAATGAGATTAGAGTCTCAGGACAGCGAAATTGCACTCAGAGGTCAATCAACCACGTCTCAGCAATAGCTGCTTAACACCTATGCTTAAAGATAGGTCTGTCCCTATACCTCAGATCGTGATGCCCAGTCGACACATAGCTCATGGTTGCAACTAGCAAAAAGCTAACAAGTCTATGGTCAGCCCATCATCTAAACAACATAGCAAACCTGTGCCTCTAACCGCAACAACCATCAATTCTACACCTACTACACCCTCAGCACTAGTTACCCAGATAACCCAGAGTGTATCACTGACCTCCACCTATGGCCCCATGGCCACCCTCGGATAGAGTCGGACCCTCAGTCACTGCTGCGAATAGAGTAATACATTCTGGTAGGTTTAAAGCTAGCCCCACTCACAAGGGTGTCGAGCTCTCTAGCACAAAGAGTTCAGGACCTGGGGATGCCATTCAAACATCGTCAGCAACTCAAACGGAGCTTGAAGCACTGAAACTCTAAACCGACAACTTATTTCAGAGCAATCAAAGTGCTATTCTTGAAATGAAGAGCATTTTTACACCGCACAGAAGAATCTCTATCAAAAATCAAGCTCATTCAGAATTCCGTTTGCAATCTACAAAGCCACCCTAACCATAAGGCTGTGCTGCTGTCAAAGAAGCAGTATCGCTACCGCCAAAAACCTAAGTATCTAACAGAAAATGAAACTTTAGCCTTACCACTATACTACAAATCAACACCTGAGGCCTCTAGTCTCCCGGGCTTGGGAGGCAAAAACAAAATTGGAACGGTCAAAATCAATGTAAATAGAACTTCCCTACTGAAAAATAGAAAGTTAAACATCGATAACCTGAACAGTTCCGCTAACCTCCTCCAATAATCACTCAAATCCTGAGAACTCCTTGAAACCGCTCCTGGTCTTCTACTTAACTGCCGATCAGCAGTGAAGCATGCCTCAGACATCGCCGATCTCATTTTAAACCAAGAAATTGACATGGCGGTCCTAACGGAATCTTGGCTCACTGAAACTTCATCACCTTGCTAGGATCTACTAGTTCCCCCAAACTACAGCATCGTGAGACTAGACAGACAAATAAAAAAGGGGGGAGGTATTGCCTGCATTTAATGCTCTGATCTCGCGATTACGTAATTATACTCCGATACATTTGACTCCTGCGAATATCTCGGTCTTTCTATAAGAAACAAAGCAAATCTTCCACGCATTTTACACACCTTTTACCACCCTCCAGGTAAGAACCACACCTTCCTAGACAACCTAATGGAAATCATCACTGCAAACTCTTCCCGCCAATCCAATGATTTATTCCTGGGTGACTTCAATCTGCTATGGGAGGATCTTAACGATAGCAGGTTAATGTATTTTTTTTTTTCGGGGCACCACTGCAGGTTTCATTGCAATTAGGTTCATTTAAATCTGCAAATTAAGTTGAAGGTGAATACCCAGATAAACTTCTTTTTAACATCTGTTAACTATAAAATCCTGCTTCTTACCACGGCCGCTCTAGTGGTTGGTGCCTTTCCTTTGTCTTTGACCTTCTACATGCTTATCTAGTGGCTTTTTTTTTTTTTGGTTCGTAAGACTTTATTGACATTTGCCAAATGTACATCGAACTCCACCTACAACCCTGAGGCCGGCTTCCACACAGGTGATAAATCAAATTTGTAGTTACACAGCTTTTCAGCCGACAACCTTCCGGTCCGGCAGCAATTCAATGACAATTCTGCAAAAAGCACGCTATTAAGTTTGAAGGGATTTAAATCCGTCTTACTTTTATTTTATAACCATAACTCAACTTGTGACTCAGTAGGATCGGTTATCAATATACAACTTATTGACGTTTATCTGGTTCCCATGCTAATGGGTCGTCCCAGGCGTTCATCACGTCTCTTCATAGTCCCCAAGTTCCTAAGTTTCGTATAGCCATGCTTGCGTCCTGCACCCTCCCCCAACCTGTTCCGGCGACCTTCAGTTGGGTCGTTCAGTCCATCTCCTCCTCGTCCTCGGAACTATCAATGTCTCCCTCAGGCAGAGGCTCGCACATGTCCCCCGATAGCTGTTCCATGGCAGCCAGATCTTATTCCATTTGTGAGGGTTAGCTCTCATTTTATATACTACTCGCTCAACCACCAGAAGCCTATCCATGTTCCTGCACCACTGTGCCAAAGTCTGCATTTCCGCCACCCCCCACTTCTGTGCTATATCTCGTTTCGCAACCATGATACCCACTATTGCCCACTGCTGTCCTTGGCGTGTCAGATCATTCTGCCCCCACACATTCAACAAGCACACACGCGGGTCCGGTGTAAGTGATATCTCTAGTGTCTGGGAGATGGTACGCATTATTTGTCTCCAATATTCAGTAATAATCGGGCAGTCCCAGAGCGTATGCAGCAGTGTCCCCTCCTCTCCACAGCCCCTGAGGCGATTCGGGTGATCTGCCCTGTGCAGTTTGTGTAGGGTGGTTCTAGTATAGTAAACCCTGTGCAGTACCTTGAACTGTATTAGCCGGAATCGAGCCGAAACGCCTGCTTCCTTCGGGGATGCCATTGCAGCATTCCAATCCGTCTCATCCATAGCACCTAGCTCACCCTTCCATTTCTCCCTTAATTTAAGTAAGGGGTCTGGCAGGTTTTTCAGCAGCTTACGGTATGTGAGGGATGTGGCGCCGGTTTGCATAAAGTCAGTGAGCAGGCGGTCCTCCAACGGGGAGGACTCCGGGACTTCTGTTCCTGGTTCAATGGCCGCCATCAGTGCGTGTCGTATCTGTATGTACCGGTAGGTTTCATTAGAACCTAGGTTGTACTGTTGTTGTAGGTGTGAGAAAGGGACCACCCCGTCTTTTGTCTATAGATCTCCTACCGTGGTGATACCTATATTTTCCCATTGGGTAAAACCCTTGCTACGCCTCAAGCAGCCCAGCGCTCTAGTGTCCCACAGAGGTGTAAGTTTTGTTATGACACCTCCCCATTTAAGTCTCGCCTGTGCCCTATGCCATACTATCACAGTGTGTTTGGTCGGGCCCATTAGCTTCACCGCAAGACCTTTGTGGTATAGTGGTGCCAGCAGGCTGTGTGTACCCAGTTGCGCTCTGTCCGCTAGGTAAGCCGGATCGTCATGTGGGGCGTGAAGCCAGTTGTTTATCACTTTAAGTTGTGCCGCCCAATAATACAATTGTATATTAGGCAGAGCTATCCCACCGTCATACCAACCTCGGTTAAGTTTCAAATGTGCTACCCGAGCCGGGTGTGCCCCCCATAACAGGCCCGTCACCTTCTGAAAGTATGAGGGCGGTACCACGGTTGGTGTATTTTCTAGTACATAAAGAAGACGTGGCAGCGCCATCATTTTAAACAGCACCGCGCGCCCCAGCAGCGTCAGCGGGAGGGCCTTCCAATGTCTCACATCTGATCTCAGACGAGTGAGTGGTGGTATTAAGTTCTGCTCGGTAAAGACTGCAGCATCGCGAGTGACGTAGATTCCCAGGTATCTAAATGAGGTATTTGCTACCGTTAATGGGCAGTCGCTGGGGAGATTCGGAGAGGGACCTTTCAATTCGTAGATGATCGATTTTGTCCAGTTGATCATATAGCCAGAGTGACGCCCGTGTGCGTCACATATTGTCAACAGCACCGGGATGCCTCTCTCTGGGTCTGATAAATAAATTAGCATGTCGTCAGCATAGAGGGAGACTATATCTTCCCAGTTGTCCCCCCAGCGTATTCCTCTCAACAACGGGGTAGCTCTAATGACAGAGGCTAGTGGTTCCAGGACTAGGGCGAATAATAGGGGAGATAGCGGACAACCCTGCCGCGTCCCCCTAGCCAGCGGAATCTCACGGGAGATGTGGCCGTTTGCTACTACGTGTGCCACTGGATTCGTATATAGAAGCCTTACCCAGGAAATAAACTTAGTGCCGAAGCCCATGTGAGCCAGCACCGCCAAAAGGTATTGCCACTCCACCATGTCAAACGCCATTCTGGCATCTAATGACAGTATGGCTGCCGGTTCTAACAGCAAGTGGGCTCGCACCAGTGCCCCGTGCACTCGTCGAAGGTTCAACGCCGTGCTTCTGTGTGGCATAAAGCCCGATTGATCCGGATGGATCAATTGTGCGAGGTGGGGCATCAGCGTGGTTGCCAGTATTTTTGCCAGAATCTTAGCTTCGGCATTAAGAAGAGAGATCGGGCGGTATGATGCACATTCGGTGGGTGGCTTACCCGGCTTCGGAATGGCCACAATGGTCGCCATCCGTTGTTCAGGAGGTAGGGTCCCCTGTACAAGACTTTCCGTGTACATGGCTAATAGGGGTTTGCTCAGCGCATCTGGCATTGTCTGAAACCATTCAATAGGGATCCCATTGGGGCCCATCGCTTTTCCGGTATGAAGCGCATTGATGGCCATCTGTTTCTCTTCTAAGGACAGGTCTGCCTCTAATTCATCTACAGCTTCCCGCGGCAGGGTCGGAGTCGGCGCATTCTGGAGTGCCGTCATCGCCGCCTCCGCCGTCACTTCAACTTCTGGGGTGTACACCCCTTGGAAGTGGTCAGCTAGGACTTCTATGATCATCGAAGGGCGTGTGTGGATCATCCTCTCCGAGTCCCTCAATTGCAGTATATTTCTATGACCTTCCTTCTTTTTATCCAACCAGGCCAGGAGTTTACTGGCTTTGTCCCCGATATCGTACACCCTATGTGCTGTCGCCTCCATGTTTTCAACTGTCCGTCGTCTAAGGTGGTCATCATGCAGCTGCTGGCAGAGGTGAAGCGCGTGTAGTGTGTCCACCGTTAGGTTTGCCATATGGGCCGTGTTCGCCGCTGCAAGTTTCGTCTCTAGGTCTAATAGTTCCTTTTTATGCATGCGCCTGTGTCCCGCTATTGTCGTAATGGCCTGACCTCTTAGCACCGTTTTATAGGCCTCCCATAGGGTCGTGGGGGACGCTACAGAATCCGTATTTTCTGCGAAGTAATATCGGGTCACCTTTTTCAGTTCCTTACGGATGTATGGTATCTTAAGATATCCTGGGAAAATCGGATATGTTCTTTTGCGGGCCCTCTCCGAGCAGGACAAACTCAGAGTTAGAGGAGAGTGGTCCGAGATACCCCTGGGTCTAATCTGTATGTCACTTATAGTGAAGTGGCCGTCGCCCAGTGTAAGGAAAGAGTCAATACGGGACAGGCTATTATGAGTTGTGGAGTAGTAGGTGTATTGCTGGCCCTCAGTGTTCATTTGTCGCCAGACGTCTATCAATCCCTGAGCCTCCAAGAACTCACCGAAGCGGGATGGGCCGGGAGCCCGCGTCCGAGCCGGGAATCTATCTTGTGTGTTATGTGCCACCGCATTAAAGTCTCCCCCCACCACAAGGTCCCCTTCCGGGAGCTCCAGTAGGGAATTTCCCCAGGTCAGGAAGGGCAATCGCATGCAGTGCCGGCGGAAATAAATACAGACACTATATTTAACTGTTTCCCTTCCCATTGTCCACAGGCTGCTGCAAAGCGGCCGTGGTCGTCAGTTTTAGTGGTCTGCATTATGAATCAGGATGTCTTCCGCATCAAGATGCCCGTCCCGCGGGACCCTGAAGTAAAGTCCGAATGTACTATCATGCGATAGCCCCGTCTGTCTAGTGCCTTACTAGCCGTGCCCACCAGGTGCGTTTCCTGAAAAAGGATCAGGTCAGGACTCATTCTTCTAACACCCTGCAAAACCAACCCCCGCTTAATCTCGTCTCCTAGTCCCCACATATTCCAGGACATCAACTGTAGTGGAGCCACCGGCCCCGAGTGAGGTCTCCCATCTAGGGTATTAGTCTGAGTGTCTTGCGCCATTTCTTGCCTGTAGTGACGGACATGTTTGCACTGTGGACTTGCGCTGTTGGCCCGGTGTATACCCACCAGCATGTCGGTACCTTCGCGCCATACACAATCCTTAAGAGTCAAACAAATCAAACAACTGAACACACCCTCCACCCTAACTCCCCCCCTCCCTGCCCCCCTGCTATACGGACATAAAACCGCCCGCCCCCTCAACTTAGCAGAGTTCTTGTCCCGTTCCCCACACCAAATACTTGCTCGTAGGGGTTAAGGACTCTCCGGAGCCTGCGGCCCCTCTTATCCTCCTCGGATGCCCTCAGCCCAGTGTCCATCAGCAGTTCGTCAGGCAGTTCACATCGCTGTGTTAAGGTCTCTTGTAGTCACCGGGTGGCTATTATTCCTTATTGGCATCGTCAACCACATTTTCTCTGAACGGCGAGAGTTCTTCTTCCATCCTCCTAGATGCCTGTGAGTCCGAATAACCTCCTGTGTCTTGATTTTTATGCGTCCTATTCGAACGGCGGGGCTGATTGGCCGGCCTCCAGCCCTCCAGCCATTCTTGGGCTATCTCGGGGGTGTCAAAGAACCAAGTTTTATTTTCAGCTACCACTCTCAATCTGGCTGGAAACAACATTGAATACGGAATCTCTCTTGCCCTCAGCTCCCTCTTCACTTCCAGGAACGTCCTTCGACGGCGAGCGACCTCCGCCGTATAGTCCGGGAAGAAGGCCAACGTGGAGTTGTGGATCTTGATTGGAGGGGACATCCTAAGATGGCATCTCTGTCCCGAAAGTTGAACAGACGGGCAAGGATAGGTCGCGGAGCTGCACCCGGTTTGGGTTGGCCCCCCGGAACTCGGTGCGCTCTCTCTACCGAGAAGAAGGCTGACAAACCTTTAGGCTGGAGTTCCTGTTTGATCAGTTCTTCTACATATAGGTCCGTTGCTCTGGTGCCTTCAGATTCTGGTACGCCAAGGATTCTGATGTTGTTCCTCCTCGAGCGCCCTTCCTGATCATCCAGTCTCTCACGCAACTTCTTGTTCTCCACCGACATCCGTTCCATCGCCGTCTGAAGCTCTGACACATCTTCCACCAGCGATTTTGTGACCACCTCCAGTGAGTTCACCTTCTCAGACATTTTGTGGAAATCTGCCCTAATCAGAGTAATTTCTGTAGAGATAGAGCCCACTGTTGCCTGTACCTGCGTCAGTGCCCGCATGATGTCGTCCAGTGTCGCCTTCTTTACGCCCGCTCCGTCCGCGGACTTACCGACTGGGCACTTGTCGTCCGCCGGGGATGATGAGCCTCCGCCGCTGGCATATCTATCAATACGCGTTTGCGTAGTGCCTCCTTTTGAGCCTTTGCCCGCCATTCTTACTGCGTCCGTACCCTAGGCCTCTCCGCGTCGCGTCCTTTCCTTTTGCGCGGCAACGTGAAGGAGGATATGAGAAGGGCCACAGCCTGCGCCTTGTACAACTCGGGATGTCGTTCTCCACTTCCTGTGTCACTTGTTACAAGGTGCACCCACTTGTCACACAGCTGACCTCTTGCCGGCTCTATATTCTCATTCTAGCCTTACGCTGCTGTGATGCCTTGACGCCAGCCCGTCTTGGGATCTCGCTGTTGCAATCTCTAATCTTTACGCAGTGGGTAATTGCAGTCTTGTATCCCTAGTGCCAATTGGTCTGTGGCCTCAGATATGTATCCCTGTCTTGTGCCACCGGTGGCAGGAACTCCTTACCTCCTTGTTGCCTCAGAATACTTGGGGCTCTGTTTCCCGTAGTAGTTGTAGCTGAAGCAGGGCCCCCTTGAACCCTGTGCAGTCTATTTGCAATTTCATGTGCTGAGCCCTTGAAGTTAGCGGTGAGTCATTTTACGGCCCAGTCTTTCATTCCCTCCCAGTCTCAGGGGCCTTATCATGGGCTGGCCCGCTTGTCCTTCCCTGTCTGTGCGTCTGTTGTCAGGAGCCAGTCGCCACTGTACTGCCCGCTCGCTCGGGTCCGTTTGTAGGGCTTACGCTCCAAGCCGTCAGCGGATCCCTGCCAGCAGCAAGTCCCCTCAGCCCCTGGATCGGATCCCGAGGTCACAGGCGGGGGCTGTTCCTCGGCCGCGGCGTCTACCTGCAGGTCGCAGCTAGCCGCTCTCCGCGACAGCCACTCGGCGCCGCTCAGTCCCCGACCCTGCCAGGGTGCTGCAAGGTGGCGGCCTGCGTTACCTTGCGGCCGCACCTCCGTTCTTGTCAGCCTGCAGTCCGGCCACCCTCTGTCGCGGTGAGAACGGCGCTCTCCCTCCACGGCCGATGCCACCCCTCCAGGTCGCTCTGGTCAGTTGTGGCAGCTGTCGGTAGGGTCTCCGCAGGCACAAAGTGTAGGGGCCGGTCGTTTCCGGCAGATCTCTTCCAGGTCCCCTCTACTTCCAGTCGGATTGCCGGACAGGACAGGTCCCGGCTCTCCGTTGAGTCGTGGGCCGCAGAGATACTTCAAAATAAGTCTGGCCTCCGGTATCGGATTTTGCTCAAAATTGCTGCCTTTGGTCCCGCTCAGTCCTGGGTGTCGGGTCCCTCCGTGAGAACACCTATAATGCTCGGATGGACATACGGATATTAGGAGAGGCCGCTTCGACTACGGAGCTCTTCCCTCAGGCTGCTGCCATGCTCGGCTGCTAGCCACTCAGGTTAATGTATTTAAAGAATTTCTAGCTGACCAAAATCTCACCTAAGCATGCACTCTCCCAACTCACTGCAAAGTATCTACACTAGACTGGATCATCTCAAAGGAAAAGGCAGGCAATATAATCTTGATCACTACATGCGATTGGTCAGACCACCATTTTATTAACTTCCAAATTCCAGGAGCTATAAAGGAAAGAACTGCACAATCATCAAACCAAATAGATGGATTAGAGATACAAAAGGCCTAGACTATGAGAAATTGGCTGCGCAGTGTGAGAAGGATCTTCCCCCACCCTCGAACATTACAAATGTCAGCGAACTTACAGACCACTACAATTCAACGATGTCATACATAATCGGTTCAGTTGCTCCTCAAAAACTGGGAAGAATCACGGATAGAGACAAAAATCATTGGTTTAGTAGTTCCCTGAACGAAAAAAGGAGAAAGCTGAGACTAACAGAATGGAAATGGAGACAACACCCATCATCACTCCAACTAAAACAACTAAGAAAAACCAGAACCGCATACAATAAAAACATTCTCAAATCAAAACAAATTGGAACTGGAGGAATGCTCAAAATAGACAACGTAAACTCTTTGAAATGGTAAAGCTGCAGTCGAGTAAATTGGCAAAATCCTCTAAAGAAGTGAGCTTAGAGCAGCCGCTGTTAACCTATCATCCCTGTCGGCTTCTCAAATCGATGAACATTCACACTCCCTCCAAGCATTGCCCAAAAATAAAGCTCAATGGTCTTCCTTCATGTTATATGACAACGATAACATCTCCAAAATCCTCTCATCTACAAAGCCAAATAACCACTTCAATGATCCTCTCCCTTCGAAATTCTTGACGACAACCAACCAATTTGTGATCCCCATCTGGACTGCGATAATCAATGCCTCTTTTTCTCAAGGCTTCATACCAAACTACCTAAAAACTGGGCAAGTCATCCCCATCATAAAAAAACGACATTGAACGCTCCTGACCCAAATAATTACAGGCCAGTGTCCAAAATTCCCTTATTAGCGAAAGTGCTAGAAAAATGTGTGCATCAAAAACTGTGTCGAACACATCTCTAGATTTAATCTTCAGGACAGCTACCAATCAGGTTTCAGACCAGACCATAGTACAGAGACTACAATACTTCATATAGTGGATGACGCCTTGAAAGCTCTAGAACAAGACAAAGCTTATCTTTTAATTCTTCTGGACCTTTTATCTGCGTTCGACACCGTAAACCATGATAAATTGCTAGATCGACACGGAAGCAGGATGGGACTGTCGGGAACTGTCCTCGAATGGTTTAAATATTTCTTGGAGAACAGATCACAAAGATATTTAGTATATCAAAAGCTATCATCGCTGTTCCCTATAAGGTTGGCGTACTGCAAGGATCAACTCTTTCCCCAACTCTCTTTAAACTCTACATGGAACTTCTGACTGAAAGACTGCGACAAGCCAACATCTTGTTTCATATGTATGCTGATGACACACAGATTTACATTAAAGTCTTGTCACTGGAGGAGATCAATTCAATGAATGAAGAGCTAAAGATGACCATTCAATGGCTAACAAGTAATCAGCTTAATCTAAACAAGCAAAAACGTCAGACCTCAAATTGGCAGTTCAGGTGTTGGTCATTGCGAAGATCAAATATGGATGTTCAACTCTATCTGGCCTGCCCAAGATCTCAACAGCTCCACTAAAAGCCTGTCTCAACGCAGCTGCTAGACTCATAACTGGATCTAGAAAATTTGATCACATCTCTCTCCACTTAAAAGCACTGCACTGGCTACCATACGAAGCCAGAGTACAACTCAAACTGGCCTCTTTCACGCAAAAGGTGCTACACTCAAAAACACCGGCATACCTTGCACAGAAAGTGATGATATCCGGAGGAGGAAGGTACTCCCGGGGCGCAAAAGATCTTGTGCTGAAACCTCCGCTCTTCCAGAAGAAGAAAACATACAACAGAGCTGTCTCAGGTGCCTCACCCAGAATCTGGAACTCGCTACCACCAAACATTAGCAGAATACTGTTCCATTCAAAATTCAAGAAGGAGGCTAAGATCTTCCTAATAGGTAAATTCCTACCATAACTATTTACAAAGCATCAACTGTCTATTGATTCATCATTCCGTTAGCTACGGATTTATAATCAGAGGGCCCCTTAATGACTTCCTGAATCGATGAGTATTGGGATCTACACTTTTGTTTCCTGGGTCCCCTATCGCGTTAAGCTACTGAGGCGAGCGCTCAGCTAAACTTTGAACTCTGTGTTTTTTTTATGGTAAAAGATCATTTGTAATTTGACGTAGTCGGTCAGTCTCAGATAGTATTGTAAGTACAGAGAACTTTTACTGTCCACTGTTTTATACTGTTTTTATTTTAATGTTCATGAGTAAGTTTATGATGCTTGCTATCTGTCGCAATCAGGACCGCTATATCTGTGTTAAGCGCTCTGACACCCTAACGGGTCACGTTACGCGCTATATAAAATGCCAAAAAAATAATAAATATGTTGTAATTTGTTAGGGGTATGGGGAGGAACATTTGCCCTTGAGTCCAGAAGCCCCAGTGCACACGCACAGAACAGGAAGTTATTATATATTATCTTGGAATAATAACCTAGAATATAGTGCATCTTCAGAGGTTACCGGAGGGTCATTTATGTACAAGAACAGAGTTTGATAAAGGCAGAATTCTTGTCACAGCACTTATTCTTGTTTTTATTTGAAGATGTCCATCTTCTTACCTGATTTAGTATGTCTTGTTTGAAGTTGAGGCAACCAGGTATTTTCCTTGTATGTATTCTGTGAACTTTTCTAAAGATTTTATTCAGTCAGTCATGTTATTTATATTGTGGCTGAAAGAAAACAAGTATTTGCAATGCAATAGGTCTTGCATTTAAGCGAGTTTAAGCTATTGGTATTATAAATGACAATGCCTTTTATTTATGTTTTAAGAAGCAAAACATGAATAAAATGCATTGTCATTTACAATTCCAATAGCTCAAACTTGCGTAAATGCGAGATCTATTGCACTGCAAATGCATGTATTAAGTTGCCTTGTTTAAGTAAGTTTGGGTGGTTTGGAAGTCGATGTTGTTCTACTGATGTTTGATTGGAAAAGAGCCAGCCTGTACCTCCGGAGGGTTCCCCAAATTTTGACGTATACGTGAAGCATGGTATTGGCCCTATTATGTTTAGCACGTTGTGGCATAAATATACAAGGGACAATGCTGAACTGCAATGGCGACTTGCTGGTTCGTTTGATGAGAAAAAATTTAATTTCTTGCAGGACAAATTGTTTGCTAGAAAAAGTAGGCAATCGATGTTTGATTCTTTGAGAGTGTGGCAGAAAGGAGCAAAACAACGGCGCATGAGAGCAGAGAAAGAGGCCAGGAAAAGACAGACACAGACAATAACACAGAAAGCTGTGTCCTATGAAAGGGAAAAGGTAGAGAATGGTATAAAATGTGCAGACAGGAGGTTTCACTTGCAGACTGATAAATGTTATGTTGTGAAGGAAGAAGGGGAGGCTTTTGTTGAGGAGCTCTTGGACTCTCAACCCCCTCCTCCTTATGCCCCTGAATGGATATACCCGACAGTCCTGACATCTCAGTCCCCGGCTCCTAGTACTGCCCACACGGATGCATCTCCAACTAGTTCTACTGCCTCCGCCCGACCCCTCTAGCCCCTCTTCCCTACACACCAGTAACCGGAGCAGATGCTGCTAACCTCCCCACCCTGTCCGTCCATTCTGCTTCAGCTAGGACAGCTCTTTCCACCCCTAATGTGCTGTCCCCCTACATGATGATTCCTGTCTCTGCCTCCACTCTTTCCCCTCCGAGTGTGACACCTCGAACGTTACTGAATGTTGACGCGCCTGTGCGAGGGATGTTTGAA
The DNA here is from genome assembly GCF_964261635.1 of Lissotriton helveticus. NCBI lineage: Eukaryota > Metazoa > Chordata > Amphibia > Caudata > Salamandridae > Lissotriton > Lissotriton helveticus. The sequence continues at coordinate 398,271,152 of NC_136070.1, read as the reverse complement.
GGAAATTGGCTGGCAGCGTGAGATCGCATGGAGAAAGTGTTGGTGCGTTCTGCAGTGGGTGATGAGGAAAAGACGATGGTGGCGAATCAGGCAGCTCAGTGGGCTCGCAATGCGATTTATACTGTAGAAGATGTGTGGAGTGTGATGAAAGATTATGAACCATTTTTACAGCAGCTCTTAAGCATATGTCAGCTACATTAATAGGATTATGGAAGCAGTGCTTTCAGTGTTTTGCACCACAGATTATATGCAATATACGGGACATGGTCTATGCTATGGGCATGGCCCTGAATGAAGTTTTTGCCAATGTAATGATGTTAGTGGTGTACCGAGGGAGAATGCTCCAAACGATCCCGACCATGGGGGCACAACACCCTATGAGGGAAGTCCATCCCATTTATCATCCAGAAGTACCAGAGTTGCGTGATACGACTAATACAGTTATTCGTCAACCAGCTGAGGCCCAGTTTTAGGAGCAGTGGATTTACACTCCCTGGAAGAGGAGTGAGGTCCTGTCTTTAAAAAGCCAGCTGCCGGACCCTTGATAAACCCCACTGCATATTTCAAAGTATTGACAGAGGTGGCCTCGTCCACTGTAATGACATTAGCTGATATTGAGTTATTTTTCGGCTTGTTGGTACCGGTTGCTACATGGCGGCAGGTTCATATGCAAGACCATGTATTGGAATTAGGGGGTACCTGGGATGAGATTAAGGCATGGGATAGAGAGCGTAAGCCTGGTGATAAGCTGAAAGCGGACCTGCTATCTATACCTGGTCGTATTATAATATACAGGGCAAGGGACCAGTTCCAGTGCCTATAGATCAACGTGGACCCTACATCACCTCTGATTTGCAGGGCATCACAGAGAAATTTCTGGTAGACACAGGGGCTATGAATAGCTCTGTTTCCTGTTCACTGGTCCCGGGGGCAGTTCTGTCTGGCCAAAATAATGTTTCGGTTGGTTTCTCAGGTATGCTGGTTGTTAGCCCCATTTCCAAACCTCTAAAACTGACTATTGATCCCATTACGGTTGATTCCCTATTTTTACTGACGTCCAATTGTGGGGAAAATCTGTTGGGATTGGATTTGTTAAAAAGAGTACATGCAACAATTTTCTGTTCTCCTGATGGTGTGCATATGATCATTGGCCCGCAGTTGGCCGGGGCTAAACAATTTTTGCCAAAGATGCCCCACTTCCAGCCGAATTTGAGACAGTACCCCACACATTATGGCACACAGGGGACACAGATGTGGGATTGCTTCAGATCTCGCCGGTGTCCATTCAGTTCAAGGATAAAGCCACATTTCCAGTATCCCTCAGTACAAGATATCACAGGCAGGAGAAAAAGCTCTCCTACAAATAATACAGGATTTAACCCTTTCGACGCTGATGACGGAACCGCTCCGTCATCAGCTGCGGTGGAGCTGTGCTGATGACGGAGCGGTTCCGTCATGGCCCTGCCGCCGCGCCTGCGCGGCGCGGATTCCGCGTCTGCGCTGGGCGTTCCATTGAGCGGGCGGGGCCATGACGGAACCGCTCCGTCATGAGCACAGCCCAACCGCGGCTGATGGCGGAGCGGTTCCATCACCAGCGTGCGGCCGCCGCGCGGCCGCCCTGCCCGTTTAGCACTGCGGCGGAATAGCCGCCGCAGTGAAGGTGTTAATTACAACGGGGTGGTTGAAGAGACAGTAGCAAATGTGTGTAATAGCCATATTCTTCCTATCCTCAAAAAGATGCCCTTAGATTCTCCGGATGTCCACCCAGATGTCTACCGCTTTGTCATCGACCTGCGAGAAGTTAATAAGATCGTTGTTCGCCAATATCCAGCGGTTCCGGACATTACGACTATTTTGACAAGGATTCCCCGTCCGCAAAATTATTTTCTGTAATTGATTTAAAGAACGCCTTTTTCAGTATACCAATACATACAGACAGCCGATATTTGTTCAGTTTTACAATTGCTGGTCGAAGTTTTAGTTCCTCAGGGCTATACAGAAAGCCCTAGTATATATAAGCAAGCATTAAAAACACAATTGGATTCTCTAGAAATCCCCACTGGTAATGTGCTGTTACAATATGTTGATGACCTTCTTGTGGCCTCCAATACCGAGGATGCCTGTAGGGAAGCCACAGTTAAATTACTCCTACATTTGGCACATCATGGTCACAAGGTGTCACTTTCCAAATTCCAATATTGTCGACAGGAGGTCACCTACTGAGGTCACCTACTGTCAAAGGAGGGATGCAGACTAACCCCAGAGCGAATAGCTGACATCACTAACATGCCTGTTCCCAAGACCCAAAGCGAGGTACGCGCGTTTATTGGTATAACATCGTATTGTCGGCATTGGATCCCCAACTACTCCTTACAAACAAAACTCCTTCTTTACCTGACCACCAAAGAAGTGCATGAACCCCTGCCTCGGACACCTGCATTCCTGTAAGCTTTCGAACAGCTAAAGGTTGTGCTTTGCTCTGCTCCTGTGCTTTGTACTCCTGATTACCAGAAGCCCTTTGTGCTCTACGTACATGAGGCAGATGGTTGCATGCTTTTCTGTTCAAACACAGGGTTTCGGTGGTAAGCAGAGACCCTGCGCTTATTTTTCTGCTATGCTTTATAACATCGCCAGAGCGCTCCTAAGCTGTCTCAGAGCTGCCGCGGCTGTGGCAGTTTCTATCAGACAATCGGCAGGGCTCGTCCTTGATACTGATCTCACAGTAATGGTACCTCATGCTGTGGATACGCTTTTGAACAAGACAAAGACACTGCACCTTACTAGGGCATGTCTAACTGGATATGAATTGACTTTGTTTGCTCCACACATTACCATTAAACCATGTGCTACTCTGAACCCAGCCATGCTACTACCCCTCCCTTCAGAAGGAAACGACAATGATGTCCATGATTGTCTGTTTTGGACTGAAGAGGAAACGAAGGGACGGGTAGACTTGACTGATGTTCCCTTATCTGACCCCAAAGTGGAACTATATGTCGATCGCTCTTGTTTCAAACTGCCGATGGCACTACTACTTCAGGCTACGCAATCACCACCTTACACACTGTAGTTGAGAGGTCTCGCATTCCACCCCAGTTAGCTTAGGCAGCAGAGTTGGTTGCACTCCTAATGTCTTGTGAGTTGAGTGAGGGATTAACTGTCAATATTTACACCGGCAGCCAGTACGCATTCGGGTGGCTCATAATTTTGGGCACCTATGGGCAGATAGAGGGTATCTGACGTCACAGGGCCAAAGAATACAACATGGTCCACTGATACTTAGACTGCCCCTTCCTGCAAAAGTGGCCATAATAAAGTGTAGCGCCCATGAATCTGCCAGGGATGATGTTGGAAGAGGCAATGCATTCGCAGTCAGAACAGCCAAGGAAGCAGCCAGATCCAAGATGAATAAAATGTTTGTGGCAGGTCCTGCTAGATGGGTCCCAGATAATGGGATTTTCGAGAATACGGTGGATAGTGTAAGGGAAATATAGAGTGAAGCTACTGTAGATGAACTAGACATATGGGAGGAGAGGATAGGACGCTTGGATGAGGATGGATGTTGGACTGATTTGTCAGGAAAACAGAGATGGCTGTTACCCAATGCCTTTGTTCTCCCTGTGGTCACTATGGCTCAGGGTCCGGTGCACATTAGTGCGAAGGGTATTTATAACATAACATAACATGTGTATTTGTAAAGCGCACGTTTACAACTACGGGTATCTTGGTGCTGAATAACAGATGTTTGTTGTTACCCAACTCAATGGTACTCCTTTTATCAACCTCAGATGGATGAAAGGCTGAGTGGACCCGCCGGGATTTGAACCTGTGACCATGAGGTCGAACACAGACCACTGCAGTAGACGCATTAGTCCACTGAGCCACCAGACCTGGATTTATAAATTGCTAGACCCAGAATGGCAGAATGAGAATATATCTAAAGTTGCAACATACTTGGTGAGACATTGTACTGTCTGTTTGAAGCACAACCCCAGAAAAGGCACCCCTACACATGCTGGCAATTTTACACCACCTTCCTTCCCTTTCGAGGTCTTCCAGATGAATTTCATCAAGATGGAACGGGTCAACAATCTAAAATACGTATTAGTGGTAGTCTCTGCATTTAGTAAGGCTTACTCGACTAAAGAGAACACAGCTATAGCAACAGCGAAAGCACTTCTGAAAGAGGTACAAATGGGGGTGGGGTCGCACACTACTCACACACAGGCGGTGTCGCCCCTAAGGACTCTGGTCAATGTAGTAAAGTGTTCGCGATGCATCATCTTTCGATCTTCTGCTATCTTCGCTGTCTTCGCCATCCCTGGACACGTGTTTCGGGGCATTAACCCTCAGCAGCAGGGATAGGCCGTGTACTGGGGTTGCCGATGGCTGCCAATATCTGCCAGGTAAAGTATCACTCAGGCGCGTAGGTGCGGGATCCCAGGCTCGTCAGCCCACTGCTCAAGGGAGCTTTAAAGTTACAAATGGGGGTGGGGTCGCACACTACTCACACACCGGCGGTGTCACCCCTAAGGACTCTGGTCAATGTAGTAAAGTGTTCTCGATGCATCATCTTTCGATCTTCTGCTATCTTCGCTGTCTTCGCCATCCCTGGACACGTGTTTTGGGGTATTACCCCTCATCAGCAGGGATAGGCCGTGTACTGGGGTTGCCGATGGCTGCCAATATCTACCCAGGTAAAGTACCACTCAGGCGCGTAGGTGCGGGATCCCAGGCTCGTCAGCCCGCTGCTCAAGGGAGCTTTAAAGTTACAAATGGGGGTGGGGTCGCACACTACTCACACACCGGCGGTGTCGCCCCTAAGGACTCTGGTCAATGTAGTAAAGTGTTTGCGATGCATCATCTTTCGATCTTCTGCTATCTTCGCTGTCTTCGCCATCCCTGGACACGTGTTTAGGGGTATTACCCCTCATCAGCAGGTATAGGCCGTGTACTGGGGTTGCCGATGGCTGCCAATATCTACCAGGTAAAGTACCACTCAGGCGCGTAGGTGCGGGATCCCAGGTTTGTCAGCCCGCTGCTCAAGGGAGCTTTAAAGTGACAAATGGGGGTGGGGTCGCACACTACTCACACACCGGCAGTGTCGCCCCTAAGGACTCTGGTCAATGTAGTAAAGTGTTCGCGATGCATCATCTTTCGATCTTCTGCTATCTTCGCTGTCTTCGCCATCCCTGGACACGTGTTTCGGGGTATTACCCCTCATCAGCAGGGATAGGCCGTGTACTGGGGTTGCCGATGGCTGCCAATATCTACCAGGTAAAGTACCACTCAGGCGCGTAGGTGCGGGATCCCAGGCTCGTCAGCCCGCTGCTCAACGGAGCTTTAAAGTTACAAATGGGGGTGGGGTCGCACACTACTCACACACCGGCGGTGTCACCCCTAAGGACTCTGGTCAATGTAGTAAAGTGTTCGCGATGCATCATCTTTCGATCTTCTGCTATCTTCGCTGTCTTCGCCATCCGGGTCCACCATTTGTAACTTTAAAGCTCCCTTGAGCAGCGGGCGAACCTTAATTGTGTTTAGAAAAAGGTTCCCTCAGGAAGTCCCAGGCCGCAGCGGAAATGTGTTCCGCGTCTTGTGCTGGCTCTGCCTCCTGGAGTATCTTAATCGGTTGGAAACTATTTTATCCTTTTTTGTGCCTTTTCTGTTGGGGTTATTCGAATTTTTTATCTCTGGAGACTGCCACGAAAAAACCAGAGAAAGCCTCGGGCGAGGCTAGGCAATACACAATTTTGTCAAACCCGATGATTGCTGCCAAAACGTTTGTGTGGGGCGGAGAACAAGATATACCGCTTCTCGTTATACACAACGCTTATGAGGGTTTCACAATATATTTCACAATATATTTCTCTTGGTATAAGTGGTAACAAGTGTCCTATCCATTTTTGATAATCTCTACTGAGTTCCGGGGAACAGATAGGACAACCTTTCCTCGTCCCTCTATTTGATGTATTCAACTGGATTTTGGAGTCACTTGACTCCATACTTCCTCTCCGGAATACCAGCTTAAGAAGGCAACGGAAAACTGCACCCTGGTACTCGGAAGAGCTTAGAGGCAAAAAACGCCTATGTAAGAAGCTTGAAAGGAGATGGCGCCTGGGATACGCTGCCACGGATAAAGCTACATATAGGGAGGCTATCAGAGCCTATAAGTCAGAAATAAAGGCAACACAGTCGGCTTACTTTAGTGAGAAAATCATGTCGGCCAGATCACAACCTAAAGAAATGTATCAAATTGTAAAAAGTCTGACCAGGCTCCCACCATCCTCGGCTGCCAATTACAATCCATTCTCCAGATGCAATGACTTCGCGGAATTCTTTTACCAAAAAATAAATAAATGTACTTATCATTTTCAGATAAGGAGTTAGATCTCCCTACCCAAGAACCACACCTTTCCAGAGAAGCTGAGCATCTGCATCATAATACTTTAGATCACTTTTCCCCGTTTGATTTAGAAACACTTGAGCCTCTGATGTACCAAGTAAAGTCAGGCTCCCCATGTGATCCTGCGCCCCCGTGTACACTGGTTTTAGCCAGCCAAGCTATCCTCCCTACGATCATGGAACTTCTCAATTCTTCCATAGCGACTGGCAATGTACCACCCACCTGGAAACATGCCATGGTGCGAGCACTCCTGAAGAAACCTACCCTCGACCCCGGCAATCTCAACAACTACCGCCCGATTTCTCTACTACCCTGGGTAAGCAAACTCCTCGAGAAACACATTAACATCTATCTAACTATGTTTCTCGAGAGCAACCATCTGCTCGATGTCACCCAGACGGGCTTCCGCCCCAAACATGGGATGGAGACTGCCTTGTTGGCGGTAACAGAGGAAGCCAGGCGGCTCTTGGATCAGGGGGGATCAGTGGCAGTCATCCTCCTTGATCTGAGCGTCGCATTTGACATGGTGAACCATAAAATCCTCTTACGCCGTCGCTATAGTCTAGGAGTGTCAGGTAAAGCTCTGGCTTGGTTTAAGTCCTTTCTAAGTGACAGGACTTTCTGTTTCTTCAAGTAAGCTCCTTGGCTGTGGGGTACCGCAGGGCTCATCTTTGAGCCCTACGCTATCCAATGCGTATATGAGACCGCTGGCTGAGATCGTCCATCCTTACGGCATTAAGATCATTACATATGCGGACGATACTCAGCTAGTGGTCTCTCTCACGCAAAAGAACTGCCAGCAAGCACAGATTAGTCTGACTACCTGCTTGGAACAGGTCAAGAGCTGGATGACGAGGTCTTGTCTCAAGCTCAACGGGGGACAAAACTGTTCTTATGCTTCTCGGCCCACCATCTCTTTCTTTCATTGACCTCTCATGGCCCACTAGCTTGGGGGCACCCCCCACTCCCAGAGACCACATAAAAAGTCTTGGGGTGTGGCTGGACAAAACTTTGACCTTTAACACCCAAGCAACCAAATTATCAGCGACTTGCTTTGGTCTCATCAGGATGATGAAGAACATTTTTCCACTTCTACCTTTCGAGGCCAAGCAAGTTGTTATGCAGGGCTTAATTCAATCCCGCCTTGATTTTAACAACGCCTTGTATCTAGGGGCGCCTGAATACTGTCTGCAAAAACTTCAGCGGATTCAGAACTGTGCAGCACACACATTGCTCAGTCTTCCACGTAGAGTGTCGGTGGAGCCTGGGCTGAGAACTCTGCACTGGCTCCCTGTTAGGGAGAGAATTAAATTCAAGTCTATGTGTATCTCTCATCAAGCATACTGGAAATATGGCCCAGAAATTAGCCACTCCTTGATTACCCCTTACCGTTCCAAAAAACAGCTTCGCTCCACTTATGCCTTTTTGGCAGAAGTCCCCTGTGTCAGGAGATCCAGAGCTGGAGGCCGGTCTTTCTCCTATAACGCAGCCAAGTTATGAAACTCAGTGCCTCTTTACCTAAGATCTAATCCTAATTTGACGGCCTTCCGCAAACAGCTTAAAACCTTCTTTTTTAACAAATCAGACTTGCCTCTGGGCTGACCACACTGAGAGGTATTAACCTGGATCTTAGCGCTTGAACGCCCCAGGGCAGCGGTCGCGCTTAACAAAACTCCTTTTCATATCATTTCATTTCATTTCTGATGTAACAAGCTATGGGCAGATCTGAAAGACCTAGGTATGCCCTTGTAGCTCTTATCGCTTGTAGCCAAATTACACGAGTCCAATTTTGCACAGGTCCGATGGGGTGCACAGGGCAATACTACTCCCAGGTTTTCGATTTCAAAAGGGGTACATCAAGAGTGTGTTCTGGCCCCTACTTTATTTTCTTTGTTTATAAATGGAGTTGTAAAGTATTTCTTAGAACATCCTACTGATGCTCCTTCTTTAGCTGGCTCAAATGTCCCAATACTCATGTTTGCTGACAATACCCTAATTATATCAAAATCTCAAGTAATTGCAGCAAGCGCTTTGTCACTTTGAGGCCTTTTGGAGAGAACATGAATTGGTGGTGAACGTGGACAAAATCAAATTCATGGTTCTGCACAAGCACAAGGCGGTTAAGGCAGGTTTCTCATGAATAGGGTCTCATTGGAACAAACAGATGTATTTACTTACCTGGGGAATACATTGGGCAGAAAGTTAGACTGGAAGCCCCAGATAGACCTATTGGCACTTAAGCACTCACAACTGGCAGGAGCACTACTAAACGAGCATAGGCTTTCTCAGACCAAGACGATAGGCCCAGTCCTAAAGATTTACAATACAAAGGTCCTGGCTTCCACTCTCTATGGAGCTGAACTCTGGGGTTTTGAGAATGTTTCACCACAGACTCTAGCCCAGAACAAATTTGTGAGGAGTCTCACTGTCCTTTCTCAGAATGCACCTCTTAAACCCCTATAATGCTTGCACTTTGGCGAAGATTGTGGTCAACCCTGGAGCTGTCACATTATGCAAATGCCCTCAAAGATGTTAGAGATGCCGATATGTCACATAAGATAATATGGCTTCAAAAGATAAAATGCTCCCTGGTGAATATGGTCATCACCCATTTATGGGAAGATCCGGTTGGTAACACGTTTCCCACCCAAAAAGATTTTAGAGAGGCCTATTGGACCATGAATAATTGATTGATTGATTGATTGATTGATTATTAAAGAAAATAACATGCGATCCGCCAGAAATCATATATTGTCCAGTACCTTTTTGAAACATAAGCCAGAGCCCATGTTTGAAAACCTTTGGGACTATATTACTAAGCCTGGCGACAGGAAACTTTTTTACCAGTTTCGAGTGGGTAGCTTACCAACTAAATCCTTTACTGCCAAATTGAAAAAGATCTCAGATAGTAAATGTGTATTTTGTCAGGGCCAGGATGAAACGTTACCACATATCCTATTTGTATGCCCGGCCTACAACTCTCCACGGAGCAAATGGCTAAAACCAATTTGCTCTAACTTGCGTACTAGGTCATGTGCTACTGCTCTAAGGGCCAGATGTAGGAGCCCAAATACCGGTCGGTAACGGCCGATTTCGTCCGTTACCGACCGGTATTTAGGAATTGGCATGTAGGGCCCTTTATTTTACAGAATCGGTAAATTTACCGATTCGGTAAATTTACCGATTCTGTAAAATACTGAATCGGTAATTTTACCGATTCGGTAAATCCAAATGTAGGTGAGACTCTTCTGAGTCCCAAAGGCCTTTCAGATTCGGTATTTTACCACCCAATCCAATTGGGTGGTAAAATACCGAATCCAGGTGTGCATGCACATGTGTGCATGCACACCTATGCCATGTGACAGACAGACATGCCCTTAGGGCATGTCTGTGTGCCACATGGCACACATGCCTGTATTTAGGGTGCCAGAAGGTGTCAGTCAGTCAGTCAGTCAAAAATCTTTATTTCGATTAATTAAAATCATAAAAGAAGCAGAAATATATACATCCATTGTGCATAAAATGAATAAAATATATACAATAATAAGTATGCATACATTTGCGAGCATTCATATATATATACATTATTTACAATTCATAATTTGTACAGAACAGTTCATTACAAATGTCTCCACAGAACCTATGGAGCCGCAATGTGAGCTAAAGAAAAAGCCTAAAAACATTGTATATATTTCCTTAAAAGAAAAAAGGGACAAATATAACCCCGCCTTCTCAATCTGTTATACTCAGTGCATACAAATGCTTCTTCTGTTATTCACTCTGGTAGCGGCCACCAGAAAACTTGCTACACTAAAGATAACGTGGACGCTACTCAACATTTGCAGATGTAAAAGTGCAGGCCTCACCTGCAAAAACCCAGCTTTACGTAATATAGGACGAAGGAATTTTTTCCGTGCCCTGGCAAAGTTTTCGCAAAACATAATCAGGTGGAGGGTGTCTTGTGACGAGAAATTATCACAGGAACATGGTGGAGACTCATCTGGTTTACCCCAGTGTGGAAAGGTTCCTAAAGTGAGGTGAAATAAATTGAACCTAAATCGTGTCAATAAAAAGCGATGGAAGGGCTTAGTGACAATCTTTAGGTAAGGTTCAATAGATGGAGAGGTCTGTAAGACATAAATACTTCTTACACCTTGTTTTTTATGCTCTGCCTCTTTCCACTCTGCCTCCAACATGTTCCTGAAGTTGTGTTTAATCCACACCAAATCCTCTTTCTTAATTCCCTCTGGGGCTGTATATAATTCTGGACGTCCCAGTCTGACACACGCGGCTCTAACGTATGCCAGCCATGGGATGCTGTCTGCCTTATCGAGGGCCAAGCAATCTTTTAGGATAAGGTGATTTAGAGTAATTTCCTCGGTGAGCCACGTCTTTGCCCAGCAAATCAATGGGGCAGCTTTTAAATAGTCTGTTATGTAGCCCAGGCCTAATTCTGAGTGAACAGACAAAGTCGGTGACGACTGGGGGACCGACAGTAGGGATATGAGGAACCTATTCTCTGCTACTTGTATTTTATCCACAGGCGCATAGCCCCATACAGATGCCCCATAGGAGGCGATTGCACAACACTTAGATTTATAAATTTGAAGCATGGCCTCCATGGGCCTAGAACCCAGCCTTTTGGCAAAACTAAGAAGGGCTACTGTAGATCTTACAACAGCGTTGCTTTTCTGCTTCTGCTGAGGGCCCCAGTTCACCTTTTCATCGAACAGTACTCCCAAATAAGTGAACACTGGAACCCTAAAGACTTCCGCACCCAGGCATCTAAAAGTTTTAACCTTACTGGCCCTCCTATGGGCCCCAACAATCATGACGTGGGATTTGTTGCTATTAATTTTTAGATCTAGGGACCATGAATGTGCCAAAATTATCCAATAGCCTCTGTAGGACCAGGCCTGTACGAGCGATCAGTACGGCATCATCCACATACAGGAGGACCGGGATACCATTTCCCCCTGCATGCGGAATGTCCGCACTGACCCCAGCCAGCGATTTTTCCAGGCCATTGATGTAGATCGTGAAAAGTAAAGGGGCCAGGATGCAGCCTTGTCTAACCCCCCGCCTGGAGCTGAATTTACCAGTGCATCTACCATCCTGCGTGACCCTAATGACTGCCGCTAAGTCCTGGTGGAGATCGCTGAGAAAGTGAACCAGGGGTGCATCTACGCCCATTTCTAACAAGATGCCCCATAATTTGGATCGGTTCACCAAATCGAAGGCTGATGATAAATCCATGAACCCAAGATATAAAAAGCCCTCTTTTGCTATTGTGTACTTATTAATGAAAAGGTGTAGGTTTAGGCACTGGTCCATGGTACTTCTGTGTTTCCTAAAACCGTACTGGAGGTTCGAGAGCACCCCCCTACCATCCATCCAATCTCCCAATTTCTGAAGAATGACTCTGCCCAGGATCTTAACGGCAGAATCCAGTAGGGAGATTGGCCTATAGCAGGCGGGGTCCCCTCTGCTCCTCTTTTTGAAAATGGGCACAATAATAGAAGATGCCCACGAAATAGGAAAACCCACCAGAGTTTCAGCGTTGAACACGTTGGTTAGGATCCTCGCCCAGAAATTGGGATACATGATGTATAGGTCCGCAGGGACCCCATCGGGTCCTGGGGCCTTGGTTTTAGATGTGTCTCGAATAGCCCTTTCTACCTCAGCCAGCGCAAATTTGACAGGGTTTGTGGGACTGGCCGTGGTGACTCTTCCTAAGGTTGGCTCCTGATGTTCCTTATCCCCATAAATACCCTTAAAGTGCCGAAGCCAGATGTCGTCAGGAATTACACATTCCGTATCAAGATTATCGCTTTCTGAGAAGAATGGCTGATTTATCGTGGCCCAAAACTTTCTGCTGTCCCTCAATACATCCGTAGACTGCAGATCGTTCCAGGCCTCCTCCTTAATTTTATTTTTCCGCCTGGTAATTACTTGTTTATACTCCTTACGGAGAGAGGACACTAGAGCCCTATCTCTCGGGGACTTCTTAAGGGCATTAAGAAGCGCCTCATGGGCTTTTGTGCATGTGGAATTGAACCATTTCTGGGCCTTTCTGGAGTGTGGCCCACTCCCCTTGTGTAGATTCTCCGCAATTTGTTTGCAGATTATCGTAAAGGAGGTTATAGTTCCTACTCCTACAGCACAATCGTCCAGGCAGATACCAATATTGGTCTCTACCTTGGCTACCAGGTCCTTGAAAAAGGTTTCCGGAACTATAGAGTCCCACTTTATGCGTCTGCCTTGGTCTTTTGTGGATAAGTCCCTCACTGCCTCCCTTCCTTGGTCAGTGGTGGCGCAGGTAACCCCTAGATCAACTTCCAATACAAGAGGATTGTGATCACTGAAGGTTGATGTCACCACTCTATAGTCCAAGGTCTTAGTCAGGACTAGGGGGGATAAGAAGATATAATCAATCACGGAGTTAGCTCCTCGCCCTATGAAAGTGGGGACAGTCTCGCTGCCGCTTTCCTTGCCTGATTCAAATAGATTTAAATTGGAAAGCAGTTCTTCCAAAGCCCCACCATGTTTACCATGTTCGAAATGTGGTACCCTCCCGTTCAGCTGCCCATCAAATTCATCACCATAACAGTCCCACAAGCAAGGATGTATGTTAAAATCTCCCATTAAAAACATTTCTGGCACAAATGAATTATTAAGTTTATAGACTGACAAAAATTGTTCTAATACACAAAAGTGCTCCTTCTGTACGGAGCCATCCATAGCATTATACATGTTAATCAAAAGGTAATAGTTATTGGAAACCGACCATTCTAAAATTAGGAAATTATCTGACTCCCCGTTAAGTTTCCTAAAAGTACCAGCAAGGTTTAGGGAGATAAGGAAAAGTAAACCCCCCTTGGGCCTCCCCGCAGACCCTCGAACCGCGGGGTAGTAAAGCTATGAAAGCCATCCAAAATGAAATTAGAATCTGGGTCCCAGGTTTCCTGGAAGGCCAGGATGTCGAATTGTTTTATAAATTGCAACCAGATAGGGTCAGTGTTTTTGGGTCTAATACCTGCACCATTCCAGCTTAAGATTTTGCATGGAACTGTCCGCTTACTCACTATATTGGAAATACCATCTGTACCAGGCCTCAGTCCAGGAATTTCAGGATCCAGTCAATCATTAGTCTCCATCTGGGACAAGGGTGAAAATCAATTGCAAAGTTCTACCCTTCTCCTGGATTGGAGGTGCCCCGGGGATGCTGCTAGTATAGTTAAGGGTACAGTATCCCTTCCCCGAGCAGAGCCCTGGGCAGATCCCATCTGTGCGCTCATCCTGGCCTGGTATGATAAAGTGCATTTGTCATTACGGGGAGTGTGGGGCCGGGTAGATAGCTGTGGGTATCTATAGGTCCTGGATGGGGGGTAAAAAAATCCCAAGGGGAGTGGTCTAATGCCTTTGTTGTCAAGCTCAGTACCATCCCAAAATAATCTTTGAGCACTATTCTTGTTGTTAAAATTCACCACCAGGTAATCCCCTGGAATGTTCTTGGGGCTATGTCCAACCCAACGAACCCTCCTTGCCATTGTGACAGCACTTGCAACATCTGTTCCCCCCGTGCTGAACTGTGCGCACAGCTGTCTAGCCTGAGTTATCAGGTCAGCGGTAGTTTCGCTGGAGCCCCCTCTAGCCGTAGGCACCCCGGTGAAGACAGCCACTAGCGGAGCTGCCTCTGGTGGCAACTCAAGGGTGTTCCCATGAGTGCGAATGCGTCTACTGCTATCATATACCTGTCTGCCTTTGGTATTGGGTTCAGGTATAGGGTTCCCTGGCATGTCCCTTGTGGCTTGTTGCCCTGTTATATCTACAGTCCCTGCCAAGCCATGCGGTCTGCAAGGGATGGGGCTGATGTTCCTAGTATCACCTGTAGAAAAGTGATCAGCTGAAACTGGTTGCTCACTCAGATCCCCCTTCGGCCCCCTATGTTGTGTCAACAGCTCATCCATTTTCGCACATTTGGACAAAAACCCCTTTACACAGATGTTTAAGGTGTCCACAATGTCCTTAGCAACAGACACAAGTGCTAGTTCCAAGTGTGAGATAAATAGGTCCTTTATTATGTTCCCAATTTGGCCCTTAAGTCGATGATCTATTCGAGTAGTCTGAGCCAAGTCTTTTTTCTTCCTGTCCATTGTTTTTAGAGGCTTACGCTTCCTATGCTGGTTATATGGGGGAACAGCAGACGTTGTGGGTAATGGCTGCTGTGAAGCCTCATGTGGGGTGGGTGATGCGTTGTTAGCTGGGTTCAATTCCTGATTGGTGATCACAATGTTTGGCTCCAACGGTATCACCCTACTATAGTCTGTGGGAGGGACTAGTTCACTCTCCCCTGTGTTCAGGCCCAACTCTTTCTCTGCATTTGCAATCTCTTTAGTCAGTACGCCCACTGCGGAAGTTAAGTACGAGATGATGGACTCAGACTTTCTAGGATGTTTTGCTTTCGACCCGTTATCGTCCCTGGCACCTACCTGTTTCCTCTTGCCCATCGTGGATGTTAGGGGGGTAGCCCATCCCAGCCCCTGTCGGCCCCGGACGGCCACAGATAGCCCGCCCTCTGCCCGGGCTCCGCCAGGCGCCGCCCGCGCGCGTCCGCGACGCGAGTGGAGCAACTGATGTTTTAGCGCCTCCGGGCGCGCTCCAGCAGGAAGTGGGCGGTTCTGGCCCCAGAGCACGCTGGGAGCTGTAGTCTTCCCCCACAGCGGCTGTGCGGTGTACCTGGCAGTGGCGGCGGGGAAGAACACACAGCGTCAGGGCCCCAGCGAGAGCAAGCGTGGCAGGTTGGTCTGGCCCCCAGTTCGAGTGGCGATGTTCCCCGCCTCCACCGAGGGAGCAACTGATGTTTAAGCGCCTCCGTGCGCGCTCCAGCAGGAAGTGGGCGGTTCTGGCCCCAGAGCACGCTGGGAGCTGTAGTCTTCCCCCACAGCGGCCGTGCGGTGTACCTGGCAGCGGCGGCGGGGAAGAACACACAGCGTCAGGGCCCCAGCGAGAGCAAGCGTGGCAAGCGTGGCAGGTTGGTCTGGCCCCCAGTTCGAGTGGCGATGTTCCCCGCTCCACCGAGGGAGCAACTGATGTTTAAGCGCCTCCGGGCGCGCTCCAGCAGGAAGTGGGCAGTTCTGGCCCCAGAGCACGCTGGGAGCTGTAGTTTTCCCCCACAGCGGCCGTGCGGTGTACCTGGCAGCGGCGGCGGGGAAGAACACACAGCATCAGGGCCCCAGCGAGAGCAAGCGTGGCAAGCGTGGCAGGTTGGTCTGGCCCCCAGTTCGAGTGGCGATGTTCCCCGCCTCCGGGCGCGCTCCAGCAGGAAGTGGCCGCTTCTGGCCCCAGAGCACGCTGGGAGCTGTAGTCTTCCCCCACAGCGGCCGTGCGGTGTACCTGGCAGAGGCGTCAGGGAAGAACACACAGCGTCAGGGCCCCAGCGAGAGCAAGCGTGGCAGGTTGGTCTGGCCCCCAGTTCGAGTGGCGATGTTAAAGTGACACCCCCTGCACCCTTGCAGGATTCTGTATTTACCGAATCGGTAAATACCGATTCGGTATTGCCCATTGATTCCTATGGGGAAACAACCTTTACAACGGAACTTTTACCACGCAGTGCCTTGACGACGCAACTTTTACAACGCAAACCATTACAACGCATTGCGCTGGGGGGCGCTCTAGGATAGGGAATAGGTTTAATTTACTGTCCAACACCTTCCCTACTATCCACGGGGACTGGAGTTGGAATAGTAAATTAAACTATTCACTATCCAGCGCCCCAAAGCACTATGTGTTGTAATGGTATGCGTTGTAAAAACCGCGTTGTAAAAGCATGCGATGTAAAAGCATGCGTTGTAATGTCATACATCCATTCCTATGGCTTTAAGGCCCATAGGAAGCAATGGGCATTACCGATTTTTACAGATTCGGTAATTCAATTACCGAATTTACCTAAATCTCCCTCCTTCATATTTACCGATTCATACATACCGAATCGGTAAAATTCGGTATTTATGAATCGGTAAATACGAATTACCTACATCTAGCCCTTAGACGGGAAACATCCTTTACAACGCAACTTTTACCACACAATGCTTTTACATCGCAACTTTTACAAAGCAAACCATTACAACGCGTTGCGCTGGGGGGCACTCTAGGATAGGGAATAGATTTAATTTACTATCCAACACCTTTCCTACTATCCACGGGGACTGGAGTTGGAATAGTAAATTAAACTATTCACTATCCAGCACCCCAAAGCGCTATGCGTTGGGAAGGCATGCGTTGTAAAAGTTGCCATGTAAAAGCATGCGTGGTAAAAGCATGCATTGTAATGTCATACAGCACTCTAAGACTATTGAAGACCAGTACCCAAGAGCCCATTGTGATAGCCCTATCAAAATTTTTAAGTTGGATATGGAGAATACGGTTACATTTTCTAAAAGTATCAGCTGCCATTTATTAGTTCTAACCCCCTGTATGATGCTCTGATATTTACCTATATTATTTTAGCCTGTATTGGGCTCTCTTTAAGTACGATGCATGAATGAAATGATAAGTAAATTACTCTTGGTGTAAGTACAGCATACCACAAAGATATAACTTTTATCTAGAATTATGTGTTTTTAATTGATGGTTTTAGCATGCTTTTATACTTTTGTGTATTATCAACTATTATGATGTATTATCTCTTACTATTTTAGAAACTATGTTTTTACCCAAGACTATTTATTATGTTATTGTAAATATTTTGTGTGTTTTTTATGATCAGAATGATCGAAATAAAGACTAATTTGAATTCCACTGAGGATAAAGCGATACCTGTTCCCATGATAAATACAACGGCTAGTTCTGTGTTCAGGGAATAGGGAATGTTTCCATGGGGCGAAGCCAGGGTAATTACACTTACCAGCTGAACACGACTAGTAGCCCACCTTTAGGGACACCTCCAAATGTGTATTTTATCTGTGGAGAACAAGCGTATACTTGGCTCCCTAGGGGATGGTCTGGTCAGTGTTATCTTTCTTTTCTTCTGCCTCCTGTTTATATTGCACCATCCACATACCACAAAGATAATAGGTTCCATCGAAGGGATGTCTCCATACACCGAGCCAAAAGAGTGGTCAACGTAGATAATATTGATCAAAGAGATACTTCACTTCAGCAATTCATGGACATAATGAGCGGTATTGTGCCATTCTGGGGTCCCATGTTCAATAGCCGTAACATACTCCGCTTAGCTAGAGAAGTTGAAGGAGTCATTAATAATACTGCCGGTATACTCACTAATATAACAGTTGAGCTCCAAGCTCCGAAACTGGTTTCACTCCAAAATTGGATGGTTTTAGATGTCATACTGGCTGGTAGGGGTGGAGTATGTAGGGTCATCGGCAATAGCTGCTGTGTGTACATCCCTGATAGTGCTCAGACTGTATATTCTGCCATACAAAAGTTACACATTGGCGGCAGAGATACACCAGGATAATGGATCATGGTCTTTAACAGGGTGGCTCTGGGAAGTATAGACTTCATGGGGTTGGAAGATATTTCTTGTATTGATAGCCGTTGCAGGGGTTATATTCACCTATTTTTATGTATCAATTGTCTTCCAGCTTGCTGCACGTACTGTGCAACGAAACATACTTCCAACATGGTGAGGTCAACACAAGAAAATAAGTATTCCTCTATGATGGTGTTACAAATTCAGTCACTAATGTTGATTGATGAGGGAATATTTGATTATTAGACTGCTACAATATTTGCATATTTTATGTATATGCTTTACAATGCATTTGTTATATGGACGATTATGATGCTAGCCCCTCTCTTAGAATTGTAAAGACCCTGAAGGATAGCAATACAGCTTATTTAGCCTCCTATGCTAAAAGGAGGGTCTGTTAGGTTTGACATTTCCTTACATTATATGCATTCGTATCTATTCTATAAGTTAGCATTAGGTGGCTAAATAGACACCATTTGTATTAGCATTATGAAACCCACTGAGTTATCCTTACAGCATGCAAGCTTTGTTGGCTTGTGTGCCTACTTCAGCAAAACTGTAAAACTGTATGTTATTCTTTCTCTGTTGCCCAAGGTTGAAGTCGGATCTGCTAATGAATAAATTATCTTTTTCCAACATTCCTTTCTGTATGTGTAGTTCTGCTACCACGTTAGGAGACGTTGAAGCCCGACACATTTGCCTTGGAGCACTGATAATACACCCATCTGGCAGGTGTTAGCTCATCTTTCTGTACCCTCTTTGTTCCTGTACGGATCCGGACGGTATTTTTCCATAGTGGGCGTGGCTGAGGTCTCGAGAAAGCTTTATCATGTTTTAGCGCGCTTTGGGCAAGCAGTCCCGCTCAGCGTCCATCTTAGGGTGCAGGTCTGACTGGGTCTCTCTCTGCAGAGAACTACTAATAAAGTAAGTGTTTAAGTGAGTAACTGACTGACCGACTCTTCATTTGGGAAGGCATTAAAGGTGGTTGTGGAAATACCCCGCGGGGCCCTTAGATGGCCACGTCCTACAGGCTAAAGGCCAGACCATTCCCCCAACCGCTCCTTTGCATGGCCAAAGGCTATGCACACTTTGTTATGTACACAAAAGGCTTAAGTACAGTGCTTAGGTGAAGGCCATGTCCTGTGCTCAAAGTCCACTGTGCAATGGCATAGGAAGTGAATTACATCTCTATAAGGGGTTAGCCTGAAACTAGGCTGAAGGCCTGGCCATCTGCCCAAAAATGCACAGATAAAGGGTTTGGCGCAGGGTCTGGCAAAAGTCCAGGTTCTGTACCCAACCTCCAGTGCATGACTGAATGGTATGCACAGTGGGTTATGTCCACAGGAGAATCAGCACACAGTCTAGCAAAACAAAATGTAATCCTCTGAGATACAATATATTTTAGTGACTACAGTTTTCTTGACATTCCCTCGAAAAGTCATCTTGAAAATCATTTTTGTACTTTCCTTTTGCATGGGTGCAGTTTTGCACATCCAGTACTCTTTAGAATAGTGTATTAATTAAAGTTT
This sequence comes from Lissotriton helveticus, assembly GCF_964261635.1. Classification (NCBI taxonomy): domain Eukaryota; kingdom Metazoa; phylum Chordata; class Amphibia; order Caudata; family Salamandridae; genus Lissotriton; species Lissotriton helveticus. The sequence continues at coordinate 398,251,720 of NC_136070.1, read as the reverse complement.
ACAGTTTGGTACATAGGGCAATAAATAGGGAGGAATAACACAACATAATGAAATTGTAACAGTTTTGTGTTAAATATATTGCTGTATAATGGTGAAAGCAGCAAGGACAGACATTTGACAGGACTTCTCAGTCCCCATACAACAGTCTAATAACGTTTCATGCTTTGTGAATTTGTAACTAAAGAACAAAGGGTATCTAAGCACATATATGTCAATACTTTGCATTTAAAGTTGGTATACTTCTGTTTGCAATTCTGCCCCTTACAAATAATGTTCCACATTTTTGTCATGTTTAATTGTTAAATACCTTTGAACATTTTTCGGGTTATAACCTCTGGAGAGCTATTTGCCACATCCAAAACTTTTAATGTACACAATAGTCTAAATATATAAATTAAGTGATGTCACTACTAACCAGCAATGAAGAAAGTGACAAAGTTGTCCAGCATAATTTCCTGATCACATTTCTCTTCTAGTTCTACAAATAGAATAAATATACTGGTTAAATAAGAAATGCCACTGAAGAATACACCTAAAGAAGCAAGCATTCTAAACATTGTCAATTGACAACAAATCACATCTTTCACCTTAGCCAGATCTGCACATGTGCTTCTTTTGCTCTAATATAAGGTTTTCAGTCTTTTTATGTTTGTAACTCCATTTTGATTCCATTCCTTTGATAGTTTTGCAACCCTTTAGCTCCATTTTTTCTGTGGTGCTAAATTGGTTATGGCTCATAATTCCTTTATCGCGCCTCACTTTCCAAACCCATAATAGTCTTCTGGGGACCCACTGAATACTTGATCCTGAAGTTTCTGTAATCATAGACAGATTATCATTGTCTATCTTATCTGTGGTAAAGGAAGCAGTGATCAATTTTACTCCAAATTTGGAATATCTTTTTACTTTTAGAAATGTGGGAAATGTATGCATTAATAAGTATTTTTGTCAGCCAGTAGTCAATGACAAGGATAAATGCATGGCCTAGGCTTAGATTAAGCAATGTATGATAAAATCCCAGTTCTGCTTTTTCAACTCAATAGAGTTCAACTGACTAGATGGGCAAAAGACATGAAGAGGAGTTCTTAGAGATTAACTCTGCCAGGAACTCTTGAATGAAAATTTTACTCAGGATTCTTTTAACTTGGGAGATGCCCCCTGATGCCATGTCTCCACAATATTATGGAATGTCTCTCTATTGCAATCACTGGGACATGAAAAACACATGTTCTCTTAGATAGCGGAGTTTGTTTCTGTGTGATGAGTGAGTGATTCAAGTATGAGTTACAGCTTTTTCCACTGAGGAAGCCCTCAACATTTTTTATTTTTTCCCAAAGGCCTTTGTTGTGTTTCCTAACCTTAAAGCTAATCTTACTAGGCTTTATTTACATCATACATAGGAAAGAATGGAGCGAGTACAGTAACTGGTGGCAAGGTAAGGTTGAAATGTCCTTACCACAGGTGCGCCAATTCCTGTGGTACTCCAATTCAGGCACCATTCTTCGGAACAACATTTGGAGCTAGACCAGCAAGTATCACTCACATGACTGTTCTTTCCACCTGCAGAGGAACATTGGAAGGATTGGGCCAACCTATTGTATATATTCCTGTGTCCATGCATGTGTTTCAGAAATGGAAATGTAGGTTTCCTAATTTAGCCTCCAGGGACAGTGAGATAGGAGTATACTGTAGACTGTCTCCTTAACCTGTTGGAGATCTGGCTTGTAGAAGCTGTTTTGCAAAGAGAGGTGCTTTGAACTTAGAGGGGTTGGCTGGCCTGTGGAGAATTCAGAGTTGATTAAAAGTGCTGCAAAAACTCAGTAGACAGGAACCTGTTGAAAGTGAAGAAATGTTCTACTGTGTAACCCCTGGTTTACATTTGGGACTTTAATCCCTAAGTCTTGGAGAACAAGATATTTCAGGAGATTCTGAAACAGAGGAACCCTCGGGCAACTGAGAGGAATATTCAGTTAACCTGTGGACTGAAAGAATTTTGCTGGATTCAGTTTCAGGTATATAAAACCTTTATCAAAAATATCTATTTTGGAGAGTTCATGAAGATTTAGGAAGGTATAATGATCTTTACCGCTTTTAAGATCTGTAACTTTAAAATCAGGTTGTGGCTCAAAAAAAGTAAAAGCCCCTTCATTGAAGAGCTGACATGGGCTGAACTAGCATCTTCAAGCCACCCATGTGCCTTGATAGGTCGCCTCGTTTGGCACCTACAACACGTATCCAACCAGCCCAGAACCCTCTTTGGATACAGCTTCTACTTTGGACTTGGTGGATATTTTGAGAACTGTATGTTTTCAAGTGTGAAGGTAGAATCCTGCACTGGAACCAATGGATAGCTTAGATCTGACTGCCACTTGTGTGCCAGTCACAAGGAGTACCTATATTGCAGGCAGATAATTTTTTATGTTTTTGTTATATTTATAATCCTTCAGACTTTGATATAAGATTTATACCTGGGCTTCTAATGGAGTTATCACCTATTATCTTTGGCCCATTACCATTACATATTTTTTGTACTTCTGTTTTACTTAAAGTTGTAATGTACTCTATAAGTTCTTTATTTCCTATTGTATTGTAGTATTGATTTGTTTTTTGAGCAAAACAAATATATACACCTTCTCGAAGGGTTGTCTAATCATTCACATCAAGGCAGTAAGTGTGACCCAAAGTTGCAAATGTTTTTCCTCTGAGGGACTTCATGTTTTGATAAGTGTGGGATCTCAGTCACAGTTCACTTTAAGACAGCCACCGCTCTCTCCCACAGCCCAGCATGTCCGTCTACATAGTGTCTGTAGGAAGCTGGGGTTCTGATGCAGTAACCCTCCACTTTTGGTCAGATTTCTGTTGCACTTTGACTTGATTTGCCCTGGGTCCCTGCCAATCAGGATCCCAGGGCCTGTGTTCTTTCCCAAATATGTACCTTTGTACCCCCAACTGGCACCCCTCTAGCCACCCGTAAGTCCCTTGTAAAATGTACCATGGGTACCAAGGGCACTGCGGCCAGGGAAGGCCTCTAAGGGCTGCAACACATATTGTGCCACTCTTAGATGTCCTGTACCTTAACATACACACTGCTATTGCAGGTAGCATATTTTCGTGCAGAGAAAAGTGAAGAGTCAACATGGCACACCATGCCTGCAACCCACTGCCTTTGGTATAGGTAAGACACCCTCTATCTGGGTGCACTATACTACTGGTGAGGGTACAGTTGCATGAGCACTGTACCCCTACAGTGTCCAAGTTCATTATTAGACATTCTAAGTGCAGAAAAGCCATAAAGAGTATATGGTCTGGGAATTTGACATTACGAACTCCACAGCACCATAATGCTTTACTGAATTCTGAGAGGTTTGGTAGCAAACTTCTCACCATAATAAACCCAGAGAGGTGCCAGTGTGGGATTCATTATACGATGCACTCAGAGGAAATTTTAGAGATGCACCCTGAAAAAAGACTAGCCTTGGTGGGTTCTCGGACTGGTAAACACCAGTCTACCACTACAAGACATGTTTCTGGACCCCTGGGGTGGGAACCTCCGCTCCCTGGGCCCAGAAACAAAGTATTTCCTGGGCGTAGGGGGTCACACCTCCCCCAGATCAGGAAGAGCCATTTGTGGCAGAGGAGCTAAAAAGGCCTTGCCACCTTTGTAAAGCGACCCCCAGGATCTCCTGCTATCAGGAGCAGGCCCCATTCCTGTGTCACCCTTTTTTTGGCAGGAGGACAGGCAGAAAAAAAATAGAACAGCCAAGAAGGTGTGCCCACCTCTGCCAACTCCACCCCTCAGGTTGGGGAGGCGAAGTGAAGCCCACTCTTCAGTGCCCACCATCTTGCAGATGGCAGGCACTCTCCAATCAGTGTTAGGGATTGTGCCCACTCTCCCACGTGGGGTGAGCACATAAAGGGTGTAGTCACCCTAAGGTCAGTAGCCCATAGGCTACTGATCTCAAGACCCCTAAAATGCCCTCTAAATACAGTATTTAGAGGGCAACCCTGAACCAAGGAGGCAGATTCCCGCAACCTATAAAACAGAAGGACAAAAGAAGACACACAGAAGAGGAGGCTGCAGAGAAGAACTGACTTGGCCCCAGCCCTACCGGCCGTTCTGCAGTTTCCAGAGATCCTGCACCAAAAGTCTCCTTGTCCTGCAGCCAGCGACCTCCAGAACCCCTGGGAGAAGTGAGTGCCTTCAACAAAGACCGGATCTCCTGTGGACAGCAGCTCTGTTAAAAAGAATCTCCAAAGAAAGACTCCGAGCCTGCTGATGACAAAGAAGCCTGATGCCTGGAACCACCACTGCACCCGATGCCTACGGCCTGAGTCAGAGTGGTCCACAGTTCCAAGCGAGGTCCCCCAGCACTCTAGAGTCTGAGTTCACTGTGGGTTGACCCCTCCAGGACTCCCCGACATCTCCAGCAGCCTCTGCAAGGAGAAACCCCCAACCGCAAGTGTCCTGGTAAGGTGAAATATGACCTCAAAAGGCACCCCTACATTTGGCCGCCCTGCGCCCTGGAGAAGAGGACCTGAGGTGCACCTATGTTCCTGAGCCCTCCAACATACCTGCCCAGCTGTTAGTTCCTGCCAAAAGTCTTCCTGGACCGAGCCTGCAGCCAAAATCCAAAACTGGCAACTCTCTTTGAGAGTATCCGATTCCAAATCCGCACTCTGCACCCGGCCGCCACTGTGGGTGCACTTTGTGTGCTAACTCAGATCCCCCTTTGCCCTGAGCTAAACCCAAAGAGCTTTGCTCCCACATCCAAGTGGGGTGTCCATGAGCAGCCATCAACTGGAGGCCTCCTAACCCCCATTGGATAACATTGGGCCTCAGCACTCTGCACCCGGCCGCCCTATTGCCCCTGAGAATGCTCTTTGAGTGCATCCTTGACCCTGGGGAACCGTTTTCTCGTCCCAGGAACTCACCCCATAAGACCGTTTACTTATCTGCAAAACGATAACTCTATTTTCCTCCATAGGATTGTATTGACTGTTTTCCTCTGAAAAACTTCCAAGTGCGGAGGGTGTTTTGCATAAGATCCTAAGAAACTGTGTTTTGCGAAAAAACTGTTTTGCCTACCTTTTATCTAGGGAATGCCCCAGTGTGATATCTAGGCATATCACACTGAGTTAGAAAAGTAATCCAAAAAGTATTCATACAGTACCTGTAAAGTAACTGAAAAGTAATCTCAACTGTTTCTACATAATTGACCTACCTGTATACAAAATAAGTAAATGCAACTGCATTCAACTATATTGTTTGTGCAAACTATTATTTCACTTACCTGCACCAGGCCTGGTTTGGTTCTAGAAATAAAATACAGCTTAATAATATTTTCATACAAAACAAATTGGTCAGAGTTCAGGCTTTGAGTGTGTGAAATCATGTCTTGCCTGTGTGTGTACAATAAATGCTTAACACTACCCTCCGATAAAGCCTTACTGCTCCCCCACACTACCACAAATAGAGAGTAAAGTATTATCTACTTTATCCTCTGCCTACCTTTGGGGATCCACTGAACTCTGTGCACACTATACCTTACTTTGGTATAGTATATACAGAGCCAGCTTCCTACAGTGACGGAAAGAGGCATGGTAATCCTGCAGGTTATTATATCAATTAATGGTTTTTGCTTGGCCTATATAAAAAATGCATTTTGTACCAATAAGCATATATTTGTATCTTGATATACATGATGAATTTGACACACAGGTCTAAGTTCACTCTCCGTTCCAGTAATGCACACAATAAACTAACTCTTAAAAAGCTCGATTTTACCCTCACAGCTATAAATGTCTCGTTCATATTTTGATTTTCTTGGTACCACACTCAGGCTGCACACTGCTTACAGCCCTTTTTGGAGTTATGCAGAAGGCCCACATAGATACTCTCACACATTGAATTAATGATACCATACCTACGGGCATGCCAAAGATGAGGGCTTACCGGCTCGTTCAGAGTTGCCGAAGTGAAACAGAAAATACTCAACTAGTAACTCCAGCTAGGGTTTCCATCACTCTCTTTAGCTGAAGTACACCTAAACTCATGTCTCCCTTATTTTGTAATTTAAATATTTCAACTTTAACACTATAAATCAAAGATAATAACAATAAAAGTTTAGCTTGCCTTCACTTTTCAGAATCTGTGTTAGAATATCCAACGGTATCTCCTCGTCATTGGCGAGGGCCTTCTTCCTGCGCTCGATGCATTCTTTTCCTGTTCGACGCAGCAGCCTTATGCTCTCCCGGACATCTTTTACCAGCTGTCGGTTTCCAGGGTACCACTTTAGCAGGACATAATAAGAAAAGTTGATTCCATTTTGCTAGGATCAGAGGGCCACACAAACATATAGGTAATGGAGAAGAATGAAAAATGGTGTCTCCACAAACCTGTACGAAGGGTTTGCGTTGTTCAAACATTCCTTTAATGGCCATGGTGATTGCTTGTGGAAATGGAGTCTTTTCATCTTGAAGTGAGTTTATTTCTAAACCAAATGCCGCCTAAGGATGATAAAATATGACTAATGAGGAGAAAATAATTTAAGGTATTGGCAGATTGCCTTTTGCCTGAAGATCATTCACTGAATTGCCTATTTAAAGCTAATCACACTTCTTTTAGGTCCTACTATTATGCTGAGGTACAAGAAACATGTTCATCATATGAAAAAATGCTATTTTGCATTCCTTATACCCATTCCTTAAATGTAGGGCTGTTGCAAATGATAATTAGGGGTCATTTACCATGCCTACATGGGTGGTGCAAAATGTGCCATGATAATGTCACTGTGGATGTTTGTACTTAAAATAAATAAACAAAACACTTTATTTCCGTCATGTGACTCAATGTTTAGAATTCCTGGCTTCCCTTGAAGTCCCAATGGGGGCTCATTTGAAGTTTCAAGTCCAAACAGAGCTCAGGAAGGCCAGGTACATTATCTCTGATGTCTCCTTGTCACACATGTCAATAATGGGTATTGGTTTGGCAGGCCAAGGGTGAGGACCCCCGGACCTGAGGTCCATGTGCATAGCTCATCGGGTCACAAACTACCTGGGATGGCGTCCATCATGCCAGGTAGGGCTCCCCTGCCTGGCTGGGTGAAGAACATATTACCGGCCCAGTCCTGGGCTCCATTCTCCAGGCTGCTGTATCTCCAAGCAACTGGGACGGAGTCACTCAGGCCCCGGGAGGGAGCCCTTGCTTGGCTGGGTGAAGAAGCTCACACAGGGCCCCGGGTCAGAGCTCCAGCTGGCCAAGGCTGGACGCTTCCGACCCTGCACCTCATTCTTCAGCCTACTGTGTTGCAAAATGCCCTGGAAGAAGTTCTGCAGGCTTGGGGGAGGTCTCATATGCCTACCAGGATTAAGAAGTTTTGATTGGGCCGTAGAACAAAGCTCTGGCAGCCCAGGAAGTGGATGCTTCTGGCCCTAGGTTGCGTTATCTAGCTCACCATGTTTCAAAGTGCCTGGGTGGGGGTCCTGCAGACCTGGGGAGGGATTGGTGGGATGAAGAAACTTTTAATGGGCCTCATCACTCCGCCTGTCCCTAGGATCAAACTGGCGGGGAAGCCTCCAGCCCTGGGCTTCCTTTTTTGGGCCCCTGTGTCACAAACTGCTCAGGAAGGACTCCCCTGCCTGCCTCATTTAGGAAGCTGTGACCAGGCCCCAGGTCAGAGCTTCGGTTGACCGAGGGGTGGAAACCCCCGGCCCTGGACTCTGAGCCCCGGCCTGCCGTGTATCGAAGTGCCTGGAACATTGTCCTGCAGGCCTGGGGAAGTCTCTCTGACTGCCTGGGTTTAGAAGATCTGACTGGAACCCAAGGCACGGGTAAGATGTATGACTTGCCCAGGGGTGGAAATCCCTGTCCTTGGCATCCGACCGCGTCGCGTCACATGGAGGCCGGGATGGGATGCTGCAGGCTGAGGAAGGTATCTACTGCCTGCCTGGATTATGAAGCCATGACTAGGCCCTGGGTCAGTGCTCCGGCAGGCCTGTGGGTGGAAACCCCTGACCTTGGCTCCATTCTCTAGCCCACCGTCTCTCAACGTGCCCAGTACGGGGTCCAGCAGGCCAAGGAAGGACTCATAGATACAGTGAGCCCGGTGGTGGAAGCCCCCAGCTCTAGGCTACCTTCCCCCACCATGTCAACTGGAGCCTGGGAAGTGGTCCGCAGGCCCAGGAAGGCCTCCCTACCTGCCAGGTTTAAGAAGCTCTTACTGAGCCCAGGTGAGAGCTCCAGCAGGCCTAGGGTGGAAGCCCCGGCCCAGGACTTTGTTCTCCATTTAGTGTGCATGGATTACAAGAAAGGCAGGTAGAATCCTCTGGATTAGCCGTGACAAGGTACTACAGAACCCCTTGTAAGCCAGTCATTCTTCCCAAGTACTGCAAGTGTCCAGGCTGGTATGCTGCACGCCCCCAGGAGCCCAGGCTCATGGCTGCCTTCCAGCGCTTTCTGAAGGACATTTCCTCCTAGCCTTCCCTATGGGAGAGTAAGCAAGGATAAAAAGCCGAGATCTCCGTGCAGGGCAGCACCATACTCTGTTCAATTGAGAACACCTAGCCCTAAGGATGGACTGTTTGGCAGGCTTCGGCTGTTTCAAGCAAAGAGCTTACACTTTGCCTTGAATCATCCGACTTGAGGGTATGTCTTTCACAGAGGCCCTTCCTACCCAAGAGTGAAGGCCAAGCAGCCTGGCACCTTGAACTCCCAGTGGTCTGACCAGAGCAGATGAGGTCAGGTGGCGTGAATCCTGAATACCCCCTGGCATTTTGGCTCCTGTGTGTCAAGCCGTTGCCCTTCTCCATTCAATGCATTTTTGCAGCAACTCAGCATGATGTCCCTAGGGTATGCCCGACATCAGGCTGCCACTCCTGTGTCTCTATCAGGCTGTGCTTTGGCCTGTCTCTCCCTTTCATTGATGCAGAACAGGTGATTTGGGCTCCTCCGCCCACTTTTGTTACTCTAGATAAGCTTGTGGCGATCACATGACCCTGTGAAGGTGATGACACATTCAGATGTCTGCCCTGTCAAGTTTCTATGGTACTTTCTGTGCTTACCATGGTAACCTCAGATAACGAGGAATGTGGGTTACATTTCAGAAAAAAGTCTGAGAACCAGCTACTACATGTAAGGAAGACAGCAGGCACGCAAATTACCCACTCCTAACTCGGAGATGGCGTGAGGAAGATTAACAATGTAGGACTCTTTGAGGCCCTGTAATTGGAATGAGTACACTTGATGCACTTTGACAAGGATCCATTGGAGGGCAAGTCTGGTGCTAGCAACTAAGGTAATTAAAGTTGCTACAGTTAAAAAGCTCATCGTTGGGTGTGGGATTACGATGGCCTTCTGACATGTCCCAGCCCTTGCCTCTCGGCGCACCCTTGAGTATTCTGAGTGTCTAAAATGTTTACTTTGAAAAAATTAGAGTATTCAAACATGGTTTCTGCTCTACTAGTGCAGCTAGGAAAAATTAAGCAGGACTTAGATTCTATTTTGTTGGTTTTCGAAACGGGGGCCAGGATTAAGAGAGCTGCCTAAGGCATTTGTATTGTGCCGCTAGAGGTGACATTTATGGACCGGAGCAAGACAAACCAAAGCAAAAGCATTTGCCAAGAATGTTTTTATTGATCAAGAATGAAAGACCGAAGTTGATAGATGATCAGATATTATTGTAGTTCCAATCATAAATGGTGCCGACTAACAGTCCGGCAGTCTTAATCCACTGACCAGTCGAGTAGCTTCAGAGAAACCAAAGGGGGGAGTATTGCTGCAAAGCTGAAACTTAAAGGAATTGATGGACTCACTTAGAGGGGTTGGGTGAAAAGCCACTCACCTTCCACGGCACCTCCCACCAGGATAGGGAGGTCACAGCCTTCCTCGTTGCCAGGTACCTGGTGTCCTGGTTCTCTGTGGCCTGGCTGGGGAATGAAGAGTTGTACAGTCCCGTCTGTGCCTCTGTGAGGGCTGGCAATGGAGCTGCCTGCCTCCAATGCTATGGGAGTCTCTTGCCTACCTGCTGTGGTGGCGTTGGGCTCCCAAGCATGGAAACCCACTTTGAATCAGAGAGGAAGCTTGAGGAGTGGTGGGCTGTTTAGCTGCACTGACACGGGATGGGCGGGTCTACAACCTTCATGCCTCCTCTTAGCCCGCAGGTGGGTGAACGTTGTGAAAGGTGCCTGTAACTCATGGCAGTGAATCACTCAGTTTACGCCTTGGTGAAGAATGTAGCGAACTGTGATAATCAGTGTGAATTGTGGGAAACATGGATCATCGAATGCACCTTGTGGCCCGGTGTCCTCCTGGGGCTACACCTGTCTGAGGGTCACTTGAATGACAATTGCCCTAGGGCTCTCTCTGGGCGTGCCTGTGGCTCCCTTAGTCCCCCCAGATCACCCATCGCAGGACCCCCAATCCCTAGTCCTAGCGTGGGGCTGTATCCACAGCCACAGCTGGTCTCCAAGGTTAACAGCCTCTAGCATGTTGGAACAATGTAGGTAAGGGAAGTCCACCAGTTGGATCTGGAACTTCGGGATATGGATTGGCTTGGTCAGTCAGGCTGGGGTGCAAGCAGAATTCACCAAGCATTGGATTGTTCACCTATTGAAAGGAAATATGATTGTAGTTTAGACAGGTGTGAGCCTCTGGTCTGGTACACATCCTCTGGTCATAATTGGCTTGGCCATTCTGCATGCAGGGTCGACCTGGGCCATCTGGTTGCCAGCTGGCCGAGCAGATAACTGGCGGGCCCGGCTGGTGTGGCTAACTGACTTGTGCCTCCCCCAGGTTGTGTAAGTCCCCAGTTCATGGTGGCATAACAGTTGAAGAAAAACAGCTTCCCTGGCAAAATGGAAGAGTGGCTTTGGCTGTGGGGTTCACCCCTCGTTAGCTCCTCAGGCTTGGGCACCAAGAAGGTGAAAGGCATCAGCCTGGGGCACCCTTAACCGATGGACTGGAGTCACAGTACCTAACCACAGCATGCTGGCTATGGGTTGGGAAGGACTCTCATGTCCCTTTAGGGTGTACAGCAGTGATGTGACCCCGGTGAATGTCCAGCCAATGGGGAAATACCGGGGCAGGGTGGTTTCAGACTGGGGAGTAGTCTGGGGCATCTGCAGGATGCACAGTTCCAGTAAACCCCAACGAGAAGTGGTGGGGGGGAAGCCATGTTTTTCGCCTGGGAGTCCCAGTCCCACAGGCCACGGTCCAAGCACTGGGCACAGGCACCTTCCTTATCTCTGGCCGTGTGGCATCGGACCAGGAAGGAATCTGTGGTTCCTGCAGGCTCAACAGCTCCAGTAATCTCCAGTGAGAGGTGGTGAAGCCATGGATTTCACCTGGAAGGCCTGAGATTCCCAGGCCAGGGCTCCAGGCACTGGGCAGGCCTACTTTCCCTTCCCAGGGTGAGGTGGTTTCGGACTGTGGAGCAGTCAAGGGCTCCTGCGACTCCTGTAATCTCTGTGATAGGTGAGTGACATCATAGATTTTGCCTGGGAGGGCCAGTCTCTGCAGGCTGGTGGTGCAAGCCAGCAGTCTGAGCATTCTAGCTTGCCCAGGGAAGGGTGTTGCCCCACCCACAAGGATTTTCCAGGTTTCAAGATGTCCCCCAGTTAGCTGTCAACTTTGTGTTGGCAAAAAACAGCCAATGGACAAGTATGAATGTACCAACTCAGTAAACAACATTACCAGCCAAAGTGGCCTAATTTGAATTATGCCCAGGCCATAGGCCATAGACAGCCAGCCAAACACAGCTTTGTGCTCCACTAGGGCTGTGCGAAATTATAATTATGGGTCATATATCATGCCTAGGTAGGGGGTACTAAATGTGGCATGCCAATGTCACTCGTGACATCTTGTACTTAAAATAAATAAACAAAATAATTTTTTCTTCACATAACTCAGTGTCCCAATGAGTACTCATTTGAAGCTTCAAGCCCAGTCAGGGTTCAAGAGGCCAGATACATTCCGCAGCTGGTAGACCCACCCTTTTTGTCATCAATGGTGTTGCTTAACATGTCATGAGTGAGGTTATAAGCAGTGCATAGTAAGGTGGTGCAAATTATAGATAGCTTGCTGAACTATTACTGGTGAATTTTAGTTTGTTGGGAGGGTTTAAAAACATTATGTTATGGCTGATATTGTTGCCTAACTAAAGCATCACTTTATCATTTGTCTTTTTCAGTGAAGTTTGAGAGTCTTTTTTAGATCATTAGATTAGTAACATCTCATTAGCATTCTTAAGCATAACGTCATTCTTATGCTTAGTTTTTCGAGTAAATATTCAGTAATGTCTAGTAAATTGTCAACTTAACTGCTGATTTAAATGTTATTAAAATGTTTACCTCCCAAAGACATTGCAGTGCTCCCGCGGGACAAAGAGAAACAGTGGGAATCCTGTGTGTGACTTAATTCCCGTTAGTTTTTAATCTCATTGTGCTCTCTAAAAGCCTTTCACCGCTCTCTGGTCTGCCGCGGGTTTCAACCACTCCTCACTTCCGGTGGGCCACTAGACCGCCATCTTGGGCAGGTCGGCGGACTAGACACAGAGCACTTGCTCGGCAGTTGCAATTAAGCAGCTGCAGGGCATGGATGCACAGTGCTGCTCAGGTAAGGGGCAACATTTTAAAATGTCACTTTACCTGATAGTCATATTGTGCTTTCTTTGCGCCGCTTGGTTTTAGTTTTTAATCTCATTGCACTCAGAATTCTGCAAGCTTTTCACCGCTCTCTGCTCTGTACTGTTTTTTGCAGAGAGAGTACCACTCTTCACTTCCGGGTGGCCACTAGACCGCTGCCATCTTGGGCAGGTCAGCGGTCTAGACGCAGAGCTTTTGCCAGTAAGCGCATTTAAGCAGCTGCAGGGCACAGACGTGCTGCTGGCGTGCCAAAGTCAAGCCTGTCTGCACCGTCCCGGTCTGTACAACGCCAGATGCCAGAACCCCTGCCAGTTTTCACTCAGACTTTCAAGCAGCAAGGCCTGTAAAATGGTGTGGATGCACTCCTCTACTGAATTCAAACACATCAATTTGCCCTCATTGAAGCTAATAGCCCTTCAACATGCTGTAATAAAAATGTTCAGCCTTAGAGGGACAGGCTACATGCAGGAAAGGCAGATTTTCCTGCTAAATCACTTTGACTGTGCCAGAAGTTGGAGAACCGATGACACTACATTGTTCGATCCTTAGTTCCCTTGAAGAAGTTCCCAAGCAGAATGCCAGTTCCAGCCCTCCTATTCATAATGGCAGCACAGAGAGGATAGCTGGCTTATACTATAATGTTAGGTCTATGTCCAAGCATTCCATAGAAATATGGGATCCTATTTAATTTCACACAATTGCCCAAGCTAGCGATTCTATAAAATAATTATTTAAAGCATTAAACAGCTTTGTGAAACCAGATGTCTGCACTTCCACCATTGTGGCCTCCCAAAACCTTTGTGATTCTTTAGCGGACTTCTTTGAAACTAAGATTAACATCATCTACAAGAACTTTCCATCCAACTCAGAAGGACCAGAGATTAAACCTGACTTAAGCCAACTTCACCCAGGCACTGCAGGCTTGAGTGATTTCGAACTCTGCTCCATGGAGTCTAGGCCAAATCAGGTTCTCTCCAGGATTAGTGCCCCCTTACGGTATCGTCCAGTTTAACCAATCATTTGGAATAATCAGTAATGACATTGTTCAATCTTTCGTTAGTCACTGCTAAAGTGCCAAATCAAAGGAAGTGTGCCCAAATATTGTCGACTGAAGGAAAGATTGAAGACAATAGTTAAGTCCTGTAACCCGAGAGCTGCCCAGAAATATCTATCCTGGAATCTAGATCGCGGGTTCGTCGTTTGTTGATTTATTCTGCATCAACCTTTTGCCTTTAAAGACTTAACAGCAAGTTGGTCCCCCCCCTAGAGCACAGAGAGATACTTTAGTTTGTGTAATCTAGGCATCTAGAACATTAATCATATTCTGTTTGTATGCCCAGCCCTACTGCCACATCACCTATAACTGTTACATCCATTGTTTTTACAGAATAACATTAAAACTGTAGTAACAGCTCATGAGTCCCCCTCCTTTTCCCAAAGAATGAATGTGTTTGTTCTAAAATATTCAAGTTTTTAAAGGTGTTTTAAAATTTGTTTTAGTATGTTTATTATTTCATTAAAAAAGTAAGTAAAATCCAGTGCCTCATAATAGTACTATAAATAATTTATACTAAACTCCACCTTAGATAGGAAGATTTCACGGCAGGAAGTAGGGCATTCATTTTATTTGATCATATCAAAATTTCAATTTTTATTAAACATTTTTGCCCTAGATACGGGCTAAGGGCTCCATCCTTCAGTCATATTTCTCATTTCTACTTGCGGGTTTGATTAATCGATTGTATGTTACTCACTTTCTTTTTGTATTTTTATAAAATCATATACATAACTAATTTTTATTTGCTGCTGTAAAGGAATTGTAGCAGTATCCATCTTTATTGTGCTATTTGTATTCATCTTTTTCTGTTGTTTATTCAACTATACCTATATAATTCACAGAATTCTGCACTTAACTGTTGCTGCTAGATTGAATGAAGTTTCTTTTACTTGCGGGTTTGACTAATTTGATTTTATGTCACCCACTCTCTTCTTGTATCTCTATGAAATGATGTACATAATTAATTCTTTTATCTGCTGCGGTAAAGGAATTTTAACTGGATTTCAAAATCCAATCTCATTATGATTTTTGTCTTCATCTTTTTAATATTGTTTCCTTTAGTATCCTTATATGACCCGCAGAATTTTGCACTCAACTGTTGCTGCTAGGTCGAATGAAGTTCCTGTTATAATTGTATATGAATTTTCTTTTCTTTACTGAAAGCTATATTCTTTGCTTTTCTCATGGCTGTTGAGTTTGTCTGTACGAATATGAATTTTCATGAAATGCTGCTGCATTTATTTTCTCTTTAAAATGTAGCGATTTGCCTTTTGTCATTTTTATGAGCAACATTTTATGGTAAAGGTTTTATATGTATAATGTAAAGTTCTGTCTTATTTTGTGATTATTCATGACATTTAGAAGTGGACCTCATTTTGAGCTAAGCTTAATAAAGAATTGAATTGAATTGTGTGCCCAAGTATCTCCGCTTCTTAAAAAGTCCTCTGCAAATCTTGAAGTTCTCTCTAACTACAGAACAATTTTGTTGCTGCCTTTGCTCGCAGAAGATCTAGAAAGCTATATTAATAAACAGCTTACATTCTTTCTAGGAGAGCTTAAGATCTTAGACCACTCACAGTCGGGCTTTAGAGAGCTACATAGTACTGAGACTGCATTGTTGGCAGTCACCAACAGCATCAGACTCTCTTTAGACACAGGAACTCTGGTCCTGCTAGTTCTACCAAATCTATCTGAGGCTTTTGACAAGGCTTTCCACTTCATCTTAATCTGCAGACTACATGAAGCAGAGCTTTATTGCAGAGTGCTACATTGGCTCAGGGACTGGCTGGACTATTGTATCCAAAATGTTTGTCTCTGCCCCGTTAAAGCGAGAAAGATGTATACCAACAAGGGGGTTCCCCAGGGTTCATACCAGAGCCCATCAATAACTACGTACCACCTCTGGCACACATTAGTGAGATCATGTGATGTGGAGATCATGTCATATGTAGATGACACTAAACTTCTCATCTATTTTCGACCTGTTCCAGATAAAGTGAATGCTCAATTTGCGGGTTGCATTAGGTAAACCGCTGTCTGGATGACCAACAACTGTCTCCAGCTAAACAGAGGATAAACAGAGATTATGCTTTTTGGTGAAGCACAGGAGCTATGGTCGAGTGACTGTCGGCCTACCGAACTTGGTCCAGTTCCTGCTCTTAAGCAAGCGGTAAAATACATTAGATTAAAAATAAATCAATCACTATCCATGAAGGATCAACTTAATGCTGAGTGTGGCACTTGCTTGGCTACAATGAGGCTCCTAAAAATAGTTTTTTCCGGGCTCCCGAACACTTCTAGAAAACCCCTTGTCCAGGTTCTTATAACTAGTCACCTGGACTATGGAAGTGCTTTATTGGTAGCAGCAAATGACACCTTGGTGGCCAAACTGCATTGTGCAGAATACAGCAGCATGGCTGATCTGCAATCTACCTCCATGGTTGTCCTCTGCCCCCATTTAAAAAAAAACTGCATTAGTGGCCTATCAGAAAGTAGGCAGTCTTAAAGCTCTGATGCCTGATTCCTAAAGGCACTATGCAAGGCCTGTCGTGACTACCTACATTTGCAACTTATGACTATCACCCTTCCAGACTGCTAATGTCCTCATAAAAGCTCTCTTGCAGACTCAACACATTCTCACCTACAGATTCGAGAGCAGAGCTTTCTCGTATATGGCCCTGTAACACTGGAATAGACACCCTCTCCATCTTTATACCTGCCCCAATTTTATGAATTTTAAGATGTCAAAAACTTGGATGGTTTAGAATGTTCTAGTTTGTCTGATCAGCACAGAGCGGAGATACTCCATCTGGAATGAGTTGTGCGCTATATGAAGAACAAGAAATAAATCATGGATCCCCTGAGAGGACCAGGAGGGAAAAAAATGTAAGTTGTGTTTGGTATGCAAGAGTGATTATAATTTAACATTGACTCTAGACCTTTTCTCATAGGCACAATAAAGGAGGATACTTTCTGTTTTCTTTTGAGAGTTTTTGCATTTTTGGGTGTGATGGTACCATTGTACCTAAATATGGTGCAGCTCTACCTATGGCAGAAAGGAAAGACATCTGATTGGCTAAAATAGGAGTCTTCCTACATGTACAGGATTTTACCACCCTCTCAACTTTATTTGGGATTGGCAAAACTTGGATGTGTTCGCATTTGGTAATGTGTCCATCTCGTTATTTTGAGAGAGAGTTCCACTTTTATGGTAAGTAAGTAATAGTTTATTAGCATAGTTAATTAAAACCATTGCAAATCATCCTTAAAAACGTTAAAATGCGCACAATACATTTTTCATCACTTAAATAAAATTACTTTTACATAAAATATATAGTCTAAATTATAATTCCTATCAAAAATTCATGAGATTTAATATATGTTAGTGAGAGTAAAAATAGTGATCATATTGTTCTAAAATGTCCTCTGTAAGTTATGGCAAGGGGACGAATTCCAGTATTCCCTTTTCTTCCACCATCCTTAATTTGATACTTTATAGACTACTGGTACGGTATTCTGCTTTGTTTAATAGCCTCTAAAAACATGACGGTTTTCTGCATCTTTGTTTCTACCTCCATCAAGTACTTCACCAGGCTACAGTTCAACTGAGGGTCGCTGGGTGCAAAGCAGGCAAGAACTGCCTGTCTTCGTGAGCGTATTCCACGCTGGTTAAAATGGTGTTTCAATAACCGTTTCCTTTCCTCCAACAACATCTCACAGGAGCAAAGCAAATGTTCCATATCTTCCGGCGCCATGCCGCAAAAACGACAGAGGGTACCCCCATTAACCTCCATTAACCCTCAGCCACTGTGCGTATGCAAGGTAACGTGCCCAGTCTATATTTGAGGAACTTCAGTTTTATATATCGTGAGTACTCGAGGTCAAGATAACTCTGTTGGCCTTGTTTAGAATAGGAGTTTAGAATAATCCACCCATGTGACCTCATTGCAACACACGCTTTATCTGCAATCCACTTTTAATGGGAATAGCAAAAAAAAATGGTATATGGTAACCTGAGACGCGAGGAGCTGGATGACAGCCAGAGGCACCAACAAGGACCACATCAAAGTTCAATGTGTGGAAGTTTTTTCAATGCCTTCACAAGAGAAGAAGGTAAGATAGTGACATGCAACCTCTGCAGGGGTTCAGGCAAGAAGTGCTCTTTTGGACCTTCTGGAATGAAAAAGCACTTAGGGGTGTGGCATAGCAGACATCTAGTTCGTCCTGAGTGAAGATACGATGAGGATATGGCATGTAATATAATGTAATTTGAAATTTGAAAAGCGCTGTCACTGCACAAGGAGTACCCTGGGGCTAGTTGGATGGGGGTGAGAGGAGGCCCTAGCAGTATTAAATGAGTGAAAGGCCAATGCATCTGAGGTGCCGTATATCCATATCTTCAAGACCCTCCTGAATTGAGTTTCTGTTTTTAGAAGTCTCAGATTGGGTGGTAGTGCATTCCAAGCTTTGGCCTACAGGGCGGCCACTGGTTTTCCTGCCTTTGGTATGCATCTGAAGGTGGGAGGTTTGAGGAGGTTAGCTGAGGAGGACCTAAGAGTCCTGGTTGTGATGTAGGGGAAGAACCGAGCTGAGAGGTACTTAGGTCCTACTTTAAGTGTGGCTCTGTAGGTAATTAAAAAGATTCTCTTGTGTAGTGGTAGCCAATGGAGGATTTCTAACGCCGCTGATGCTGAGGTTTTTTGAGGGAGCTTCAACACTAGTCACGCTGCTGCGTTTTGAACAACTTGTATCTTTTTTATTGTTGATTTGTTGGCTCCTGCAAAAAGGCTATTGCAGTAGTCCGGCACGAAAGAATCAAAGCCACTGCCACTGTTTTCCTTGCAGAGAGTAGAATAAAATCTTTTTTTTTTAAAGATTTGTTGAGATTGAAGAAGGTCCCGGCCGTGGCCGTGGCATGCGGAAGAAAGGATGAAGGGAAAGCATGGTGTCAAACTGCACCCCAAGATTTTTGGCTACCATGACCATATCAGGCGGAGGAGTGGTTCCCTCTGGCCACCACTTCTCAGGCTGGAATGAAACATCTTTCCCAATGCGGAGGATTTCAGTTTTGTCAGTGTTACATCTTAGGTGGTTATCCTTCATCCAAGGATGACTTTGGATAGAGAACATTTGAAGTTACGTTCGGCATCTGTGGAACAGTTATACAACATTTTCTGCTGGACCCTCTCTACAACCAGGAGACACGGTACTATCTGGAGTGTGGCTGGGGCAGTTTGATGTCAACTCTTCCATATACCAATATGGTAATCTACTGCAGCAAGTGGTCCAAAATTGTCCTTTTGGGGGAACAAAGTTCCTCTATTATAGGCAAGTCGATGTCTGATAATCAATGCAAGTAGAATTATTTTTTAAGCTCCAAGTTCCGGTGCCCTCTTTTTTAATTCTTTTGTGCGTCAGATGGCCGGGGGCCATCCAACGCCACAGTGCTCATGTGTGTAGGATGGCACACAGCCTTCCTTGCACATGGAGCAGGAAATCCCTCTGGTGCAGGCACCTTGCAAAACCAGGTCGTTTTGTGATTGGGAATTTTAATGTCTCCACAATACGTTTTGGGCCCTTTCCTGCGGCGGGCACTTAGCCCACCTACACAAGTGAGGTACCATTTTTATCTGGAGGCTTTGGGGAATGCTGGGTGTGTGAAAGTTTGTGGATCAACACAGATTCCAGAACTTTCCATCACAGAAATGTGAAGAAAGTTTGAGGTTTGCAAGTGATTTTCGGTAACAGAATCTGGTGAGAGCCCCACAAGTCACCCTATCCTGGATTCCCCTGGGTGTCTAGTGTTCAAAAATTTATGGGTTTGCTAGGTTTCCCTAGGTGTTGGCTGAGCTACAGTTCAAAATCTACAGCTAGGCACATTGCAAAAAAAGGGACAGTTTTCACTGAGTAAATGTGATGTGTCCACGTTGCTTTTTGATCTGTTTCCTGTCACGGGCACTAGTCTACCCACACAAGTGAGGTGTCATTTTTACAAGGAGACGTTGGGGAAAGCGGGTTGGGTGGAAGTTTGTGGATCCACTTAGATTCCAGAACTTTCCTTCAAAATGTGTTTGTTTTGACAAACTTTGAGGTTTGCAAGAGATTCTGGGTAATAGACCTGGTGAGATCCACACAAGTCACCCATGATGGATTCTACTGGCTGTCTAGTTTTCAAAAATGTACAGGTTTTTTAGGTTTCCCTAGGTACCGGTTGAGCTAGGGTTCAAAGTACACTGCTAGGCACATTGCAAAAAAAGGGTCAGTTCTCACTGGAAAAATGTGATGTGTCCACGTTGGGTTTTGGGCCGTTTCCTGTCGCAGGCACTAGGCCTACCCCGACAAGCGAGGTACCGTTTTTATCGGGAGACTTTGGGGAATGTGGGGTGAGTAAAATTTTGTGGCTCTATGGAGATTCGAGAACATTCCATCAGAGAAATGTGACGAAAATGTGTTCTTTTGACAAAGTTTGAGGTTAGCAAGTTATTCTGGGTAACAGTGCCTGATGTGAGTCACACAAGTCACCCCACCCTGGATTCCCCTGGGTGTCTAGTTTTTAAAAATGTACAAGTTTGCTAGGTTTTTCCCAGGTGCTGGCTGAGCTAGGGTCCAAACGCCACAGCTATGCACATTGCAAAAAAGTGTCCGTTTCCACTGGGAAAATGTGATGTGTTCACATTGCGTTTTGGACAGTTCCTGTCGCGGGCACTAGGCCTACCCACTCAAGTGAGGTGTCATTTTTTATCAGGAGACTCTAGGGAACACCGAATTGTAGAAAAACTATTATTACCTATTGACTTTCTATGTATTTCTGCCTTGCAAATGTAAGACAATGTGGAAAAAAGAAGCTAGTTTGAAAAATGGCCTCTAATTCACTTGCTAATATGGGTACCCACAATTTCGGAGATGTGCCAATAACTACTCTAAACTCCACATATATTTTCCCATTTTGGAAATGCATAGGTATCCTTGATACCTATTTTTCACTCTTTATATTTTACCAAATGAATTGCTATATACCTGGTACACAATAAAAACCAACTGCAAGTCGCACCTCAGTTATTGGCACTGGGTACCTTGGGTTCTTGGTGAACCTTCAAGCCCTATATATCACCACAACCAGAAGGGTCCAGTGGATGTAATGGTATATTGCTTTAAAGAATCTGCCATAGTTAGAAGAAGTTACAGGTGAAAATGTTGGCACAAACTGCTGTTTTTCTCAACTCAATTTCAATATATTTTTATTTCAACATTAGTTTCTTTAGGAAAACCTTGAAGGATCTACAAAAATGACCCCTTGCCACATTTAGGATTTTGTCTAATTTGCTGAAATGTAAAGCTTTCCGGGATCCATTATTGCTTTCACACCCATTTCTACCACTAACTCAAATGAAGTTGAAGGCACAAACATTTTTTAAAATAGGCAATGTCCCAGTAAAATGCCAAAACTGTGTAGAAGGTTTTGGTTTTCGGAAAAAAAGTCTGCCTGCCCCTGTAAGCTGGGAAGATGGTGATTTCAGCACCACAAACACTTGGTTGATACTGTTTGCAGGGAAAAAAACAGATGCTTTCTTCTGCAGCACTTTTTCCCCCTTTTCCAAAAAAAACCCAATATGTTGCTGTATTTTGGCTAATTTTGGGGTCCCCTCCAGGGGAATCCACAAACCCTAGGAACCTTATGTAGACAAACAGTTACAGTGGCCTAAGCCTGAACTACCCCAAACAGCCAAAAAAAAGGCTTAGCACACAGGGGGGAAAAGCCTAGCAGCGAAAGTGTTAAGTTAAATCCCCCAACAAATAGGAAAGCTCATAAAAAAATGAACAAGATTAAAAACAGAAAAAAAGATTCTTTTTAGGACCACATTTATTGGTTGCCATACCTGTCTGTTTATGTTGTGTGGGACCTGCGCCCAACCCCCTGCAGAGCAACCAACCCTGGGCTGTGCGTAGCAGGGGTTTGGTTGCAGGGCCTGGCCCAAATCCTAAAAAGGCTGCAAAATATAATTGATTTGGGATGATTTTACCCTGGGACGTGGTGGCGCTTCACCAAATGCGGTCAGTGTTAGGTGTTATACTATTTCTCATTTAAGGGTGCTTAGGGTGGAGGCAATCATCCAACACCTCAACAATCAGATCAGCTGATCCTAACAATTCATTCCAAATCCTAGCACACCAATATACAGATTTTTTTCAGAACAAAATTTTTATTGTGCTGTTGAAGAGTTACATAAGACATACAGTGTCCCGATTTCGGGGAGGCTGCGAGCATTAAATGTAAAAGATGACCCTAAGTCCCCCCTCCCATCACCCCCCTAGTTCTCCCACCCGGAACCCCCCTTTCCCCACCCCCTGCACAGCGTCGAATCAGTCCATAAGTAGAAACCAATATACAGATTTTAACAAGTTAATTGACTTGAAGTATTCAACATGAACATTGACATCATATATGCTTTATAATATTTAGTGTTTATTCCGGTTCCAGCTGACACGTGTTTCGTCGTTCGGGACAAGACCCCCACGACTTCCTCAGGGCTGGAAAAAATATACAAATGATACAGTGTAAGCCCAAGTTACAGTGGGCAATCATATTGTAATACAAGTGATTTACATTTCAACCATGCAAGTTGCATACGAGGTCCATGCCACCAACTAAGGCAGTAGACCAATGGGAGTGAGGGAAATAATAATAAATTATAGGCATAAATAAAGAATCCATGAGTCGTAATTGTAATCAAGAAGCACACACTAATCAATGATGGTCGTGTTAGTGAGACGGACTAGAGATGAGCGCTTTGTGCAAAACTAATCTCATGGGGTTGGGAAGTGGGTGATGTGATGAGTCAGACTTAGACGATCTCTACTGTGACACCCCCATGTGATTGTGTCTTGGCATATATTATAAGAAACTGAGGCAAGCCCCAGGCCTACCTTAAAAGTATCAACAACGTATATTAAGCCTAAAGTAAATTAAGCGCCATAAGCATTCAGGTTCAGAAACAAAATTGCAGCTGATGAGAATTACTTTATAAGACAGCCCCATAAAGGTAAGTTCACATACCTTCTGGCTGGTTATATTTCCGTCCCAGTGTAATTATGGCCGGTTCCCTCGGTTCGATTTTTGGCTTCTTAATAATTGCGTTAAGGCAGTCTCATTAATTACCCATATTCTTGCATGACATACGGGTTTTGACTTCAATACATCCTTTTACATACGTGACGTGGAATATATGCGATCCGACCACGCAAGAAATAGATTACACGCAATATGGCGTTCTGAAATGCCATGCGCGATGCCCGGAAGTTAGCTCTAGTGCTCCTTTCATATGGACCACTTCCCTGTACCTGTCTTTATTCGACAGCTACACGGAAACGCCGATGGACTTCATGTCGGAGAGTTGCAGCTAGATTCAGGTAGGATTGAAGTATAGCTCCTCGTTCCTTTTGGTCTTGGCCTGATATACTAAGGCTTAATACTGACAGATTCCCTCGTTTTTACCCCTCGTTTCCATAGCGCAACTGAAGTGTAAAAGATTTAATGTACACCCTGAACTTTTAACACGTCCCGGACTTGGCATTTGAAGTGAGTAGGATTGATCAATTACTTTAATTTTAAATATGAGATGACCATGAGTTATTCTTGGGAACCGCACCGTTGGACTGAATCAAGGATGTGATATTTGTGTACCCATTGGAGCATATTTGCAGCATGTTTGGTAGTTACTATTACATATTTAGGTGGGGAGAGCAGTAGAGGTGGAGGCTAGATGGATATATGCTGGCCGGAGATGAATTATTTCCTCTTTTCTCATTGTTGTTATTGTCGACAATGACGATGTTTTGACATTAAAATTGCTCAATACACAGACATAATATTAAGGGGTTCAGGGGCCCTTAGATTAATAGACTTATAGGACCGGATGGGCCACGTTTATTGATTTGGACTTAAAATATTCTTGAAGATGTAATTTACTCTTGAAGGCGTGATTGCGAGCTACCATCAATATTGCCCGGCCATAATTAGGCTGGGACGGAAATATAACCAGCCAGAAGGTATGTGAACTTACCTTTATGGTGCTGTCTTATAAATTAATTCTCATCAGCTGCAATTTTGTTTCTGAACCTGATTGCATATGTGCTCTTAATGTACTTTAGGCTTAATATAAGTTGTTGATACTTTTAAGGTAGGCCTGGGGCTTGCCTCAGTTTCTTATAATATATGCCAAGACACAATCACATGGGGGTGTCACAGTAGAGATCGTCTAAGTCTGACTCATCACATCACTCACTTCCCAACCCCACGAGATTAGTTTTGCACAAAGCGCTCATCTCTATTCCTTCTCACTAACACGACCATCATTGATTAGTGCGTGCTTCTTGATTACAATTTGGACTCAGGGATTCTTATTTATGCCTATAATTTATTATTATTTCCCTCACTCGCATTGGTCTACTGCCTTAGTTGGTGGCATGGACCTCATATGCAACTTGCGTGGGTGAAATGTAAATTACTTGTATTACAATATGATTGCCCACTGTAACTTGGGCTTACAATGTATCATTTGTATATGTTTTCCAGCCCTGAGGAAGTCGTGGGCGTCTTGTCCCGAACGACGAAACACGTGTCGGCTGGAACCGGAATAAACGCTAAATATTATAAAGCATATATGATGTCAATGTTCATGTTGAATACTTCAAGTCAATTAACTTGTTAAAATCTGTATATTGGTGTGCTAGGATTTGGAATGAGGCTGCAAAATATCTTTGGTGATGTGAAGCAGTAAATCAGATTTAATCTTTTGCTCTTTCAGTCCACGGCACCATAACAGCCCAAAATATTGATTCATTTTGAACCTTCATTTTTCCAAACCTACTGCCCAAATTTACACCAATTTGCACAAAACACACTTTCTGGGTAAAGATCCAGCTTTTTGGAAAATTAGGTGTAATTCCATTCAGCCATTTTGGCTGTAGCTATCTCTAAAGTTCCCATGGGAAATTGCATGAAGAAAACATGTTTTGGGACCTCCACTTTTTCCCAGCCCCCGCTGGATGGATCACTGTGAAACTTTGCAGGGCGGAGCTGAAGTGGATGAACCTTTTTTTGGAAAATATCGTTAAGATCCGTTAAACGGCACCAAAGTTACTAGCAAACCAAAAAATACATTTTCTGTGGAAACCTGTCTCTATGTTGAACTACACAGAGGTGACTGCCACAGTTTAATATGAAGTTATAAGTGTCAATCAGGAGGAAGTAGCTAAATTTGACCACCAAACTGAGAACACCACAGAAATTACTTTCATTTCATAATAGCACATTTAGGGAAAAATTTAATAGTTATTCTTCAGGAAACATTGCAGGTTTTCTTTTCCACCGGAGTCATAAAATGTGCAAACTGTGACATGTTTATATTTTTCGCAAATAAAACAAGTCTTACTTTTGCAATCACATCAAGTGTTACTCGACACATCAAGTTGTGAATTTCGACCTCTGTTCTTCCATCTGCTTTTTCTTCTAGTTTTTCCATAAGTGCCTCAGCTTTTTCATTGAATGTCCCCATCAAACCTTTGAGGTAACTGCAAAACAGTGAGTGTTACCTTCTGTACATCAAGAATGTTTATGATAAATAATGTGCAATAATGCCCTCCATCTCATTTTGTGACAGCATGTTGAATATTTTGTGCAGTCTCCATACAGGGCTCTTTGCTGCAACTCATTGATGACACCTGACACTCTGCAGCAGTAAGGCTGAACTGTTAATTATGGGGAGAGTTAGATTAATTTGCCCTCAGTTGATCCAGTCTTGTAAAGGTCCAGACAAGATAAAAGATTATGGAATGCATTTCAGATGGTATTGCTACCAACTGCTTTAATTTGTTTTCCTTTTTTTGTTCTTTTTCCCTACTAGCTTTAGGTGAATCTAATAAAAACAATCACTGACAAAGTCAACAGCTCTCACCTACAAGAGTGCTGCTGTCTTTGTCAATGTTTCTTAGTCATATTGTATAGCAGCGTGTCTGTTGAGCAGCATGACGAAAAGTAAAAAATAAAGTCTTATGTTCAGTAAACTCTGGCCGCATCATAGCACTTTTTTTTATATTGCTTTTGGGAGGGTGGTGTGGGAGACATCTTGGATGGAGGGAGGGCGTGGAACACAGTTGGTGTGGGGGAAAATGTGCTAGATGTGGCGAGCGGTGTCCACGTCACAGCTCTTTTTTGTTATGGTGGGTGGGTTGAGACAAGTGGTGACAATGGAGAGTGGGGTAAAACAATGACAACTGGTTTGGAAGATGGCAGGTGCATGGCTGAATGTTAAAAAAAACGCTATGACGTGGCCACCGCTGGCTGCTGAATATCACTTTTTTTTCTTACAGAGGGTGAATGGGGGCAAAACGGACAAATGAGGGGGCAAGCAACAGCAAGTGGGCAGAATGGGCAAGTGGGAGGGCGCTTGAGGGAAAAAGCAACAAAGCGTAGAGGAGGGGGCAAGCAACAACACAGATAGCAAGAGAAGGGTGGGAGGGGGCAAGCAACAACACAGAAATTGGGAGGAGGGTGCAAGCAACAGCATGAAGAACGGGAGGGGGCAAGCAACAACATGGTCATATTGAGGGGGAAGGCACGCAATGACGGACAGCTGGTGGGATAAGTAACAACAGACAGCAGGAGGGGGCAAGGAACACCATAGACAGTGGGTTGGGAAAAGCAGCAACAAGTACAGCAGGAGGGGACAAGCAGCAACATGAATAGGAGGCGGGTGCGAGCAGCCACAAAGAGAGCAGGAGATGGCATGCAACAGCACAGATAGTGGGGTGCAAGTAATGGGAAGGAAGTGGACACAGAGGAGAGGGATGGAGGCAAGCAACAGGAAGGACAGGGGCATCGAGGGGATCGATGAGGTCAAGCAACCGGAAGACACTTCCACTCTCATGGAGTGCTCCAACCAAAAAACAAAAGTAGCACTCAAAACACTAGCTTTGTAAGGACACCATTACTTTGGCCATGCTCCATGGGGAGGGTAAACAGAAAAAGAGGATGTGAAACCCACAAGCTTTAACAAACCAAAAGCAAACAAATAAGAGTGATGATGAAGCCAACCAATGACAAGCAAGGGGTGGGCTATAAGCCCACTGCAAAGTTACAAATTGGCATATTGAGAAGGAAATTGTGGAGCGCTGCCGAAAACGTCACAGCTCCGTACTCCATCATTTAAAAAATGCAGCAATGCACAGTATTTACAACAGTATGGCACACCCCTGTGTTTTCGCTGGCACTAAAAATAGCTCCAGCACAGACATCCTTGCGCCATAGTGCAAGGATGCCTGCATTGCAGGGAATTCCAATAATGATTGTTAATGTGCAGGAAGATGTCCCTTCCTGCACATAAACAATCAATAATGCTGATTTGTTACTTCTTAGAGGTAATCTGGGGAAGTCAAAAACCAATGGGTGTTGCAGTGGAATGCACACAGCAACACCCATTGCACACCCCTTTCATGCAGAAAACTGTGTGAAAGGGTAGCATATTTACAAAGCAGAGTTAAGCCAGAAAAAGTGGCTGAACATCACTTTGTAAATATGGTGCAGGTCATTGTGCCACCGGAAAGACGGTAAAAGTGACGTTCCAGTGGTACAATCCCATTGTAAATATGCCTCGAAATGTCTCTCCAGCTGTGCGCTCTCTCAGGCGAGACCTAACAATTGCCGTCAAAACTTTGAGAACCTTCCAACTAGATAGATGTGTTTCACAAGTCCAGTTTGGATTTAGGCAGTGAGTCCTAAAAAGACCTCCTTGTGGATAGAAGCACAGAGATGGAAGGAGCATTCGGAAGTAGTTGGAGAAGGCGGCGGAAGATATCAAATGGAGAACAGCAAAAGTATTGAAGAAGGAGAGGTGGTGATAATAGTACAAATTAATAGAATTTAAGCAGAGAATAAAGCAAGGTGACTAGGAATTACGAAACTGCAACAGAGGTTTGGGGTAGCAAGGGTTTTTCTTCAGTAGCATCCAGTTTTACTTCAACATGTGAAAAAAGTTGCAATCCAGAGGGAAAAGCAAAGTTAAAGTGTTAGAAAAGAAGTAAAGGGAGGATGCGGGTGAAGAGTGCTAAACAGAATTAAAAAGGTTCAGAAAGGAGATAGCAGCATCAAGGATGATAAGGAAAATATTTTAAATGCAACAGGAAGTAAAGGAAAGCATGAACAGACAGGAATGTTTATCATAAGAGAACATTTCCAGCCAGATAATCTGTATTTACCTGACCTCAATTCCCAAAGAAACTCAAGTATAGCTAAGTTTCATGTGTGTTTACATGGCGGCCCATCTCCGATTCACAGAGAACATTTCAAAGAGAGGAAAGCATCTATATGAAGAATGCAATTTGAAACAGGAGTTGCTCTCTGAGATTGTCTGTGTTTTATTGTGGGCGAACCTGCTGCATATTTATTTTATGAACTGTTCAAGGAGAGCTATGTTGTGAACCATTGTTTTTTATATTTCCTGCCTCCTACTGCCCAATGAAGTCTCTCTGGCAGTATGGAGCAGTCCAGGTTGTTGAAAGCTGCAGTGCCTATTCTGTTGTACTGGGCATCTTTCACTACAAGCTGTGTTGTTTATTTTCCATGAAATGAGGATAACTCTAATTGTGAATGACGAAGAATGGTCTCTTCATCCAAGACAATATGAAGGTGTTTTCTGAATATGTTCTCCATGACTTGAGAGAAGAAAGGTAGGTTGACTTCTGCTCTCAAATCACTTGGTATCTTTCGAATGACACCCTGGCAGTGATGTCAGCGAGGGCTGGAGCTGAGTCCCCCAGAGCAGATGTGACTTGTGACTCCTGGGTGACACCATTTTGAAATGTCACAGGCTGTGCAGGGGGGTTGGAACGGGGACAGGGAGGTGATGTGGCACCCTAGGATAGGCCAGTGGCATCGCATTTCTGGAACCTTCCACCCCCATGTAAAAGGTCTTGTACAAGGGGGAGAGTTCTCTCTTGGTGTGGCTTTCTGTTGGGGACTGTCGGGGGCAGCCATGGATAACTGGAAGGTGGAACCCCCTGATTTCCGTCTGGACTAGGGACTCGGACTACAGTTACCTTCAGGACCAGGTGTAGGTCTCTCCCCAGGACCAGGAAAGCTGGTCCCCTTGCACCCATTAAGGACTAGACGTGCACACTTATAAGTGCCTACCACTCTTCCCTACTGCTGACGTGATGCTCCTCAGCAAGGCTCTGACTCTGCCCTTACTCGCTCGGCTGACAATAGGTAAGAAAAATAAAATGTTTTATCATAGTTTTATTTTCAGAGCAGTGATGCTCCTACGCCACAGCAGAGGAGCCGCCCCTGGAAAAGGTGCCCTCTAACGATCTGGGCAAATAATAAAGAAGGATTTCTGGGTGCAGACAGAAGAGAGGTGTTATGTGGATGCAGGTGATATAAATGTTTGAATACAGTAAAAAGGTCAAGGTGTACAGACAGGAGTTGGGAGTAAGGTGCATGCTAGCAAGATAAGGCTTAGTTCATACAGATGAGTATGATATACATGATATGTGATTTAGATTAAAAAAAACTACAACAGCGCTAAGTGTACACAGACATGAGATGTCTACATGCACACATGGGGGTGCACACAAGCAAGAAGAGGCCAGGTGCAAACATTTTAAAATCAAAAAAAGTTTTTTTTTTAGTTAACCTCTCTTAATATAGTTCTAAGTAGTTAACATAACTAATTAAAGTCAGGGGAATCCAAAACAAGTAGGGAAGGCCAGCTCCATAGGTGATGTTTAAAAATATCGACATATCATACATTTACAAGGCATTAATCTAAAGGCATTTCATTTAAGGAGACATGGGTTATTCTGAAAACCTGGACCTTTGTTGGATTTCCCAAATGTTACAAATTGTGTTATTAGCATTGAATGGCTAGGTATACGATACACAACAAAAATGCCCTTCCCAGGACAGCCATCCAGATTTCCTGTGCACACAGTCTGTTGTGATTGGAGTGGAACAAAGGATTGGAAATTGTGTGTGAGAAGAGTGATCGCATTTTTAGTGGGCATATTTGTATATGGGAATGGGTAGGGACATTCTATATGCAAAATGGCTAAGATAAGGATAGCTTACACATGGTTCCCTCCCAGGGTCAGCCTTTAACTTATATGCTCTTATGAGTCAGCACAGGCATAATGGGTTATGCCCGGGCTTCTACTGGTTCTGCCTTGGCATGTGGAAATTCTGGCTGGGTTTTTGAGGCTATGTCTAGGCATATTATGGTTGTGTCTAGGCAAATTATGCCTGTAATCAGCATATGATGGCCAGGGAATTTGTCTTTGCGCCGGAGCATTTGAAGATAGTTGTAAGTGGATGAGGATTGTAGCTGGCCTATGATATCGGTTTTCCTGGTCTATGATGAAGGTTTTTTTGTGGTTCTGCCCGTAGAGCATCACCACAGCAGTAATGTACTGTTATTTATGTTAGTGTACAATTTTAGTTTTCAATATCACTCATTGCAGGTTTTTACATTTCAGTGATGTCACTTTCATTAATGACACCAGGATCAATGATGCGTGACATCACATGGTCACGAGGGTCAAATGCCATATATTGCCACTTCCTTTAATGTCATTGGGCTAATGGGCATTCAGTGTCACTTCTACAACCTCTGGCATTTTGAGGAATCAATATCCATGAAGCCAACCTCGGTCCTTCTTTAACATACCAGCCCAGCACAAACTGGTAGATTGAATCCTTTTTGCATGGGAAAAGAAGGAAACCTAGACCAGCTTCGACTTTATTGGTCCTTATCACAGAGGTGCAGCTTGAGCCATTGGCATAGTGCACTACATGCCCCACATCTAGGCATGGTCATAACACATAGGAGATAACATCAAAGAGGAATGCTTACATTTGGATCAGCCAATGGCAATTATTTTGTGCTCACACTGCTATATGACTCAACAAGGCTGAACAGTCAAGGGTGTGTTATTGTTCTTGTTCAGAGGAGCTCTTGTCTAGCAATCTGCTCTGGACCTTCCTGGACGTAGAGTAATTCGCCTAAGGTTATTCTTGGTCCTTAATGGCACAAATGGGTTCAACATGCTAGAGTAGAGTGTAGCTCAAAGTACTTATCCGTGCTTAGGACAAGCATTCCATCCATCACATTTAGTCCTTAATTGCTGCTTGAGTCTGTCTCCTGTTTCAGTTGAAAAGCCAAAGATTAGCAGGTAGATAATTATCTGTTTTCCAATCTTATTTAAGATTTTTAAATAAAACATACATTAAAGATGTTATTGGTTGAGTCTATAATTCGAACTGCCTTACGTCCTACTGAAGGCTGGGTCCATCATTCTTCGCTGCTTGTGCCAGGAATCATAATTGGTTTCTGTCACCAAACCATTTCCTAGACATCTAAGGTAAAAAAGGGACGGGGACAAAGCGGAGACAAAAAAAATGATAATATTTGCATTTACTTATTTGTGTTGTGCTAACAGGCAGAGCATGCACTGTCTTTAAAATAAGCTGCAAATGAATGCCTAGGTAGAAAGGTTTTATGGCAACTGAAACCAGCTTGATTGCACTATACAGTTTCATTTTTGCTGCCTTTATCAACTAAATAAAATCACATTTCGGCGTACTAAATTAACATTTAGGACAAGTAGTTATCAATGATTTGCCCTGCTGAATTGGGAAAGCTCTGTGCTTAGAGTAAAAATATTTAGGCAACGCATCCTACTACTACGAAATTATTACCCAGAGGTATATTACGTCATTTTAAAAGTCATTATTCCAACAACTGGCAATATTAAATTCATAAACGTTTCCATTATAAATAAATATTCAATAAAAACAGTAACATTTAAATAGATTAAGAACAATATAAAACAGTACATCACAATCTGGCCTGTGCAAAGCCTCGCTCATGTTCTTTTCGCTAGGAGCTTCGAGCGTATTAACCATGCACAGCCCAGGTATTTAGCTACTTCACAGACCACAGTGAGGGAGGTAGTGTCAGTTTTTAGACTACGTAGGGCTACCCGGTAGTTCCTTGATCCCAGTATTATACAAATAAGTTTTAGCCATTTGCTTCTTGCACATCTATATGCTGGGCATGCGAAAAGGAAATGTGCAATAGACTCCGTTGGGTCCGCACAGCCTGGACATAAGGCTTCTGTAGCTACTGCATCCGTTGGACCACGCCTCAACCAACCTGCTGTTAAATCATTAATTGGGAGGGTTCCAATTCTTAATTTCATATAGAGCGACCTGTCTCTTGGAGTTTGAATGAAATCTAAATAAGGTTCCAGTTTCCGGACAGGCTTAGGTTCCAAAAACCGCTCAGTAAGAGTCCCCCTATTCGAACTGCTCACCGGTTCCGCCGCCACCCAATCCCAGTATGCTTTCTATATATCTTTTTTAGGAGATTGGAAATCCATTTAATCTTCTGGCCTGTATCAGCTTTAATGAGTTCACTAAGGGCAGCAGCATAGTTAGCCAGTTCGGGAATCGTTCTTATGCGTGCCCAAAATAAAAGGGGTCGGAGGCATACAATGTCCTTGATGGAGCGTTTACCCAGATCTTGGTAAAGGGGCTTCAGTGGGGTGGAGGGAGGAAGAGAAACCAGACCTCTTAAAAACTTGTTTTCGGATCTTACTAGATCGGTGGTTTTCTCAAAGCCCCATAGTTCAGACCCATACAGGGCTGAGGGTAGTGCTTTACCATCGTAAACCACAAGGGCCGGGGCTACTGGTTTACTTACGGAGAGTTGTTGTTCTCTTAGAATTGCCCCGGACACCCGCTTGTGGTTTATGAGCATTTTGGCCATATGGGAACTCCACTTCATTTAATTGTTAACCCGGATTCCCAATAGTCAAAAGGCTCGACTAAGCCTAATGGGGTGCCATTGAGGGTAATGCTATTTCTGAACCGCTTCGACTGGGATAATGTCATTCATTTAGTTTTAGTAGTATTAATGGATAGTCCCCGTGTATCGCAGAACAGACTAAATCTGTCTAGCAATTTTTGGAGGCCACTTGGGCTTTTCGATGTCAGTAGGGTGTCGTCGGCATAGAGGAGTGTAGGGGTTTTCTCTCCAGCCAAGGTAGGGGCATCGGCTGGGTCCTCTCTTAAATGGTCTACCACCCCATTCACAAAGAGAGAAAACAGAGTCGGAGCCAGTACGCAGCCCTGGTGTACCCTCCTATTCACCTCGATCCTCTCAGTTAGCTGACCCTGTGCCCACCCCATAATTCTAGTGTGGTTTCCCTCATGTAGGCGTTTGATAAAGTCGAGGATCAACGGGGGAATGCCCAGTCTGTGCAGAACCTGCCAGAGCTGAGAGCATGGGACCAGGTCGAAGGCGCTCTTCAAATCAATGAAGGCCAGATATAGACTGCCTTTCCCTATGACCACAGTTTTCCAATGGATCATGAAAAATCTGAATATCTGATCTATCGTGCCCACCCGCTGCCTAAAGCCTGCCTGGAAGTGCGAGAGGATATTCCCATCCCCCATCCAAGACCTCATCCTCATAAGGAGCACCCTGCCAACCACCTTCTGTATCACGTCGATTAAACTAATCAGCCTGTAGTTGGCAGGGTCCTCCCTATTCCCCTTTTTATATATTGTAACCACTTCAGCACCCCTCCAAGATTCGGGAACTGCATGGCCTCTAGCTATAAGATTCATCAGAAGCAGAATAAAATGCTACCAGAGCTTTGGATCATACAGAAGTAGGTCTCCGGGTAGGCCATCAGGACCCGCCGCCTTACCGGGAGATATACTCTCTATTGCCCGGACTACCTCCTGTCTATCAAAGGATTCTGATGGTTCCAAAACCCCTGACATCTGTGAATGAGACTCATTCTGTGAAAGCAGAGTATCTGCATTGCCACAGTATAAATTGAGAAAATGGTCATGCCACTGTTGCCCCGTGATGTGGATAGGGATTGGGTCAGATCCCTTTCGACACCCTTTGTTAATTAGCTCCCAAAACAGGGTAGGATCCTTCTGTTGTGAACCAGATTTGTGGTCCTGCCAATGGGACTCTTCCCAATTTCTCTTTGCTGCCTCTTGTACCCTGACATAATCCTCCCTTGCCATTCTTATGATTACAGGATCTTTCTCCCTTAAAGCTAAAGATAACACCTGCCTCTTTTCCCTGCATACAGTCGAATACCAGGGATTAGTGGGCCTTGGAGGACGTCCTCTAGCAGCCCTGCTTTCTTTAAGAATAAAGAACGTTCCCAGCCTTTCTGTTATATTTTGATAACAGTTGGAAAAAGGAAAAGCAAGGGTTTTCTCAGGGTTGCTATTAATCAATTTGAGCTCCCCAATCTTCTGATCGATAAGTTCTCTTATGCTGAGTAGTTTATCCTCCTGATGTGAAACCTTGTGCCATTTGAAGCGTTGGTTACAATTAGAGGGCACAATCTCTTTTGTTGTCATTCTATGGCCCTCAGCTGGTTTAAGAGCAGTAGGTGCTCATTTATTACTAATTTGCATGCATAAGGGGTTATGGTCGCTATCCAGGGTATCTCTAACTTTCATGTCAACAAGGTCACCGCATAGACGAACATCTAGCAGTATGTAGTCTATCCGTGACGGGTAACTAATCCTATTAAAGGTATTAGCCCCACACTAATCTGAGCGTGTTCTGCTGTTTAGTGCTCTTAGCTTTATATATTGAGCTACATAAATACAGAGACAAGAATATTGACTAAACCTATTGTGGACGTAAGTATATAGTTAAATTATATAGGTTAACTACATTTAACACAGCAAATATGTGCTTTTATAATCTTTATTTAAAAACGTAAGAGGATATTGAACTAAGAGCAGTAAAAATATACTTACCTATATATATATTCACTGAAAAAAACAAAGGTTTCAGGAATGTTATAGTTAGGCTGACATTTCACTTGTACAAAACTAGAGAAATTCAGCCGTCATAGTTACCTGGGTTAACTATAACTCGCGCACCCGCAATGGACTGCTTATGACCTTATATATTCCATCACTTATGACATGGTCAGTGACATCACTGATGACATCATCCAGTGACTATGAGTGGATGTATGATGGTACAATGCGTGATATTACAACGCGTATCGTTACAATGCAGGTTTTACAATGCAAGTCGTTACAACGACTTGCGTTGGGGGGCACTGGATAGTGGTATAGTTTAATTTACTATTCCAACTCCAGTCCCCGTGGATAGTAGGGAAGGTGTTGGATAGTAAATTAAACTATTCCCTATCCTACAGTGCCCTCCAGCGCAAGTCGTTGTAACGGCTTTCGTTGTAAAACCTGCGTTGTAATGGTACCGCGTTGTTAAAGATTCGTTGTAAAGGATGTTCCCCCTATGAGTGTTTCTAAAAAGTTCATTAGCGTTAAATATACATTGTAATCACTAATGGAGAGTGAGAGAAAGTAAAACCAGTTGCACTCTCCCACTACTGGACATTTAAATCAAATAGGCAACTGATTCGGACCCTGGATTGTTTCAAACTGTATCCTGTCCCCTTATAATAATCGGGTGTCAAGTTTAATCTTTGTTAGGTATGTTCCTCCGGATGCGGTATCCAAAGATTTTGGAATAGACGCCTCATTCACTTATCGTGACATGCTTCATCATTAGCGCCTTTCCACACCCTGGTAAAATGATGCTACCAGGGCGGACTCAACCATAGATTGTAATGGGAGTTCTTATATAAAGCACAACTGGATATGCAGAGACCCAGATAGATGATATGTTAAGAATACCTCAAGGTATACCCTAGTTAATACTTTATTCTGTGGGTAGCTGGGGTATAATATAAAACCAAAATATTGAGGGTTCTATTGAAAAATCATTATTCAATTATACCCTCATTTTTCTTACCAGGCTCACACACTGTACATAGCGTGTACTTCAGTAACAGGCAGGGACACTAACTGGACAACCCTTACGAAGGCCCCAGACCCGATTGGGCTCGTGGAGAGGGCTGAAACATGTTGGTAAGAAAAGTGAGGGTTTAATTGAACAATAATTTTAGGCGCCAATGATGAAGCATGTCACGATAAGTGAGTGAGGCGTCTATTCTAAAATCTTTGGATACTCCATCAGGAGGAACATACGTAACAGAGATTACATCTGACACCAGATTATTATAAGGGGAATGGTTACAGTTTGAAACAATCCCGGTCCGAATGAAATGAAATGAAAACATCATTTATAAAGCGCGTGGTTACCCGGAGGCATCCCAGCGCTGCGAGCATTATCAGGCAGCAGCGACGTTATTCGGAGAAGAGCCCTGGTATTATTTAGGGAAAAGCCAAGTTTTAAGCATCCTATGGATTTAAATGTTAAATATACATACCAAGGTGTATTGGTGAATCAATTGGTGTATGAGTGCCTGATTGGATGATTCAGTGGGTGCATGAGTAACTGTAAAAGTGAATAATTAGGCATGTCAGTGAATGTATGGGTGAGTGACTTGTGTGAATGTCTGTATCGGTCAGTTGGTGTCCAAGTGGCTGCATGGGTGTGTGACTGGGTATGTGAATTTCTGTATGGGTCAGATATTGTTTTTTTCTAAATACCTCTAGGGGTGTCTGAGGGTCTGTATGGGTGGGTGATAAGCAAGTGGGTGAATCAGTAGCTGTACGGGCTAGTGAATGTGTATGTTTGGAGCTGTAAAGGTGAGTGAGTGTGTGTATGGCTGTGTTGGTTTATGAATGGATGTGTCAGTGGTAGATGGGTGAGTAACTGCATATGTGAAAGGCAATATAGGTGAGTGTTGGAGTATAAGTGACTGTATGTGTGACTGAGTGATTGTGGGAGTGGCCGTATGGGTGAGTGTGTGCTTGTGTCAGTGACTCTATAGGCAAGTGAGTATGTGTTAGTATCTGCATGTATTAATGAGTGTGTGTGTATAAATGTATAGGTGAGTAAATGGCTGTGTGATTGGTTCTATAGGTGACTCAGTAGGTGTGTGAATAGCTCTATGAGTGACTGACTGTCTGTGAGTGGCTATATGGCTGTATGAGTGGATATATCAGTGGCTGTATTAGTGAGTGAGTGGGTGTATGAGTGGTTGTTTGAGTAAGTGAGTGGATATGTGTGTAGACCTACGTATCAGTGAGTCGGTATGTAAGTACTGGTATGAGTGTGTCAATAGTTTCGAAAATGGTAGTGTGAAAGTTGGGGTGTGTGTATGAAAGGTTTTATGGGGGTGTGAGTGGGTGCGTTAGAGATTCTGAAGATGCTGTCATCAGTGATATCATTTGAGCTGTCATCAGTGATGCCACTGACAATGTCATAAGTTCTATAATATTTGAGGTCATAAGCAGTGCATTGCGGGACGCACGTTATAGTTAACTATGGTAACTATAACGGCTGAATTTCTCTGGTTTTGTACAAGTGAAATGTTAGCCTAACTATACCTGTCCTGAAACCTTTATTTTTTTCAGTGAATTTCTAAGCTTTTTTTTATGTTAATTCCTAACTATACCATCCGTGAAACCTTCATTTTTTTCAGTAAATTTTTAAGGTTTTTTAAATGCTAATTCCTAGCTATAGCGTCCCTGTAGCCTTTGGTTTTTAAAGTGAATTTCTAAGGATTTTTAACTAGCGGTCGTGTTTGCAGAGGTGTGGAGAAAGGGGGCTGGGCCTTGGACCAGCTCTCAGGAATTCCGCTGCGTAGGGCTTACAGGATGTACCAGGAGGGCTTCTTGGCCCCCAAGCTCCCCCTGGAGCCAAGGGGACATTATCCCCCAACTAGTATTGCGCGAGAGGCACATTTGCAGAGTGGTAGAGAAAGGGCACGTGGCCTCTGACAACATCTCTGCAATCCTGCTGTGTGGGACCTACTGGAGGTAACAGGAGGGGTACGTGGCCCCCAAGGACGTCCTGGGGGGGGGCAAATACCCCTCCCATTACCTCCAGTATGTGCCATACAGCAGGATTACTGAGTTGTGATAAGCAGGCCAGGGCCCCTTTCACCACCACTCTGCAAACACGCCTCCTTGCGCGCTCTTGGTTGGGGGATGAAGTTCCCTTTGCTAGTGGTGGTCCTTAAGGGCCAACTAGCCCACCAGTTACCTCCAGTAAACCCCACAGAGTGCGTTTACTAAGAGGTCGTCAGATGCCATGCCCCCTTTCTCCACCACTCTGCAAACGTGCCTCCTGGCGCACTACTAATTTGGGGATGAAGTCCCCTTGCCTCTTGAGGGTCCCTGGGGGACAACTAGTCCTCCTGTTACCTCCAGTAAGCCCCACACAGCTGGATTGCTGAGAGGTGGTCAGAGGCCATGCCAACTTTCTCCACCACTCTGCAGACACACCTCCATGTGTGGTTGCATCGATGTGGGGTTGTCGGAATCGCCAACATATGTTCTGGTGGTTCCCTCCCCGAAAGAGTGTAGGTCGGAATTAGGGCCTGTGAGTGTATAAACAAGCACTCAATGTAAAATGGGCTGAAGGAACACCTCCCACTTGCGGCACATGTCCTTCATCTGCCAAACTGTAAATCAGCCCCTAAGTTACATGTTAAAACCAGCTGATTTACAGACCTAGTGTTTGGAGTTTAGCCCTTGGTGATCAGACACAGGGTGCACTATTATAGTGCTCCGAAAAAGATAGAGGGTTGGTGAAGGTAATTGAGAAACACTAACGTTTCTAAAAAGGCTCCACAGTCAATTTTTAAGATATACTTTCCCCAGGACCTTTGCGTGCCGTCCATAACTATACTCTACTTATTAAAATAACAGTCAGGATCCAAAATTGCCCAAACCCATATCATGAACATAACAGTGTTTGGGGTACTCCACACTTCCTTGGGCATTAGTTCAAAAATAATGCAGCAATAGATATGCAATAGCATTCCTACCTCACACCAAAGACTGAAGCGAGACTTTTAGAGATCATTGGAACCTTTGAATATTTTGGTGACATCAGGAATTCCTAGAAGGAAACAGACGTAGCAACAAAAAAGTAAAGTACTCTGTATTGCACTGTATCTTGGCAATATCCGTAAAGTATAAACAAAGTAATTTAGAAAATCAACTAGTATTTAAAGAAAATGCTAAAAAAACTTTGAGAGTGCCAATCGTGTTGGCTCTAGTATAACGGAAAGATTTCCTAATTTTTATTAAGCAACATAGAAAGGCTAACATCTGTGTGTCAGCAGTCTTAACTTCTGTCACACAAACAGCACAAGTGTATCAACAGCAATCCAAGACCACACACAAAACACCCACCCACCCCCGCCACCACCCTTAACCCCAAGACTTCCCATGTCCATGACATACACCATAGATACATATTCATAAAAAAGACATGCTAACAAACACCCATCACAGACACGAACACAGATATCACACAAAGGGAAGGCAATCAGTCACATTGCAGGAAACAATTTACTGTGTTAGCAAGAAGACGCGGGAATTCAGCCACACTCACTGGGCAGGCATACAAGGACACTCACACGATAGGCACATACAAAGTCCTCATACCGATATTATCTAACTACCTTCTCTGCTAGTTGTGGGTCATAGTTCAGGAACAGCACGGTTCAGAGATTGTGGGATTGTTTTGAAGCTTATATTTTGTGTGCACAAATAATGACGTATGATATACAATTTTACACATTCTCCTACATACATAGATTGAATTCAATTAATTGCAATTGAAACGAGTTTCATATGATGTGTAGAATGTGTTTTAATTAGGCCACATATCTCTATAAATCTCAATTTTGACCAAGATGGATGCCATCTCACTCCTGCTTCCGCCTCCATACATCCGCTCCCCACAAGCTTCGCAGAGTACACAGTTAAATTGGTGACAGAGGGGTCTATTTCCACTGTAATAGTTGCGTTGCTAGTGTTGAACTTGCAACGGTGCAAAAGTAAGACCACAACAAGTATGTAACTTATTTGGTTGCTTCACTGGAGAAAGTCTTATTCTCTGAAATGGTTTATATTTGTTAGAACATCTCCGGATGACATTAGCGTAGAGGGTGGTGAATGCATTGTTGATGCTTGTGTGCTAAGGTAATGATGTGTATTATTTTTGTGTTCTCATTTGCTGAAGAAATGAGACTTTTGCTCAAATCATGATCATTTTTAAGTTTTCCAAATTTGCGATACAAGAAGTGTGTATAAGAACCCTCTGATTTTGGGAGTATGCCAGAAGACTTTCATATTCTACTATGGATGGTGCATCATTTTCTTATTTTGCCGGCCACTGAGACTTAAAATAGCTCCTGATTTTTACGAACTCTGTATAACATTGCATCTGAGAGCCTTTACGGCATTGACTCTGAACTGCTTATTTTGAATTTTTGCAATCTAGCCCTTTAAATATTCATTGATCTAGAACTCGAATATTGAGTGAACAAACTATTTAATTAACTGCTTTTACTATGCTAATTGATGTTTGGAAAGATGCCTTAACACTTGGACGCATTGCCTCATGAACCTGAGTTTTACACCATCTCTGATCCAGTAAACTAGGAGAATAGATTATGGATTTGGGGAGTCTACATTTTTAGGTACGATTTTGCTATCACAAGATCAAACGTGGGGTAATTTATTTACAACTGCTTAAGTAGCAGAATGCATGATGATGCTCCCTCCTCACCAGAATGTGATTAGGGGCCCTGGTGTCTTGCATTTCTCACAGATATTCTTTGGCCTTGGGCTGACTGGGGACCGCATGAAGAGTTGGGGCCTCGGTGATGTAAACAACCCACTTTAGCAGCTACAGCGGGGGTGGGGTTCTTTCTGTGCCTCTTATTTGCAACTTGACAGATAAAACCCTACAACACTAAAAAGAAGAAAATATGGGTTGATAGAAAAGGGAACAAAGGATGAGAAAATTGATGCATGAGTAGTTGAAAGGAGGGATGGGTCAGTGGGTGAAATGATGGGAGGCTGAAAGGATAGATGGAAGAGTGGGTGGGATGAAAGAATCGGGTGAATGTATGGATGTGTGGGTGAAGTGATGGGTGGGTAAAAGGATGGAAGGGTGGGTATGTGAAAGGTTCAGTGGGTGAAAGTATAAATGTATGAGTGGGTGAAAGCATAGGTGGGTGATGGATGGATGAGTGGGTGGAAGGATGAGTGGATGACTGGGTAAAAGGATGGGGTGGATGAGCACATGAGAGGATGGATAGATGGGAGGATAAAAGGATGGCAGAGTAAATGGAAATCTATGTGGATGGATGGATGACCGGCACAGTAAATGGAAATGTGAGAGGATGCTTGAATGGATGGATGGATGAAAAGATGGGTAGGTGAAAGGATGGCTGAGTATAAGGAAATCTCACCGATGGATGGGTGTGTATAAGGATGGCATAGTAAATGTAAATCTGAGAGGATAGATGGATGGCCAAATAAATGTGAATCTGAGTGGATGGATGAAAAAGTTAATGTGAATCTGAGAGGATGGAGAGATGGATGGCTTTATTGATGACTGTGTAGGTTAAATAATGGCTGTATGGATTTATGGATGGATGAATGCATAGATGATGGTTGTATGACCTGATCGATGGATAAAATCGCCAGTGATTGGTTAGAAAGGTGAAATATTGATTGATGGATACGAGACGGAATGGATGCCAAATGTAAAGGTGGATCAAACACACAAAAGGTGATGGAAATAATTATTTCAATGTATCTAACCACTGGCAATCTCTCATGGTAACATCTAAATCCATTGTTCTTTTTCTTACCATGCCAACTCAGTTTGTTCACAACCATATGCAAATCAGCCTTGGCCCTGCTGCTCATGGGAACTGTCCAGCCCGAACAGTTGCCAAGCCAGGTCCTCTCTGAACCAAAACACAAGCAACGCAGGACCGGTTTCGCTCTAGTTACTGGCACCTTAAGAACTGTATTTACTGTGAAATATATGTTTTCGAGGGAGTACTACTGTGCCGTGCAGAGTGGCTTAGCTATGAAAAATGCTGCTGAAGAGAACCCATGACCATTTCATTCTGCATATATTTAGACGTGCTTTTCTAGGTCTACAAGTTGCTGTGATAAATGCAACAAAGCGTGTGTGAATATTCATGGGTAAAAGGCCCTAAAGCTTACTCTTTAATGGCATGTAATTGTCAGTGTAGTGTACTGAAACAAATATAATACTGTTCTTTTAAATCTTATTGAGTAAACAAACTCTTCGAAGGAAAAGGTAAATGCTGTTAGAGATTATGTGTAGGGAATGTTTGTTTAATTTCTGACAGAATCCTGTTAGCATTATTCCTAAATTACTTTCTAGAACTCATTTCTCTTTTGAATTCTGCCGGTTTGTTTCTGTTGTTTCACATAAGCTGATTGCAATATACAACCCTGATTAATGCTTCTGTGCACAATAGTATTCTTGATGGATACAGGGGTCTCCAAGTTTGAAGACTGCCCTTTACTTACTTAGACCACAATAAATATGTTTCGATTTCACAAGTAGCCAGTCATAATTCTTTGTACCTCTGTGCAGACTTGCGGTTACTCTACCTTTATTGCTTCAGGGCTGGTTATAACCAGTGACACGATATGAAAACCATTAATACGCACAACTGGACCATACTTCTCAGCCCTGCAGAGGTAAAGAAAGAATACATGCAATCGTTTTAATAGTTTAATTTTCATATTGTGCTCTTTATGCTAAGATCCGCCAAATATTCGAAATAATTTACGTCTGAGTCGCTTTTCTGTAAATGGTAGTGAATGGGATTTATTTTTAACACCAATACCACCAATTTACTTGTTTTTGTAATACCTTTTAGACTGAGTTACCTTTTTTTACATAGCGTTCACTTTCACTTTCAACGTCTTTATTTCGATTATAAACAATCATAAAAGACATAATAAAAATTAAAAAAAAGGCAATGCATGGGTTATCTTACATTCAAATAAAACCCTCATAGTATCACAATATACAATTAGCAGTCAGGTACCAGACCAATGTGAACTTCAAGTGATGGAGCGCAGCCCAATAACATCAATATTTTAAAAAAAAACAAATTTAAGTTAATTTTTAAAACAAGTTTGTACATGAAATTAATATACAATATTCAATGCACAAATAGATACAAATATACCAATTTGTGGTAGCAGATAACAATATCACTCATTTCTGTCGTAATTTAAGAGTTTAGATAATCCACATCCAGTGGATGAATTTCGCCACAGCAATAACCACTGGTTGAGTGCTGTTAGATTTAAGAATCCTCATAGCCTCAACCCCTGTGCTGAGACCAAGCTGTAAGCAGATTGGTTTAAGCCACTTCTGCCTTGGGGCTTTATATTCAGGACAAATGAATAAGATGTGCCCGATAGTTTCTCGTTGGGTCTGGCAAAAGGAGCAACTAGAATCGTTGCCATTTTTCCATTTGGCTGTGAAGGAATTAATGGGTAGAGTACCCACCCTGAATTGGTGACATCTCTTTCTGTCCCAATCCCAGTATTCCTCTAATGCTGCAGAGTTTTTGAGGTCGAAAAAGTCCACAGTCAGGGATGGGCCAACACAGCTGCCAAATCTTTTTAAAGATACCATACTCCAATAAAGTGCTCTGAAAGTTTTCCTGGGTAGGAAGGTATTGGCTATTGTGTCGTCCCACAAAGTGGATAGACCCATTGTTGAATAAGTTGCCTTAGCCTCCCTCATCCAGGGGATTCGATGTGCTTTGTCAGCTTCTCTAACTTCCAGAAATGACCGGGCGTACTGGGGGGGATCAGGCGTGACCCACAGTCTCCTCCAGTAAGCCACTGGTCTATATCGGGCCATGTCCTCCAAGCGCTGACAACCCAAATCATATAGAAGCGGGGTCAGAGGTGTAGAAGCGGGGAGACCTGTAATATCTCATAGAAATTTATTTTGGGCCCTTGATAGGTGAGCGAGGTTGCTGTATCCCCAAAGTTCTACCCCATATAAAACTGCGGCGCCGATCGTAGCATCG
The DNA here is from genome assembly GCF_964261635.1 of Lissotriton helveticus. NCBI lineage: Eukaryota > Metazoa > Chordata > Amphibia > Caudata > Salamandridae > Lissotriton > Lissotriton helveticus. The sequence continues at coordinate 398,208,084 of NC_136070.1, read as the reverse complement.
TAAATTTTCAATGCAGGGGTGATTGGTCTGGTTTGGGAGAGGAGTAACTCTTTGGTTAAGGCTCTAGCTAGCTGGGCATGCTTTGTAGCCAGCTGAGTTGTGTGGGCTTTCCACTCCAAGTTAGAAGCTAGGGTTATGCCCAAATATGAAAAAACCTGGGTCTGTTCGAGTTGCACCCCATTCATAAGCACCGTCCCTCTAACATGTTTGGACTTGTGCAGGACCATAAACTTGGTCTTGCTCACATTTATGACAAGTCCATAATCATTGCAGAAGACCTCAAACACATCTATTGCTTTTTGTAATCCACTCTGTGTTTTCGAGATCAGAAGGGTGTCGTCTGCAAACATCAAGAGGGGGATCATCCTACCATCCAGTTTAGGAGCATTGGTGGGTTGGTGCTCATAGTAGGAGACCACCCTGTTGATATAAAGTGAAAAGAGGGTCGGGGCGAGTACGCACCCTTGACGTACACCTCTAGCAATCCGAAACTTATCGGTAACACCACCCTGTTGATGCCATCTAACTTGGGCAAAACTGTCCTTATGTAATATTTTTAAAAGGGACAGAATATTAGATGGCATAATGACACGGGCTAGCGAAATGAAAATGGGTGGCACTGTGTAAACAACCACAGAGTTTATGCTGGGAATAAAAAAAGAACTTTAATTACTTTTTGGAGAAAAGTTGGTTTTGTATACTCCAGATCCTTGGATTCAGAATGTAATGCTACATCGTTCAAAGAATTTATGTCATGGAAGTATTCATTGTATGACTGACATTCTTTACACTGATCCAAAATGTACCTGCATGGACTATCTGGCGTTTAGAAAGCTGTTGAAAACGTCACTGTTCTAATTGCCTCTCCTTGGTTAACTACGGCTGTCTTAGAGCGGAGATACCATGATAGGAGGATTCGAGCGCTTTATAAAAATATATAAATAAATACATTGGCACAACAAGAGAACTTAACATGATGCGGATTGCCTAAAAATTGGCAATGGCGAAGAGACGGAAGCCATAAATAGCAATATTTCACTTTTCTAGGGATTTTGTCTGCGCTTCGAAATAACTTTGCATCAGACCAATTTATGCAATTGATCAAGTACTTTTAGAGCATGATTCAAAGTTTTGGTGGTGTAGCACCGCCACAGGCCCGTACTGCTTTGGTGGCTCCTCCGTTAAGGCAAAGGAGCGTCGCCCACAGGAAAAACAAATTGATAATAACAATGCTTTTATCATTTTATTTTTCACCATTGTGGTGCGCTGAAAAGCTGCGGGTGAGGCGGGGCTGTGCCGGCCGCAGAGTAGGGTGAGGAGTGGAGAGCACACTCTAAAGTGTGCATGACTGTTTGGCCGGCCATCCTGCCTGGCCAAACAGCCATGCGCACTTTAAATGTTCCCCACCAGGCTGCATTACACATCCTGGTGAAGAACATGCCCAGACTCCCATTACCCGTCTGAGCACCAAACCATGACGCTCAGAGCACGCACAATGCTGCATTACAGTATTGTGATTGGCTATAGGGAGGGAGCCTGGGTGCTCCCTGTACCTGCTTCTGTCATAGATGTGGATGAAGAGGACGGAGGGGAGCCAGTTGCCGGGAAGGTAAGTGGGTTTTCTTTATTTTTCCCCCTTTTCTTTTTTTTAACGCTACCCACCACTACTCCCCGGTTGCAGCCGCTACTGCTGCACTGCCAACACTCACCGCAGCCCACCTGCCAGATTACAAGTATTTTTGTGATCTGGGGATGTGGCAGTCCCGTAGTGGTGCAGGTTAAAGGCTCATAGTCATGGGACCGCAGTGCACATTTCTGCATGGGAAGGAATGCACAGGTTTTGCCCCCCTGTATGCACCCCGTGCACAGGGGCAAGAGGAGGCTCTGTAGAGCCCATTTTCTTTCCTCTATGCCAGCAGTTTCATGGAGGAAGAACCTCCATGTGACCACTGGCAATGAGGAAAGTTGTAATATGCTTGGCCGTGCCTCAGGGCACCACCAAGCATATTGCGGCTTCAAGACCGCTGCAGCACCAAAAGGGATCTCTGATCCCTGGCAGTTGTGGCGTTGCAATGGTGGTCCAACCACCCTTATGGTAATAGGGTGGTCAGACCGCCAGTGCAGCAGTGACCGGAATGCCACTGCTGCGCCACTCTATGGTTAGTAGTGGTGACAGATGTGTCATTATGTTTTGGATCCTCTGAAGAGGAAACATTTGAATTCTACCAAGCTCTGGGTACAGTCTTTTACAATAATCTAATTAAAAGGTGATCAGTGAAGCAGTAACCAGACAACAAAGTTTACCGGGAAGCACAGGGAGTACTTGACTTAAAATCTTAAACTGATAGTGACATAATTTAATCACAGTGTTAATATGAGTTGTAAGGATAAGCTTTATATGAGCTTAATCTCAAGGAAGGTCAATGAAAACCCCTAACTTTACATGAGATTTAGCAATATGGATGTAAGAAATTGGGTTATTGGTTGGGAGTTGTGGGAGACCCATTCAAGCAACAACCACAATACTTGTCAGGGTGAACAACAAAGGTCACTAAATTAACCGGGGCATAGTCCTCTGGTAGATGGGCACAAAAGTCTTCATATGTAAAATATTTATGCAGCACACAAACAGTGATAAAGTAAAAATACCACATCAGAAAAATCCCAAACCAATTTAGAAATAAACAAAACGATACCTGAATGACAAAAATCAAACCAGTAGAAGTGAAAATATTAAATTCTAAAGTTTTCTGTGAAAATCAAGTCTAGAAGTGGAAAGTGCCACTTGCCATTATCTCGTCGTGCTAGCCCGCAGACATGGGGACAATCACAAGTTCAGGCCAACCACAGCAGAGCTTGGGTCTGATGCGGGCCCAGCTTAGTCTGGCTAAAGAGTTACCTTCTAAAGTCCAGCATGAAGAGTTACGTTCGCATTGAAGAAGGCAGCAAAGTGGAGGCTTTTGGTGTGAAGACGAGTGTAATAAGCGGTCATTGCTGAAGCGTGAAGAGCACGGGGCACATCTTGGACATCAGGAAACACTCCAGCAGAGGCAAGCAGTAGAGCTCACGCAGGTCCATGCAGGTTGGTGCTGGTCAGATGGGCAGTTGCAGGGAAGCCTCTGGGAGCTTGTTGTGTTCCTTTAGCTCATACAGGACATTAGCCAACTGACCCTTGGAGTCACTCTCGATATCCTTGGAAGCAGGTCCAATCTTCCTTCTTCAGACAGCGAGGCAGTCCGTCTGGCAGCAGGGCAGTCTTTCTTCTGAATCTTCCACAGGTCCACGAGTGTTCTGATGAGTGGTTATGAAGGTCCTATTTTTATACCTGGTGCCAGTCTTTATGTGGAGAAACTTCCTGATTTACTATCAAAACTGGTTCTTGACAGTTCTTACACATCCCCTGGTCTTGACTTCAAACTGCAGTGATATTCAAAAGACGGCCCGGGGGCAACATACAGCCTTCCTGACCGTTAAATGCAGCCCCTGGTCAACAGCAGCACTGGGCTGCTGTTCACTCAAATCAGCAATAAAGTTAAAATTTCAATTGAAGTTAAAGAAACGAAGTAACTACTGTGCCCTGCACCACTTAACTTTAGGACCCCCCTTAATTTTTAGAGACATCTTGCAGCAAACGTGTAAAAATATGATAAAGTCTCTTCAAAATTAAAAAAGTGTATTTCATTAACAAGCAGTATTTTTTAAACTTAGTACATCAGATTATATCTATGCATTGAGAAGCAATAGTTTCAAACATGAATTTGGAAACATTCATGCTTCCTCCCCACCCAGATAACAATGCCAATAGTGAACTAAGAGGCATGTCAGTTGTTATGTGCACCTTTTGGGTGGCCTGGGTTGCTATTATGCAGAAACAACATTATAGTTTATTAAATCAATCACAGGGAGACGGTTTTGTACAACACACATCCTGAAGTCATGTATTTGGAGGTCTTCTTACATGTGATGAAGATAAAGGAGGGCAAATGAAAAAGAAATTGTCTAAGATCATACAATTTTTTCAAGCGGAGAAGCGGGGATTGATCCAGATGTTCCGGTTTCACATTGTGCAATCCAGCCACTATATGTACATGCTTTGTTAATCCAACATCCTCCTTAACATCCTCTGCTCACTGGAAGGCCACCCTACTGGCATCAATGAGGACCTAGGTCACACCACTGACCAAACTTTTTGGCCCCTTGGAAAATGTTTACAAGTACCCATGGTCTAGGGTGACAAAGGTAGGGCAGGTATTGTGCCATGTTCCTTTGTGTGTGCTGCAGCCGAGATCACTTGAAAAGTAATTAGGGTAGGGGACATCTCCTCACCAGCCCTCTTTCCAGGAAGATCCTCTCCCAGTTACACCCAGGTGCCATTGTTCACTGCCTGGGGCACAATACACATAGCTTATGGGGAAACCATTAACATGTCTAGGCAACTGGCAACTCCTAGAAAGGCTCCAGAAATGATAAACACTTTCTAAAAGTGGCATTTTCAAAATTGAAATCTAAATTCTGACTTTATCATTAAAGAGGATTTTAAATTACTACTCATTTGAGTGTAACCAGTATTTCTGTATCTGGTCCCAGCCTGGAATTAGATTTTGATTTGATTTGATTGTGGAATTTATATAGCGATTGCCCAAGAGCGTCTAGGCATTGCGCAGAGGTGTTTGCCAACATTTCAGTGGAAAATGGTAAGAATTAGTTTGAAAATAGCCATGTGTTTAGTGATTTTCTAAAGGAAAGTAGCGATGGTCAATTTTTAATATCTATCGGGAGCGTGTTTCATAGTTTCATTGTGCTCAGGATACAGCTACTTCCACCCCAGCGAACTTTCTTAAATTTGGGTCACTGTAGGAGTTTACTCTGAGTGGAACGTAGGTTTGTAAGTGGGTGATACCAGGTGAAATGTTGTTTCAGGAATGCAGGTCCTGTTCCATGCATAGCTTTGTACGCTAGACATAAAGATTTTAATTCTATCCTCTTTTTCAATGGAAGCCAGTGGAGTTTTTTTAAGCCTTGGGAAATGTACTGGAATTTTGGGATATCCAGGAGCATTCTGGTGGCTGCGTTCTGCACCCGTTGGAGTTTGAGCATGGGCTGTTTTTCAAGGCCCAGATATAAAGCGTTTCCGTAATCCAGTCTAGCCATGGCTAGTACCGTCACTAGTGTTTTTACTGCTTCAGGGGGAATAAAGGCGCGCACCTTCTGGATTGACTTAAGTGTTAGAAAGACCAGAGAAGCAACCTTGTTGATCTAATGTTGGAAAGTGAGTCTGTCATCAAAGATGATGCCCAGATTCCTCACCTTATGGACTGTGGCTGGAATAGTTCTCATAACAAGAGGCCACCAGTTCTATGACCATAAAGATGTGCCATATCCCAACAGGAGAACCTCTGTTTTGCTTCCATTGAGCTTTAGGCAGTTTGCACTCATCCATTGGTCTACGTGGGACATACATTGGCTAAAACAACCAACGGTTTCCTCCGAGTTCCTTGAGATAGACACCACTATTTGAGTGTCGTCCGCATAGGAAACTAACGAAAAGCCAAACTGCCTGATGATATTAGCTAAAGGAGTCACGTATAAGTTAAACAAAGTGGGGCTCAGTGAGGAGCCCTGCAGCACCCCACATGGAAGCATGAACTGCTCTGAGCAAGAGTCACCAATCTGAATATATTGGAACCTATTGTTCAGATAAGATTTATCAGATTTAGAGCAGACTTCTTGACTCCTACCTCTTGGGGCCTTCTAATAAGAATGTCGTGGTTCACGGTGTCAAAAGCCGACGATAGATCCAGAATGATCAGAGCGGCTTTGGCACCACTTAATAAGTTTAATAAGGTAACCCAGTGTAAGGGTATGGGAGAGATCGGGCTTACAGCACTGTAAAATACCTTTTGGAGTGACATGTTAAACACACATATCCTACTTTTTAAATACCATCCACCTTGCCTTAGGGAAGCTTAGGGCCTAACTTAGTGGTGACCTATAAGTATTAAAAAGGAAAGTTTAGGCCTGGCTAAAAGTTTATTTTGCCTAGTCGAAGTCAGGCATAAGACACATTTTATTCTGCTACTTTAGAGGGTTGAACAATAAGTGGTGTTGCCAACGTTTAGCCTTTAATTTGCATGCCCTAGGTACATGGAGTAACATTTACTAGGAAACAAGTAACTTATGTTAATAGCAGTGAATAAGATGTCATTACACAACATGATAAATGTAGGTCCGACCACGCAATACCAATAAATGCAAAGTCGATGCACGCCATAAAATGTGCTTGCATAACAATGCAGATTCCAGTAGAAACACTGTCAATCTATGCTGTAATCTATGCATGCATAACAATGTCAATATCTGTAAAGACAATATTGATGTAAGCTATGACAACTGTACGCACAATACTGAGGAGGTCAGTAAAAATGATATCAAAGATCGCCATGTTAATTGTACACATTTTAACAAACTCATACAATTGCTGTCAAATTCACCCAAAGTGACCTTCCCATCAACCCAGAGTCAGAAATACGTGGTCAGACAGCACTGAGACCGAACCAGAGACTGATTGACAGGAAGCGGGTGGGGTTACAATTAGGCCAAAGACAAACGAGCACCCAGGGAAAACATTGATCGATCCCACAGATAGGCAGCTACACCAGAAACAGGTCTGAGGAAATTTGTCCCAACAAAGCACATTTGTCCAAAGGCTTATGTTCCAGAACTAGCACAAAGATAGGTGTCACATACATTCAAATCAGGAAAAGGCATACACACCAAACGTAGTGATCACATGCACCCCAAGCCAGACATTTGGACACATACACACTGGCCCACACTAGCTCTCCCAGAGGTCGAGAGTCACCTGTGTCCCCCTTATCAGATGGTTGTACTTGTTATTTATGACTAGGCGAAGACTGACAGATCAGTTTACTGTCCTCAGGAATGATATAAATGGTCGGACAAAACTTCTGTCTGTACAATGAGAGACTTTCTTCAGACACTACTCTGTCAATACTCTCCCGGCCACTGCGTTTAATTAAGCAAACTTTTTCCAGTTTTGTCAAATGCCTCCTGTCTTTTCATTGTTTACGGTAAATTCATATCCAAGGAACATTTTGGAGAGCCAGCTAGGAGAAATCGACAAGGACTTCTGCCTGAATGGATTCACATCTGCCCAATAAGATCAGTGAGCAGACACAATTAATGATTAGAAGTTCTACTGAACCCACAGGAAGGAGGTCTGTCGGGAGGCCACCGTCACAGGGCAACAGACTACATATGATCCTTAGTCTTAGCATGTGGTGTGAGGCAAACAAGGACAAGCGCATACAATGTTTCCCTAGTCAGTATGCTGGAGAAGGTGAAGGTAGCTACCAGTTTTTCTCATTTGGGCCGCTGAGAAATACACAGTTGTTCTTAATTATTTTGCTTGAATCGTTAAGCTCTACACAACTGGTACACTTAGGTCCTTGTTGTGGTATGTAGGGTCACCACCTTGATCTTATTTTTTAGTTAAAGGAGTTTTGTTAGGGACTGCTGTTTTCGTAACACTGGCAGTGTCTAAAAGAAGTAAAGAGGTAGATTTTTGTGCTTGGACCGCTGGGCAGCAGGAAGATGGTACGCACGACCCCTCGGTGTGACATAGGGTCTAATTCGTAAATTAGGGAAAAATTAGGACCTTGGTAACTTGGTGAATAAAGTGTAGCTTGTGTCTGGTTCAGAGGAACGATAATTGTCCGGTTATTCCTTTTTTCTCTGCACAAATCGTTGCTATTTTTGTCCACCGTGCAGATATTGACATCGGGCTCACATTTACATGGAGCAACCCCTCTCCTTGGGCTGTAGGCGCTAGGAAGGGGCTAAGGTTTTATGGACAAAATAATAATTTTTTTGTCTTCCTTTTCTGGTCTAGTTTATTTTAGATTTTCTATTTATGCATTATTGATGTTGTAGTGCTGTTGTGCTTCATGATTAAATGTTATGTCATGTTAGTGCATTCATGAAATTAGAACTAGTAATGTTCGGAAATAACCATTGCACTTTGTTACAGGTTAATATTTCATTGCATTTGTCTTTGTCAAATTATTAAACCTTTTTGATGGATCTCATTACCAGTAGATTGTTTTCGGTACAATCTAATGCACATAGTTTCCCCGCAATCAGAGTAGGACCTCCTTCAAAGACCGCCTCGAAAACAACTCACACAATAGCAAGAAGCTCTTCAACATCGTGAAGGAACTCTCCAACGCCAGCTCCAACACCAACGACATACCGCCGTTGCAAGCCCTGTGCGACTCCCTCGCCACCTTCTTCTACCGCAAGATAGCAGACATCCACGACAGCTTCAACACCTAGACAGCCCCAACACCATTGACCACCTGCTTGCCTGGGCCAGCGTGAGCATCAATGACACCACCAAGAGCATGCGCTCAATCCACTCCGGCTCTCCATCGGACGGACCCATTCCTGCACCACGTCTTCAATAGAGCAAGCAGCGCCATCGCACCCCACCTGCGCAATGTCATCAATCTCTCCCTCGAGACCGCGACCTTCCTAGAGATCTGGAAACACGCTGAGATCAACGCCCTACTGAAAAAACCTAAGGCAGACCCAAGAGACCTCAAGAACTTCCGGCCCATCTCTCTGCTCCCCTTCCCGGCCAAGGTCATCGATAAAACCGTCAACAGACAGCTAACCCGATACCTTGAAGAAAACAGAATCCTGGACTCTTCCGAGTCAGGGTTCCGCAGCAACCACAGCACCGACACTGCCCTCATCGCCACCACTGACGACATCAAGACCCTGCTGGACAACGGCGAGACTGCAGCACTCATCCTCATAGACCTCTCTGCTGCCTTCGACACCGTCTGACACCGCACACTACGAGCACGCCTCCACGCCGCAGGGATCCTAGACAAGGCTCTGGATTGGACCACCTCCTTCCCCTCCGGCACAACCCAGAGCGTCCGCCTCCCCCTATTCCGTTCCAAAGTCTCAGAGATCATCTGCGGCGTACCCCAGGGATTCTCCCTAAACCCAACGCTGTTCAACATTTACATGGCCCCGCTCGCACATGTAGCCCGACATCATGACCTCAACATAATCTCCTATGCTGACGGCACTCAGCTGATCCTCTCCCTAACCAAGGACCCCAGCACAGCCAAAGCCAACCTCTACGAAGGAATGAAGGCCGTCGCCGACTGGATATAGACCAGCCGCCTGAAGCTGAACTCGGACAAGACGGAGGTCCTCATCCTCGGCTCCAACCCTTCAGCCTGGGACGACTCCTGGTGGCTGACAGCACTGGGGGCAGCCCCGACACCCACCGACCATGCGCGCAACCTGGGAATCATCCTCGACTCAAAGCTCTCAATGACCAAGCAAGTCAACGCCGTCTCCTCCTCCTGCTTCAACACCCTGCGCATGCTCCGCAAGATCTACAGATGGATCCCGACAGATACAAAAAAGACAGTCACCCAGGCCCTCGTCAGCAGCAGACTGGACTACGGAAATGCCCTCTACACGGGAGCCCCGACCAAGCTCATCAAATGACTACAACACATCCAAAACGCCTTTGCACGACTGAACCACGGCCACATAACCCCCCACCTGAGAAACCTGCACTGGCTCCCCGTCAACAAGAGGATATCCTTCAAGCTCCTCACCCACGCACACAAGGCACTCCACAAGACTGGCCCAGCCTACCTCAACAGATGGCTCTTCTTCTACATCCCCAACCGCCAGCTACGCTACACTGACCTCTCACTCGCCACCATACCGCGCATCCGAAGACAACCACTGGTGGGAGATCCTTCTCCCACCTCACTGCCGAGACATGGAACACCCTCCGACTGAGCCTACGGCAGACCCAAGACCTGCTGAGCTTCAGGAGGATACTCAAGACCTGGCTGTTCGATCAGTAGAGGCCCCCCAGCGCCTTGAGACCCTTGCGAGTATGTAGCGCGCTTTACAAATGATCGATCGATTGATTTATTGATTGAGAATTTGTAATTATTTAAACATATTGAGACAATCAAAAGTTTGTAAAATCCTTAAACAAGTTCCCTAATCCATCATGGAAACTTCACTACAACACATGCAAGCTAGTTTCCCCACACATGCTTGGAAATTGGAGAATCACTGCTACGAGTGGCATGCCCATACCAAGGCATACGCATTCCCCTTGCCTGAGGGGGAACGTTTGATACCAACATCACAGAATGCACAAGAACTTACATTCAGACCAGACATACGGTCCACGAGAGGGCAGTGAGAATGGTTCTGCTAAGACTATGGGCCAGCTGCAGGGTGGCCCCAGCACGCAACATACATGACTACAGAGCTAGCAACATCGGAAGCTCCAGTGCTTCAGCGAGGGCAAAAGCGTATTTAGGGCCCACCAGCCCAGGGGGAAGACAGGGAACATATGCCAGAGACCACCAAGGTACTTAAAATGTACTCTCCCACTGACAGCCCCGGACAGCCCTGAGGAGGGCCCCAATGTCACGCTATTAAAAGGCCAAGCACCATATCACTCTCTGTTGGATGAATGGGGCGACAAGGTCATGCTTGCGGGAAGGATCAGCCCCCATATCAAAAACCCCTGCTAAAATACAGGTAATCTCGGGTTCCATGGCCGAGGTCCCCCTCACGGAACCCTTGAGATGGAAATAGAGGAGAATAGGATAAGGCAACAATTATTGTACTATCTTTCCTCCCCGGCGAATATACTAGGACAGGACCTACTGTTCAAGCTATAAATGTCTATCTAGTTCACCGAGAATGGGACAATACCCTGCTCCTTCCCTGAAGCCTCCCTCCTAGAGTACAAACCAGCAAACCTCTCTGATGCCACAAGGATGCCAGACAGGGTGATCCCGGTCCATTGAGCCCCCTTCAAGAAGGAGTCCTGGAATTACCAGGAAGCCTCCTAGGATGGTACACACTTGCCCAGCAGTGGACAGGCTGCGCACACCACCTCTTGGTAGAGATGGCTGGCCAAAAAAGATAGTATGTAGTGTGCGCAGAGAGACCCAAGATCATGACACACACATGCCCACTGCATTCCCCAAGGATAAGAGGGGAACCGGCCCGAGGCGTATAGGGACAATGGCGGTAGCAACCAGCCCATGCGCCCTTCCGGGGTTACCCAGTTTAGGCTCTAGCACAACCCTGGCACGTCCCCAAGTGAAATAGCAGCACAGACAAGGTGGCCCGTGCCAAGTGGTGCGTTCTCCCATGCAGTGGCCCATTTGCAATGACCAAAATTCAGGTGAGAGCATCCCTAAAGGGGCCGCAGTGACCACAAGTGTGCAAGTGGCGCCAGGCTGGAAGAAGACTCAGCCACGGAACCTCAGAGGGATCCAACAGAGTGCCCCCATTAGAAGGTAAAAAAACTGGCAACCTCCAAAATCTAGAGAATGCCAGTATTTTTTACAGAAGAAACCACAGGATTGCCCATTGCAGCCTAATAATATATCAGGAGCGGAAAAGAACAGTTCAAGGACAGCCCCCACAGAATACCCATGCACAAAACCAATCCCAGATCAACCCAAGCATGCAGCATATTCAGCCACGAGGAAATCAGTTCACAAACACACTACCACGACAAGGCCCAGATGATTGGCCAACCACATGGCAACTGCAGCAGGCAGGGAACGCATCCCAACAAACACAAGGCCCACAGCCACTGCAGGGAGGGTAAGCTGCCTGGGGAGGTAATACCTTTATGCAAGTTGCCCAATCCCAACACACAGTAAATCCAACTCCTCAGTAGGACATTCACTTCATACCCACTACACAAAGCTCACTACAACCATAATAACTAGAGGCACAGCATTAGGGAAAACTCAAGCCTTAAGAAAACCTCAGGACCGCTTTACTATATCGACCTGGAGTTCATACTAGAGTTCGCCATCTGATTGCCATAGGGGCACGGGCTCCCACTGCTGTTCATTCCCTGGGGTGGGGTTGGCTGACCACACCCCCGGGGGGGAGACAGTCTAACGAGGGAGCAGGGTAGCCCCAACTGGTGCATAAAAGCAAGCACCCAGGTCCCTTCGCCCAAGTCATTCTGGCGCACCCCAGATCGAAAGGACTCCATTCTTCAAAATTTTTGCAACTGGAAGCCCCGTTTTGGTTCAAAGACAAGATGATGCTCCAGAATCGGAAGCCAGGTTTTCCATGCACTTAAGGTGTTGAGGTGACCCATAGAACTCCAGAGTCCGTGCACAAATTTGGTACCAAGCCATTACAAAAATTCAGCCAGGCAATCAGCCATCTCGGTTCATTATTCACAGAATAACAAGTTCCAGCCGTGCACCTGGCTCCCACCATAAGCAGGACATTCTCCATTAATGCCTCCAAACGCATCCAAAGTCTGCACATCAGATCAAGCCCCTCCAAAACAGTCGGAGTAGTATGTCATCGGGTAAAAAGCTCCTTATTCCCAACGAGGGCAGCAGACCCAAAAGCATCCTAGATCAGAGGGAGAGGAGAGCGACGGGGGGGGGGGGGGGGGAAGGGTTTCCACAGATGACCATCGCAGGGTCCAAGGAAGCTACAGGCCTGATCCCAGTCATGGCTACACCTGATTCACAGGGGCCACAGAACAGCTTCTCAGCAACCACATGATCCCAGTCCACAGAGAAAAAATCCATTAAGTCCATTAGCATTGCCTCCATTGAGTCCAAATAGCACACGATACTCTCAGCGAAAACAGAGCAAACAAACCTGATTCCAGCCATTCACTTTCAGGACCGTACTCGGGCCACAAACGACCCCGACGATCTCCGATCTGCTGCGTTAGAAGCAGCACTGCCCAAATCACAGGTAAAAGCCAAACAGGACCTGCACGAACCAGCCCAAAAGTAGCCCAAAATCCCCAAACCTTTCAGAAAGAGGGCGTAAATCAACAACACACCATTAGAGCAAACCTCATTTCACGCCATGTGCTGAGACCTGAGGAATGTGCATGTGTCAGCGTAAGCATAAACCTAGAAAATTGCAACATCCACTTCCCCTCGCAGTTGCACATAGCCCATGCAGGTCAAGAGGACACCCACACACCTCATCTCACTGGATCTCAGTGACACATTTGATACGGTCTCTCACCAGATCTTGATACGGAGGTTGAAGGAGGCTGGCATTGTGGGTCTCGCCCTGGATTGGTTTACCTCCTTTCTTTCGGATAGGTCCTTCCAGGTGTCGGGCCCCCCTTTCACCTCCAGGATCCAATCCATCAAACAGGGAATGCCTCACGGCTCGGCGTTAAGTCCAACACTTTTTAACCTGTATGTTCAGCCTCTAACTGCAGTAGCCAAGAGGAGAGGGCTCACTATTGTATCATATGCTGATTGTACACAATTAGTAAACGCCCTCTCCAATGACAGTCTGAATGATGCTGCTAAGTTTCGGAGCGTTCTTGCAGACGTTGCTGGGTGGATGACTGCCAACTGTCTCCAGCTCAATGCCAGCAAGTTTGAGATCTTGCTGGTAGGGAAGGATCTTGAGCTATGGAGCGAACAGTGGTGGCCCACCACCCTGGGCCACACGCCCGCCCCAAAATAGGTGATGAAAATCCTTGGTGTCTGGGTCAATTCTGCGCTTAGTTTCTAAACCCAAATATAGAAGGTGGCGGCAACATGCTTTGGTATTCTGCGCAGGCTCAAACCTCTGTTGGTTTTTATTTACCCTTCCATCTGACAGATGATTGTCCAGGCATCTGTGTTGTCGAGACTGGACTATGCCTGCTCGCTTTACCTGGGGGCCAACAAGACAGAGATTTTGAGACTGCAGAGAGTCCAAAATGTAGCCTCCAGAACTCTTTTTTACATGCCTAGACGCTGCCTCACCTCCAGTGCCATTTGTCAGCTACACTGGCTTCCGGTGGCAAGACGGGTGGAGTTCAAGTCCCTCTGTTTTGCGTTTAAGATCCTGAATTCCCCTGCCCCTGGCATTTTAGCGGGCCTGCTTTCCACATACACTCCCACTCGTCATCTGCACTCAGTAGGTCAACACCTGACAGTCATCCGGGTCAGGAGGGCTCACGCCGGTGGGCGCATCTTTCGCCCACTGGCAGCTAAACTTTGGAATGCCCTTCTGTTAGAAATGGGATCCCCGGCTGGCCAAGGCTTGTGCCAAAACCAGTCAGAGACCACCACTCTAAGTCAGGGCAAGGGAGTTACACGCCAAGATAACCCCTGCTCACCCCCTTGGTAACGTGACACGAGCAGTAAGGCTAAACTCGGAGGCAATGTAAGTTAAGCGTTTGCGCATGCACCCAGCAACAACACCCAAGGCCCACCACAAAGGAAACTCCACACAAGGTTATGTATAAGAATAGCCTTTGAATTGTAGCAAAGACATTAGATAAAAACACACACTTTACAATGTGCCAACAGGCACGGGCAGAATTTACAGGGGATATAGTACAGGACAGGGCCACATGGACCACTGTCAGGAATATGCACTTTTAGGTTTGGAAATAGCACTTGTAGAACAAAGAATAATTACGTTAGCACCAAATAGAGAATAAAGCACACAACCAGTAACTACTGGTAACAGGTAAGTACCACCTAGGCAACCCTAACCACCTTAGGAGAATATTACGCGGGGAACCAGGGCCTCACTAGTACACCTATACTAGAAAAACAACCACCTAAGCATTACAATACATGTAGGGGTATAAGCATGAACACTTTACACATGATGCATCACAACATTCAGAGGTGTAGGGAAAAGCACATGATTCATAAAAACACATGCAGAGGTGCAGCAAAGAACAATTCGCAGAAATTACATAAGCCACAAGCTGTGACTGTCCCCAGGCCAACTGGCCTCTCTGGGGATAGGACGCCATGTGTCCCAATGTCAGGGCCTAAACGGAGCAGCTGCCCACTAAGTGCTGGGCATCTGTAGAGATGATGTGGCCAACACGGTGGAGCCTCGCAGGCTCCCCGCCACCAAAGTACTCGTGGCCCCGTGAGCCTTGCTGGGCTCGAGAACACTGTGGGGCAAGGTGGGAGCGGCCAGCTCCCTTCCGGGGCCGCTCTACCACGAAGAAAAATGCCCCCTTGGGGCCTCTCAGGGCTCGGAGCCTCCGGGGCTCTGCAGAAAGAATGCCCTGCGAGCCTCGTGGGCTCTAGATAAGTAAAATGCTGCCTTTGTGGGAGTCCCCCTCTCTGGGGACTCAAAATTATAATGCCGCCAAGAGCCTCTGTGGCTCTAAACAGTAATGACCCCTGAGCTGGAGTCCCTCGCTGGAGACTCTAAATAACCAAGAGATGCCCGGAGCCTTGGAGATTCGTGGGCTCTGCACCACTCAGGAAAAGGCCCCCTGGGAGATCGCGCTACTGGGGGGATGCGGACACCGGCAATGTGTCCCGACGCCCCCCTCTCCTCTTCGAAATCACCCGCACTCACCGGCTCGCTGCTCTGTGACTCGGGACCTTGCTGGCGGCGGGCGGGGCTCTCTGCTTCTGCCGGCGCCGCTCTCTCCCTCGGAACTGCGGGGCTCACAGGCGAGACTCTGCTGGCTTCCCCAGAGCGGGGGTAGCGGGGGAAGGCATCGGCTGGTCTCCTCTTCTCCAGGGTCTTCTTTCTCGATGCAGAAGCGCGGGGTGGGCTCCTGTCCGCTTCCTGTCTGGCCGGCAGTACTTCCGGGTCACGCTACTGAGGGCAGCCAATGGCAGTGCGGCCCTTGGTAGGGAGGCAGGTCCAGCGCCTTCCTGCGATCCCCGGGCCGGTAGCGGTGATCCCTTGACCACGGGGCAAAAACGAGGGGTAGGCACCCTCAGAGATTACCATAAACTAACGTGGTAGCACCCGAAATAATTAAATAGAAAGTCCCTGGCAGCGCAAAATGCAGGGTGGGCACCTGCCTGGAACATAAAGCGCTCCCAAGCACTAGGGGGATAATTACAGCGCTCCCAAGCGCTATAGGCCAAAAATGTCCCCAGAAAGTCCTTGAGGAGGAGGGGGGGGGGGCAGGGCTGGGCCCAGAGCCAGCTCACAGGGTCCTCCTAGGCAGGGAGAAAATCCCCAGTGGCGGTCCTCCTGGTGCCCAGCAGCAGCAGCCCCCCTCATGAAAAGGATCTAGGAAGAGAACATTTTGTAAGGGAACACAGCCCCTTTTTATACAGTGAATTCCTTTGTCTCACGGTGCAAGGGGTGGGAAAAACCAGTCGCACATGGTTTTGGAGCACTTTGTTTTCCTCAGCCACCCTTTCCATTCACTAGGCAGGCTAGGGTCATTAGACGCACCACAGGGGGCGGAGCCAGCATTGTGTGGGGAAACCCCAGCCCTATTCAGGTCCCAGGTGCACCACTCCCTCACATCACACATGCTAATCTCAACACTCACCACCGGGGCAGACCCGTCATGACTCATGGAGCCTGGCACACCAGCCAGCTCCAGCCAATCACACGCCAGTACATTCACTACACAGACAGGCACACTTCTAGAAGTGGCACTTCCATATTAGACACAAACACGCTGCACGCATCATTGCTTAGCATTCAATCACACGAGTCTGCACATACCAGACTCGAGCCTGCACACCCCACGCATCAGAAACTACCCGGGACACATACATTCCCCATGCATTCCTATTGGAGGGCAGGCCTATCTCACCACACGCACTCAGAGTGCGCACGCACTTTCCACTGGGACACAGTGAAAGTGCGCAGAAACCAAAAATCACCATCACCAGGTCACCATTAAAAGCAAAAAGTTTAGGGGTGAACCTGCCAGAAGGGCAACGTCCTACACCTGCCTATACCCATCCAGGGTATGGATAACTATCTGGCATTTCAGTAAGCACTGAAGACACATCTTTTCCCTTCTCTTTAGGTTTTTGTAGTCCACGCACTTCTGTCTACCTCTGTGGCTCTTAATAGCCCATTGTCTTTTTTTTCTTTCTCTCTTCATGATGGGTTCCTTGCTGTTAGCGGCTATTACTGATTTTAGTGCAGAGACGCCCCTTTGCAGACTTCTTAACATAACATAACATAACACCGGTTAAATGACACACCTTTGAACAGAGCAGCCCACAGAGGAAAATTACTGTCCCCACCGTAGGAAGAAGAGGGGGGAAACCAAAGTATAAATAGCACTAAACTAGCTTAAACTCACCATTCCCTAAAAATGCTAGCACCTCCTTCCAGTACCTCACTAGAAAACATTTCTGACAGTGGAGCCAAAGCGTGTATCGGTAAAAAGTAAACAAGAATTGTCCGGGAAACTGTCTAACAAAGTGTTTTTTTCCAAGCTCACCTACAACTCCACAGCTCTTATCCTACAGGTCTACGATTGAGGTGCACATGCACCAACATTATGGTGGTCCGCCACCCTTTCATACAAAGCTTCTAAAAGGATTTCAATAAGGCCAACAGCTCAAGAACACAGACTAAAAAGTGACTTTACAACAATCTTTTTTTCAACAAAAAGACTCGTTTTACACCCTTGGGCACCCAGATGACAGACATCTCTCCTGAAGTGCATCACACAGCCTAAAAATGTTTTTTAATTTATATATGTATGTATTCTTGTACACGCTCCGCTTAGCCTGGGTGCTCTTGCGACACTCCAGAGCCAGAAATGTGCCTTGTCTCATGAAATCTACTTCGACATGCTTGCAACGAATGCGCAAGGACGTCTCTCACCTCATTTACACCTATACTGAACCAAACTCTAGCATTCCTCACACACTACACAGCACACTCCTACACAACACCTGGTATCACATATGACACAGTTAGCACTAAAACCATGAACAGGTAATGCTACATATGTTCACTGATAGCCCACACTGTTGGCACAGACAGGCTTTACTTATACCAAGAGATAGGCCCTAAAAAATCTAAATGCCTCATCCATCTTTATCTATGCAGGATCGGGGCTAAGATTCATCCCAAAAGAGTAGAACCTTGTAGAGAAATAGTAAACATCACCAGGTACAAGACCAACACCACAGAACTGTACCTTTTGATTGTACCTAGCGATATCCAAACCAAGGTAGACAGGATCGCAAACGGGGCACTACAGGGGAGGACACTGTTTTGGCCCTGGACTTTGTTGAAAAGAGGTTCTTGGAGGTAACAAGGCCACTTCACCAGTGCACAAATGCGCCCGCTCCTTCCTCCGTCTATGGTCTCAGGGTGGCCCTTAACATATTTGGGGCACCTTTTTTAATGGCCAGTGGACCCCGGATATGAAATTCCAGTGCAGGGCCATTCACCTTGATCATTAGGGGAAATGACTCTCATGGGAGCGGGTCACACTCCAGTATAGACGCCTATTGCTAGGAAATCGGGTATACTGAGATTAATAGGTACATATGGTTGGAGCGGAAGGAGCAACTCCTAATTGTACATGAACGTACACTGTATTCCTCTTGTTTCAGAGGCACAAGAACCATACCAGCTTACCTGAACACAGCTAATCTCCAGATGGTGTGGCCTCTCCCCCTCGTGACCATAAACACCCCAACGCTGGTCATATTTGGTGCAGATTTGTCTGAGTTGTCTCAACATAGCCCACAGAAGAAAACAACTCTGTTGCAGTAGGCTTGGTGAAGAAGAACTGCTAATTATTTTGGCTGGGCTCATTACGAGGATATTCTTGAAGAATTTAGAATGTTTTCAGAGACTCAAGTAAATGCAGGAGGGTCCATACCCTTCTTTACCATGCAAACAAAGGCGAACACCCGCTGGTTATAAATAACCAGGTGGGAGATGTTGAAACAGATTAATGCCATTGAGCTTGACCTAAACGCTATCAAGGAAGAACGGAGAGACATCCACCTTATGGTGATGCAACATCAGTACGTGTTGGACTTGATGACTGCAATGGAGGGTAGGGTGTGTACCAAGATTGTTGCTTCCTATCATACTTTTATCCCTGGAAATGATTTTGGGAACTGAACTCTCGCTCTTGTCATCCAAGCATTGCATCGTCTACCTGCAGAGATGAAGAAGGAGGGAGGTGCCCCTGAGCAGGAGTTTCAAAGTATTTTTATTGAAGTCCCCCTAAAGGCCAAGAATGCCAGATCAGTTTATTGTACCTCACAAAAGGTATAAATGGTTGTCCAAAACTTCTGTACAATGAGAGACTTTCTTCAGATGCTATTGTATGGATACTCTCCCAGATGCTGCATTTGATTAAACCAACCTATTCCTTTATTGCCAAACGTCTCTTGTCTTTTAATTTTTTAAGGTAAATTCAAATCCCTGCCACACTTAAATATGCCAATGAGGGGTAGGCCAATGTTACCATGTTTTTAGGAGAAAGCACAAGCACTTTCGCACTAGTTAGCAGCAGTAAAGCGGACAAAGTCCTAATGTCAACAAAAACCAAGTTCAGCCAAAAATCAGGAAATGAGGGCAAAAACGTAAGGGGACTACCACACAAATGATGTCAGGTGTAACAATGGAGCTAACACATATTTTGTTGCTGCATCCAGAATCATTATCACTTATGTTCAAAAATCTATTTTTAATTTGGGAATTGGGTACCCTAAGTAATTTAATATACACAAGTATGTTAGGCCAAAACACTGTCCTAGAATAATCTACGCTCAACACCTGGTAACTGAGACACAAGCAACAGGTAATTCTCCAGAAAAATGTATGTTAAGTTCAAGCAGTGCCAACAATTTTAAAGTAAAGAAAATGTAACAAAACACAAACTTAGAAACCAATTCAGAAAAAAACGAAGAAAAAATATAATGCACAAAAGACACCGAATCTTGGTTTAGGAAATCTCTGAAGTTGGTTTCCTATACTTACTGCCCTTCCTCTTGTTGGTAACGGCCTGGACAATTATGCCAGCCACCAGACTGCCATGGATCCCCTTACGTGTTGCTTGGGCCCTGGAGAACACACACACCCACTCAGAGAAACCCAGCATATCTGAATGAGTCTTCTTCTCCACATTTGACCAAGCAGATGTTTCAAGATCATTCCCCAACAGAAAGTCCACTGGGGTGGATGGGACACAGCTATCTATTTTAAGCCAATAACACCTCTCCATTCGAAGTTTAACATTGCTATAGGGTAAAACTTTACCTCATTGTCAGGACTGACCACTTCGTATAACAAATCTAGGATTATCTGCTCAGGAGAAACCAACCTGTCCATCACAGTGGTCATGCTGGCTCCAGTATCTCACAGAGCCTCTACTTTATGTCTGTTCATATTTGCCCATTGCCGGTACTTCACCGTGTTGGGAGGTAAGGCAGGCAGGGTCTAATCTTCCACCCCACCCATGGATACTAAGGTGACTTTAGTGTACTCCTTGGTGTCCCCTGGGCAAACGTCCATCCCAATCCCTGCACTTGCAATCCCTGAGCACTATCCACCTCTGGGAGGTTTCTTGGGACAAATAGTATTGCCTTTCTTTATTTTACTTTAAATATAAAATAGATACATTTCTAATATTAAATTATGAATTCAAAATATTAAGTAATACATATAATTCTTGAACAAAAATGAATTAATTGAAAACACTAAAATATAATAGGAACATATATAATAAATAAGGCATTTTGAATACATTTATAAACATATCAAACATTATCAATTATGAAGACAAATAACAAAAAATATATAACAAATGTAAAATAAACACAATTTAAAAAATGTAATTAAATATATTTGTTTGAAAATGTATACTTTTAAATAAAATACCCTCAAAATATTTTCGAAAACAATATACAGAAATAAATAAAAAATAAGTAACTAATCTAAAAAAATTAAAAATAAGAAACAATTCAAATACACCCTTTAACAACAATCCGACAAAAAGTAAGGAGAATCAAAGTAAATTTAGGGAAAATGCATCTACAGGGATATCAAATATACTACTTTAACTCGAGTCAAACAAAACCAGGTGAACTGCAAATATTACAGGGAGTCAGATTTACCTTTCTAACTCCAGTTACTCAAACGCTGTAGAAAGTGCATGCCTTTGGGGTAAACACTTAGGGCCTGATTACGATGCCAGTGAGACTGCCACCAACAGGCTGTCGGTGGCGGTCTCACGGCCATTTGAACCATTTTCACTGCCCACCACATTAGGATGATGAGCGAGGAGGTGGCAGGTAGAAAGACCGACCGCCATGCATCCAATGGGCTCCTTGAGCCCGCCGGTGCGGCAGAGGGGGTTGTAATTCAGGGCATTGCCTTAGGGATTACAATGTCCCTTTCCGCCGACCTTTCAAGGGCGGTTCACCCCTTGCTTTGGCCCTAAGCTTTGGGGACAGGGGATGCCCCCCTACATATCCTTGCACCATGTGCAGGCACAGCATGGTGCCTGCCACGTAGTGCAGGGATATGTGCAGTGACCCCTTTTTGTCTTGCAGCCAGTAGCACCCACCACAATACAAAATATAGGCATTGCGACCGCAGTGGTTGCGGTCGCATTATAATGCCTATGTTGGGACCGCCGACACCCTGTCGGGTGGTCCCATTTTCCGATAAGGTCCGCCTGCCATCATAATCAGCCACTTACTACTCCAGTGTCACAACTATTGTTAAAAGTGTAAACATTCAGAGAGTCAGATTTCTATTGTAATTCTAATGTTGAAGAAACGGCATACATAGGGGAAGCATAACATTTACTATTCAAACTCCAGTCTAATAAACATTGAAGACAGCATAAACATTGGGGGTGGGAATTAAATGTACTATTCTATCTCCAATCCAACAAAACTTCTGGATAGGGCATACACTGGGGGAGCCAGGTCAGATGTGTTATTTTAACTCCAGTCCAACAAACATTGAGAAAAATGCACTCATTGGGTTGATCATACTTACTAACTAACTACTAACTCCAGTCCACAAACAATTGGTGAACATGCATATACTGGGGGGGGGGGGAGATTTACTATTCTAACTCCCGCCAACAAACATTTGAGAAAGAACAGACACTGAGGGAGGAGGGTACAATGTACAATTCTAACTCAAGCCTAATAAACTTTGTAGAAAGTACAAACATTGGGGGGAAGCGAGAGGGAGTTATATTTACTATTCTCTATACTATATGCTATATTCTATTCCAACAAACACTAGGGCTAGTTCACATACCTCTGGATCAAATGTACTGCTATATCTCCAATCTGACAAACATTGAGGACAGTGCATATACTTGAGGATCATATTCAAAACACCTTTATAAAAGTAGCAATTATAAAAATTAAAATATTGTACGAACGTAATGTCATTTTAAATTTAGTATACATCAAACTCATCCATAAAACAAACACAAATCTAAAATGTCTGTATAACATATGCTAATTATTTGACTGCCCCGGACACTGCACAAAGCCCAGCTTAACAGTAGCGCTCCGTGATCTGATGCATTGCTTGCTCATACGCCATGTCTGAAGAGTCAGATATCCAACAGATAGGCTGTTGTTCTGATATTACACCTCTGCGACAAATACACATATTCGACTTGATTACTGTTTTGTTTCCACAATCTGGAACCTTCTGTTAGAGAAGTCTCCAATCTAGCCCGTTAACTTTCAGATCACTCCCCTCTCCTGTTGCGTTTCGTAAGACCACTGAGACGTCCGGCAATTCCTCTCTGGCACCTCTGTGCTGAGCTCTTTCCTAATCCCTTGTTTGTAGAAACCATGAATGAGAGATGGGGCAGTATTGTGCTGAGAACTGGGGCTTGGTGAGCCCTAGAGCCCTGATTGGGAAAAACTGAAAGTTGTTCTCCGTGGGGTCTTTATTAAGAACTCCTATGGGGGTTGTCACCAGCTGGTAAGAGACATTGACAAACATGAAACGTGATTAAAAATACTGGAGGTGCTCCACTCTTCCAAGCCTCAACAGCTCTCTGTTTGGCGTGAGATATATTCTGAGCTACTAGAGGACTGGTGCATACTTGAATAAAATACTTACATGGTCCATTATCAGAGGCTCCATATGGAAATAGATAAAACAGGTGCATTATTAGCCCAATTAGTTCAGCAGGAAGCTCTCTGGTCCCCTATCCTGACCCCTCATAATAATGTGGGAACTCTGCTCTGTACACAAGCGGCTATTAATTGTGTGGTTCATATGCATTTATGTAACACTTGGACTGAGAGACGATTTCCCTCTTTCGTCAAGCTGCACAAGTTCCTGGTCGATAATCCCTTATTGGGCCTCACCCCAGAGTCCAGATTATCCCTGGATAGCTCACTCTATATGAAATAGCTACTTGTCTTGATCTGATGCTTTAAGACCATGAACCACACAATTAATAGCCGCTTGTGTACAGAGCAGAGTTCCCACATTATTATGAGGGGTCAGGATAGGGGACCAGGGAGCTTCCTGCTGCACTAATTGGGCTAATAACGCACCTGTTTTATCTATTTCCATATGGAGCCTCTGATAATAGACCATGTAAGTATTTTATTCAAGTATGCACCAGTCCTCTAGTAGCTCAGTATATATCTCACGCCAAACAGAGAGCTGTTGAGGCTTGGAAGAGTAGAGCACCTCCAGTATTTTTAATCACGTTTCATGTTTGTCAATGTCTCTTACCAGCTGGTGACAAACCCCATAGGAGTTCTTAATAAAGACCCCACGGAGAACAACTTTAAATTTTTCCCAATCAGGGCTCTAGGGCTCACCAAGCCCCAGTTCTCAGCACAATACTGCCCCATCTCTCATTCATGGTTTCTACAAACAGGGGATTAGGAAAGAGCTCAGCACAGAGGTGCCAGAGAGGAATTGCCGGACGTCTCAGTGGTCTTACGAAACGCAACAGGAGAGGGGAGTGATCTGAAAGTTAACGGGCTAGATTGGAGACTTCTCTAACAGAAGGTTCCAGATTGTGGAAACAAAACAGTAATCAAGTCGAATATGTGTATTTGTCGCAGAGGTGTAATATCAGAACAACAGCCTATCTGTTGGATATCTGACTCTTGGTAAATAAAATATAACCCTGGCATAATTTCTAGGCATTAACAATTAGCATGTATCAAATGAGAGGCAGAGAGTCCGTGGTGTCCAAGTTAAAAGGGCTTTATTCCAATAACTCGAGTTAAGGGAGAATCTGTTCCATGACCACTGAGGTTCAGGAAGGGTCTTCTAACATTTAATAACAAAATGAAAAATATATATATTTTACTCCTTGCACATAGGGAGGAGCGCTCCAGGCAAAAGCAAGAAAGAAAAAAGATAAGAGCATGTGGGCGTGCATGAGGGTGTACACTTGATAAGTCACAGGTGGGTGATAGGTGGGTGGCTACATAGAGGAGGAGTTACATGGCAGGCTGGAACTTTGCCCTACTTGTGCACGCAATTTGAGCATGACGTGCAATTGACGTGTAACTGGGAGGAGAGCTGACTTTCAGTCTAGTAGGGAGATCTTTAGTGTCAAGGCGACCAGCACGTCTGGTACTAACTGATATCTTAAGTCAGGGGATGTATTATCTGAAGCAAAGGTTGCTCATCGCTAAGAATCAGAAAAAGCATATATTTCTTCGTTCATTGCGTGGGGGCTGTGAGCTTTCTATGGATGCAAGTACTGTAATTTCATTTAAACAGAGACAGAAAAGCTGGGCCCTATCTCAGCAGACGGGTTCTGTTTACCCTCTTCACCGGGCATGCAGATAACTGTTAAGCAAAATATACTGTCTTGGCAACCCTTGCTAAGGTTCTCTCGGCTGAGCCAGAAGCATGCGAGGTCAGAGATACGTAACTGCAGCCTTCAGTGTGTCAGGAGATATGAAAACACTAATTCAGGGACTGGTGATTCAGACTGAACCACAAAAAGGGTTCATTACGATATTTATTTAAAAGTGCACAATGCGAATACATGGGCCTTCATGTTAGCTTAACGTTTGGGAAACTTGATAACAGGCACCTTAATGCAGGACATGATTGCAGAGGCCTTGTGATTCAGGCCGCTGAGAGAAATATGCACGGGTGACATGCACATACATGTAACATAGGGTACACGTAGGGGACATCTTGGTCAGGCAAAATTTCATTTTCCTCATTCCCTCCTTGTCCCCTACTTAACCCTTTAGGATACATCTATATTCATGAGACCGTATAGTTGATCATACAGCATCATTTGTTCATCCTTAACCCTTTGTATACTTGGATGTGGAACACATGCAGTTGCACACAGGCCACAAATGGCCGGGCCACACTGCAGACAGAGACAGCAACCAAATATCATAAGTAGGATCAGTCCTAGGAAGGACAACACTTTCCATCCCCAAGCAGATATCACACCCCAGAGCCAACTGGACCAAGTCCATGTGCCTGGGTCTTGATGTATGACATGAGCGATCTTGTGGAGCCTTGTTATCGCTGCATACACAGATGGCGCGTTATTCGGGATGAAAACGCAACAACTAGATCGGATCACGCTACAAGCTCCGCCCCTATCCGCCAATATGACATCTAGAACGAGACAATTTTGAAGAACAACAAGTCTCATAGCAGACTGTTCCTGGGTCAAATTTGCCAGGGCAGATGCAGTCACATTCATTACTGCCTCAAGAGTCCTTGTTAACTTGCGTATCAGTTTACTGTTTTGGACGGGACCTATGAAGAAAAAGAATCCTTTGTTGAAATCTGTATATTGCTCCCAAGCTGTTTCAGTCTGATCAATCCCTGAGGCATCTGTCTCTCTCCTTATTCTAACATGTTCTAGTCGTGAATCTCTATGATAATGGGATGGGGCCAAGAATACAGGTGGCAATAAGAATGCTATATAACAAGTCCCACCCCAGTCTAAGGGCAGATGTACATAGGCTGTCTGACCGCAAATGAAACAGGTATGGCGTGATGTTTTGAAAGAAGAAAGTCCTTTATCATTAAACTCTACTACAACTTTACACTCGCTGTGTCCCATATGTACTGAGCCTTTCTTATTAACACATAAATCACCTTTTGCTGGTAGAACTGAAATAAACGGTGGACCTGTATTTTGCTTGGGCTGAACATTTAACATTATAAAATTAACGGATGCATTTCCCTGCTCGTACTCTTCATTCTCTAGATCGGTTCCCTTCCTTTGGGGAAATCCGTCTTTGTCTGGAAAACATGCTTCATTCATTACTTTATTCAGGTTTCCATATATCCAGCCACCTGGATAAGCTATGTACTTTCTATCTATTGAGGTCATTAAGGCAAACCATGCTCCACATGAACCATTGTGTAAGAACGGTAGAGGATAGAAGGGCAGAACTCCCTTCGCCTTTTGATAAGGTGGCAGTTGGCCACATACCCAGCAATCAGTCGCATTGCTGGTCTGATGAGAATGGTGTAACATTCGAATAAAAGTATTGTTACGCAGAGCAAGACGATATGACAGTTCATGAGGTGGCAGGTCACTAAATGTATGCTCTACGGTGGTATTAATGGAAGAGTGCATATGTGAGGCAAAAGGAGGAAAGAAAACATGTAGTAATAAACTGACACAGATTATAACAATGCACAGAATAAAAAGAATGATCAAAGTAACTATACATCTACTGTGTAATAACTTGCAGTATTTTGCTTTCATCTTGTTTTTCTTACTATTCTCGTCTGTGATCTTATACATGTCAGAAATCTAGTCTAACCGATTCACCGCCGAGTGGACTTAAACAATTAAACTACGTCTGACTTACTAGATCTTAACTTAGATTTATACTCCTGCTGTGGAGTCTTTTCTAGTAAAGGCGGCGCAAGCGGCGCAAAGTCTGTATTGTTATTTATGTCATGGTTCTTTTCAAAAGTTCCAGATTGTCCAAAGTACTTTTTACAATGGTGAAGGTGAATCCAGCCTTTACGTCCTTCCACTTTTACGGCGGACCTCGTGGTCAGTAGCACCAACTTCGGCGTCTTCCAACGTGGCTCAAGGGGGCTTGATCGATCAAAATTCCGGACAAGAATAAAATTGCCTGGTGATATGGCGTGCTCCTTGACCTGGGTGTTGTCAGGGAAGGCGGCCGCAACCTGTGAACGACAAGAAAGTAGTGCAGACATCAAGGAAGCCAGGTAATCTGTCAGCATGTTACTGTCAACATCAGTTATTCTTTTAGGCATAGGAGTACCCCACATATTTGGCGGTCTACCGAAGACTACTTCATACGGGGATAGGCCTGTTCTGGAATGAGCTACCATACGCATGTAAAAGAGGGCAACCGGTAAAGCTACCATCCAATCCACGCCTTTTTCTGCACAAATCTTAGCAAGTTTTGTCTTAATTGTCTGATTATGTCTTTCTACAAGGCCTGCTGCTTCAGGGTGTCTTACACAATGGAATTTCCAAGTATATCCTAACAGAAGAGACACTTGTTTCATTAATTCAGAGGAGAATGGCTGACCGTTATCGGAATATACGACCCGAGGCAATCCATACCTGGGGAAGTACTCGCGCACTAATTGCCTGGCTGTTGTCACAGCAGTATAATCTGGAACTGGATATGCTTCTGTCCATCTAGATAGTGCACACACAACTACCAAGACATACTTGTAACCTCTACATCTGTTCATTTGGATATAATCCATCTGGAGGACCTCAAAAGGGTGGTCAGGAGGATGAAATCCGCCTTGTTCCACCGGAATGCCTTTACCTGGATTGAACTGGCAACAGATCACACATGTTCGGACTTTCTGTTTCGCTGCTGCACGCATGTGCTTGTTAAACCAGATATTCTGTAAGCTGTCTATCATTGCCTTTTCTCCCAAGTGTGCTGGACTATGTGCTGTGTTTATGATTACTTGCACCATAGAATCTGGAAGAAACCATGAGGCTTTTCCCTTAGTCATCCAACCTTGTTCAGTCTGGACCCCTCCTTGTTCAGTCCATTTCTTTATCTCATCTGTAGTGGCATGTGTCTGTATGTCGAGTACATCTTGAGTGGGATCCCTGACTGTCATACTTTTTGTCAGTAATGGTACTTCTGTCCTTGTCGTGTCTGTTGGTGTCTGGGCTGTAAGTTTAGCAGTTCGGTCTGCCAGGTCATTACCCTGGGAAAGTGTGTCTGTAACTTTGGTGTGAGCTTTGCACTTCAGGATAGAAATGGCTGTAGGTAAATGTATTGCTTCCAATAGGGCTTGAATAAGCTGGCCGTGCTGAATTTTGGTACCATGGGAGGTCAAGAAACCTCTCTCCCTCCAAAGTACTCCGAAATCATGAACAACGCCAAAGGCATATTGTGAGTCAGTATAAATGTTTACTTTCAAGTGCTTAGCTCTTATGCAGGCTTGTGTCAGAGCGATGAGCTCTGCTGCTTGTGCTGATAGTGTGTCTATTTTCTGTGTCTCTATGACTTCAGTAGCAGTGGTCACAGCATATGCTGCTACTAACTCTCCTGCACTCGTTCTCATGCATGATCCATCTACATAGAGCGTTAAGTCTGGGTCTGGAAGTGTAATATCTGTCAGGTCTTGTCTTGGTTTCGTCACTATATTCATAACCTCCACACAGTCATGTGATGGTGCATTTACTGTACTTGAGGGCAAAAGTGTTGCAGGATTCAGAATATTACAACGTCTGATCTCTATGTGTGGTTGAAATAATGTCAGTTCATATCCTGTCAGTCTTGCTACAGTCAAATGTTGTGTCTGTGTCCTGTTTAAGAGAACTTCCACTGCATGTGGAACCTGTACTGTCACAGGGTGACCCAACACTATCGAGTCACTTTGTCTTATGGCTAGGGCTGTTGCTGCAACTGATTTCAGGCACGCAGGCAGAGCCTGGGCCACTGGATCTAATGTACTAGAAAAATAAGCGCAAGGCTTGTGTTTTCCTGCTTGATCTTGTGTGAGGACAGATAACGCTGTTCCATCTCGTTCAGTTACGAAAAGCATAAAAGGTTTGCTGTAACATGGAGTCGCTAAAACTGGTGCTTGACATAATGCTCTTTTTAATTCCTCAAATGCCAAGGTGTGTTCTTGTGTCCAAGGGAGGACAGTCGGAGTGGCTGCCTCCTGTGTAGTTAACTGTATGAGTGGTTTGGCTAGATAGGCATACTGGGGAATCCATTGCCTACAGTATGAAGTGAGGCCAATAAATGCACGTACTTCTTTCTGTGTCTTGGGCTGTGAAAGGTTAGAAATGAGCTGTATGCGTTCTCGTGTTAGTTGTCTACCCTCCTTGGAAAGCCAGTGTCCAAGGTACACCACTTGCTTTTCACAGAATTGCAACTTTGAAGGGGACACTTTGTGCCCCTTGTCAGCCAGAAAATGTAAAACTGTCAGTGATGCATTTTCGCATTCTTTTTCTGAACGTGCTGTAATCAGGATGTCGTCTACGTACTGTATCAGTGCTGTGTTGGTAGGCATATAAATACTGTCCAGCTGTCTTTTTAATGCTTGACTATAAATACTAGGGCTCATTGCTAGAGCGCAACTCCTGCCAATTATACTGTTTACACTACGAGGGAAAAACTATTCATTTGCAAGCATGCACTTTCTTGAAGTCAATGAAGCTTTCAGTGTTGACTGTAAGGAAGAGCAACTTGACCCCCACCTTATATAAACATTTCTTCCGCGGAAAGGAATTGGAGTATGGCCAATAACAACAAGACAGGCACTGCTCGGCTCTTCAAGAGGGAAAAGCCCTCCCTTCACAAAATATCTTTCCCTGGAACCAGGCCACCTCAAGGTCGAAAAACACAGTCTTTGTAATTCAAAACATATCTGTACCTCTAACTTAACTGAAGCAAATTTAAAACGTGATAAAAAGCATCCTAAAATCAGTAATTAATAAGGACATATTTTCTATTTAGTAACTTAGACACATACTAGCATTTTAAAATAATTATATCATAAAATATTGTCACTAGCTGCAAAGGAAAAAAAAGAAACAGAACAACATGACATGGAAACACGTCACATTTTACTTTTTGAAAATAACATGAGAAACACCATAATTTTGCATTGCATAACCAAGATTTTCATAATTAAGTGTGCAAGCTCTTCTATTCTACCTATTAAAAGGGCCAGATTCATCATTTTTCAAAAAAACATGTTTTCTAATTGAGTGGATTAACTGTCACACGCTATTCTAAAGGGCAGCTTGCATTGGGAAAAATAATAATGACTATTTTGTAGAACATATTTGTATTTAGAAAAATCACACGGTTGCATTACACTAATTAAAAGCACATTCTATGATGGGTCTGTTTTACATTTTCTTCTCAACCGTGAAAACATTAAAGCACCCTCCGTGCAAACCCTTATCTCAATTCGATTGCTTTATTTACAACTTACCAACCTTTGAGTCAAACACATTAAATCAAGTGTTCCAAGGAAAAAACCCACACAAATACGTGGATAGAATGTTAAATGAACACTTCTTTACTCTCCATGCAAGATGTTACCAATTCAGTCTGCAAGCTGACAAAGCACATAGGCAGACCCATCAACCAATGAAAAACCAAACCATCATTCATCTAAACAGTCACTGACTTTTAGTGTCAGCTCACATAACCATGCATGTTAAACAGCATGTTAAAACAAATACTGCCTTCTCAATACAAGATATTGCTTTGGCAGCTGAAGCACAATCTATCCCCAATGACTGCAGTACATGGGAAAGTCATGAACTCATTTTCCACGTTATCACATAACACGTACGCACATCTTCAAAACGTTTTCTCCAAGCACTTGAAAGAGATCCAGCTCTCTCCTGCCTAACGTAATGATAACATGCTCTGCACAAACCATAACCACATGGCGCTATTCACAAGCCAGATTCACAAGAAACTCAACAAGTTATAATAATGACATGCTCTTCATAAACCATATTTACAAGGAGATATTTACAAGGAACGCCACTCTTTGGCTTTTTCCGCTGTTAGTTTAGTTCTATCTGCTTTATTCAATTCTTTCTCTATTCTCCTATGTGACTCTTTGCTCCACAATTCAATGGCATCTTTCTGAGAGGGTCTTGACTTCCTTTTCCATAGCGCTTCCTCTACTCTCATAATGCATTCTGAATCCCATGTTCCTGAGATAGGCCATCTATACTTTTCCTCCAGGTCCTTTGTATAGTCTACCCATAAATCTAAAAACAAGATGGCGTCTAATCCATGCTTATTATACATATAATGACCAGGTGTGTCTCTAGGCGGGATGTTAACTGACTCTTCTAGTATACCTTTTCTGGTCCCTATCTGACGCAATTTTGAAAACAGTGGCATGTTGAAACCAACACAATGGAAATACAATACACAAA
Source organism: Lissotriton helveticus (assembly GCF_964261635.1). NCBI lineage: Eukaryota > Metazoa > Chordata > Amphibia > Caudata > Salamandridae > Lissotriton > Lissotriton helveticus. The sequence goes on along the minus strand of NC_136070.1, from coordinate 398,176,898 downwards.
AATAGACTGAAACAATCAACAATCATTCACTCTAAACAAAATGCAGACATGAAAACAAATACGATATGAACTGATACAGAAAGCTAAACATGTACTTGAAAACTAAAACTTTATGCACTGGAATACAGTACAGCATACCGGTCCCAAAAATTAGACACGTCTTTACCGTGCCCTCGTTTTACCGTGAACCCGTCTTTACCGTGCTCATATAAATGAGACACGTCTTTACCGTGACCACGTTTACCGTGGACCCGTCTTTACCGTGTCCACGTTTTACCGTGGACCCGTCTTTACCGTGCCCACGTTTTACCGTGGACCCGTCTTTACCGTGCCCACGTTTTACCGTGGACCCGTCTTGACCGTGTTCATATAAAATGAACCCGTCTTGAAACTTTATGCATTCCCCACAGTGGTACTCACCGGGTAGCAGAACTTGAAACTTGAAGGCCTCGGAAACTTGATACTGCTACTACTACGCCTGCGCCTTGGAACTGGTGGGCTTCGGAAACCTCGGACCTTGCTCTCTCACGGGTGGGCTCTGGTTGAGACGATCCGCAATCCTCACCGCCTCGTATGGATGCCTGGTCACAGTCCGTCCTCCTCCTGGGCCTGAGGGAGTAGCGGGAAATCCCGATGGCGTGTACACTTTAAAGTCCGTCACGGCTGTAGAAGGGGGCAAAGCTGGACCTACAACTCCGGCGCGTGGGGAAAGGGATAGTCCTGGTCGGGCGCCAAATTAATGTGGTAAATAAAATATTACCCTAGCATAATTTCTAGGCATTAACAATTAGCATGTATCAAATGAGAGGCAGAGAGTCCGTGGTGTCCAAGTTAAAAGGGCTTTATTCCAATAACTCGAGTTAAGGGAGAATCTGTTCCATCACCACTGAGGTTCAGGAAGGGTCTTCTAACATTTAATAACAAAATGAACAATATATATATTTTACTCCTTGTACATAGGGAGGAGCGCTCCAGGCAAAAGCAAGAAAGAAAAAAAATAAGAGCATGTGGGCGTGCATGAGGGTGTACACTTGATGAGTCACAGGTGGGTGATAGGTGGGTGGCTACATAGAGGAGGAGTTACATGGCAGGCTGGAACTTTGCCCTACTTGTGCACGCAATTTGAGCATGATGTGCAATTGACGTGTAACTGGGAGGAGAGCTGACTTTCAGTCTAGTAGAGAGATCTTTAGTGTCAAGGCGACCAGCACGTCTGGTACTAACTGATATCTTAAGTCAGGGGATGTATTATCTGAAGCAAAGGTTGCTCATCGCTAAGAATCAGAAAAAGCATATATTTCTTCGTTCATTGCGTGGGGCTGTGAGCTTTCTATGGATGCAAGTACTGTAATTTCATTTAAACAGAGACAGAAAAGCTGGGCCCTCTCTCAGCAGACGGGTTCTGTTTACCCTCTTCACCGGGCATGCAGATAACTGTTAAGCAAAATATACTGTCTTGGCAACCCTTGCTGAGCTTCTCTCGGCTGAGCCAGAAGCATGCGAGGTCAGAGATACGTAACTGCAGCCTTCAGTGTGTCAGGAGTTATGAAAACACTAATTCAGGGACTGGTGGTTCAGACTGAACCACAAAAAGGGTTCATTACGATATTTATTTAAAAGTGCACAATGCAAATACATGGGCCTTCATGTTAGCTTAACGTTTGGGAAACTTGATAACAGGCACCTTAATGCAGGACGTGATTGCAGAGGCCTTGTGATTCAGGCCGCTGAGAGAAATATGCATGGGTGACATGCACATACATGTAACATAGGGTACACGTAGGGGACATCTTGGTCAGGCAAAATTTCATTTTCCTCAGTAGCAATGGTTTACCCTCGGAATTTTATTACAAGTATGCAGCGATTATAGCTGATAAGCTCTTAGAGGTACATCAGGAAGCCCTGCGCATCGGACGCTTACCAGCCACCATGTGGGAGGCACTGGTCGTGATGGTGCCAAAAACAGGTAGACATACCACAGTAGCCTCAGCATATTGGCCAATATCACTCCTAAACATTCACTTGATACTCCTTCTCTGTGTGCTAGCAGTTCGCCTACTTCTGTAGTTGCCTGAGTTGGTCCACACGGACCAATCAGGCTTCATTCCACACGTCTATCTTGTCCCACAGCTCCAAGATGATGCCTATGCTCTCGCTCTATTGGATATCAAGCAGGCACCTGACAATGTAAATTGGACCTACCTATGGTAATTGTGCATAAATTGGGCTTAGGATCTACATTCATTCAATGGGTCCATCTTCTCTATTTTGATCTTTATGCCCAGGTATGATAAGGTGGCGTGGTCTCCAAGCCGTTCCAATTGGCACCAGACAGGGATGTATTCTTTCCCCCACCTATTTTTCCTGGAGCCACTGGCAGTGGCCCTGCAATGTACATGGATCCCTTGGGAATACCCTGGAGACGACAAATCATGTTGTCTCTCTTTGTGCTGTTGACACCCTAGTATATCAGTAGCGTCCGGCTGATTCAGTGTCTTCTCTACTCAACATCATGTATGAATTTGAAGAACTCTCTGGACTATGCCTCAACCCAGAGAAGTCCAAAATGTTTCCACTGGGAAAGCTGGACAGTGTTCCAATAGAGGAGCTTCCTGTAAAGGGACTCCATTTGAGAACTGACAGTATTTGTTACTTGGATGTCCAGATTAACACACAAGGCCCCATCTTATCTAGCTCTAAATATAGGAAGGGTAATAGAGGGGCTCCGATTATACATCCCTTTTAAGATGGATTTACCGCTTTTCCTCATGGGCAGGATAGCCATTGTAAAAATTATCATCTTACCGCTGGCCTCTATGCACTCCAAAGTACCCTATATGCAATTGCTAGGCACTGTTTTCTCACACTGGACAGTCTTATAGTAGATCTTCTTTGAAGGCATAAACGTAGACGCCATAGACTGATTTCCCACAGCTATCGGGAGCTCTGCGATGACCTGCCACTTCAGCCACTCAAGGTACAGACCAAGTGGGAGGAGGTTTAGGGGGATGCCCTTGCAGCTAAGGGATGGGTTAAAATACACGAGGGACTACGAACAGTTAGTTCCAATGCGTGATCCAAACTCCTGCAATATAATGTTATATATCAAACATACTTTATCCTTCCTATCTTATAAGCCATATACACCACTCGATCCGGCTGCTGTGCGCGCTGCCGGCCCTATCAGCAGATTTCATATATATGTTATGGTCGTACCCCTCTCTCTCTCCCTTCTGGTAGGAAGTTGTACACAATCTAAATAGGGCTTCAGATTGGGTGGTACTGCTAGAGATCCATCATGTCTTATTAGGCTTGCTTCCTTCTCCTGCAAAAAAATTACATCCTCAGCCTGGTATTGGCAAAACGCTGTACAGCAATAGGATGTCGTAGCCCGGTACCCCCTACGTATTTGGCATGATTGAAAGATGTTTCTGAGTGGGCGAATGCAGAGGAGGTACGCTTGCGACATATATGCAAGGATGATAAGCTTGATGCCAGCCTGAGACCCTGGTTGGCCATGTTATCCGATTTGAGGGAACAACAGGTTCCGGCCGTCCCCGGAGACGGGTCCATCTAAGGTACTACATGCATCCTAACATTGTTGAACTGTACACTGGACACCCTCACTCTGCTTTTTAATTTGTATCAGCAGCAGGACCTTTGCACGAGAAGGATGGGAGGGGGGTTAGTTTATTGTTTTTTTTATAGTTGCATGGACAATTGTTTGACATATATCCCTAATAAAGCTCAGTTGTAATTATAATTGATGTTATCCTAAGATCACGATTAACTGTTTGTGTCAGGATGCTTCCTGTAAAACATGTTCCTTATTAGATTACTTCAAATTTGTTAAATTCTGATACAAATCACATTGGGTTCATGGGTACTGCATTTGAAAAGTCTATGCTCATAGAGACTGAGCAGTGGAAATTGATATTATGTACTAAACCTATGCTCCTACATTATGCTGATTATGTGACACTAATAAAGTTTATTTGCACACAAAAAAAATGTAATACAAAAATAACATATACTAATGATTTAAGAACCTTTTTTAATTATAATATAATTAATAGAATTACAAAGCAGTCTTAAATTTTTTTTAAAGTCAACCAGACTCCCAATACACCAAAAACAGCTTTTAAAAACTATATTGACAATATTTTTCAATTAAATTACTAAGAAAAACTAATGCAAATTTAACAATTAACATACTATATGAATTAATCTAAATGTATAAGTATTTTAAATGCAAAAACTACACACCAATGCACCAATAAAATGTCACAACCCAAATTTAAAATGTACTACACACTGTAATGATTTTACACTTAAACCTAACAGCAATTTAATAAAAATAAGACATGCAGTTGAGAATAATAATAATTAATACATATTTAAACACTACCCACCTAATACTTCAACAAACCCACAACCCAAAATTCAATATAACTAATTGAAAAATAAATTATACAAATATTTAATTATTAAAATATAACAAAATTAACATCTTAATCAGTTAACACTAATCAAAATGTAATTAAAAATAATACCAAGACAATTAAAATGCAATATATAATTTATTTTTTGAAACCATTTAAAGATAGAACAAAAAGAAAACAAAAATATACAAATAATTTTTAAAAACATTAATATTTAAAAAAGCATGACATAATATATATATATATATTTAAAAAAACTAGCCACCCATACTCCAATAATTAGAGCAATGAGAACACACATTACAATAATTTTTTTAAAATAACATTTTAAATGAAAAAAATGATACAATAAAATCTTTCAATAATCACTATATTAAACTTTGACATTCTAGCAAACAGAACACTTTCCTTCAATATTTTAGACTACAATATTTGTGCAGTCACAATATTTTGAACATGAATTTCTGCTCAGGGGATATTTTTGATTTTATATTTTATTGGAAAACTGCCTTAATTACTTTCTCGTAAAGTAAATGCAATGGAACACTCATGGAGCTGGAGTCAGTAAAAATTAATGTGTTTCTAAAGAACTTCAATGGTGCTGTGAAGAAAAGTGAAGGCAGCCTCCAACATGCATTTCAGAAAGTCTAGGCTCGACTCTTTAACCACTTCAAATGAGGGGTAAGGGTTTGACCACAAGTGAGCACGAGAGCATATAATGGCCCTGCAAACAATGATCACCAACTCAAAATGATTTGCGCGCCTCAGGGGTAAAAAGCTGCCAAATGCGCTCCTGCTATAGAAAAAACCAGGCATTTGTTGATAGAGGTTAGCTGTCCAATACATCAATAAAAATCTTTAAGCAGCAAGAAAACTGAAAAAAAGGAAGGAATGAAGCATTTTTGGGACTCCTAGGAACAGCAATTCATACTGGACTGATGATGCTCGTGCTATGTACTTTGGTAGTTGTGTTCCAGGGCTTGTAGGTATTGTATTATTTCTTCTCTATTGGTCTATTCTTCGTTCTTTTCGGGCTGCTACACTATAAATAGAAAGAAAGTGAGGCATGACAGGAGTATCTAGTCTTGACATAAAATTGTCCTTTGAAAAACAGGTTGTTTAGAATATGCAGGCTGGATTAAATTGACTGTTACTGATTTGTAAAACATTTAAAAACAGTTGATACTTATAATTACTGTGGGATTACTTTTTAGATTACTTTTTCTACTCAGTGTGGCATCCCTAGATATCTTACTGGGACATTCCCTAGACAAAGGTAAAGTATTTGGACATTAAAACACAGTTGCTTAGGTTTCCATACAAATTCAGCTCAACACAGAACATTTTCATAGGAAAAACAGTCAATGCAATCCTATAGAGAAAAATTAGGTTATCGGTTTGCAGGTAAGCAGTCAGTCTTTAGGGTTGAGTTTCTGTGGTTAGAACAAGGGTTCCACCAGGGTAAAGGATGCACTCGCAGAGCACCCTCAGCAGCACTAGGGCGGCAGCGTGCAAAGTGCTGAGGCTCAATGTTAGCCTACGGGGCTAGGGGGCAGTCGGTTGGTGGCTGCTCTCAGGCAAGCCACAGGGTTGAGGGAGCAAAGCTCCTTGGATTAAGCTTAGGGAAAAGGGGGATCTGAGTAAGCACGCATGGTGCACCCACAGTGGCACAGGGGCGGCTGGGTGCTGATTTGGCATTGGGTGCTGTTGTTTTCAATGGGAGATCTCCAGTCAGAACAAAGACTGCAGGTTCAAGCTGGTAGGCTTCCTGGAGGCAACCACTGGTTTGAGAAGAAAGTTAGGATGCAGGGGGATGCCTGAACAATTTCCTTACCACATCCAGTCACGGTCAGGGGTATCCTCCAGATAGAAGCTGCAGGAGTCGTCGGGAGGCTAGAGGTGGGTCAGGGATCACCAGATCAGGTTCACTGGGGGACCTCCTCAGGGTGTCGGGCCACTCGAACTTGGGCCATGGGCGTCAGGTGCAGACTCGCGAATTGGGCCAGAGCCAGAATCTGGTTCTTCAGCAAGTCAGGTGCTTACAGGGTGAATTATGCGCTTTACAAGTGAAATAAATATAAATGTACTGTCTCTTCAATTCTTAGTATTCCGAACTCTTAAACCCCTCTGAATCTGCTGAAATCCAAGGATCTTGTCTGCTTCCAGCGCTCTGAGACCTTCGGGTGAATTATGCGCTTTACAAGTGAAAAATAAATGCAGGAGAAAGCGTCTTTGTAGGGAAGGCAGGGTAGGTCCTCCGGGTTCTGAGGGGCTGCTGGACACACTAGGATTCCACTGGAGCAGGTCGAGGTCGGACAGGCCAGTAGGGCTGGAGCCAAGGCAGTTGGTTGCCTCCTCTTTTTCCTTCAGCACTGCTCTTCGGTCTATCTCCTTCTTCTTCTTGCTTGTCTGAGGAGGTAAGGTTTGGGCTCGCCCCTAAATAATAAATTTAGGGGCGTTTCAGGTAGGTAGAAGTCAGGACCAATGGGTCCCTTCATTGTGGTGGGTACACCGCCTATTATGCCACCCTCCAGTTGGAGGGGGGCATAAGACTGTTTCGGGTTGGCTAGGTCCTCTCATCTTCAAGATAGCGGAGATGGAGAGTTGTGCTTCGCCTCACCTCCTTCACCTTAGGGGTGGAGTTTGCAAGGGTGGGCACACCTCTCCTCCTATCTTGGTTTTCCTGTCGATTCTTCCACTGAAAATGAGGGTTAGAACCAGTGGGGGTCAGTTGCTGGGAGCAGAAAAAGGGAGGGTCAGCTAACAAAGTTGGCAAGCCTTTGAAGTTTCCCCTTCGTGGACCCTGCCCATCCTGGAGAGGAGGCGTGGCACCTCTGCCCAGGATGTCATGGGCATAGGAACTGTGGGGGACGTTGGGTATATATCCCCCTCCAGATTTTGGAGTAGGGGGGGACACATGGGACAAGGGTGGGGGGGACAAAATAATTTCCCCTCTCCCTTCTGATATTGGCAGGCCATTTACAAGCTAAACAAACACAAGCTGCGTGACCTAATGGCCCTGCACTTGACCTGGCTGTGACCTGCCTCTCCAGTTACCTGTGGCCAATACGATAGTCACAGCATAAAGGTGACATCACAGAGGCCACACGCCCCCTCCCTCTGCCATTTTGAACTATTATGTTGCACAACACCCCTGGGGCTCCGGGAATTCTTTCATTCTCACCTCAACTTCCTGCAGTGCACGGATGGATTTGCTGACTGACCTTGACCTCACCCTGTGTCCACTGCCAGCTTGAAAATGGAAGGGCAGCAGCAAGCTCCCGCCGTGATGTGTGAGGTGCCTCATGCGCGATGAGTGCCCATCCACTGAAGTGAGGTGAGGTCCGGTTAAAAAAAGGGCCGATGACAGGGAGTGAGTGTAGCTTATTTAAAGCGCTTAGGAGGAGTGAAAGAGAAGGACTGAGCGACAATGAGTGAATAAGAAATGAATGTAAATTAAAAGCCAAGTATTGAAAACATGCTAAGGACTTCCTGAGCTGCGAAGAACAATCCAATATTGTCCTATACAATGTAGCATCATAGAAATCATTCAAAAGACAACGTATGTTTGAAGTTGTAGAAAAACCCAATGCATTTCGGGACTTGTTTGTAGTCCCTTCGTCATGGGCAACGTTGAAAATTTCAACATGTGAGAGTCAATCCATTGGGTTTTTCTACAACTTCAAAAATACGTTGTCTTTTGAATGATTTCTATGATGCTACATTGTATATGCATTCAGGCCCGGACTGGCCGTTGTGGGCACCGGGCAATCCCCAGGTCGGCCGGAAGGGTGGGGGCCGGTTTTGGGCCCTGGGGCCGTTTTTGTTTAGAGCCGGTTTTGCAGCATAGCTGCAAAATCGGCCCTGTAACAAAATCGGCTGAAAAGCGGCCCTGGCAAAGCGCTTGCCCCCCCTCCCGCCCGGGGGGCGGGGGGGGGCGGCCAAGCACTTTGCCAGGGCCGGTTTTGGTTCCCAGTCCGGCCCTGTATGCATTTGTTCTACAAAGTGATGTTTAGTTTGGTTAAATTTCATTTCATTCCATTTTTTGAAAGAAAAAATAAATTGTAAAGACTAATAGTACAAACATATGTGTTTTGTAATGTGAATTAACATTGTTATAATTACACAGGTAGTGTGCACCTAAGTTTCAACTAGCATTTTTGCTAGCTGACCACATGTTCACTTTAGCTGTATAAAATTGACACGCGTAAAGGATAAACAAAGCGTGTTCCTGCCAGAATGGCGATTTCACACGCTAGAAGAGCAGAGGTCTGCATTATTCTGTGGAGCAACACTGCCACCTTGTGGACTAAGAGCGTATACATGAGTTATTTTTCATATTGCTAAGTGGTCGCGTTGAGAACAACAGTGGGTATATAAAAGGAGAAAAGTGAAGCGCTATTGATTCAAAGGAGGAGGAATTTGTTTATTTATTATTTAATCTTTTCCGGATGCAATCCCTATATTTGGCATGAAACACTTAATAAAAAAAATATATATATACCTCGACATACAAAGGAGCACGCAGACATCAAACCATTATTCACAAATCAACTTACCAGTATATTATCCTTTGGTGATTCAAAATGGATGTGACAGCCCTTGATGTCTCAGCAGTATCTACACCTCCTCACTTTCTGAGCCAACCAGGGAGCCCAAGCATAGAATGGGATGAGTGGATTGAGATGTTTGATAACTATTTGGAAGCTTTGGATGTGCAGGACTACAGTAGCAATAGAAAAAAGTGATTCTACTCACCATTTTAGGAAAGGAAGGACAACACATTTTTAATTACTTACCTGTTGCAAACAATGAACGTGGCCAACCCATTGAGAATGTTTATGAAGAGGCACGTAAAAGATTAGAATTGAGATTTGCAAAAGAAACAAATATAGTCATGAGAAGATACAAATATTATACCCAGCCTCAGAAAGTAGGGGAGTCCATTGATGATTTTGTCACTAGACTTCGTGAAGTCTCTTTAAAACGTAAATTTGGTCCTATGACTGAGGAAATGATTTGGGACCAACTGATTGTTCAATGTAGGAGCAGAAAGACACAGGAACGCTTATGGGCTGCCAAAGATTATGTGGGAAGTGCGGTAGCAGTTATCACACATCTGACTCCAAGCAGTGCTGGGCCATTGGGAAAGAATGCAGAAAGTGCGGCCGTAAGGGCAATTTTGCAAGAATGTGTACAAATGCAAACAAAGGGAAGGTAGCTATGTTGTCAGAAGAGTCTAATGTTAATCAGTGTTCATACAGACCTGATAGGATCCTGTGTGTAGAACCTTCTTTACATGATGTTGTTGAGAATGGAGAAATCCTTCTCACCGATTCTCACAACTTAAATGATAGAAGGAGACACAGGCCCAAAGCAGAATATGTCATTGAAAAGAGGAAAGTTGATCTAATGGTTGATTCTGGGTCATTATATGCCATCATACCTAAAAGAATTTTCAAGCAGGAATGACCAAACAAAAAATTATTACCCAAAGACATTAACCCCGGTGGGTATCAAGGAGAGCAGATAGACATACTGGGTTACATGCCAACTGATAATATTTTTTAAATCAGGTCTGTCAAAGGTAAAGTGTACATAGCTGAAACTGGTCCCCCGATTTTAGGATGGTATCGCCAATATGACCTCCATATTAGAATTAACCTAAATGCTGTGGAACAAGTCATGGTGGTGGACGAGCTTTCAGTAGAAGACATATTGGAGGGAGGTAAAGGTGTTTTCAGAGATCAGCTTGGCAATTTGGAAGGCTTTGTACACACAATAAAGATTAAACATAATGCCATTCCTGTCCAACACAAGCTAAGGAAAGTTCCCATCATGGCAAGAGGGGAGGTGACATTTTTTTTAGTAGACGAAATGTTATCTAGTGGAGTCATTGAGCCGATTGAATGCTCGTCTTGGGTTTCCCCAGTTGTAATTTCAGAGAAGGCAGATGGAAATTTGCACTTCTGCGTTGATTTGAGAAGTTTGAATCAAAATATCATTCCTGACACTTTTCCACTACCTAACATACATGAACTTATGGTGTTGCTTAAAGGGGTCAAATACTTTTCTAAGCTTGACATTCGTCATGCTTATCATCAGATACATTTGCATGAATCCTCTAAGCATTTGACAGCCTTCATCACCAATGAGGGCATATTTCAGTTTACCAGGATGCCCTTCGGGTTGTGTTCGGCTGCAAGTATTTTTCAGAGGATGCTCACAGAAGTTTTTAAAGATCTAAAAAATGTCATCTATTTCGAGGATGATATTCTGGTATTTGGTGACAGTGTAAGCAATCATAACATTGCCTTGAAAGATGCTCTTGGCAGGATACTGGAATCAGGTTTAACATTACGCAGGAATAAATGTTCTTCTCTTGCAACTGAGGTGGAATACCTAGGACATTCCATCTCGTCTGATGGTGTTAAACCAAAGAGAGTCTTACTGGCATCTATAAAATAGGCTCCTGTTCCTATTAGTAGAGACCAATTGCGCTCATTCATTGGGTTAATTGAGTATAAAATTATTTAAATTAATAGCACATGTTCAGAGATTGATATAGCCCTATACACTACACATTGGAAGTCGTTATAGGTTTTTTAAAGAAGCCCTCACTCACCACCCTGGGTGGTGACATGCTTCATCATCGGGCCCACCAGGAGAAGCCAAATGCCTCCCTGGTGTGCTACAACGCCAGATTACTGCGGAGCTGGTTTTGTGACAGTAGTGTGATCCACGAGGTCCGGTTGCAGGGAGCGCTAGGTGCCAAACGGGTGCTGGGCGTAGCGGGCGGTGTGCCATTGTCGCCCCACCCACCTCCCGAGACCTATGGGGAGTGGATCGTTTTTTATACAAACCACACAGGTCCCTCTAAAACAGAGGTGATTTTCACTACTTGGTGGTTTTTTTGCACTTTATTTTACACGACCATTTTTAACTTTCACGTCCTCTGGTAGGGTGGACCTTAGCGCGCCCACACCGCCGAGGTACACATTACATTGGTCCTGATGAAAGCCCGGTAAATCGTACACATAAGGGCTGGAACATGTCGACCCCACTTTAATAGTGGAAATAACCAATACATTATTTGGCAGATTTCCCGAAAACATATTTTTAACCTTGTCAGACTGACCACAGAATAAAAAATGTTCTTTCTGGTACAGTTCTTTGACAATTTTAAATATCACATTTTTTTCACACTACTGTCACAAAACCAGCTCCGCAGTAATCTGGCGTTGTAGCACACCAGGGAGACATTCGGCTTCTCCTGGTGGGCCCGATGATGAAGCATGTCACCACCCAGGGTGGTGAGTGAGGGCTTCTTTAAAAAACCTATAACGACTTCCAATGTGTAGTGTATAGGGCTATATCAATCTCTGAACATGTGCTATTAATTTAAATAATTTTGTTGACACTCTCTTGATGTTTGACGATTTAAGCCTGGGGGACTGAGGGTGCCCCTTTCCCTCTCTCTCTTATTGTTAAGACTTAATTGAGTATAATTCAAAGTTTGTAAAAAAAACTTCGCAAGTAAGACAGAACCCCTTAAGGTACTCAGGAGGGAAGGTGTTAAGTTTTATTGGGGGGATGTTCAGAAAGACTGTTTTGATAACATAAAGCTAGAAATATGCAATGCAGGCATTTTGGTTCCTTTTGATGTAAATGCATAAAATATTATCTCTGTGGATGCAAGTGACACTGCATAGGGGCTGTATTATCGCAGAATAATGGCACTACTGAAAAAAACGGTGGCATTCCCTTCTCGCACTTTGATGTTTACTGAGCGCCATTACTCAGCTATAGAAAAAGAAACCCTGGCAGCTGCTTGGGGTGTGGAATATTTCAGGATGTATGTATGGGGGCGCAGATTTATGCTACACACTGACCACAAACCTTTGCTAAAAATACTGTCACCAGATGGAACAGGGAAGGAGTCAGCCAGACTTGCTCAATTAGCCCCCAGGCTACAGGAATATAATTTTAAGATAGCGGCCGTGGCGCAGGCTGTGTAAACAGCTCAGCCCCTTGCTCCGAGTTCTCTTGGAAGGAAACCTGCTTTAGTGGACTTTTCGGCGGTTACAGCGTTGACAGCCTCCCTGTAATCACAGGGGAGCATGCTGTTGTTTCGACTTGTCTCCTGAGCTGTTTATCTGCTGGTGACTGGAATACTGGCGGTAATGCAGATTCGTGTGTAGTCTTCAGAGGACCGAGAGTGTTGATTCACCAAGGGCACACAGATTCTCTTTTCGACCACTTGAGGGGGCTGAGACGCCGCTCCCCGGTGCTTCTGCTCTGAATGCTGATTAATTTGGTTTGTGTTTGGCGACGTGCTACGCTTTGGCGTTCTCCGTTGTTTGTGCTCTGGGTCCGGAGTACTATGGTCCGAGGTCGCGGAGGGTCCCGCACGAAGAAAATGCCGCCAAAGAATCAGACCCAGACTACTACCCCCAGTAACAAAGCAATAAATAAATTTACTGTTTGCTGTTTATACGACCCCAATCCAGACGACAACAAGGTATTTAACACGGTCAATTCGGAATTGGCGGCTTGCTGTCAACCCATAATTTTATGCGGGGATTTAAATGTTCATGTGGACTCTAATTGCAATATTAGGACTACCAGGAATTATAAAGGTCGCAAGATCAGGACCTATAGAGCGTTAAGGGAATTGGTATTGGCGAATGGGCTATCTGACGTATGGAATAATTTACAACCTACTGATCCTGGTTATACCTTTTTTTCGATTACTCATAAAAAGTTTGTCCATTTAGATTATTTTTTTACTTCGTCATTCTTTCTGGAAAATGCTAATATTGAGATACTACCACAATTTGTTTCGGATCACAATCCTCTCATATTGGTATTATTATTGCCTTCCAAATGCGTCAATTTTAATAGCCATTGGTCGTTCCAAAGTAGTCTTTTGCTTGATGAAGACTATCTTCGACATATGGTTGAAATTATTAAAGACTTCTTTGAACGCAATAACGAGACAGCTTCAATTCAAGCTGTTTGGGACGCCTTTAAATCTATAGTTAGGGGGGAAACTATCAGCTATTCCAATTTTCAGCGCAAGAAGACACAAGCTGAGTTTAAGAACAAACTCGATAAAGTAAAGAATGCAGAACTAAAACTAGCTGTTAATATTAAAAATGGCCAAGGCGTCGAGGAGGTGCAACGACTCCTAACTATTGAACGAGCTGATGTATACTCTCATTTAGCCTATCAGGTCGCGCTTGAATACAAACAGCTCAAGGCAGAGTGTTATGAACTAATTGAACAAACAGGAAGAATATTAGCACAAAGGTTAAGACAGAAGGCCACCTCGAATGATATCTCGAAAATTACAGATTTGGAGGGAGTATCTCAAGAATCTAAAGCAGGGATAGTGAAGGCATTCAGTCACTTCTATAAGTTATTATATAATAAAGCTAGCAATGAAATCAATGAAGCTAAGGACCCAATGGATTATCTGAGGAACATTGATAACACACAGTTGATTGAAGCTGACAATATTCTTATAGCAGGTCCTATAATTTGGGAGGAGATTGTACTAGCCATCCTCGACCTAGCTCCCGGTAAAGCCACGGGGCCAGAACAAATTCCTTTAGAATTTTATCGCACTTTTAGAAATATGCTTAAACCTGAACTGCTCAAGATATTCCATCAAGCCTTTCAAGGACACCCACCTAATTCATGGTCCTTGGCTACTTTTGTGGTATTCAAAAAGAAAGGGAAAGATGTCAACGAATTAGGGTCTTATCGGCCAATATCTCTCATTACAGCAGACAGCAAAATCTTTTCTAAAATATTGGCCAACAGATTTAATGATATAATGTCTGTTCTGGTTTCAAAGATCCAACATGGTTTTATTAAGAAAAGGGATACCACTGTTCATATCAGACGTGTAATTACCCTGTTGGATTGGGCACAGGCCACGGGATCCCCAGTCGGAGTTGTCCTGCTCGACAGGGTAGACTGGGGAATCCTGTGGTCCGTCCTGGCATGGAGGGGGTTCCCCCTAGAATATATCACGGCCATTCAGGCGTTATATACCAATCCTAAGGACGTTATTCGTATAGGAACTGATACGTCCGCTCCTTTTCCGATTACAAGGGGAAGGGGTGCCCCTGCTCCCCCCTTTTGTTCGCGTTATATATTGAACCATAATTGAATATTCTAACAAAAGAAACTGGAACTCCCCCTGTAGTGCTGCATCAGGTAGAGCATAAAATCCTCGCATAAGCTGACAATGTTGTGATTGTCCCCTCTGATGGTGCTTTAAAAATCATAGAACTCGCCCATGAATTCGTCGAGCTATCAGGATACAAGCTGAATGTAACAAAGATCCAGGTAATCCATTCGTCTGAAGGTAGACCGGAAGGTGGTGTATTTGCATCTACTGCCACATATCTTGGTGTTACAATCTCTGCCAAAGTGGAGGATATTGTTGGGCTTAATTCAGATCCTTTATCACTCTCCACTAATAGAACTCTTGAGAGATTGAATAATCTGCATTTATCTTTGTGGGGTCGTATTAATGTAGTCAAAATGATTATAATTCCTGAATTTCTTTATTTATTTCGTACCATTCCTCTTTTTTTCTCTTTGTTTTTTTTTAGTAAGCTAGACCAAATTATTTCCAGGTTTTTATGGGGATACCGGAGAACAAGAAGGTCTCTTAAGTGGTGTACCTTACCGAAATTAAGGGGAGGTTTGGGGATTCTGAACTTTCGATTATATTATTGGGCAATTACATTAAGATCAATGGGTACTTTACTATTTCAAGACTTTAGCTTAGACGTAGCTATGACACCAACAATTTATGAAATGCTGCTGGGAGCAGAAGCCCGACAATGCCTCGTCAGATTTTCAGAACCAAGCTACTACAAAAAAACGAAGTTCAAAATTATGATCTGAGTGCAACAGCTATTGAAACAAATTAATAAGAGATTCCAATTTTTGTCTACTTTTAATCATTATACACCCCACTTGAAGAATCCGCTATTGCCCGGGATCTTTAGCGATTCCGTTATGCTCAGATGGAACAATCTTAAGATTAGTTCACTTGGGCTGATGTATCAGGAAGGGCGATTTGCTTCATTTGCTAAACTCCAGAAAAAATATGGTCTTAACAAAGTGGATTTCTTTAAATTCTTACAGATTCGTAGTTTTCTAGAGTCAAACAATCTACTACATACCGAATCCATGAATAAAATAGACGTGCTGGAAAGCTGCAGGAAAAAATAACGAATCGGTGTATTATATCGAATGATGGTAGACAGAATGCCAGATAATCTCGATGTGTTTGCAGATAAATGGCAAAGAAGTCTGGGGATCGAGAGAGTTGATATACCTAGATCTCTAGAGGTGGGCTGTAAGGTGTTATTTAATGGATCACTTAAAAGGCAGCACTTTATGTCTATTTTTGACTTGTATTATACACCTTTAAATTATTGAAATGGAAAGCTCAGAAGGGTATTAACTGCAGTCGCTGTGGATTTCTGACTGCTGATTCAATTCATATGTTTTTTTGTTGTCCGAAATTAACTCAATTTGTAACCAAAGTGCAAGATTTTTTTAAATATTATTCTGGAATCGATTGTTGTTCTATCACCTGAATTAGTAATATTCGGAATTCAAACCGATCAAATTGATAAGACTGCTGATGAAGAAGGTTTTATATTCATAGCTATGTCTGCATACCGATTCTGTATAACTTTGCGGTGGCTAGACGTCGATCCACCAACGTTTTATGATTGGCAATTCAAACTGTTAAGTATCTATTGGGTGGAAAATGCAGTCTATAAACTTAAGGGTCGGAAAAGAAAGATCTTCGGCCAAAAACTATGGTCACCAATAACAAATTGGATATAATCATGCTATCTATGTACTAATTACTAATTACCGTTTATTATCCTTTTTTCTTTATGTCCTTTAATGAATTACTGTATTGTAATATCTGTAGTTATCGTCTGTATCCCCTATTGTGCAAATTTCCTCTGCCATAAAATCAATAAAAATATATAAAAAAAAAAGGAATATAATTTTAATGTTGAATTAATTTCAGGCTAGCGCTATGTCCAAGCCGATTGTATGTCGCGCCTGTCCTTAGACTGGGAAGAAGTAGACAAGACAGGTGTGTCGAAGAGAGAGAGAGAAGGAGCTACCTCTAGTGTTGAAGATGTGGTTCAGTGGAGTTGTGGCGCTGTTAGTAAAGAGGAATGGGCAGAGGCTACATCTCAAGATGAAGTTCTTAAAGGAGTCATAAACCTCATTGTGAAGGGAAGACATAGGGAAAGCACTTTGCCCATCAGCATTAGACCCTTCAATGCGTCATTCATGAGTTATCCACTGTCGCAGATCAAGTTATCATGCGCGGTGATAAGATAATTCCTCCATTTGGCATTCATAAGATACTGTTCGATTTAGCGCATGAAGGACACTTGGGCCAAACTATTACAAAGAAACGTTTGAGAAATGAATTCTGGTGGCCAGGAATGGATAGTGATGTGGTTGATTGGGATGAGAGATGCAGTGAGTGTTGCGAGAGCGAGAAAAGACTCAAGGTGGGACCCCAATCTGTCCCTAGTTGCATCCATGACCGTGGTGTGGCACAATCAATCAATCAGAGTACCTGTAACGCGTGCTACTTACCCGTGAGGGTCTCAAGGCGCTGAGGGGAGGGGGTGCCGCTACTGCTCGAAGAGCCAGGCCTTGAGGAGTCTTCTGAAGGCGAGTAGGTCTTGGGTCTGCCGTAGGCGGGTAGAGAGGGTGTTTCAGTTCTTGGCAGCGAGGTAGGAGAAGGATCTGCCGCTGGAGGTTGTTCTTTGGATGCAGGGACAGCGGCGAGGGCGAGGCTGGCGGAGTGGAGCTGGCGGGTGGAGGTGTAGAAGCTGAGTCTGCTGTTCAGGTAGGCTGGGCCGGCGTTGTGGAGTGCTTTGTGTGCGTGGGTAAGGAGCTTGAAGGTGATCCTCTTGTCGATGGGAAGCCAGTGTAGGTCTCTCAGGTGGGGGGTGATGTGGCTGCGGCGGGTTACATTGACGATCAGTCGGGCGGAGGCGTTTTGGATGCGTTGTTGTCGTCGTAGGTGTTTGGCTGGGATTCCTGTGTAGAGTGCGTTGCCGTAGTCCAGTCTACTGCTGACGAGGGCCTGTGTCACCCTTCCTCTTGTTTTGGTCAGAATTCACTTGTAGATCCTGCGGAGCATGCGGAGGGTGTTGTAACAGGAGGAGGAGACGGCATTGACCTGTGTAGACATGGAGAGGGAGGAGTCGAGGATGAATCCTAGGTTGCGTGCATGGTTGGTGGTTGTCGGTGCTGTTCCCAGTGTGGTAGGCCACCAGGAGTCGTCCAAGGCTGAGGGGGTGGGTCAGAGGATGAGTACCTCCGTCTTGTCCGAGTTCAGCATCAGACGGCTGTTCCTTATCCAGTCGGCGACGGCCTTCATTCCCTCGTGGAGGTTTGTTTTGGTGGTGTGCAGGTCCTTGGTGAGGAAGAGGATGAGCTGGGTGTCATTGGCGTAGGAGATGATGTTGAGGTCGTGTTGGTGGGCCACTTGTGCGAGGGGGGCCATGTAGACGTTGAACAGCGTCGGGCTGAGGGATGAGCCCTGGGGGACGCCGCAGATGATGTTGGTGGCCTCAAATCGGAAGTGCGGGAGGCGGACGCTCTGGGTTCTGCCGGAAAGGAAGGACGTGGTCCAGTCAAGGGCCTTCTCTTGGATTCCGGCTTCTAGGAGGCGTGTCTTCAGAGTGCGATGGTAGACCGTGTCGAAGGTGGCTGACAGGTCCAGGAGGATGAGGGCTGATGTTTCGCCGTTGTCTAGTTGGCGCCTGATGTTGTCTGTGGTGGGGATGAGGGCTGTCTTGGTGCTGTTGTTTCGTCTGAACCCGGACTGGGACGGGTCCAAGATGTTGTTGTCTTCCAGGTGGCAGGCCAGTTGCATGTTGACGATTTTATCAATGACCTTCGCTGGGAACGGGAGCAGGGAGATGGGCCGGAAGTTCTTGAGGTCCTTAGTTCCGCCTTGGGCTTCTTGAGGAGGGCTTTGATTTCGGCATGTTTCCAGCTTTCCAGGAATGTCGCTGTTTCGAAGGAGATGTTGATGACCTTCCATAGTTGTCGTGCGATGGCAGCATCTGCTTTGTTGAATACGTGGTGTGGGCACAGGTCTGAAGGAGCTCCTGAGTGGATGGAGTTCATGACCTTGCGTGTCTCGTCGTCGTTGACGTTGGACCAGGAGGTCAGGCGGTTGGTTCTGGTGGTGTTCACAGGGGAGGTGGCGTCTGGCGTAGTCGGGGCGGTCATGGTGTTGAAGCTGTCATGGGTGTCAGCGATCTTGCGGTGGAAGAAGATGGCTAGTGAGTGGCACAGTTCTTGTGAGGGCGGTATGTCGTTGGCGCTGGGGCTGGAGAGTTCCTTTACGATGCTGAATAGCTCTTTGCTGTCGTGTACGTTGTTATCCAGGCGGTCTTTGAAGGAGGATCTCTTGGCTGAAGAGGTGGTGATGTCTGCGGGTGGCGTCATTGTGGGCTGCATGATTGTCCAGGGTGCGTTTGCGGAGCCATATCTTCTCCAGTTTCCGGCATGCGCGTTTGGAGGTCTGCAGCTCATCGATGAACCAGGTGCCTCTCTTGCAGGCATGGTTGTTGGAGGGTTTCTTGAGTGGGGAGAGGGTGTTGGTGCAGTCGTTGATCCACTGTCTGAGGTTGCGGGCTGCGGTGTCTGGGTTGGTGGGTGGGTTTTGGGTGAGGTAGCGATCAGCTGGTCTTCGGCGACTTTGCTCCAGCAGCGGCGAGGTAGCTGTTGGGTGTGGTGGTGCGTGGTTGGTTTATTGAAGGTGAAATGGATGCAGCGGTGGTCCATCCAGTGGAGTTTGGTGGTGTGGTGGAAGGTGACGTGGGTGCCTGTGGAGAAGACAGGTTCCAGTGTGTGGCCAACAGCGTGGGTGTGTGTGGTGATGAGTTGTCTGAGGCGGAGGTAGGGGAGGTTGTCGATCAGGGTGGCGGAGTTGTTTTTTTCGAGGTGGAAATTCAGGTCCCCGAGGAGGATGTAGTCCGTGGAGGCGAGTGCGTGGGTGCTGGCGAGGTCGGCGATGGAGTCACTGAATTGAGCTCGTGGTGTGGGCACGGGTCTGACGGAGATCCTGAGTGGATGGAGTTCATGACCTTGCGTGTCTCGTCGTCGTTGACGTTGGACCAGGAGGTCAGGCGGTTGGTTCTGGTGGTGTTCCGGGGGGTCTGTAGATGAGTGTTCTTCTGAGGGAGGTGTTGGGGTCGGTGTGGATCTGAAAGTGCCGGTGTTCGGCGGTGTTGAGGGTGTCGTTTGCGTGGGTGGCGACCTTGAGGGTGGACTTGTGGACAATGGCTATTCCTCCTCTAATTTCGTTGGCGCAATCCCTGCGGGTGATCTTGTAGCCGTCCGGGATGGCTATGGCGATGTCGGGCGCCGAGGAGTCATTTCACAAGGTCTCGGTCAGGAAGGCCACGTCTGGGGCGGAGGTGTTGAGCAGATCCCGGAGCTCGACGGCGTGTTTGCGTGCGGAGCAGGTGTTGAGGAGTATGCAGCGGAGGTGGTTGGGTCCAGTCCTAGGAGGTTTGGTGGCTCTGTCGCAGGTGAAGCTGCAGGTGTGGCAGGAGAAAGGTCCGTGAGTCAGTTTTGGGGCGGCTTGGAAGCAGGTGTGGTTTTGGCCAGCGTTGAGCGCGTAGAGGGTGCTGGCGTCGTAGCGGAGTCTGGTGTTGTGGTGTTCGCGGGTTCCAGGGGTTCTGGTGCTGGGCGCGGCCGGGCGTAGACGGCTTGCCTTTGGCGTGCCCGCTGCGCACGGCCGCTGCGTGCGGCCTCCATAAAAGGGGGATAGGTAGGGAGGAGCAGCTGGGAGATGGGAGCGGGGTGGCCAATGGGGAGCAGGGGGGCAGGGCCGCAGGCACGCAGCGGCGGGAAGGAGCGGGAAACGGTGGGAAAACAGGCGGGCGTTCAGGGAGCAGGCACGAGGCAGCTGGCAGCCGTGTGGTGGCGTGGGGAGCGACCTGCCTGCAAGCAGGGTCAGAGGTCTCCGTTGTCTAGTTGCATTTGCCTTGACTTTATCGGACCGATGCCGGGTGTTCACCCCAGTAAAAGATTTGGCATGGTCGTAATGGATGTCCACTCAAGATGGCTCATTGTGTATCTCCTCCCTGAAATAACCACTAGAGTTACCATTAGAGTGCTACGCATGATTTTCAAAGAGGAAGGTTAACCCACTGTCCTTATTACGGACAACGGAACCCAATTGACTTCCAGTGAAATGAGAGAATTTCTAAGTGAGTGTGGTAGCAAACATTCACTCACCACTTTGTACAACCCACAATCCAATGGAATTGTGGAAAGGGCCAATTTCATGATTAAAGGAGCTATAGGTTTGGCTCTCACGAATAATCTTGATATAGATGAAACTTTAAACGAGTTAATATGGGCTTATCGCACTACTGAGAATTTGACAACAGGAGTAGTTCCCTTCATTGCCATGCGAGGGAGAAAACCTACTTCTAAATTAGTACCTCCATGGATCAGAGAATTGGTAGAAGGGAAGAATATGAGTAGTGGTGGCAAGAATACACCTGCACGCTACCATGAAAGGACACACCCAGGAGAAGGCCTCAACTAGTATTCTTGTAGGTGACTGGGTCAAAGTCCGGTCCGGACGTTGGGTCAGAGGCCTATGCAAGTTTCGCGGTCCCTTCAAAGTTCGGAAGGTGCATCCCTTTTATGTTGTGTTGGCTAATGGAGAAAAATGTAACTTACGTAGAGTAGCAAACAGGTGCTTTGCGTCCATTGGGGCGTAGCCCCACTAAGCCACATGGACGCACCGTCACTCAAGCGCAATCTCGCTGAATAAATTATTATACGCGTGTCCCGGTACTAGTAGTACCGGGACACGCGCGACTGAAAGCCAGGGGGTGGGGCAGGGGCTGGGCTGCAGCAGCTGAGTGACAGTCCAGACTCAGCTGCCTGAAGCAGTAGAGACAGTACGCATGTGAATTTTTGGGCTAGGACCAGCCCGAACATGTGCGCAACAATCTTCCCGAGTCAGGCACCCAAGGGGGTGCTGCTTCATACAGCAGTGCCAGGGCCGCAGCCCCCGGGTCTCATTACGGGCGAAGAGTAACTGTGCCCCCCGAGCCACCTCACAGAAGGGCAGGCAAACTGAGGCAATACATTTATTGGGTGCGCGCCCCGGGGTGGTGGCACTGCCGCAGCCGCACTTATGTATGGCCAATCACTGTGTGACTTCATGTGAAGCCATACAGCAATTGGATTTCGGGTGGTGACGCCCAGGCTGAGGCTCCCAGCGCAGCAGGCCGACTCGACATCGACGGCTCCCTCACGTGTTTGCCAGTGAGTGATCATTTAAGCCCTACTTTTTGTTGCCTCGGAATCGGATGCCCAGCTCTGCTTCTGTTATCTAATTGTGGCTGGCGATTGTGTCACCTCCGCTGTATGTAGTAGGTATCTGTGCTGTGTTTTTGTTTTAACTGCCGCAAACCTTTTATAAAGTACAAAGCAGGTTGGAGGGGGGGGGGTTGGGGGACACTGTACACCATGGACCAGTAGTGAGCCATGAGGAAAAGAGGCTTGCACGTGCTACAAAACGCCAGTTGCTTTACTGTGACATGGGACTCTTGCAGAGTTGGGGGCTTTGCGTTGTTTCAAGCAGCAGATACATCCTGAGTCCATGCATCTCCGAACAGGGAAGCCGCCCTCAGACGGTCCTCGTAATAGCTCTCAGCCTCCCACCCCAGGGTGTGACATTCACAGTCAGCGCACAGCGGTGCCACCGAATCTGCACCCGGTAAATACCGCAGATGCTGGTACTACGCACTGTTTATTATCACATACCCAATTTTACAAATATAGAAATAAAAGTGCGTGTTTCTTTCTGTCTCATTTTGAGAAAAAGGGGGTCTGTAAGAGTACGTGTTAACTACAATCATGCATAAACAGGTGTGACGAACAGACAGGGAGAAGGACAGAGAACGAGAGATCAACTACACAGGAAATTTGCAACAAAAAAAACAACAAACGTGGCTAAAATCGAGTTAACGCAGGGTTGGATTTATGAAAGGTGAAAATATCGCTTTTTCACAAAAAATGAAAAATAGTAGTCCTCTCCACCGCTAGGCCAAAGAAAAGAATTACTGTGCAATTACTCATAACCTCTGCTAAAGACCACAAGAAAGCGAAATAACGAGACGCATGATAATTAATTCAATCACAAAGTCATGTGTGATTGGTCCGCATAAAGGATTCCCACCAATCAAGGATGTATGAATTAAAAATGAACTCTAGGTAAAATAAAAAATACCATTAATACATTCGCATTTGTTGTTTCATACTCACAGGATCATAACTAATGATAACAAAACTGAATTTTCGTTTGTATTGTGTGACTTTATGTGAATTAACGATTCGAACAACCCGGCCATGATGTTAATCCGTTGCTTTCACTGCACCAATCAGTGCCTTCTGGGACCTGGAGGCACCAGCTCCACAGAACGCTTGTTTGGGGTTTCAAGGTGTAGTGCTCGTCACTTGCTGAACAGGCCATTCTGCCGCTCATGTCAGGGTTTTATGCTCTGTGTGGAACGCTGTGCTCATGTTTGTGAACACTTCTAAACATTTCATCCCCTGCGATCATGTTCTTGTCTGACTCTACTTAGACTCTACTGTCTGTTCTGCTCAGTTGTTGACTCCTTCCTTGGTCCGCCTGTGCCCTCAAGCAAGTCTATCTCTCGCTGCTCATGTCACCATCAATCTTTCTGCTCATTTTAGAGGTTTCAGAAGTGAAGGCTAGAGAAGCATGAATCGATGTTACCCCTTGCTAACGACAATGGTCACAGCACATCTTCTCACTGCACCGTTACAGAAGAACAAGATGTAAAGCAGCTCCCCCTGAGAAAGAGACAGTCCTGGAAATAAACACAAGCAGCTTCACATGTGTTGGCCTTATTAGGTTTCTGTCTCTGGGATAGAGCTCATGTTTGTATGGCACGGCGACTCTGGGGCTCGTCTCGGGACACCCACACCATTTGGGGTGGCTCGCTTAGCACAAATGTGATGAGTGAAGGGCTTGAGTCGATTTAAATCAGAGGCAGTAACTCTGGATGCATTCCATTCCAGTTTTAGCTGACACTTTTGGGGCTGGCCTAGTTTAAACGGGTGAGCACGTGTCTGGTGGGAAGTCTGCTAGCACTCTCAGTTAGTTGAGGCCTCCATCTCCAACACTGTGGTTGAAGACCGCCTGCCATAAGTAAAGATCTCAGTCCGCCTGGCAGAGATCTAGCTGTCTGCTGAAGGTGCCTCCACTGATTAGGCGGTTAAGCTGTTGGCAGAGCTGAATGATGGGTGTTGTGCGGGCATCATATTTTATTTCACCCACTGACTATTTAAACAGGTATTACCTTCTCTTTCCTCCTTTCGTTTATTTGCTCCATTGTGAAATGAATCCAAAAAAGAAAAACACTTGCTGGAAATGTAGTCTTTTTCTGACATTTTTCCATTTCTAAGTGCAGCCTTAGGGTGGAGAGAAATAAAACATTCAAAATATGAAAAATAACTAACTAACTAAAGCAAGGTGGCCAGATTGATTTATTCACACCTAAACACATTAGCGCCACATTACAGTGTTTGCCAGTGAAGCCCTACTTTTGTTGCCTCTCAGTCCTCGCTCTTTGAACAACCATGTTTTCCCTGGGTGGGAAAGCACACTATTCCTGGAGGTACTGAAATATCTGCTTGTTGGGTGCATTGGAAAACAAAATGGGTTCGGGCTCGCTGGCTACGCTTGCTCGCAACGGTGCAGTATGCCAATCATTTTATGCCCCACCACTTTCAAATGTCACCAGCCACCCCTGGTAGCAAAGTATTGCTCACAAGATCATTCTCCAAAAGCCTTTGTTAGAAAGAATTCATGTTCAGGATACATGTTGGCTCACGATCATCAATTGCTCAACAGTGCTCGCACTGGTGCAGAGACAAGGGCACCAGGTCCCGGGGGGGACAACTTGAGCACTAGTCAAAGGGCAATTACCGAAAGTGAGGAGTCTCATGATTCACAAGGCACTCCACCTTACCAGAGACCCTTGCGGGTCAGGAGACTTCCTCAACATTTGCATGATTTCTCCTGGTCTTACCCTCCTTTCCCACTCTTCTTATTCTTCATTTTATCTTCTCTAGTTTCCTACTGCGTGTAGAGGAAAGGGGGGTATGTTGTGATCTTGTTTACACCGTGACTCAGCTCTCTGCGCCACGGTGGAATGTTGTGGTCTGAAGATTCTATTAGGAGAGGCGCACGCTGACCTGTCAGTTAGCAGCTGCTGGCTGAAGGCGGGGGGTGCGCTGACGCTGTGTTCGCTGTCCTTCAATAAAGCTTTGAACCTTATCTTGTCTCCGCCTCATGTTGTAATCGCAAACAACTATAACCAGAGAAATTAAAGACGTAGTTTATCCGATTAGAGACAAACTCATTCAGAGACGCCCACGTTGAGACGATTGAAATTTAAACCCCAGGGATGCAGTCTGCTTGTGAAGATGTTGAGAATCTGTGCAAGGCGGCACACAAATCACTACAGAACTGTTTGGCCTTGTGCTGTACACACATCATTGACTGTTAACGAATTAACCACAGTAAATCAAGTTTTGAACCTCCATGGTTAAAATATTCACTGCATTGTATAATCCATTAGTCATTTGAAAGTTACTAATAATCTCTGTAAAGAGTTACAAATAATAATTTAGCATACAGAAACAACAAATCTAAATAAAATGCCCCCTTCGCATCCAGTCGAATCAAAAACCATGGTGAAGGCGCCTAAACAGACGGGTATCAAGGTGCGCAAAGACAGCTGGAAAAGGTGCTGCAGAGAAACAAAGTAATTAACACAAGCCCGGCCTCTGCCTTCACCCCATCTAAAGAGCATCCATCACTGTGTCTATACCCCCTCATTTGAGGGTAGCGTCCAGACAGGGCTAAATAGATTTATCTTAAAAAAGAATGAAATCCATGCCGTAGGACCACAAAGCACCATCTGTAATAACGTCTTCTACGTCCGGCGAGTCCCCGAGGTGCTTTCATTACAACTAGGCTGTGGGGTTTTAGGTTTAAACCTATAATAACTGAGAAAACCCCACTGAAAGAAAAATAGCCCTCACCGGTGAAAACATATAAACACTGAAAAAACACCAGCACAACCACTAACTAAATGCAATTCAAAGAAAGGAAAAGGAAAGTGAAAGAGTAATTTTGTTCTTACTGAAGGGGTCAATAAAATGTAACTGTTATACAAGCTAGCAGTAAGAAAGACAGGCTAACAATATTCTGCTTGAGTTTTGTTCTTTAGGGATGCCACTAAAATATTGTTTCTTCTTCCTTTTACTTTTTTCAGTTTTATGGTCTTTGGTCTAAAGATGTAGGGTTTAGTTTCACGTTTTAGGTTTAGTTTAATTATTTTATAAACTGTAGAGAATCTGGACATATCAAACTCACATTTGATATTTTAGCTGCATTTGATTTTTTTACTGATAGGTAAAATGGCTAGTTTCATAAAAATCTTTCCTAATATGTGTGATCACATTTACCCACAGAGAATGGGTTAAAACCCTTAATACATCAGACCATAGTTTCTAGTGGATCAGTATTGATAGTAGGTGAATTGCCAACACCTCAGGCTTTAAACATTAAATGCAAGGTATAGTGAAAATATCTACTACAAAAATATCGAGTTTGTATGTACAAACAGGTAAGTACAAAAATATCGACTACAAAATATCGTTTACAAAAATATCGTTGTAAAAAATATCGACTTTACTAAAAACAATGTTTAATTACATTAATATAAAAAATTAATTACTAAAATATAATTAACAATACTTAAAATAACTTTTAATAATTAAATATTTAATGAAAGTAAAAAAAAAATATATTTTTAATCATATTTCTTAAAACATATATATATAGTAACAACATTTAATTAAATAATAGGCAATATTGTATATGTACCCCAAAAACCCAAAACTGACCCTGAACCCTAAAAATACCCCTTTACCCAAAAACTAAAAACTGACCCTGAACCCTAAAAATACCCCTTGACCCAAAAACTGAAAACTGACCCTGAACCCTAAAAATACCCCTTTACCCAAAAACTGAAAACTGACCCTGAACCCTAAAAATACCCCTTGACCCAAAAACTGAAAACTGACCCTGAACCCTAAAAATACCCCTTTACCCAAAAACTAAAAACTGACCCTGAACCCTAAAAATACCCCTTTACCCAAAAACTGAAAACTGACCCTGAACCCTAAAAATACCCCTTTACCCAAAAACTGAAAACTGACCCTGAACCCTAAAAATACCCCTTTACCCAAAAACTAAAACCTGACCCTGAACCCTAAAAATACCCCTTTACCCAAAAACTGAAAACTGACCCTGAACCCTAAAAATACCCCTTTACCCAAAAACTGAAAACTGACCCTGAACCCTAAAAATACCCCTTTACCCAAAAACTAAAAACTGACCCTGAACCCTAAAAATACCCCTTTCATTTAACATAATTAGCAATTAATCAATTAAATAAAATTAATTACCAATTACATTTTAATTAATTAACAAACATTTTTTAATTAACAATTAATTAAATATTACTGCCAATTATTAAATTAACATATTTAATTAATTATAATTAAATTACTTCCCACCCTATTCCCCTATAAACCCACAACCCGCTAGAGAAAATACATTATTTTAATTGACATAATTAGCAATTAATCAATTAAATAAAATTAATTACCAATTAAATTTTAAATAATTAACATATATTATTTAATTACCAATTAATTAATTATTACTACCAATTAATAAATTTACATATTTAATTAATTATAATTAAATTACTTCCCACCCTATTCCCCTATAAACCCACAACCCGCTAGAGAAAATAAATTATTTTAATTGACATAATTAGCAATTAATCAATTAAATAAAATTAATTACCAATTAAATTTTAAATAATTAACATATATTATTTAATTACCAATTAATTAATTATTACTACCAATTAATAAATTTACATATTTAATTAATTATAATTAAATTACTTCCCACCCTATTCCCCTATAAACCCACAACCCGCTTGAGAAAATAAATTATTTTAATTGACATAATTAGCAATTAATCAATTAAATAAAATTAATTACCAATTAAATTTTAAATAATTAACATATATTATTTAATTACCAATTAATTAATTATTACTACCAATTAATAAATTTACATATTTAATTAATTATAATTAAATTACTTCCCACCCTATTCCCCTATAAACCCACAACCCGCTACAGAATTAAATTACACAATAATTAAAAAAATAATTAATTAAAAAAAAAAAAAAAAAATTGACACTTTTCACACATATTATAACATAAACACACTATAAATAATTAAATATTATTTAAAAAACTATATTTTTTACTGTCTAGATTATATACTTGGATATTTTCACTGTCTATATTATTTACAGTCGATATTACTTCACTTACCTTAAAAACGATATTTTGGCTGTCGATATTCTGTCTAGTCGATATTTTCTCCAAACGATATTTAAAACTCGATATTCTGTCCAGACGATATTTTGGAGTCGATATTATGTCTGTGCACCATCACCAAGCATCTGGGATAGTGGTGAAAACGTGACACCAGACTTTTGGAAAACATGGAACGCATTGTCACTTGTTATGCTCTGCAAATAAAGGTTCTTTCCAAGTTCAACAAAGATTGGAGTGATATTGTTTGTATTTGTAATGATTCAGCTACGTATATAAAAATGTGTGTGATGACCTGTCAAAATTGATACCCAAGCTAAAGTGATTCCCTGTAGGAGATCCTTGCCACTTGTTAGATGGTATGCTGAAAGCATCTTTACAATCTTCAGAGTTAATGAGGGATGCTATTGACTTTTAAGTCCATTCTGGTGCACTGTTTTCTTATGCCCAGGAACTAAAACGCAAATATTTATCATTTCGTGCTTTATGTGGCATCAAAGAAAGAGTCATCCCAACTGTTTCCCTTAGCTGATGGTTCTCAGCCCAAGGGGCTATGAATGCTCAGAGGGCCTTTTCACAGAAGTTTACATGGGAAGGAAAGCACGAGCGCACATGACCAAAGACTCACTGAAGAAGTATTGTATGGTGTACTACAATAAGATTAATTTGCAAAAATCTCTTTGGACCTCATATACACTATACGTACACTGTCTATATACCATGTTCTTTCAGTGCAGAAAGCAAGCAACGATAAAAGCAAAACGTTCCATAAACACCGGAAAAACACTTTTCTGTTGTTTTTAGTGGCGTGAAAATGTGTAACCACTGATAACAACTGTTTTTTAAGATATTGAAAACACTGAAAAAAAACCACCAGAATTTACCAAAAATAGAAACTGAAAACAGGACAGCCTAATTACAACATAGGCGTCCTTTTCATAGGATCGTAAGGGATGTGCGTGTCTGGTTGTTTGCTTGAGTGCGCTCTCCTAGGCTAGAGAGGTACTGCACTAAAAGCTGGAAACTTTCCAGCTTCTTTTAAACCCGGTATAATCTCAAGTGCTTCATCTCAAGTGCTTCTCGTGGTGTGAAAAGAAGCTGGAAACGCAATACTTTTGAATTATTTTTAAGAGGTTACTGCTATGTGAGTAATCTCATGCCAATAGATACTTGTCCTGCAAGTTAACAATTACGCGGCATTCTTTCTGAGCCTGGAGCTACAATGAAGGAATCTTTCAAATTCCCTTGAGGTCTCTTCTCGTGGCAAGGTTGTATAGGCTGACAAGTGTATAAAACCCTCAGGGTCAGGATATAATTTTTTTGAGGCAAGTCGTCCTCCCGTAGGAAAGCTTGGTTCCCAGACTTTGGTTACAATCATCCTTCACCTAGCATTACCTTTCAACTCGTATGCTGAAAAAACAGCGCCATTGTCCTCCCCTCAGCAGGAAATGGAAGAGTGAACAATCAGACAGACAGACTCAAACACAACGGCTCAAGCAGATGTGCACATACACGCACACAGGACAGACACATGCAAACGCGACGCAGCAGCCACAGACGGTGGTGGTCAGGTGGTTTTGGCATGCAGCTTGCTGAAAATCAAAATACAATGAAAACCTACAGCACCGCTCTCACCTGAAGCATATTTGGGTGTGATTGTAGCAACATATTTACATAGTTTTCACTAGGCCATAAGAAATATAAACCTCCTAAGGGGTTCTCACTGATACACCTGGTCCTTTTAACCAACAAAGAAGAGATTGGCACAGAAGCTGTAATATCAAGAAAACATATTTATTAACCTCAGATGAGGGCGACTATGTCACACAGTACTCTCAGGCCACTGTAGGAGGCATTCTAAGGAGTACAGAGAACAGGGGCCTTATATATGCATAGGTTACATAGTCAGCATAAAACCAAGGGGAGGTCCTGGCACATAACAGCATGTTTACTGACCAATATGGCTATACAAAATGTCCTTGCTCAACAAAGTGGGAGGAGAGACATTTCTCCTTACATCAGCAAGAATGGTCTGACAATTCTATACTAGGAGCAGGTGCATTCTATCAGCTAGGCGTTTCTGAGCATGTGCAATGCTCTGGAAGAGGGAGAAAGCACATGGCTAAGATGGCTGCCAAGTACAAAATGGCGTTCAGCTCATGCTAACAGCGATCCCTGCAATCTTTAACAATACCACTCACCCCTCTAATGTGAAGTGAAGCTACTTCTCCAACCAGCACCAATGGGATGGCTGTGCAAAAGAGGTTCTCTGTGCAAAACAGGTTATCTGTCAGCTATTGGGACAGCTCAGGGAGAGGTGCGCAAAGAAGACCCAGTGGAAACACGAGGCACTGTTACACTGCATTCATCTGTCGGTCGGGTCTACTCGTTTCTCCCCCTCCTTCCTTTTCACTTTCTCGTTGCACCTCTCCCTCTCTTCTGTGACTCACTCCACTTATCGATTGCTGAACTTTGCTTTTACCTGACATTGTTATCAGGTGTGTTGGTCGACTTAAAATGAACCAAGACTGCAGCCCAGAGAATGCACTGATATGTAAAAGCAAAGTCCAGGAACGTGGTGTGCAGGGCGCTATCTGGTTTCAACAGATCAAGGTTCAGTTTAGGAAAGACTGCGAGTGGACATCACCATGTACATGATTTAGATAACCTACCATCTCAGCAGAGTGAGCGAGTCACCTTATCACAAATCTCTACCTATTTTTCCTTTTTTCGTCCCACCTTTGTTTGCTTGGTGCATGAAGATGCAAGACTTACTTATCACAAATCTCTACCTATTTTTCCTTTTTTCGTCCCACCTTTGTTTGCTTGGTGCATGAAGATGCAAGACTTATATACATATTTTTCCCATTTGGTCGTTATTGTGAATGTAAATAACAATAAAGCATACTTGCAAACTGTGACTACATGCCTGCCTTTCTTAATATTTCTCTTCATAACTATGCAATTGTATACGCTTAACGGGAGTCTGGTCTCTCACAATTGGCGATTTGTATAGGTTCACTGGAAAGTCCACAAAGTTGTCCCTGTCCCCCCAGAAATTTAGTGGCTCCTATGCCATTGCAGGATGTGCTTTGTTTCAGGACCCCGAGAGCGGGAGGCTCTTGGCCCAGGGGTCCAGAAACATGTTTGGGGATGGCAGCCGGTGAGCAGCCACTCAATCATGACACTATAGTCAGGTCGTTTTTCAAGGGACATCTCTAAGATGCCCTCCACGTGCATTTTATATATAAAATCCACACTGCATCAGTGTGGGTTTAATGGGCTAAGACGTTTGATACCAAACTTCTCAGGCTTCAGTTAAACCATCATGGAGCTGTGGAGTTCGGGGTGCCAAACTTCCAGCCCATGGTCTAACATGGCTTTACTGCACTTACAATACCTGTGAATGGCACAGGTACTGTAGAAGCCCAGGGCCCATGCCACTGTGCCATCACCTGGGGTATAGTGCACCCTGCCTTAGGGCTGAAAGGCCAGCTAGAGGGTGACTGACCTATGCCACAGTGTTTTGGTGGGCATGAAACCCACGGATGTGTGTCATGTCCACTTGTGGTTAAAGAGTCTCCCCGTGGCCCACAGACAGCACTGGCAGTGTGTATGAGTCAGCGGAGGAGTCTCTGAGGGTGGCCAAATATATGCCTCAGCCCTCAGAGACTGTTTCTGGGTACAAGGCCCTTGGTGCCCCTTCCACCTTTTACAAGGGACATATATGTAGGCCAGGGGAGTGCCAATGTGGGAGCAAAGGTACAGTTTGGGGGAAAGAACACAGGTCCTGGGTACTTGATTGGCAGGAACCCAGGCCACACTTAGACAAGAAGCACCAAACATCAGGCAAAAAGTGGTGGACAACCATGCAAAAAGGGGCACTTCCCTATACCCAATCGTTTGGATTTATAAGACACACTTTAGAGGTGATTTATTGAATATAAAAATAGTTTTAATTATATTTTAAAAGCTGTTTTCTTTACCATGCAGTAGTTTTAAGCTTTAGCCCAGCAAAAGCACTATGATGCTGCCTGAAACCATTGTCCTCTGGGAGAAGGGTCATTAACTCTCAGTCAGAAATGTGTATTGAGTATCTGGAGTGGGGCTGCATTACCGCCTGGTCCTTACCCAGTTTTGGCTCAGGCAGCTCTAATTTCACTTTGCAAATCTTGTTTTTCACGAAGATTTGGAAAATAACTTTGATTCATTTTTATAACATTTTTACAGGTAAAGATATGGAATAAAGATTGTCATCTTACCTAAGCCTGTTCATGGTAAATCTGGCCAAACCTACATAGTACAACATATTTGGAGAATTCATTCACTGTGAGGGCACACTATCCATAATAATTAATCTGCCACTTATTATATATTATGCACCCAACCCTATGGGCTTATAAGATATATGTGAAGGTGACTTATTAAAACTAGATTACTTATATGTCAAACAAACTTTTCCATGCCATGTGTCAATGCACTATTTTTTAAACTGAAACCCAGCTAGTACAAAATAATGCACCTAGCACCATAGATTGTTTACGTATTTGAAAGTGGTGTATAGAATAATCGCAGCTACATATGACATTGAACTTCCACCTCATGGGTTACATTTCTACACCAAATTACAACCTTACTGGAGAGGTAAAAACACTACTGGTTTAAACCAGCTTTATTGCACACATTTAGAGGCAGAACCCACTTTCTGTGGCACTGAATGGCAGTGTCACGCTGCACAAAGTCCTAATACCAGCAAACGTACAGTCAAGAAAAAAGGTGTAAAATTCTTTGGTGTTAGCCAACTTCACTTTGTGTCATCTTCTACCATTTGTAGTGTACTTGATCTGATGTTTTTCCTAATTCCTGTAGAATTATTTTTGGTACTACATACAAGTCCAACTAAAGACCATTTTTACCTTCTATGTATCAATACTCAAATTGTTATCAATATATCAATTTGTTTCTTTCATAGCAAGAGTACCAGTAGAATTTCTGGTACACTGAGCATTACATTTAGAAAACAGGACTCTTTAAAACTTACCACTCCAAAAAGAGATCATGAAGATGACCGCCATCCTGTGTTTTCTTTGCAAACGAATGGTAGTGTCCTAGTAAGAAGCTGCAATGAAAAAAAAGACTCCTACAGCATACTAAAAACATTTAAATTAATTTAGTTCACCCTACATATACTACATACATATACGACAAAATACCTGCCCTGTGTAAAATTGGATTCTATAATGAGGACATAAACCTTCTCAAGGTATTATAAAGATTTTAGCCCCAAGAGAAGATTTTTTGGTACTGGAGGCAGATACTACTTGTGGTCAAGTTGCTGCACCAAAATTGATTTGGGGTCATTCATATCATTATAGATCTATTCATTATAGATTCATTTGTATCAGAATGACAAATATGTTGGAGAAAAGCCAATTTGCCACTCATTCCCCTCTAACTTGTTGTTTAACAAAAATAATGTTTTAATATGTATAATGTCTTTATTACTATGTCAATTCTCCATTTGTACAATTTTTAACTTGAATTTTTTAGGTCTTGAAATATGATTTTATGTTTAATTTTCAATAAAATACTAGAACTTTATTATATTGTTGTAGCTTAATTTCCTTGATACTACTATTCTTGACATTGATTTATGTTTCTTATGATTGCCTAGATTGTTACATACCAAGCAAATATGTTGGGGAATACATGAGATTTACATTAAACAGGAAGCAAATGGGTTATTTGGAAACTTTTTCATTTTTAAATATCTATATATACACCGTATGAACAATTTGAAGAATTTATGATTATGTAACTGAGTGCATTAAATGGCCATGTTTTATCAATGAATAGTTTATTGGAGGATTTATGCACTGACAAGATATCTACCAGTAGAATGTCCCTTCATTTTAAAAATTATTTTTAAACACCCCTAAAATTGCAGAATGCCCAGCAGACTATATTAAACCACTGTTTTATCATTTCCAAAACACAAAGGTCATTATGCTGCTCCTATAAAGTCAGTTAGCCATTCTAAATATCTTTAGTATTCAATGCTGAAGGTGGACGTTCAATATTCTTCCATCAAGCTGCTCCATATCCAGAACTGTGCGGTTCAGTAGGACCATAAACCAGTATGTAGCACATTCAAAATAGCATCATTGGTAGTCTGCATGTCTGTAACCAGTAACAGAACTTTGCTACGCCTAATCCTTGGTGATACCTTTCTTCTCACAGGAAGCAACAGTAAACTTCAACACAATTTCCTCTTTAGGCATAGGCCAGAAACACATTTAACTTTTTCAGAGTTTTTGTAAGTAATACATAAAAAATATTAAGACTAAAGACACAAACACAGAGTAGAACAATTGGTCAGGCCCAATCTACCATTGTTTTGTCTGAAGTGTCAATCACAATTTGTATCGACGCACAGGGCATTCATTCTGTGGTTTGAGTGCCAGACAATGTGACTGACAACACTTTGCCTTATGACGTACAGTAAGCAGATAGGTAATTGACTCTTTTCCAGCCACCACCCCTGCCCATAGCACACCAGCCCCACTTGCAACTATTACATGCGGGATGGGGGCAGCAGTGGGATTGCCCCACTGTGGGCAACTGCAGAAATAAAAAAATATAAAATTGAAAAAATGTAAACGCCTATTAATCAATAGGCTGAAACCTGCATGACAACAGAGGCGGGCAGGAGACTGTTCTTATCTTACAAGCAGCGTAAGTTCGATTTGCCTGCATGTCTACTTCGCCCATGCAGCTGCTCAGTCTGCATCATGCAGAACTTGGAGTACTGGCAAATATCAATATGTTTTAAACCTATCGCCATAAAACGCTTTAGTGATTCAAGGTTTCTCTGCTTCTGCACGAAGATGTCAAGTATGGTTCCCAGAAAGAAAAATGTGGTCCTTTATCCTTGTAATGTCAATTAATTTAGTGCCTTTAACAGTCTACATTTTGTGTGACTTGGTCCCACATCATTACGAAGATTATAGTGCTTTAAGCAATATATTGTTTTTCCTAGATTTTGTGCAATGTGTATGTTAAGGTCCAGCGCTCTCACAAAAACATTCTGCAGAAAATGGTTTGTCAACGCTCCTGCAATGGTGGATAATAATACAGCTAGGACAGGGTCTGCCTCTCACACATGCTAACACAGAAGATAGAGCCACATGACTGCTCTCTTCCACACCCCACTGCGCACACTGCCACCACTAGCCCTGTGCGTGAAGGGAAGAGCAAGGGACACATCCGTGGCACTACATAACTTCAAAATAAAGTCACACGATTGTGCAAGCCTTCATAGAAAGTGGAATGATACACCAATGGCATGTGATGAGGGCATAATACTCCTCATGGTGGAGCTAAAGCACACTCTTGGTGTATTTTCAGGAATTGGTGACAATAGGTTTGCGAACAGCTGAGCTATCAAGCCAGACTTAAAGATATCTGCAATGCATTGTTGCCAAGAATACTGCTTGGTGGTGTGTACTGTCGGTTAAGTGCTTTTATCGGTCTGTTGTCCGTCCATCTATCTATTCCTCAGCTTAACTTTCCAGCTGATATTTGTGCTGGGATTAAAATCGTATTGCCCTACAAATTCTTAACTTGCTATGTTGAAGAACTACTACTACAACTGCTATTACCAGTGGAAATGCTACTACTTATACTACTCTGTATTCTAGTCGTCTGGGTCTAGAGGAGCATATGGCACTAAGAGTGTATCAGGTAATAGTCAGTTCGAGTAACTTTGACTCTACAAGTTTATCTTCCTGTACGGGGAGCTGTCTAAGAGGTAAGATATATCATTCTCTCATTCTGTGGATACTGTTGCATATGTGGAATATCAAGCTGCCTTTTGAGGGCGTGCTCACACGTTTGTCTATGTTATGTTATATGGTCTCTTTTATAGCGCACGGCTACTCCAAGGAGTGTCCCGGCGCTTTGGCAAAGAGAACTGGAAAAAAGTACACAACACAGCAACTCACAGAGGGCTGAAAGAATATCATTGGGAGAAAAGTCAGGTCTATCTGTACCCCTTTTGTAGCTCTATTAAAGACTGGGGCTATATGTATTTTTTCTCTGCTCTGATTTGTCTCAGCTCTATAGACATTCTCCTCGCTGCATCACATCCACACATGCGACATGCGGGAGACCCACAGGCCTTTCTCTAATGGAAGGCACGGGTGGCTTTTGTTTTA
Organism: Lissotriton helveticus; assembly: GCF_964261635.1. Classification (NCBI taxonomy): domain Eukaryota; kingdom Metazoa; phylum Chordata; class Amphibia; order Caudata; family Salamandridae; genus Lissotriton; species Lissotriton helveticus. The sequence goes on along the minus strand of NC_136070.1, from coordinate 398,140,660 downwards.
AGTTTGAAAGTGAGGCAGATGTTATAGCCAGTTTCCGTAAGGCTACAGTGCATTGCTTAAAAGCACACAGAAGTACAGGAAGATTTATTTAGTGGTCATTCTTGCTTTGCAGGAAATGTACTTTAACATGAAAGCTCAGGTGTAATTTTTGCAAAAATATGGACATGCATTAAAACGTACATATGTAACATTTAGGTTGTAAAAGTGGAGTGCACGCATGGAGAGGTACCACACAACAGTACCCCCCCATTAACTCTCGATACACACACGGGAAAGCTCACCTTTGTAAGAGAGGGGTATAAGAACTGGTCACAGGAGTGATCACTGTCCCTTATGTGTTAAGTGAATATTAACAGACAAGTCTTCATAGAGAGTCCAAAGACTGAATGGGCAGTTTGTCTTCTTAGTGCCCAGCGACAGGCAGTGTGTGAGAAGACTGTGAGGTTATTGAAGGTTTCTATTCAGGTCACAATGTGAGCTCTTCTGAAAAAATAGGTTACCCCACAATATGACAAGAATTCCTGCTACATTCATTAACAAAACTACCCCCAGCCATAATTACCTCTTTATGGCATCAATACATACTATTCAGTATCACAACCGTGGTACCAAATAAAAAAACTTCTGTTGCCCCACCCTGTCTGGTGACTGCCAGCTCTGTGTCTCTACTGAAAAGGGGCTGGCTTTGTATTAAAGCAGCAAGAGAAGAGCACAAATTGGGATTCCAAGACAAAGGCTACAAGGCTATGATGAAGTTCTATGTTATTGTCAAACTATCCAGTTTTCAGCGTTTCTATTTTGTGGATTTCAGTGGTGTTTTCCAAACCTTTTTAAATCAATGCTTATCGGTGTTTATTCAGCTTCCTAGTTCCCAAAATAGACAAAACCTGTGTTTTTGCAGTGTTTACAAAACATGTTTTTGCAGCACTTGTTACAGGGCCTCAATTTATTTTAAAGGAGGAGGCATACAGGGTGGTGTGCAGTGTCTTACCATAAGCAATGTATCCAGTGGACTTATGTTAGACTCTTTAAACATAGAAAGTCTGTGTATCACACTCTCACTCACATCTCATTACCTGCTCTCATATCTCACTACTTCTCATACTTTGCCAGGAATATGAATGTATTGCTATATTCAAATGTTTTAATAAACACATTTCTAGACAAAGCTGGCGGTCATTCCCCTACTCCTTACTGAATATTATGACTTTGTAGAGGTGGCCTATCATGCCAACAGCATAGTACCTTCTGAAACCTTAAAATTGTTGAATTTCATCAGATTCATTTCTGACCCTGCATTCTAAGACACCTGGAACCTGCTGCTTTAACTATGCTCGCCACTGCTTCTCTGTGCTCTTAGCCGAACTACATGAAGGTGGTGCTGCTTTGTGTGGTCATTCAAAGCTGCCATCGGTCCTCACAGCAAATTTCACATTTTAAGCCAGTCCTGATCTTTTAACAGACATAACATTGTCTTCTGGTACTTGAAATATTGTTGTTAATATTGTAACTATGGGTCCAATGCTCCAGCAGTAAAGTGTATTTGGGTAAAAAGGCAGGGTAAGTTGAAGGCATCACACATAGCAATGGGACTAATTGTAGCTGTACGTTTTGGTAATATGTGGAAAGTCTTGTGTCATGTTTTCATTACTATCCCATGTGCATGGTGACAGCACTCTTTTCACAAGTGTCAACTACACCTTGCATTAAATGTTTAAAGCCTGGCGTGTTTTGTATGCGACTTTCAATTAATACTGACTTGTTTGAAAAGGTGATTGATGTATTACCGGGGTTTACCCATTCTGTGTTTATGGGTATGTTGGACTTGGCCCTTCTGGCAGGTTCACCCCTAATCTTTTTGCTTTTAGTATGTGATCTGTGTTAGTGATTTTTGGGTCTCTGCGCACTTTTTCCCTGTGTCCCAGAGTAAAGTGCGTGCGTGTAGTGAGGCTGGCCTGCCCTCCCATAGGAATGCATGGGGAATGTGTGTGTCCATGTTAGTTCCTGATGTGTGGAGAGTGCAGGCTACAGTTTGGTATGTGTGAACTCGTGAGAGAGAATGCTGCGCAATAGTATGTGCGGCGTGTATGTGTCTAGTAGGGAAGTGCCACTTCTAGACATGGATGTGTGTGTGCAGTGAGGGTGCTGGAGCGTGTTTGGCTGGAGCTGGCTGGCAAGCCTGGCTCCAGGAAGTCTGGATGGGTCTGCCCAGGAGTGAGTGGAGAGATCAGCCTGAGTAATGTGAGGGAGGGGAGCACCTGGTTCCTTGATGGGGCTGGGCTTTCCCCACACAATGCTGGCTCCGCCCCCTGTAGTGTGTCTAACGACCCTAGCCTCCCCAGTGAATGAAAGGGGTGGTTGGGCCATCAAGGGTGCTCCAAAACCAGCTGCGACTGGTTTCCCCCCACCCTGCACCCTGAGACAAAGGATTTATGAGTATAAGAAGGGGCTGTGTCCCCTTACAGTGGGTTCTCTGTTCTGTTCCAGGATCCTGCCAGAGGGGGCTGCTGCTGTTGCTGGGGCCAGGAGGACCGCCACTTGGATTGTCTCCCTGCCTGGAGACCCAGTGAGCTGGCTCTGGGCCCAGCCTTGCCCCCCTGCCTGCCTACAGACTCTTGCTGTACTTTGGGTCCCCTACAGCGCTTCCCTTTCACTGCTAAGCGCAGGGAGCGCTTTTATTTTCACAGAGACCTTCTTTGCCCTGCAAAGCGCCTGGGAGCGCTTTATCTGTGTTCATCGCGCTGGGAGCGCTCTGTGTGCCGTCAGTGCTTGAGAGCGCTTTACTTCTACCCCGAGCGCTGGGAGCGCTTTATTCGTAAAGGCCGGTGCCTACCCGGCATTGTCCCCGTCGGAGGGAGCTGACCCCGTGTATTATTTAATTCAAGGGAGCCTACCCCTCGGTTCATTTAGCCCCTGCCTCTAGTGCCTGGACGGGCCGCCGGGATGCCCGCGACGACCCGGAAGTGGTTGGCCGGCCGGCCGGCCATTTGGAGCGCAGCCCGGCCGGAAGTCCCGCCCCGCAGCCGCGGAGCGAGAAGGAGCCTGGAGCAGCTGTCCTGACTTCAGCGAGGCCCCGGAGAGTAGGGCCTCGCCCGCTTGCCGTCGCCGCTGGCTGGGGAAGAAGTCTCCATCCTGCTGGAGTCCCGGTGAGTGCTGCTCCGGTTCGATAGGCTCTTGGGGGCATTGGTAATTGTTTCTGAGTCTCCCGAAAGCGACTCCAACGTGCCGGCAATTGTATTTACGAGTCCCGAGAGACTCGAGGGGCCAGGTCTTTGATTGATGAGCACGAGAGGCTCCAGCCGTTGATTCACGAGCCTGCGAGCCTCAGACTCGGCCCCATTGTTCTTTGAGCCCGAGAGGCTCCACCCCATTGTTCTTTGAGCCTCGAGAGGCTCCAGCCATTGTTCTTGAGCCCCGAGAGGCTCCACCGCCCAGTGAGGCTGCCTTCCTTTGTTTTACCAGCCCAGCGAGGCTCGAGTGCCAGTTGTTCTTTGAGCCCTGAGAGAGGCTCCCGCCCACATTTGGTTTAGAGCCCCAGAGAGGCTCCTGTGTGCCATCCTGTGTTCTTGAGCCCATGAGGCTCCAACGTTGGGCCATCAGTATTTACAACTGCCCAGCACTTTGTGGGCAGTTGCCATGTTTAGGTTTGTTCTTTGCTGCCTGCGCAGCCTGCCTTGACATTTTGGACTAAGGGCATTTCAGCCCTTGCGAGGCCAGTTGGCCTGGGGACAGTTCTAGTGTTGTGCTATATGCACCCTGCACAATTTAAGGTTTACTTTCTTATGTGATTCCTGCGCAAATGTTCTACCTGCACCTCTGAATGTGTTTTATGCCTCATGTGCAATGTGTTTTATGTTTTATCCCCTTTGCTAAAAGTGACCTGCTTAGAGGATTGTTTACGTTTTATTACCTTTGCTAAAAGTGACCTGCTTAGGTGATTGTTTATGTTTTCTTCCCCTTTGCTAAAAGTGACCTGCTTAGAGGATTGTTTACGTTTTATTACCTTTGCTAAATGTGACTTGCTTAGGTGATTGCTTTTCTTCCCCTTTGCTAAAAGTGTCCTGCTTAGAGGATTGTTCTAGGTTTCCTTCCCTTTGCTGAATGTGACTTGCTTAGGTGATTGTTTTCCTTCCATAGGTCCTGATGATAAGGTCCTAGTTCCCTGCGTGATTTTCCCACAGTAGTTAGGGTTGCGTAGGAGGTATTTACCCTTTACCAGTAGTTACTGGTTGTGTGCTACATTTACTATTTTTAATGCTATAGTCATTATATGTCTCTGTGCTAAGTGTTATACCTACAAGTATTATTTCTAAAAAGTGCATACCCCTGACAGTGGTCCAGGTGGCCCTGTCCTGTACATAATCCCTTGTAAATTCTGCCCGTGCCTGTTGGCACATTGTAAAGTGTGTGTCTTATCTAATGTGTTTTTATTATAATACAAAGGCTATTTTTATATAACCTTGTGTGGAGTTTCCTTTGTGGTGGGCCTAGGGTGTTGTTGCTGGGGTGCGCGCGCAAACGCTTTACACATCGCCTCCGAGATTGGCCTTGCTGCTCGCGTCACGTTACCTAGAGGGTGAGCAGGGGTTGTCTTGGTGTGTAACTCCCTTGCCCTGACTTTAGAAATGGTGATCCCTGACTGACCTTGGCGTGAGCATTGGCCGGCCGGGGGTCCCGTGTCTAACAGGGTACATGTGATATTACATATTGGAGAAGAATCTTATGAGACAGCCATTTCACCAATCAGTGAAAGAACTGAACACTGGCAAAAGATTAAATATGATTTTAATATTCCCACATTCTCTGCAGTGTATAAAATAATTAGATCAGACCAACAACATGCTTCTGATTCAAGCACGTACAACTGGAGGAAACAAAAGGAAGAAACAATATTTTAGTTACATCCCTTAACAGCCAAATTCAAGCAGAATAATCATAGACCAGTCTTTATTGCTGCTACCTTGCATAACAAAGTTAAATCGTGCTGGCACCTTCAGAAAGAAATAAAAATGACTCATTCTTTCTAACTTTCCATTCTTTAAAAGGCATTATTGTGATTGTGCAGGTGTTAATCAGTGTTCATATGTTTACACTGATGAGGACTGTTTCCCATTCTGCGAGGGTCTATCAATTAATATAGATTTAAACCTAAAACAGGAGAGCCTAGTTATTGTCCAGTGCAACTTAACAGACGTGATGCCTTGCAGATTGCGTTTTAGAACAACTCTTTACAAACGAAACCAACTAGGGCCGTACTGTATAGGCCTCCTTACTATCATTTGAGTGTACTACTGAATGTTGACACCAGCAATATTGGGGCACACTAATAATGAAGATAGAAAGAATATCGAAGGACAAAATTTCTAAAGAGAAGTGCATATAGTGAAGTATAGATTTACTATTACTAACTCCATATTCACTACCCTGAAGATATAAATACTGCAGTGGGACATATATGCGGAGTTAGCACTAGAAAATATAGATGTACTTACCTGTCGATATTCTATTTTCGATATTCTGTCCCATCAATATTATTGGTTGCATATTCAGGGGGACACACCCTTTCATTTTATCTCACTGCACAAATGTAATCTCCATTGTACGGAGACAACAGCAAACTGGTTGACTGAGTCCTAATAATTGGCTGAGAAGATGTTAATAATAATTAGTTTGTTATATTATTAATGAAAGGCTGCTGTAAAGAATAGATACTTAACAATTTAGAAAATCTATAATAAAGGTGGATATTCTTGTCTGTGCATGCACACTGGTGCTAACGTTTCCTCATATGTTGGAACTCGGTTCTGGACTGGCCTAGAGTGGGAACTTAACTTTCCGTTTTGTCAGCTATTCTCATGACTGAACCGTGTTCATGGGGAGCCCCAGCAAATTGACCGGTCTGTACTGATGCACTGTTTTGACTGGGACATACATGCTGTGTGGGGCCCCACACAGATTCAATGTGTGCTTCTCTGTGTGAAGCAGTAGGCAGCAGGGGACACAGGTGCTTTTTTTCTCATCTTTCACGTGACCTCATTGCAAATTCTTTACTTAATAGAAAATCAGTAATTACTCGTACCCAAGTTGTGTGTTGGCTGAGGGCAGATGTTGGAGGAGAAGCAAAGCCAGCTTATATATTGCTACACTTCTCCAGACTGAGCAGTCCTTTAGCGGACATAAAGATATATGCTTTTTATGTCACTACACTAGTTGTCAAGAGAAAAAAACAATATCACAAAGTGATTTTGATTTTCTTAAACCCCATAAACTGTAGGACTGTTCAGTATGTCGGTCTGTGTGTGATTTACATTAACTCTAGCCGCCTACATGGCATAACATAGAAAAGGAGTACACTGTCGTCTTTTGCACATAATAATAGGTCTTTATTACTACCACAACAGAGAACATGTTACAAATGGTAGATGAACGAAAGAATAAGGTAGGACCTACATTGATGCAGCCTTATGCTTTGCAGGGTACTTGCAGCCTTTGCAGTTAGTGGTAACTCACTGAGCTAGTATGCCATAGACTTTATCTAGTGAACCGCAGGTTACACAATGATCTCTGAGGGGCGTGGTGTAAAAAAATCAATAGGTCTTGCCTGTTACAACACACTGGCCAGACTCCAGCTGCACAACCATTCAGTAAAGCACAGTAAATCTATAGACAGCCAACTGGAAACAAATACACGAACTCTCTCCTCCGCACCTTAAATAACTCCTACAATCCTGACTTCAACAGCATCTGGGCTCACCTGTCCCTGGGGGGTCCTGGGATGTGGTCGAACTTCATGTGAATGTATTTCAGATAACAGCAGTACAGCAGGAAGGCGAAGGCTGCAACAGACAGAACAACGAGCAGGAGCCAGGAAATTAAACCCCACGCGTCCATTTCTAACAACAGAAACAGCTCTCAGGTCTGCAGCTGGATAATCTTTCGTGCAACGGAGAGATCTGTGTCCTGGACCGGAAGGAGGTTCGTTCACATGTAGTTCACTAAAAGTGGAACACGCGTACTAATTAGTTAATCGGAGCTACACGTGAGATTTTTGCGTTGTTTTGCTCTGTTCAAAGCTGTTTTCAGTCCGTGCAGAAACTGAATCAAAGAAACTATTGTCTGAATCGAGAGAGGAAGGCCGGCCAAGAGGTTTTGGCCGCTGGTTTAGGGGGCGGAGTTTGCAGCCCAACAACATTCTTCCATGGGAAAAACCTGCCTCGAATTTCTCCCCGCAGCCCTGCTGCGTGAGATGTCAGAAGGGTCGGGCTGACCGAGGCAACCGAACGATGCCCCGTCTGGCATGCATTTTCCTACACAAACCTGCACTGCAACTGCAGCCTACAGATGAATTTGGCCTGGAAGTAGTGGTGCTGGACACGGAGGGACTTTTAAAGGCATGAGTAAAGTGAGCTCTGGTCCAGGGCCCCAGACTTTCAGGGGTGGGGCTGATACATCTAGTGCTGTTCTGTAGAGTCGTGCCTTGAATATTTCTTCAACATATTGTTTTAAACAGCTTTTCCTTTAATTTAATTGTAATGTGGGTGATGTTTAGAAGTCTATTACAGACATTTTGCAGAGACATGTTTTTGTTTTTCAACACTATGGAACATTCATTGAGAAAAGTTTATTTTAGATAAAACCAGTGTCGTATTCCCAGACCCAGGAGAACACGCAGGACACGATAGTGTTGTACAGGTATGTCTTTATTCTTTTCCCTTACAGCATATGCATATCACGACCTCATGCTTCGAGGTCCAGCATTAGAATGTCCTCTCCCCACCCCTTGACCGGATGTGGTGTCCGGTGTCCCCTCGCCCCTGCGCTGCCCCAGGGTCCTAGTGCCCTTGTCCTGGACAGGACATCTCCCCCCCTGTTGCAAACAAACATTTTTGAGAAAGGAAAGAGAGAGAGAGAGAGAGAGAGAGAGAGAGAGAGAGAGAGAGAGAGAGAGATGTTGTTCGATGGCCCAGAGGCCTCTTCTTTTACACCTCTTCAATTAGTCTCTTTCGTTCCATGTGCTTCCTTCTTGATCGCTGTTTTCTGATATCCGCTTGAGCTTCTTCCTTTTGTGTGCCTTTCTATAGTTCTTGCTTTGACCTTTCCGCTTCTCTTGCGTCTGCCTTGGTGACATGCGAAAGGTGCCCTGTGACGTGACACTGGCCAAACTGCCGCCTTTGCCACCCGTTCTTTTGCTTTTGTCATTTTCAATTTGCCTCCGGGGATCTCGTTGCTCCATTTCCTCGCTTGTCCTTCTTTGACCATCGCAATGCCTCCTTTCTTTCTTTTCCGTTTCGTCGCATGTCTTCCTTTTTTCTCCTGAGCCTTTGTTGTTGCGTTTGCTGTTTGAGCTCTTACAGCAGTGTCTTCTTGTTCCACGCTTTTTCATTTCTTGTGTGTGATAGTCTCACTCTTCTTCATTCTCTCATTTCCACCACCTGTCTTCTTTTTTGTTGATGTTGTGTCACCTTTGCTACCAGTTCTATTTCGTTGCCATCTGAATTTGGCTTTCTGCGCTGTCCCCGGTCAGCATGTGCTGCGTCGTCCTCGGCCGTCATAGCAAGTCTGGTCTCTTTCAATTCTTTGTGGTGCTCTTCAGTCTACGTGACACGTTTTCCTTTGTTTGTTAGCCCCTTCGGTGGGGTGCTTGTGATGGTATCATCTTCTTCCAGTCTTTCAGTTGCCATAAGACCCATCATTTGCGTTGTGACGTTGCTCAACAGGCACGGCGCTGTTTCTTCTGTGAACTTTCCTCGCTCCGGTGGGGTGCTTGTGATGGCATCATCTTCTTCCAGTCTTTCAGTTGCCATAAGACCCATCATTTGCGTTGTGACGTTGCTCAACAGGCACGGCGCTGTTTCTTCTGTGAACTTTCCTCGCTCCATTTCTTTTGCGTCTGCTGTCGCTCTAGCCTCCGCTCTTGCTAGGGCCAGGATGTTTTCTAGTGATGTTGGCTCTTTTAGTATCTTTGCACGGAAGCTCCTTGCACGGCATCCTTCTATTATTCGCAATCTTATTGCTTGTGTGTTGTCAAATTTGTCAAATTCACAATGCGTTACAAGTTTCCTCAGCCTGGTCGCAAAGTCATCTGGTGTTTCGCCTATTTGTTGAGACGCAGTTGCGAAATTGTATCTTTCAAGATCAATATTTCTTTGCCGGTCAAATTTCATTGTTAAACATTTCTTTAGTTTTTTATAAGTAGTTGTTTCCTTTGTTGGTAGCGTCACTAGGAGGTCCCCAATGTCATCGCCTGCATAATTTAGTAATAGACCCAGTTTCTTTGCCTCTGTCACATCAGTCTCCTCCATGTATCTCTCCAGATGTCTGATCCAATTCTCCAACCTTATTCCTACTTGTGGCTCCGACAAGTTGAATGGTGGTGGTTTTCTGTATTGTGCACTTTGTCTTTCTGGCTTGGGGTCTGTCATTTCTTCTTTTCTATGCTCTTCTTGACACTCTTTCGTGCGCGCTTCCTGGTATTCTTTTGTTGTTTCCCGTGCTCTTTCTGGCACTCTTCTGTTTCCTGTGCTCTTCTTGGCACTCTTCTATTCTCCGTGCTCTTCCGGCACTCTTCTATTCTCTGTGCTCTTCCTGGCACTTTTTTTTTAGTTTTTTTTGTTGTTATTTCTTCTATTGTCTTTTTCTTTTGTTGTTTCCCGTGCTCTTTCTGGCACCCTTCTGTGTCCTGTGCTCTTCCTGGCACTCTTCTATTCTCCGTGCTCTTCCTGGCACTCTTTTTTTTTTTTTTTTCTTGTTATGTCTTCTATTGTCTTTTTCTTTTGTTGTTTCCCGTGCTCTTTCTGGCACTCTTCTGTTTCCTGTGCTCTTCTTGGCACTCTTCTATTCTCCGTGCTCTTCCGGCACTCTTCTATTCTCCGTGCTCTTCCTGGCACTCTTTTTTTTTTTTTGTTTTTTTTTTTTTGTTATTTCTTCTATTGTCTTTTTCTTTGCTTTGTCCCGTGCTCTTTCTGGCACTCTTCTGTTTTCTGTGCTCTGCACTTTGTCGTCTTTATTTTCTCTTATGTGTCTTTATTTTCCTTTCTTTCCTTTTACTTGTTGTCTTTTTCTCTTATTCACTGTTTTTTGTCTTCGCTTGCACTTTATTAGCGCTCAATTCCTTTAGTTCGATTCTCTTATTCGTCTTTGTCAGCCTTTGTTCCGTCTTTGTTTTCTTCTTTGTCTGTGCTTTGTTCTCTTGTATCTTCTTTATTTGCACCTGTTCGTTGTGCTGTCACCTTCTTTTCTGTTCTTTGTTCTATTGCTCCTTGTTCAACCCTTATTTTCTTATTTTGCCTCTTTTTGCCTTTGCATATGCTTGTTTGGGCCTTTTCCTTAATTTCCTTTCTTTTCTTTCTTTTGTCCTTTATTTTGCCTCGTTTTGCCTTTGCATATCCTTGTTTGTGCCTTTATCTTAATCTCCTTTCTTTTCTTTCCTTTGTCCTTTTACTTGTTGTCTTTTTCTCTTATTCACTGTTTTTGTCTTCGCTTGTGCTTTATTAGCGCTCAATTCCTTTAGTTCGATTCTCTTATTCGTCCTTGTCACCCTTTGTTCTTTCTTTATTTTCTTCTTTGTCTGTGCTTTGTTCTCTTGTATCTTCTTTATTTGCACCTGTTCGTTGTGCTGTCACCTTCTTTTCTGTTCTTTGTTCTCTTGTTCCTTGTTCAACCCTTATTTCCTTATTCTGCCTCTTTTTGCCTTTGCATATGCTTGTTTGTGCCTTTTTCTTTATTTCCTTTCTTTTCTTTCCTTTGTCCTTTATTTCTTGTGCTTTATTGCTTTGTCCTTTATTTCTTGTGCTTTATTGTGAAGTTCTTTATTTTCAGGACAACCAGGACGCCACAAATGAGAAATGGATCGGGGTTACAAAGATTACTTGCAATAATGTCAGTGAGCTGCAGCTGCTGTATATTCTAATATTGAAAACATGTAACTATTCTTGAACGTTAAATATAGAATATGGTGTGCCTGTGCACTTTCAGTGACCTGGCTGAAGAGGGCATGAAAGAGTTGAAGATCCTGAATCAAAGCTGATCCAATCTGGGGCCCCCAAATTACATTTGGACCAGGACCCCGAAACCCTTAAAATGTCCTTGGTGCTGGAATGGTTTTAGGAATGGGGATGCCAACATCAGTGTTACATCACTGAATTAATAGGGATTGTGAAAAATGTAAAAGTCAGACAAAGAGATGTAGCGAATAAGCCAAGCCCAATCGAAAGGAGAGCAAGGCCGGACTGGAAACCACAACCGGCCCTGGCAAAGTTTTCGCCCCCCCCACTTTGGAGGTGCAACCGAGCTCTTTGCCGGGCTGCTTTTCGGGCGATTTTGGTACAGGGTCGATTTTGCAGAAACGGCCCTGTAACAAAAATGACCCCCAGGGGCCCAAACCTGGCCCCCACCCTTGCGGTGCACCGGTGGATTGCCCGGTGCCCGCTATGGCCAGTCCGGCCCTGAAGGAGAGTGGTGTTGTTTGTAGCAGTGTATTTTTAGATCCACCCATATACGTCACAGAAGCATAATATATACGTGCACTTAGTAAAATATATCTACTGTGTTCTTTAACCCTATTATTATAAAGTAAAGCACCAAACATACTGCTGGAGAGCATTCACTGTAGAAATTAGTTCTACTGCCTTCATTATAACATTACAAATTGTAGTTTTCATTTACATTTATACTTCTGTATTTCGAGTTATACTGCTTTTACTGAAATGTTATCATTATGTACTTATGTAGTCACTCATTAATGATTTGAATGTATTTTATAATTGAAGGAGCATATATATAATGATGTGTTCACTGTGTACACTTACTTTTTATTAAGTTGGCTTAACCAAAGGTCTTAAGCATTTGGGTTTCAATGTTTAACCTTCTATGTGAAAGTTTTGCATGCATTACAATGTTCTTTCTTTTGCAGGTGCGTTCACACGATTTCATACTTAGTGGAAAACATATTGAGTATTAGAGATAGTGAGGTACAGGAGGAGAACTTTTGGCAAGTATGAGAGGTGCTAAAGAACCAAGAGAGAGGACTTCTATTCATATATCAGGAGCAGGGAGACATCTGAGGTCGGCCTGATGTTCGAACCGAAGGAATGGAAAATCGAGTAAAGTTGCCAATTTCTACTGTGAGAAGGTAGAAAACTGATGGAGTTGATGACATGGAATTCTCAAATGTTCTGTGGGTTTAATTGGTGTTCACACTCTAGTCTTTAGAGCAGATAACCTTTGGCCTTAGAGAGGTACAGACCTCTCTGGTCATATTTCTATTGTGCAGCTTAATGCTATACATTGCTTTGATTTTTATAACTTTTATTGAAGTCTCCACTATGCTGACACATTCCTGCTTTCCCTAATTTAACTAGATTTCCCCAGTTTTCCCAACTTTAATTTAGGTGATTTCAGAATTATTTATGTACAGAAGGGAGAATCAAAATCTGTACCCTGATTATCAAATCTTATTTCTTATCGTTTGCAACGCTGCAACTGAATTTCTTGTATGACTTATGCTATTAAGACTTAATTTTGTTTGACATTTCGGTTTACCCTTGGTGGTTCTGTATCTTTACAATGTTTTGAGATTCATTTACATCAGTTTGGGCCTTAATTTGGAATAAAACTCATTCAATTTTACTTTATGGCCCTTAATTTGTGGCTAAATAGGTTACACTGTAAATTGAATTGTTAACTAGATGTTAACTCCCTTTACCTCTGAGGCAACTGCAACATTCATCACAAGAGAAATAGTAAGATCTTCGAATGCTCCAACAGATGATAGCATAATGAGGATGGTTAGTTACTGAAGTAGGGGGTAGTTAGAATATCCCATTCTAGATTAGTTCAGATCCAGCCCAGCCCAGCCCTAGAACCTTTGTTTCGGCTTGGAGGATCTGTAGTGTTCCTGTAGGTTAGGAGAGAGTTGTAACAGTAAAGGAGTGATACTTAATAGGGTTGCTTGTTGCAGTGGCTTATGCTTAGGTTGTGGTACAGGTGTGTAAATTGTGTTATGTCTTGCAGCGATGTTTTGAATTTTGTGTGAGTGTGGCACTTAAGGCAGAGAAGATGAAGTTGTTAACAAGTCCGACGTGGCATAAGATTCCAAGATTGTATTAAAGTGTGCAGAAGACACTATATTGAACTTGTCTGTCAAGTTTTGTGGTGCTCGTCGTGAGACATCATTAACAGCACAATTGAGATAGGACATTTATCTTTGCAGAATCAGAGGTGTGTTTGGTATAGTGAATCTCAGTTCACAGGGAGAAGATTTACTACTCTAGATGATTCTCCGCTGGTCGAGGTTTCACTTAAGTGTGTATCCGAGTAGGTTGGAGTGTTGCTCCAAGCCATTTCTTGTGTGATTGAATACTATCAATTTCTTTGGTGGAGCAGATAAAGTTGTTTGTTTGAGTTGCTTTGTGGTTTGGTTTGCGTGTTTAGTGATGAGAGGAATGCATTCGTGAAATTGTGAAGGAGGGTGAACAGCTGTGAGGAGTGAGATTGACATCACATTGTGCTGTGATGGGATTTGTCGGTTGGTGTGCAGCTGCGCTGGTATTGGTTGACTTTGTCAGTGGTTCCCAAACTTCTTCGAACTGCGTCTCCCTTGACCTCTTGGCCGTGGATCCCCATTATGTTACTTTTTTTTGGCAGTGGCCTCTGTAGTACTTCCATTTTATTCCCTGGAAATAATTGGCATGAAGCTGACAAAGGTATTATAATCATAGAGGTAACAAAATAGAACAGTTGTTTAATTAAAAAAAAATCTTGAATTAGTTAAGTCAGAAAGAATACTCTTCAGCACTAAATTTTGCATGTAGACTATTTAAAAACTATTTTTTGTTTTTAAAGAAGTGCCACTAGCATTGGGTGCTCTCCTACAGATCATCTTAGTTGTTAACAAGCCACTTTTGATATATGACAATGCTGCTCCACTAATCTTATTACTAGAAAAATCGATAGGAGAGCAAGGGTTTTGGGGCACGTCCTATTCCCCAAAAGCGTACTATACTTAAACAATGTGGACCGGCCGACTATGTGTATGTAATTACTTTAGTCACTGTTTGTGGCATGAGCTTGGACCCCTTAGGTGTTGTTAAAAGACACCTCACACACCAACCTAGTTGGTGTCATGCTTCATCATTGGGGTCCCAACCGGGCGGTCGAATGCCCCCCGGTTGGGCTATGATGCCTCTGGAGTCAAGCTATCCTGGCTGATGACGGCTGATAGCCAGAAACCGGTCCTAGGATGCTTGATTCCTGTCCAGGGAAGACATGGCTTGGCGTTCGAGCTGGACTGTTCCCATGAGGCACAGGGTCAAGACTGATTTGCATATGGCCATGTCTGAATTGGGGTGGCGTGGTGAGCAAAATAACGATGGATTAAACCCAGATCTGTGACCTGGGGTGAATATTTTGCCGATGTGCAACATTCGTCCATCAGCTTGTGTTTTTTGCACAACGCCTGATTCCAGCTGAGCTGGTGTTGGTGCGTAAGTGTGATTTTATGTGATATTCTACAGTTAAAAATACCTCTGAGAATCCTTGCCTTAATTTTTAATATTGGCGGCTCAGGCTATGGGTAAAATATGTGTGGTGCAACTATTTAAGGAGTAATTACCTTTAAGTCGGCTTATGTATGGCTGTCTACATGTTTCAGTCCCCGCTGTGTGATTAACGGGGCTTTCTTCAGGACCAGAAAAGTGATAAGTGAGTGGCGAAAGGTGAAAGTTGCCACGTGAAAAACCAGTGTGATACCTACACACGCGCTAAGGTGTGTGTTTAGATAAATGTCGCCGTACTCACAGACACTTTAGAATAGCACACAAACTCCTTAGCATTTAATTTTTTGCTTTTTAAAGTGCCAACTTTCACCTTTCGCACTCACTGATCACCTTTCTGGTCCTGAAGAAAGCCTTGTAAATCACACAGCGGGGGCTGAAACATGTAGACTGCGGGAAACAGCCTTAATCACGACTCTTTAACAACGACGGTACTAAACAACGAATTTTAACAACGACCTTTCCTGAACAACGAATCGTTTAAACCACGGCTCACTTGAACAACGACTACGTGAACAATGAAAAAACATACCTGGTTCAATCTGCTGCATGCGGTTCGCACTTCTGTTTCCAAATACATTCTCAACAAAAGCGGATGTCTGTGTTAAGAAAGTTATTCATCTTGGATTGATTTGCCCCTACTATATTTAAAAGTTAGGCAGCCACATTATTAGTTTACCAATTTATTTGAAAAGTGTATGTAGCACTGCCCGTCATGAATAAAAAATAACTGGGAAATAAAAAAATGAATTATTATTTAAACAGAATAGGAACTCTTAAAGAATGCTTATGGAAATGATGAGCATGTTTTAGCGCAAGGCTAGCTGCCATAGCATAAATTATTAGTCCTGTGTTGACAGAAAGGACACAGGTCAGCTCTCCTGGAATCAGGATTAGGAAAATTGAGTTACACAGTGACCTTTCGAGCTCCTTGATAATTTCTAGAAACCGTGGACCGGGACCAAAAAGAAAGCTGATAACATCTCACAGTCAAAGTTTCACTAACACGGTTTCGAGGGGAGCGGATTTAATGTACTTTTATTTACTACGACACCCACCTCAGATGAAATACTTTACCGATTTGATTTCACAGATGAATGGACTTCGCATGCACATGCCAGGTTGCACTGGAGACATTTCTTTACAGTTGACAAAGTCGACTCACTGAAGCACATCTACGTGTTGTTGTGCTGAGTGAAGGGACAGGTGTTCTTTGTAAATAGTACAGGAAAGCACTGGGGCTATAATCTGGTACTAAGCAAATTGTATATTTGTCGTGGTTCAGGAAGTCGTAGTTAAAAATGTAGTGGTTTAGAATTTTTCGAGGTTCAGCATTCGTGGTTTAGGAATTCGTTGTTTAGGAGGTAGTGGTTTAATCATACAACCGTAGACCGCCACATATAAGCCAACTTAAAAGTAAATACTCCTTAAATAGTTGCACCACACATATTTTAACTATATCCTGAGCCGCAAAGATTAAAAATTAAGGCAAGGATTCTCAGAGGTATTTTTAACTGTAGAATATCACATCACATCACACTTACGCATCAACACCAGCTCCGCTGTAATCAGGCGTCGTAGCACAACCGGGGGGCATTCGGCCGCCCGGTTGGGACCCCAATGATGAAGCATGACACCAACTAGGTTGGTGTGTGAGGGGTCTTTTAACAACACCTAATGGGTCCAAGCTCATGCCACAAACAGTGACCAAGTAATTACATGCACATAGTGGGCCCGTCCACTAATCTTTTTAGCCATTTGTCTACATTAGTAAGGTTTTGCTGTTGTACATATATTTAGCATTTCTTTCATATCACTTCTTGTGTTGATGTCAAGTATGCTAATTAGTTCTCACTTTTAATGTGCCTTGCAATTTGAGAACTCTGCTACTGTTCTGTTGGTATTGCAAAATGTGACATACTGGATCCATACACCCTCCCAAGGGTTAAACTAGACAGCGAGTGACAAGGAGCTATGCGTTTAGTGTAAAAACTAAGGATGCAGTTATGCAGTTTACATAAGCAGCAGCTCTTGAGATTGCTAATATACACAGGAAATGCACAAGACTGCTGTTAACAAAGTAAAACCTAAACTACAGACTTTAGTGGCTGGGGAGAAATATGATTGATTACAATGTCTTTGGGAGAACAATCAAAAAGCATACACTTCTGCAAACTTACAGGTTTCAAGAATGGCGCTGGAGATTGCTGGAGAATGACAAGTGGAAGTACAGAGGCATCTGTACAATGCTTAAGTCCCAATGTTAGTACAAGTTGATGATGGTAAAACAAATCATGCAAGCAACATGTAAAAATATAATGAAGCAAAACAGCGATCCCAAACAGGCGCCACCAGCTGCTGATAGCTTTGGTAGTTTTAAACTCACCTGTGAGTCTGTGGTGGCTGCAAGTTTGAAGACAATCTTTTCAACCAGGTCCACAGCAGGCAGAGACTGATCAGGACTTAAGTCAGAACCTAAGCGAGACAGCTTAAAAGCTTAACAGCTAAAGCTAGAGACTCAACAGGATCTGCACCCTGTTTTCGCTTCAACTTAAGAGCAGCTTGAGAGGCAGGTACCACTGCAATACTCTCCATGAATCTCCACTGTAGTGCTACTCTCCATGTATATTTAATTCTAAGTACGAGCCACCGAGTTCCCAAATCCACACATAGCTTTCTTTTAGCTAATGATTCTCATGAGTCATTCGTGAGAAGGAGATAACTAAGAATAACAAGGTCTTTCCTCGTCAATTGCATAAACTCCTAACTTCAAGGAACTCAGTTAACAGCTCAGTTACTTTTTCTATAAGTTAAAATAGCTTTCCTTTTGTGCGTGTTTATATTTCCTCATTGCTCATAGTTTGTTTTAACTGCCGCAATATCTGACATACAGAAGCAATTCATGTGCTACTTTGCATGTCGCAATGCCATCTAGCGGTACTAGAGGGAGTTTCATCTAACTTTAGCAAAGCATATTTTAGAAAGAGAGCTTACAAAATGCAAGTAAGTGCACAAGGGATATTGATGCATTGTGTTGCGGCGCCCCTGGCTATTTTTGGGGTGCACCAGGGATGCCACAGCACACAGATTGGGAACCACTGGATTACGTTATAAGGTACCATGCTGGTATTGGTTGTGAACAACAGACGAGAGTTGTGGGTAAACGGTTATTTCCTGGTCTGGAACAAAATTTTATCTGTGATTATTTACATTTGTGCTGAAAAATGAAATGTTTAAAAGTCATATGAGTTTGATTAGGGGAGATTTACAATACCTGCTTAAGTGGGAGTAGAGGCACCATCTGAAGATACCCAAGGTCATTATATGATGATAAATGTAGGGCTTCATACACGTATTGTCTTAACCAATGGCACAAGATCACAGAGAATGAAGGTGCACTGACGTTTCCACACTTTGGTACATTTAATTTCATAATCATTGAAATTTGAGGAGGATACTAAATGTGATGAAACTGTCTCATAGAGCTGCACAGTTTAATGTGCTCAATGCTTGGGAGCATGTGGCTTATGCCAGGGAAAAAGAAAAGTATCAGAGAAGAGCTCAAAAGGCAGTGCGTACTTGGGCTGATGCTCGGTGGCTGCAGAACCAAAGAACTGGAGAACTGATATGATAGATGACGAAATTCTGGATGAAAGCGAGTCAGCCTCTGTGGTAGGGGGAAGAGTAGCTAACGTACAACCGACAGCACTTCCTCTAGATATTGACATTTTATATGAGGAAGTTAGTACGGCCATAACAGAGAGCGCCTCAGGAAAGGCACCAGGACCGGATGGCGTCCCAGTGGACGTTTATAAGTCGAACATTTGTTCATGGGCCCTGCTTTTAACTAATGTTTTAACAAGTTGTAATCGCTATAGGTTTATCCCCACATGGTCAGAGGCAATTGTTATCCCTATATTTAAAAAGTGAGATAGAAATGATCCAAACTGCTACCACCCAATTTCTTTATTGAATGCCCCAATGAAAGTTGTTGGGAGAGTTATCTTAAATAAATTACAAACCTGGGAAGAAGACACTGGTGTTTTATCAAATTTTCAATACGGGTTGCGATCAGGTCTGGGCATGATAGAACGGGGACTTAATTTAGCATTAATTATAGGTAAATATTCATTAGCCAAGGAGGCCAACCTTTTTTTGACATTTGTTGACTTAAGTTCAGCCTTCGATTGCGTAGCGCAGACAAATTATGGAGTATCCTCACAGACATGAATGTTGACCCTCCCTTATTATCCTTTATTAAGGAGTTGTATATGGAAGCAGGGGCGAGGATTTGATATGGGCTAAAGGGGGAATGTTCAACCAAATTTTGATAAAAAATGGGGTGAGACAAGGTTGTATACTTGCCCCTTTTCTTTTTTCTTTATATATTAATAGTATAGGACAATATTTGATTGATCGCCAACAAGATTACTCTATTATTAATAATACCCCAGTCCCTATTTTACTGTATGCGGATGACGCAGTTATCATGGCACGTGCCCAGAAAGGTCTACAACGGACGGTCACTAATTTTGCTACCTACATGTAAATGTATTTCGATTTATATAGCGCACGTTTCACCCAGGGGTCTCAAGGCGCTTGCTTAGGGAACCCGTCCTGGTATTCCCCTGTGAGAGATACCCCGGCAGGGTATTCACAAGGTGAAAGCCAGGCATCCCGCCGCGAGGGGCCGTAGTGGAGATTAAGCAAGCTATTGCCCAGAGCCGCAGAGTGTGACCCCGTGAGTCGAGTAGGCACCGGAGCGAGAATTGTCGAGTCCGTGGAATTTTTGAGCCGAGACCCGCCGAGGCGGGGAATCGAACCCTGGTCCACGGCTGATCTCAGCTTCCGGGTCTGCCGCCTCTAACCACTGAGCCACACTTCTCCACCAAAGGGGAAGAGAAAGAAAGGGGTTTGAAAGTAAATATTAGCAAGACCTATACCATGGGCTGTGGTACAAAAAAAGAGTAAAACATGCAGCATTTTTATTGAGAAGAAAATATTAGAAAGTACGGCTAGATTCTGTATTTGGGAATTAATTTTGACAGGACTGTCTCATGGACAGCGGCCATGCAAGCCAGGAAACTGACTTTCTCAAGAGCTATAGGCGCAGTTATTAATTTTTCAAAAACATTGCATGGTAGACCGGTCCGGAGCTATTAGACATTTACAAATCTAAATGTGCATCTACTGCGACATATGGTGCGGACATCTGGGGCGTAGCCGATGTCAAACACATACAACTTTGCAAAAATGTTTTTATTCGCAATCTTTTGGTGGTCCCCAGTTCAACTGCTACTTTTAGCTCTCATTGGGAACTTGGTCTGACATATGTATCTGATAATATTAAAACAAATTCACTTTTATTGTGGCATAAGGTGTGGGTAACCATAGAAACAGGTTTCAATAGAGATGTAATTCTGGACTGCCTTAAATTGGATGGGGCGGCGAAATTACCTTGTCATAGATATTGGTCATCCTGAATATTTTGATTCCCCTATAAGCCTGGAAACAATATTGAGAAAAATGTTGAAATTAAATTGTTTACAGCACCTAGAAAATAAGCGTTGGCTTATTGAGAAAGGAAAAATAACAGTCATGGAAAATCACTTGATGACGACATGTTTAGGTATACAACCTTATTTAATAGAGGTACAGAGTAGTTTTAGTCGTATGCTTCTATCCCGTTTTCATTGTTGTTCCTTTTGCAGAATGGTTACCTTCCCTGAAACAAATGATTGGTCTCGAAATTTGTCGTTATGTCCTTGTGATGACATTTCAACACAATTTACATTACATTGTATTCTTTTTCTGTAAATACTATGTCTTACCAAGGAAATGGTTTTTAATTCCCATTTTGAAGATGTTGAGCCTCAGACAATGTAGATTAGCACTTTGAGGCTACAATTTTTAGAAAATGAAATGATTATTATGTCCATCTCTTCTTTCTTAAAGGCGAATATCAGATACAGGAACACAATGTAAAGCTTGCCTAGAGTAATCTTAGTTTAGTTTATTTTGCTTTTTTATATTAATGGATTGTTTTAATGAACTAGCAATTTTATTATATAATGTGGATCCCGACCGAGACCAGGAAGACTGTCACCCAGGCACTCGTCACCAGCCGACTGGACTACGGAAACGCCCTCTACGCCGGAACCACAGCCAAGCTACAGAAAAGACTCCAGCGCATCCAGAACGCCTCCGCCCGACTCATCCTGGACGTCCCCCGACGCAGCCACATCTCCAGCCACCTGAGGAACCTGCACTGGCTCCCCGTCGACAAGAGGATCACGTTCCGGCTCCTCACCCACGCACACAAGTCTCTCAACGACCTGGGCCCCAAGTACCTCAACGACCGCCTGACCTTCTACACGCCCACCTGCCAGCTACGGTCCACCAGCCTAGCCCTCGCAGCCGTACCACGCATCCGAAGAGCCACCGCCAGAGGAAGATCCTTCTCTTACCTGGCTGCCAAGACATGGAACTCCCTCTCCATCCACCTTCGGCTGACCCAGGACCATCTCGCCTTCAGGAAACAACTCAAGACCTGGCTGTTCAAGCAGTAGCATGCCCCTCCCCCAAGCGCCTTGAGACCCTCACGGGTGAGTAGTGCGCTATACAAATGGTATGATTGGTTGAATGTGATTCATATTTGTGCCTGTTCTCCTGTACTGTGCTTTTATGGTTTTTATTGTACAAAAATCGAATAAAGCTGATTTGATTTGATTTGATTTTTTTTGTTATGATAGAGTGAGTCAAACTATACCCTGTATTAACAAGTGAAGAATCCGATAAAGGGAAGGAGAACATAAAGAAAGAGAAAGGGAGAAAGCCTAAAAAGCCAGACAATATGAGTGAGGTCAATTTTAGTGACTCTAGTGATAGTCTCCTGGATGCATTGTTGTCAGAACGCCTATCCCTGTATAATGAGACCCGAGTGGAGGGAGGATGTTGTGGCCGTGCTAGTGGGAACCTTGGAGTGGCCACCACACAAGTAAACCCATATTTTATCTTGATAGGAGTCACCCCAGTGAATGCGAACTACAGGACGATGGGACAGAGTTCAAGGATTTGTGCCCCTGTGAACTCCGAAGCCCTTAATGCCTCAGATGCTCTTACTGTCCCAGTTGCCATTGGTTCTGAGGTCCCTATATATAAGCGTGATACGACAGGAAAAAAACACATAATATGGCCACCCCTACTGGAGTAAATGCCCCAGGTAATACTCCTACAAGTCAGAATATGGGAGGATTTATTGTTCTGATTTCCAATAATGCGAGTTCTTCTTGTGATACAAGTGCAGATTCAACTATGAGTCCAGCGAGATTTGGCCCAAAAGGGTCATTCTAGAGACCGCCAGACCTTGGTGTGCAAGTTAAGGAACCACCTTTAAATGCT
Source organism: Lissotriton helveticus (assembly GCF_964261635.1). Lineage (NCBI taxonomy): Eukaryota > Metazoa > Chordata > Amphibia > Caudata > Salamandridae > Lissotriton > Lissotriton helveticus. Next base: position 398,118,707 of record NC_136070.1, on the reverse strand, counting down.
AACCTTTGCACCCTCAGAGTAGGGACGTTGTCTAATGCTCCTGTAGTGCAACGTAATCTCACTGCTGAGGAAATAGATGAATGGTTGAAGGTTCTCAATGCTTCCCTAAGTGACAGTAAAGGTTCAGAGTGGAGTCAAGGAATGAATTAGCCACCAGTGAGAGAAAATTTGGTGAATGTGGCTAAATTAAACATAGAATTGGATAAATGATTCATGGGAATTTTGAATTGGCCGATTACATTCCTACCAAGCACATGAACTTTTGTTTATGTGTAAGGATGTTTCCAGACGTGCTGAACAAGTTTATGACTGACTATCTGAGTTAGTCCAGAAATATGAGATTGATCTAAATAGAACCAACGCCCTACAGACGAGCTATTGTGTATGTTTTAATGAGGAGGACATAACCTGCAAGAGAATAGCAGGAATGAAAATACAGATTATAGAGCTGATTCAGCGCAATCTAAAATAGAAGGAGATAGATAAGTCGGAAGGCAGATGAACGAAAAAGAATAATACTCAAGAGGTCTCAGGGGGAAAGGGGATGGGGATGAAGAGAAAAAAGACAAACAAGAAGTCTGCAACCTCTTCCTATTCATCTTTTTGGTTTGGTCTACTAGAATCTGGAGATAAGCTGCCAAGACTGGGTGTGTTGCTGGGTATACAGGATTGATTCTGCCTAGCGATGCTAAAGGTGCAGCTTTCAACAAAAAAATATATATATATATCAATTATATAATTTGACTTTCCAATACTGTTGATTATCTACATTCTGAGATGAATTCTTTAACATGCTATTTACCTAAAACTGTTTGTGTTCAGCACATGTTGCAATACTTGCACTGTTCTATGCGCTTACAATACTGCATCTGCACAAGGGGAACTGTAACAAAGAACATACAGATGATTGCTTACATGAAAACTCTATTAATAAGAGATACAATGCTATAATAAAATATGCAGAATTACCAACACAATCTAACCCAACACGAAGGTTCACATCTAGAGAGTTGTGTAATGATCAGCAGGACTTTTCATCTAGAAAAACAAAAATAAATACACAGGCTCCAAATATAACTAAGGATTGAATCTGTAATAATGTTTGTATGAGAGCAGCTCACGAAAGTCACTCTTATGAGCAAATAGTCTTTTCTTGCAGTTCTCTCAGTGTCCTCCTTTTACAGGAGCTACGGTCTTATTAGTTCTGAGGAAATACAATCCAAATGTGTCTTGGCAACACACACGAATAACCTTTAACTCGGGCAACCGAGTCCATGAACAAAGTCAGGAAAGAAAGTGTTTGTTTTACCTTTACGGAGTTGAAAGCACTCTAAAAGGATACATTCATTATTCTTTGTTCTTCTCGCTTACAGGCTAGACTTTAGCAGAAGAACAATCAGGAGCGAAGAGAGCCCAGGACGTAGCTAATGAAATCAGAATCTCTGGGGCTGCCAAGACGCTAAGAAATCAGGGCCAACGCCGAGACTGGATTCAGGTAAGTGCTTCAGAAAGACGTGGCTAAGCGCGGACCCATAGGGAAGAGCGGTTTAAATAGAGGAACTTCCGCTTTTCCTCTCAATGTAAAACGTGCAGGCTGGATGCTCGGGCTTGTGATAGAACACACATGGCTTGTTGTTTGTCAGACAGTTAAGATGTGGTTTGCTTTATGCTGATGGCTGATCCTGTACAGATGATACCGGCTTGCTTTTGACAGGTGACACATGCTTTCACTTACTCTGTGCTCACAGCTGCTTTTGTGCAGCTGCCACGTGTTGATTTACTGGTTTATGGTAACATGTGCTTATTATTTTGTTAACGCGGGGTTTCTGGTTTCTAGTTACCTTACCAGATCCCAAATCAAGTTGACTGAATCGTTGGTACCTGTCATTGAGTAAAAGATAATCTACTACTAGGTTAGTCAATTAAGAACTTACACCACTCTAAATAACCACTGACCAGTGATAAAGTTTAAAGATTTAATATAAAGCTAAAGATAACTGAAGATACAAACTTCTCAAGATAAGGTTTACAAGGTATACTGGTATCACTATAAACATAAATTCTTTGAATAGTCTGAGTCTACAAAACAGAATAATAAGTACAAGTTCAAAAATCATTAGTGTTGCCAAAATGGATACAAGTTGCAACTTAAGAGTCATTACAGAAAAGAAAATTCAGGTTAGTCTGTCCCTGCACTAAACCAAGTGACATCCCTACTTAACAAGATCTTTACCCCAAAAGGTGTCAGCCGTGGTGTCTTCCTAAGAAGATCACGCACTTCTCGTTCTCTCTTCTGTAATTAGGTCTCTTATGATCAGCCTATCTGCCTACCCCACCGCTCTCTTAGGCTTCCAAAATCATCTGCTCTACTCTCCTCCCGGGTCGCTTTCCCTAATACAAAATCACATTTCCAATAGGAACGCCCCTCGGGACGCCCCTCACGTGGTATCAAATTTGGCGGTAGACTCCATGATGGTACTCTTCGGGACCCTCGTTAAAGTTGACCTTGGTTCCCAGGCTTCTTCTCCATCGCGCCGGTACCCCCTGAAATTCCTATAGACTCCTACAGGCCTGCGCCAAGCGCCACTGAACAAAGCCCCATTCATTTCAACTGATTAAGACCCCTCGCACCTGCATACAGGCCGTCCTACAGTGGGCCTCAAATTCCAGGCTCCACCATATCTATAGGTCGTAAAACATATGGAAAGCACAGTACTTGGCGCCTCTCGACTTCTTCTCTAACGAGCACATTGGAGATCAAAGGAACGACATTATCTGTTCGGGCCTACTTGATTTACATGAAGCGGGTCCCTGCACTCTGAAAACATTTAACTTGATTTAAACAGTATTCTTAACTAACACACATTTCTATTATGCCTCACATCTATAAAACATATATTTCAGTACTAAATTCAATAATACCTTTAAATGAACTATGTCAACCCCACCTCACATTATTTTAGCAGCACGTTTAGATTTACTGTGAATTGCCATAAGGCCTACACATTTCAACTGGTTTGCAAGGTTCTATTTTCCTCTTACATGATCACTTTAACATGAGAACGTGAGGGTTTCATATTCATTACAGCATTTCTACATTAGTCTTCACATTGCTATGATTATTGTTACCCTACTTGAACACTCTATACATTTCACTACTGTATATAAGACACTCTTGTGCAAAGTATATTTAAACTAACTACGTGCTTGTAAATATGGTGCACTTATACAATTTTCAGATTTTGTGCTCTCTCAGTCCCCCCTTTGATGACTTTCAGGAGTCATCACCATCAAGACACCATCTCTAACATGTAGGACTCTTCAAAGTGAAGTCATGGCAGTACCACTTCTTTTCATTGTCTCCAATGCCTTCAGACTCTTATATTGCGTATCTTGCATCGCTGTCAACCTTTTCTCCTGTTCTCTCATAGATCTATGCAACCTGTTTGCTTTATACCATTGGTACAAACGCACCAATCCCCACAAAGTGATTACACAAATCACAATTATGATGATGGGTTTCAATATGTACCAAACGATACCCTTTCCTAGGTTGGCAAACCAACCCCCAACTTTACCCATTCCATGACCTACTTTTTCCCACACGTTCACTTTTGTCAGATCCTCAATTTCGTGGTGAATTGCAGTGATGTTTCGTATATACTTTTCTAAAGGTTTTGAATTGTCCGGAATGTAAGTGCAGCATTCCTGGACCTTCAAAGCCTTGCAAACTCCTCCCTCTTTGGCTAACAGAACGTCTAGAGCAAGTCGGTTCTGAAGAACCATTGCCCTTATCGATTGCATCTCACCCTCCACCAGCATTAATGATCTAGCAGTACTGGCGGACAACCTATCTACGACTGTAGCCAATCTTCTAATTTTGATGTCATTCAGTATCACTCCCAAAATACGGAATGCAGCACCAAATACATCCCCAATTACTTCTGCTGCACCTAGCCCTCTCTTCCCTCTAGTTGGTATTCCTTTCTTTGTCGTTTCTAAATTCTCAACGTGATATATTTTGGGGAAGACAATTGCTAGATAGCATGATCCGTACCAATTATCTGGTAGCTTCACATATGCATTTCTTCCACATACAAAATATACATTTGGAATTGGTTGCATCTCTTTCAGAAATCTTTGGAGTAGTACTCCAATTGGAAAGCATGTTCACAACTGACTTGACCTACATACAGATTCTCATAATAGGAGTAACTCCTGTGAATGCACAGTTTCCCCCATTTCTCCTTGTCTAAAGCAATTGGACCAAAGCTACCCTTTCTTTGATGTATCCTTTCTTCCTTGGTCCAATCTGTTTCCCATTGTCCTGAAGCCTTTAGAATCTTCTGCCTCCTGTATCTAGTATCTACCTGCCCTATAAACTTTTTCTCAATTTCTGACACTTGACAAGTCAGATTATTTCTTCGGGCATGTGAAGTATCTAACGTTTTCCATGGAATGAACCATTTGTGTAGTCTGTCTTCGCTCTTGTAATAGTCCCACTTGTTCAAATGCTTGTAATTTGGGACCTCTGGCAATGTCGAGTCAAAGTTCGAGAAATAATACTCGAACCCCTCTCGTCCATAGAATATGCTTAACAACAAACTACATGTAATTCCATATGTCAATGGAAGATGATGGTATCTGATACCCTCCTCCACCGAAGCTGGTAATTGCATACAAACGTAGCAATTCTTCGCCTCCATGACATCAATGTATTCGTAAAGCAATTTGGCATAAGCATTTGAACTGAAGTTCCCCTGTGATTCATCTGTATGTAACCTTTTAATTTCCGCCTCTAACAAAGCTTTGTCTTTATCATTGATGTTTCCCTTATGATTAACAGTGATTGTTCTCTGTGTTGACACTCCCTTGTCTTCCTTGACTGCAGTTGCATCTCTCTCATGTCCCACTATGTATGAGACAGTAACCACTAAAACTATAAGTGAAATCACCACCCCTAAAAGTGTGCCAACTGTACATTTTACCCTGCGGTTCGGGTTGCCGGCCTCCATGTCTTCAAACAGTGTGGGTTTGGGTGTTCTTCTAGCACCAGTTTCCTTCTCTCCGAACAAAGTCTCTCTTTTGAACAGCGTTTCTCTTTTAAACACCTGGAAGCTGACAGTTACTCCGCAAACAACATTAGAGTCCTGTAGAAATAGACAATCCTAGCCCTTCTCCGTCCGCTAAAAGGAAGTCCCTACCATTTTCTTCTTCCACTCGGCGCTAGGTTATCTTGCAGCAACATTTACAAAGTTCTTTTTCAAAAGTCTTCTATCAATCTAAAACTATGAGTGTTCCAAGAAGTTCCACTACTCGCTCAAGCATTTCCAGTCGAAGAAGAGTTCCCTCTAATACTGGATATCGTGAACAGCAAACCGGAAAATCAACTGTCTCTAAAATCAATTTTCTTATTCCGCTCAGGAGAGGAGGATAGACGATGTTGAGTGTCAGCAACCTTTCGGTCTCCGCTCCTGGTAGCAGGAACCTTATTTGCACTGTGATGATCGGATCAGTTCTGATCAGGTTCACTTCCCTGACCCTCCCGGTTCTGTGTCCCACGGACATCTGCAACGAGGTAGGTCCAATCAGGAGTAGAGTACCTTCTGCTAGGCACTCGCACCCTCCTTGATCTTCTGGGACCCTCTTGGGCTTGATCCTGCGTATCTTCTTCCGGATCTGAGTCTTCGGATATAGGAGCAAGCGTTTCTTCTCGAGCAGACCTCAAGCTCAACCTCCTCTTTCTTTTTGGCCAGGTGGCTGCTCCACGCCTTGCTTTCCTATTTCTCGTCCTCACACTCGATTCCTGTTCGCTCTGGTACTGATCTGTGTCTGAGTCGTATTCACTGCAGCTCTCTCCTTCAGTTGCGTCTTCGGTCTCACTGCCGTCCTGCCTTCTTTCCTCTTCTGGATCAGATGCGTTCCCAACTTCTTCCGACACCCCCACAGCTTGACTGGTCCCCCCTTGGGATTCTTCTTCCACTGCTGGACTTTCGTCTGGGAGAGGAGCTGTTTCTTCTAGAGGTGCTGGAACTCTTCGAGTATGGGATGCATGGATCCAATTGGGCAGCCCTCCGCACTTCACCGCGGTATTCGTGATCAGAATTACCTGAAAGGGCCCACGCCAACGTACATCTAGGCAGTTCTTCCGGACGTGCTTCTTGACCAGCACCCAATCCCCTGGGCTCAGATCATGACACAGATTCCTTGATGATGGAACTTCAGCCGCCTGCACCTGAAGGGACACAGAATGGATGGCGTCAGACAGTCCCTTACAATAATCCAAGATCAGATCATCTGTGATATTCAATAGGGCTGCAGTTGGAACTGTAGGAAGACTCATGGCCCTCCCCATCAGAATCTCATGTGGAGAGAGACCTGTCCTCCTGTCAGGTGTGCTGCGCATACTCATGAGCACTAAAGGAAGAGCATCTGGCCAACTCAAAGATGTGGATGAACAAACTTTAGCTATTCGACTCTTCAGAGTGCCATTTACTTGTTCCACAATCCCTGAGGCTTCTGGTCGATAACTACAATGCAGTTTTTGATCGATCTTTAATGCAGAGCACAACATCTTCACAATTTCGCTTTTAAAATGTTTTCCTCTGTCCGATTCCAGAGAGGCAGGCACCCCGAAGCGTGGTATCAACTCCCTGAGCAACAGTTTGGCTACTGTGAGTGTATCGCACCTGCGTGTAGGGTATGTTTCAACCCACCTGGAAAATATGCATCCAACCACCAAAACATACCGAAGGCGGTTGATTTTTGGCATTTCAATAAAGTCCAATTGCATTCTATTGAAAGGCCCCCCAGACCTCCCAATGTGACTCAGTGTAACTGGTGTTCTTTTCCCTATGTTTAATTGTTGGCAGGTAACACATCGCTTACACACTGATTCTGCTGCTATCCTAAATTTAGGGCAATACCAAGTCTGCCTAAACACTCTCAGCATAGCATCTCTTCCTAGGTGTACTGGACCATGTATTTGCCTTGCCATGGGATTCGCTAGTTCCTCAGGTAACACAGCCCTCCCATCTGCTGAAATCCAAAAATCAATTTCGCTTCTCACGCAACCTGCTATTTCCCATGCCTTTTTATCTGCTTCAGGTGCGTTCTCCTGCATCACTCTCAAATCCTCCCAAGTGTCTACAGTTTCCAACATCATACTCAATTCTGTCTTCTCTTCTGCCCCATCTATTTCCACCTTTGAGAAGGAATAGTCCTGCTCCGCACAATAGCGGGCGACTTCATCAGCATATCGGTTACCTTGTGACACAAAATCCATATTCTTAGTATGAGCTACACACTTTACAATCGCAATAGCGGCTGGACCTTGCAATGCTTCCAACAACAGCCGCACAAATTCTCCATTTCGAATGGGCGAACCAGAAGAGGTCATGTAACCTCTCTGAGACCACAATTGCCCGAAATCGTGAACCACACCGAAACCGTATTGGCTGTCAGTGTATATGGTGACTTTCTTCCCGTTTCCTGCTATGCAGGCACGAGTTAGGGCAATGATTTCTGCTACCTGTGCGGAATGTACTCCTTCCAGGCAAGCGGCTTCCACAACTCCAGTAATGGTGCAAACAGCATAAGCTGCTCTCAATCGACCAGTATCGTCTCTTAAACATGAGCCATCGACAAAGTAAATCTCATCAGGGTCAGACAACGGCTCATCCACAATATCTGGCCTGGGCTTCGTGCATAGTTCAGTCACATCAAGGCAATCGTGGTCTTCACATTCTTCGCCTTCTATTACAGTAGGTAGTGGCATCAATGTAGCAGGATTCAAAACAGAGCATCTCTTGAGGGTCACGTTCTCCGCAGCAAGGATAACTTGCTCGTAGCGCGTGAGCCTGCTATTGGTCAGATGCTGCGTCTTGGTCCTGGTCATTAACAATTCTACGGAATGTGGTACATACACCACTAACTGGTGTCCCATCACAATACTTTCACACCTCTCAATGCTGACACCCGTTGCAGCAACGGATTTGAGACATCCGGGCAACGCTGCGGCTACCGGATCTAATGTAGCCGAAAAGTAGGCAACTGGTCTACGGGCATTTCCATGGGTCTGTGCCAAGACTGACAAAGCACATCCCTCTCTCTCACAGCAGTAAAGTGAAAAAGATTTCTCGTAATCGGGCATCCCCAGAGCCGGAGCACGACACAAATCGTCCCTCAGCTGCAGGAATGCCACTAGGCATTCATCGTCCCATGGTACCGGATCACTCACCTCCTTGTGCGTCAGTTTCTGTAAGGGCTTTGCTTTCAGTGAAAAGTTAACTATCCACTGTCGACAATAACCAACCATTCCTAGAAACATCCTAACTTCTCTCTGTGTCGTAGGCGCATTCATCTTCATTATCGCCTCAATCCTATCTGGAGACACCTTACGCTTTCCCTTTTCTAACCGGTGTCCCAAATACTGCACTTCTGTCAGACAGTACTGTAACTTGCTCGGAGATACCTTATGTCCATTTTCAGCTAAATGGTTCAACAAGGCAATGGAATCTATTTTACAAGCTTCCTCAGTTTCTGACGCAACAAGTAGGTCATCTATGTACTGGACCAGAACCGAATTCTGCGGCAGTACTAGATTTTCAAGATTCTTCTTCAACAACTGGTTGAAGATTGATGGACTGTCTGTGAATCCTTGTGGGATTCGACACCATGTTAAGACGCGATCTTCCATTTTAAAAGCGAAAAGGTACCTGCTCTCTTCATCCAATGGGATGGAAAAGAAGGCTTGGCAAAGATCTATCACTGTGAACCATTCTGCTTGGCATGGTATCTGAAACAGTATCACTGATGGATTCGGTACCACTGGACAACATGAAACAACTATATTGTTAATTTTCCGGAGGTCCTGAACTATTCTAAATTTCCCACTAGGTTTCTGCAAACCCATAATCGGGGAGTTACAAGGACTTCCCATGATTTCTTTTAGTATTCCCTGCTGAATCATTGACTCGATCACAGGCTTTATTCCTGCAATCGTTTCCTGGGACAATTTGTATTGCGGTGTTCTGGGAAACTCGGCATTTGGCTTTACCATGATTTTTACTGGTTCTACCCCTTTAATCAATCCTATTTCCTCTCCCATGAAATCCCATACTTCTGACGCCACTGCATCTCGCAGGTCCTGGGGAAGATCTTCCACAGTCAGAGTAGGATATAGTTCTATACAAGATTTGGAATTGGCTACCTTAAAGGTAGCGTCGTCATCTGTAGTCTGTACCTCCACCCATTGCGGGGTGCAGTATATTGTGCAGTTCAATTTGCACAACAAATCCCTTCCTAACAGACATACCGGACTCGAATCACATACCACAAACTGATGTTCATTCATATGGTTTCCTATTTTCACAGACACTGGTTCAGTCAGAGGACTAGTCATCCTTATGTTTGCAACTCCTACCACTTGAATTGTTTCCCCTGACATCGGTAAATCTGGAACCACCACTGATCTCAACGTTGATCGAGTAGCTCCAGTATCCACCAAGAACGTTGTGGGACATCCCGCCACTTCAGCCTCTACAAATGGCCCCCTTTGATCCACCTCTAGGACTGCCCCGAGGGTACAGTCCTCTTCCTTACTCACACGCTGTCCTGTCAATGGGTCAACATAATAACACTTTTCTTCCTCGATAAAGAGAGGCATTTGTTTAAAGACCTTTCCCCCTGACGCTATTTTCGGGGCCTGTGGGAACTGAGCTCTCGGAGCCGAAGTCCCCCCTTTGACCCCCTTACTTCCTGGGACTGTTGCCTTTTGAGCTGGAACCTCTTGAACTTGCTCCTCTAATTCCAGCTCTCCATTTTCAGGGTTAAAGGGACACTCGCGTCGCCAATGTCCCACCTGATGACACAAATGGCACTTTGTCGTTTTCTTTAAAGTGGCAAAGTCTACCCTAGGTCTCTGGCCTTCCTCATTATCCTTGTTCTGACCATTTGGCTTTCGTCCCATCCCCTGCTTCTGTTGTCCACCCTTCCCTGCTGACTGCATCTGCACTACCATCAACTTCTCCTTTAGATTCTTTGCTTTAGAATCTATTTCGTCACTGCAATATCTCGCATATCGCAGGATCTCATCTAGTGGTTTGTTTTGCCAACAGATTAAATGTTGTTGAATCATCAAACAAATATCCGGTCTCAGCCCCAAAACGAACTTTGACACAAACTGCCCTATGTCTTTGGGATCCATTACATCGAGTCCACTATACTGTTTGAATATTTTCAGTAATCTCTCATAAAACTCGTGAACTGTCTCTTTGGGTTCCTGCCTTGTTCGGTCTATTTTTACCCAATCTATATCTTGTGGAGGCACTTTATCTTTTAACCAGGCTATTACCCTTTCGTACTTCTCCATGACACTGTCCGATGGTCCATTAGTTCTAGCATTCCTCTCAGGTTCTGCATTTGGCCACTGGACACTAATCTTGCACGTTACCCACAAATCCCCTGGAACCACAATGTCGAACAAGGTGTTCAAATCAATCCACAATACTTTGGAGATCTTTACAAACCTTTCTACCTGCTTATACCACTCAACTGGGTTTTCCCTCAGTTTCGGAAACGAGTTGGTAAATGCAGCCAAATCTCCCCTACTCCATGGTACATGTACATAATTCCCATTTGATATCTCTCGCAAAGGGAATGCCTCCATCTGCATTACCCTTCCCTCGGGGGTCATCACATTTGTACTTCGTCTAACTGTGCCCTTTTTCGACCACCTTTCCTCCCATTTGTCCAGATCTCTCCACACTCTTATTCCTGATACCAACTCTCTTATGTGTGTTTTTAATCCAGTAGTTCTCTTCTCATCTAGGTCTTGGTCTGAGTACTGCAATCTGTGGTTACTCTGCAATGCCCTTGTCCTAGATAAATCTACGGCATACCTGTCTGCCAAATTAGTCAGTTTCTCATGAATCGCTCTAGCCTTCCTAGTAGTATCCTTCGCTATGAACAGCAGCTCATCTTGTTCGTACAACTCAATCCTTTCTAAAGGCACCGTCCCTTCTATAATCTCGTCCAGATCGGATTTTAGACTGGAGACATCAAGCCTTTTAACCTTTATTGCAGCTTTTAGTACTTCGGCTCCAGGTGCTCCTTCCGCATCTCTCCCATCCCAGCTCCTAGCCCTGCGCCTAAGCACTGGTGAGTTATGGGGAGTCCTCCCATGCTCCCATCTCTCTAGGTCCCATGCCCTTCCATCTTCTCGGGGTGGATGGTGAAACACTCCTTCACGCCTCATAGCCCCGCGTTCCCCATCCTGTCTAGGTTCACGGGATACATGGTAAGGTATTCCGTTACTCCCTCCTTCTTCCTCATGCTTCTGTGACCTCAGATCACTCGATGTATGACGTGACCTTTCACTGTTCCCTCTTTGCCAGTGCTGTACACTTTCCCCAGGTGCGTGAGGAGTGCACCTAAACCTATCCCTGTACTCTTGTGTTCTTTGGTCTCCCTCGGGTTGCATGAGGCGAGACATCTCCTCACACTCCATACTCCTACCATTCTGCTCCTGCTGTCCCCTCTCATTCATAGGACATGTAACTCCTCTATTCTCCTGACTTTGACCTTCTCGGCCCTGACTGCTTTCCCTAGCCCCGCAATGGGATACAGTCCCGTTACCTCGGCTTTCCCACTCGGGTTCTGTTCTTAACCTATTACTCGGGGTTACTGCGGACCCATCCCATTCTCTCAAGTCAGCCCTTAATTCCGTATAGGGTTTTGGCCGTGGTCCCCTCAGGTCCATCGGTCCTCTCTGACCTCCCTGTCCTGTGTTGGGACCCACAGTCGTATCAAATGGGGTGTTCCACGTTACCGATCCTGGCAATTGCTTCCATGCATTTGTCGTGTTATTCCTCCTTTCCATCTCAATCCTTTCTCTATCTAACCGTGCCTGTTCTTCCTCTCTCCCATTCTCTGGGTTGTAAATCGACACTATAGGTCCTATGGTAACAGGTACTTGAAGAGCATCTGGCAATCTACAAGGTTCCGCCCTCTCGGCGGTTGGCGTTTTCTGTACCACAAACCTTCCGACTACGCTCAGTGCTGTACTAGGTTGAGGCGTCTCCCCACCTTTGATAGGTGTCCATTCCGATATAGGGAGTGGTGTAAACCCCTCTATGGCAGTCCCATCTTCCCTTGCGAGCCCTCTATCTTCAATTTCCCCAACTCTCGGAGGAGGTCTGTCTATCAACAATCTGTTTATCACATTGTCCTCCGACTCGCTCTCCTCATCCTCTTCCATGAGGTTCTTCCCACCTACCACCTCCCTCATTGGATACAACTTCTCTACCTCAATAGCCTGTACCCTCCATCTCTTTGCTTCCTCATCCCATTTAGAATCTCGCACTGCTCTTACCGATCGAGTCAATCTTTGTTGACGCCTGTTCAAATTTCTATCGTGTGCCGCCCTAATCCATGCATTAAGGGCATCAAACTGGGTTGGTCTAGGTGAGGGTTTCAATGAAGACATGGTTGCTTTTAGCCGATGTAACACCTCTAACTTAAACGTCCCGTACTTCGGGAACTGCATTTCCTCATTTCCTTCCGTAAGCTTATTCCAAGCCCCAATCCACAATATCGTATGCAACCCCACATTCGCTGCCATATAATGAGCTGGTGTACCCTCCGGCGGTGCCTCTTCCCCGTAATAATGTTCACTTCTTTTTCTTTTAAAAATCCCTTTCAAACACTTAAAGCACTTCATGATTTCTCTTTTCTCCGCGTTTGTTTACTTCCTGATGACAATCTACCAATCACAGCTCTGTTCCCGCTAACTGGCCTATCCGAGCGCGGCTTCTCACTGACGTCGCCCCAGCCGCCCAATCGCGTCGCGGCTCCTGCCGACGTCACACCAACCGTCCTATCGCGTCGCGGCTCTTCACTCTCCACCCTATCTCAGCGCGGCTCTTTCTGACGTCACTCGTCCCCCTTCGCAGCAGTTCCCCTCCTTCTTCAGCTCGTCTCCTCGGTCATGCGTGCATCCCATTCATACTCTGAAAAATGATTACTTCTGTCCAAGCGATCACCTTTCTTGACTGTACGCCCACAGTCTTTCTGTAGTTGTCCCCTTAACTTGACAAAATGTCTTTCTGTTTACTTCCAGACAATCGCCTTCTCTGATAGGTTACTCACACACAGTAACTTCCGACCAGCGTCCGTTACTCATACGCTCACTCTTACACTCCCCCTATCTCGGTCCCACGGCGGTCAATGGTACCTCATGACTTCCGTACTATGGTCGACAACTACTCTGGATGTTCGATACACCCAAAACCACTTAAGCTCTGGCCTGAACTTAAGATTCACCAGTTCACCCGTTTACCAGGTAACCAGTTCACCAGGTTGCGCGCGCTCACAACCTTCTCACAATCACGCTACAGGCATTCAACTCCGCAAGACATTACACTACAATTACAACACAAAACACCGCAATCTGTTCACGCATGACCCTTGTTATACTCACTCTCCTCCGATACTGCTGCTTTTCTCGCCTCGTCTGCACCTTCGGCGCACGATTCTTCCGCTGCTCGTCTCTCGATGTCTAGGGGCCTTGGGGTAAACTAACCTCTCTAGATTACCTTCCTCAAGAAGATAACCATCCTAACTGCTACCAACTGTTAACGCGGGGTTTCTGGTTTCTAGTTACCTTACCAGATCCCAAATCAAGTCGACTGAATCGTTGGTACCTGTCATTGAGTAAAAGATAATCTACTACTAGGTTAGTCAATTAAGAACTTACACCACTCTAAATAACCACTGACCAGTGATAAAGTTTAAAGATTTAATATAAAGCTAAAGATAACTGAAGATACAAACTTCTCAAGATAAGGTTTAAAAGGTATACTGGTATCACTATAAACATAAATTCTTTGAATAGTCTGAGTCTACAAAACAGAATAATAAGTACAAGTTCAAAAATCATTAGTGTTGCCAAAATGGATACAAGTTGCAACTTAAGAGTCATTACAGAAAAGAAAATTCAGGTTAGTCTGTCCCTGCACTAAACCAAGTGACATCCCTACTTAACAAGATCTTTACCCCAAAAGGTGTCAGCCGTGGTGTCTTCCTAAGAAGATCACGCACTTCTCGTTCTCTCTTCTGTAATTAGGTCTCTTATGATCAGCCTATCTGCCTACCCCACCGCTCTCTTAGGCTTCCAAAATCATCTGCTCTACTCTCCTCCCGGGTCGCTTTCCCTAATACAAAATCACATTTCCAATAGGAACGCCCCTCGGGACGCCCCTCACGTGGTATCAAATTTGGCGGTAGACTCCATGATGGTACTCTTCGGGACCCTCGTTAAAGTTGACCTTGGTTCCCAGGCTTCTTCTCCATCGCGCCGGTACCCCCTGAAATTCCTGAAGACTCCTACAGGCCTGCGCCAAGCGCCACTGAACAAAGCCCCATTCATTTCAACTGATTAAGACCCCTCGCACCTGCATACAGGCCGTCCTACAGTGGGCCTCAAATTCCAGGCTCCACCATATCTATAGGTCGTAAAACATATGGAAAGCACAGTACTTGGCGCCTCTCGACTTCTTCTCTAACGAGCACATTGCAGATCAAAGGAACGACATTATCTGTTCGGGCCTACTTGATTTACATGAAGCGGGTCCCTGCACTCTGAAAACATTTAACTTGATTTAAACAGTATTCTTAACTAACACACATTTCTATTATGCCTCACATCTATAAAACATATATTTCAGTACTAAATTCAATAATACCTTTAAATTAACTATGTCAACCCCACCTCACATTATTTTAGCAGCATGTTTAGATTTACTGTGAATTGCCATAAGGCCTACACATTTCAACTGGTTTGCAAGGTTCTATTTTCCTCTTACATGATCACTTTAACATGAGAACGTGAGGGTTTCATATTCATTACAGCATTTCTACATTAGTCTTCACATTGCTATGATTATTGTTACCCTACTTGAACACTCTATACATTTCACTACTGTATATAAGACACTCTTGTGCAAAGTATATTTAAACTAACTACGTGCTTGTAAATATGGTGCACTTATACAATTTTCAGATTTTGTGCTCTCTCAATTTGACATATGTGCACAGAAGTGGACTGCCTTTCTATTATTATTATACCATTTAATAAATAAACAGATTTTTTTTTGTTACAGTCATCACTGTGTTGTTAAGCAACTGCACTATCCCTTAGCTCACTCCGCTTATGCCAATGACAGGTGTAGAGGAAGTATTACCCATGACACCAGTGGAGTGGTACAAGCAGGTTGAGCGATTTGTGAAAATCTCCAAGGCCTTGTGGGTTGATTTGAATACTTTGTTCTATATTGTGGTCACAAGTGATTTGTGAGCAGAAAGTAAAATAGCCACAGACTCGCCCAAAAAGGAGCCAATGAGAAATCCGATGATGTAAGGTCTGCTGCCCTTGGTAATGAAAAAGTATCAGCAGGTGATGATTTTTTTTAAATGAGAGGTATCACCCAAAGACATTGCTCAGATCAAGATTGACAAGTCGAACCAAGAACCCAAAGAGTTGATTCATGCCTATTATTAGAGATTGTTGGAAGCGTTTAAGCAGTACAGTGGAATGGAGACTATTGAGCCCAAAGATATGGGACATTTTGTGTCAAGGTTCATGACAAGATTGACACTTGAAATTAGCATGATAATTCAGCCGCATTTGATTTGTTGGCAGAATAAATTGGTTGATGAGATTTTGAGGTATGTGAAGTATTGTAATGATGAAATAGAAATGAAGCAGAAGAAATTGAAAGAGAAATTGATGGTTGCACACTCGAAAACTGATCAAAGAGGAAGTCAGAGTCAACCTTTTGTAGGGAATGCTGTTCCTATGCAAGAAGTGTATCAGCAGGGAGCTCCTGTAATGGAAGGTGGAAGTGTATTCCAACCACAAAGTAGAGGTCATGGTGTTCCGGTTGATCCAAGTACTGGGATTGATATAGTTACTTTGAAGAAAAATAACCCTTCTCACTATTGTAATAAATTGGGGCATTCAAAGTGGGAATGTCGTCTTAATCCTGCTTCTCAGGTTCAAAATTCAGGGTTTGAACAGCCCCTGAATTAATAACCCTGTGCAGTCACAGAATGTGCAGAGACAGAGCGTGCAAAATTTCAATGTGCCCCAAGCTCCAGTGAGGCAAGCTCCCCAACCTCTGATTTCACAGTAAGATGCAAATGGCCCCAGAATAAATTCTAACCAAGTTCCAAATATGACTCAGAATGCCTTCCAGAACAATAACCCACTCCAACAGTATTCTGTGTTTGATACATTCAAGATAATAATAATAAAGGGAATCTTATCATGCGCAGACTTAGCCCAGTGGGCATCAAGGCGCCTAATTCCAAATCCAGCTCATGACAAAAACCTGGCAGCTCAACCTGTGTAAGCTCTCGAAAAGCACCACGTTTTTAAAGCCTTTTTAAAGAGCGCTAGAGAGGGTAAAACCTTCATCTCCATCGGCAAGATGTTCCAGAGCTGTGGCGCGACGACGGAGTAGGCCCTGGCTCCCCATCTGGTGAGCTTAAAGCGAGGGACAACAAGTTGAAAAAGTCCTGATGAGCGCAAACACCTTGTAGGGTGATAGCGGGTAAGCAGGTAGCTGATAGCGCTCTTAGATCCATCCTCGAGAGCTCTGTAAGTTAAACACAGAATTTTAAAATCAATTCTGTGCTGAGTAGGCAGCCAATGAAGGTCTCTCCTCGCAGCAGTAGCAGAAGAGGCCCTGGGAAGATCCAGGACGAAGCGTGCAGCAGCATTCTGCACGATTTGCAGACGATGTATAAGGCCCTTGTTGGATTCCATATAGAGAGAGTTACAATAGTCTAACCTGGAGCCAACAAGGGCAACTGCAATCTGCTTGCGTGCTTGAAGAGACAGATAGCTGCGAATTCTATTGAGCGTCCTGATCACGCCCCAGCAGGTCGAGACAGTCCGATTCACCTGTAGGGACATCGAGAGTGAAGTATCGAACACCACACCAAGATTTCTGGCAGATTGAGAGGGAGTGGGGCAGATGCCAAGAGAAGTGGGCCACCACTCACTCGACCAGATATCTTGGTCCTTTCCAAAGACCAGGACCTCAGTCTTGTCGCCATTTAGCTTCAGGGAGTTGGCAACCATCCAATCTGCAACGTATTGCATACAGGACCTGAAGCTAGAGGCAGATGATACGACAGAGGACTGAGTGAGTGAAACCATGATCTGGGTGTCATCGGCGTATGATACCACCTCCATCCCCTGTGATCTTACAAGCCTAGCAAGGGGGGCCACATAGATGTTAAAGAGGGTCAGGCTTAATGCCGACCCCTGTGGCACCCCACATTGCAAAGACTTAGCTGGGGAGAGGTGGTTGCCGAGCATCACTCTCTGTTCCCTATCAAGGAGAAAGGAGTTGAGGAGACTCAGGGCCGAACCCGTGACACCTGCCTCCCTGAGCCGAGATGTTAAAATGGCAGGAGACAGGGTGTCAAATGCGGCCGTGAGGTCCAATAGCACAAGAACAGTAGTTTGTCCGGCATCAACCTTGCGTCGGATGTTATCGACTACAAAGGTGAGAGCAGATTCTGTGCTGTGATGTTTTCGAAATCCATGCTGGGTAATATCAAGATACTCCGCTGCTTCAAGGAAAGAGGTTAGGTGGCAATTCAGGTGTGCTTCTAAAATTTTAGCCGGTGCAGGGAGCAGAGAGATCGGTCTAAAATTTTTCAGGATACCAGGATCAAGTGAGGGCTTCTTAAGAAGCGGCCTCACAATGGCCTTCTTCCATGTTGATGGAAAAGTGCCTTGGACTATGACCTTATTCATCACCTCAAGTAGGGGGGGAAGGAGGCTGTCCCTACACTCTTTTAACTTTTTAAGAGGCAATGGATCAAATGGAGAGGAGGACTTCGTCTTGTCAAGAAGAAGATTCAATCCCTCCCAGGACATAGAGGGAAAATCAGAAAGGAGGCTAGAAGGAGCTATATCCAGTGCCTCAGAGGAACGTATACCTGAAAGACTGTCTTCATCCAAAGAAAGACGTTGTACTTCTAAGGAAGTGTGGATATCAAAGATTTTTGTATGAAAAAAGTCTGCAATATCGTCACAAAGACGTTGAGAGCTAACTATGGGATCAGGGAGTTGGAGGGAACATAATGAGTCCGCAATTTTAAAAAGCTCCCTGGAGGAAGTGAGTGAGCTGGTCAAATTGGAGAAGTATTCCTGCTTCGCTATTATCACTTTTTGCTTATACTCCCGTAGAGCAGACTTATGAGCCTCCCTATCCATGGGATCCCAGGATTTCCTCCATCTCCTCTCTCTGCTTCTGCAGCCCTGTCTTAGTAATCTAAGATGGTCAGAGAACCATGGCGCTGATGGTTTCCGCCGGGCCACATATTGCAGGGATGCGGGGGCAAGATTTTCTACTGCTTTGGTGATGGAGTCCTGCAGATCTTGTGCTGCCTCATCCGCATCTTTTAGGGAAAGAGCCTCTGGTATAGGAATAAAAGGGGCAAGAGCCTCATTCGTAAGGTTTCTATAATTTCTCCTAGAAACGAAAGGGTTAGTCCCCTTCTTAGTAAGATTAGAGGTGGAAAAGGCTAGTTTGAGGGGGACCGCAAAATGATCAGTCCACACCAACGGTAAAGGCGTACCGCTGGAGAGTTTTGGATCATTAGAGAAAACCCCGTCAAGGATGTGACCTGCTGTATGAGTAGCCTTGGTAACAAGCTGAATAAGATCGCAAGCCCCAAGAGATTCAACCAGTGATGACGTGTCCTTAGAGTGGACCTCATCAAGATGGAAATTGAGGTCACCTAGAATGGTGAAGGAGGGCTTTCCAAAGTAGGGTTCAAGAATCCTCAATATGTCCGAGACAAAATTAGCTCTATAACCAGGCGGCCTGTAAATCAACATACCCGTAAAGGAGACTGAAGGGGCACATGTGATACAGAAGTACAGAGCTTCAAAGCGATCTTGGGGCGAGGAGAGTGGATTAACCGTGCATAGCAAGGAGGATTTACAAAGAATAGCAATGCCTCCTCCTCTACGTTTAGGTCTGTCAAGCCTATGTAGGGAATAGCCCTCAGGGATGGCTAAAAGAAGGTCATGGCCAGAAGAGTCAGTGGCCCAGGTCTCTGTAACAAATACCCAGTCTGGTTGCCTTTCATCCACAAAGTCGTGAAAGGCAAGATTGTGTTTGATTAACGAGCGCGCATTTAATAGAAATCCAGTATTATGAGAAATAGTGGGCCTTGGAGACAAGGGACAAGGGATGATAGTACAGCTAGCAAGAGGGTGGAAAAAGGAGGAGCAAGCCCTACAGCATCGAGAGTGTAATAGCCCTAGCGGAGTAAGACAGTGTAAAAAGGGGCATGCGCGTGGTCTAAGCGCCAGAAGCGAAGAGGATGCATAGCGCAAGCGAGTCTTACCAGGGTGCAAAGGAGAGGAGACCAGGTCCAGCCCGACCTGCAGCCCGTCCTCAGCGCGGACGGGCGCAGACGGGCTGAACTCTGGCGTAACTCCGGCATCAGTCCGGCGTCCCCGCAGCGCGTAACCGCTGCGCGTAAGCATGGCTCAATTTATGTACTGCTCGCCTCCTAGAGAGAGGACTAGAGCGTGCAAACAACCCCCCCAACCTAAGATGGCCGCCAACAAGACGTGGACGCGGGACCCGCCAAGTGCGGTGATCAAACAATTAGAGTGCGGGGAAGAGGGGCTGAAGATGGATGGCCCTATTAGTCCCCCTGACGGTGCTTGAGGGGGAGGAAGATTGCGTGCTTGACCCAGGCTTTGAGGTAGCGCAGAGTGAGCCATTCGTAGATGGCGAGGCTGATGTTAGTAGGAAAAAGGGAATAAAAGCACCTAGATAGCCGTCGCGGGTAACTTGGCTAAGCCGTAATTACATCATCAAAGGTACTCCCTTTCAATGAAAAGTAGCCTGCCCGCGGCTCCAATGATCTCAGTGGAGTGCGGGAGACTGTTTACTTATGATGGTGGAATGAACCTTACATCGGCGTCCTCGTGTTAGGAAACTGCTAGAATGCTAATTTTCCAAAATGACCGTTCGTGATGGAACTACTTCTTTGATCCTTGGACCACACTTTATTAACATATTGGAGGCAAAAGGGTGACAATTTCCAAAATGGATATGTTAATTAAACTTACATTGAAAAAAAATTGAACGAAAGAAATAAAAATGAAATCAAAAAAGGAGAAAGGGGACAAGGATACTCATTGAAAAATCTCCCTCTAAGGACATACTCCTAATAGATATTATTGACACATTGTCAGGTAGAGTGCATACAGGGTGATTTTGTCTAAAGAAATATTTTGGGAAAACATTCCTTTTTCTATTTTAATTTATTAAGAAAAAGGAATATTCTCAAATCTCACAGTGAATGTTAAAGGGGAGTGGTGAGTTTACTGTCTCTGTAATGTATGATGTAAAAATGTATTATTGTTAAAAATAGGCAAACAGGTGGATAACTCCTATCAAAGTTTTAGGTTGGGGGACCCAACAGGAAAAGATGAAAAATTGAAAAATACTTTGTATACGCGGTAAGAATTCATTTTAAGGTAGCGGGAACATTTTTGATAAATTGATTCACTGGTATATTGTCATTCAACCCGTTGGAATGAGTTTGCAATCTGAACACCCAACGTTGTACTTTTTTGTACAGTTGAGAGTCTGCTGGGATTTGTTCAAGGACTGTCTAGTAAAAGTCTTGTACTGTATGTTTTTTCTCCATAAAATGTACAGACATTTTTGTAGTCACCCGGACACATCTGAAATTAGGGCAATGTTCTCAGATTCGCGTCTTGATAGATCGTTTTGTCATCCCAATGTAATGGAGTTAACAAGGGCAAGTGATCATATGTACTACACCTTTCGAGTTACAGTTGGAGAATTGTCTTTGTTCTGGAGTTCTGGACTTTTTGGTTCCGTCCAGAGGTGTCAGGGATAACACCCGAAGACCCCGGAGTTCTACCTGTCTCGGTGCGCAAATAAACAGAAACACGGGATTCTCGATGGTGGCGTCAAAGACCAAAGGTTTATTACTGCAGGGACACAGAAGTCACAGAAACTACGCATGGGCAGTGTCTAGGAGCCTGTTCGAATTGTACAACGAGGGTTGCTCCTTATATATTGAATATTGGGCTTCAGGCAAAATTCTTTACATGTTAGCATGTTCCAAAACCTTTGTATCTTAAACAATAAATATTTGGCGTTGCACAGGAATCGTCAGCAATATCTGATGTCAAAACATTACGAACGAGGGGTTCCCACTATTCCATCATAATCCCATGTCAACTTTTCATTCAAGACCCGGACCGCCTCATTGTAAATTTCGTTACCTCCCCCTAATAAAGGCCCAGAAGGAAAGGAGCAGAGCCAGGTGCAGAAGATAGAAAAGTAGGATAAGAGATGTTTGTGGGTCGTAAATGGGCAAGGCTACCAGATTCGGCTGCCTAATCATGATCAGGCCAACGAACACGAGAACCAGTATAGCAGGACTGGCCTCAGGCAGTGGAGGCAACTTCTGTCGAGTCATGCGGCCATGGCGTGTTCTGTTCTAAGGTGCACGTGTCGCTAGCAAGGTGAATCTCCGGCTAAAGCCTACGTGTCCTTAGGTGCTAGAGGTCACTGCGTGTCCATTGTCTACGTGAGGGCAAGAAACACAAAATGGCTTCCGTGATCTAAGATGGATGCCATGGGTAGATCAGAAATGTGTTCATAACAGGAGTGCTCTTGCTCGTAGCATAGCGAAAACACCAGGATAGGCTAAATGGATCATTTGCGGTTCACTGATACCAAAATTATGTATTTACGACAATGTTGAAAACACGGGTTCAAATTGTCACGGAACCTCAGACCCTCCTTTTGCCCTTACGTAGGCAATTACTCTATGTCCGAGTCTATCTCTATGCTCATCAGGTCAGTGACATGTTGTTGCATCATCATTCTTTCTCGCGCCTTTTCTCCAAACGCAGGTGGTTTTCTGCAACATGTTGCAGCACAAAGACTACACAAAGCGGGACCACACTGGATAATCAGGCAGCATGAGAACAGAAATACTAGGATGACACCAATGACCATCAGAACCTTCCATCCCCACGCTGATACCAGAGTCCAAAACCACTCCATGAAGGACCAGTTTCCCTTGTCTACGTGTATAGAGTCGGAAATCTTGTGTAGCTTAGAGATCGCTTCATAGACGGTTGGAGCATTATTGGGAATAAAAACACAGCAGCTCGATTGGATCATTCTGCATACCCCACCTCGATCTGCAAGTATTACATCTAGAACCATACGGTTCTGTAACGTCATGAGACGATCCGCCTGAAGCTCAGCTGTCAAGTTACTAAGGGCACCAGCAGTTTCTGTAATAGTAGATTCAACCACCCGTGTTAGCTGACGTAGATTTCTACTATTGGCCATAGGCCCCCAAAACGGAAGGAAACCTTTGAAGAAGTCTCCAGCTTCCTGACCAGCGGTATCTTCCTTACTGAAGACACCTCTTGCTACTCTGGTCTTGTGATAATCTGAAGAAGCAGTGTATGTCGGAGGCAACAATCGAGCAATATAACATGAACCTGAGAAGTCAGCAGGCAGCCATGTATACGCTCTGTCTTGACAGATGAAGTAAGTACCCCTAGCAGTAAGGAAGGCAGGGGAAGAGTTAGACGGAAACACGTACGTCTCAACGCACTCACTCCTCCCTAGCTGAGCTCTCGGATTTCTCCCATTTCCTTGCAAACAGACCTGACCTCGGTGAGGCACGACCCAGACTGGAGTGGAGCTTTTACGCTTGCTTTCTCCCAAACTAAGGCGATACTCTGTAGAGTTCCAACTCAAATATACCCGTAATTCATCTCTAGGGTAAGATAGAGTATTATTGACGTCTTTAATCATGTCAACAATTCCCTGGACTAAAGCTTTGTTGGCTGAGTTGTATTTAGTGGAACGTGGTGGACACGGGGGATAGGTTTCAAGGGCATAGGCAAAAATGGTCTGAAAGGCCTGAAATGATCCATTATAGCTAAAAGGCAAGACTAGATAGGGAATGCCTTTATCCATAGTGTGGGGTATCAAGCCACACACCCAGCAGTCTGTAGTATTAACTACCAGTTGGTGTTGATGCAAGAGCTGTACAAATGTATTGTTAATAAATTCTGAGCGTCGAGCTTGTTCGTGTTCAGGAAACGAGTGAAAAGAATGCATAAAAGAAACAGTAGAAGTAGCAGGATCAAGGGGAGGTACTGTAGTTACTGGCATAAAAATCAAATGCACACCAAAGACGATTCCACCCACTAACGTTATCAAAACAATTAAAAACGTAACTGCACATTGCATTAGAAAGCATTTGCTGTGAAGTATTCTGTACAGTCTATTTCTGCGAACATAAATTACATTCTGTCGTTGCAGCTCAGGAAGCTCCATCTTCTACAATCCGCTCGCGACCACTGATGATGTGTACGTAGATGAAAATGCCTCTATCAGCCCTGGGAGTTCCCAGAACTAACAGAAAGATCGACCTTGTGTCTGACCCCCGCAGATTCAACTAGGCACACAGCCACGACCCTACGGCTACCCAGATGGCAAGGCAATTTTTAAAACAACAAAACAATAGCAAACTTCCTGGCTGGAGGCAATGTATCAAAAAATTCAAATGTGAAAGTAGGCAGTTTCCTGCTTTATTTGTCCATATTGCGAGATCGTAGATTGTATCTCAGTTTTGCAGGAGCTGTCTGATCTGGAAACAATGTATTTTCAGCCGACGTTGCAATGTTCACGTTCGCAGATGGCAAATGTTCTTTTGATGCAGATGGCAAATGTTCAGGGTTCAAAAGAGCAGTTTCAGGAGGAGAGCCAGAGTTTGACGTATCTGTGATCAGTTCTGCATCGCTGAAAGGGATGAAACTGGGTATGTGTTCTGCTTCAGAGGCACCGATTCCTTTCTTCACCCAGTTGTCGTAAGGAAGTGGCAGGGGCACACGTTTGACGTGTGTCGTGTGTATCCAATTCTTCCGTCCGGCCACACGAATAGCAGTTCTCGTTGTCAATAACACCTGGAAGGGGCCAATGAATCTGGGCTGAAGATTTTTCGTTCTTGCAAAATTTCTAATGACGACTTGATCCCCAGGTTTCAGCTGATGACCTGGACTCTCCGGTGGCTTTGGCAATGCATCGAAAACCTGTTGGTGAATAAGGCTCAATTTAGCAGTCAAGTCGAAAAGGTAATCAATTAACATTGGATATTCCAGCTGTCTAAATTCTTTTGGCCTAGGCACCCCCCAAACATTGGCGGGACGACCAAAAACCATTTCGTATGGACTAAGCCCTACTCTAGAATGTACAGTTGCTCTCGTTGATAACAAAGCCAAGGGTAGTGCATCTGGCCAGGACAAACCTGTGGATGCCTGTATTTTAGCGAGTTTCAGCTTGAGGGTGCCATTGTAACCCTCAACTAAACCAGCAGACTGGGGATGGTTCGCACTGTGGAACTTTTGTTTAATCCCTAAACCGGCACACACACTCTGCATGACTTTCCCTACGAACTCACTTACGTTATCTGACCATACAATCCGCGGCATGCCATACCTAGGGAAGTATTCCTTGAGAAGAATTTTGGCAGTGGACAAAGCAGTATTGTCCTTCAGTGGATATGGTTCGATCCAATTGGAGAAAGCACAAACTACCACTAGGACGTACTTTAGGTTGTTGCAGCGATCCATGTGAATGAAGTCTAACTGAATCACTTCAAAGGGGCAAGAAGGAGGAGTGAAGTGACCTGCAGGTGTGGGGATTCCCTTGCCAGGATTATGCATCAAGCATACCATACAATTTCTCACCACTCTCTCTGCACACTTACTAATCCCATCATTCTTCCAGACTGAAGCCAACATCTTGCAAATCCCTTTCGAACTGATATGCGCTGCTCCATGTGCCATCGTTACTACTGCAAGCACATACGCATCAGGCAACATCCAACGCTGCTGTTCCGACAAGTCAATCCAACACCCATTCGAGTCCAATTTACCCGTGCTCTCTTTCCATGCAAGCTTTTCCTCCTCAGTCGCCTCTTTCTGAATTTCTTTCACGCTTTCCACTGTGTCCTCACACATTCCAGACTCAGAAATCCATCTTGCAGACGTTGCAACATACATTCTACTCATCATATTTCTAGCTGTCTGTTTAGCAGTCTCGTCAGCAAAAGCATTCCCACGACCAACATCATCCGTGATTGCTTTATGAGCGCTGCACTTCACAACCGCAACTTCAGTCGGCAAGGTTAGAGATTCCAACAAGTCATTAACTAGCTGACCATGTTGGATCTTAGTCCCATGGGACGTAATGAAACCTCTCTCTTTCCACAAACGGCCAAAACTATGGGCCACGCCGAACGCGTACTGACTATCTGTGAACACATTCACTCTCTTTCCCTTAGCTAAAACACACACTCTTGTTAGCGCGATTAATTCCGCAGCTTGGGCAGAATTCTGACTCACTCTTGCAGTCTCCACAATCGTACTCAAAGTCGTTACTGCATAGGCAGCAGTCACGTCACCATTCTCCAATTTGAAGCAAGACCCATCAACATACAACGTGCCATCCGGATCTGACAACGGAGTGTCTTTAAGATCAATTCGTCCTTTTGTCTCTTCCTCGGTTCTAAAGCAACAGTCATGTGGTTCGGAATCACTCGACTCTTGACTAGTCGGCAACAATGTTGCTGGATTCAATACATTGCATCTTTTGATCTGAATATGACTCGCTAGCAGTGTCAGCTCATAGCCAGATAATCTAGCACTGGTAAGGTGTTGTGTCTTAGTTCGGTTCATGAGTGTGTCCACAGCATGAGGAACCATAACCACTAGCATGTTGTTCATGACCAAACCAGCAGATTGTCGAATGGAAGCCGCAGCTGGCGCTGTAGCTCTCAAACAACTAGGCAACGCTCTAGCTACTGGATCTAATATTGATGAAAAATACGCACAAGGGCGTTGTTTATCACCAAATTTCTGTGTCAGAACACTCAACGCGCAACCTTCTCTCTCGTGAACATAGAGCGTAAATGGCTTACTGTAGTCAGGAGTACCCAACACAGGAGCTGAACACAGTGCATTTCGTAACTCAGAAAAACTCTCCTGACATTCAGCAGACCATGGCACTGGACTCAGAACATTTTTCCCAGTCAAAGCTACCAACGGTTTTGCCAAAAGAGAAAAATTTGGGATCCACTGCCTACAGTATGAGGTAATACCTAAAAAGGCACGTACTTCTCTCTGTGTGCTAGGAACATTCATCTGTGTAATTGCTTTTATTCTCTCTGGGGTCAACTTCCTTCCCTCCTTTGACAAGAGATGACCTAGGTAGGTCACTTCTTGGCAACAATATTGCAATTTCGAAGGTGACACCCTGTGATTCAAATTAGACAAATGATGCAATAACGAAATTGTAGCTGTTTTGCAAGTTTCCTTGTCATCGGCAGCTACTAGAAGATCATCTACATACTGCACTAAAGCAGAACCAGGAGGAAGTACCAAGGAATCTAACTGACTTTTTAATGCCTGACTGTAAATGGACGGACTCTCACAATACCCTTGCGGAGCACGTTTAAACCTGAAGCTTCGACCTCCTAAAGAGAAGCCGAAAATATCCCTGCTTTCCTCGGCTATCGGAATGCTGAAAAAGGCATTCTTCAAGTCGATAACTGAAAACCATGTGGCTGTAGCAGGAATCAACGTTAACAATGCAGTTTTGTCTGGAACTACAGGGAACTGTGGAATCACAATCTTGTTAACCTCCCTAAGATCTATGACAAACCTATATACTGGAGGCTTTGAAGGATCTGTACGTTTCAGAATTGGCAAAACAGGACTGTTACAGACATTCCATCTAGTTTCTTCTACTACACCTTTCTCGATCAAATCTTGCACAATTAATAAAAGTGCGCGTTCACCTTCACTAGAGATTCTGTATTGTGGAATTCGTGGAAATTTTACATTCGCTTTCAAAGTAACTACATATGGTGGGATTTCTAAAAGACCTACATCATTAGGACCAGTCGCCCAAAGAGTATCAGGGAGAGAACGCAGCTCTGGTGGGAGTGCATCCATCGACAAGTACATTGGAGAGGTGATTCTTTTACCCAACGTAAGCTGTACTCCTTCCGGAGAACAGTACAATGTCGCATATAGGCGTTTTAACAAGTCTAAACCAAGCAGATTTTCATTACAACCTGTCGTCAAAATCAAGGGAGCTTTCAATTGACGGGGTCCGACAGAAATAGACAAAGGACCAGATACGGGGTTGTAAACAGGGGCGCCTGAAAAACCTACTGAAACATTTGTTAAGCCAGACAAAGGTGCGCCAGGGAGTTTCTCATGTATGATAGAACTTTTTGCTGCACCAGTATCCAACAGAAACGGTTCGACTACACCTGATGCTGCTACTGCGACATAAGGCCCACTCTGATCTACTGGAACTGATACTACTCCCTCTCTTTGTCCTTGGCTGTCCTAGTACTCTTTTTGCTGAAACCCTTCATCAGTTTCACAATAGTCTTCAACATGATACTGCTGAGATCTATTTTGCTGAGCAGACTGACTATTTCGCTGATCAAAATGGTTAGAAGGGCGATCGTTCGTTTGTGGAGGCATAGCACCTCGTCCTCGACCCCTAGAATTTTGCATATAACCACCACGACCTCTCTGAGCTGCCGCAGCATTATTCTGCGCTAAGACTGGACACTCACTCTTATAATGGCCTTCCTTCTTACAGTATGCACACTGGTTCCACTGGTATTGTGGTCTCTGAGAACCATAATCTGTCCTTTGATATGAACCTTGCTGCGTGTTAGTCTGATTCGTGCGAGACGGATATGCTTGCTGTAAAAGGACTTTAGTTTTTAAATCTTTTGTCTTCTTCTCTGATTTTTCCTTCTCCTCTTTATCCCTATTTTCATAGTACTGGGCAGTCGCAAGTATTTGCGCAGTCGTAGAGACAGCCCACGCACTCTCGGAATCTTTCAATTTATTACTAAGTTCGGGCAACAAATTGTGTACAAATTTATCAACGAATAGTCTCTGTCCTCCCTCTGTGCTCATATCCTGACCACTATGATCCACAAAAGTCTCTTCGAACCTTGTGAAAAAGTCGGAAACACCTTCGTCCTTCTTTTGCCTGCATGCGGACAACTTGTCCCAGTTAACGCGCAATGCCGGCATCAGAGTCTTCATTAATTCAATTATTCTACCGGGTAAATTAGCAATTAGAGGTTCGGGTTTGGAACCACCTATTTGCTGACCATCCGCTGCAATTATAGCTGCCCAATCACCACCTAGGGCAACTGGATGATTCTCTTTACGAATTTTAGCCCAAATTGGTTGCGGAACTACATTCCCAAATAACATGTCAATGTCCGCTAGATTCAGCACACAAGCCTCAACTGTCTGTGCTAACTCCTTGTAATATCCGGCTGGATTTTTACGCGGATCAGGCAAGGCCTGCTTCACTGCTAATACTTCAGCTCGCTTCCATGGAATATGTATCCATACTCTCTGGAATTGGGCTGGAGCGGCTGCAATACCAAGGTTTACATTAGCTTGCACAGCTTCACGCCAAATTGGTGGAACCTCCCTCATTGGGTATTGACGATTTTGTTTCGTACTACGTTTCTCTAACTCCCTCGGTGAACGAAGGGATGGGTCATTCCTATAACTTAAAATCAGTTCCATCGCTTCTTTTATATTTTGACCAATTATCATACCTGCAGCAAACTCTTTCTGAACATTAATTAATTCTTCTAGATTTGATTCAGAGTCATCCTCTTCCAATTCCTTACGTAAAAGGAAGCACATTTCATCGAACACCTATCGTTGTGTCGGTTCTTTCCATTGCATAAATGTATCTAATACATCTCTAGTACTATATCTTCCACTTTTTAAAATCCATCTAAGAGCTGTGGAATCTAATATTCCTCGTTCTTCAGTACTGGGAAGCTGACTACGTCTCTGCACAAAATCAGAGGTAGGAGTCTTAATCAGAGTTTTATAGAAGGGAGATAGAATATTAGAGACAGAATCAGTGATTCTCCGACGAACAGAAAGCGGAGTCATAACACTAGCAGACGCAGACAATAAAGTAGCAGTTGGGACAGATAGAACAGGATCAGTAGGAGTAGCGGGCAAAGTAGCCTGTGAACTAGCAGGTGTAAGCGATACAGGTATAGGTAAAGAAGCCGGCAACCCTAGAAGAGGGGGTGCCGAAGGAACATTAATATTGACCACAGGAGGTACAGGAGCTTGATTCAGGGGAGCAGGAGCACCAGGTTGCCCAGCAACCGGTAATTGAACATTCGGTAAAGGTGGAGCCGTAGCACCCTGTGCATACGGTGGGGGTGACCGTAACAAGTAAGACAACAGAGGATCGTTTTCAGGGTCCTCTACTATCTTAGCTGTACTGGATGGCAAAGCAGGATAGCACTTGTCTATCGCTAAATTACGCTCTCTGTTGGCCACCTCCATTGCTTTCTCAGACTCATTGAGTTGCAGCTGCTTAGCAGACTGTTCTAAAGTCAACTCTTGCTCTTTCTGTTCTTTCTTCAACTTTTTAATTTCTCTCTGTTTAGATTCTTTTCGCCAATAACGAAGAGAATCAAACATTGCCGGCCGGGCTTTCTTCTTGAACAATTTCGTTTCTAAATTATCAAGAACTTGGGGTTCAAAACTACCATGCAGTGGCCAACTAAGGACACCGTCTTTCTGCGTATATCGGACCCATACCTCATTATAAGATATAGGACCCACTCCAAACTTACAATACAGATCATAAAGGGGAGTCCCAATCGGAGGAACCAGACATGAGTCCTCCAACCGGGAATTACTGTTGCAACCAAAGCACGACAACATACAATTTTTCCGACTTACCATTTTATAACCCGGAACACAGAACAAACAAACACACGAACAAGGGTGCGCACTCGGACCAAGAACTTAGGCCTACCAAAGCGAACAAATGTATCGATACCCAAACTAAACCAAATGATTATCGTGACTAGAACAACCAGTGATAATCTTACGAAACTAAACCAAACCAAGAACTGAAAAGGGATTTAATCCTAACAGGAACAACCCTTACGAAGTAACCAACTAGCAACCACTTGATACTTAACTGAGGCACTGAAGACGTCACCAAGGAGAAAACCCGTCTCGTCTCGCCGTACTAAGGACTGCACCTCGGGTCCAAGACAGGGCGACGGTCAAGGCAACGGACCACTGCAGCCGTCTGAACGGGAACCCTCGTGGAAGAGAACGTCGGGCCACTTTTGCGATATGCCGGGATCGATGAAGTGGGGCGCCTCCCTCAGGAATCTTCACACGAAGCTTCTCGAACTCTTCAGGCTTTTGGACCGGTACCGAATGACGTCGCCCCACGTGGGCACCAATTGGAGTTCTGGACTTTTTGGTTCCGTCCAGAGGTGTCAGGGATAACACCCGAAGACCCCGGAGTTCTACCTGTCTCGGTGCGCAAATAAACAGAAACACGGGATTCTCGATGGTGGCGTCAAAGACCAAAGGTTTATTACTGCAGGGACACAGAAGTCACAGAAACTACGCATGGGCAGTGTCTAGGAGCCTGTTCGAATTGTACAACGAGGGTTGCTCCTTATATATTGAATATTGGGCTTCAGGCAAAATTCTTTACATGTTAGCATGTTCCAAAACCTTTATATCTTAAACAATAAATATTTGGCGTTGCACAGGAATCGTCAGCAATATCTGATGTCAAAACATTACGAACGAGGGGTTCCCACTATTACATCATAATCCCATGTCAACTTTTCATTCAAGACCCGGACCGCCTCATTGTAAATTTCGTTACCTCCCCCTAATAAAGGCCCAGAAGGAAAGGAGCAGAGCCAGGTGCAGAAGATAGAAAAGTAGGATAAGAGATGTTTGTGGGTCGTAAATGGGCAAGGCTACCAGATTCGGCTGCCTAATCATGATCAGGCCAACGAACACGAGAACCAGTATAGCAGGACTGGCCTCAGGCAGTGGAGGCAACTTCTGTCGAGTCATGCGGCCATGGCGTGTTCTGTTCTAAGGTGCACGTGTCGCTAGCAAGGTGAATCTCCGGCTAAAGCCTACGTGTCCTTAGGTGCTAGAGGTCACTGCGTGTCCATTGTCTACGTGAGGGCAAGAAACACAAAATGGCTTCCGTGATCTAAGATGGATGCCATGGGTCGATCAGAAATGTGTTCATAACAGGAGTGCTCTTGCTCGTAGCATAGCGAAAACACCAGGATAGGCTAAATGGATCATTTGCGGTTCACTGATACCAAAATTATGTATTTACGACAATGTTGAAAACACGGGTTCAAATTGTCACGGAACCTCAGTTCCCAGGTAGTGTTGTTGTTTAAAGTCAGTTGTTTGATTTATTTTGTCAGGTGGCAGACACTGCAGTCCCCACATGGGTGGTGGCCTGTGAGGGGGAGAGAAATCTTTGGGATATGACAGAGGTTTCCTTACTGCATGGTCTTGTGTGGACTATCATGTCTCTAAGGCTCCCTCCACGTTTATGTGAAAACTTTGGTTTGGGGAAATTCAGAGATCCACTGTTTAGAATATGACGGTGTTTGTTGACTATTTTGCTTACTTTGCCAGATGCTATGTTGTAGGTAGTGATACATATTGGTCTATTCTCACACGGTTTGGTTTCTTTTAATGCAAGGTGACCTTCTCTATTGTTGTTTCTAGCTCTTTTCATTGCCCGAGAAAAGATTTTGGAAGGGTAGTTTCGTTCCTGCAATTGAAATGAAATGAATGAAATGAAATGAAATGAAAATGGATTTCTTAAGCGCATGGCTGCCCAAGAGCGTCCCAGCGCTAGTACACACCACAAGCTTCCATGATCCTCAGACAGCGGAACTCAAACTCCTCGTGGAAAAAGGAATGTCTTTAGAGATTTCCGAAACTTCTGGAGACAAGGTTCCAGGCGGAGAGTGGCAGGAAGATCTTGAGAATAGACCCTCTGCTTGATTCCTGTTATCTTGTATTTCAGAGCAATTCCACCTGAGTCTGAGGAACTGTCCAACCAGGAGGTTCTCCCTCGTGTGTCTAGGGTGAAAACTGCCAATAACCAAAATGCAGTTCTAAGCTGTAGGTTTAATGTGTATGTTTTTTTTAACTTGTAAAATGTTCAGATCTAAGAACACTAGTTCCTTGTTTGATAGCGTATGTGTAAATTTAAGAAAAACGTTTGACTGTTGAGCCAGGTCAGACAAAGCCATGCTGTTTCTTCATTACCTTGCCTGATAATGAGAATATCGTCGATATGCCGCTTCCACGTTTTTATGTGGGACAGGTATGGATTTGTAGAGTTTAGGATCTTATGTTTTTCCAAATGTTGGACATAAAGTCCTGCCACATTTGGTGCAAAGGTTCTTCCCATGCTGGTCCCTTGCTTTTGGAGGTAGAAAGTGTCCTCAAACTGGAAACCATTTTCAATTAATGCCCACTTGCAGCATCCTGTCACTATATTGCGTGGGGTTTGGTATTCCCAGTCTATTTTGAATAACACGTTTTCAATGATGTTTAAGGTTTCACTAAGGTTAAATGTGCCAAACCTGGTAAAAACAGATGATCTGAGTTTAAGGACCAAAGACAAAGTTCCAACTGCCTTTTTTTTAAAGGTATAACTGTGAGAAGGGGCTCTCTTTCTTGCAACTGGCAAGCTAGGGATCTTTGGTTGACGCACAAGGCTCTGTATAACTGTGTGTATGGAATTGCATCGTTTTTGTGTGGTTCCACTATTTTTCCTGTCTGATTTTACTGGCGTTAGAACTCTGCACACTTTACCACTGATAAACAATAGTAAAGCACAAGTGCTTTTCTAAAACGTGCTGTGCAACAGAAACTTCCTGTTTGGCCCATTAAACATTCCCAGTAGTTGACTAACGTTTTTTTCCATACCCAGAGGACTGGCACAAAGTGCTTAGGCTTTCTCAGCAAAGTTACACCTAAGGTTGGCAAGAAAACCATGTTCACTCCACTCAGAGCTTTCTGCCACACTGAAGAGAGGTAGCAGGAACCCACAGTAAAGGTATCCAGTCTCATGGAACTCTGCCTGGCTACAGTTTTCAAGCTATTCACACTGGAGTATTCTGACTTCCAAAGATGTTCAAAAGTATAACCTTTAGCCAGGGGCAAGAGTGAGAACATTTCAAAGCACCCCCAATAGCCCCAATTCCCACTCTGAGCTTTTAGTATCAAAACCTATGGCTTTAATGGAAGCTCTATGATGATGATGATGTATTCAACTTTGAGTGAAATTTGCATTTGCAGTCGAAGATTTTAACTTCCATTTCAGAAACTAAGTCAGATGGGATTGGGATGGCCCTCTTGGTCTATCTGACCTCTGCTCCATTGTGGTTAGCCTGAAATCCCACCTTGGACCTGGTCAACTAAACTGTTGTTTTCCAATGGGACTTTGCATTTTCTATGTGATTATGGCCATAAAACGTAAAAAAATGTATAACCACGGTTCTCCTTATTCTATTATAATGATCTTGGTTTCTCTCATTCATTTTTCCCTGTTTTCTCTACATTGGTTTGGAAATTGAATTGTGTTGTGTTCTTTACTTGAATATTGGTGGTGTTACTTTAACTTAACACACACTTCTCCTAGGATAGCTTGCTACTTGTGCCATAACTATCAAGGGGTGTGCGGAAATACTCTCAGAACTGTATTTTGACCTAATCAGAATGTGTTTATTTTGGTAGGGGTCTCCCGTCCAAATTAATAATCCAATTTCTGACACTGACCAATATAATTTGAGAACCCCACTGTTTGCAATAAGAAATTATTGGCTATTTAGGTGGTGTCTGCTACCATTGTCAGGAGGTTACTGATGCCAGTACGTACAATATGGGAAATATGGAGGAAGGTAATAGCCTTTGGTTGTGGGAAAGCTCTCTTATTTGCCTAAGTGTCACATTCTGGTTGTTGAGGCTTTTGCCAATTACATCATACATGCTGATGTGAATGACAAATTCTTCTCTTTTAATTCCTTTACTGAATGATAGGGAACTTACAGCTAGATTCATGAAAGGAAATTGCGCTCGCAAAGGGCCAGATTCTGAGAATCTGGCCCTTTGCAAGCGCAATTTTTATATTTGGGATTCATCATCCCAAATGCAAAAATCGCTAATAAAGAATTTGCAAATTTGCGAGGATTAGCATTTAAGGAATCTCTATTAGAGATTCCTTAAATGCCATT
Organism: Lissotriton helveticus; assembly: GCF_964261635.1. Lineage (NCBI taxonomy): Eukaryota > Metazoa > Chordata > Amphibia > Caudata > Salamandridae > Lissotriton > Lissotriton helveticus. The sequence continues at coordinate 398,084,414 of NC_136070.1, read as the reverse complement.
CATGAAACATTGAAAAATTGTGAATTCGAAATTTAGAACCGCTATTTACCACGAAGTCAAACCTCGTGGTAAATAGCGAAAACTTCGAAAAATGCATTTTTTTTTATTTCAAATCATTTTTATTAAAGCAATAAACAAAGGAAAGGAAATACAAAAAGTCTTCCGATACACAGATGAGCTCAATGACGATGTTAGAGAAAAATACACAAATCTAAAAGAAAATCACATAATGCTTGCATAGCCGACATGAAGATACATACACAATAAAGAGATGCATAAAATAGAATCATCAAAAAGTACAATTACACGATATTTCATGCTACCATCCTTAATGCATTTTTCTAAGTTGCATATTACACACACACATGTCCTTTGTGCACAACATCAGTGTAAATTCACATTTCAGGGGTGCTACAGGGTGTCCTTTGGACACCAGTGCACCCTTGAAATCGCATCCTTATTTTGCCCATAGGAATGAACGGGGAGCTATTCCTTATTTGCGATTAGCAATTTGCTAATCGCAAATAAGGAAGCTGTAGGAATTGCAATTTATTTTGCGATTCCTACATGAGTCCCGTTTTGCAAGTCCTTAATAGCGATCCCTTATGAATCGCTATTAAAGACTTGCAAAACCGGTCTTTGGTGAATCTAGCCGCATGAGTCCAGGTTTTGGAAATTTGCTGGATTGATGCCCAGTGCTCCTTGGAGATGTGGCAGATTCCCACATGTACTTCTGGAATATAAAGTGAGGCAGTTGCTTGGGCCTCTCACACCGGATGTAGGGGCATTTGATGGCCCTTTCAGTTATTTTGGCTTAAGCCATGACCAGTTATACCCAAAGTAAAGGGTAGGTGGGAGTTTGATGTTGGTTCCAACCTCAAGGACACTGAATAGAATATATATATTTTGGTAGCCGATCTGTAAGCAATATTGGCCTAAATGTGGTTATTTTTCTTGTTACGTAATCCAGCTCTAATACAAAATAATTATATTTTAAGAAAAGTGACTTGAATAGTTCTTTCACATATTTTAAAAAAAAAGAATACAAGAAAATAGTACAATTTTTGTAAGATATGTAGCATAGAGGAAGCCCACCCAAGACTCCCAAGATGCTCCGTCACTGGCAGTTCCTTCAGCTCATTTATAGGAAGACTACATATTCTACTTAGTAGGCAATAACGAGTTTGTTCTGTCCACCGAGAAGGAAGAAAGAGTACTTACAACCAGTATTAAAGTCGTGCAACTTTTCCTTCTCCTTTTGGCAGCTGTATTGATAATCATAAGCTCTAAATAGAGTAGCAAACCTATCCATTGAAAAAGTGTTGGAAAAACAGAAAAAAAATACACTATCATCATATCACATTGAGAGTAAGGGAGGATTTAGATACCACACTTCCTCCTGAGACACTTCATAAATAACAATGAGCATGGTGAATCTATTGACAGAATAAGTGCTTACTATTCCGAACTCCTTGCTCCCAGGTTCCTGGATCCCTTTTGGCTTAAAAAAGACAACTCTCTTAATTTGGCTTCCTTCATCATTGGCCACCTCATCCCACCCTAGTTATATGGTACAATCAGGGTGGACTCGACCCCAATTAATGGGGTTGATGAGAGAGGTTAGCTGGCATGTGGGAAGATAATAGATATTTACGCTGGCCTGTTCTCCTTGACGAATGTGTGACTGTAGGAGTGGCCCACCCCTCCAGAACATCCCAAAAAGAGTAGCCCTAAATAGGGTCTTGATGTTCGAATAAGGAGAGGTAGGAAATTTGGGTCTTTCTGATATATCCATATATGGGAAACAGCCTTTATACCCCTGCTCGAACCTTGTTGTGCTTTAACAATGTGGTCCAAACCATGGATGCGTCTTTGCAATGCATTCCTTTACCCCGCAAGTAGTTACAACAACTTGAGTTAAGGGAAGCATTGTTAGATTGGTGTTCTACTTTAGGTTCAACACTTTCCCTACTATTGCACAGACTGTAGTTGGAATAGTAAATTAAAGTATTCCAACTCCAACGCTTTGCCTAAGGCAAGTTGTTGTAATAAATCGCGTGGTGGAGGAACGCATTGTAAAGATCCATTCATGGTAAGACCACGTTGTAAAGGCATGCGTAAAAAAGCCTGCATGCTTCCGACTTACAAACATCCATATCTAAACTAACATACACTCATAGAATTAGACTGAAGGATCTTTTTTGCTCTCAGCGATGTCCCTGGCCAATTATCTGGCACTTAAAGTGGGCAGAACCATGTTGGCCTTTCCAATGGATGATGGGGCCATTGGAACTTCTAAAAATGTAATAATTTATTTATTCACATTTTAATCATACCTGAGGATCCACATAATAAAGGTTTTACCTGTGGTATACCTTAAGGTATTTTTTCATATAAACTAGATCCCTGTACTATCCAGGAAAATAATATAGCTTAAGAATTCTCCCATTATTTGTGGTCAACTCTACCCCGGCAGGATCATATTATCAGGTTGGGATGAGGTGGCCAATGAAGGGGGGCATGGCTAGGCGTCGATGTGAGGGGAAGCGGACTCCGGAGCTCCATCTGCGGCTTCCCCTTAACAGCAATGATCCTGATATAATAGGTTGGCCCCTTACCGCGATCCTAGTGGCGGAAGTACCGGTGCCCAGGCTGGACTACTAACGGGGATCATCGGTGCCTCTGCAGTGGCGAAAACCCCGTTAATTACCTGTCATTGCTCCGGGTGCCGCGCGTCAATGATGGCGACCGGGTTGAGAGGCGGCTACCTCCACCGAGATCAGAGATGGGGAACCTGAGCTGTCTGCACATATGGACTGGAGGAGGCGAGGAGCGCAGGTCTGTGGCGGAGCACAGTAGGAGCGGCTGCCCTGAAAGCAAAGGCTGAAGAGTGCGATCTCCTGAGCTTTGCTACGTTGCATTCCAATTACAAAATGGCGGCTGTGGTGCTGAGCCTTGATGACCGCAGAGGTGAGAGACAGACTAAGGAGGTGCGATGAGGGGGCGCCGGCTGCTGGTGAGACCGATATATGCTTAACGATTGAGGTGGAGCGCACACCTCGCATCCTGTGCTGTGGCGCTAAGAGTTGGGAAGGCAGCACTGATCCAGTCCTGCTAGGCGGGGGAAACTGAATAGGGGCGCTACAGGGCACAGAGTGGCTGGTATTGGGAGGGAGAGAGCCCATTGACTTATATCAGGAGCTGGCTGAGAAGTTCACAGAAGGCGCAGGGCTAGCTGGAGCACACCGTTGCGCCTTCGAGCCCCATTGCTGCAGACGATTGCCTGTGGGAAAACTGGTATTTCCCTAAACCAGTGGACTAGCTTGGAGCGCGTGGAAGCGAGGGAGCAACCACACTGACTATAGCGAGGTCCTGAATTCTCTCCTGGATGTGCGTGGCAGGAACAGGGGACTGAGGAGATAACAAGCAAGACATCACTAAGCACTGTTTGCAGACCTGCATAAATAAGTAGAACCCCGGCGGCCTGTGTATACTGCAGAAGACCCAGAGGACAGAAAATCCATCTACCTGCAGTCACATCTTAGGACCTGCTCCACTATACCGCCGAACCTGTCACCAGTGATCTGCATACATTGCTTATGCCATCAAGAATCTCCCCAGCGGGCATGTGCAGGCCATTAACAATGGGGAGAGTGTCCAAAAAGAAAGGGTATGCTGTCCTAAATATGGAAGACACAGGACAACACACTGATGATGACGATGATACATAAGAAAGGTGAAAAGATGGCGCCCCTGAGGGACCTACCCTGGCGGACATTATGCAGGCCATCACTACCCCAAGAGAAGTTCAGGAGACAAAGATAAATTCCATAGGGGCAGATCCCAACTCAAAGAGTTGGCTCAAAGCAAGCTCAAAGAGAGAGTGAAACTCAACAAGAAGAACCTGGAGGAGGTCCCGGAAGCAGTTTCCACATCACAGCGCACTCTGAAAACTGTAGAAACCAGGTTCAAGGTGCTGGAAATGAGAGCAGAGGACAGTGAAGGGCGCTCTCACAGAAAACACTTACACTTAGTGGGGGTCCCGGAACGAGAGGAAAGGGCTGATGCAGTGCATTTCCTGGAGAACTGGCTTAGAGAGGAGGTGGCCGCAAAAGGTCTCTCCTCCTTCTATGTGGTTGAATGAGCCCACAGGGTCCCAGCTAGACCACCCAAACCTGGAGCTCCTCCCCGACTACTGGTGTTGTGACTTCTTCACTATCGGGACCGAGACCACATACTGCAGCAAGTCCAAGAGAAACAGAATTTGCAGATTGGGAATAGTAGAGTGTTGATCTTCCCGGATTTCACCAGGGAAGTACAACGCCACTGTGCTTCCTTCATGACCATCAAGCTGAAACTGCACCAGTTGCAAATTCCCAATGCCATGCTATTCCTGCACACCTCCGGGTGATCGATAAATCAGAGACACATTTCTTTACTGCCCTGCAGGACACATGGGAATGGCTGGAGCGGGAGAGCACCAAAACTTGTGCTTCGTTGCCAGACTTAACCCAGCGGAGGCCGACCACTCCTATGCACTCTCCAAGAGCTCCTTCCCCTAAAGAGCACCGACTGGAGCGGCACAAAGCTTTGCAGGCAGTTGCAGAGAATAGTCACGGAGGCTCTAGCCCGAACTCGACCACCAGCGAACATGGCATGGACAGATCTGAAATCTCTCATCCAGGTAGCACAAACGGAGACTCTAAGATCGAACTCCCAGATGATACTCCTCCAACAGCAGACGACATAGACTGAAGTTCGCACATCAGGTCGTATGAAAGTGGGATTCATGATACTGGGAGTTGACTTCTGCTATGGCTCACATCTAGTGGCGGCAACCTGACGGCACTGAAGCAGAAACTGGGGCTACCACCTGAATTATGGGGTTGGGGCAGTGACCTAGGGGCCGTCTGGGTCCAGCAGGGTCAGTTTACGCCCGCCACTTTTCGTAAATAGTTGTTCACACGTTCTAGTTTGGATGGGAACTTGTTTGTTTGTACCTGTCCTGGGGAGGGGAGATTGGGGGGTTCTTATTGTTGAGGGGATTTTTGTTTGGGTCCAGGCATGTCGCTGTGAGGTGAAGAAAGTTAAAATCTTCATTCTCAGGGGTACTTGATAATAAAGAAGTTGGCACAGAAGCTGAAATATGAAAAGACATCTTTATTAAACTTAAATAAGTGAGACTACGTCACACAGAAGCCTTAGCAACTGAATGAGGCAGTCTAAAGAGTACAGAACACTGGGGTCTTATATATATATATGTGAGAGTTACAAACTCAGCAAAAAAGTAAGGGGCAGTCCTATCTTTTGCAAGCATGCAAAATGCCTAATATGGACATACAAGATCTGCCACATATTAGCGAATAGGAAAACATTCAAAACAAGGCATCATGTAACCAGAACATCCCCCTTGAGTCGTGCTTTTGCCCAACCCGATAAGTCAATCAATTACACCACCTATAGGTCAATCAGTAATGGCAGGACATGTCTGTATGCTTCAAAAGAAAGGTTGTGTAATAGGAAAACACAGGGAGAGAATAGCGAAGGCCAAATGATAAGATACGACAAGAGAAGAATACTAAAGGCTAACAGATAGTTGATACAGGGATTAGGTAGTCCAGACAAGAATTAGTTAGGCCAGCTGGTGTCTGAGATTGGTTTCAAAACAAGGACAGAGGGGGTTTTCGACACGTTGCAGTCCAAAGGGCAGAGACACTTCGTTCATCATGTAGCCTGTGTAAAGGCAACACAAAATGACGACAAATGTAAGATGGAGTCAAAATTAAAGAACCTCAGAGGGGGATTGCTAAAGGAATGACACGGTTAGCAGAATGGGACCCGCCATTGATCTTAAATGATTATCTTGGAACGATAGGGGTATGCACACTATGATACGTTGTTATAAAATACATACATCTCTGGTGAGGAGAGGGGTACAGATCACCCTTTAACAGGAAACTCACTTATCGCAGAAGGAAGGAGTTGCATTACTGCGAAGGTGGAGGGGCAGGTTTTTTATACTACATACTCAGCCTTTGCCAGGGGAACTCTGTGACCAGAAGCAATGGAAGATCAGGTGTTTCAGACCACAATAGGTTCCACTGTTGAGGAATTCCTTTTAGATAATTCCACTACAGGGACAAATCCACTCTTCAAATGGGATGCATTTAAAACTGTTATAAGGGGCCACTATATTGGGGAAGTGGTAGGAGTATGGAAGGTTCTTATGCGGGACGTACATAGTGTGGAGCACCGGCTCCGGGAGATAGAGAAGGATAGGCCGGAGCAGTCAGATAGGCAAGCCAACCTTCTCGCAGCTCGGGAGGTATTGGCGACGCGAGTAGAAAAGCTACGCTGTTTCGATTATAAGGCCTACATTGCCCGGGCCCTTGCTGAGAGAGATAAATCTGGGGCACTGTTAGCCTGGCTGGCCAACCCTGCGCACAGTGGGGTAATGATACTCAAGCTGGGAGGGCAGGAAGACGAGGTCTATTATATTCAACAGGATAGCAGCATCCATTTTTTGGAGTATTACACTGCCCTATACCAGAGTAGGCTTGACCCTGGAGCCGAGGAAGAGGTGGAATTCTTGCCAGATGTGGAACTTCCTAAGATTGTTGTTGAGGAAGCAGAAGCTCGAGGTAGAGAAGTTGAGATTGGGGAGGTCCATGGCGCCATCAAACATATGGCCAGGAATAAGACCCCGGGGACGGTTGGGCTCCCAATAGAGTTTTACTTAACGTATGTAGATATCTTGGCTCCCCAGCTAGTGGCACTGTATAACAGGGCAAAGCTAGAAGGCTGCCTACCTGCTTCAATGAGGAAGGCAGTAATCATTCCACTTTTAAAACCTGGCAAACCGGCCTGGGACCGGACTGCATATCGTCCCCTTGCCATGCTTAATTTGGACTATAAAATATTAAGCCTTATATTGGCCAGCTGACTGCTAGTCCACATGTCGACACTAATATATACAGATCAGGCAGGATTTATCCCAACCAGGAACACAGCAATGAATATACGTGGGCAACTACGAATCTTGGAAGCAGACACTTACCAAAAGGAGGAGGCGTGCATTTTGGCAGTCGACATTGAGAAAGCTTTTGATAGCCGTGAGTGGCCATATCTTTTTAGAGCTATGAGAGCGTTTGGGCTGGGGGAACACTTCGAAGAATGGACGGCGATCCTTTATAAAAATTCTACTTCCAGAGTTAGGATGGGAGGGCTGATTTTGGATGCCTGCATGGTGGGCAGAGGAACGAGGCAAGGCTGCCCATTGTCGCCCCTGTTATTTGCGCTGGCAATGGAACCTATGGCCTTGCACGCTAGATCAGGTTGCTATTATCAGGGGTTGGGGGTGATGGGACAACTCCAAAATATAGTGCTATATGTGGACGATATCCTAATGTTCCTGGCTAACTCAGGAGAAGCCCTACGAGGAGCCAAGGATCTCCTGGGTATACTGGGGAGAGTCGCAGGGCTTAGGGTAAATTGGGCCATGTCGTGCCTTTTTCCTGCACATTCGGAGAGGGTTGGACCACTAGAAACAGAGGGCATGTCTCGGGAAAACAGATGTCTACCCTATTTGGGTATTCAGATATACCATGGCCCTGTAGATCTGTTGGAGGGCAACATAGGGCATGCAATCTGCAGCACCAAAAGCAATTTCTAGTTCTGGGAGACTCTCCCGCTATCTGTAGCGGGCAGGGTGGCATTATTAAAGATGGTTATGCTGCCCAGACTTCTCTATTACTTCGGGTTGCTCCCACTCTGGATTCCGCAAGGATTATTTGCTCAACTCAATATACCGATTACGGGGTTTCTGTGGGGCATCAAAAGGCGGAGAGTGGCATTTACCACTATGATGATACACAGGGGGAACGCGGGATTTGCAGTGCCTGATTTCAAGGCCTATTATCATGCAGCACAGTTACAGTGGTTCACGAAATGGATGGCTGGGCGTCTCAAGAATGCAGAGGACCTTGGAGGTCTGGATCCGAGTTTGCGGCTCCTGTCCGGGTGCTATTATATCTCCCCATGAGAGATCGGACGACCCCCTTGGATCTACAAACGGTGTGCAAGTGCTGGAACCGGTCATTTAGGCAGGCGCAGATACGATACCCCTATGCACCAGATATCCCATTAGTTGTATGCGAGGCACTGCCTCATGGGGAGGATTGGCATAGATTGCAGATATGGAAGGAGGCAGGGATCTCCACCATAGGGGATTTATATGAAGAAAATACCTTGTTCCCTTTTAGAGCGTTATGACCTCCCAAGAGGGGATTTCCTTCTACATGCCGCCCTGACAGCAGCTATCCGAAAGAATTGGCAAGAGGGGATAGTGGAACCCCAAACCTCCATGGTTTGTCAATATATAGTGATAGCTGCTGGAACATTTAAGGCAGTCACTTGCCTCTATTGACGCCTCTTGCAGGAGATACGCTGACCCCTAACAGCCCTACGTATCAAATGGGAGGAGGAATTAGGTGAGGACATTTATGAGAAACCATGGGGAGAGCGCATACTAGGACTGACTGGTATGTTAAACATCCCACACAACTTCACCGATAGGGCGAGTTCAATGGAATAGAGTATACTGTGTACTGTTGGACTGCCCAACACCCGGAGGATTTGACAATTCAGCGTCATGCCTTGGGGGGAGGGGGGTGGTGGTTGTTTGGAGGGGGACGGGGGGACTTTTGTTAGGTATTAATTGAGGAGTAGAACCACGAGGAGATCCATGACTAATAGAGAGCTTTGCAACGCACTACAGGACAAATGGCTGAGGGTTGTCTTAGGGCTATGATGAACATTAATTTTCTTGCTCATAGACGGAGTGATGAATAATAGCGGATGGACATCCAGAGTTTACTATGTTTAACTACATTATGATGTAAGATGGAACTCACACGTAATTGTTTTAAAAAAAATAATTATATAGCGTGAACAAGATCCCGAAGGATATCAGAGCGCTTTACAATAAATTGGTAAAGAGGACAGCTTTGTGAGATGTTTTTATATGTCTTCTAAAATTAATAAAAAATTGTTTAAAAAAAAAAAAAAAGGAGGTGGCCAATGATGAAGCACGCCATAATACATGAGTGCGACTACCTCATCTAAAATATTTTTTGACCCAAAAGAGGTCCAAAACCTGATGACAAGGATTTCGGAAAAGGCAGTACCCATTCTATCAACTGATTCACCGCACTCATTGTGATATATAAAAAAATATATATACTACCCAAAGAGGTTCTCTAAGAATGCCTGACATATATGGGTGTTAGCCCTGCAGCCAAGTTGAAATAGAAGAGTTTAGGGAAAGTATATACAGACATCTAGGTCGCTGGTTTGCAGAGCTCCACAACTGGAATGTTTTTTTTCCAAAAAGCGGTAGTTGAAGCTCATCCATGAATTGAGCCTTTAATGTACCAGTTACGAATTATCTAGCTTTTCGGTAATAGAATTTGATGCCAGAGACTCTCCATGGGAGATGGACTGTTTAGACATGGTTAAACCTGTCTTATTGAGCCCCGTGCTTAACAATTACTTAGAGGGCCATTCAGATGCAGGCGGACAGTCCACTGAGGCCCCAGGGGCAAAAACAGCCAAGCCTCTTCCTATCTCATAGCAGGCCACCTAGCTTACTTCTGGTAAAATTGTTACTGCTGACATGGTGGCACATATGTTGTCAGAAAGAAGTGCTCAGTATTCCTTTTGTTTGTCATGTATAAACCTCTAATGTGGGAGGCTGTTCCTGGAAGACAAAAAAACTGCTGCCTTGACACACGTGGGGTTTTGACCCTGTGCATGGGTGCCATTGTTGAATTACTTGCTTTGTTTACTAAATCCGGGCAGAGAAAATCTACATTCTGGAGGTGTGTCCTGAATGAGATGGTTTTCCTTATGAACTGACAGGAGGAGCCCTGTGGTAAATGTCTTCCACCAATGAGTGTGTCCTGGTGAAGCCAGAGGAGCTAGTAGATGCTTCCTCTTTTCACAAACAGTGATTCTATTATCTTTATGTTTGGACGGGGAATTTTTAACCTGAAAATCACTTGGATTTCTGCATTTCTGCTGTAATTCTCCATACGTTTTACTCACTGTAAACAGACATGAGCTGTATTGCCACCAGTACCCACCTTTTAAAACAAGGTCTGCTAGTGTGCAGCCAAGATCTGAGGCTTTGCAATTGTTATGCATGAATAAGTCTGCACACAGGCTGTGTAAAGAAATATGCTCTATAACTCACTATGGTATCTGCACATAGATAGCCCACTCACAAATGAGACCCAAAATTAATTTGTCACTGCTTGATAAAGTCTTACCATTTAATTGGGAATCTATAAAGAAATGTCCTCTTTCTTCCAGGGTACAGTCTGTAGTGCTTATATGTATTTCCACGTTGAGTAAAAATTTTAATGATGAAACTTTGCATTGCCTCAACATAGAAAAGCCATTGAATGTTGCATTTTCTATGTTCTCTTGGATCCCAAAACATAAATAATATCATGTTTGACCTACATGCTTTCCTTTTTGTATTTTAAAACTGAAAGAATTTAATTGGGCCAGCCTTAATTAGACTTATGTTCTGAACTATCCTACTGAGCCAGGTTAATTGCTTTGCTGACCAGTAGGCATTTCAAAGACTCTCCCGGAATAAATGCCCCATCTGTAAGGTTTAGCCATGTCCCAGATAAGGAGGTCAACAGAGATATCTTCATAAGGTGATGAACTGCCTATCTCTTTCAAGCCTGGACATGTTACTCTCAGACACCAAGAGAGGGCAGGCGAAACTATGGTATCATTCACCAGAGGGGTTCCCTGTGAAGTCCTGAAGGGGGAAACTAATTTTGACTGAAAAAAAGTAAGTCTCCTAAACCCTTCCAAAACTTTGTTGAATCTGCTATCTTGAAATTCTGCAAAACTGCTGGGCATGATTGGCTACTGGGGCGTCTGTTCACATATAGAATCATTTAGAGGTGTATGGGTGATGTTGCAACTCTGGATTGGGCAGGGATGCACTTTTTATGAACTCTCCATATTTTCTTTTAAACCCTTGCACAAGGGAAGAGACTTTGAGAACAGTGGAACCACACATGAGAGAGGCAATCGACCCACAGCAAGGATGGGCTCCTATTTGGAGTAAGGGCACCCACTCTGGACATGCATCCTTGAACTCTAGGTGTCTCTACTGTCTCCAAAGCCAGCAGCACTGGCTTCTCCACTCCTTCTGGGGAGAAGTAGAATCCTGGCTTTGTTTGGACCATAAGAAAAGTGCCCCCTTTGTACTTCTGTGGATTGATCCTGGTTTGAGGCTAGAAACTGTACCCCATGCTACTGCTGGACACACAGACCCCCTGCAAGTATCCAGGAAGCCTGGGTGCCTGAGGAGTGCAGACAAGAAGGGTAGTCTGTCTTGAGCAGTGTGGGGTGATGCTGCAGGCAAACTGCAGGCCAGAGGTCTATGAGAAGCTGGGACAGGAGTCCAGTTCCCCAAAGTGCCTTTTAGCCCAGGGGGAAGTAGGGGCTCATAAATTCCTTTTAATTCAAACACAAGAAAACATCCTAAACATTTAGAGGCTAGGAGGCCCTAAATAAGTACAATTGGTGACTGAAGTACAACGCAAGGAGCAACAAACCCAACCAAAACAGCTCATCAGTGACAGAGATATCTTTTTTGGCCCTGTCATTTGTATGTATGGTTTGTAGAAGCCAAGTCCCCCACCAGCAGGGACATCTTGCACCAGATGTGTTTCAAGCCATTGCACAAGCCACTCACTTTACAACAACAGGTGTTCCTGTTCTAGCAAGGAAGCTGCCAACGCGCCATACACTTGTCCAAGCCTTGTTTAAGAGAGGCAATGTAGAGAGACCTTAGGCAGAGTGGAATGGAAGGAAGAATCCAGCTTCCCAGATCGCAGGAAGGAGGAATGTGTTGGCAGTAGTGTAGCTTGCCTAATTGCTCAGTCTGTGGGAGTCAGTGTGGACACAGAGGTCATTGAATGGATACCCCAAATAAGGCACCCATTTGTATTGCCAAAGCCTGAGTGGGCGCTGTAAATAAAGGAGAAGGAAAAAGTTACTGCAGTGACAGCCATAACAAACATAAACTGCAATGGCTTTTGGATTTCCTCATAAGCCCAAGCGAGAGTTTCTAAAAATGTGTAAATCGCTCTTGGGGTGCTCAGTGAGGGACAAAGCGTACCCACATTATTAAGGACGATACTGTTATGCATGAGGGGTTGATGGGAACCACACACATGTCCAACATAGGAGCCCCTCATTCTTTGAATTTTCCCCCCATTGGGGACACATGTATGATCGTTTTTAGCGGTCGCAAACTGAGATCAGGGCCATTAGCGACCACTAAAAAGGGTTGTAGCATGTATCAATCATATTTAACGAGTCGGTAACCTATTGCATGCCAAGGGCTTGCCTTCCTAATAGTGAGTCGCAAGGGCATATATGATTGTATTGCGACTGTAATGCAGTTGCAAAACAATCACAGTTTACTGCCTACTTGAAGTAGGTGGTAAGCAACACAAAACGGAAGGGGTGCCCAGGGGGCCCCTTCCCCTTTGTGACTGGACGCAAAAATTAAAAGCTGCCTACTCTTCAAAAAAATTAAACGGAAGCGTTTCATTTTTGTTTTTGAATAGCATCCCATTTTCCTAAAGGAAAACGGGCTGCTTTAAAAAAAAAAGTTGCTTTATTAAATAAGCAAATACAGACATGGGGGTCTGCTGTCCCCAGCAGGCCACCATCCTGGTGTTATTGCCCATTCCCAATGGGTAGCAAATTGCGACATGCCTTGTGTATATTGATGAGGCAGGTCATTTGTAACCCCATTGGGAATCGCAAAATGTGTCTAAGACACATTAGTACACTTTCTTTTGCGACTTGCTAATTGCAAGTCGCTAAAATTCACAAATTGTGACTTGCAAAAGGAAATTGTCATACATGTGGCCCTTAGTCCCTAAGGTGATTGCATACATGACTCCAAACACGTGTTCCTTAAATCCGAGGGCTGTGTTTTAGGCTGAACAAGCTCTGGAGTGCATAGACTTTTCTTGCTCTGTTCTTTTACAAGACACCCTGGTTAAATGTATTGTTTTTTTTCTCAATGATTTTTGCTCTTTATTGAATTTGGGTCGCATGTACGACCATTTCCTTTTGCTGGTCGCAATTTCCACATTTTAGTGACTCACAATTTGCGAGTCACAAAAGGAAATGTACTAATGTGTCTCAAATCATGTCATAGGCAGCGTTCCCTGCAGGTTGCGCGCATGCGTGTGTGGGCAGACTGCTTCCCCAAGGAGCCCAGATTCTTTTCTTCAGCAGGCCATTGCATAGGAATGGAAAAGACTTTGTTTGTTTAGATGCATTTCTTTTAAAAGGGCACAGGTGTGAGAGTTGTAATGTCACTTGGTGGATTGCATGCATGTCACGGAAGACAAAGGAACCCAGCTGGGAAGGGGTCTGATATATCTTGCCCTGCAAACTGCAACAGCATGCAGGTGACAACATGCAAGGGGGGACTTCTGAGCGTTGGAGAAGGCAGCTCTCATAGCTTCATTTGCATTTTACCTGGGGCATTTTTTTCTTAAGTCTGCCTTCTCACATACCCACCTCCTACTAGGAATGTGGTTTGAGTTGCTGACAGGCAGATTTACAAGAAAGTGATGCATCTGTAGCGATGTGTCACTTTCCTTGCGCCACCTTGAGAAACCCTTGCGCCACCATGGATGCGCTGTATTTGCAATACAGTGCACCATGGCGCAAGGATTGACAAGTGCATCAGAAATTCAGACGCATCTGTTGGGGTAAAAGTCATGTATTGCTGGAGTTGTGTCGCAAGCACGACGCATCTCTAGCAATGCATTTTGAGGCTTATTCCCACTACACTGCATCACTCCTTAAGCCTGCTTCAAGCAGGCATAAGGTTTAGACACAGTAGAGTGCTAGAAGTGACGCAGTGAAATCTTGTAGCCCACCCGGCATACATTATACCTGACGGTGGTCTAATGTGACGCAGGACTTTACAACATGACACATCTCCCTAAATGTGTCACATTGTAAATTGTCTGCATTTTGTATGCTGCCGCTGCGATGCAACAGCAGTGCAAAAGTGTTGGAAGGGACTTGTAAATTTGCCGCTGGATATCTAGTGACAGTGGACAAACATAGAGAAAGGTAATGGTGGGTGTTTGCGCCTGAAGCTGGCCTCCAAGCACCGTTCTTTAAAATTAACACCAAACATAACAATGCCATTTTGTACTGCATAAAGTGCCTATATTTCAGAAAGTCTGCTCCCAGGAGCAAAGTATGGGATCAGATTAGAGGTGCACTAGTGAATAAATTAACAAGTAGAGTCGAGACAAATCAATGGTCTCACTTTCTTTTAAGAGTTTGTGCCTTTATAATAATTGTCAACTAGATAATGCAACAAATATCATGTAGACATACAATAAAACCTTTCCAAAATCCAAAAAGTGTATTTCATTAACCTTAATACATTAGATTACATACATCACTGCACTGAGAGACATTATTTAAAGTCATCGTTTTTTATAACAAACTTAGACACACTCAGGCCTTGTGCTCTGACAATAAATCAAGAGACAAGGCAGAGCTACATTATAGTCTATTAAATCAAACACTATAGGATTTTGTACAGCGCACTTCCTGAATTCATGTATTTGAAGGTGCTCCTATTTGTGACAATGTAGAACAAGCATTACCAAAGCCAGTGGGTCAAACTGATAAAAAACGACTTGCTTTGTCAATGCTTTATGCCATGTTATACAGCAGTGTGGTTGCTGTGCTGTATGTTTGAAAGTTTAAAAAAGTTTTAAGAAGCCACCATGACCCAGCCATTGCTGGCTGCGTCATAGCACTTTTTTTTAGATTGCTGATTGGATAGTGTGAGACACATCATAGAGAGGTAGGGCATGCAACACAGATGGTGTAGATGCCTCGCCCTCCTGTAAAAACGAAAAAAGAGCACTATGATGCACCAAGCGCTGGCTTTTTTCAGGAAAACTTTCAGCAATGGCGCACAGCTGGGCCACATGGCTAAAAACATTGACAAAGCTAATAGGTTGTGTAGACAAGACATACTAGCTTTGCCAGTGCTTGTTTTTCTTCTAGCAGGGCTGTAGTGTGGAAGCAGGCAAGCAACAATGCAGGATGGAGTGGGAGGTGGCAAGTAACAATGTGGGATGGGGCTGTATTATGTAAAGGTTTAATCAATAAAGCGAGAGCAGGTGAATGGGAAAGCAACAAGAGGGAACAATCAACAGCACGGGGAAGGAAGGGGCAACCAAAACTTAGGGTGGGATGGGAGGGGGCAAACAACAATGTGGGATGGAGTAGGAGGGTCCAAGCAGAAGTCGGGAGGGGGCAATCAACGGGAGGGATTGAAGTTGGAGATGGCAAGCAACAACATGGAGGCGGTTGGGAGGGGGCAACCAAGAACACAGATAGGAACAAGAGGGTTGGAGGGGACAAGCAAGAACACAAAAAGGCAAAGCAACAAAACTGAATTCTGGGATTGGACAAGCAACAGCATAGAGAGGGAAAGCAACAACATGGAGAGAGATAGGAAGATGCAAGCAAGAACACGGAGCAGGAACGAAGATGGAAGCACATGAGGGAGACGGCTTGTAGGGGGCATGGCTGAGCACGCAACGATGGCGGACGTGCCTGGGTAGAGCTCCGTAAGAAGCTCCCCTACTGCAGGCTATTTCTCCGCCACATTTATCCGATTTGGCTTGGAATCGTCAGCGGGAGAGTCCGAAACACCCGACTCTCGGCTGCTGAAATTTGAGGACATTTGCCCCAAGCGAGCTGCTCCGGCGGCGTGTAGCCCCGGGCGGCCCACCGACGAACGCTACCTGCCGGCGTGTGAAGGCACCCGAGGCCGGGGACTTTGCAGGCCTACTGGGCCCTATGGAGACAGACGGTGACCCAGGAGCGTTGTCGGGCCCTGACCGCCCCCTCTGCTGGCATCGAGGAGCGGTGGTGAACTTGTGGGGGGCAAGGTGGCGTTGGCCCACCCTGCTGACAGCCGCATGGGCAAGAAAACGGTTAGAGATCCTTGGCTACGATTAGCAGTGGCGTAGTGGCCATTAGACTTTGCCTGACGTACGCGGCGGCTGGTACTGAGGCGCGCCGCACCTATTTGTCGGGAGCACCATTCGACCGCTTACCATGGACAAACCCGCTGAGCTGTGACCGTGCCACCCCAGACCAGGGCTGCTTCCGGTGGGCATTGGCGGATAATTGAGGCCGGGGACGCGGCCTACCAGCTGGGGCCCTGCGGCGGTGAGGCGCGGAGGGGGATGCTGCTCCCCAAAGTGACGCAACTGGAGCCCTGCTGATTTCGACACCCAGCGGTGGGTGTCTGCGCTGTCCCCCCCTGCCGCAGCGCGGACCCGAGCCGCCTGCGCCTCAAGCTGGGAGAAGTGCAACGGGGGAGACACCATATCTGACTCCCCCCACTGGCTACTGACCGAGAGGAGTTGGTCGTGGGCCTCCGCGCGCTCCGATGGAATAAGTCACGACACAGTCGAGGGGGAGAAGCTGTGATCCTCTGCGGGCCTTGCCCTGTCGCCTGCCCATCCCTGCTACTGATGCACCTGTGAGGCACCACATCCTACGTGCTCGGCCCTGGACCCAGGTACAAGTTGGAGGATTGTCCGGCCTGGGGGAAGTGGACGCGGCCTCCGAGTCGCGCCCGACACACTGGGGACTCGGAGTGACGGGGGCGGACCCTGATGTTGCTGTGGCGTTGCTGTGCTCCTGGCCCCTCCACAATGTGATTCCCCACACAGTTGAAGTGCACACGCATCCTTATGTGTGAGTGGCTGCGAGATACGTGGAGGGACTAATCCGTGGACCACGACAGGGGAGGAGAACAGGTATGACTCGCTGGCGGACCTCGTTTATGCACCACAGGCGCTTCCTGTCACGGCGCAGAGAGGTGCAACTTACAGACAAGACCACCCTGCTTGGACTACACCCCTTGCTGCGCTGCATCTCTACATAAGACATTTGCTTGCAGGCTGACTGCATCATTGACTTCTCCTTACGCCTGAGGCCTGCCACGCAGAATTGTGATCGTTGCTCCCATCTGAGTTGCCCGTCCCCACACCAAGCGCAACAGCGACGCTCGGCGGAACACTGTGACCCTGGGTTCCTAGAGGAGGTCCTGCGATGTCCCACTAGCGGGCCTCTCTTTGAAGGCGACATAGGGAGATCCCCTGGAACTCACCCTTCACCGGATACTCCAAAGCCTCCCATGTCTGTGGGACCTAAAACGAGAGCTGTGACAGGCGGCGCACAGGTGAAGGGGAAAATGGCGAAACTGACTGAAACGGACCAAGCCACCTCTAAGCTAGACACGATGTTGGCGGCTATGGAGAGACTGGAGGAATCAATGCAGCTGACGCGCACCTCTTGAGACTAAAATTGATAGCGTGGCCATAGATATGACGCACCTCCGAGCTGACCACAAAAAACTCTCTGAGCGAATGACGACTCTGGAGACTACAGTGACAGAGCTGTCCCCCAAAATCACTCAGATGGACAAGCACGTTCAAAACCTTCTTAACTGGGTAGAGTTTCTGGAAGATTGCGCGGAGGATGCGGAAGGGAGGGCGAGACTGAACAACATCCGCATAGTGGGCCTGCCGGAGATATGGGAGCCGAGAGAGGCACCGGAACATGTGGAGCGTTGGCTTAGAGACATTCTGCCGGAAGGTACCCTCTCGCAACACTTTGTTGTGGAGCGCGCCCACCGCGTGCCAACCCGACCTCCCCCTGAGGGCTCAAACCCAAGGCCCATGCTCATCCGCATGTTGAACTATCGCGATCGTGACACCATTCTGCGTGAGGTTAGAAAATTACCGGATGTCAGGATCGACAATGCAACCATCATGTTCTTTCCAGACTACACAATACAGGTGCAGCGTCAACGACACTCCTTTCTGGAAGTGAAGCAACGACTCCGCCGCATGGCTCTCAAATATTCCTTGCTATTCCCTGCACGCTTACGAGTCGTGGCTCAAGACAAGACACATTTTTTCAATACCCCGGAGGCCGCCGAGACTTGGATTGACTCGGTTATTGACAAGGAGCCTGATGGAATGCCCCCGAGGATGCGCCGGGGTGGGGGAGCTCGACGGCGCAGGAGACTCTCAATGACGAGCTCAGCGCGTCAAGAAACGAATGTGGGCCCTACCCCTGAACACCGACATGAAGAACAACAGGAGGCTATCGGCAGAGTGGCGGAGATCAGTGGCTCGTTGACGGAAATCCCTGCCCCGGGAGCTAGTCCTGAGGGTCAGGTGAGTGATGACGAATACATATACGGGTCAACGGATCTTCCAGATGTCACGCCACAGACTAATTTACAACAAGGGGTGGTGATGGACAGAGTCTCTGAATTAAGCAGAATACTCTCACCCAGTCAAGAGATCAGGGCTAGATCCAACACCGTTTTTTAGCTCATTGCACCATCCCAGTTTCAGAACCCGGCTGTATGCAAATTAGTCTGTCCCTGGCCCAGTGCATCATGGGAACAGGGCAGACCAGACTACAAAAGCCAATTCTTACACTGGGAAGGAAACAAGCTTCCGGGGACCGGTTTCTGGCATTTCAGCCGTCTTCGGCCCGGCTTGCTTGAATCCTGATGGTGCAATGAGCAAGGGACTCACATCTGAGTATACCCTTCCACGGTTAGGGTGGACAAAATAATTTACAACAAGGGGTGGTGATGGACAGAGTCTCTGAATTAAGCAGAATACTCTCACCCAGTCAAGAGATCAGGGCTAGATCCAACACCGTTTTTTAGCTCATTGCACCATCCCAGTTTCAGAACCCGGCTGTATGCAAATTAGTCTGTCCCTGGCCCAGTGCATCATGGGAACAGGGCAGACCAGACTACAAAAGCCAATTCTTACACTGGGAAGGAAACAAGCTTCCGGGGACCGGTTTCTGGCATTTCAGCCGTCTTCGGCCCGGCTTGCTTGAATCCTGATGGTGCAATGAGCAAGGGACTCACATCTGAGTATACCCTTCCACGCTTAGGGTGGACAAAATAATTTACAACAAGGGGTGGTGATGGACAGAGTCTCTGAATTAAGCAGAATACTCTCACCCAGTCAAGAGATCAGGGCTAGATCCAACACCGTTTTTTAGCTCATTGCACCATCCCAGTTTCAGAACCCGGCTGTATGCAAATTAGTCTGTCCCTGGCCCAGTGCATCATGGGAACAGGGCAGACCAGACTACAAAAGCCAATTCTTACACTGGGAAGGAAACAAGCTTCCGGGGACCGGTTTCTGGCATTTCAGCCGTCTTCGGCCCGGCTTGCTTGAATCCTGATGGTGCAATGAGCAAGGGACTCACATCTGAGTATACCATCCACGCTTAGGGTGGACAAAATAATTTACAACAAGGGGTGGTGATGGACAGAGTCTCTGAATTAGGCAGAATACTCTCACCCAGTCAAGAGATCAGGGCTAGATCCAACACCGTTTTTTAGCTCATTGCACCATCCCAGTTTCAGAACCCGGCTGTATGCAAATTAGTCTGTCCCTGGCCCAGTGCATCATGGGAACAGGGCAGACCAGACTACAAAAGCCAATTCTTACACTGGGAAGGAAACAAGCTTCCGGGGACCGGTTTCTGGCATTTCAGCCGTCTTCGGCCCGGCTTGCTTGAATCCTGATGGTGCAATGAGCAAGGGACTCACATCTGAGTATACCCTTCCACGCTTAGGGTGGACAAAATAATTTACAACAAGGGGTGGTGATGGACAGAGTCTCTGAATTAAGCAGAATACTCTCACCCAGTCAAGAGATCAGGGCTAGATCCAACACCGTTTTTTAGCTCATTGCACCATCCCAGTTTCAGAACCCGGCTGTATGCAAATTAGTCTGTCCCTGGCCCAGTGCATCATGGGAACAGGGCAGACCAGACTACAAAAGCCAATTCTTACACTGGGAAGGAAACAAGCTTCCGGGGACCGGTTTCTGGCATTTCAGCCGTCTTCGGCCCGGCTTGCTTGAATCCTGATGGTGCAATGAGCAAGGGACTCACATCTGAGTATACCCTTCCACGCTTAGGGTGGACAAAATAATTTACAACAAGGGGTGGTGATGGACAGAGTCTCTGAATTAAGCAGAATACTCTCACCAAGAGATCAGGGCTAGATCCAACACCACAGACGGCTGATTTGCTCCACTGAATTTGTCACAGAGTCGCTGCCCGCCAGTAAAGAGAAACTAAAATATCCACCTGCGACCTCTGCGCACATGCACTACTGGTGGGCAGGGGAGCTGCTGGTGGTGCTTTGCAGGTACTGTGGCGAGTAATGAGCTAGAGAGCTGTGGATCTGGGCGCTGGACCTACCATTGGTGCCCTGCTATGACCAGTCCTACTAAGGATGAGTCCAGACTTTAAGCGAGGGGAGCGGACATGCCCTCCCGATGGTAAGTGCTTGCCCATGACCCGACCAACATGATTGCCGGTCGCCTATCTCTCAGCCTCCTCGAACACTCTGCCCCAGCCATCGGGAACTCTTGCTGGTGATGGGCTATATGACAATAACTGCCTGTGGTGGGGGGAGTACACCCACACCCTACCTGCATGAACCCTTTGTACAATTAATACAAACACTCAGTGAACCCCCCTTGAACTTAAGAACAGTTAGTGCTCACTAGAGCGTTTGGACGACGGCATGTTCCGCAGTTGACCTTTTAGCATTGTAGTTCTGTTTTCCATAGCTATGGGTCTGGTGCTACTTTTTCATCCTTCTGATGTGTGCTGGTGAGGTGGTGGGATGGTATGGTCCGAACGCTATGCAATCTATGTCAATCTGATCTGTTGTGCTACTGGTCGTGGTGCTATGGGCGGGGGGTGGACCTGGGGGATGGGGAAGAAAAGTCAAAATGTCTGCAATTAAATTTTGCACCTGGAACGTCCGTGGTATGCATACCCCCACGAGCCGTTACCAGGTATACTCATATCTCAAGCGACACCAGGTGCAGGTAGCACTGTTACAAGAGAGACACTTGACAGACACAGAGGCACATACTCTACGCCGCAGGTGGAGGGGACAAGTATATGCCACAGGTTTCTCAGCATACGCGCGCGGGGCTCTGATATGGATTCGCCCGGGAGTCCCCTTTGCACTCACACACAGTAGCATAGATGATGAGGGCAGGTATGTGCTGCTTTAGGGAAGACTAGATGGACAACACATAGTCATAGCCTCTGTTTACGCTCCCAACATTGACCAAGGGCGATTCCTTACACGACTGTCGACAGCGATAGTGTCATGGCCGGGCCTGCCACTTTTACTTGGAGGTGACTATAATTGTGTCCTTGATGCCACACTGGACAGGTCATTCCCCCCTCTGGCGAATGCGACGCTGCATGGTACATCGAGAGCGTTCGCTGATTGGGCAGCGCAATGGGATCTTTTTGACACCTGACGCAGTCGCAACCCCAACACGAGGACTTACTCATATTACTCGGGATCCCATGCGTTACATGTCAGACTTGACAGATTCATGTTGACTAGTGAGCTGCTGCCCCTTGTCACCGACTCCTGTTATTTAGGCTGCACCAACTCCGATCACAACCCTCATACTATTGATTTTGCCTGGGAACGCCCACACCCCCCGATCCCCACGTGGCGACTCCAGCCGGATGTCTTATTAGATGCCCCTTTCCGGGAATTGCTTTCGGCTTGTATATTACGATATTTTGAGGATAACACTGATACTGCATCTACCTCGCAAGTTATGTGGGATGCATTTAAAGTGGTCACGAGAGGCCACTGTCTGAGCGCACAAGTGGACTGAGGCGTCAGGTAGATAGAGATTTGACACGGGTAGAATCTGAGCTACTGGCAGATGAGCGCGAAGCAGTGGAGGGAGATGATGCGAGATTAGTGGAAAACCGTGGGAAGCATGCGAAACTTCTAGATAGATTAAAGAACTTGAACTACGCTGCACATTCAGCACGCACACACCACGCTGGGGATAAGCCTGGCAGGTTATTGACTTGGCTGATAAGGAAAGACTCCCAGACACTACCGGTATTATCAATTCGCACCACGCATGGTGCTGTGGTTCACACGCAGAGGGCTATACATGAGGCCTTTACAGGTCCTTATGAAAGCTTATACCGTTCCCATTTGCGGGCTACTAGCGATGATATCACGGAGTACTTGTCAGACCTCCCAATACCGACGATCACCAATACACAGTGTGAGGAGCTGGGCACACCGCTCACAGCAGAGGAACTTTGAGCTGTTACATTCTCTCTCTCCAACGGTAAGTCCCCAGGCCCCGATGGGCTGCTGGCAGAGATTTATAAGGCATACTCTACCATCCTCATCCCGGAACTCTTACGGGTGTATGCGGCAGCAATACAGGATGCTGCCCTCCCTCTATCTCTGAATGAAGCGAATGTGATATCGCTTTTGAAGCCAGGCAGAGACGCACTGAACATGGGGTCCTACAGGCCACTTGCTCTTCTTAACACAGACTATAAGATTCTAGCAGCTGCACTGGCCCAGAGATTGGCGCCCCTGGTCCCTACATTAGTGCACGCAGACCAAAATGGATTTGTCCCCACCCGCAGCACATCTTATAATATCAGGATACTGTTTCGTGTGCAAAGTCTAGCTGTATCCCGGTGGCCCCATTCGGGATACGTGGTTCTCGATCTCGAGAAAGCGTTTGATTCGGTGGAATGGACCTACCTTGTGCTAGTATTGGAGAAATTAGGTCTAGGTGCAGCCTACCTCCGTATGGTGGAACTCCTTTACTCTGATCCCGTGGTGCGTGTGCGAATGGGAAAGCTTTTCTCTGCCCCGGTGCGTGTTTGCAGGGGCACCAGACAGGGGTGTCCCCTCTCCCCCTTAATTTTTGCACTCATGATGGAACCGTTGGCGGTGCAACTACGTGCTTCTGGTGAGAACTGGGGCATCCCCTTGGCTGATGGGATACACTCAGTATCACTCTATGCGGATGATCTACTAATTTATTTTAAAGATCTAACCCGCTTTCCGTGCGCACTCACTGACATATTCAGCACCTTCGGTGATGTGTCGGGGCTCCGTGTTAATTGGGCGAAATCGGGTGTATACTCATTCGCTGCAAACACCCCAGAGTGCGAGATTACGGTGATGGGTGAACGGCTCCTTTGGTATCCAACGGTTTTTTGATACCTGGGAATTCAAATTTATCGTGAACCCGCCGACCTGCTAGACGGCAATCTCGCGAGAACAATATCGTCACTTACAGCTCAAGTATCATTTGGGAATTCGCTTCCGCTGAATGTACCTAGCCGCATCGCACTGGCGAAGGCGATCGCTCTACCCAGGCTACTGTACTTCTAGGCGAATTTGCCGGTGTATGTCCCGGCCCGCATCTTCCGCGAACTGGAAACTCTGACCAGGCGACTGATCTGGAACACGGGATGTCCCAGAGTTGCGTTGAAAACCCTATATGCTGCAACGGAGTGTGGCGGGCTGTCGGTACCTAATCACGAGCTTTACTACCTGGCAGCACAGTTACAATGGGTTACTTACCGGATGAGTGGGAAGAATTTGGGAGATACAGCCTCGGAAGATGCAGTCATGACAGTCCCACAGATACATGCACTATTTCATCCCCTGGCTACGATCCGCTCTCTGGGCCAACTACATCTCGCGGTGGCGAGAAAGTGCTACATGAGAAGCTTAAAGCTTACAGCAGCAATTAAACCATACGCGCCCAATCTACCACTACTAGGTACGCCTTGGGAAGGTGGTGCGCTCGCGTCACCAATATTGGACAGCTGGGAGGCAGTTGGTTTGGAGGGTCTGGGCGACTTGTTTGCGGATGGTGCGCTGCTCCCTTTTGCGACACTAGCGGACAACACGGGGCTACCAGCCGGACAATTCCTGACCCATGCAAAACTCCTACATACACTGACACAGGCCTGGGGACCACTAGCAGAGGAACCACCGACACACCTGCTCATCCAATATTTACATGTGATGGGAAATGGCTCCCACATAATACACTGGCTCGCTCAAGCATTGTACACACATACACAATTCTCCCCTCAGCGCCTGCGAGACAAATGGACAGCTGACAGAGGCCGGGATTGGACTGACAGAGAGTGGGTAGAGATACTAGCTGGGACACGGTATATACCGCGCAATGCACGCTTCAAAGTCATACACTATTATATTGTGCATCAGGCGTACTTGTCCCCAGACAAGATAAATCGATACTTTGGGCTTACCACATCTGCGTGTCCTAGATGTGGACTAGTGGACGCGCAGTTCCTGCATGTCCTCTGGGCATGCCCTTCGCTACATAACTACTGGACTGCAGTGTCAGATGCCTTGGCAAAAGCGACAGGGGGCAGCTTACCATTTACATGGGAGGCTTGCCTACTGGGCTTGTTTAAAAGGACGAAACAGACGAAAGTCCAGGCGAGATTCTGGGATCTGGGGCTGATCACAGCGAAACGCCTCATTACTAAGCGCTGGAAACATAGTGTACCCCCCAGGCAATACACTGGCGTAACTCATTGGACAACTGGGCGAGGGTGGAGAGTGTAGCGCTACATAGAGGAGACAGCAGGGCTCTGTAAGTTCCCCATAGCTCTAGACTGGGATAACACCTTGACGTCTTACCACCAGGTGTGCCTGCAGAATGGCATTGTGTGAACACTGGTCCCCCTTTCCCCCCCCCCTCCCCTTGGCACATGCGCGACTGCTCTTGCAACTTGACCCTTCTAACTGACGTGGGGCAGTGTGGACCTGCTCCCCGCATACCTTGAGAACATCACACATGCACGCACATTTGTTGTTAGACACCACCCACTCTTTCGTTTATTGTACTTTTTAGATTGTTCTCTATACTTGATTGATTTGAAATGTAGCTTTGGATATGTGTTGCACTGTTGATGAGTCCACTTCCCCTAGCATTGCTGCTTTAGCATTACCTGCGCTCACAGTGAACAAGTCTTTGATGTGCACTTAGGAAACAGATCTTGCTTTCTCCGTCATTGAGCACTGCAATTATTGATTATTATTCTTTTACGTATATGCCTGTCTTTAATGAACCTGCCATGCTGTTTCACTTATGTTGCCTTTATCTTGATCCTTACTATTAGGCTCTTATATGTATAATGATGACAGCGATGATCTGTGACGAATAATTTGCAATACAGCACAGTGTATCCTTTTACAATTACAGATGTGTAATGTTGTACAATGACAAAACTGCAATAAACATATTCAAACAAAAAAAAAATGAGGGAGACGGCTTGTAAACACAGGCACTTTTATGGGGTGCTTCAACTAAAAGAAAAAGAAGCTCCTAAATCATAAGCAGTGGAACGACTCTGGGAAAGGAAGCAGTACTTTGATCATGCTACAGAAGAGGGAAAAACACACCAAGAGAAAGTAAAGCCTACACACTTTGACCAAAACGAGAAAGGAAATGAGAGCGATGATGAAACCAACCAACGGTAAGCAATGGGCAGGCTCTATGCGCCCTGTAAATAAATAAACAAAATGTCCCGTGAGCAGCAGTGCATGCACTGCCTCAGGTGAGACCTAAAATGACACTTAGTGAAATAAAATATTTGCATAAGGTAATGTAATGTAATGTAATGTAATGTAAGGTCACACTATTTTGTGAAATGGGAAGCTGGGATGAGCCCAAGTTTTTGGATCCTCATTGTGTAGTTCAGCCACATACTGGCTCTCACCCATTTTACAATAAATATTACTGATATGTTTTTAATTCTTGATGCATGGGGTTAGAGTGTAGTGGCAGTTCAAAGCCACATGTTTTGGGCTCGAGCATCCAAGAGGATCTAGCTTGAGGCTGGCTCAAGCTTTCAGTGGCTTGTCCACCATTATATCAGATTGGGTAGTGTTAACCTACGAAAGTTCACTGAGGGGAGTCAGGCTGTGTAAACATTTTGTTCAGCCCAGGGTCACAAAAGTCAGAAGCCAACAGGGAATGGGATCCTTCAGTGAGTGAAATGATCAAGCGATACCTATGCCCATACTCTGGTTTGTTAGACCTAGTGATAGACTAGTGCCTTTCAGAAGGCCAGGAGCTACAGCAGTTGCAGATCAGGCACACTATGGGACCGATTACGAGTTGAGGCACAGGGAACGTTATTTATATATAACACCTATTATCAGTATTGGGGGAATAACATGCAAATTTTGGTGTTTAATGCACCAAAATCCGCATTATACAGTAAATAAAGTATTTTTTCCCCTGTTAACGTTCAGCAGGTTTGATCTGCCAAAATTTAATGAATGGTGGGCTATTTTATGCATGATATTGGATGCATTAAAGAACAAAATCAAACTCCAGTGCGTAAACGCATTTACGCATGGCACACAATTTAACAAGTCACTCATAATTAGGCCCTATGAGACATAACTTGGTATGCGACTGATTACTGGCCTTTCAGAAGCATCATCCTGCCATAAATGTCCTGATTGGCCTTTACTCAGTATAATGAGAATATTTCACATGCTGTATGGCGAATACCACAAGCATGATTGTCTCCTTTTCGATCAATGATAGGGTCTGTTCCTGAGCAGAAGTTGATACTTCTCTCATTGGCTCTGGGAAGAAGAGCTGCTGAATTTATATATTAGTTAAAGAGAACTGAGGCTGCAAAAGAGTTCTGTTTGTTAAGTTCAGTATTCATTATACACTTATTCTAAGCTTTTAGTCTGATTCGAAGTATTCCCAACTTAGACGAAAATGGAAGCAAAGAAATATGTACAAATCATGTTTGCCCAGTGCTCATGGCCCATGAGCATAAGATTTAGCAAAATGGGTGGTCAGGATTAAAACCATGCCACACATTTAAACGTGCCCACAAGACCACAATCAGATTGTGGGTGAATCTGGTGGCATGGCTGGAAACGATTAAAACCATGCCGCGAATTCAAACTTGACCACAATCAGAGTACAATACCCAAGGGGTTCAACAAAGTCGGTGGTTACTAGACGAATCTGTGGTTAATGTTGTGTATCATTTCATTAATGTCTGATTGTCTAAGACACTATTTCATTCTAATTAAGTAACAGGCGTCTTTGTTTTGTACACTTATGTCTTCATTTGGAACATAATACAAAGTTAACATCACTCAATGGCTGATGAAGTTGGACCATGTTTCAAAGGCATCTAAAGCCATTGACTGTCTCCCATTCAAGGATAACACCAATGTTTAATGCCTTAATCTGTCTCCTTATGCTAGGCAGTTATGAATGTTGAGTGCCTAACCCTATTTAGACCTCAGAAATGCACCTTAATTTCAAGTGATTTCCTTAAATAGGAATAATTGAATGTCCACAGCAATGACTCCTATATATCAAAGAGTTTGACCTTAGCAGAATAGTGTATAGAGACTGTATTTTATGGTATTGAATTGTATTTTTTGTATACTGTGTCATACCTTTTATAATGCCCTCAAAAGCTTTATTGGTGGTTGAGTGATTACTTTATAGTGATGTTCAAATGGTATAGTGTTAGTCTATAGTGCAACTTATGTCTAGTATGTTCAGTGTTGCGTGTGAGATTTGAGAGTGTGCTCCTTTTCGTGTTGCTGTTATCTTGTAGTAGTGTTAATTCAGGAAAGTGAATACGAACAACATAGGAGCTCAGTTTGCATATATGTTCCTTTACATTTTACACTCTGCTCCTAATGAATCGCATGTTAGGTACTGGTCAGGTTTCATTGTGCTTAGGATCTACATGGTTGTTGCTGATCTTTTTTATGATAGAGACTAGATGGGATTGTCAGCAGTTCCATTGTGCCACTTTCAACGTCACAGTTCTCCTTATCTTATTACTTCAGGTGGACACCGTTGCCAGAAACCGGAGTTGACTACATAGTTGAGCAGGCTCCAGAACTATCTGGAAGCAGCTTATTTATGTTAGGGGGTGTACCAGAACTTCGATTTCTGGACAAAGAAAGCTTCAGCAAAAGTGAGATTTTCTGAAATTACGGACATATTGTGGTTAGAGCCTTTCTTCCATGGTTTCTACACAGCTTGATTCTAACTCTTGCACTGTACCAGTCTTGCGACTACCAGGGTTGACAGAGCAACTGGCAAGTATATGTAAAGATGTTGGCCTTCTTATGGAAAATGGGGGCCTGATTCACAAGGGTAAACGTACACGTTTGTGTAAGTTTACGCTTTTTCAGTATTCAGAAAACTGCATTTTAATTGTAAGTTTACGAGTTTGGAGACTCCACAGATGGGGCGGAGAACTTTGAACATAAAAAGATAGGACAGGCCTATCTTTTTATGTAGGGAGTTCTCCACACCAACTGTGGAGTCTCTACACGCGTAAACTTATGTAAAGGCAGTTATGTGAATGCTGAACTGGCCTGTTCTATTGCCGACCAGTGGGAGTCCCACAATGAAGTTCTCTTCTCAAAGATCATGATTTCAGTCTTGTTCGTGTTTAGCTTCAGACAGTGTATCTTCATCCAGTGGACAATTTCAGTCATGTAGGCACTGAATTTGATCTGGGTACTAGGTGTCCTGTCTGTCAGCGAAATATTAGTTGTATGTCATCAGTGTATAAGAACAGCAAAAAAGAGTCCCGCCTCGCAGGCCATGGAGAAGGGTGTCACCTGCCAAATGAATAATACTGGAACATAACCACATCTCAGACATGATGACAAGAACCAAGCTAGATACAAATTCAGGGAGAATGCGACACAAGATGGATACAAAAATGATAATACAAATAAACAAAATTTATTAGAAATACAATAGATACAGTCAATTTAATTTGTCAAGGGATGCATCAAAACGCAAAATAAACATACAAAAAACAAATATATTATGTGCTGCAAAACATTCAGAAGAACAAAGGAATTTTCTGATTCTTTTTAGGCCATTTTCGAGCCAATACATAGATTAAAAAAATGAAAATATTTTATCCCCACAAACAGAGGTATCAGTAATAAAAGACGGCCCCCAAGCAAATCCACAAATGCTCTCATCTGTCTAGCTACACACACATTCAAACCAACTAACACACGGCAATGACACAATAAATGTATACAACGAAATGCAAAAGAAGAAAGGCAGAGACAAAAAAAATAAATAGTGGAGTGGGCAATAGTGTATAAGTATTCACAGGGAATCCTTGCCCAACGGTCTCTATCTTGCACGGTGCTGACTCATGTTTCGGTGCTGGCCTAACTAGTAGCCATCACCTTCCTCAGGGCACTGAAAATATAAATCTCTGTTGCTAAACTACACAAGTGGGGGAAACAAGCAAGGCAGCAACAACTTATATATACATATATTCAGTTGGTGGCACGGATCCCAAATCAGATATATTTAGTGTATGGCCGTTCCATCCAAATGCAAATCAGGAAAGGCAGACTCCTAAGATGAGCTCCGGGTATAGCGAGATGCGCATATAGCCGATAAAACTATCCAGACAAGAAAAGGGTCTGGTGGCTCAAGTAAGTAATAGAAAGGCTTCGTCCAGGTGGAAACGCAGCAAAAACTTGTTCAAATGGCTGGAAGATGGAGAACTCAAGGACCAAGGTAGAAGTGAGCACGGCAGCTTCCCGTTCGGCTCAGGATTGAATTGCATAGTTGAGTGATTCTCTTCCTTTTTTCCCTTTGGATTCCATCGGTAAAATTACAGATTTGTTGCGATATATTAGGCATTGGCCTATATTTGTTCAGGCTTCCATCCAAGAGTCCTGATGATGATCCAGCGATTCTGCTATTGGATCGAAATGTCGACTACAGTCAACAGTCATAAACTTTAATTTCATTCAATGTTTTTTCTGTTTTTTGATAGCTTGTTGTAATAATATTCTTCACAAGCATCTTTTGTTTTGCCTGAAAAATTGTTTGTTTTTTGGTATGTTTTATTTGTGTTGGATACAGGATTGTGTCCCTTCTAGTTGATGTGGTTTATTCATGTTTATGAATTTATTACAGTATTAAACTTCGTGTCCAACTGGACAGTGAAACTATAGTACTGATTTGCAGTCTATATTTATCTGTTTTATGTGTATTGGTGTCTGTAAGGACCACTGTTTTGAATATAAAGTCAGTACCCAAGGTCCTTGCTTACCTTAGTGGGTTCCCTTGTTAATGAAAATATATGTCAATAATGAAAAACAGGCCTAGGAGAAGTCATTGAGGTTGTGAGAGCAGATGATGCTGGCTAGAGGGATCATATATGATTTGAAGAGGGCCAGGCTCAGAGAGTATCCTTGTGGACCTCCACAGATGAGGTAGCGGGCGTCTGAGGTATATGGTGCGAGCTGACTGACTGTGTCCTCCTAATCAGGAAGGAGCAGATCCATTGAAGTGCATGTCCTTAGATTTCTATGTTGTGTAGGGGTTGGATGCGGGCAGGGCGAGAGCCCTTGTCAAATGCTGAGCAGAGGTCCAGGAGGATGAGAGCCTCTGTGTCTCCTCCGCCCGAGTCATGTGGATGTCATCAGCTTTTGGGGCAGTTTCAACGCTGTGGTTGGGTCTGAAACCAGGCTGGGTGATGTTGAGGAGTTGGTGGTTGTCGAGGTATTTGGTAAGGCATGTATTGATGATTTTCTCTACGACATTGGCATTGTAGCAGGGAGATCAGTCTGTAGTTGGAGAGCATTCAAGGTTCCAAGGAGGGTTTCTTTAGCAATGAGATGACAGTTGGATACTCCATCACAATGGTTGTCAGATATCCCATCCGCCAAAATATAAATCCCATAGGATATTATTGGGTTTATATTTCTGTGCACAGCATATCCAGCACTGTTGTGACAGAGAAACCTGTCTGTCGAAATCAAAATCAGGTCCATATTAATCTCTGGGGGCACAGTCAGATATGCCACTAATAACTCATTAATCCTCATATATTAGAAAGGAATTCAGTAAGGGAAAACCAAAGATAGAATGGCAATTGGGAGTCCAGTCTTTATTCCAACTTCAACATTAGATTAATCTGTGGCAGGGCTGAGAATTTGGTATCCCTATTTAAAAAACAATCATTCTTTCCCTTAAACTTTTGTCCATCAATTTATGCCTACTTTTGTGCTGTACAACTGAATTTGTGTGTTACTATTTGTGTGGGCACTGGGTTTTAGCCTACGTGCATGGAAACCACCATACCGATATTAGCTGTGAAAAAGTGACTGTCCATCATGTGGTCTGTGTAAATGCATGGTAGTCAAAAAGTCTGTGTACATTGGTCACATGACTTTTCTGCTTTTCTATGGGTTTTTGGTGTGTGTGCATGGCTATCTTTTTTGTGTTGTTCTGTGTCTACATGGAAGTTGAACTTTGCTCTATTTGCACAGTATTATGCGTGTGTCATCTGTGTCAATGTGTGCATGATTGTTCTTTACCTCTGTGCTCATGCAGTATACTAAATCCAAACTTTATGGCTTATTTCAATTTTCCTTTTACTGTAAATCCCTCCTCATATTTTCTAATTTTTATCTTGATCGTTTGCAATGGTTGAAGCCTAGCCCTTCAGAAAAATTGCACATCCTTTGAAGATATATTCTTTATCAGAATGTAACCTTTTGTTTTGTTATAAAATAACCTGATCTTTCTAACCATGGAAGGAGAAACAATCCCAAGCTACCAGGTTTTCTACTAATCCCTTGCACATTAGAGGGCATCACAAGCCAGAAGAGAAGCTACCATATCAAGAAATACAAATGTCATAGTTAGGAGTTGCTATAGTTAGGAGCTGCTACACGAGTATTGTGTTTTGGGGGGTTTGGGGTGAGGGCGAGAGAGGCATGTGCACAAACAGCACACAATCTCAACAGAGCTTTGCAATTTTTATGTGACTAACTTCTTTTGCAATTTGAAGTACTAAGAACCAAGACAACATTTGCGAATGCAAACACATAAAGTTTAATTAATATGGGGAAAAAGACAGTTTAAACAAGCAAGTAAATAATAAAAAAAAAATCATTATTATTGTGATGCCTTTGTATTTCTCCTTGGCGTTATCCTGCAGATTACGCCATCCCATGGCCGAAGAGTTCCATTGTCCAAAATCTTGAAGCTCTGTCCAGCCACAAGCTCAAACTCAAACCTTTGCAATAGTTTTGCCATCACCACTTTAGCCTCCATCTGCAGAAAACAAGGAAGCCTTTAGAAGTTGAAACCATGTTTTTTCATGACATGACATAATGTGGTCTGTCTCTAAGTAAGTCACAAATGCCTTGCTATGTGTGGCTCTCATAGAGAGCCGCCATCATTTATTTCCTTTTCCAAGTGTCATAACTCACTGCTGCGCATAGCAACAGTTGATAACAAAACTCCTCACCCACTGTTGCTACTGTCTTAAAGGCTGTTCAGGCCAGCTGACAGAGCTCTCAGATTGCAGCTGTGCTCGTCTGCTGCTGTCACTGAAAGCAGAAAGTATACCTGCAGGAGGGAAAGGAAAGGGATGGAAGGTGGTGGGGATTGCCAAGGATGGCAGGTACATTCTTATTTTTTTACCTTTTCGACAGGGATGCATAACAAAGACCATGTTAGATGTTGCTCACCCATTAGTCCTCTCCACCTGTGTAGTAGTTGGAAGGAGGGGCAGATGATTTTGGGGCCCATAAATAACCGAAAATTATAGATGGGTAAAAAGTGAATTATGAGGATGTTTTCACCTCATGGTTCTGAAGCTCATTATTGACAAACTCGGTTTCCCTGCCATTGTCTGTTTGATGTCACTCAGAACCCCATGGTGAAAAACTGTTACCCATCTATAATTTGCCCACAAGTCTGTTTCATTGTCAACAGCTATGTATAGACATTAATTCATAATCCATTTATACTATCCACAAGTGTAGGAGCATTTTCTTTTATTATAGCCTAATAGCCTGCCGTAGTGGGCTACCACCCATTAAAAGCCCGCTCCAAAGTTAAAGGCCTGAGCCAAATGCGAGGGCCCCTTTAACAGGGGAGCTGGACTTTAATGCCCATATGGCCGAGCTATGGAGGGATATAAGGCTCTTAGAACGTTCTGCCACTAGAGGGCAG
The DNA here is from genome assembly GCF_964261635.1 of Lissotriton helveticus. Classification (NCBI taxonomy): domain Eukaryota; kingdom Metazoa; phylum Chordata; class Amphibia; order Caudata; family Salamandridae; genus Lissotriton; species Lissotriton helveticus. Next base: position 398,051,322 of record NC_136070.1, on the reverse strand, counting down.
AATGTTCTAACAAATAAAACAAAGGCCTCATGGAGTCCAACTGGATTGAAATCCCCTCGGGCTCTGTGAGGCCTTTGTTCACAGCAACAGCTGTGAACGACAGCATTGGAATGCTGGAGCTCAGGATTCTACTGACCATTAGAATCCTGGAGCGCCCAAGATTCCAAAGTTCTAATGGTGTTTTGTTCATAGCTTTATTTATACATATTGCAGTGCTAGATATTTACATCAACTACCGCTGATCCATATCAGAAGCAAGGTAAAATAGACTTAATAAAGATGACACCAGATTGTCGTAAATTGGCAGCACCTGAGTTAGCGTTTAGCTCAGCTACACAAACTTATTCTCTTAACTTGACTAAAGGTTCGGGGGCCATTTTGTATTAAGTGGCTTCCATTTTGTATGAACATGCGGCCTCGTGGTCAGCGTGCCCTTTCGTCCTTCCTCCATTCCAATGAACCTTTTCCCTACCCAGCAACAGGCTATTTTTAGCAGTGGTCAGTCTCACGCATGCGTACATCTGATCTCTGGACTAACGAGTGGTCACTCCTTAGGAATGTTCCCCAAACTGACCAGTGGTATTAAGCCCCTCCCACATACTGGCTGTGTTCCAAAAATGCCCTTATATGTACCTAAAGTTGTTCAAATGTATACCGCCTATCTTTTTTATTGCCTTTAAACTGTATAAAAGAGGTCGCGCACCGATGTTCGGTGTGATACTTCTTGCATTGCCGAAGGGTGCTGTAGGAATGTACCACCACCCATGGGGTCTTAATAAACTTGTCTTTTGCATTTTCAGTTTCCGTGCCAACTTCTATTATATGGTTCGAGAGTTTTTGCAGAGTATGTAGGCCTGACAGAACCCGATACCTCAATTGGCGACCACGAAGGGACTCATCGGCGACTCGGATGCCCGAAGGAGAGGTCACAACGAAGGATTGGAAACTCGCTATGGACGCGTACGCTGCCACTGAGTGACCCGAGTCTCGGCACCCACGGTGTTTTTTCCTTTCCTTCTGATCTGACCTTCCAGGTGGCGCCGGTCTTCGACTGAGATCCTGATCGTTTGGCCTGTCGTGTAGAGCCTGTTTGGCTGATTCGGCTACGGAACTTGGCAGTTGGAATCTGGACACTTTTGAAGATACTTGGTAAGCTTATGTTTGGTAAGGTAGTCTATTGACGCTTACTGTGGCTTTTGACTTGGAATTTGAATTTGAATTTGTACGAGTTAGCTAACGTTTGGACCTATGATTTGAATTATATGTGGAGTGCACCTCACATAGGCAGGCATGTAGGGATATTTCTCTGATTTTGAATTTGTTTGAACGGCACACTGTGCGTAAAGTACACTTAAGTGCCTTTTTATGTGAATATCGCGTTTTCGTGATATTTTTTGAACATGCCTGTTCTCAGCACACTCCGAGGAATGTGCTGCTTTGGAAATGGTACCAATTATCGATTAAATGAATCTCAGCCGGCTCCCCCAGAGGGAACTCCTAATCGCGAAATGTACATTAATTTTGGCCTTCCGCCTATTATGTATAGCACATTATGGCACAGATACACCAAAACGGATCGTGAGTTGCAATGGCCACTACATGGGTCATTCGATTTACGGAAAGTTCAGTATGTGGAACAATGTTTGTTTCAGCGCAGGTCTAGACAGGATATGTTTGATTGTGTGCGTATGTGGGAGAAAGCGGTGCGTGAACGAATGAAGCGTGAAGAAGCCTTGGCGGACAAAGAGCAGCGAAAGGCTGCTCGGGATAAAGCTTTACAGCTACAGGAGAAGGAATTGCAGAAAGAGAAAGAGACTCGAGAACGTAATTTACAGGTTAATGGTCAGTTTCCTATTCGACGTCCTCTTTATCCTGTCCTTACTAATGAATCAGGTGATTTTTCATTGTTAGATCGTTGCCCGCCTCCGTATGTTCTGCCTACGGCTCCGGATGAGGAATCGGACGAGGATAATCAGGATAAACAGCGTACCAGGTTACCTACCGATCGTATGGCGGAATTGTCGCTCGATTGCTCGTAAACTTAATATAAATACTATAACTGTTCCAGAGGTAGATGGTCTTATGAGTAAATGGTCTGATAAGGAACGATTGTATTTTTGAAATCATTTTACAGATGAAGTTATCGAGCAGTTTAGGAAGCATTCTCTTGAGTTGGAACCTAAAGATATATCAGTTGGTCGTGAGAATTTCCGTAAAGGTATTTTTGCTCTTTCAGATGCGGATGAATTTTTCCGGCGTTTGATTCGGTTACGAGATGAGGCAACACGATTGCGAGCGGCGAAAAAGGCATCGGATTTGTCTGCGCCTGGATCAGCGGAAGTATCAAAAGAGTGTCCTATCTTTGATACAGATAAGAGCGCTGCCGTTAATGTTAAGCGTATGCGAGAAGCTGCGCCTTTATATGTCCCTCCTAAAGGGGATGGTACGGATGATGATAAGATGTCCAAAGATGCAAAGGGCTATTTTATATATAATTGGGTTTATACGCCATGGAATAGAGCAGATGTTATGGCGCTTAAGAATGCTTTGCCTGACCCCCGTAAAAATCCAGCAGCTTTTTATGAAAGTGTGGAGGGCGCTATTTCTTCGTGCATTATGACATTAGTTGATATTGATCTGTTCTTTGGATTGATATTGCCTCCTGATATGTGGAGGGCGATTTGTAAGTTTGACGATCGAGCGACTTTAGGTGCAGATTGGAAGGACATAGCTAGAGCTGATTTAGATAGGGAACCTGCATGCAAGCCGCGTCAATTGATTTTAGATTTACCGACAGCTATATTGAATAAATTAAAAACGCTTGTGCCCCCTAAAAAGATTGATTGGACAGTGTTGGCGTCCTGTAAACAGAAGTCGGACGAATCGGTCTCAGATTTCTTTTCCCGTTTTGAGGAAGCATTCCATGATTACAGTGGTCAATTATTAACAGAGGACACGGGCAGACATTTGTTTGTAGACAAGTATGTGGCTAATCTCCTGCCAGAGATTGCAAAACGTTTGAAGGCGAGTGAGAGTTCATGGACCACTGCAACGCCTGCCTCTTTATTAACTATGGCTCAGTATTATGAACGACAGGAATTGGAGGCTAAAGAAAGTAGTGATAAGAAAGCGAAGGACTTAAAGACGAAGGTGATGTTGGCTCAGGTTACGCAATGGAGAGGGAATGATAGGGGTAGACGAGGATTGTATGTTGCGCCTCCTCCTCGTTCTGATATTTCTGAGGATCAGTGTGCATACTGTAAGCAGTTTGGACATTGGATTTCAGATTGTCCGGTGCTTCGTGAACAGCGTAGTCAGAGGGGTCGAGGAAGTGGAAGGTCGCGGAATAGTTATTCAGGACCGAGAGGTGGAGCGAATGATCGTGGTAGGTTTGAAGCGAGAGGTCGTGGTCAAATGGATCACAATACTTTTGATCGACGGAATCAGTATCAGATAGCTGAAGGAGAGAATACTGAGTTTCAGGATAATAATTATGCATAGGATTGCGTAGGATGGGGTGTGGAATCGGTTGAAGTACCAGTCGATCAAAGGGGTCCATATATATCAGCGCATGTTTTGGGTTCTACTGATCAGTTTCTGGTCGATACAGGAGCTACTCGTAGCGCTCTGTCCAAACACTTGGTTCCAAGGGCTCCCCTGTCTGGCGAAACAATCACAGCAATAGGGTTCGATGGAACACCTTCTTTAAGCCCATTGTCTCAACCTCTTACATTTCACATTGATAAATTTGTTGCCCCATGTCCGTTTCTATTATCTCCAAACACACCAGATAACATTATGGGACTTGACATGTTGAAACATTTTCGTGCAACAATACGCTGTGCCCCTGAAGGGGTGCAGGTTATTTTGAATGATAATTACCCAGAAATTGAGAGATCGTGCCTTATGCAGGAAGCCGATGCATTAGCTTCCCTTCCTAGCACCTTATGGGCTATTTCTGATACTGATGTGGGTCAGATGATTATTCCTCCTGTACGCATTACTGTAAAGGAGGGAGCGATTTTGCCACGTGTCCCTCAGTACAAGATCTCCAGAGAAGGTGAACTGGCTTTAACACACATTGTGAATGATTTGATAACGGCAGGGGTGGTAGAAGAAGTTCCCTACAATGTTTGCAATAGTCCAATTCTTCCCATCCTAAAGAAAGATACGGATACCAAAATCTATCGTTTTATTATTGATTTAAGGGAAATTAATAAGATAGTTGTACCCCAGTATCCAGTCGTGTCCGACATTACGACTTTACTTACTTTGGTTCCATCCACATCTACTACATTTACGGTGATCGATTTGAAAAACGCTTTCTTTTCGATCCCCATTCATCCTGACAGATACTTGTTCGGTTTTACACTGAATAATAAATCATATAGATTTTGTCGAGTTCCTCAAGGTTACACAGAAAGTCCTAGCATTTACAGCCAGGCTTTAAAAAGACAGGTTGATTCTTTTGATTTGCAGTCTGGGGTGGCTCTTATCCAATATGTCGATGACATTTTGCTCGTGGCAGACACACAGGAGCAATGCGAGGAGAGTACACTCTCCCTACTTTCGTTCCTTGCTAAAAACAATTACAAGGTTTCACGAAAAAAGTTACAATATTGTAGACCAAAGGTGACCTACCTCGGTCATCTTTTGTCTAAGGAGGGACGTGCATTGACATCAGATCGAATTCAAGCAATTTTAGATACACCAGTCCTTTGCACTCAGAAGGATGTTCATGCTTTTATAGGTTTGACGTCCTTTTGTAGGCAATGGATACTAGGATTTTCGCACATTGTAAAACCTTTGTTAGCATTGTTGTCCAAAACTGCACCAGTTCCCCTTGAATGGACGGATGAATGTCAGAATGCTTTTGAGCAATTGAGACAAGCTCTTTGTTCTGCACCAGTGTTAGGTACACCAGATTATACAAAGCTCTTTACATTATATGTACATGAGAAGGATGGGTGCGCATTGTCAGTATTAGTACAGTTACACGGAGACAAACAGAGGCCTTGTGCATATTTTTCAGCGGTACTCGATCCCGTGGCTCGAGGACTGCCTGGATGTGTTCGAGCAGTTGCAGCAACAGCAGTAGCTATACGACAGAGTGAGGGAATAGTCTTGTCACACAAATTGTTGGTGTTAGTTCCCCATGCGGTAGATGCTTTATTGAACCAAACGAAAACGCAGCATCTGACCAGTGCCCGTTTAACAGGATATGAGTTAACACTGTTGGCGCCACATATTACATTGAAGAGGTGCGCCACTTTGAACCCTGCTACGTTATTGCCATATCCTGTTACTGAGACCCTGGAGGAAGAACAACATGACTGTGTTTTTCTGACTGACGAACAAACAAAGGGTCGTGTCGATTTACAGGACACGCCACTTCCAGATGTAGATGGGGAACTGTGGGTTGATGGATCGTGTGTGAGATTGCCAGATGGTACAGCTTCCGCATCCTATGCGATCACGAGACTTAAAACAGTGGTAGAAACAGCACGAATACCGCAGAAATCGGCCCAAGCAGCTGAATTGATAGCCTCAACTAAAGCATGCGAGTTAAGTGCTGGTTTACGTGTGAATTTCTACACTGATTGTTGCTTTTGGAGTAGTGCACGATTTTGGCCTACTCTGGAAGGAACGAGGGTTTATGACCTCGCATGGAACACATATTATGTATGGAGAATTGGTATGTGATCTTCTGAATGCATTGTTATGTCCAAAGAAGGTGGCGATAATCAAGTGTAGTGCACATAAGAAAGTTACAGACAAAATAGGACAAGCAAATGCTTTTGCAGACCAAATAGCGAGAGAGACTGCCATGTTGCAGAATGACTCCCCTATGTATGTGGTGAGATCACAAGCTGAACGATGGCATGATGCTAGAGAAGAAATCCTAGACATACAGAAGTCAGCATCTGAAGCAGAACTCGCCAAATGGGCAACAGAGGGAGTACTGGATGATGAGGGTTGTTGGAGAAGTAAAGACATGGAGAAATGGAAATTGCCTGCTGCTTACTTGCAAGCAATGGTTCAAATGACACATGGGCTGGCACATGTTGGAGCTCTTGCAATTACTAAATTGCTTACACGAGTCTGGGAGCCTCCTGAGATTGCCAGCACGGCTAGGAGAGTAGTGCAGACCTGCCTGATATGCCTACAATACAATCCTGCTAAAGGGACCTATACTCCTAAAGGAGGGTTTGTTCCACCTACTGCACCATTTGAAGTACTGCAAATGGATTACATCCAGCTGGAGCGCTGTAATATTCTCAAGTATGTCCTAGTGGTGGTGTGTGCCTTCAGCAAGTGGATTGAGGCTTACCCTACGAAGGATAATACAGCATTGACAACAGCTAAGGTGTTACTGAAAGAGTACTTCCCACGTTATGGTGTTTGTAAATTTTTGTGGAATGATAATGGTCCTCATTTCGTTGGGAAAGTAGTGGAGTATGTTCTGAAAGGATTGGGAATTAAGCAAAAATTTCATGCTGTATTCCATCCGCAGTCAGCAGGTCTAGTGGAGAGATACAATGCGACTTTGAAGCTGAAGCTAGCAAAGATTGTGGCATTCACGTCTTTGAAATGGCCGGATGCTTTGCCTTTAGCATTGTTGTCAATCAGATCAGTACCACATTCCCGATCTGGCCTCACACCCTATGAAGTGGTGTTTGGAAGGCCTATGAATATTTGGGGAGTTCCAAAGCCTCGACTAATACATGATGTGCTATGTATAATGATGAACGATTATTTGGCACGATTAACAAATGATTTACTTTCTATTCATCAACAGGTTCGAGAAGCGCTCCCCGACAATTCCATTGGAGAGGCTCACAATCTTCGTCCTGGCGATCACGTCATGATCCGAGTGTTTGAGAGATTCAGCAGTTTGGAGCCGAGGTGGCGTGGCCCTGAACAAGTACTGCTGGCAACGCGAACGGCTGTGCGCGTCACGAATAAGAAGCGGTGGATACACTCACCGCACTGCCGACGTGTCTCTCCGGATCTGGTGAACCCTACAGTGCTGTCTGACTATCGAGACATCTTGGACGCGGAGAGGAGCCCAGCTGTTACGTCTCATGAGTCGGAGGGAGCCTTCCCGGACCACACTGTTTCTGGTGGAGTGAAGTACAATCTGCGGTCAAGGAAATAATAATTTTTGTATTTTTTGTGACTGGTTGGTGACCGTTCCGAGGTTTGTGAAAACGGAAGCCGGGAATATCAAGGGGGGGATCAGTTCTGCCCAGTGTAGCGACACCCGTCTTGAATCTCGGAGAAGACATCAGCGGCAGCCTCGGTTCTCAGCACCACATTTTTATTTTTTAGTTTGTTCTTGAAACTTTGTTTCTTGTACTATGGCACCTATGGCATTGAAAAATAGAAGAATTTTGGGTGCGGTTCTTTTCGTTACAACAATAGTGGTAATAGCAGTGATAGCTTGGACTATAGAAAGACTGTTTCCTGCACGGGACTATTTACTGCCTACCACTCCAATTCCATCTGAACATTTCCATTTTACTTTGCCCTATCATGAAGAAAGACATAGACAGACTTATTTGAACAACAGTTTAATTCAAATACTACACCATACGCACAATATGACCAACACTACCAACTGTTGGGTATGTGGAATGTTGCCTGGACATCAAAAGAAAGGAGGAACACCTCTTATTCCTCTTCCTTTTTCTCACAATGGTTCGTGCAATGCTTGGTACACTCTTCTTTTTACATTGAGATGGCCAACAAAAGGTGGACTACTTTTCCGATTGAACAAGGTCTGCTATAATGATCGAGATGGCTATCCACAAGCAGAAGGAACTAAATTTGAGTGGGAAGAATATCGACCGGACAATGTATCTACACCTCGTATATTTACTAATCAGAGACTTATGAATATGTCTAGTTTACATGTGATTACAGTAATTGATACAAAAGCAGATCTTTGTGTTCGAAATAAAGGTACAATTCCGGTAGGGAGGAGCGAATGTAATACTACTCTCACGTTTGATGCACCCAATGGTATTTCTTTTGTGGCCTCACGAAACACTTATTTTATTTGCGGAAACAAAGGTTACCATCGTCTTCCTCTTGGATGGTTAGGTACATGTTATATATCCTTTGTATTGCCCCCTGTGTTTATTGCCCCACCTATGTATCATAATGATTTTGTATTGTACCATGATTTTTTATTGAATAGAGTGAAGAGAACGTTGGACCTTGATAGCATCGACCAAACTGACACTTCCCTACAGCAATATGTGGATTTTAATTTGGGTCTCTTTTCCTTTGTTGGTGCTGCTTTAAATAGCAGGAAAATAAGGCGGCTAACACGTGTTGTGGAAGCAGTTGCTAATGAAACTGCTTCTGCCTTAGGGAATATAACTGAAGAACTTCAGATTACGAGGATTGTTACGCTTCAGAACCGAATGGTTCTGGACGTTGTGTTAGCTGATTGTGGGGGTGCATGCCGCATCATCGGAAGTAGTTGTTGTGTTTACGTTCCTGATAATTCACCATCTGTATATGATGCTATTTCTAAATTGCACAAAATAGCTGCCGAGATTCATACTGACAATGGTACTTGGACCTTTTCTGGTTGGTTTTGGACCCTGCTTAGTACATGGGGTTGGAAACTGTTAACGGTTCTATGTGTAATTATTGGGATGTTCTTCTTCTGTTGTTTATGTATTCAATGTGGCCCTACTTTATGTTCTGTATGCATTACTGCCTGTATTCCATCCAAAAGAGCTCTTGCTAAAAGGGTACAAATGAGTAATGCCAAAATAAGGAAGATCATGCTGATCGACATAGATGATGAGCATCCGGATTACTTCCATTATGAGGTAGCTTCAGCTAAACGCTAAAAGGGCCGTCTGTCGTAAATTGGCAGCACCTGAGTTAGCGTTTAGCTCAGCTACACGAACTTATTCTCTTAACTTGACTAAAGGTTCGGGGGCCATTTTGTATTAAGTGGCTTCCATTTTGTATGAACATGCGGCCTCGTGGTCAGCGTGCCCTTTCGTCCTTCCTCCATTCCAATGAACCTTTTCCCTGCCCAGCAACAGGCTATTTTTAGCAGTGGTCAGTCTCACGCATGCGTACATCCGATCTCTGGACTAACGAGTGGTCACTCCTTAGGAATGTTCCCCAAACTGACCAGTGGTATTAAGCCCCTCCCACATACTGGCTGTGTTCCAAAAATGCCCTTATATGTACCTAAAGTTGTTCAAATGTATACCGCCTATCTTTTTTATTGCCTTTAAACTGTATAAAAGAGGTCGCGCACCGATGTTTGGTGTGATACTTCTTGCATTGCCGAAGGGTGCTGTAGGAATGTACCACCACCCCATGGGGTCTTAATAAACTTGTCTTTTGCATTTTCAGTTTCCGTGCCAACTTCTATTATATGGTTCGAGAGTTTTTGCAGAGTATGTAGGCCTGACAGAACCCGATACCTCAAGATGACACCTGACAGTAGTCAGAATTAACATTTTACACAGTTTTTATTGACAATCTTTTATTAAATGCCCAGTGTCACATTGGTACATTGCCTACTAGGACATGTAATAACTGTACTAAAAATCTTTGTCTCAAAATGAAAATATAGCTACTGAGTTCCTGTATCAGCCTGCTGGTGAAAGTTCCAGGTTAGTCTAATGCCCTCTTCATTTAGCTGAGAAAGTACAGCCCCTATGCCATGATCTACGGTCAGTTTGGACGATTAATTCCTTAATGAAATCAGGCACTGTTCTCCTAATGAAGGTATATTTTTCTATAACACCTTACACAAATAAGACACAGAGCCCCTAGCAAGCTTTATGTCCCTACACTACACCACAAAAAGCTACTTTTTCACTTGCATAGATTCCTCCAGCATGCCAGACATACCAACTTTATTCTACCTGTAGGAAATTGGGTTTTTGATTGTGGGGGCTGAAGGCCCTTCTCAGGCAACAACCACAATTGCTGTAAGGGTGAACCACAAAAGCCACTAAATTAACCTGTGCTTAACTCTGGTAGCTTGGCACAAAAGCAGACAGGCTTGACTTAGAGGCAATGTGTAAAGTATATTTGTAGCACTAAAATAGTAATGACGTGAAAAAAGAGCACAATAATTTAGAAACATAGAGTGCATTTTAATAAATACAATGATATCAGAACAACAACCGAAGAATCGTAGAAATGCAGTTTCAAAGTTTTAGGGAAGTATATCTCCTAGAAATGCAAAGTGCCACTTGTAGTCATCTTAGACGGGGAAAATGTCACAAGTTCAGGCCGTCTGCGATGGAGTATGGCTGGGATGCAGGGACTAGGTTAGTCCCAAAGAAAAAGTCGCCTTTTCAAAGTTGAGCGCAAAGAGTCTAGTTCACTGCGAGGAGCAGGGAGAGCGTCATGGATGATCATTGCTGCAGCATGAAGAGCAGACCTGCCGTCATGGACAGTTGTCACAGTAGGCTGTCGATACTGTAGTATGAAGTGCAAGTCTTGCATTGGCCATCGTCACTAGCGGTTGCTATAGCCCGAAGGTTCTGATTCGCTGTTGAATCGTGTTGATGGTCGTCGCAGGCAGCAGAGTCTCAGCGCAAATGGGCCCGTTCGCAGTTGCAAAGAGCACAAAAGTTCAGGATTTTGCCTTCTTGGCAGAGGAGTGCACTCTGATGCCAGCTAAGGGATCAGAACCTGGAGAGGCACTAGCAGGTAGGTCCAGTTGGAGAGGCACTAACAGGCAGGTTCAGTTGCAACAGGGAGACCTCTGGAGCTGTGTATATTCATTTTGCTCAGAACAGGAGGCCAGTCAGGTAGCCAACTCTGGTGGTTGTGGATTGAAGAAGCAAGTGTAGGCTTTCTTCCTCTGGTAGCAGGATATCAGTGCAGTCCCTTCAGCAGCAGGGCAGCATGGCAGTCCTTCTTTTGAGTATTCAATAGGTGAAAAAGTGATCTGATGTTTGGTTCAAGGGGTCCAATATTTATTCCTGGCACCAGCATTTGAAGTGTGAGCACTTCCTATACTACTCCCCCACCTGGTTCTGGAAAGTTCCTTCATTTCCCTGCGCAGGCTCCTAGTGGTCTAGGGTGACAATAAGCTGGTGTCAAGTTCCTTGTGAGTGTGCTGGAGGCAGTCATTTGAAATGGAAGTGGGGCAGGGAAGAGCTCCACCAAAGCCATCCTGGCAGGATGGCCCATCCTACCAACCCTGAGTCTGCCTTTGTTTCACTGTCTAGGAGGAAGACACAAAGGACAACTGCCAAACAATTCATGGTCATATGACCCAGGACACAGGCACAAGCACCAAATGACTATAACATAAAAATGGCAACCTTCTAAAAGTGGCATTTTGTAACTTAAAACCCGACTTTACTATTAAAGTGGGTTTTAAATTACAATTCAAATGAGTGTTAACATAATTTTCCTATCTCTTCCAAAACTTAAAATATAAATTATTAAGCGTAATAAGGTAACCCAATGTTATCCTATGGGAAAGGTAGGCCTTGCAATAGAAAAAAATTACGTTAGGAGTTTATCACTACCAGGACATGTAAAAATTAAACCCACATGTCATACTTGTTAAAGATAATGCACCCTGCCCAGTGAGCCTTTAGAGCCTATCTGAGGGGGTGACCTATATGTATTAGAAAGAAAGGATTAGAACTCGCAAAAGGTTTATTTTGGCATGTTGAAATGGAAATTTGAAACTGTTCCCAGAAGATGCAGTGGCAGTCCTGATACAAGTTTCAAAGGCTACTTTAGTGGGTGACACGATGAGTGCTGCAAGCCCAATATTGGAATTTAATTTACAGGCCCGGGGTAAATGTTGTACCATTTACTAGGGAATTACAAGCAAATTAAATGAGCCCATTAGGGGTGAGCCAATTTTATGATGTTTTAGGGAGAGAGCTCAAGCACCGTAGCATTAGTTAGCAGTGGTAAAGTGCACAGAATCCTTGTGGCAACAAAATCAAACTCATCAAAACAGAAGGGGTGAAGGCAATACATTTGGGTGACTACCACCCAAGGGTGGCAGGTCCAACATGTCCCCCCACCCAGCTGGAAGTAGGGAGAACTTCCCATTCTCATGGGAGTACTCATAAATAAGGAGGAAACCCCTTTAGAGTCTAGCAACACTGGAGTGGTCAGGCCTAGGACGGTCCATAAAGTAAATTCCCTGTAGGGAGACGAACCACCGTAGCAGTGTGGGATTCCCACCCCTCATTTACATGAGCCACCTGAGAGATCTGTGATCTGTCTGAACCAGGAATTGAGTCTCAAACTAGTATGGTCTTAACTTTTACAGTGCCTAGACCACTGCAGAAGCTTCCCTTTGTATGGCATCCCACCCCTGTTCCCTGAAAAGTATCAGGCTGCTGGTGAAAGTTCCAGGTTAGTTTAATGCCCTCTTCATTTAGCTGAGAAAGTACAGCCCCTATGCCATATTCTGCGGTCAGTTTGGATGGTTAATTCCTTAATGAAATCAGGCACCTCGAGCACCGGTGCAGTTCACATGGCCTCCTTTAAGGTTTATAATGCTTTATAGAACACATCTGTCCAGATCACCTTCTTAAGCTGCCTTTTAGAAGTCCACTAAGTCAATGGGCTAGAATGGTGCCATAACCCTTGACAAATCTCCTATAGTAGCCAATGAGGCCAGGAAGGATCCCATCTCTGGGGTTCCCAAGCCAGAGCGGTCTGAATCATCACTAACCTGGTGACCCAGATAGACCACTGAACCCGGCCTTTATGTTACTTACTGGTCTTGATAGGTAGACCTTACTTCTCAGGGCCTGAAACACTGTACAGTTGTGGTTAGGGTGATCTTCCTAGCTTGAGCTGAATGCTGCAATGTCTTCCAAGTAGACAGCACTGAAATCCTCTAACCCAGCGAGGACCCAGTTGACCAGTCTATGCAAGGTGGCAGGGGCATTCTTCAACCCAAAGGGTATTATCCTGAACTGCAAGTGGCCTCTGCAGAAAGCAGACCTTCCCTTGGCCCCCTCGGCTAAGGGAATCTGCCAGTACCCTGATGTGAAATCAAAGGTACTCATCAGCTGATGGGGTGGGGTGTGCATCAGCTTGGTGACTGACTTGAGTCTTCTATAATACCCACAAAACTGGAGTTCTGGGGTGGTGCCTGGAGGGCTGACCTTGGGTGCCAGCACAACTGGGATGAACAAAGGGCTGTTGGAGTCCCAGTAGGAATGCCCTCTAGTACTGGGTGACCACCAACACACCAGTTGCCTCAGGCGTAGGACCCTTAGGTTTGCTATACAGGACATCATTCTCTCAGTAGATGAGGTGATCACCAGAGTTATCTCCATTGGCCTGGGCTTTGGCCGGGTCCCAAATACCTTTGAGAGTGGGGCACTCCTTCTGTACTTGGCAGAACTTTGCCCAGGAAGGACCTCCTTCAGCTTGCCAACCAGCCAGTGAAGTAGGTCTCCGAGGACAGCAATCCTTCCCTGTAAGTTACGGAGCATCCCCCTCAGGTTCTGCTCCCTCCTAGACTGTGGGGATCTCTGGGGCACGCCTCATGTGCCTTCTGCCTAGCCTCTTCTTGGCTGGCGCCTGGGCCATTGTTCCAGACCCCAGGTCCATAGGAATTACCTCACAGGAGACCATGGATTGTGTGGTCAGGCACACCAACTCAGGCAACTCTAGCGTCTCCAAGTGTGGCAAGAGCTCCACCTCCAAACAGATGATGAGCTCCAGATCATTACCCAACAGCCAATCCACAGGCATGACTGGACTCACAGCTAACTTCAAGGAACCTGACTCCCCCAATTCAAAGTGAACCAGAGCTACTAGGTTGCGACTCTCATGGTTGTTAGCAATAACCACCTGAAGGACTATATTGGAAGATACCTGCTCTGAAGACACCAAATGACACCTCACAGTAGTCATACTGGATTCTGGGCTTCATAGCCTCCACCCTCTGCTGATTGATGGCGACCCACTGCTTATTCTTCTTAGCATTACTAGGCATGTGATTCTTGTGTATCATCTCCCTGTCTCTATGAGACACTGAGGTGACCTCTGCATAACCCCATACTAACCGGACCAACCTTCTCCCTGAGCACTACCTTAGCCATCCCGGGGGCCTGCCCAGCAGAGGGAGGATGCTGCCTTTTCGGGCGGTAGGGGCCATCATTTGCGTGCCTATACCTGTAGCACTCACAGGGAGATGTGACCTTAAGGTTGCTTCCCATGAAATCCTCTCTTCTTCTGGTTAGGAATGGGCTGTGACTCCGTCCTCTGGAAACTCTTTTGGCGGTGTTTTGAGAAAACAGATGTTTTATCTTTGTCTCCCCCTCTCTTTCTTCTGGTGAGGACCCTGTCCACCTTACGTTAATCCACCTAAACTATGTGCTTTCTTGGACACTCTGGTGCTGACCCAGAGTTCTGCCTCCTGTGGAACTCTCAGGTGAAGTAAGCTTGCAGTCAATAAGGCATTAGCGCCCCTCTTCAAATTGAGTATTGAGCATGCGCTCTCAAAATCAGATCATACAACCCTTCGTAATCACTCCGTTTACTGCACTTCACCCAATATTTCGATGCCTTACTGGAGTAGTCAATAAAGTAAAATGCCCCATGAAAGTCAAAAGCTTTCATGGGGCATACCATACCTGGTCATCTCCCTCTAGTTTCAGCACAGTATCCCTCTCCACCGTGGGCATGTGTTTTTTGAGACTTGCTCCTCAATCCTCTCCTGAGACCCTATGCATCCTCATGGCTATCTCATGAGCTGAAAACCATTTGTCAATGTCATCCCACACCACACAGCTAGTCAGTAGTTCTTTACGAATGTAGACTCTCTTGTCCACAATGGACCCTGCCGTTTTGCTGCCACCATTGTTGCTGGACCTTGCCTGTTGCCTACCTTTGGGGCCCGCACGTTAAGACTCACTTCATGAGCCAATATGAGTTTCCTTATCTCCTTCTGTCAGCCTCAGCCTTCTCCCTTGAAAAAGTTCTCTCTGTCTTAGCCTGTTCTTTCTGTGCAGCCCTCTATTTTTGGATGCTTCCTCCATTTTTAGTTTGGTCATCTGCAGCCTAAACTCTCTTTCTGCTTTTCTTCCCACCAGTTCCTCAGACGACAAGTTGTGGAAGGAGATACTGCTTCCTCGGGGACCTCACACCTTTAGAGCCCCCTCTCTCCTCTGGATCAACCATCAGGGGGTTGGCATCCTCCCCTTCTATCTACTCCTCAAAGTCCACTTCCTCATCCTCATCTTGTACTGTAAACTGTAACTGTTGGGCCTCTTCCCAAGCCCTGGAGGCCTTCTTGAGCTCCTTCTTCCTGGAGCCCTTGGTTGCAGGGTGCCCTGCAGAATTCATCAAGCTCAGCTGCAGTGTAGCTCTCCAGTTTGATGAGCTCAAACACTATGCTAGCCAGAGGCAGAGTAACGCGGGCAGATATTCAGGTAGAATATAAATTAATTTGGAAAAGCAAAAGAGCCCAATCAAGGAGAATTCAAAAGAGGTTGAATCTGATGTCAGATTATTTATGAGGATTTTAGTGCTACACAAAATTGAGTGGCACTGCACAACACAAGTACTGAATCCCACCACTGCCACCAATGTAGGAACTTGTGTTTTTGATTGAGAGGGAGAGGACCCTTCTCAAGCAACAACCACAGTCCCCATCAGGATGAACCAAAAGTCACTAAATTACCTGCGCTTAATCCTCTGTTAGCTTGGCACAAAAGTAGCCAGCCCTAACTTAGAGGCAATGTGCAGAGTATTTTGCCAGTATTCAAACAGTCATGAAGTGCATAAAAATCATACCCTTTCCAGAGATTATTGTAAGTACTTATACATGTCATGGCTGTGTGTTGTCTAAGGTGATTTTTTATCTGTTTTGGTATTTACAGCTGGTTGAAGTGATTCCCAATCCAATATTAACCTAGGTTTGGGTGGACCACTTGTTGAGAAGGTACAGACCTCCATTTCCACTCCAACACATACTCACAAAGAAGCTATTTTACCATCTACTGAGATCTGGGAGAAATGGGGAGCTCCAGATGTTGTTTATCTAAGAGTAGTGCTAGGTCAATGAATGTGTTATATGATCTATCAGCTGTAGGTTGTGATATGACCCCTGGTAAGCACATCTTTGGCCCTTCCATATTCCACCTACCTGTCCAATCTGAAATATAGTTTATGCCCTTTGCACACCACTGCTTAAGGACCCCACATGACCATACCATTTGACCATAGGAGGCCTTTCCAATTTGAAGAGGGGGCAAACAAATGGTGCACCAGGGCTCATCGCCGACACCCAGGCTAACTGCTAAAGCAGAAAACAAGCATTCTGGGAGACTTGGCACACATTCTGCATTGCAGATCTGAGAGGTCCTCACTCAGGTATTCTATCCATTTCATCCATAGAGGATCCAAACAATTGGTCTTAGTCATTCTAAAGGTGTTATATGCTACAGCAGTGGATCCCAAACTGTGCTCCGCGGCACCCCGGTGCGCCATTAGATCTTGGCAGAGGCGCCGCGCATGACTTGGGAACCGGGAAAAGGTTGTATGATTCACAATCCGGGCCGTTTCCAAATATTAAAGATGAAATACGTCTTTACAGATATACGGCTAATTGACGCTTCTTCCCTCTACTCACAACGCAGCGTGTTTCTTCTCCCTACAGAGTTTTCATGTTCCTTTTCACTTCTGAACCCACCGTGTACGCCCTCCCACTGATGTGCACCACTCAGATGGAAGAAAGTTTCAACAGAGCTATAAAAACGTATGTTACATTTGTTTAAATACCTCCTTTCTTAATTTATCAAAATCTCCTAGCGCCAGAATAACAGTACCTCGTAACTATGTGCTTAAATATTTTAATTTAATTATACCAGACAGTCCTCTTCTCACTGTCTGACACCTCACACTCTGGCGGGACCGCAGCTTTCTTTGCGCACAGACTAGAGGCGAGAATGGGCTCCGATTAGTTATTTCTACTCAGGACTTGGAATTTAAAACTGTGTCTAGTGCTGACTGGTAGAAGTTCGGCAGCCTTGGCTCTTTGTAGGATTTAGGATTGGCTGCATAGAACTGTCCATGCCCCTAAGTGCCCTTGTGTAGTCCAGGTGAGGGACATGTGCAGGAGCAAAGAAGGCTGCAACGCTTGGCCGAGCACAGAGGAGGCACGCTAAAAGTGTGAATCCCCTGGAGCCAGCGACCCACAATCAATCAATCAATCATACCATTTGTATAGCGCACTACTCACCCGGGAGGGTCTCAAGGCGCTTGGGGGGAGGGGTATGCTACTGCTCGAACAGCCAGGTCTTGAGTTGTTTCCTGAAGGCGAGATGGTCCTGGGTCAGCCGAAGGTGGATGGGGAGGGAGTTCCATGTCTTGGCAGCCAGGTAAGAGAAGGATCTTCCTCCGGCGGTGGCTCTTCGGATGCGTGGTACGGCTGCAAGGGCGAGGCTGGTGGACCATAGCTGGCGGGTGGGCGTGTGGAAGGTCAGGCGGTCGTTGAGGTACTTGGGGCCCAGGTCGTGGAGAGACTTGTGTGCGTGGGTGAGGAGCCGGAACGTGATCCTCTTGTCGACAGGGGAGCCAGTGCAGGTTCCTCAGGTGGCTGGAGATGTGGCTGTGTCGGGGGACATACAGGATGAGTCGGGCGGAGGCGTTCTGGATGCGCTGGAGTCTTTTCTGTAGCTTGGCTGTGGTTCCGGGGTAGAGGGTGTTTCCGTAGTCCAGTCGGCTGGTGACAAGTGCCTGGGTGACAGTCTTCCTGGTCTCGGTCGGGATCCAGCGGAAGATCTTGCGAAGCATACGCAGGGTGTTGAAGCACGATGAGGAGACGGCGTTGACTTGTCTGGTCATCGAGAGGGAGGAGTCCAGGATGAAGCCCAGGTTGCTTGCGTGGTCGGTTGGCTTGGGTGCGGTGCCCAGGGCTGGGGGCCACCAGAAGTCGTCCCAGGCGGAGGGGGAAGATCCCAGGATGAGGACTTCCGTCTTGTCCGAGTTCAGTTTCAGGCGGCTGTCCTTCATCCACTCGGCGACGTCTTTCATCCCTTCATGTAGGCAGGTTCTGGCGGTGTCGGGGTCTCTGGTGAGGGAGAGGATCAGCTGGGTGTCGTCGGCGTAAGAGATGATGTTGAGGTTGTGCTGGCGTGCGATGGCTGCGAGAGGTTTCATGTAGACGTTGAAGAGGGTGGGGCTGAGTGAAGATCCTTGCGGGACGCCGCAGATGACTTCGGTGGCCTCGGAGCGAAACGGGGGGAGGCGGACTCTTTGTGTTCTTCCGGCGAGGAACGAGATGATCCACTCCAGTGCCTTCTCTTGGATACCGATGTTGCTGAGGCGCTGGACTAGGATGCGGTGGCAGACCGTGTCGAATGCAGCGGAGAGGTCCAGGAGGATGAGGGCCACTGTTTCTCCTTTGTCGAGCAGGGTCCGGATGTCGTCGGTGGCTGCGATGAGGGCGGTCTCGGTGCTGTGGTTGGCTCTGAAGCCGGACTGCGAGGGGTCGAGGGATCCGTTCGTCTCGAGGAAGGCGGTCAGCTGTCTGTTGACGATCCTCTCGATGACTTTGGCAGGAAAAGGGAGGAGCGAGATGGGGCGGAAGTTTTTGAGGTCGGTGGGGTACGCGGTAGGTTTCTTCAGCAGGGCGCTGAGCTCGGCGTGCTTCCAGCTCTCCGGGAAGGTGGCGGTGTTGAAGGAGGCGTTGATGATGTTCCGGAGTTGGGGTGCGATGGTGGAGTCGGCTTTGTTGAAGACGTGGTGTGGGCAGGGGTCGGTCGGTGATCCGGAGTGGATGGTGTTCATCGTGCGGGCTGTGTCTTCGGTGGTCACTGTGGTCCAGGTGCAAAGGCTGGCGGTAGGGGGCGTTGGTTCGACGGTTGGGTGCGTGGGTGGTGTGCCGAAGCTGTTGTGGATGTCGGCGATCTTGCGGTGGAAGAACGAGGCGAGGGAGTCGCAGAGGTCTTGTGACGGAGTGATGTCGTTGGTGCCGGTGCTGGGGTTGGAGAACTCCTTGACGATGGTGAAGAGCTCTTTGCTGTCGTGGGCGTTATTGTCCAGTCGTTCCTTCAGGGATTTCTTCTTCGTGGTGCGTATGAGCTGGTGGTGCTTGCGGGTAGCGTGTTTGAGGGCGGTCATGTTGTCGGTGGTTCGGTCGAGGAGCCAGGCTTTCTCGAGGGTGCGGCAGGTCTTCTTGGAGTCCTTGAGTTCGTCGGTGAACCAGGATGCCTTCTTGCTTCTGGGTCTGCTGGGAGGGTTCTTTAGTGGCGCGAGGTCGTCGGCGCAGGCGGACAGCCACTGTGTGAAGTTGCGGGCTGCTTCGTTGGGGTCCGTTGTGTTGGCGGGTGGGCTCTGGCTGAGGGAGGTGGTGAGCTGGTCCGCGGTGATCTTGCTCCAATTCCTGTGAGGTACCTGTTGCGGGTGGTGGTGGGTCGCGGATCTTTTGAAGCTGAAGTGGACGCAGCTGTGGTCGGTCCAGTGGAGTCCGGTGGCGTGGCTGAAGGTGATGTACTTGCTGGAAGAGAAGACGGGATCAAGCGTGTGGCCGGGGTAGTGGGTGGGGATGTTGACCAGTTGCTTGAGTCCGAGGTTGGCGAGGTTTTCCAGCAGGGCGGCGGTGTTGCGGTCCTTGTTGTTCTCCAGGTGGAAGTTGAGGTCCCCTAGGAGGAGGTAGTCAGCGGAGGGGAGGGCGTGTGGGCTGATGAAGTCTGTGATGTCTTCGCTGAATTGTGTGCGTGGTCCCGGGGGTCTGTAGACGAGGGTGCCTCTGAGGGTCGTCTTAGGGTCGGTGTGAATCTGGAAGTGGAGATGTTCGGCTGCGGTGAAGGAGTCGTTGGCGTCGGTCGTGATGCGGATGGTGTTCCTGTGGACGATGGCGATGCCTCCTCCGGTCTGGTTGATGCGGTCCCTCCTGATGATCTTGTACCCGTCCGGGATGGCGATGTCGGGTGCAGAGGAGGCGATCATCCAAGTTTCCGTGAGGAAGGCGACGTCCGGTGATGTAGCGTCGAGGAGGTTCCAGAGTTCCACGGCGTGTCTGTGGACGGAGCGGGTGTTGAGCAGGATGCACTTGAGGTGGTTGCTGCTGGTGTTTGTCTTGGCGGGTGCGGGGCAGGTTTGGAGGCAGGTGAACTTGCAGGTACAGCAGGTGAAGGGTCCGTGGGTGCGTCTCGGGGTGGCTCGGCAGCAGGCGTGGGTCCGGCCGACATTGAGTGCGTTGAGAGTGGCGGCGTCGTAGGTCAGTCGGGTCGTCTTGCATCGGCGGAGATGGCCAGGGGTCCTGGCGCTGGGCGCGGGCCAGGCGCGGACGGGCGCAGACGGGCTTGCCTTTGGCGCGCCTTCGGCGCACATTCGGCGCGCCCGCTGCGCGTGCGCACGGTCGCCATTTATGGCGAAGTGCGAGGGAGGAGGAGCAGCTGGGAGGCGGGAGCGGGTAGGTCACAGAAGGAAAGGGGGCGTGTCCGCACTCACGGCGGCGGGAAGCGGGGAGCGGGGCGGGTGGGCGCAGGGGACACTGCATGAGAGCACCCCAGAGCCACCATAGACGTGTGAGGAAAACCTGAGAAGCACCCTCATGTGTGTGAACGCTCCGGAGCCAGCCACTTGTCAGCTTGCAAGGACGTGAGAGAAAGACACCCCTCACATGTGAACATCCCAGAGGCGCCCTTCTACGGGTGAATAACCCTGAGCCAACCACATTTCGATGTCTGAGGGCCCCAGAGCCTCCCTCCACTTGTGATTACAATCAACCTGTGCTTTGTGGGAGAGACTCTTTGCTCTGATCCATGTTCACCCCTTTCACACATGTCTGGACAGGCCCAGGTAAGGATTTTTTTAGTTTTTATCTCATAAAATGTTTTTAATACCAGATCTTTCCCTCTAGGTTTGTGTATGTTATTTTGTGTATAAGATCCAACTCTTACTTTATGTCACAATTTAATACGTTCTTCTGGAACACTACTGTTAAACAGATGGTAGGGGTGAAGGTGGGACTGCAGCAGAGGCGCAGCTAAAGGCAAATTTCGGGGGGGGGGGGGAATTCTTCCAGCAATAGGAAGAGCGGAGATTAAGATGTGAAAATGACAACACATGTAAATGGTCTTTTAAAAACCTGAGGAGTACTCGTGTGCGGCTGTGATAAGCTCAACAACTGTTTGTGTGTGTGCTCGGGGCTGATACACATGACGGGGGGAGGCTGAAGACCTTTGAGCACTATGGGCGTTGAGTGCCTGGACTGAAGTTTATGTTGTTAATGTTTCTAGAAGGGGCTTGTCCATTTGTATGGCTAATCATGATTACTGCAGAAAGGCTAATAACAGCCGGTCTGCTCTCCCACAATTTCCAATCCAGAAACATCTGGGAAATCTTCTTTGGTACCTTAAAAAAAGGAACTACATATGGCTCTTTACTAGGGTAACTAAATGTCTGCTCCAAGAGATCCTAAGGTAGTGAGCAGAGGCTGGGCTTACATCCCCCCACCACCCAATAAAAATAAAATGACATAATGGGGAGCCACGGCCAAAGGCCAATAAGTCAAGGGAGCCGCTGGTTGAAAAAGTTTGGGAACCACTGGGCCACAGTAATGAAGTGTCACACACTCCCCGAAGTAAAAATGATCTTCATCAATGCATCAGCCATGGGTTTCTGTCCCACCCTTACCCCATGTAAGAGTGATCATTTTGCATAATGCTGCAAAAAACAAAATTTGTCCTAGGGATAGGTAGATCATAAGCAGCATTCATTTTTCTCAAATTCCCTAGTGAAATCGGAATTCTGAAGTGCAGCCAAGAGATGGCCCAACCCTAATCTAGATGGATTTACTTGGGATTTGAGCAATTCGGGAGAACCTCTGAAGCACCCAAAGTGATAGCTCAGGAGTGTATGGGGTCCCCCAATCTCTCTGCTTCAAATAGTGGTCTCAATAGTATTTTTCCACCTAAAGTTTTATACTGCAAATAGAGGCTATATTCCTGGATATCAATGGGAATTATACTCATGCTCCTAAGCACACCGAGAGAAAGCTTGAGGGTTAAACAAGCTAGACACGCTATGGAAATGTGTAACGAGATAATAGGTCTGAAAGTGAGGGACCCCTGTCACCCTCCTCATCCAGTAAGAGATTCAGAGTATCTAGTGGAACCCACCTTCTGTTCGCTCCCCGCATCAATTCCATCAGGAGTATGTATAGTTTCCAAAAGAAGGGTCTCTTAAGTAGTAGTGGTATATTTGCAAATAAATAGACAAGTTTGGGAAGTAACATCATCTTGGTGAGGGCTACTCCACCTATTACCAATAAGGGCAACTTACACCAAAAAGCAATATATTTTTTTTTTATTCCGGCTTTTATAGCGCCAACTCACCGGCAGGTCTCAGGGCGCTTATGACCGAAGGGCAACGACTACATAATTATCAGAAGGAGGGGAGCAACATGATGTTTAAGCTGAGCTCAGTGCATCCCTAAACAAGAAGGTTTTTAGACTTTTTCTGAAGCGAAGGAGATTACCTTCTTTACGGAGGGTCTCAGGTAGTTTATTCCAAATTTTTGGGATCAGAGCAGAAAAGGATCTCCCCCCTTTTGTGGCCAACCTAAACCGGGGGCACACCAACAACTGTGCGTCTGAGGACCTTAGTCTTCGTTCCGGTTTATATACCTCGAGCCTTTCCTTTATGTAAGCGGGTGCTTGCCCGTAGATTGCCTTATGGGCTATACATAAACTTTTGAAGACAGACCTTTGCCCAATAGGCAACCAATGGAGGTTCTGCAACAGTGGAGAAGCATGAGATCTTCTTGGAAGCTTAAAAATAAGACGTGCGGCGTCGTTTAGGACCACCTGCAATCTGCTGATCAGTGTTTTTGGAAGGCCCAGATAAAGGGCATTTCCGTAGTCCAGCCTTGAGATTATCGTGGCAGAGACTACAGTGCGAAGCATGGACTGGGATAGGAGAGGGACTAATTTTCGCAGTTGTCTAATTAGACAATTGCAGGTGCCAACTATAGAGGAGATCTGGCTACACATTGACAGTTTGCTGTCAATCTTAATGCCCAGGCTTTTCACCTTATCCACTGGTGTAGGCGTTGGACCTAATTCCTGGGGCCAGTACAATTCACTCCATGGGGAACCTATAGATGATACAACTAGAACCTCTGTTTTTTCAGGGTTGATTTTCAGAAGGTTCATAGTCATCCAACTCACTGTAAATCTTAGAACATCTTGCGCGTAAGTCTGCGCCAGCGCTGTGTTCTCTATGCTCAACAATAGTTGGGTGTCGTCAGCGTAATTGAATACGCGGCATCCCATCTTTGCCAGGGAGCTTATCAGTGGTTGCAGATATAGGTTGAAGAGGAGTGGGGACAATGCTGAGCCTTGAGGGACCCCGCATGTCAGATTTCCCACCTCCGATACCTTATCCCCCAGCTGAATCCTCTGTGTTCTCCCTACTAAGAAAGATTCCAACCACCTGTAGGCCGTATCTCGAATCCCGAAATTAGCCAGTCTATCCAAGAGCAGGGTATGGCTGACAGTATCGAACGCCGCCGACAGATCTAAAAGTATTAGGGCGCTCGGTTTCTTACTGTCAGCCATCCCTCTGAGCTCGTCCAGCACCGAGAGCATCACCAACTCGGTGCTGTGATGTGCACGAAACCCCGCCTGCAGATCATGGAGAGAATGATGTAACTCCAGGAACGCGGACAGGGACTTCAGCACATGTTGCTCAAGGATTTTTGACAGGAACGGGAGTTGAGAGATAGGCCTTTAATTTTTCAGAATCTTAGGGTTTGCTCCTGATTTCTTCATTAGCGGCTTCACTCGAGCTTCTTTGAAGCTAGCTGGTAGCCGTCTTGTGTCTAACGAGTTGTTCAGGAGGGAGAGGATGTGGTCTTCCAAGGATTGGGGATCTAAATGTTGTAATCGCATGTCCCCGGTTCCTCTGTACTACAACTTGGTATTCACTTTGTACTTTGACCCCCAGAATGTTTGAAGTGCTATTGGTAATTCAAAAAACATAGGTGAAACCAACTGTCTGGCTTCATCCTCAGTTAACAGGAAATGACACTGTTCACCAAACGCCTACAGTTCATTCAGTAATACTGGAAAGCCCTTGATATAGTTGTATATATACAGTTTTTCCTAATGAAGGTTAAGGAATGAAGCATCTGCAAGAGTAAATTAATCCCCACCATATGCTCAACTCCTAGACAATGTCTTTTTTTATTAGCAAAGGAATGGTCTCAAAACTAATTGATCTGAATTTTATTGGACTACTAAGGAATATTCCCTGTAAATCAGGAATAAACTTTTAGGCATCAAAGGCACAGAACAAAAGAAATTGAAGGAGATATAGTATTCATTAGCTGTATTACAAATATAATAGGCAATGAGAAAGTCTGAATAAACAGAAGCTTTTCGTTGCCTCCATTTTTGTGACCCACTGATCAAGCATTTTACAGTCAACCCTATACTCAATTTCAAGGCAGAGGGTGCATATACACTATCCAAGGTTCCAGAAATTGTTTGAGATGGTTCTCTTCCAAATTGTATTTTCTGGCTGTAGCTCGGACACAACCTTTATGCAAAGTGATGGCTCTCACAGTAGGTAGCAATGCTACTACCTCCAAGCAGGAGTATCCAAAACAAGAGCACAATGTAATGTGAGCTCTACCCGGCTTTCATCAGTCTTTCTGAAGCAGTCATCAGGCACGTAAAAAAGGGCAGGCACTGTTCTGCTTTCCGCACCTTTAACAACAGAAACTGCTAATCTATGTTTAAATTTTACCATCTACCAAGTGTCATTGCTCAGGAAGAACAAATCAGCAGCTTTTTGCTAACAAGGACCTCGTTGAATTTCTGTGGCTATTCCTTACTCTCCCCTTACTTAAGTCTCCTCCATCCAGTCCCAGAGATGCATTCAATACAATCTCACAGTCTGAGTACAGCCAAAATGTGTCCCGCTGGTCCCAGCACTCAGACTTTCATCATACATGAAGTCTTATTAGTGCACTCTTGCTAATCATTCCCTACACTTACTCACACCTGATATACACATAGAATGACAGCACAAAAGTCTGATAGTGACAGAGACTATTTTACTAGCCTTGATACTCAGAGTCTCTTTTTGCTGGCCTTTCAAACACTTCTGCCACATAAGTACCTCCATCACCCTTCAACTTGCCACCAGAGTTTTGCAGACCACTCATCTAGTGCTGAAATGATCAATGCTGATCTTGTTTGTCAGTGCTATCACAGCTAGCAATCAGAGCCCTTTGTTAAATGGAGTCATCTGTGGGCCAACTCACCCGATCTATCTGAAGCCTCCCAGACTCCCCTTCTGCTTATCAGAGTCTTCTTAACCTCCACAGCTCCCCTTTGCTGATTGCCATAGCCTTTTGACTCCCTATGTTAGTCCTTGACCATTGTTGCTAAGTTCATCCTTCTGAGATTCTCAAAACCTTATCTGCCATCTTTTAACAGATCACAGTCCTTTCAAACGTCCACCAAAATCCTTTTCATCCATCCACGTTTAGACCACTTTCCCAAGCCCAGCCTTCTGAGCTCCTCCAAGACCATTGTGCCAGCATCATACAGAATCTGCTATCAGTCATAGCTCAGAGGGTAGCAGTCCTCGTTTATTATTTACTTTGCATGCTCTAATTTTTCAACAAATGTTTACAAGCAGCTTGATAAGTGTTCTGAAAAGGTTGGGGTTTCCATGTTTTGACAGCACAAGAAGCATGAATAGGAATATTTCACTAAAGAAATATCTTAATACATGTGGCCTGGAATCACACAGGTTTCATCCTGCTCCCAGTTTGCTCTTTCTCCTCCTGGTCTTTCTATACCTTCTGGTGTTGGTACTCCTCCTGGTCCTGTTTCAAGACTCCTTTTCTGGGTTGATTAGGTCCTCCAGGTTCTTTTCCTGGCTCTGCACACCTAGCTCCACACACTATGGTACTGGTCTCCTAAATCTTATGCTACTGATGTTAGTCCTTCCTAGCCCTGCTCTTCCTGTTCCAGCCCCTTCCTGGTGCCTCCTTACATTTGCCCTTCCTGGAACGCCTGGTCCTGGTTCCTGTTCATTTTACCACCCAGAGCCTGCTTATCAGCCGAGGCCTTATATACAGGTTCTCTTGTCCTGGCCCTCCTAGGTCTGCACTTCTAGTCCTCCAGGTTTGGGTCATGCTGATGCTCCTGGCTCTTGTCCTTGTCCTCTAGGGCCACTTGGTACTATGTCCACTGCTCGTGGTCCTCCTTATTAGGTCCTCTTGGGGTAGAGCTAGTCATCTTCCTCCTGGTCTGATCCCCTTAGTTCTCTTGGCTCTGGTTACCCTGGTCCCCCTAATCTTGCTTCCCAAGATCCTAGTCCTCTATTCCGCTTGGAACTCCATGCCTTGGCCCCCTTGGTTCAGCCCTCCTATTTCTCCTAATCTGGTATGTGCTTATCATGATCTTTCTAGTATACCTAATCCTACTCCATCCTGTCCCAGGTCATCATGGACCTTGTCCACCCACCTGCTCCTGATCTGATTATTTCTACTTGTCCAGCTGCATCGGGCCATGATATTCCTGGCCTTAGACATGAAAGTTCCCATGCTCCTTGTCATTGTAGTTCTGCACTAACTAATCCTCTTAGACCTATCGTCCATGTTCTGTTCATCCTGTTTCTAGTCACCTGTTTTCATCATCCTGGCCCCTGTTAACATGACCCCCCTAATCCCTGTCCTCCTCTTTGTCCCCACCCTTTCCTCCTTATCCTGGAATGTCTTGTCTTGGTGCTCCTGGGCTTCTGTACATTGATCTTCCTGGTTCCCGTGGTAGTGGTCCCACTGGGCCTTCTTCCCCTGGTCCTCTAATCCTTTGATCTCTGGTTGCTTTTACATCTGCTTCTGAAGCTCCAGGTCCTGGTCTCCTAGTGTTTCTTGCTCCTGGTTAGGTCTGCCTAGCAAAAGTCTTCCTATTCCTGGTACTCACTGTCCTTGTTCTGTTTTTGATTTTGTGTTCATTGGACCTGATCTTCTTGCTCCTGGTTTCCCTTGTTTGGGTCTTTGTATGCATAGTCCTCTTGGTGCTGGTTCTCCTTGCTATCATGGTCGTCCCAGGCCCCCTTTTCTTAGCTCTTCTTGTTCCTTCCTGGTACTCTTGACAGTTGACCACTTGACCTCCTCATTCTAATCCACTTCACACTGTTTATCTGTTTGTCAGTCTTGCCTCTTGTGCCTTCGGTCTCTTACGCCTGTTCTTAATCTGTATCCTTCTTATTCCTGTTCCATGTTCTCAAGGTCCCTCTGGCTCTGCACCCACTACTCCAGGCCCACTTAGACGTAGTTCACAATGATTAGGTCATTTTGACATTAGTGATTTTGGTTCTCCTAGTCATCCAGGTCCACTGCCCTTGGTGTTCCTGGCTCTGGCTGTCCTGGTCTCCCTGATCTTCGTTTCCCTGGTCCTGCTACCCACGTGGCCTGGTATTTCTATTCTACCTGGCACGCTAGGTAGTGGTACTAAGGTCCTGGGGCTGCTTGCACTCCTAGGTCTTTTCCTGCTCCTCTTGGTCCTGATCCTTCTTGCCCTCCTTGTTCTGGTCCTGGTCATCCTGGTATCATTAGTAGTGTGCCCCCAATATTTCTTGCTTATTAGCCCCCTGGGCATATTGGCAATAGTCCTCATGCTCTTGATATTCCTAGCCCTTCTCGATATGGTCCCATATAGCTCCTGGCCCTTGTCCTACTGTCCTTGTAGTTCTTCACCAACTGGTCATGTCTTCTTTGTTCTCGTCCTTTTGGGTCCAGCCATCCTGTTCCTAGGCCTCCAGCCTGGTCCTCCTGGCAGTGTTCACCCTAATCTACCTCATCCTGAGCCTCCATTGCCTCCTCAACCTGGTCTTCCTGGTACACCAGCTCCTAGTCTTCTTTACCTTAATCTTCCTGGCCTGGATCCCATGGTCCTGGTCCCCGGGCCTCTGCTCCCGGTTCTCTTAGAGTGATCCTTCTGGCTCTGTTTGCTTAGTCCCTGGTCTCTCCCCCGGTCCTCCTATTCTTGGTTTGCATAGTCTGTGTCCTTCTCTGATCCTCTTTGTCGTGGCCCTTAAAGTTTGAGTTCTCCTTAACCTAGGTCTCACAGATCTGGCTCTCCAAGCTATACTAATCCTGGTCTCCGATATTTACTGTTCTTGTCCTTTCATGCTGAGGAATATCAACTTTCTCTCCTGGCCATCCTAGTCATTTTTGGTCCCCTCAGTGATGGTCGCACCTGGCCCTGTATTTTTCTGGCCCTAAAGGCCCTGGTTACCTTGTCCAGGTTCTCTTCACCCTCTACGTCCTAACCATGGGGCCTCAGGTCCATGGTGCCTCAGGTCTTGGTCCTATTTGTCTCATTGGTCCATCTGGCCTCTCATGTCCTGGCAATTCTAATCCTGATCCTCCTGTTTTAGGTTGTCCTGTTATTCATTCCTAGCTCTGATACTTGTCCTTTTTGTCTTCCTGGTACTGTACTGGTACTGCCTCTCTAGATCCTGGTTCTTCTAGGTCAGGTCTCACTGAGTCTGGTCATTTCATTATGTCCTAGTCATTTTAGCAGTGCTTCAAGTCTCCTTGGTCTTCCTGACTATGGTTGGCCTTCTAACATCTGATCCTCATCAACCTGGTCCTGCTACAAGAAATTATCAATTTGTTCCATAAGGTGGTCCGGGCACTTGTTCCCTAGGTAATGATCTTCAATGCTCCCTTAGCCCTTTTCTGGTCTTCCTGGTTATGATCATTTTAGTCCACCCAATCTTGTTTGCCCTGGCTCTCCTGGTGGCCTTGCTGCTGGTCCTCCTGGTCTTACTAGTACCTGTCCTGCTTATCCTGGTCTCCTGGTCATACATGTTATTGTTCTCTTGGCCCTGATCTTCATAGTCCTCCTCAATCCGGCCCTGATCTTCCTGGCCCTGATCCTTGTACTCATGCTCTGAAATAACTTGTGCTGGCCCACCACTGATCTCTAGTCATTCCTAATTCAAATAGTCACGGGCTTCATGGTTCATCTTTCCTGGTCCTTCTTGTTGCCATCATCATTCTAGTTTTCTGGTCTCACAGGTTCCTGATCCTTGTCCTTATCATTCTCCTCACTATAACTCTGGCCCTTCTGTCCTGATCTAGTTCTCCTGGTTGATCTATTACCTCTTGCCTACCTGTTCCTAATCTTGCTGCTCCTGTCCCTCCTGTCCATGCAGTGCTGGTCTTAGTTCTGGTATTCATTTGTTTGATCCATTTTTTGCTGGTCCCATTGGCCTTGGATACCCTAGCCCTCCTGGTACCCTGGACCCCCTGCTCATCTTAGTCCTGCTAGTCCTCTAGCATCCCCTGGTTTGCCTGTTCCGGCTTGTTCTTATCCATTTGATCCTCAACACCTATTTCATGATCCTCCTAATCAACATGCCTCCTAGGTATGGCCTAGTCCTCCTAGTTCCTATGTTGCAGATTGTCAGGTAATCCTTATTAACCTGTTTAATGTCCTTTACCTTTGTACATACATTTGTACATTTGTATATGGGCTTATTTTCAAATGCTTCACACACTTTCCTGAACCGCATTACAAGATGGCCACCACCCTGCAGTCCCTTTATCTTCATGTCCAGCTAAAGAAAGGACTCTATCACACCATTTGCTTGGCCACTGGTCAAATAGCACAGGATCTCTACTGTTTAGCCTGCGGCTGGATAAACAATGACTTTTCAGATATTTAGCAGGCAGATGGCTAAATAGTAGAAATTAAGTACTATTTGCTGGAGACCCTTCATATAGAAAAGATTATGTGCAATTTGGCAGGCAGCAAGATACATTGCCCCTTTCATTTAGAAAACATTCCTGACCATTAATTAGGAACCCGGAGCACAAAAAAAGAACATAACAGCAACAAATATAAATAGAAAATAGCTCTCTGACATCAGATATTTAGTAAACTGGTGTCCTGACTACAGATATTGGGCTAATTCTATTTCAGGTGAATAGGCCCATTTATGCTCAAAATGGAATTCCAGTTCAGGCTGTATCTCACGAGCTAAATGCACATGTTCCACTTGCCCATGTGCACACTGAATAACATGTCCTATTTGCCCACGAGTACATGGCAAGTAAAACCTGGCAAGAATCATATTGAGAACCAGAGTGAATTTCCAATTTGAATAGTACATTTAAAATATACACAGTTCGGAAAGCTATCCAGTGTGCCCAAAACAAGATTTTACAGTATATGTCTACTTTTCAGGCCAGGATTTACCTGTCGTACATTTGTAGGAATGTAGGTGAACCACGCAATTTTTGTATAGGGAAAAGCACATGTGCAATGTAAGCATGGGCAAATACTTCCTTACTAACTGAGTGCAGGGACTAAATGCATTTTGCAAATGCTGCAGACGCAGGGAAAAAATGGCATTGTCGTAACACCTTTAGATATTCAGTCATTTAAACATATCCCAGGGACCATCCCTTGGGGAGGTATAATTGTTAAGATATCAATCTACAGAGATAACCCAATGAGCAGGACGTTACAAAATACATAAATAACGGCTGAAAAATCTTAGCTCCAATTTCTTACCTGAGCAAATATTTGTCCAATACAGGAACGCGGCCCCAGGGAGAATGGAAAGTAGGTATAGTAAGGCCTATCCATTAAATAAAACAGCAATAATTAGTCATATTTAAAGAAAAAGTTCTATTATAAAACAAATAAACAGCATATCAAAGAAACATATACACAGCCAATACTGTATTATTTATGTTGCAATCAGCAGACATTCCAACCTCAAAATGTCCCCTCAGGCTCTTTAGTGGGATGATTCTATGACAGAATATCGAGAACAACAATATCGAATTGCAAAAAAGTTGTGTCAAAATATGGTCTACAAAAATAGCAAATTTACATACTTTGTGAGCTACCAAAATATTGTGTATCTAACCTATTGCAGAAGAGAATATCATAAAAATGCTAAGAATATCAAAATATAAAAAAAATACCAATATAAGACTTTAAAACAAATATTAAAGTAGAAAATTAGAAAATAATAATATAATTTAAAGAACATAGTTTATAAGTAAGATACACACACACACACACACACATATAGTGAGCAAGGCGAGCTGATCGCTGAAACGCGTTGGGTTGTTTTTCCACTGCTATGATTTAACATGCTGGAAATGAATTGAAATACATAATCCTTCAACCACAAAGAAGTTTACTGAAGTGGTGATTTACGCTTGGATTGGAGTGCATTGGCGCAACTGTTTTGTGCTTGGTGAAATTGGATACAATTGACAGGGAAACCTCTGACCCTGCGGTGCACCGTTGTTTTGGCGTCCCGGTTAAGTTGGAGGAAGTGGAAACGAATATATATATATATCTATACTAATATAATAAAGAGAGAGCCCAAACCTTTGAGGCGGGTAATCTCAGGAACCACAGCACTAATCAAAACACCCAATACAGCGTTGGAAAGGGCAGTTGCAGCAGAAGGACATAGGCTATGCAGACGCTCACCATATACATTTAAAAGGTAAAAGAACCGTACCAGCAAAGTAGTCCCTTGTGGGCGTGTCTGTGTTGGGCTGTGGGCGTGTGCTGGGGCGTGACAAACGCTAGGGGCGTGTGGTATGTTCCGCCCTTTATGCCATGTCTCATATTGTGTGCTAATCCCACCCTGCTCCCTTTAAATACCCCTGAGCCCCATAATCATAACCCACCCGTACTCCTTAAAATACCTCAACATCCTTAAACACTAGCCCATCTTAACCCTATAAATATACCCTGTACCCCAAAACCCAAATCTATCCCTAAACCCTAAAAATACCCCTGTACCCCAAAACCCAAACCTAGCCCTGAACCCTATAAATGCCCCTGTACCTCGAAACCCAAACCTACCCCTGAACCCTAAAAATACCCCTGTACCCCAAAACCCAAACCTATCCCTGAACCCTAAAAATACCACTGTACCCCAAAACCACCCCTGAACCCTAAAATACCCCTGTACCCCAAAACCCAAACCTAGCCCTGAACCCTTAAAATACCCCTGTACCCCAAAACCCAAACCTACCCCTGAACACTAAAAATACCCCTGTACCCCAAAACCCAAACCTAGCCCTGAACCCTAAAAATAACCCTGTAACCCAAAACCAAAACCTTCCCCTGAACCCTAAAATACCCCGGGACCCCAAAACCCAAATCTAGCCCTGAACCCTAAAAATACCCTTGTACCCCAAAGCCCAAACCTAGCCCTGAACCCTTAAAATACCCCTGTACCCCAAAACCCAAACCTACCCCTGAACCCTAAAAATACCCCTATACCCCAAAACGCAAACCTAGCCGTGAACCCTAAAAATACCCCTGTACCCCAAAACCCATACCTATCCCTAAACCCTAAAACTACCCCTGTACCCCATAACCCAAACCCATATCTGAACCCTTAAAATACCCAAACACCCCAAAACATATACCTCAGTACCCCAAAACATATACCCCTATACCTATACTTACCTTATCCAAACATAAAAAAACATGTTTTTACCATTCATGCATTTACAACGAATTTCATTGTAAATGTATGCATGGTAAAAGCATATAAAATGTAATGGCATGCGTTATAATGGCATTGCGGAGTCATGGTACTTTCGTAATGAAAGTATGCGGAGTGATGGTATGCGGAAAGAAAGTTGCGGAATAATGGGTGTTTACCCTCCCCCGGTAAGTACATTGGTGGCACGGCGGCCCACATCTCCAGCAACATACTCATATTTTTTCACCACCCATTTGAAAAATGCACAGGTGTCTCTCATTGATGGCCAGCACCGGCATACACTTTTAGACACTCCTCCCGCCACAAGTTTTAGAATTGCGAACTTTAGAGCTGGGGAGCTACGTTCGAATCTCGGCATCAGCTCAACATCCTGTGATTCCAGGCAAATCACTTTGTCTCCCCGTGCCTACCACAAATGAATGTGTTCTTCTGTAATGTAAATTGTGCTCATGCCATGTTGTCGAGTTCGCGCTATATAATATTGCAAGGAAAAATAAAGTAGGGAAACTCGAGTTCACACACTACTGAATGTGCACTCTTAAATGCATCAGCAGTGCACTGTGAATCGGAGCGTTTCACAGGCCTGTCGCAGATAAAAAATGCTATCAAAACGAAATCCTACAAAACAATATACTACTGGCCGGCAGCAATTCATACCCGGACAACGTCGGGACGGGCTGCTAGAATATATATATATATATATATATATATATATATATATATATATATTCACTGAAAAAACCATAGGTTATAGACCATATATAGTTAGGAATTAGCATTTACAAAACCTTGAAAATTCACTGAAAAAACCATAGGTTATAGACCATATATAGTTAGGAATTAGCATTTAGAAAACCTTATTTTACTCACACAAAACCATTGAAATTCCATATATAGTTAGTTGCACTAACTATATATCGCGCACCCGCAATCCACTGCTGATGATGTCACATATTACATCATTCATGACATGGTCAGTGACATCACTTATGACATCACTGATGACATCTCAAATGACATCACTGATGACATCATCTAGTGTCTGTGTGTTTTTGTAAAGTTTAAATACGTTTTACATATTGAAGAATGACTGGATGTATGGAAGACTGAGTGTGTGTGTGGCTGGCTGGGAGGTGTGTGACTCTGTGCATATCAATGTGTACTTGTATCAGTGATTGTATAAGAGAGTAAGTATGTGTTAGTATATGTGTGAAAGGTGTTCTGTGTTTAACTATAGATGAGGAAATCGAAGTGTGATTGATTCTTCACAGGACTGACTAGGTGTATGAGTGCATATGATAGTGTTCTAATAATAAGTGACTGTATGTGTGAGTATTTGTATGGGTGAATGAGTGAATGTGTGTGTAGACGTACGAATCAGTGAGTGCGTATGTAGTAACTGGTATTGGTGTGTCATGATGTCATCAGTGATGTCATTTGAGATGTCATCAGTGATGTCATTTCAGATGTCATTAGTGATGTCATCAGTGATGTCACTGAAGTATGGTGTTCTGTGTTTAACTGTATAGATGAAGAAATGGAAGTGTGATTGATTCTTTACAGGACTGACTTGGTGTGTGAGTAACTCCATGGATGAGTGGCAGTGTGTGACTGTCTGCATAGGTGTATGAGTGCATATGATAGTGTTGTAATAATGAGTGACTGTATGTATGAGTGATTGTATGGGTGAATGAGTGAATGTGTGTGTAGACGTAGGAATCAGTGAGTGCGTATGTAGTAACTGGTATTGGTGTGTCATGATGTCATCAGTGATGTCATTTGAGATGTCATCAGTGATGTCATCAGTGATGTCATTTGAGATGTCATCAGTGATGTCATCAGTGATGTCACTGACCATGTCATGAATGATGTAATATGTGACATCATCAGCAGTGGATTGCGGGTGCGCGATATATAGTTAGTGCAACTAACTATATATGGAATTTCAATGGTTTTGTGTGAGTAAAATAAGGTTTTCTAAATGCTAATTCCTAACTATATATGGTCTATAACCTATGGTTTTTTCAGTGAATTTTCAAGGTTTTGTAAATGCTAATTCCTAACTATATATGGTCTATAACCTATGGTTTTTTCAGTGAATTTCATTGGTTTTTTAACAGCTAATATCTGTAGCTGTAAAATGTATTCTTCTTTAAATCCAAAAATATATTTTATATGTTTATTAATAACTTTTTTTTAAAATATTTTTTTTTCTTCGTTCCCGCTTCGCGAATCGGGAAGCTTCCCGTTAGCTGACCTTGATGCCGCGAAATAGACCGCGAGCCGGTAAACGTTTCTTTACCGCAACTGCCGCGTTAGAAAACAACATCGTGACGCCTCCCGTCCGCATGACATTTCGCGTTGTCGCGTGATACGTCATATGACGTGCTACGTTAGCGAACTGGTACGCTTACCGAGTCGCAAAGCACAGGTTTCTGGAAGCAAACCGGGAGGCCCTGCAAAGCGCGTAACGTAAACACAGCAGGTCATGTGACTTGGTAATAACACTTTTCATTGGTTCATTTCACTTTTGGTTTCCTAATGATGTAAGACTAGGTCATATAATCTAAAATGAACACTTTTCATTGGTTGAGAATTATTGTTTTTCCCAAATGATGAAAATCCCTCCTTCTTTCCTCACTCTGACTTTCATCATTGTGAGAGAAAGACCCTTTGTTACCAGTGAGCAATGGCTTCTTTAGTAGCTTCAGCTGGTGCTTCCCCACCACCTCCACCACATCCAAGGAAGAGTGGACCACCTGCTGAAGTTATAATTCAGCAAGAAGAGGAAGAAGAGGAACAGGACGACGAGCACGAAGAGAGGCACTTTTTGCCTGAGGAGCCCAGGACGTCTCACCGGAAAGAAAACTTCATTTGGCAATTTTTTTAAATTCCCAAAGGTCAGAAAAAAGTAAATGCAAGATACGTAACTTGCCTTATATGTCAAGATAGACTGTCCAGAGGGACCGACAAAAAATACAGTTTCGGAAACTACACAATGCATCGC
Source organism: Lissotriton helveticus (assembly GCF_964261635.1). NCBI lineage: Eukaryota > Metazoa > Chordata > Amphibia > Caudata > Salamandridae > Lissotriton > Lissotriton helveticus. Next base: position 398,015,792 of record NC_136070.1, on the reverse strand, counting down.
CATATGACTAGGTGGCATCCTAACAACTACAGTGCTGCACAGTTTCGTAACGACCTAGATAATCTCCCTATTATGGCCAGAAGATCTGTTGTACCGGAAGTAACGGGACCAGAGGGCAGGGAGATGGTGCCAAATATACAAACGAGATTTCGTGAAGTAAAACAAGTCTGCGTACATTGCAGTGGATTCATTTGCTACGGAGAAAGTAGCATCACTCTGATCAACAGAGCTATTGACTATCATATGCAAGTTTGTACGAAACGCCCCAAATAATAAATTCTTTTTTTTTGTTTTGTTGCTCCTGTTGAGCCCTTTACAATGAATCGTTTTCGTTGCCCCCTCCGAAAAAAACCCCCAAAAAATATAAAACTGTTCAGAAAAATTCAAAAAAAGTAAAAAAATGTTCAGAAAAATAATAAAAAAAATATAAAACAACAAAAACAATAAAAAAAAAGTTCTTTTCAGAACTACCTCCCCGTTATTAAAAAATTGGTACAATATTTGGAACTGTGCCAACCTCTATTTCTCTTAGTTCGCTTCCCAGTTCGCTCCCCGGTACGCGAACCGGAAGCGAACCAAAAAATTTTTTTTTTAAAAAAGAACAGTAAGTATAAGGGAAGGAAACAGACAGTTATGTTAAAAGAAAGACAGCTATAGGGGAGTAAACTAGAGATACTATTACCCGTAATCCACTGCTGATGATGTCACATATTACATCATTCATGACATGCTCAGTGACATCATCAGCAGAGGATTGCGGGTAACAGTATCCCTAGTTTATTCCCTATAGCTGTGTTTCTTTTAACATAACTGTCTGTTTCCTTCCCTTATACTTACTGTTCTTTTTAAAAAAAAAATTTTAGATCAGTCAGAAACAGTGAAAGTAATGAAATATAAAAGACTACGTAGAATATGAGCACTGTATGCAACAACTTTGACACTTACAGAAGCCTCACCTTCTCCATGCCTCCTACACAGTTCTACATGTACATCATAAATGCAAACAGAACAGAATTAATTATACATGTTAAATGGTTTATTTTTGCTGTTCTCAGAATGTATCAAATTTCACTAAAACAGTGACTTGAAGGTATTCATCATATAACAGCGGGAAAAAAAAAACACAATCAAAATGATTGTGTTTAAAAAACCCATACAACATAACAAATCAGAATTCAGAACTCCTTAAAGTTAACTTACTTTCCATGACGGCCAAGGATGTCCTATGAACAGCTTACACTCTGTTGTGCTGTTATTACTTTCAACCCGCCACTTTCTGAAAGAAAACCTCCATCGTTTTCAAAAACATGTTACATACAATAAATGACTTCTCGCTCTCTACCACACGTTTCCACAAGGCCAAATCGTGTCTGAGCCATTTATAACTCTTAGAATTCTTTTAAGCCAATCCCGTCATGTTGTATTTCCGCAACTTTCACAATTAAAATGTTGAAGATCATTTTCACAATCCTGGACTAGTAATATCTTCCCCTTCTTGCTCAATCATGTTCTACATTTCCTATCACACTGATACTGCTTACTATGAAGCAGACTTACACTACCTTTATGACTAGTACAATTATTTAATTCTCTACATCACTTTTAATCACAAAGCAATGTAAAACAGTAGACAGCATTGCAGACTTACATTCCCTCTACTCCATGTTTTGATTGGCTGCTTCAATTAGCTTATAAAAAGAAACAGTTTTTCTGAACTCATTCAAAGTGCACGTATTTCTCCATGACGTCCAGTGTTATGGTAAGAAGTTATGTCTCTGTACTACACTTATCCTCAAGGCCAAATCGTGTAGGAGCCATTAGAACTTCTTGAAATTCCTCAGAGCACATCCCGAGATTCTTTCCCTAAAATTTTGGTTTTAAAAACACCAGGTAAGAGTTTTTAAGGTCATACGGCAATTTGTTTTTGAAAATTAAAACAGAATCATTGCAGAATGACCAGCCATTTCTACACTTTAAATAAGCTGTATAATGTCCTGATGTTATTGAAGGACCATCATGATATATAATTGCTACAGTTACAAAAGTCCTTCCTGATATTGACAACTGTGAAGCCACAACATTTTTAATTAAAGTTGTCAATTTTGTTCCATCAGGCCTACATCGTTGGAACATTAAAATGACATACTGGCCATATGTTCGTATAAATAATGTGGACATCATTTCAGATTTACATTGGCTACACTCCATGTTGTGATCAGCTGCTTTTACTAGCTTATTAAAAGAGACTGATTTACTGTCTGGCAAAGTTAAATATATAAATCTTTCTGAGTCTACACTAGTAGTACTTGATACCCTACAGTTCTCGCAGTCATGCTGCCATTGATAAGAAAGCCCAAACAGGTGATCTACATCTACACCTTCATCATGCAATACATCAAGCATATACATTAAAAACTCCTGACAATCTTGCTGACTATTTTGAGAGAATTGTGTTTGGCCTGAACATCTGTCTAACAGATTTCGAATTTCAGACACACTTTCTATGTTTGTTCTATCAGTGCTACATTTCTCTAACACAGAATTTAACAAACTGCAAAATCTTTGATCAGAATTGACCACAATCTCTTCTTTTACATTTTCTAGAGAAAACAAAACATTAACCACTACATTAGCATAGCAGTTGACACCAGAACTGTTTTCAAATTGAAAACCAACAACATCTTCAACAGAATCCTTTTTGTTTCTGATTATAATTTCAGGTTCATCGACTTTTCGTCTTTTTGCTACAACCTCCCCAGTATTGGTCACATTTCTTCGTTTCCGGCCTACCACACGTTTCTCAAACAAAGGATACTGAGGCAAATGTGGCGCATACTCTCTTCTTAACCTATTGTATTCCTTAACACAATCTAGATCCGCACAAATGTTTGTGACATCACACTCAATCAAGTACAATCCCGATAAAGTTCTAACTCGTGACAATGCCACATATGCCATACCCTCCTTGAACACAGAACTGCCAATATTCACCAATGCACAGTCTACACTTAAACCTTGCGATTTATGGATTGTCACCGCATATGCCAAGCAAACAGGAAACTGCTTACGACGAACATATAAGTCTTTTACAAGCAAAAATCTAGCAGAACAACGAGCAATTAGCTGTACTTCCTCAATGCCATCAAATTTAATTTTTAAAAATTCAATTCCATCTCTATTTCTGTATTTCACAAAATCAACAACATTACCCATTGATCCATTTACCAGACCTCTTTCAACATGTAAATTCCTTCTTAAAATTATACGGCAGTTCAAGCACACATTCAGAGTCTTTTCAAAACCCGCAGTTTTAGATATACTCTTCTCTAATGAATCCAATTTTGTTTTCAGATTCTCAGACAAAATAATTGTTGATCCCATATGCTCTACTCTGTCAATAGCTTCCAGTTTCACAATCTCTTGCTTTTCTAAATGCAACATTTTGTTGTTGAATTTGGCACATTCTGCAAGAGTTGGCATCAAACATATTCCAGATTTTTTCTCAGTAACTTTCTGAAAAATATTCTCAGGCACAACATCTTCGTCTGGATATAAATTTGTCAGTAATCGTGCATGTAAAGCTTCTTTCCCATGCTCGGTCACTTTTCCAATTCTAACATCTTGTAGAATAGTCTTGTAAACTTCATCCTTTGCCTGACGCATATTTTCAAGCAGTTCAGCATAATTGAAGTTTAACCATATATTGACGTTGCCAATGCTCCCTAAGCACTTCCTGGTATCTTCATGCGTGAGCATTTTGAACACAGGTTGCCCTTTCACTGGTGTCAGCTGCAGAAGATCTCCGAAAACAATGATGTGTTTGCCACCAAATAACACATCATACTCTGTTTTGAGAACTTCTTGCATTCTCAAATGCACAAAGGCAAGCATGACATTGGAAACCATGCTTACTTCGTCAATGATAAGAAGTTTCATTTTCCTCAAGACTCTTGAAACTTCAAAACAAGCATCTCCAGATAGCTTGTGATATTCTAATTTGTTGTCATGCTCCACTGGCAGCATCAGTAAACGATGTAAAGTAATCCCTTTAATGTTATGTGCTGCCAGTCCAGTTGGAGCGGTGACAACACAAGACAGCGATGACTCTGTCCTTTCCTGCAAATAACATGAAATTGCTTTAATAAGGAAACTTTTTCCAGTTCCCGCTTCTCCACTCACGTACAGTCGGACAGGCTTCAACGACGTACATGAGCACTCTTTCTTGTCATGACTTAATCCATGATCAATTTGCATGGTAAGTTCGTCATATATTTTCCTCTGCTCAACGTTGAGTTGTCTTTCCAACTCTTCTAAGTTAACCGCATCCTCCTGAGCATGTGCCATGGCTCTTACCACTTCATTCATAGCAGTGGCAGCTTCATTTTCGATAAGAGGTCCTCCTAGTGGATCCTGACTCAATGAAGCAGAACTCTGACTGTCCTGAGAACTGTCTCTGGCAATCTCGGCTGCAATCGTTGCTTCCTGCTCAATTTCCACATTCAACATTTCTACATATTTGGGAAAAGCAGGACATTCTATGGTCTCCTTGGCAGCATTGAATGAGTCTTCGTAACAAAGGAAATCTCCAAGCAGTTCCTCTTCTGCACGCCAAGGCTTAAAAAGTTGCAAAAGTGCTAAATAGAAAAACTCCTTTTTTTCAGGAGATTCGCCACTCAATTTTCGATGGTTTATCAAGTGGCATTTTCTTTGCTTGACCAGACATCCCTCACTTCCTATTACAACATACACTCCTTTCTCAGTATCTTCTTTGATGTTCCTCTTGAATATGTAATTTTGCAGAACCTCATACAGACAAACATTCTCGAGGTGACTGCTTCGATTTGGATAATATGTATCCAACATGTTGCTCTTCAAAATGTCGGTACTGTTTGGCTCCTTTTCCGCCAAATACTCAATTTCCCGCACAGGTTTCAGAACTCGATTACGCGTTGCAGCAAGACCAACACTCGCCCAAACGATACTCCTGGACTTGGCATAGAGACTTGCTGAAGACAACCGGTCAGAACATTCGTAAGCTCCGATTTCTCGATGCGACAACATCTTCAGACTGAAACTGTACAACTTCTTGCTGAGGCTCTTTTCATGGGAAATGTCCTCCCACATATCCTTCAATTCTGTCTTCTCTTTTTTGGTGATGTAAGATGTCACATACCGAGCCACAGCCATACAGTTATCAGCCACAAACTGTATATCCATGTTAGCATTCCACATGGACAAAATCACCGGGTTGTAGTCGTTGATGTACTTAGACTCTTCGTTCCTCTTCAAATTGTATGTGTTTTTAGGTGATTTCTTCATCACATTATGTCGCAGCGAAGACATCAAACTGTTCACTCTTCCTTTAGAAATCACCGGTCGTGGAAAGCCGAAACGACATTTGGTGTAGAACTTGTCTTTGTTCCGGAATTTACGACGACAGTACTTTCCACATCGATGGCTTTGGAAACGTAGAACTTTTTCTCTTAGGCTTTTTTTCTCCTTTGCGTTTGGAACAGCACACGTAGAATACTGTTCTATGAAACTCATCACTGAGTCTTCTGCATCCGTTCCAAATTTAGGTGCATCCTTGATCCACAGCAACATATGTATATGAGGAGCACCTCTTGCTTGGTACCCCTTCCTCCAGAAGAAATCCAACACCTCTCCAAGAGGTGGATTCTTCTTATTCATGATGAAAGACATCATACCTTCAAATCTATGATTGAAGTACCTACATACATTGACTGGATCCAAAGAGCACAGTTCTCCGGGTGTCTTGAATTCGATGTTTTCTACGTTAGCATTTGCCTCTCGTAGAAATTCAAGTAAGTCTTCCCAGCCATACTCAGCACAGCTCAAAGTGAGGAACCATGTGGGAGTTCCTAAGTTCCTCAGCATACATTTTAAATCACCATGACGATGGTACCAGTACTCATTAGTACCACGCTGACACGTCATGAGATTAATCAGGTGAGAATCCAAAATACTGTCTTGGACATTGACTTTATCCATAAAGTCACTTGCCGAGATGTTTTGCATGTGTATACCACTTTTCAAGATGTGGTTCACTGCATATGACAGTCCAGACAGATCGCTTTCAAACAGGAGATGAAACAAATAAGGAATGCATTGTCGAAACCTAGGATCTCCTGCATACAATCGCAAAGTCCGGTATTCAGAAGCAGGAATTTGATGAGGTCGCTCATCATATCTTCCTCCCTGACCTGTTGGAAAAAGCTGTGGGAAACACCGAGCTTCCAAACTTTCCTCCCAAACACTAATGGGACTCCCTTTCGCTTGTTTCATTTGAAACAACTCAATAGCATTCCCCATGACTTCCTTGGAATGCAAAGGATGAACACTATAATGTTCATATATTTCTTCACTAGTACAGGGTTCTACTTTCTCAATTTGACCAGCACACAAATCGCTATCCTCTTCCTCACTTACTTCCTCTTCTGCAACATATACATTTTTATAGTATTTATTATATTTTTTCAAATACAATGTTGCCCTTTTGACTTTCCTAACATCTACTAAATCTTGCCATATTTTCTTATTCTTTGTCGGAACCCCATTAACTAAGATAACAAGAGGTTCCTCTTCCACTTTTTCTACTCCAATTGTGTTAATGTTTTTCTTCAAATCTAGAGGCAAATAAACAACTCTTCCCTTTAATCCTCTCTGTAAATCTGATGGAGGCAATTTCCCTGTCTTTGGCTCCATTCTTACAATAGCCTGAAAGGGATGGATACTTTGAATCAAAATAGATTCATAAGTATTTAAATCCTTCAATTCAAAAGGAATCTCAACCAATTCCAGATTATTATGAACTGCTCTAGCAGGCATCTGGTTTTGATTTAATTTGTTACAACAATAAGTACACACACGTTGATCCAATCCCAAATCAAAACAATTTTCTACCATCAAGTATGTTGTAAAATCCTTCCATTCACTATTATTTTCCCTTTCACTTTTTCCATATAAATCCACTAACTTAGTCTGATTCTTATAATAAGTGCGTCGACAACACACACAAGTGAAATTTGGCCTCTCACTTGATTTCACCTCAAACGTCGCAATTTCCCTCTGGAAATTATCTGTACTGGAAACCTGTACACTATCTTCCACATTACTCTCTTCTTCTTGGTCAATTTCAACATTCTCCTCTTTACTTCCAAAGTAACAAAACTCAATTTCTTCACATATATTCTTCACATCTATTTCAGAACCATGCAAAAGAGCAGCGCATAATTGTTTAAGCATAATTGCTGGACTCTTAGCATAATACAACATTCTAACTAATTTCCTCACTTTATTATGATGCACTGCTAGCATCCTGAAATGATGAAAAACACTCTGGCATACTCTCCTGGAAAGACAAGCCAGTGAATGACCATGCAAACCTATCACTTCTCTCACTCTGCAAGGATCTAATTCTTGCAACAACTTCATTTTCTGCTTCAAACTTTTCTTATTAAATGACCGTATAAAATCACAAAGCAAATTGATGGAATCCTGTCGTACACTGCAAATACTACTACACTTCCAGGTGTACACAGGACCCTTAGGACGTCTCCCTAAAACCTCATTACCTAACACCTCTTCTATCTCTGTTGTCACAAGTTTTTCTTTTTCAACTGGACAACCATCTTTCATGTCATAAGCTCGACCACTGGTGTCAACTGCATGCACCAAATCATTATCCTGGAAATAACTCTCCTCATTAAAAAATGCCTCAGAGCTTGAACTATGCATCCATTCTCCAGAAAAAACTTCACAAAAATTACTACGATTAACTATTCTCTTCCATCTACTATTTCTTTTGAAATCATAAATTGCCTTGTTTAGCTTCCTAATTCTATTGATTGTCAAAATAAATAACTTACGTTTAATTTCAAATGCCTGATCAATAACTTTCTCAACTATTTTTTTTCTCTTATAAAAAACCACTTTCTGTTGACCTTTCTTAATATTTTTTAACAAATTGCCAATTATCCTGTTGCGGAACATTTGTTTACGAATGTCCCTAAACTGTTGTTTCCTTCTACTTTCATGCATAGAGTTATCTCTTACTCTAGCAGTAACATTTCTCATTGGCCTTTCCTTACCGTTTGAATTGCTTCTCCTTTTCTGGACTGAAACATTTTCTGTAGTAATATTTTTTTTACTAGAGATATTTCTTATGAATGTTTTTGTACTCTTACCCGGTGCTTTCTTGGTGACTTGACAAATCTTTTTGTTAGAGGACTGCTGCTTTTTTTCATTCACCTGCTGTCTTTGACGTTTTGCAGCCTTTCTCACTCTTTCTTTGCTTGGCATCCTAAAATCTTGAAATAATCTGCAGTTGAATCTGTGGTAAAATATAATAAAAAATGTTATTAACCACTATTACCCAACAGTGAATTAATAACAGTCATCAAAAACTTAACACACTACTTAACATTTTTACATAGAAGAATTTTTTGTACATGGCAAATTTAGAATACAGAAATAGCAGAAAAGAAATGGAATTTATATTCATTTTACCTGTGCTGTTTTATATATGAATCTGATCTAATTTTATGACCATATTTTAATATTTTATTGAAGACACTACACATAACCTGTTTTTGAAGGTGTCTTTATTTTTAAATTAAACGGTTTACATATTTACTTTTTATTTATTATAAATTTATAAAATAAATGTTTATAGTTCCATAGGCTCAAGCACGTCAGCTTCCCATCCTATGTCATACAATTCTGACAAATCTGCATCCTCATCACGTTCTTCTTCATCCTCAGGATTGAAATCATCCAAGGGATCAACATCCACTGATGTTTCAATTACGAGTTCAATGATGAGGTCGAAATCAACTGATTGCTGATTGTCGCTCATGTTGATGTTGTCTTTATCTTTAAAGAAAGATAACAACAATGAGATGTTGCACAGTAAGAGACAAATCTCAGAGATTATAATAGTAAAATTGTTTAACAAGAGTAACATTTTGCAGCTATTATTTAACCATGTCCAACGATGCTGATGAGCAGAGGAGGTGAAGCCTATCTCCAATTTTTCACTGAACAGGACTCATCTCTTCTTAACCTTGGATAAACCTCACCGACTCTGTGTCCCCTGCACATAATTAAATGTAAAGGGGCAGATTTATATTAACTAGCACATCCCCAGGGATGCACCAGTTAACGTGCACCGCTGCTCTGCCACCCACGGTGTGCCGCATTTACAATCAGATAGGACAAAGCTGCATCAAAACCCTGCGCCTGCTTGAAGCAGGCATAGATCTTGACGCAGGTAGGCTGAAAGCTAAAGCAACAACTAAGTGTTGTGTGCAGAAGTTGCAAAAAAGGAAAAATGGCGTTTAAACCAGTAATGAGCCCATGCTAACTTAACACAGTGTAAAGATATCCAGGATCTACATCAGTTTGGGGTTCACGAACCTGGCAGGTACAAGGCACTGAGGCTTTGCACCGTGCATGTCTCATCCCAAATCATATGTTGTTTGTGAATGAAACAATTTCCCAGACCAAATGCTTTGGATTGGCTACTTCTAAAAAATTAAACACCCCTACTATCCCGGAGTTAGAGGAATATGATGGTTGGAGTAATTTTACTCGGTTGTCCATTAAAGATTTACAGGCCCTACTCCGTAATTCTTCCTTTAACATTTCCAGTATAAATCCAAAAAGTTGGCTGCTTTGGCAACGTGCCTTATCCACGGTTTAATAACGCTGCCTTTTGCTTTATATAAGTTTTCAAATTGTATGAAATATATACCAATAGGTCGTTATGAACCTTTAGGTAGTGGTTTTCTTCATGAGGTCTGGTCGCTTCCATACACATACAGATTTTCAAAGATGATCAAGAAGTTTATCTGATTCCAATAGCTCCTTTTAGGGCAGGCGAGTGGAATAAGAAGATTGGTCTTTATGCGGATGACATTATTATTTTTACTTCAAATTTGAAAGAATCCATGGGAAATATTTTTAAGCTCACTAAAGAATTTGGCAAAGTTTCAGGATATGAAATTAATGAAAGCAAAACAGAACTAATGGCATGGAACTTGGATACTGAGAACTTTAAATGTAAGAAGGAGATGAGATATCTGGGAGTGAGAATAACACAGAATACAGCGGAATTAACAAAAATCAATTTTTCAAGGGTGAAAAAAGAAATAGGGGAGACATTGCGAGGTTGGAGTCATTTACCTCTCACTCTGATTGGTCGTACCAATTTGATTAAAATGGTGATCCTACCAAAGCTTACATTTCTGTTTGAAACAATTCCCTGGGACTTTGACAAGAAAGGGCTTAAGAGACTACAAAGTGAAATTTGTTCTTTTATATGGGCTACTAAAGCAGTTCGCTTATCCTGGAAAAAAATTAGAAGAAGATGGGGCAAGGGAGGGTTAGCAGCCCCAGATTTTTTGTTATATGACTGGGCTTTTCGTTTAAAGAACTTGAGAGAACTAATGGGAATACCAAAAGCTACAACTATTGGGCGTATTTTTCTGGCTATGTTGAGATTGAGTAACCATAATGAAGATGGATTCATGTATAAATTTTCAGACCTAAAATATTTCAAAAAGGTGAGATTAAAAACCCTACGGGAGGCAGCAGAGCTCTGGTATAAAATTAGGAAACTAGCAAAGTTGACCTATTTTGGATACAGGGCATCCATATGGGACACACCAGGATCACCGTTATGGGCAGAAGACGCATTGGCTGTCCCGTTAAAAACAGCAGGATTAAAAACTTGGGGAGATCTATTTCCGGAGGGAGCATTGATTGGTTGGACACAAGCGGCACAGCTGTGGGGGCAAGGGTTATCTAAGTTTAAGTACATGCAGATACAAAGCTGGGCAAACAAGATGGATATTGTTGTAGGACTTCAAAGTGACTTTGAAGACAAGACATTTTCCTCACAAACATTCAAGAAAGAAGTTGCGATGTGGTACTGGGCAATGGTGGAAATGGAAGACGGCCCGTTTACACTGCCGGAACAATTATGGAGGGATTGCTTGCCGGACATCGCCACAGAAAATCAATGGCAAGTAATGATGACTATACTATATAAAACAGTTAAATCTGCAAATTTAAGGAGAAATGTTCTCTTTACTATCCATAGAGCTTATTGGACTCCCCACAGACTATCGAAGTTTAAAGCCGGAGGACGGGTTGAATGCCCAAAATGCGGAAATATAAATGTGGATGACTTGCACATGTTTGTGGAGTGTTTAAACATCAGGGAATTTTGGGAGATGGTAAGCAACTGTCTATCACAGTCAATCGGCCACACGATAGAGGTAAGCCATGAACTAATTATTACCGGGAGACTTGACCTATTTGATAACAGAATAAATGATAAAGTAAAGATAGTTTTTTATGGGGTACTGCTAGCCCGTAGGGAAATCTGTAAAGTTTGGGTAGAAGCTAAGACACCGACACTCATGGATTGGTTAAATAGCATGAGATATTTTGCGACACTAGATTCTAAAGGTCTGATAAATAGGAAACAGAGATTTTGGCTACTCTTTTTGGAACATTTTGGATAATAGGCAGACCTGTGTTTGGGCACAGGATAAGAGACTAGTATATAATGGAAAGTTCCTATGATTAAGGCCTCAGCCTATCTCGCAGGCCGGTGGAATAGGTCCGTCCTTCGTGAAGGCGGAGTGGAAGAATCGAGTCGCGGCCTCCGGTGTGGCTGTGTTATAATAGACACATGGTGGTATAGGAGATTGTGGCCCAGTCCGGGCTGGAGAGCTGCACATACTCGAGTCCACAGCCAGCATATTGAGATAAAGCCCAGGGCGGAGACTACTGAACAAGGGTGGCGTAAAGGCTAATGAGGAATAAAAAAAAAAAAAAAAAGAAGTTTATCTGAATGGAGAGGAATGCACTGAGACGCCAGATCATTCACTAATGTGTAGGCACATACAGTTACACGGTTCATGCAACAAACACCGACCAAATATGGCTTGCGTGTTGCAAGGCACGCCAGTTCCTGCTATCATCCCCACGTTCAAGTTGTTGGAAAATGGTAGTTATTTGATGCTCAATAATGAAGATTGTTCTGGGTTAATTAAAAGTATTCCTTTTATCGTAACAGTAAGTGAACGGGTTATTTGCTGCAGAAATGTTCTATTTCCTCCCACACATGAACATAGGGAGTTTTCAATCTGGCCACAAATACCAACCTTGGGAGCACATTTCAACGGCATGGCAAGAATAAGAGCTCTTTTGTCTCAGAGAGAGGTGGCCTTGAGTTCGGCCCGTGAAACTTTCGTGCTTCACATAGCGAACACCCGTACAGAGGTGCAGACCCTTTTAAATACTGATTCGCCTTTGCATTTCAGCGACATGGTTCGGACTATCTTTAACGCGTCCTCCACAAAGGGCCTGGCGCACTTTTTTAAAGTTGTTACCAGTGGTCTCGTGACTTCATTTGAGAAAATCTTTGGAGTCATCCCTGCTTTCTTTCATTCTATTTTTTCCACTGTGCTTGGTGGATTCCCATTTTTACTTGCATTACCAACGGACGCTCTTGTGCTTTTTTACATTTTTAAATATGGATGTCCCTCCTGTGCAAGCTCCCGCCCTGCAGCTGCTGACGCTGTTCCGCAATCGCATGCTTGAATATTATGGCACAATGCCGTTGGCGATATTAAGCACGGCATATGGATTATCTTTTCGATTCTCCTACTTCACCTGTGTCCAGCCTGTATTTCACTGCCTGACCTGTGATTTCGATTGGGCCATTGATTTGTGTCTCTGCGGACCGGTTTCTCCTGACGTCGACTTTAATCAGCTGATGACTCCTATCATTACTCACGAGTTGGTTTGTCCTGGCGAAAGGATTATGGCTGTGGCATTGATGCATGGACTAATTGGTCCCTGGAATTTACTGGCGGCAACACAGTCTTTCTTGGAACAGAGCTTTCTTGAAAACCCACCGAGCTGTCCTCTGATGGTGATAGAGGATCCGGTGCTGGGAGAGCACGTATGTTCTTTTCCGCTTTTAAATTGGATGGCTGAACTCTTTTCGGATGAAGACGGTGACTTCCTATTAGAGGCTGTTGCAGCTTATTTTGCATACACAGTTATGTCATAGACCTTTTTCATGTTTGATATGCTGAGTACTAGCATTTCATTGACAATTCATTGACTTATTTGTCAAGTTTTTATTATTTAGCTTGCCTATTGGCTTAAGCCTCGATAAAGTAGTTGGCCGTTTTATTTTTCTTTAGCATTAAATTTTGCTAGTTTTTAATGTTTTACCTTGCGGACCGTGCACATATAAAGTTGCAATCTGCTCTCATGAGATGGCACTTCTATTATCTTATTCAGTTCGTTTCCGGATCATGGGGAGGTGTCATGTAGATCCTGGATATCTTTACACCGTGTTAAGTTAGCATGGGCTCATTACCGGTTTAAACGCCATTTTTCCTTTTTTGCAACTTCTGCACACGACACTTAGTTGTTGCTTTAGCTTTCAACCTAATAGTTCATCGTGATTTACATGAGAATAATATGTTATTGCTCTACTATCTGCTTTACTTGTTAAACTATATCTGTACAGCGAGTGCTGAAGTTTCAAGAACAATACGATACAGAATTGTTATGAGGTCTGATCTCCACGACTTCATACTCATAACATAAGTGCAGCTTCTGCCAATTCTGGGCATGAGGCGGGTTTTATATTGCTTTGCCGAACACACATACACAACACTTGATGCGGTTCACATGAAGAGAGAGCTGGTGTATGCTGATGTGATTCCTTCAAATCTAAGACACTAAAGTATGGGCACGCCCTAAACCAACACAAAGAGACCTTCTTAGCAAATAATATAATATGTGTATTAGGGAGGGTGAGATATAAGCAGCTGCGGGCCGTGGAGGGAGTTACGGTGGGGCAGGGAGGCGGGGAGGGGGAGGGGCAGGGTGGAGCCCTCTCCACCCTGCCCCTCCCCCTCCCCGCCTCCCTGCCCCACCGTAACTCCCTCCACGGCCCGCAGCTGCTTATAAGTGTTGCTAACTCTTATTCATTTACAGCATGTTAACATACTGTCACCATTCGCTTTTTATGTACTAGTAACTATGCTGGTAATTTTGCTACTGATAATATGTGTACTTGTATTATCTAAGATACTATGCCTGAGAAGACGGCATTAGTAAATAAACATTTCAAATACACATGTGTTCTACTTAACTCCATGTTCTGGTTTCTAAGAAATATATAACGACCGACTGTTCATGAGTTCCACGTATCCTGAGGTACTATAAGTTCATATTCTGGATTGTCTAAACATTGAGAGTTTGTTATATCCAATGTGACACTGTACCTAGCTTGCTAAGGGGTTTTTGATTACTAAGGTGAGTTTTGGGGCACCCTAATTCGCCGAGGTTCCAATCCTCTGTCCACAGTTCTGTGTGAGAACAGAAACCCTGCGACAGGGGCACCCCTGAGCCTTGCTGGAGCTTCATCACACTTGCGATACAACTCCAGCAATGCGCCAACTTTACGGCACAGATACGTCACGCATCTGTGCTGTTTTTGCCCCATGATGCGCCGCATTGTAAATGCAGCACACCATAGGTGACGGAACAGCGGCACAGAATGACTAACACATCCCTGGTGATGCGCCAGTCATCATAAATCTATCCCTATGCTTCTTATCTTGTTAGAGATGAACCGCCATATGTATCATCAAAGTTTTTTGCATTTCCTAAATAGCGAACTTTAAGGAATAAATAGCGATTCTTTACCATTCCTAGTTTGCGATGAGCTATTTGCTAATTACAAATTACCCATTCATTTCCATGCAGCAGGAGGCCCATAGGAATGAAGGTGCAATTTGCGATTAGCAATTACCTCATCGCAAATTACGAATTTTTCCGAGGGTGCAGGGGTGTCTCAAGAACACCCTGCTGCACCCCTGAAAAAGAAATTTGGGGGCATATGGCGCACATACATTTTGAAAACATTCCTTTACCTCAAAAACGATTTTCAACTCATAATTTGAAAACACTGCACATGGGGAAATGACTTAAAATGTCCTTAAGACACATAAAAGCGTTTTTGATTGCCTTTGCAGCATGTTTCAGTCACCTTTAACATGCCTATGTAACGCAAACATTGAAAATCTAAATTTGCCATGCACAGGTGGGAGCATATTTACAAGCAATTTGCTCCACAGACAAACTTCTTACATTGAAATGGGAAAAATAACATCAGAGACTCTCAATTACCTTATAAAGAAGCAGACACCATTATGTCCTTGTCATCAATATTAAAACCATTGCTTTTTCTCAAAAACGATTTACAAGTCATAATTTGAAAACACTCCACAGCTCCTATGCACATAAAAACCCTGTCAGTACTAATACTTCACATTTTCTCCAATTACAATTTCTCAAAGAAACAAAATCTATTTGTAAAACACTTGAGACAAAGCAACATTTGAAAAACACAACTTTCTTCATAATTTTCTCCTTAAAGCACACTATTTTCTATCTAAATTAAAGAAATCTTTTCTCACCTTAGCAAATACTTTGAGTTTCAAAACAGTCTCAGAAACACACCAATTTGTCTTCAGCAGAGCAAAAGGTATGCACTCCAGAGTCTGCAGCTATCAAAAGCACAGAAATGCTGTAATTCTTCACACATATCTCTCATGTCACCCAATCAAAACTCTTCCCTCACATTTTTTCAAATCAAAACCCTTCCCCCCTCTGCCCCCTCTCTGCTTTTTCTGCATAGCAACCACCTCTTGCAAGACCTCTGGTGTTTCCAAGTTCACACAACAATGTTGCAATTGAACTCTGAACTCTCAGTGCACCTGCATATCCAGTGCAATCTTTCATTTAATGATTTTTTCTTCGCCACTCAAAATACATCTTTCAACGAACTCATCCATGCACCCTAACTTTCTGTTTTCAGCAATCAAAATCCACCAATCACTCTTACTGCTTCATTAACACAGAAACTCCTCAGTTTTTTTCATTTTACACTCTCATTTTTTCAACTGCCATTTCATTGCCACACTTCATCTGACTGCAGGAGAACCTTCTCTCGCCATGTTTTCTGTCTGGATTGTTGGACATAGTTACATCTATTGGGCTCAGAGGTACGCTGAAAACAGGAATTTACCTAACCTCAATTTACAAGATGTGGAAATTAAGTGGTTTGGCCACAGAGGATTAAAATGTCACCAATTGATACCATTGGTGTAAACCTTTATGCATTTGCCAAAACCTGACCTGTTAATTGTGCACTGTGGAGGTAATGATTTGGGCACTTTGACTGGGGTAGGTCTGGAAATGCTTTTAAAGGACACCTTTGAGCAATTGATGGCACTTTTTCCTCAGACTGCCTTGGTATATTCAAATATATGCCAAAGACAAAAATGGAGGTGGTCGAACCAATTTTGTCCACAAATTGAGAAATCGAGGAAGCATGTAAACAAATCTGTTTCAGCTTACATGAGAGACCATGGAATGGGCTCCCTGTACAACAATAACTTGCGTTACTACATGCAAGATATCTACAGAGGAGATGGAGTTCACTTCTCAGATGAGGGCAACAGAATTTTCACTCTGAATTTAAGACTGTGCATTGGTACCTACTTATAAGTACCTAAATGTACCATAAACCCAAAAGCTCTTCTCAGAGCTACCCTACATCTGATCACTCACAATTATTATTTTACTCTAACTTTTTTCACAAATTTTCAAGAAAATACGCTCCCCAGAACGCTTCCCGGTTCGCGAACCGGGCGCACTCCACGCAAAAAAACTAAAAAAACAATATATTTTTTTTTTGCCCTGCGAGACCCTTTTAAAGCCTCCACATCAAACCTAGGGGGTCTGGGAGGATCTACTATGCCCCCTTATGGTCATTTGCCCCTTCGCTTTGGCCTCCTCTTGTCTCTCGATCCTACCGAGAGACAAGATGGCGGCCGCTACGGACTGTTTGGAATGTTTACAGACGCCGAAGAACCAATCAGCTTCGCAAAGCTCCGTAACGCGAAAAGTACGCGAAGCGGAGCGCTGTTACAGATATATATCTTTTTTTGAACGTTAATTTCTCAAAATCCACTGGAGCACATATATTGAGACCTAGCAAAGGCACATCGGGCTACCAGTCCCTACAATTTTGCCAAGTTTCGTGCAAATCCATTCAGCCGTTCGATTATTATTATTATTTTTTTTTTTGCCCCGCGGGGCCCTTTTAAAACCTCCACATCAAACCTAGGGGGTCAGCGAGAATCTACTATGCCCCCTTATGGTCATTTGCCCCTTCGCTTTGGCCTCCTCTTGTCTCTCGATCCTACCGAGAGACAAGATGGCGGCCGCTACGGACTGTTTGGAATGTTTACAGACGCCGGAGAACCAATCAGCTTCGCTTCACAAAGCTCCGTTGCGCGAAAAGTACGCGAACCGGAGCGCTGCCCGGTCCGCTGTTACAGATATATATCTTTTTTTAAACGTTAATTTCTCAAAATCCACTGGAGCACATATATTGAGACCTACAAAAGGCACATCGGGCTACCAGTCCCTACAATTTTGCCAAGTTTCGTGCAAATCCATTCAGCCGTTCGGGCTAAAAGTGAGGCCAACCGCCCTATGGAAAACTCAATGTTAAAAACACGTTTTGGGACCCCCCTTTTTTCTCGACCCCCCCTGGACGAACCCCCCCCAATTTTCAGGGGCTGCTCAGAAACAAAATGTGCCATTTTCCTGAAAATTTCAGCCAATTCCGTCCACAAACGCCAAAGTTATTAGACATAGAATTTTCAAAAATCCCATAGAGAAAAAATCCTAACTATATATACCTACTGGCGACCGCCAGTAGGTAATATATATATAAAGAATTCCATCAAAGAAGGATATGTCGCACTCCAGGAATATTATTCACATGATTTTTATCTCACTACTAACACCAACACGTTTCGACTTTACAGTCTTGGTCACCGTGACCAAGACTGTGAAGTCAAAATACGTTGGTGTTAGTGGTAAATAAAAATAATGTGAATAATACCCCTGGAGTGCAGCATATCTTTCTTTGATGGAAAAAATTACAGTGGTGTGATTCCATCCACATGCCCGCACCAACTGTGAGCACGCTGGGATAAGGAATCATTTTGATGGACAATATATATCTACTGCCAGTTCCAATTCCTCATCTGAATCGGAGATCCACATAAGGAAAACACACCACACCACTCCTTCGAATTTTGTGCTTGGGTTTAATTCCTCTGTAGCGCGTTTCGGCATTACTTGCCTTGATCACACATCAAGCATGTGTTTCACCACCATTGCTTTACAACCTTTGGATACTTCTGGTCACATGGGTGGCAACAGCCATTACCACCGAAGAAAATTTTTACATTACAATGGTAACTATACATAAATGTAACTGGTGATGCTGACATTCGCTTTTGCATTCTATGAATTATTTAAATATCAAGATTAGTTAATTTTGTTTTATGGCACAAAATTACATTCAATAATATTAATCAAAGGTTCAAAAAAATTATTTGTTTTGTGAAAAATCGATACACTGTACAAATTCATTCGATTAAATTCAAGTATATGTTAGAATCATGATACAAAATAAAATGCAAGTACATTATGCATATATTCTTCTTTTTAAATGTCATAACTGTTAACTCTCCAGCATTAAATAGAAATACAAATGTCCACACTGTATAAGCTAGTGCTAAATTCCATTACCAATTCATCTTTCGCTGTCGGTTAGCCTGTAAATCATTTAACACTTCAACTGTGTTACCACTTGATTCATTTAGTTTTTTTGCTGCCACCAAACTTATGTTACCACAGTTCCCTCACGGTGTTACTTCTCTGAAATAGCGTGTGCTTTAAGCAAGTGCACCACATGATTCATTACATACACTTTGTGCCAACTGACAATATTTCATTTCTTACTGATCTTCACAACTCAGTATTTGCTTTCTGACTTTTCGTTCCACATGCATGTTAAAACCATCTAAAAAACTGTGGGGCCAATCATTCTGTTTTAGACTCCTACGTGCACAGAAAGGTCTTCATCAGAGTTAAGCCCAAACTGGATCTTAGTATTGAAGAGTATAATGTACCTAGATTCAAGTTGACGTAGTAAACGTATTAAATTAAAAAACAAAGATTTGAGGGATAAGTTATTCTTAGGTGAAAATGTTAGGTAAACCAAGTGAAGTCAACCAGTTATTGTCATCTCAAGTAATTTTAACTTATGCCGTAAAGTAATTATAACATGCACTCTCACCATTCCCCAGTTTTGCTATCAATGATGTAATTTCAGATGTAATTAGCATGTGTTATATGCAGTCATTGAACATGTCATGAGTGATGCAATGTGTGAGGGTACAAGCAGTGCACTGTGAGAGCATGAGTGGCTATGATTAATAATAATTACAGTAAAAAAAATATTTTTAATAAAGCATTTTTAATAACAGTAACCACAAATATGTGTTAAGTCCTTTTTTCAGACTCTTCAGGCTACAAAGTGTAACCATAACCACCCACAAGGGGCCCCCACACTCCAGATGAAGAGCACCGCCAGGATCGCAAAATTTAAACAGAAAGTCTTTGCAGGGCTTCATGGGGTGTTCCCTGGTGGGAGCGGGGAATTTGAAATGAGCGGGCCGCCCAACAACTGTAGACAATGTTGGGGGCCTAGGGTCAAGGCCCTCTGGAGCCCTTTGGCTCCCATGCCAGCACATATCCTAGGTGCCTGCAGGAGCTGGCTCCATTGATTTGCTTCTGCCTTGTGGCCGTTTTTGTATCTCCTTCCATAAGGCAGGAGCAAACCTATGTTCCCGGACGGCAGGGACTTACATTCCTGTTAGCGTCGTATGAAAATGTGGTCCTAACTACAACTATCAAGCCACTGAGTAATAAACCTATATTATATATACACCTCCGAGGTGCCATGAAGCGGCTGATCACAGCGTGCCAAGATTGTGTGGAGAGACGCCGTCACTGCACCTGCGCCTCCATACTTGTGACCTACGGAGGTTGGTGGCTGAAAGTAGGGGACATTTAGTTGTTAATTTTTAATTTTGGTGTGTTTCTCTACTGCACTGCACCGGAGTACCAGCGTGTTGCATTGTGGGACTGGTAGTCCTTGTTATGGACGCAGGCAGGGATAATCCAGTGCAGGTGAGCCCACTACCAAAGGGGAAGGAGGAGCCTACAAAAAAGACCTGCAAGTGGGTTTCACGCTTTTGGGATTGTGGCATTTGATAAAGGCTATCTGCCGAAACCAGTCATGCAAAATTTCCCAATAAACAACTAATGAAGCCACATTGTGTCCTTTGCTTTGGACTCTGAAGCAGGAGAAGTTGGTGTGAGTTGGAGAACTGGGGTGGCTGAGTGAGCTAAAGAATGGTGATGGATTAAACCCAGATCAGTTGACTGGGGGTGAGTGTTTGATTTGCTCAAACGCTCCGTCCATCATCCCCTTTTATATCGCTTTGTTCGCCCTAAGTGTGGCAGGGTATGCTCAGAAGTGAGTCCCTTGCTCACTTGGCCACTGGATTCAAGATAGCCTGGCAGATGAGGATTATGAATCCGAAACCGGTCCCAGGATGCTTGTTTCCGGTCCAGGGAAGACATGGCTTGGCAGTTCGGGCTGGACTGTTCCCATGAGGCACAGGGTCAGACTGATTTGCATATGGCCATGTCTGAACTGTGGTGGCTGAGTGAGCTAAAGAATGGTGATGGATTAAACCCCGATCAGTTGACTGGGGGTGAGTGTTTGATTTGCTCAAACGCTCCGTCCATCATCCCCTTTTGTATCGCTTTGTTCGCCCTAAGTGTGGCAGGGTATGCTCAGACGTGAGTCCCTTGCTCACTTGGCCACTGGATTCAAGATAGCCTGGCTGATGAGGATTATGAATCCGAAACTGGTCCCAGGATGCTTGTTTCCGGTCCAGGGAAGACATGGCTTGGCAGTTCGGGCTGGAATGTTCCCATGAGGCACAGGGTCAGACTGATTTGCAGATGGCCATGTCTGAACTGGGGTGGCTGAGAGAGCTAAAGAATGGTGATGGATTAAACCCAGATCAGTTGACTGGGGGGTCAAAATCAACTTGGGGGGCTTACCTGTTGCCCCGGACGCCGCCACTGCTGAGAGTCATTGGGAAGCAGCCTTCAGCGTCGTCGCCGCCCCAGGACCACAACTCCCGGCAGCCCCAGCGGCGCGACGCCAACACACATGCAGCCAGCAGCGCCAGGAGGCGTTCTTAAGCCTGCACAGCCCTCGGTGGAGCGGGGGTCAAAATCAACTTGAGGGGCTTACCTGTTGCCTCGGACGCCGCCACTGCCGCGAGTCATCGGGAAGCAGCCTTCAGCGTCGTCGCCGCCCCGGGACCACAACCTCCGGCAGCCCCAGCGGTGCGACGCCAACACACACGCAGCCAGCAGCGCCAGGAGGCGTTCTTAAGCCTGCACAGCCCTCGGTGGAGCGGGGGTCAAAATCAACTTGGGGGGCTTACCTGTTGCCCCGCACGCCGCCACTGCAGAGAGTCATTGGGAAGCAGCCTTCAGCGTCGTCCCGCCCCGGGACCACAACTCCCGGCAGCCCCAGCGGCCCGACGCCAACACACACGCAGCCAGCAGCGCAGGAGGTGTTCTTAAGCCTGCACAGCCCTCGGTGGAGCGGGGGTCAAAATCAACTTGGGGGGCTTACCTGTTGCCCCGGACGCCGCCACTGCCGAGAGTCATCGGGAAGCAGCCTTCAGCGTCGTCGCGCCCCGGGACCACAACTCCCGGCAGCCCCAGCGGCGCGATGCCAACACACACGCAGCTAGCAGCGCCAGGAGGCGTTCTTAAGCCTGCACAGCCCTTGGTGGAGCGGGGGTCAAAATCAACTTGGGGGGCTTACCTGTTGCCCCGGACGCCGCCACTGCCGAGAGTCATCGGGAAGCAGCCTTCAGCGTCGTCGCCGCTCCGGGACCACAACCTCCGGCAGCCCCAGCGGTGCGACGCCAACACACACGCAGCCAGCAGCGCCAGGAGGCGTTCTTAAGCCTGCACAGCCCTCGGTGGAGCGGGGGTCAAAATCAACTTGAGGGGCTTACCTGTTGCCTCGGACGCCGCCACTGCCGAGAGTCATCAGGAAGCAGCCTTCAGCGTTGTTGCCGCCCCGGGACCACAACCTCCGGCAGCCCCAGCGGTGCGACGCCAACACACACGCAGCCAGCAGCGCCAGGAGGCGTTCTTAAGCCTGCACAGCCCTCGGTGGAGCGGGGGTCAAAATCAACTTGGGGGGCTTACCTGTTGCCCTGGACGCCGCCACTGCCGAGAGTCATCGGGAAGCAGCCTTCAGCGTCGTCGCTGCCCCGGGACCACAACTCCCGGCAGCCCCAGCGGCGCGACGCCAACACACACGCAGCCAGCAGAGCCAGGAGGCGTTCTTAAGCCTGCACGGCCCTCGGTGGAGCGGGGGTCAAAATCAACTTGGGGGGCTTACCTGTTGCCCCGGACGCCGCCACTGCCGAGAGTCATCGGAAAGCAGCCTTCAGCGTCGTCACCGCCCCGGGACCACAACTCCCGGCAGCCCCAGCGGCGCAACGCCAACACACACGCAGCCAGCAGCGCCAGGAGGCGTTCTTAAGCCTGCACAGCCCTCGGTGGAGCGGGGGTCAAAATCAACTTGGGGGGCTTACCTGTTGCCTCGTACGCCGCCACTGCAGCGAGTCATTGGGAAGCAGCCTTCAGCGTCGTCCCGCCCCGGGACCACAACTCCCGGCAGCCCCAGCGGCACGACGCCAACACACACGCAGCCAGCAGCGCAGGAGGTGTTCTTAAGCCTGCACAGCCCTCGGTGGAGCGGGGGTCAAAATCAACTTGGGGGGCTTACCTGTTGCCCCGGACGCCGCCACTGCCGAGAGTCATCGGGAAGCAGCCTTCAGCGTCATCGCCGCCCCGGGACCACAACTCCCGGCAGCCCCAGCGGCGCGATGCCAACACACACGCAGCTAGCAGCGCCAGGAGGCGTTCTTAAGCCTGCACAGCCCTTGGTGGAGCGGGGGTCAAAATCAACTTGGGGGGCTTACCTGTTGCCCCGGACGCCGCCACTGCCGAGAGTCATCGGGAAGCAGCCTTCAGCGTCGTTGCCGCCCCGGGACCACAACTCCCGGCAGCCCCAGCGGCACGACGCCAACACACACGCAGCCAGCAGCACCAGGAGGCGTTCTTAAGCCTGCACAGCCCTCGGTGGAGCGGGGGTCAAAATCAACTTGGGGGGCTTACCTGTTGCCCCGGACGCCGCCACTGCCGAGAGTCATCGGGAAGCAGCCTTCAGCGTCGTCGCCGCCCCGGGACCACAACTCCCGGCAGCCCCAGCGGCGCGATGCTAACACACACGCAGCCAGCAGTGCCAGGAGGCGTTTTTAAGCCTGCACAGCCCTCGGTGGAGCGGGGGTCAAAATCAACTTGGGGGGCTTACCTGTTGCCCCGGACGCCGCCACTGCCGAGAGTCATCGGGAAGCAGCCTTCAGCGTCATCGCCGCCCCGGGACCACAACTCCCGGCAGCCCCAGCGGCGCGACACCAACACACACGCAGCCAGCAGCGCCAGGAGGCGTTCTTAAGCCTGCACAGCCGTCCGCGTCGCGTGACGCGCGCGGGCGTTGCCGGGCTGAGCCCGGGAAGAGGGTGGGCCATCTGTGGCCATCAGGGGCCAGCAGAGACCGGACCGGGCCACCCCTCTTGGCTGTGGAAATGAGGAAACGAAAACATAATACTGCGGAAGGTGAAGGTAAGAAAGCTAAAGTCCCCAGGAAATCTGAGTCCATAATATCTTATCTCACATCGGCAGTGGGGGTTCTCAGCGCAGAAATTGCCAATGCTGAGAAAGAACTGGGTTTGGATGTTGTACCTATCTCTCAGGAAGTCTCTGGTCCCGCACTACACTTGGAGCCTGCCCCCCCGACTCCATTTGAACCTAATGTAGTGATCGTGAAACCACCACAGATTGCCCAGGTCAATCTAGATGGAACTGGGGCCTCTGAACAGGATAGTGAGGTGCACACTCAGGGCCAAGATTGTATTGGACATGAAGGAGCAAGGGGGAAACGAAGGCATTCTAAAAAAAAAAAAAAAGCAAAATAACGCTAGCTTGCCCTCAGATAACGCACCTCCTGAAATACGACTCCCGGATCACTTGGCAGACTTGGTGGAACACTTATTCGAATCACGGCTGGAGCCGGCCCTTGTGAACATTGCCAAAGACATTGTGGATACCCTAAACACTTGTGTGGCCAGCCTTTTAAATAAATGCAACCACATTGATCACTTCATAAAGGAATATAGGGCACAACATCCTAGGGTAGTAGAGTCGCGAGAGGCACGGGAGAGCCTCAATTCACAGACTGCTCATTTAGAAACAGCATAAACTCTAAACTGCGTAGCTACCAATAGCGCAACCCTAAGAGTAGAGAAGTTGGGGACCAGGGAGGAGGATAGTCATAGTGGGCAGCTGACCAGCTCTGCAGAATCCTCTTCAAAGGAAAGAGTTGGGTTAGCAAGTTTTAACCCTGTCTTAGGCCATACAAAGCCTTCCTCTAACCAGCGTCCTACTTTAAATCTCCCACCCGATGCGGCGCCCCTAGTAGCAGTTCTAACTGGGGTGCCTCAAATAAATATAGGGGCAGTGGAAACCGATTTTGATCTACTGAGGAAAGCTAAAATATGGTGTTCCCAACTTAGCAGCGGAGGAGCTGACATTACCTCGCACGTTATTTCTGCCAGACGGGTTGCGTGGGTAGGGAGGAGAACCAAATGTATACCCGGTGATTATGTGGTAATAAATTTGAATTGCCCAAACGTGGCTGACAGATTGTTCTGAGACGGATCAGAAACGGTGGGTCCTGGTATTAGACCTCTCCCCCTGGGCTATTTTTACCCCCCGGTATCCCAGTCATACAGAGGCCCTCTTAGGCTAGATGCCCAAACAATCATATTTCCCCATTTTGAATCAGCTGTTACCAACATAAATACACCCCAAGTTTCTAGGTTAGTAGCCCATAATCTTAGAGGCCCCCACCCCGAAATGGCCATCACCAAAAATAACTCCTACCAAGCTCAACAGACATCATTGAGGAAGGAGGGAGGGAGCCAACATCCCCAATTTACGATGGGTACCTCTTCTAATCTTAGGTCCACAGATTTAATTTTATCAAATAGGTTTGCACCTCTTTCTCACATGGATGTTAACAATTGACTAAACAAACCTGAACAAGTGTATCTAAGTGGTAGTAAGGCGACAGCCCATTCCTCCATGTGTAAATTCCTTAGTTGGAATATAGCAGGATTAAAAAATAAATGTGCTGATGAGAGATGGAGAAATTTTGTCACACAACATGTCATTATCGCCTTTCAGGAGAGCTGGGACACAGAAAACAGTTTTTGCTTTGATGGGTATTCCAGTTTTGCCGTTAAGGCAGTCCCAGGGCTAGAGGGTAGACCCAAAGGAGGACTGCTTACGCTTATTTCACTCGAGTTAGGTGGTTCCTTCAAACAGCTTGAGCTGCCCTCGGCCAATATACTAATTCTGGAATGGATAGCCCAAATCATTTAACTATCCTTTTGATCAATTTTTACAATGCCGTGGAGAAGGACCAGTGTAACCTACATCTTAACTTTTTGGAAGGTTTTTTGGAGGAATATAAATCCTCACATAACACTGCATTCGACCCCATTTTGATGGGAGATTTTAACATTCATCCGTGCAGCTGGGATTGTCTGGCAGAACAGGTGACGGGACCCGTCGGTTCCATCTCCACACATTTCGAACATAGTCCACAGGGGGAAGCTCTTGAGGGACTATTAGCCAGCATGAACCTGTTTGAGGTAGATGGTTTTAGGGGGGAGGATAGGGCTCCGACCTTTAGAGGGAGAGACTTAGACACTGTAATAGATTTTATCTTCGCATCAGTAGGACTGATAGCAAAGGCAATTTCATACGAAGTAGTAGTTTCTATTTTCAGTGATCATAATCCCCTTGTTCTGGCTTTGGACCTTGGGGATGTAATAATCAGACGAGATTTAAACACTGTAACTACCAACACCCTGACCCCCAAGGCCCAGGCCAGGAGACTAAATTGGACCAAGGTCGTCCCAGATACTTTCATGTCGGATCTCCTTGTTAATGCCGAGCTGGATTTTGCAGTTTGTCTGGATAATACAGCTACCGGTAATGACATAATTGGTGCTAGGTTGCCATTTGCACCAGAATTAACAAGGATTTAAAAATTAATTCTAGGCAGAAAGGGTTCAACCACCCCAGGTGGTTTGACGCCAAATGCTCTAAAGCACACAAGGATCTCTTGCAGGCCTTAAAACTGAAACCTCGGAATAGAGAGCTCATTTCAGTGATGATAAAAGCATATAAGCTGGCCATGTCCTGCAGGAAAAGGGCCATTAAAGACGAGGCCTGGAACAATCTGATCTCTATAGATATCCGGAAGGACAGCAGTAAATTCTGGGCCACAATAAACCACCCATTTTTTAGTGGGGATGATAATACGGTCTTGGACTGTGTGATCCCTGACGATTTATGGGTTTCACACTTCAGTAGGATTTATGATACTGAGGAGTGCTCACCCGTAATAGTCACGGATCATAACCCATTGAGCTTAGACCATCCGCTACACTTCGAGATGGCTGAGTTTCAAAGGGCGATAGAAGAGACATCAAAAAATAAGGCTCCAGGGCCAGACGGAGCCCCAGCAGATCTTTATAGGACCCTCCCAAAACTCTGGGCAAAGATTCTTACAAATGTTTTTAATTCATTGAGTAGCAGTGGATTTCCATCATCCTGGGCAACATCGACTATAAATCCAGTGTTTAAAAAAGGTTTGCGGAGTGACCCCTCCTGTTATAGGCCCATCTCCTTGATTGACTCTGCCGTTAAAATGTTGGGCAGAGTCATCTTGCATAAAATGGAAGATTACCTAGAGGAAAGGGGAGTCCTCTCCAACCTACAGTATGGGTTTAGGGCAAAGAGAGGAACTTTAGATCAGTGCCTTAACCTCCAGATGCTTATAAGTAAATACACCCAGGCGAAGGACGGTATGCTTTACATGGGTTTTATGGACCTTTCATCGGCCTTCGACTTGATAAACCGGGCAAAATTGTGGTCGATTTTATCTAACTTAGGTTTCGATCCCTCCCTGGTTAACTTTCTAGCGACCCTTCACCAAGGTCTCCAAGCAACAATTAGATTTAACAAAGAGGGGGGTTGCACCAGCTATTTTAACTCCAAGCGTGGTGTCAGGCAGGGGTGCATTCTGGCACCCCTATTGTTTACTCTATATATTAATTCTTTGCCTGAACACTTAGAGGGGGCTGCCTTGGATGTCCCGCGTGTGGGAGACTCTGCAGTCCCGGTCCTTCTTTATGCGGATGACGCGGTTTTACTAGCCCGCACGGGACTGGGACTGCAGAGACTCTTGGACGCCTTTGGTAGTTTTATGGGGTCCCTGGACCTACAGGTAAACAGCAAAAAGTCTCACGTTATGGTGGCAGGCAAACGTTCGAAGGCCCAAAAAATAAAATCTTTTACCTGTAATGGGGCAGTGATATCCAGGGTCCCGGTTTTTCCATATTTAGGCGTCATTTTTGACGAAAAGGGTACCTGGACCCCTCAACTAAATGCTAAGAGTTTAGCTGTTGCTAGAGCATCTTCTGCCCTCCTGGGTTTTGCGAAGCGTTTGGGCTCGAGGCCCATAGAAGCCCTTTTAACAGTATACAAATCTAAATGTTTGTCTATTGCACTGTATGGTGCCTCACTCTGGGGCTATGTCTCGTCAGGCAAAATACAGATCATTGAAAACAAGTTTTTAAGGTCACTATTAGTAGTCCCTCAATCTACTCCCGTTTTTCCCCTGCACTCAGAGCTAGGCCTGAGGTATATTACGGATCTTATACAGTTGGCCCCTCTGATTTGTTGGAGGCTCAATAGTGAGATCACATTGAATCATTCCATCTTAAAAGACTGTATGGCGCTAGACAACTTTAATAAAATACCCTGGCTAGTTTATGTCAGAAACACCTTCTGCAAACTGGGTCGCCCGGAACTGAATTCATCGCCTAATTTGCTACAAAAGTGTGACTTAGAGTGGATTAAGTTTAATTTCCTAAGTCGGGTGGAGCAGAACGGGAGAACGGGAGATGGTGGAATTGCAAAAACCTACTGTCAGAGCTAACTTTGTTCTGAAGACATCACCAATCCTTGAACCATATTTTAGGATTGTGTCAATCCCTTTCCACCGTCACCTTTTAATCCGATTTAGGCTTAATATTGCCCATTTCTCCCTGGGTCATTTTCCAGTTTGGGGTAGACCTGAGTCATCAATCCCATGCAGTTGTGATAACTTTTCTAGCCAAACTTTGATGCATTTTATTATGTTCTGTGACCACTATGCCGATATTAGGAAACAGTTTCTGGTACCACTCCTCAGAGAAGCAGGGTTTATACAAGTAAGGCCCGCATTAATGTACCTACAACTCCTAGGTAGTACACAGGTGATCTACGGGGTTGCATGTTTCCTGGTGGCTGCTGTTCGAAAAAAAGCTAATAGACTAGCGGCATTAGAGACTGTGGGATGATTAAAACTCTCCTGCTACTGAATTTTTTTTATCTTTTGTATTTTAACTTTTATGAATTCGATGCTCACTGATGATGAAATTGGTTTTTATTGTATTTTTAAACATAAATGTACTATTGTCATCGCTTTTATGATTTTAATTAATCGAATAAAGTGTTATTTGACCTTGACCTTGAGTTGACTGGTGGTGAGTGTTTGATTTGCTCAAACGCTCCGTCCATCATCCCCTTTTGTATCGCTTTGTTTGCCCTAAGTGTGGCAGGGTATGCTCAGACGTGAGTCCCTTGCTCACTTGGCCACTGGATTCAAGATAGACTGGCTGATGAGGATTATCAATCCGAAACCGGTCCCAGGATGCTTGTTTCCGGTCCAGGGAAGACATGGCTTGGCAGTTCGGGCTGGACTGTTCCCATGAGGCACAGGGTCAGACTGATTTGCATATGGCCATGTCTGAACTGGGGTGGCTGAGTGAGCTAAAGAATGGTGATGGATTAAACCCAGATCAGTTGACTGGGGGTGAGTGTTTGATTTGCTCAAACGCTCCGTCCATAATCCCCTTTTGTATCCAAAACATGATAATTATCCTCGTGGGACAACCAAAGTTCAAAGAGGTGCCCTGACGATACAGAAGGCCCCTCCAGTTCTGCTGCGCATTGCAAGGTGCATTGCTGCAGACCCACTTGGGTCTCGTGGTGCCGAATTTGGCTTGGCATAGTTTGTTTATCAACAACGGACTATTTTGATCGGTATATAAACCAGTCCCAGAATGCAAAAAAATGCAAATTACTCAACTGAGTTTTATTTGTGCAATGGAAATAAATGAGGGGATATGCTAGTAACTAGTGCTTGCCTTGATTCTTCAGATGCTGTCCATGAGGAAGAGTGCATGCCCAAAACGCTTCGGACAGGAGAACGAGTGAGGATTATGGCTGTGGTAGCTGCTTTTGCCTGACAGCATGTCCTGCCTGCGTGTCCCACCGAGGGGTAACTCTTTTTCTGATATATATATATATATATATATATATATTTTTTTTTTTTTTGTCAGAAAGGGTTCCCCACACGATGTAATCACAGGAAACACAGAAGACTCGCACTCCAGGGTCCGTGTTTGAAAAAAAAAAATATATATATATATATATATATATATATATTATATATATTATATATATATACATATATAAAATATATATAATATATATATTGCCTTCTCTGGCAGTTGCCTGTAGGCGGTTCTAGTAAGGACCATATTTCCATGAGAAAAGTGTTTTATGACTTGCCTATATCTTTGGCCCCGGCTGCCGCATCTTCACTAAGTTTTTTAAAACCAGTTCCCCAGCAATTCTAGTTATGCATGAAAAGTTTTGGTGCAATCTGTCTGGCAGGGGCCAAGAGAAAAGTGTGGGGGGGTCAAATACCTGTATTTCCTTTGTTAATTCCCATAGGAAATTTAGACATGACTATAACCTCAATTGCTGAACAGAATTACACCAAATATGGCAGAAATGTAGCTGTTGGTCCAGAAAGTAACCTTTTTGTAACTTGGCATAAATTTGTTCAGTAGTTTTGGGGAATATTAAGGGAAATCCGAATTTGTTCACATAGGGACACAGATCCTCCAAGGATTCACTGTAAAAAACAATGGTCACAAGGATGTTATTGAAATTCAGCAGTTATAGTTACCTGAGCTAACTATAACTTATGTCCCCGCAATGCATTGCTTATGACCTCACATATTACATATCTTCTCCCCTTATAAAATACATCAACAATAGGAACGGGCTTCAAATGTCAACTGTATCTGAAACCGCATAATGAAAAACGAATATGTTGTTAAAAAGAACCCTCACCCACCAACCTAGTTGGTGCAATGTTCCATCACAGGGTTTCCACCTAGGTTGCCGATTGCATCCCAGGTGTGCTATGGCACCTGATAACAGTGAAGCAGGATTTTTAGTTTTTTATCAATTTATGCGCAAAACGTGAATGAAAATAATTTATAAATAAAACAATAATAGCATTAAAATAGTAATTACATAAAACAAAAATAACACCATTAATAAATACATACATTTCACTCACTTTATTATTAAACAAACTTATCAATAAATGAACAATTAAATACAATACACCACGTAAATCAAGTAACAAATAATCAATTAAATAATGTACATAATTTAATACAAAAATATATTTAATTAGAGTAAAAAAAATAATCCATAAAGAAAATAAATAAAATGAATACCTTGCTCTATTCCCTTATGAAACCAACAAACTGTTAGTAAAAATGTAATTAGTAAATGAACTATACAAAAATAAAATATATACAAAGAAATCCCAAACTACACTTACAAAATAAAATAAAAACTAACCAACTTACAGAAATAGTTACATAAATAATGATCACCAAATAAATATATAACAAATGTAATCACAAGGGAGAGAGAGTTCTCCACATTGCCCAGTAAAGCAGGTATACATATGCTAACAGTAAAGTTGTCACAGTTAGTTGGATTTAAACTTTTCCAGTTTTTACAATGCTTGAGCATAGTATTATTTCTAGCACCTATGTGACCCAGTACACATACATTGCAAGCTTCCACACTGTCTCATTAAGAAGCTAAATGGAAAGCTGTGGTCAGGGAGACCTTTGAAGCTCCGTTACACTAGCCTCTCAGTGTGGTCCATTTGATTTTTACAGGATACAGATGTAGGAATTCACTCTTCGTCATGAGAGCAAGTTGTCAGTGCAGCACAGTAGCTGTAATATTACCACAGCTTGAGGACAATAGCTGCGCTGTTGAACCAGCCACTGGTGGTTGGGGCACAATTTGGGGATGGGATGCCAGTCAGGGAGGAGAGAGAGCTGGAAGTTTTCCTGGGTGGTAAAGGCAGAGTCAACAATAAATGACTTGTCTAGCAACATATGTGTGTTGTATGGTTCCTGCTTTTAGTATCAAACTTTTTCCCTTTGTCTTTGTTTTGTTCTGTCCTTTGTGTGATGTTATGAACTACCTGATTAGTATGATAAAATTTGGGGAAGAAGTAAGGTTGTGCTATGCATCTAGACATGCACTTGAATCTCTTAAAGTGGGGTTCTGCTTCCTGAAGGTTAACAGGAGTTAGTTTTCTGAAGGCTACTGGATGGGCTGGACAGCCAGCAGCTCACTTACCACTGTACAGAAATTAACCCTCTTTGAATTGAAAATGTTTTTGCAGCATGCCCTTTTACCTTGATTCCCTCTTGTTATGAAACGTATTTGATCCTTTACACTTTTATACTGCATTGTTGCGACCTGCTTCTCCTGTCTTTGGGGGTAGTATCCTAGTTACTCTGTGGCTTATCATTGCCTTGCCTTTTGTTGAATCAGGTAAGACTTGAACCAACTGGTGAAATATGAATTGATGTGGGAAAGTGGTTTAGTTCAGAACTAATCATATGGTCTGATATGTTTTGCAGTGTGCAGCCAAAAGAGGTTCCTTAATCCCACCCTGTGATATAATGCCAAATTGCACACCAAAAAATTGGTGGGTATGTATACCAGTCCAGATCTTCTATTTTCCACCCAACTCCTCTCTCCCCCCATTTGTGTTTACGCTGGGCAAACTAATTCCCTATATATTCAGAAGGACTTTTAGAATTGGCATTGAATACTTGCTGTGTAAAACTTCAATGGTAGATCGTAAATTCACCAACAGAGAATTTCTGTTTGCAAAGGAAACTTTGATCTGTCATGCAAGAATGCACATGGCTGATGAGAATAAGCAGAGGGGAAGGAGGTACATCACACTGGTGTGCACTACAGGCAGTTGTGATAACAGCTACCTGTCAAATGTAAAACATGTTGAGTTCATTTGGAGCATTAATAATCAAGTGAGAAAAAAGTCTGAATAGAAAGCACCCATATCGAAATATTAAATGACTACAAAGGAAGTCTGTTCTCAACATTACTCTAATAAAACATTTACACCTAACAATAAAAAATAAAGAATACAAACTGATTAACAACTATTATTGAGCTCTTGGGCAAAACAGTCATTGCATTAAAAAGAACTCAGCTTTACTGTTAACAACTTGCTAAATTCTTTTATGCAAAAATCAGCAACTATAGAGATAATATTGCTGGCGAATTCTACACCATCTCTGTTAGTGTTGTTTCTACGATTTCTTTGATTGCCATTTGAACTGAGTTTGACCTCCTGCACAGTGAAGAACTATCTTTTTTTGTCAACACTTATGAATCAGGCTCTCCCCTGGATCATATTCCAGTTAGATGTTTTAGCACAATTAAATGACGTTTTGTCCTGTATGTTTCTAAACGTTTTGAAAGCATCCCTTCAATTAGTGATCATATTCAGTCTGTCAATCAAATTAAGTTTATTTGGAACATGATCCATTAAACTAAAACATACTTAGTAAAATATCAAATTACAAAACACAGTTTAAGAATTCAATAAATTTTTCTCTGTCAACATCACAATATGGCCATAACTCAAATATCATATAAGGAGTTAAAATCTAAGATTACATTATCCTGCTCAACTATAATTTTGAATAAGAAATTATAAGACTACTTCAAAGCCATCACAATTTTTAATGATCTGTAAAAACTTTCCAATAACACTAATCACATTAATAGAATATGTAGCAAATAAAAATCTCATTGCCTTTAGGTGAAAGCTATACCAAGCTTAATTAAAATGGATTTTAAAATTGTGTGTCTATATAATGAAAAAAATTGACAATCCAATAAAAGATGCACATGAGAACATTTCATATTTAAAGCACATTCACAGTACTTCCCCACTCTCCTTATCTGTTTCGATGACTGAGACCAGTCAAAACATAGAATTAACACCCTATCCAAATTTAGATTTCTTTGTTGCATAGTCTATCAGGGAGCAAGGAGTTATACTGGAATGTCATTTCATTTTTTTATTCCAAGAGTCTATCAATTGGGAAACTGAATTATTTTATCTTAAGTATTTCAAAACCTTAACCTGTGATAACTATTATATTTTAAAGTTTAAATATACTTGCACAATATTCACTGAAACATCCAAGGTAGGAGAGTCCAAGAAAAGCAGATCCATTATCATTTTTATCATTCAAAGTGGCCACTGTTCTTCCTTTCTTATAGACACCTTCTCTTGACCCCTCTCATATTTGAAACTGCTGCTCCATCCCCCTCCTTCCAGCTTTGGCTAGAATTTGGGAGTGTTCATTACCCTCCATATTTCTAAGCTTCTTGGATGTCATAACGTCTTTTACGATGCTTGGGTGGGTTTTCATCATAAAAACAACTATGTTTCAATTTATGGGTTTGACTTAGTAGTGTCAGCACCTTTATATTACTTGAGCTGTCAGTCATATTTGATACCATCAACCATTTCCTTTCAATAAAGACAATAAGCTGGTATTAAAAGATGGATCCTTCAGTGGTTCTCCTGTTTTCATTCAAATCAAATCCTGTGATTTACTATAGGTCCATTCTTTTTCTTATAAAGCTTCTTGTGTTGGTCCATAAAGTTCTGCGCCACTGCCTCTTTATCTATCCCTTATCTGAGACCAATTGCTTTGCTTATTGGGTCTTCCAATTTCCTATTTTACTGCTTTGCATATGTCACTCAACTGCTTTATAGACTGAGTGGTCCTTCAGTAGCAACCTCTTGTTACAACAATGTTTATCAGAACTATATCTCTGGGTGGATTATTATGGGCTAAAATTAAATACCAAAAGGTTTGACATTTTGGTGACCGTGGCCTGCCATTTCTTTGGCAACCTACTTTCTGACCACCAGATTTCAGATGCTCCCTCACTCCTTCCCAGTTGCTGAAGAGTTTGGATGGTTAGCAGGATAATTCTCTTTGTGGCTTCTGTCAGGTCCCTTTGATTATTTCCTTATGTGATTTAAGTTATCGGGTAACTTCATCCTGTTGTTGCTTTTCTGTCTTTTGAAGAACAAGTACTGCTATCATGGCATTGTCTGGCTCCATCTTTATTTGGGTACTAATGCTTATCCCCGACACGACTTGCAAGTAATTCAGAAACTAGCATCTCGGCTGGTTGTTTAAACTTTTTTCATATGCATCCCATTCGTAAATCTCTTCATTTGTTACCCATTCAACAGGAAACCTACTTCAAAAACCTATGCATTGTGGTTCACTATATTTATTGGCCTTTGCCAGGTTTTATCTCCTCTCGCTTTACAAGATACTTCCCTAACAGGCCTCTTCATTTTTCAGAACATCTCTTACTCTCATTTTCAAAATACCATAAAGGCTATTTAACTTGGTGGGGGGTCTGTTTTGGCTCTCTCCCCTAACTATTGGATTGCTTTGCACTGGCCTTAAGAATCACCTTCATTTCACCTGGCATTATTCATACCATACAATTCATATTTTGAACAGAAATGGATGCTACATTTACAAAACACAACTCTCCCTTAACAGTTCATATTATCAAGGGAAAAGTTCTGATTTTCTCTCAATACAGAAGCACAGTTATCTTCTGAAGTAGTCAGTTAAATTATTCATTTAACCAACTGAACTGTCATTATAAATACCAACATAATACATAAAAAAACACTTTAAATACGTAATATCATATACTTGGTAAAACATTTTGCCATTTTTATAAGACAATTGCAAAATCTAAATTTTCTGAGTCAGTTATAAATTACAACATATCACCATAGGTTTCAACATCAAATGTGTAAAACAATGGACTAGGAAATGTAGATCTCTCCCTGTATCTTCGGCTGGAGGATGAGGGCACTAGTAAAGCTAAAGATCCTTCTCCACCGCAGGATATGTGCTCTGAGGCCCCTGAGATAACACTTACAGAAGTAACTAATGCCATATGTAAAATTGCCCCTTCCAAAGCTCCAGGACTTGACAGGATCCCATGGGACCTCTTTTGTACCGAGCCTGCTATTTGGGGCCAATATTTGTGGACCTTGTTTGATGCCATACTACAGGGAATGGCAATTCCAGCAACATGGCTGGCACGGAAATCCTGCCGGTTCACAAGAAGGGCTCACCACTTCTCCCCTCCAACTACAAACCCATAAGTTTAATTGTCGTTAGCCAGAAAATATTTGCCCTGATACTGCTGGATCATCTCCAGACCTGGATGGACGGACTTAAAATAATGAGCACATTTCAAGCTGGCTTTAGGAAAAACACGTCCACTATAGACCAAATATTCAGGATTCAACTCTTGTACTGTACAACAGTGAACATAGAGGGTGGCAGCCTCGATTTGATCTTCATGGATTTAAAATCTCCATTCGATCTTGTACTAAGAAATAAACTGTGGACTGTCTTAAGTGATCTGGGGGTCTTGTCCTATCTTTGTTACATTCTTAGGCATTTGCATGAAGGCAATTATGCCCAAATAAGGTTCAGCAAACATGGTGAACTTACTACTCCCATAGCTATAGATAGAAGGGTAAGGCAGGGATGTGTGCTATCACCCACCCTTTCTGTTTATTTATAAATGCGCTGGTGGATACACTGAATGCAGGGAAGGTTAATGATGCATCGAAGATAGCGAACCACAAAGTACCCGCCATGATGTTTGCCGACGACACTCTCCTGCTTTCAAAGTCACCAACTGTTATGCAGAGGGACATCAACACAATTACAAGGCTTTCTGTGATAGCAGGGGTTTTGAGATTAACTGCCAAAAGACCAAATATATGGTATTTATTCCAACAAGCTCAACTCACCCTAATTCCAGCTTCCATGGTATCCCATTGGAGAGGGTCTCTGTATTTGAGTACCTTGGGGTCATTTTAACAGAACAAATGGACAGGGGGGCCCAAATTGATAAAACAAGTCTGAAATTAGCACAGAACACAGGAGGGTTGCTGAAGCTATACAGGAACTCCTTCCGTTAACGCTTTTGGCTCACTTCTAGAAATGTATAAAGTGCAAACAAGAGGTGCCACAATGTATGGGGCTGAACTCTGGGGGTATGGTACTCTCAGAAATATTATCATGTCTGAGAACACTTTTATCGGGTAGCTATTTGGCTTACCCCCCAGGTCTCCCCTTACACCGCTTCTCTTTGATTTGGGGGTTAGGCCAACTGCCGAAGAAACTACCCTTAGACCCCTGATGTATTGGCGCAGCATATGGGTAACCCTGGAAAAGGCAGTGTATAGGGATGATTTGAAGTAGATCCTGGGCCTGCAGGGTGCAGGAAAATTACAGTGGTTAGCGTATGTCAGGAACTCACTTGTGAAGATGGGTGGAGCGAGTGTATGGCAAAACACTGAGGAAGCTTGTATTACAATTTATAGAAAATAACTGGTTTGGAGCTTAAGGGAGGGCAAACTTGCCCGTTTAGAGCGGAGCCCAGCAACAGGTCCGCTGACAGTTGCGTTTTTCAGTATAAAAGACCAGTACATCCTAGAGTCTGCCCTGGAAGAGATACAACCTGCGATAGAGGGGAAACTGCATATTCAGTTCAGACATGGCGTCCTGCCTCTGTGCGCCTTTTCTAACAAATGGGCATGTACGCTTTCCCTAGGTTGTCTGGTTTGTAATAATGCAGAGGAGTCAGAGCTGCATGTATTATTTTCTGGCCTGGCTACAGAAAATCTAGATGCTGCTGGCTAATCCAAATATGTAGTAACCTGGGAATTAAACATTGTGCAGAGGCTTTTAGGCTGTTAAAATAAAACACTCTTTCTTCAATTGTATTTGAGGTGTCGCGCTTCCTACTCTCCATGTGGTGATTGCGTAAGATGCTCTTGAAAATGATTGTACAGGATTTAGCTGACAAGACTCTTTTTCTCTATTTTTAACCGGGCCCCCTCCATTTATCTTTCTTAATGTAACTTTTATACCTGATTCTAAAAAGTCCTTTTTAGTATTTTATTAATCTGAGATGCACAAGCCCCATCTTTCTGTATTAACTGTATATGTTATTATTATGGCTCCATGTATGTGTTGGTATGTACCCTGCTTATTTATTGGAGTGTGGGATAATAGCTTGCAATAGTAATTTAGGACACTGGGCCTTGAGTCTAGGCCCTGGTGATGTTTGTATGTAGTATCATTTTTTTATGCACTTGCACTTTTATGGTCTAATGACTGCAATAAAGTATTTGAACTAAATTGAATAAGAGTCATTAGGGCAACCTTTGTTTATGGAGAAGAGAAGCAAGCACATCTCCTCTCTTGTAATTGGTTTAAATCTGGGCCGTCCTTGTGTAAAGTCTTTTCTGCTGTACTAAGTAAAGATGTTTTGTTGTAGACTCTGAGTTATTCTTAATTTCCCTATAAACAGTTTGCATTTTTTACAGTAAAAAGTCTGATAAAAAATTGCGAAATTCCTGAATAACAGACATAATACAGGCAAGACAAGGAGGAGCAAGGACATTTTTTATTACATTTAATGGCCGCCCAAAGGTGCTTTCTGCTCCCATGACTTGGTTACTAAGAAAGAAGTATTTGGCAGTCACAAGAAACTGCCTGGAGACCTTTAATTAATGTTTATAATCTTTTAAGTCTGCATCAGAATATGTAGGTCTCCACATTGTTGTTGATTCACCAAAATGCACACCAGGAGGCAACGTCATAAGCACTTTGACCTTGAATCTTCCCAGGACGTAACTTCACAAGACCTTAACATTGATAACGTTTCAATAATTTACATCACTGAAGTTCCAAACAACGGCCTGATTAAAATAACAACACAATACAGACAAATGTCTTTTTAAGATTTCACCTATATTAGGGTGCTTACATAATATACCAGGGGAACACTATTTGCTTCACTTTGTATTATATGAAATCATTGTGTATGTGTTGTCTAAATGGGATATGTTGCCACAAAAACAAATAACAGCATGACGATGTTGTTACAGCAAATTCTGTCAGGATTTAATTGTTCCCGTAGTATATACCACAATGAGAAAGTTATTGATGAATCATAGGGAGAGGGGGAAATGAGATTTAAAAAACAATAGTAGTTATGTCTACATGTGTTAATTGATAGAGAAGATTGGGGTTATTTACAAAGGCAACTTACACTCGTGAATAATTTACATTTGAGATTTACTCCTACACTTTGAATAACTTTACTACTTGAGCACAAAGTTACTCAGAAGTTTACATTTACATGTCTCCTTCCACTGAAAAGGTGCAAAGTAATAAGTCCAGCACCACACATGGTCATTCACTGATACTGCAACACACTCCCATAGAAAATATTGGAAGTTGATAAAGCCACATAGGAAATAATGTCAACGCACCCTAAATCCTTTGTGTCTGCCACCTTGATGCAGGCAATCGGACTGTTGGGGTCAGCTTGTGGAAAAGGCAAATCTTAATACAGACGCCGGTGCAGTTCCCCTGTACAGACCTACGGTGGGTGCCTTTCCCCGACCAAAAGCCTGGCGGTCTGCTGAAGATCACAGTGGTTCAGCTGCAGTCTTTGCAAATGCAATTCGAGTAACGGATAATACGGTGGTCGGACTGGCGAGCTCTCCACGCTTGTACTGCCACCGCCGGTACAGCCGCCCATGGACCACCAAACTCGTAATAAGGCCCTAAGTATATTAGCGATTCAGGTGTATGCTAGGACTGTGTGGCAGATTGTGCGCATTATGAATATGTGTATGCCTGTGACCATGTCATAAGCATATGTCTGCAAACATTTGTACATAAAACATGTCTGAGAGTGTGAAGATGTGAGCGACAGAAGAGTGCCCAACGTTCAAATGAATCTAGATTCAAACAGGAGGGTGTGGGGCATATAAATGCGAGACAGCAATCAGTGAACAAAGGTGACAAAGGCATTGCTGTAAACAGGTTAGAGTAGTCTTTGTGTCCGTAAATTAATGGGCAATGGGTGTGTGGGGCTAGGTACACAGATATAGGGTCCTGAGATGTACACAGATGAGAGGTTATATGCAAACAGGTCAAGGACCTAGGTGCAAATGGGTTAGAGAGACACTGGTATACATAAGTTAAAGGGGCTACATGTCATGCACACAGGTAAAAAGGGCTAAAAGTCTGTATATTAAAGGAGATTACGTGTACAGAGGTGAAAGGAAACTATATGTGAATAGGTGTGAGAGCAGTTAAATGGACTCAAGGTGGTCTTGGAAATCTCAATTTGTTCACTTTAAATCTGAGTAGATGGGTTGGTTCTATGCAAACAGGCGTGAGTAGTAGGCGCCTACAGGTGAAAGAGATTTAGACGCATAACGGTTATGGATTTCTTGGTGAATTGTTCTTTGTGGATACAGGTAATATGAATATTTATATACAGTTGAAAGGGCCATGGTATACAAGGATAGAAGGAACTAGGTGCACATAGGCAAGATGCAGCTTAGTGGATATAAGTGAGAGTAAGTCTAAATGGCATCCACACAAGATGGAAGCAGTTAATGCACACAGGTGAGACACCACTTAGAGAAGAAACATGCAGTAGTTCTATGTGTACTCTAGTGAGAGGAGTCTACAGGCACACATGGTGCATACGAGCAAGAAATGACCAGGTGCACACAGGTTTAACATTTAAAAAATGTATTCTGGTGCGTATCACCTATTGATAGTTCCAAGAGGCAGTTCACTTTGAGGAGTACACCACTCCTACGACTAACATAATTAGTTTATGTCTGGGGTATCAGAAGCAAATCCGGGAAGAATAGATTTCTTGAGGATTTTCGATCGTATCCACATATAATAAATTCACATGTAAGTAGTCTAAATGAAACTGTTTTATAGTGTCAGTGGTTATCATAAAAATCTGGACCTATGTCTGATTCTTCTGGTGTTACCAATTCAATGATTGTGTCAAGTTTAGCAAGTAACGTTCTTTACTTACAGTTCTGCAGGAAAATCACAAAATGAAGAAAGGTCCACTACTTCCCCAGTGTGCATATCTCACCCAACAATGTCAAAGTATCAATAGCAACTTGAGGAAAAAGGGAAAAGAAAACGAGGAATAGAGAAGGTCCCACATCGCACCCCAGTCAGAATCAGGATTGGTCAGTCAACAGCGAAAGTCTGTTAAAAGAATAATTGAGGAAGAGGTAAGTATGTGTTCTCTCTATAAGTATAGTCTCTGTATTATATGCTAGCTGTCTGTTTGCATATATAAGTACTTGAATAACTCCCTTCTTCCAAGTACTATGTCCACTGGGGTGAAAGAGAGGGCATAAGCATCTAAAGAAAATACAATAGGGTGAGTATCATGTGAAAATAGAGTATACAAAAGTATGGCAGTAAGAGTAATGTACTAACCCACCTACCATATGTAACTGGTGTTCAGGCTGCTTTGTCAAAAATTAATTCTGGAGACCACCTCCTTGATGTGTAAAATAACAAATGTTTCCTTACTTTCAGGAAGAAACTGAGAATACCTTTAAAAGAAAGAGCTGATCTCCACAACGCGGGACTCTTAATCAGATAAGTATACTACTCAAAAATATATTAGGCTCAAAGAATACAGCGAGCAAGCGCTGTTGTCAATATAACAGTAATGCAGCTTTGCTAATCTCTGTGTTGCAGGAACCAACCGTGCTAACCCGGAGAACGAAGACTGGAACCGGATGAGGCGAGGAGGTGCCCGCGATCAAGATAACGCTGTAGAAGATGCCGCTAAAGCGAGGGAAGTCGACGCAGAGAACTACGGCCCAGAAATACAGATAGGTGAACCGGAATAGCTGACCTCGATCCCGATGCTGGAACGCGATGCGTCAGCGTCCAAGATCTTAGCGTGTTTATGCCCCTGGCTGGCTCCCTTTCTTAGTAGTTCTTGAACTGTTGGAGCTCGTAGTCGGCAGCTCGTCACGAAGAGCGGGTAACCAGCAGCTCTGACAGATTGGCATTCAGAGGGTAAGTTTTGGATCCACAAATTAGTGATTAAAAAAGCATTCCGCTTGTGCGAAATCTATTCACTTTGTCATTTTTTTACATGTTGCACAGTAGTTTAGCAATATGGTTGAAAGTAAAAACGACAGCACTGTGATCGACCAGTATTTATCTCAGCATACAATTTTTTCTCTAGTGTAAGCCATGTAGCACAGCATCTCAACTGCTGTGCACCATGGAAGAAACATTGACTGACTGCACCTGGAGTCCACCCTCCCAAAAACATGTAAACAAAGAGAGAGGGTGTGGCGTCATAGCCACAACTGCGACTTTGGAGTTGTTCAAGTTCACGCTTTTCAAACAAGCTATGATGGATCGCCGTGCAGGCAAAACCTAAAAAACAACAATACAATATAACAAAAATCTCATAAAAACATTAATGTTTAAAGGCTCAGAGATGGATATGTAGGACTTAGGAAGTTTGGCTGGTTACTTATCATGTGGCAGTGTCTTCTGGCCAGTAACCTTTGGGGTTTGAAGGTGGGAATGCATTCTGTCATGATGTCCTGTAACTTTTAATTGCAACAAGCTGGGAACAGAACAATTGGCACTGCCAGATTCATGATTTAACCTTAGCAGTGATATGCTGGTCATAAAACTCTTCGTTTCAGGCTGGGGATTCGACTTTTCCAGATGTCATGGTGGCCAATGTCAGGGTGGTCTCACAACCTTTGGTAGTGCAACCGAATCCTAGCTTATATATAAAGAACTTGTACACATACAGTTTTTTGGTGCAGTCAAACCATATGAGTCTGAAGTAGGCTAGCAATGAAGTTTTTGGAAGTTTCAGGATGAGGCAATGCAACCTAAACTGGTGCCTGGATATGAACGTAACCTTCTGATAGTGTCACGGTTGGCTGTTGACAGTATTGAGATAGAGAAACAACCTTTGTTGATGTGAGCTGCAGGAACAACCAAAAGATACCTAACGGCTCTTCTTCATGGGATAGTGAAATGTCATCCTCAAGGGAGTCATCATGATGGCTCTGGTGTGCACAACTGCTGAAACCTGTGAACCCTTGCAGCCTATCAAATAGCCTATGCTGCCACTAAAGAATACTGGCACACTCAAGGAGTGTTTGGGTTATAAAATAACCAGGTGAGCAGGGTCAAGCATCAACAATATGACTTTCGCAAGACCTGATGGGACGTCATATGATTGCAGAGCAAAGTGTGCAGAGAACATTGCACAGCCGCAAAGTATAGGACTCGTCAGCTGTGATGCTGGGTATGACCACTGCAAGAGAAAGTCCCTTGGCTGATGTTCTGGAAGGGGCTTCGTGACGGGAGATATTTTGAAGTGTCACTATCGAATACTGGCACACTGGATGAAATTGCTTGTGGGTTATAAACTAATCAGGTGATCAGGGTCAAGCAACAACAATAAGACCTTGGATGACCTGTTGGGAGGTCATATGATTGCAGAGGAAAGTGTGCAGGGAATTATGCTCAGCCGCAAAGTATAGTACTCGCCAGCTGTGATGCTGGGCGTGACCAGCGGCAAGAGAAAGCACCTTGGCTGCAACATTAGAAGGGGACTCATGAAGGTAGATTTTTTTAAGTGCTGCAAAGCAACTTGACAGTGGCAGAAGCCAGGCAGATCTCAAGAGCACCGCAATGTTTGTTTCTCCATGCTGGGCAGGCAAGGCAAAACTCTGCATTTAAAGACGCGTAACCAGCTAGCGGATGCAACCACCTCGCATTTAGGGGAACAACTTTGGTACTTGCAAACCAAAACATATATACTGATTACCCTAAATAGGAGGGACGGACAAGCAATAAACTGGGAAGGAGCATCCAGCGACGGGAGTGAGATGGTCGGAGGGACGGGGAAATCACGAACAGAAATGCGGACACTAGAGATGGCCTGCAAAACAATGCGCTATTATGGAGTGCTACCTGGAACTTAAAAAATAAAGTACTGTTCCAAGTGCGTGGCTAGTGGAAGGATATGGTCACAGGTAGAAGTCTTGGTCCAAGCTCCAGAGCAAGGACGAAGACTTGAAGCTGAGTTGAAAGCTGAAGGC
Organism: Lissotriton helveticus; assembly: GCF_964261635.1. Lineage (NCBI taxonomy): Eukaryota > Metazoa > Chordata > Amphibia > Caudata > Salamandridae > Lissotriton > Lissotriton helveticus. Next base: position 397,972,234 of record NC_136070.1, on the reverse strand, counting down.
AGGAGTAGGCATTGACTAACTGGAAGAACGGAAACAAGTCCTAATAAAAATGGCTTTCCCAGTACAGGCTTCCAGATTTCCAATACGCGCAGTCAGATCTAAATAGAGAGGAACAGAGAATTATAAACTGTGTTTAGGAAAAGTGCTTTTTTGGAGTGTATATTTATGCATTGCATCGGGCTGGAAAATTCTGTGTGCAAATTGGCTTAAATAAGGCAAGCTTACACATGTGTAAAACCTTTAATAACAAATATACTTTTATGAGTCAGCCCAGTTGGTTAGGTCTGGGAATCTACCGGTTTTGCACTTGCATGTGGAGATTCTGACTGGGCCTTTGAGGCTGTATTTTGGTGTGGTCTTTGGGACTATATCTAGGCATTGTATGACTGTGCCTAGGTAAAGCATGGCTTTGGTTAGCATATGATTCGCGAGCCAGGGATTATGAGCCTGCGCTTAAGCATCTGAAGCTAGTTTTAGGAGGATATGAATTGTTGCTGGCCTATGATAGCTGTTCCTTTGGTCTATGCTACTAGCTTTTCGTGGTTGTACTGCATGCACATGCACAGTGGAGAAGTGTGGCTCACTGGTTAGAGCAGGCAGACCCGGGAGCAGAGGTCAGACCCGGGACCAGGGTTCAATTCCCGACGCGGCAGGGTCTTGAGCTCAAATGTCCACGGACTCGATAATTCTCGCTTCGGTGCCTGCCCTTATCATGGGTTCACACTCTGCAACTCTGGGCATTAAGCTTGCTTAATCTCCACAACGGCCTCCCCGCGGCGGGATGCCTGGCTTTCACCTTGGGGATGCCCTGTAGGGGCTATCTCACAGGGAAAAGCCAGGACAGGTTCCCAAGGCAAGCGCCGAGATGCCTCCTGGTGATTCGAGCGCTATATAAGAACATACAAAAAAAAAAATACACATCGTCACAGCTGTCTTATCAATAGTGCACTTTTATTTACTTTAGTACACTATTTTATTTTTCATTATTACTTAGTGTATGAGTTTTGATTTCAGTGATATCATTTTCATTAATGCCACCAGGGTCAATGGTGTCTGACATTACTTCCTGGGATGCTACCAGGTCAAAGTTTATATACTGTGACTTCCTTTAATGCCATGTGGTAAATGGCCATGCATTATCACTTCCACTACTCCTGGAATCTAGGCTTATCAACATCCACCATAAGTGTGGTCTGCCTTGATTGCCACACGAGTGCTGCTGTGACAAACTCTGGGTGAAAGAGACTGGTGATGAGCTGAAGGGTGGGCCAGACTGGCCGTAGCGGGCACCGGTGTTTTCCTGGTGGGTCGGAAGGGTGGGGCCAATTTTGGACCCGTTGAGGCTGGTACCGAACCCTTGTAACAAAAGCGGTAGCGGTGTAGCAGGAGCAGTGCTTCTCACTAGCACCCCTGTTACCAGGTCTGGTCCAACAGATTGCCAGTGCTTGTTGCTGTTCCCATGGCTGAAGGGATAGAAGCCCAGGTTTGTTATTGTTCACCCGGTGAGGGCCAGCGCTGCTGAGGTATTGTGGTAAAATGAACGCAAGGCATGCCCCTCTGTCCTCTGTAGCCTATGACAGCTTCAAAGAAATTGCCTAAGGGCAAAAGTGTTTACCAGAATGCACTTTGCTAGTGAGCTGAGCAGACATTCAGCACAAGAAAGCTGCAACTTTAAACTAAGCCTTAGGAACAAGTCCAGTACATCTACAGAGTTGAGTCTCTTTGAAATGTTCCATGTTTTGCATCTGTTATATGCATTAGGATATGTTAAATGCAGACTTACTTTGGAGCATCTGGGCTGAATCGGTCCGGATTGAAAATGAGTGGGTCCTTAGAGAACTTTTCCATCCGGCCCACAGCATACATGCTGAACTGTAAACAAAAGTGTGTTCATTTTAGCAATTGAAAACTAAGGTACATTCCAGATAATTCTTGTGGTTTATTGTAGATAATTCATACTAAGGTGTTTTCCTGCAAATATCGAAACAAAATATACAATGTGCCTTGTTAAAAAGTAGGACTGCTATGGAAGAGATAATAATTTACAGTAACATGACATTCATTTGAAAAATCACATTGTTTATATGGATAAATTACACATGCAAAGTGTTTCAAGTATAAGCCTTGTCCTTCCGCAGAGAACTATTCATCTATTGTCTATCTGTCACCCATTCAAGTATTTTTACCTGCCACTATGGTCACAAGATCACATGAAAAGGTGATAGGATTTAGAAATGGCATCATCACAGCTGAAGTAACCTTCACATGCTTTGCAAAACTTCAATAAACCATTCACTAGTTTTCAGTTGTGTATCTGAAAACAACATTCAGCCAGGTAACCAGCAGCTAAAAAGCCAACTATGGTCTGCCACTAATATGACTTTCAGAGTTCCACTTATAGTGAGATCAACTCTAGAACAACAATTCTTCACATAACTTTGATATCAGTAGTGTATGCACAAAACGTTCCTGCTTTACCCTTCACCTCCCTTTTTAATTCCAGTGCAAGCCCTGACCTTTTGATTTTACTAAAATGACCAGGGACGGCACCTCGGCTAAGGCGGAGGAGTGTCGCCCCACTGCTCTGAGAGTAGTGCACCAAAAATAAAATGATAACTTTGTTATCATCATTTAATGTTTTGTAGGTGTGGGGCTGGTACAGGGTAAGGAGTGGTTTGCACACTCCCGAAGTGCACATGACTGTTTGTCTGTCCCTCTTGGGTCGGCCAAACAGTCATACACCCTTTGCATGTTCCCAGCCAGGCTGCATTTCACAGCTTGGTGAGGAACATGCAAAACCTCCCTGTCCCCATCTCAGCGCCGCACCCCAGTGCTCAAGACCAATCACAATGCTGCATTGTAGCATTGTGATTGGCTATGGGGAGTTCGGGAGCAGGTGCCTCCTGCTGCCGGGACTGGAGGAAGAAGGAAGCTGAACAAGATGGAGGAGAGCCGGTGGCTGGTGAAAAGGTAAGTGCATTTTTATATTTGTGTTCTTCATTTTGTGTCCCTCTGCCCCTCTACTGCGATTCACTGCCAGCCGCTACTGAAAATGATATGTGTAACATATTTAGATTCCGCCAGCCGACTTCATCTACTGGTCGATTATTGTATCATTCACATTTTTGTCCCGCCCACAACAGCATGAGTCAATGGGTCAGCCCACTTCAGGTATTGGCTAACTTCACAGTGAGTGAAAGCATTCTGCCCTTTCACAAGGAACATCCACACACAATGAAGTTCACTTCACTGCCACAGTGTACTACAGCAATGGCTTCCATTGGCAAGGGCCTGGCAGCTTCTACAACAATAAAGCTTTACAAAAAGCATGACAAAAAACATTGACAAAAGCAGCAAAAAGCAGGCCTGTTACCTTTGCCAACGATTGTTCTTTTTATATTGTGCTTAATGTGATTTGTATACCATGGGTCAGCTTATTTAAATGGACTTTGAAAACACAGAAGTGAAATAGTTAAAGTGCTGTTATGAATACAAGTAAGAACTGGAAAACCACTGAAATTTGCAAGTGATTAGGACCACAAACTGTAAGCCAAAACAGCCATGCAAATCATAACCCACACACCAAATGTAATACTCATGAGCTCACTCTTATTGAAACAGAAGCAATTACAAATGTTGCAAATCATATTTAGATCGCAATACATACAACTTTACCTGTAACACTTTCACTGAGAGTTCGGCAAATGTTCAGTTATTTATTATTATAATTATGTTTTCTTCACACCCGCGTAGCTAGGGGGGTGCGGTGGGGGCGGTCCGCCCCAGGCGGCACAATTTTCGGGGCGGCGGCCACGCGGCAGTGATGGCCCATGACGGCGACCTTTATAAGTTATATGGAGACACTGATACAGTGCCCGCAAATAAATAATAAAGGCCGCCGTCATGGTCCATCAGTGCTGCACGGCCGCCGCGTATGTGGGTCCTAGAGAGCCATTAGAAAGCGCTACCAATGATGGCTCATGGAATCAATTTTGGCCAGCCCTCAGCAGTGACGTGCGCGTGCGCCACCACTACCCGCTCTCGAGTCTGGAGAGTGCAGCGAGATGCCGCCAGGACTTTGATTTATTCCGAACATCCGGAGAGCCCCCTAACAGTACACTCACTATCAGTTTGAGTAAAGAGTGCGGCCGCATTAGGAAACCTAGGAAGAAGAACAGGGTTAGTAAGGCAGTGATGCATGAGTTGTAGAGCTGAGGGGTCGAAGGGGAGGTGGATGAGAAAGAATGCTGAAAGCTGTGGTCGGTGGGCACTTCCAAGGCGCCCCACACTTGGGGATTTCTTGGCTGTTATTACAGATGGTGAGTGGGTATAACGGAGATGTGGGAAGTCTCCCGTCATTCATTTTCACACAGCTATTTGGACCCATAAAAAAGAAAAGCAAATTCGACTTCACAAGACGGTTTCTCCTGACAACACGCGATATAAATATAAGAAACCTCAGAAGTTTGGCGAGAGAGCGCCGAACAAATGCATTATCTTATCTTGCATCCAGCTCTGATGTATGCAACAGCAGCCCTGTGACTCACGGGTGTCAGCATATATTACTGACATAGTTTATTGTCAGCCCAGGCCATGCGGTCCTTGCCCACGCTGGCGGCAACTTATTCAGCAGCAGGATTGCCAGTGTTTGCACAACTCCTCTGCAGTATCTCCCCAATTTCTTTGAATGAAATAAATACATTGAGAAGTTGTTTGCAGTGCTCGTTAGTTATAAATCAGACAACATCACATCGTTGTTCTGTCTGTCACACCCAACACCAGGGTTGATGAAGGCGTATGGTAAATGATATGGGAAGCACAGCATTTAGAAGGGCTTGCATTATTAGATAGAGTTTTGATCACGTGTCACCATCTAAGTTAGTACTTTTTTTGTGTCACGCTCTGCGGGTATAAATAGGCAGCCCTCCATTGCCCCTCTAGCTAGGTTTGCTCTATATAAATGGTTCGAACCTACAGAGCAAGCAAAATACAGCATAGATATCGAGGCTATGTGTACCTCAGTCAGCCTCTTCTCCTGAGGCTTGCCCACCCCCATCATGCCTCATTTTATTGAAATGTAATTACTTAGACTAGCCATGCAACTTGCCTCAGGTTAATAATAGCAGGTGGTGCTGCGCAGTCTGTAATCAACTAATTGATTTTTTTATTAAACTCCTCAATATGACTTTTCGAAATAAATAGCATCATAATGCATAGCAAGGTTTAAGATTGCTGTGTGACATTTTTAGAATTTCAGTGTAATTATGAGTGACATTTCAACAACTATGAGAGACACTTCCGCGCGAGCAAAATCAAGCAGTGAAGATGAGGGAAACATATAAATATTATAAATTACACCCATTTGAGCAACAAGAAACTATAAGAAGATCTTAAAACTGCTGGAAAGCACCAGAAATGGATGGGCACACACATAGCTAGGGGTCACAACCCAGTCTGGAAGGTACTGAATGTGGTGATGAGGAATAAGGTTAAAAATACATGGTAACGGGATGAAATTATGGAGTATGTCTAACATTATGATGTAAAGCATGCCAAGAATGTCAGAACACAAAAGCAGTGTGCGATTTCTAAGTCACTAGGCCTTGTGTGAAATGAACTTCTATATATCAATAACAAGCTGGAGGTTTTTGGCGCGCAAGAGCCAAGCTACACGGTTGTCTTCATTGGGGGCTCCGGAGCAAATACGTCCTTTTTCCGCAGCCCCTCTCTGCCTCCCGCTATCGGCCATGGGCGGCAATCTGAGGGATAGCCCCGGGCGCCAGAATCTCTAGCTACGCCATTATATGTTGCTCTTTTGTGTTGTTATGTATCAGTATACGTATTGTGAGGTCATAACTATTGTATTTAAAAACTTTAAGAACAATAGATCCACTTGTAACAAAATATAGAAACTATTAGAATCAAGAATGAGGGATTTGAAGAACAACTTGGGCAAACTACATATTTCAGAAGCTAGGGACAATGGAATACATCAATGATGCCATTCCCACTGAAGTGCTTGGGAAAGGGAGCTTCTCATAAGTCTTTATAGTTGAAAAAGCCCATAAATCCTTGGCCCTAAGGCTACTATTAACCCCCCCCGGAATAATTATTGCATGCATGTTAAATTAAAAAGATGGAGACATGGGGGCCGATTACGATGTCTGTCGGATGAGCGTCCAACCAGCATTGTTGTGATAAAGGGACTGGCTAACAGGTTGTCGGTGGTCCCGACCCCAAATTAGGATCTAATCTCCGTGGAGGTAGTCAGAAACCTGCCTCTTTGCTTTGAGGCTTGTGCTGTGGCCCAGAAAAGGGCAGCAGCACAAGCCTACATGGCAAAAGGCATGTTTTTAAAGATTCCTGCGTCCTGTGGCAAGCACATGGGGTGCCTGCCAAATGATGCAGGGATGTTTAGGGGCCCATAACAGAGGGCCACTGCTAGGGGCCCCAATAAATCCTTTCTGCTAGCCTTTTCATGTCAGAAGAAGTGCTGTGAAATGGCTGGCACAAAGGTGAATGTAATCCCATGGCGGTGCCTGAGAAGGCTCAGCCTCCATTGTGGGGAATGTGATCTGACCGACCGCATGCCACCAGGCTCCTTGAGCCTGTCAGAAGCTGTTGTCCAGTGCCTAAGGCAATGCAGTCCGATCGCCCGAATCGTAATGCAGCAGTATGACCGAGTACATCAATGTCGGTATCATAATCGGCACCTTGGTCTTAAGACTGGCACATGAGAGATTAGCCAAACAGACTTGAGCACACTGGCATTGTTTTTCATAGACTTCACAACAGTGGTAATGGAAGCCCATTGTGGTTTCGCTAACATAAAGTAAAAAATACAACTAATGGGATGTCCTATACTATACTATACCCGCGCATTCTAGAATGACATTTAACAGGAAAGTTCAGCAGGTCACGACCCATAAGTATCAAATACATTCCGAAAGAAACTGTTAAAGGGTCTTAACTGTCACAATGAAATGCAGAAGAAATGACAGAAGAAGGGGCCTAAGTGGCTGACCAACTGCACAGCGAATCCTGCGCAGTAATTGGGATGCCAAGAACTATCAGAGGAGGACATGATCCCAGACTGCTGAGAATCAAGCTAACACTTTAAATAAGAGATTGAAGGGGTATTATGGGGAATGGGACTATCTTAGTCTCTCATAGACTTAGGTCCCAATTACAAGTTTGGTAGTCTTCAAGCAGGCCGACATGGCAGTGCCCCACCTGAAGACCTCCAAACTCGTCTGCATACTACCTGCCAGATTATAAGTAGTTTATTTGTGGTCTGGCGGGCGGGTGGAGCTTTGGTGGACCCAAGGCGGTACCTTACTAAGGCTCATATGTGAGCCTTATGGAGGCAGCGATGTGGGACCGCCAATGCGCGTTCCTGCATGGCATGGTCTGGGAAGCCCATGCCGTGCAGGAACAGGTGGTGCATACAGACAGGGACGGCACATCATGTGCCCCTCTGCATGTACCCCCAGGCTCAGAGGCACAGGCTTTCTCATAGTTTCCTCATGCCACCCTTTTCATGACAGGCTCCCCAACATGAAAAGGGTCACTGTGAGGAAACCCGTAATATGCTATAGGGGTGCTGCAGCAGTACTGCCAGCCTATTGTGGCCTCACACCACTGCAACACTGAAGGGGGAATAATGGATCCCCAGTGGTTGCAGGGGTCTTTTGGTGGTCTGACCGTGATAGGGCAGTCAGACCGCTAGCACGAGTTGGCTACAACGCCACCAAGGTTTGGACCACCAAACTTTTAATTAGGTCTTTAGTTCAAAGCTATTATTAAAACCAGAACATGACAAGATTCTAGAAATTAATAGCCTTGCAGGATTATTATTAAAGAAAGCAGAAGCACTTACTTAATAAATCAAATTAATCAATAAGTGGACTGACATAAGGGCTGTCTCCAAATAAAACCCCTAGAAATCACTTCTCACTAATCTGTGCCTAGAAATAAAATAAACAAAAAGTTGGCTGTTCATCAAAAAGCATGTCTCTTATAATGTTTCAGGAACTGAAGGAACACACATTAATAGCATGGCAGTATGAACAAGGTTTGTATTAAAATTCATTCATGACAACCAATACATCTATACATTGGTACAATACCACTAGAAATGTCCACTTACTAAAGCATCTTATTAGTTAAAGCTGTACATATTTAATTAGGAAGATGTAATCATACATTATCAAACACAGGAATACAATAGCTTGTTCAACTAATTCCATAGCACAGTTTAGTGTCCTTGAACTTGTCACTGAAACACATTCTTCCCTTTTCCCTCTGGAGGACAGAACAAATTAATATATATTTGTTTAGCACAGAGACCATGCTGAAGCTATATTTTTGTTGACCTTCTCAAAGAGAGAAAGATACATGCATGTGGATAACTTGTACACATAAATAAAAAACGACACTTTTCAACAGAAGTTTCACAAATGATTGTGAATGTGTCCTTGTGTGGTCTAGTTATGTTGAAACATGCATTACCATCAAAGTAAAACTCTCCTGCAACCACAGAATAGCTAAAAAATGCATAGAAAGGTTTCAGATGGGCTGCTGACTGAGAGTTGGTTTTAGGAACTACCACAAACTGCAAGCAAACGGAATGGGTGTCATGAAAATGCTGATACTCCTGAAACTGCTTTACTTATTTATAAACATCCCCATTATCTTAACACACTTTTTGCTGCCAGCTTGACTTTGCTGATGATAAGTCACTCAAAGGTCGGAAAACAGCCCAGAATTAAATGGGAGACACTAACATGCCCATGTGAGGCAAACAGGCTCACAGATCCAGCGATAGAAAAATATTTTTAAGTTACTCAGTTGCGCTCGGGCCCCTACACACAGACGCTTTGTGTCCTTGGCGCTGCTCCTGGCGAACAGATGTATAGCTCTGCACTGGCGAGCCCCGGAGGGTCCCCCCATAGCGGCATGGATAGGGGCGGTTGGTAAATGGGCGGCGGCCGAAGAAGACGCCATCCGAGAAGAGGAGGCCAAGGGAGCGCGTAAACACCCCATCTCTATGGAATGGGCCATGCTCCTACATGGCTTCCGACAGGCCACACGCGCGGATGCCCTGCCTACGCCTACGCCCCTCCCCCCTCCCCCTCCCACCCGCCCGAGTAAACCCAACTCACTGGCTACCACTGTCATCCTTATCACCTGAGCCGAGCCCGATATACCTCACCCCCCACTGACTCGACCCCCCCCTTGCTGACCGCCCCGCAACCCCCATGCTTGAATAGGTTCCACCCCTGACCGCCCTACCCCACTGCGAATGGATAATACGGACCCCCAGCTGCCCACTGCCCGACATTTTCTACCCTGTAACGCTCTTGCTACCGCTTACATGCTCCCCCCCACAGTTCCGTCCCCCCAGTTCCCAGGCACCGCCACTTTGCGAACTGCTAGGACCCGGACCCGATATCCCCCACAGCTGGGACCCACATATCTCTGGTTCATCTCCGTTCCCTACACAGAGTTTGGTGTCTGTGTCCTACCTTGATTATTTGTTTGAACGGTCTATGATGCTCAGTGGATGAAATGCCATATTAATCAGTTTTTGTTACACACAAAAAGAAAAGTTGCGTGAACTGCTGGACACGGCTGAATGTTGACGCCGCGCCCACAGATGATTCTCTCTTTGTTTCATACCTGCTGATGCAACAATGAAAATACGTTTAAAAAAAAAAAAAAGTTACTCAGTTGCGCTATGATTCTGCTATAAGGAACCAAAACGACTGAAACACTTGAGGTGAATAACTCAAACAACTATTCTAAAATATTGTGTGACATGAATATTGTGTCAAAAACATTTCAACTGCAAAAATATTGAGTAATAGAATATCGAAGTTAAGAATATAATTTTTTATTTGTTTAATAAATATTTTAATATATATTAGTTAGTATAATGATTTTAGGTGTTAGTATTATGAGTAGCATTATTTTTTCCTTACAAAGATTTGTAATTTTAAATGTGTAATTACATTTTACTTAAATCTAATTAGTAACTTATAGTTTTGTAGGGGTTTTTGGGGTTTGTACCGAAATAGGGTGGGAAGTTGGTTCAATTAAAAAAAATTACAAATTATTGTTTTCTACTGTTAATTAATTTGTTAATGTATATTAAATATTGGATGTGTTATTAATTACATGAATAATTACATATGTTGTTTGATTTATTAATTATTATAGTTATCTAAATTTAATTTGTGATTTTTTATGCATTTCTTTTGTACCGGTTAAATAGCGATAAATATTTTTGTACTGGGTTGTGTGAGGGGAAATAGCATGGGAAGTTATTTAAAGTATATTTTTTGGAACAAATGTAATAATTTTAAATACTTATTTGGTAATCAGGTAAATTTGTTATTGATTATTTATTATGTAAAGTATGTGTTTCATTTGTTATATGAATTACTTGATTGCTACATGTATTTAATAATGTACTTTGCAAAATGTATTTTATGTTTATTAATATTTTTATGTAAGTGCGCAGCTTGTGCCATATTTCAAAGGGGCTAAGGAGCGGTTGAACTGCCGAAAGTCCAGGGGGCAGCCAAGAACCATAATAAAACAAAGTAGACTTACCCCCAAGAGTCCACACCTGTATACGAAATGTAGCAGGCATTTAAAAGTTGCACATTCCAGTGGCGAAAATCTCCTCAGGGTCTTATGAGGCCACATTTCCCCCCCCAAAAAACACTTCAAAATCAAACAATGTGCCCAGTCTCCAGGCTGCTCACAACGACGAGCTTACTACATCTCATTGCACAAAGCTGTCAGTAGCAACAACTCTGGGGAGTGCTCACCCATGTTGTACACCGAGCCAAACTGAGGAAAGTCTAGTGCAGACACACCTCCCAAGCATTTGATTATCGCTTCTCTTTATGTCACCTGCCCCACAGGAAAAGCGGTCTTCTCTCTCACGACGGTCCTTAAGTAAAGAAGTACTTGCCAGTGGCATTTCAACCTGAAAGCTCTGGGCTGGTCACGGTACTGGAGACAGTCTCTCAAGACAACAGGACATTGACTACGCTTATCCAAAGCATCAGTGTGATAGCAGACTACGCATCCAAAATAGGATACGTTTATTGAGCTTAGTTCCAGGTTAAGTCTTCAGGATAAGATAGATAGATGGAAATGTAAACCCCACCAGGAGCGACCTCCCTGTCGCTCAGCCTGCCTGCCATCAACTGACACTCTACACTCAAGCCAGGCACGCAAACATTCCATGAGGTCATCATGCATTCTAACACTTATACTAGCTGAGCAACAGGGAAGACACAGCCTGTGCAAGTAAATACATAAGTCAATTATAACAGTAACCCTTTCAAATTCCAACACTTTCCTTACTGTCTCTTAGACTTCAGTAGTAATAGTTAATCTAACCCCTTCAAAGTTCACCTTTTTCCCCTACTGCTGCTTAACTCCAGTGGGAATAGTAAATCTAACACTCCGAAGTCCAATACTTTCCCTACTTTCGCTTAGATTGGAGAGGTAATAGTAAATGTAACCCTCTTCAAAATCCAGGACTTTCCCAATTCAGCTTACGTTGGAATGGGAATGCTAAATGTAGTTAGAGGTGTAAAACCTTTACTACTTTGGTGAAAATTGGATTTACATTACTTACTTCTGCTACTGTTGTTTATCTTTAATTGTTGTTACTTTTTTAATACTTTTTTTTTATGGTTGTATTAGTTTTAAAAAAGGCACTTTATTTACCACGGAGATCGAAGCACCTTTATTTTTGTTTTGTCCTAATTTCCTGTCCTTAATTGTTATCTTTTTTTAAAGCTCAATACAACCTGTTATCAAAACAAAAATGTACCTTTTTATTTGAAATGGTTGTTGTCTTAATTTTATTTCAATGCAATTAGTTATATTATATGTTTTTGACATTTTTTGTTTTCAATGTTTAAATATTATTTGAGCTTACACCAATTAAAAAGTGGTCAGATATAGTGATTCAAATGAATTCTATCTGTTTAAATAATGGTCTAAGATCAACAAATGGAAGATCACTGGGTGATAAAGCCGGGGCGAACACATTCAAAAGTGGCACCAGAGAGAGTAGAATAGATTATATCCTACTCAACCTGGGGATATGGAGATTCCTCCAGGACATGCTAATTATAGAAAGGATAGAGAGTGATCATAACCCCCTGTGCATGACTCTCTCCTACTGGAGTACTCCCGACTTCCATGGCAAGGATGTGTCTCCAACTCCCATTACTGACACTGTCCTATCAAACGATATGCGTCATGTCCGATGGTCGAAAGTTTCAATTAATCCAGTTAATATTGATTTTATAACACGAAAGCTTGCTCAAGCAACACGTGACTTAGAGGAACTGCTTGAAAAGGATAATGCCCTTCCTTTTCAAGAGGAAGGAACAAGGGTCCATGAGGCCTTCTTTTGCGAACTGAAAAGCCTTTTTGTTAAGCCTTGTACAAAAAAGGCCCCACGTATACCTGAGCCACCTCGTTGGTATTCGCGGGAATGTAGGCAGACTCGATTGGACCTGGGCAGAGCCATTAAAAGTGAGTCAAGTGAGAATATTCGGTTGGCCAGATCCATGTATAAAAATACTGTCTACAGAGCTAAACGCAACTGGGATGAGACTAGGTGGAATGACCTAAAGGAGGCAGGTTCCAACAAAGACTCACGGAGATTCTGGAACGTGTATAGGTGGGGTGTGGAGGGAAACCCAGAAAAGCCACAGAACTGGGTCCCCAAAGATAAATGGGTAGCCTATTTTCAGCCACAATATGCGAATCATAGAGACTCCCACCACTTCAATCGCTGAGGATATGTTTACCCTAAAAGATGTTTACCATGCTTTAGATCTAGTGGTTCCGGGCAGAGCGCCAGGCATCGATGGCATCGCAGCGGACCTATTTTTACAGGACAAGAACTCCTGGGGTTCCTACATACTCCTTTTAGCTAACATGATTGCCAGGGGTGCCCCTATACTTTGCTCATGGAATGGGGCCCAAATTATACTCGTGTATAAAAAAGGGGACAAGTCGAAGCCAGGAAATTATCGTCCAATCAGCCTGATTGACACCTCCGCAAACATTTTTGGCAGACTGATTTTAAATAAAGTACTGGAGTGGGAACGGGACAACAACATCTTATCCCACCTACAGGCTGGCTTCAGGACCTCAGTTAGCACGGTCGACCAGGTGCTACATTTTACGATGTTGCACTGGAAGACTGTGCTGATCAAGCATGGTAGCCTGTACGTAGCGTTCATAGATTTAAGAGCGGCATTCGATCTGGTTCCGCGCGCTACCCTGTGGAAAGTCCTCAATGACATGGGTCTGCCTGGTCCCCTTCTTATGCTTCTGAAAAAACTCCATGAACAAAACTACGCACAGATTAGGTGGGGCGGGCCTGGCAGTGTTACGCCCCAATTCCCAGTGGAATCTGGAGTCCGCCAGGGCTGCGTCCTGGCGCCAACTGTATTTTCTTTATACATTAATGATGTGGCCAAAATGTTAATTGATTCCAACATTGATGCCCCTATCCTAGCTGGAGCAAAAGTTCCTATTTTAATGTTCGCCGATGATTGTCTTTTAGTAGCAAAAACCCCAAGCGGGTTGCAGAAGGCCTTGGTGCTTTTTGAAGATTTCTGCTCCGCTCTGGGTTTGGAAGTTAATGCAGCAAAATCTAAATTTATGACTTTTAATGCCCCAAAATCCTATAAGGGTACTATGATTATGAACAGGCGTCCTCTAGAAAGGGTCCAGGCTTTTAGCTATTTGGGCGTCTGTATTCAGTATGACTTGAGATGGAAACAGCAGATTGAGTTGGCTACTCTGAAACATCGCCAACTCTCTGGTGCCCTGAGTCTGGAGCATTCCAGGTCCCTCACTAAACCAATAGCTCCCGTATCAGCGGTTTACAATGGAAAAGTGGTTAGTTCCACTTTATACGGGGTAGAAGTCTGGGGACCTGAGAACTTACAGGGGATGACAGCTTCAGAAAATGTATTTCTTAGGAATTTGATAAAACTACCACAGAGTACCCCCCTGAATCCCCTTCTCTATGACCTGGGTTTGTCCCCAATAGCCCTTATTGCCGCTTTGCGTCCAATCTTATATTGGAGGCGGCTCTGGATAACCCCAGAATAAAGACGTATAGAAGGGGACTGATAGATATAATTGGACGTGGTAATTCTCATGGAATCAAGTGGTTAGTACATATCAGGGGTGTTCTGATCGATCTGGGCTTACGAGACTTGTGGGAAGACCCAACAAATGCAAGGTTCCCACCCAAGAAGTTTTTAAAGGATCAGTACTGGAAATTTGTGGCTGTTAAGATCTTCAGGACCACAGCTCCTTGTTCATTGACCGGTGTGTTTATGGACTTTAAGGAGGGACCGCACCTGGAAGACTTCTGGGATGTTATCTCAAAACCCTTAGATCGCAAACTTTATTTCCAATTGAGAATTGGTGGCTTACCTGTTAGGGCTTTTACTAGCAAGTGGTCTAGGGGGGAAAATTTGTCTGTCCAGCATGCCCGGCGCTTTCTGAGACTGTTGGTCACTTACTATTTGAATGCCCAGCGTATGCGGCCCCACGACGAACATGGCTAAGCCCAATGTGCAGGTTGCTGGGCACGGTCAGCGGCCTGGCTGCAGTTAGAATAATATGTGCTTGTACAAATATGACTGTATATGTGGCAGTGGCAACATTTTTGGGGTGGGCATGGACCATCAGAAGTAGTTTGTTAATAGATTAACTTCTCCCCTGGTGATTACCAAATCCCTTATGATGAAATGTTAAATAATTCCTTATGTAAATATATTAGTATTATATCTCTTACATTTTCTAAAGGGAAAGAATTAACTCATTTTTTAACTTTATTTATTTGTTTTAAATTATATTTTATGTGGATTTTATGCTTTTATGACAATCGTCGAATAAAGCTTGCTTGAACTGAACTGTATTTAAATAATTACTTATAATTCAATACATATTTAAAACAAATATTAAGCTTGTTTTGGTGCTACTCTGTTCCATTTAATTTTTGCCTCAATATTGTTATTATTTATATACGAAATTTGTATACCCAATATTTTTGTACACAATATTGTTTACACATTATTCTCGTCACTTGATATTGTTTTTCTCAATATTGATGTCCTCGATATTATGTCATACAAATACACTTTATGGAAAGAGAGAAGGCATCACTTGGAACATAAATATACTAATAATGCTATTGCTGGGAAAAATAACAGAAAAGTTCCATATGATGAGCTGCTCTGTGCACACATCTTTGAATCTAGCCCACAAACAGGGCCCGAAGAATCAATGCTCTCTGAAATTAACACTAATAGATTTTCAAGTAGACCATACAATAATGTAATTGAAAGTCAAACAACCAATAGGCAAGTTGAGCCTGATACAGCTAGGAGAACTTTTTCATCAAGGCACCTTCATAAACCCAGAACCATACAAAGAGGAGAGAGGCTCAAAGAGCCTACAAGGCATATTCCTATGCTATAGAATCCACAATTAATTTACAAATTGATTGATGGGCTTCTCAGAACAGCCCAATCACTCGAAAAGGCCTACTCATATGCTTGAGAGATCAGATAAATACTGCGTAATAATTGCAATCGACAAATGCACAATCGTCCATGAAAAGAGACGGAGAGAGGAGGATAGACGTGCTTGGGCAACAGACCTAGGATACTATAAAACAGTAGTCAATGGACTTACTAATGTTTGCAGATGCGAACAGGATCCCTCAATAGCAAACACTGACTTTAATATTTTAAATTCACACAATGATTGTGCTACGCTACAGGTAGACTTCATACTGTCATTTAATGACCAGGAGCGAAATTTGCTAAGGGTAAGTAGGTTGGGTTGAGGCAAACTCCTTACCTTCATATCTTTAGCTTCAGAATGCCCACGTGTGGCAGCCAACTGGAAAGAAATATTTGCTGAACTACAGACAATGACAGATAGTATCTAAGATCACTTCCCCACTAAATGCACATCTAGGCTATGTTAAAGATATTCTCCTAACAGTGAGATGATCTACAGCACTGACTATCCTTTTGGCCAAAAGAAGCATCATAATATGCTGAGGCAAAGGCCCTAGACCAAAACGTGATTTTTGGATTATAAACCCATTATACTGCAATGATGCTGAATGTAACTATGCCAGATTACTAATGCAGAAGTCCCCATTCAGACACTACGTATATTTAAAAGGATGTGAACTAACAGCTCACTTAAGGCGCAGACTAACTCATGAGACCAGTTGCATCAACACAAACATGCAGAGAAGAACGCTAAACTACCTACGCATTAGAAATATTAGATAACCTCACAAAGAAGAAAGAAATATATTAGAAATGGCCTGGAAATGCATGTGAAATATGGAAAAGTCAGTCCTTGGGGTTAACTTTAAAGACTAATGGAATGGAGGTTAGGAAAAAGTGGAAACCAGATGTGACTTGTAAAACACTTATCCCTGACTGTTTTTCTCTTTATATATTTTGGATTGGGTGATTTCTTCATTATTAGCTGGACACCCAACATTTATTGATACAATACGTTAAAATGGAAAAAGGATGAATTAAGATTTTAACATATTGTTGGCCCACACCTTTTTCATTGTGCATCTTTATTCATTAATGACAAGCATAGAACTAACCATACCCATCCATTGTTCTCTCAAAATTCATTTGTCTGTTTTTTTTACTAATAGGTCGTTCTTTTTTGTTTGTTATAGAACTTACAATTAGGACAGCATTCGCTGGAATTTTAACGCCCTCAATGATTGTATCTTTCTCCAGCAGACGTGAAGTACCAGGTGCTGTAGGATATATTCGAAGGGTTTCCTTTAAGACCTGTGAAAAGAAAAGGCAGAAACAATGCAAATTCTGAATTATAGTTGTTTAGATCTACACGATTCTCTGTAGAGTTGGGACAGAAACGTTGATGTTGTCATTCCAGTGCTCTACTTTTCTGTCATGCAATTTGTAATCAGGTGGGGGCACACCTTGCAATCTCTAATGATGGTATTGCTAGTATAGCATGGTGTTGCAGTCAATATTCTCAGAGCTGCACTGATGGTTTTGTCTCCATGGACATAATCTCCATACAGTGATCTCTATGTGTCCTCAAGTCACTTTAAGAAACCATTGCTTGTTACAGTAAAAAGTATCCAACATATATCTATGAAATAAATACTAGACATTCTGCAATAATACTTACTTTGTAAATTAGTTCTATTTATTTTAAACATTGTAAATGTCTTTCATATGAAAACCCTGAAAATGTGACATGGATCCATCTCTTCTAGACTGGTTACTTGGTAGTCGCTAGTCTATGATGTTACACATTCCAGCAATACAATATGCAGAGGTATGATAATGTTGGAAAAATAATGATACAAGATGACCCATGCTAAATACAAATCTGGTCTTTGATTAGTCCATATGTGTATTAATCACCGCAAAAACATATTCTATTCTATTATTTATATATTTGCAGAACAGAAGCCCAATGAAGCTAGCATTGGCGTGGTCCAAGTTATAGGTACTGTACATATACCAAGAAATCTAACAAATATGCAAATGCTCTTTAAACTATTATTACCTGTGATAAATATTGTAGTTTGCCAAGGTCGTCATAGCCAATGTCTCGCTTCCACCCAATAATTTCATCAATTTCATTTCGGACCCTGCAGGTAAACAAAAATGTAAAAGCTCTTTTCTGATACTGTTTGTGTTTTATTTGTATTAGGTGTAACAGGCTCTTGAGAGGCAAGAAAACATCCACGAATAACAATTTCTGAGAAACTTTGAAGAGAATATTATTTCTACAATATCTGGATCTACAGCCACCCATGTATTGTTGTCGTAGAAGCATTCATTGCAAAATGGACCGACATACATAGGCATTTGTTTGGAACTTTAAATGAAGTCTTTTTTATTGGATATTATTTAGTGTATTTGAACAAGTACTTATTGCAAAATATATTACGTCTTAATGATTTAAGGGTTAGGCATTTTAAATCATGTTGCTGAATGTAAATGGATGCTTGATGAAATGGATAAAATTCAAGTTGTCTGCAGTTCCTGGATTTAATGGGCACAATTCCTTAAGCAAAGCATCCAGTGTCACTATAAACATTGTAAACAACGTAACCACCCTTCAGTTCAGAGTTCTGCAGTGGGAGATCAGGAAACCAGGGGTGGGGAGTATAAAATCCATGTGACAAGTAAGTCTTCCCTAAATAGAGTAACAACACACGCAGTACATCAGAACACCAAATCCATAGAAGTTTGAAGGATTAGCTTTTAAATATTTAAAAGAGTATTTTCGGCAAAAAGCTTTGCCAGAAAAGGATCCGGCTCCCACTCTCTCAAACTCCAAATATGGCCCTATGTCTTACTACTCTAATTTTATTACAGAGTTTATGATTGTTACAACGTTCACAGTCATATAGCCACATTAATCTTGCCCCTAAACACTAATATGACCAGGAATGATGTATGAAACAGGGTTATGGCAAACATTACTGATTGTGGAGTAGGCATAAATGTAAAGGGGTTGTCCCTCATGCTTGAAATTCAAGATTGCTGCACAGGCTCAGTCAGTCATCCAGGTATATCTCAATGGCTCAATCAGTCCAGTCAACACAGTTGAAGCATTTACAATTTTGATGATAGCGACGTCGTCTTCCTCCTGTCTGCCATGAATCATGCAAGGAGCTGTTTTTTTTTACTCATTTATATCAGCTAAATAAAACTATTTAACCTAATATGGGCTGGTATCCAAAAGCCATAAATAGCCTGGTTTGAGGTAAGATTGATCAGGCAGCCAGATGTTCAGATCTGTCACTATTCTGAAAGTTGGTGGCCGATTCTGGCAACAGGAGTAATTCTTGAAACAAAAAAGGATATCAGTCAGTCAGTCATTATACTTTTATTCGACACATGTATCATAAAAAGTACAAACATACAATACATACATAAATATAAAAACCATTTCATCATTACAAAAGATGCATATGAAAATCATATAGGAATATTGACTGAAGACACCTTATTTAACAGCTTTAACCTAATGATCCAGGCACATGATAAAAACTTTGCAACCCCACAAACAGTGACCATACAGGAGGTATTGGAGATGATGATACGTAGGGCTGATTTGTAATCCCTGACTCCAAGGTTCTTTAATACAGGTTTTAACCATTTGTTTCTAGCTAGAGTATATGCTTTGCAGGCAAAAAGGAAATGACCTAATGATTCTTCTGGGCAGGTACAGCCCGGATACTTTCTATCCTCTTCCCTCCTTCTACCCCATCTGAACATAAAATTTTTGAGGGGGAGTGTACCATATCTAAATTTCAAGTAAAGGCTCCTATCCCGGGGAATCTGGATAAAGCCCAGAAACAATTCTAGCTTTGTGGTGCACTTATGGGAAAAAAAGTCTCGGTTAGTTTCCCCCAGTTTGGGTTATGCAAAGCCTTAGCCTCTATCCAGTCCCAATAAAGTTTTTTTACCATTTGTTTTGGTGGGGGGGATTGGGAAGCCCATGCATCGCTTAAGCCCACGCTAGCTGTAAGTTGTTTTAAAACATTTAGCCACTTGATCTTGCCCGCTGTGTTTAGCTTTAATATCTCATCAAACACTGTAGCATAATTAGCTAGTTCGGGAGTTCTCCTGAGGCGCACCCAATATAAAAGAGGACGAAGCTGGACAATGTCCCGAATGGACCTCCTACCCAAATCTGCAAATAATGGTTTCAATGGGGTGGAGGCTGGAAGCGAAACCAAGTCTCTCATGAACTTATTCTCAGTTAGCACATGGGTATTGGTATTCTCAATACCCCATATTTCTGAACCATAGACCGCTGAGGCTATTGCCTTTCCCTCATAAACTGACAGGGCGGGGGCTATTGGTCTACTCACTGAGAGGCGCTGGTTCTTTAAAATAGTGCCGGAAACTCTTTTAAGATTTAAAATCATTTTACTTATATGTGGTTCCCATTTCATATTATTGTTAATTCTAACCCCGAGGTAGTCAAACTCTTCCACTACCTCAAGAGGTGATCCATTCAAAAACAAGTGTATCTTCCTATGATTTCTCTTAGCGGTCATAACCATTAGTTTCGTTTTTGTAGTGTTTATTGTAAGTCCCCGTTCCTGACAAAAAACACTGAAACGATCAAGAAGGATTTGGAGACCTTTGGGGGTTTTAGATAACAGAAGGGTGTCGTCGGCAAAGAGGAGCGATGGTGTTTTCTCCCCGGCAATGATAGGGGCATCTGCCGGTATCTCTTGTAGATGATTCACCACTCCATTTATGAAGAGAGAAAACAAAGTGGGGGCCATCACACACCCCTGCCTTACCCCTCTGTTGACAGGAATACTCTTTGTGAGTTGCCCCTGCGTCCCCCACCGAATCCTAGCAAAAGTACCCTCGTGTAGTTTAATAATGAATTGTAACAAATAGGATGGGATTCCCATATCCAATAAAACATCCCATAATTTGGCACGGGGTATTACATCAAATGCAGTTTTTAAGTCTATAAAGGCCAGGTAAAGACTCCCTCTGGCTATTGAGACTGTTTTCCAGAAAACTGCACAAAATCTAAAAACCTGATCCATTGCTCCTACATTACTTCTGAAACCTGCCTGGAAATGGGACAAAATGTTATCTTCCATTAGCCAGCACTCAATCCGATTTATGATGACCCTGCCAACTACTTTTTGAATGGTATCAATTAAGCTAATTGGTCTGTAGTTGGCAGGATCCTCTCTCTCACCCTTTTTAAAAATAGTAACAACTTCAGCTCCTTTCCACGAATCAGGTACTTGGTGGCCGGACTGAATGAGATTCATAATATGTACAATAAAATCGGCCCAGACCATAGGGTCATAATAAGTCCCCCGGAATTCCATCCGGGCCAGGAGCCTTACCCGGAGTTATTTTATGGATAGCATCCTGGACTTCACGGGGCGTAAACATCTCATTTATAATGTCACCATTTGGTTGGACCAAACAACCGGTATCTAATACGGGAGAAGCTGGCACAACTCCCGGGCTACCTTCACCATATAACTTGGAAAAATGGGAGTGCCATTGGCACTCAGTGATGTGATTTTGGAATAGGCTCAGCACCACGCCTGTCAAGGATATTTATTAATTTCCAAAATACAGTAGCGTTTTTCCCATGGGCTGCTTCCTTTAGTGCCTGCCAATGTTCCTCTTCCCATTCTTTTTTGGATTTCGCAATGCTGTTGCGATAGTCTTGTCTTGCAGTTCTAGCAGCTAGTGTGTCCTTGTTTTTTATGGCCAAGGAAATGGCTTTTCTTTTTTCCCTACAGGAGACTGTATACCAAGGGTTACCCTTCCTTCGGGTGTGCTTAGTTAATTGGCGGCCCTTGGTTTTTTTTGTAAAAAACGTGCTAATCTCGCCTATTAAGTTCTTATACTTGGCTGCTGTCGTGGGCCCTCGAGAATGGAGGAGGGTTGGGGTAACTGATGATAAATCACTCGATGCAGCCAGAACTAGAGCTTTATTATTATCAAGTATCCCTTCATCAAAAAGGATATCAATAGGTCTGCTTTTTTGGTTGGCCTCCTTTTGATGCTGACCCGCTGAGTGTTGTGACTAATAAAGGACATGTGATGATTGACCACCATCTTGGCAATGTATTACACAAGTTTCTTTGTATTTCAAGCACCAGTCTCAACATTCACCAATTCAGGAGTGAGGCTTGTCCACCTGAGAATCGAGTAAACAATGAATTTACCAATGTCACTGTCACTAGTGCCTGTCATGGACACGTCTCCTGTATCTCCGCAGCCTCACATGATCAGATCTGGGCAATTGTTTCACACACAAACAACTTATTGAAGATTTGCAATGTATATGTGTACTATTGGTACTTTTTATTTAACAAAGGGGGATATGTAGTGTCTAGTGAGATATAGATGATGGGACCCTTTTGGTTCTTGACAGACTCAGTAGAATAGTGATGTAGGTGCATGGGTGTGGTTGATAGAATTCATGATGTAGGATGTTCAGTTAACGGTTACACGCTGAGGAATCGAGACGTGTATTACTAAGCTCCGTGTGTGGCGCGACAATTTGCATGTACCCATGCTGGGGATAATGCCACAGCCAATATAATGTGGATGCAGTTCCTTTTGCCTACCCTCCTAACATCATAGGATAATGTATAGTGAGTGTCTAGAATGTACCCAGTGGCACATCAGTTAGTACAAATAAGAACCTGCGTGAATTATGGGCTCCCGTATTTAATTCTATTTCACCCAAAGAAAAGTTTTACAACAACTTGGAACAAGGGAGTTATTAACACGCAGGAAATGGATGGGCCAATCCAGTTTCTTGTAGGCCTAGCGCCCTTGTTCATTCCATTACTACATTCTTTACCCAGATTGCATACTTCAGTAAAAGCGGGGAGACTTATGACTGGTGAACCACTTTACTTATATGAAAGCTTGGGATACTTGGTCAGTGTTTCAGCCTTTAACATATGTATTAGTAAAGTAGAAGTCTATTTACTTGGCTTTGGTAGTCCAAACTGCCGCTTCCTACCCCGTTAACATAAACAAAGTTTACAAAACTCAATATTCGAGGAATGTAGAAACATTGCTTTTGGGCTTTAAAAACAGCCTAACTGCAAACTTGATTGCTGACATTCTCTTCTTTCTGCATGATCGTTGTCAAGTTGCAGCTGTTTGCTTATCAGGTGATGATTATAGCTTGATGACATATCCAGAACTCAGGGGGTTTGCAGGTCGGCAGTACAATAGGAAGTAGAAACCCAGTCAACACTCTGTAGATCATTGTAGGAGTCTCTGAAGCGCTCTGCTGCACGTCCCTAAGGGAGGTGAGCAAAGTGGCGATGTCAGTGGAGACAGTCTCAGCTGCGGATTCAGGACCCCAGCAGCAGGGCCAGCCTTAGTCATGGGCGTGTTGGGCCCATTCCTTGGGCACAACATATTTTGAGGAGCGCGGAAGGGAGCTGCCTGACTTAATGTTATGCAAACAGCAGTTTGGCCATCCTACTTAGTCTCAATCAGGTCTCGTTGAAGATTTTGTAATCAGCCCTTAATGAACCTCAGTATAATTGTTAGCACCGCACCAACCCCTGCCCTCCTCCCATCTTGCTCGCATCTCCTGTATCCAACATCAAACACCACATTTTCTTTCTGCAAGGGCACTGTCCCAGTTTATCCAATTTAGGGCTGGCCTTGTCCAGCGGGAATTATGAACAACGGTGTGCCTACGGAATGTTTTACGTCCTCCAGACACTGAGAGGCATATGTACATTCCCCTAGCTCCACGGGAGCGTCACTTTTTTTGCATTCCTGTGGCAGTAGGGGCTTCGCCATATTTACAAGACAGCGTTAGGCCACTTAACATGGCTTAACGCTGCTTTGTAAATAAGGCCTCCTTTCACGCTATTCTAAGCGTGAAAGGGGAGGGCAATGGGTATTGCAGTGGACGTTCCACTGCAACACCTATCGAATCTGATGCTGCGTACTATTTACAAGGGAGGCGTAAATAGGAGGCAGCGCCAGAATTAAGAGCAGGGAAACCTGGTATTAACCTGGCTAAGCGAGGTGAAATGTTTAATTTCTCCTCCTTTTTGCTGTTTTCATATGTGCTGTGTTGTGCAGCACACGTGAAAACAGCAAAAAGCCAAATATTGTTTATGTACAGGAAGGTCCTCCTTCCTGCACATAAACAGTCATTTTAAAAAAATGTTGTTTTGCAACTTCTGTGTGTACTGCATTAAGCAGCACACACAGACGTTACAAAATGGCATTTCAAGATTGTTTATGTGCAGGAAGGGGAATCTTCCTGTACATAAACAATCTTTCCCTGCATGCAGACATCCTTGCACTATGGTGCAAGGGTGCCTGCGTTAGCGCTAATCTGCTAAACATAGCACCATCGCAGGAGTAAATGCAGGGCTGCACCATACGCTTGTAAATATAGTACAGCCCTGTGTTTCAGAAGTGGCGGAACTGTCATTAAGCCAAGGGGGTCTAAGAAATACTCCACCACTTCCCTTGTACATATGCCCCTGAATTCCAGGAGTCAAATGCCAGAAAATGCTGTCACATGGTTGGAATGGTGCGGAACAATAGTCAAGGGTTCACCTTGGCTTCGCTTCTGGTTTGTAAGATTAGATGAAGGGCAAGAAAGAATATGAGCGAGGTCTCGCTGTAAAAGCATCGGTGTCCCACGGCTAATAATACCCAGAGCCTGGGCAGTGGCGTAACAATAGCCACCACACCCCTCACAGTGCGGAGGGTCCCCAAGCTCCAAGGGGCTCCCTCTGGCACTGTGCTCGGGTGGGCCTAAGAGCCCTGGGGTGAGGGCTCTCCTCAATGCACTTTGCAAGGGGGTCTGTTCAATTAATATTACGCCACTGAGCACGGGTTTAGGGAATGGTGGCAAGTAGCAGGAGGCACCTGGAGGAATTTCTGTCAGTGTTGTTGTGTTCCTAATCTCACACGCTGGTGACGCCACAGGCGTGCAACGTTGGGTCATGTGATCTGTTAGAATAAAGAGGGGCCCCGCACGCACGCACGCCAGTTGGGCACGGCGCGGAGAGCCATAAAGATATCCCAGTGTCCGCCTCTAATTATTGCACGGCCACGTGTCAGGCCTCAAGCCCCCAGGTGCCCCCTGAGTGTAGGGTCCCAGCAACTGTCCCTAGGTTCACCCCGTGTCCACACGACACAACAACTGGCGACGAGGGTGGTTGCCGAGCCTTCGCTGCGTGTGGGTGGCGCCCGCCTCCTTGTGCGGCGGCCGCGAGTGTGTGTCCCTGCTCACGGTGCTCGTGCCACACGGCCGCCCACACGTCGTGCGAGCACTCAGACATCGTGCCCAGCCTGGAGGGCATGAAGGTGAGCTGTATCTCCCCCCCGGTGCTCCGCCCGTTGCCTGGCTATTTTTCCCTGCGGCCATAACGGGCGTGCCGCTGTTTTCCTTCCTCAGCCGGCTAACGCCTTTGCCCTGCCACGGTGACCCCTGGCCAGTGCCGCACCCGGCCTCATTGCCGGTGCGTGAAACGTGCTCTCCTCTGGGCCCAGCACGGCCGGAGTTCCGCGCCTGCACCGCGCTCTGCCATTTCCCACGCATCGTGCGGACACGACGTGTCTGTTTCGGCAGGCGGACGCCTGTGCGTGCGGAGGAGGCGAGGATCGAGCGAGCCTTTCATTCTGCTGCTTCAGGGGGGGGAGCACCGGTGTCCACGCCCACCCCTCATCTCCCCACTCTCAAGAACTGGGGGCAAGCCCTGGCAGTAGGGCATACAATCAAGGGGCACTACACAAGGAGGAATCCACGGGGACATCTTTCACCTGGCAATAACCACCGGCCAGCCAGTCACACGGTGCCCCACACTTCGCCTGTCGTGCCATGGCCACGATTCCACCAATCGAACCCTTTGTGGTGGAAGGATCCCCCTCCTCATTGGCCCCCAAGTGGAAAGAATGGGTGGACAGACTCCTAGTATTCTTCGAAGCCACGAAAGTAGACAAAGAGCAGAAGAGAGTCATGGTGCTCCATCTAGGTGGCAAAGATGTACACTCCATTGCCAGAACACTCACAGAGGCCACTCCCAAGACTCACCACACACTCATCAATGCCCTGAATGCACATTTCGAACCCATGGCCAACCAGGACTATGAGAGATTTGTATTCAGGCAAGCGCGACAGTTGCCCGAGGAGTCGTTGGACACGTATCACACCAGGCTCAAGCGACTGGCACTGTCCTGTGGATTTGCGGATGCAACCGAGGAGATAAGAGGTCAAATAATTCAAGGCTGTGCCTCGGCAAAGTTGAGAGAACGCATTTTGGAAGAGTCTGGTAAGCCGCTAGCCGACATTCTGACCCTTGGTCGCACAAAGGAACTGTCCAAAGCAAGGGCTGCCCACATGGAAGCAGCTCTACAGGCACCGGTCAAGGCCGAACCTGTCAACAAGCTCCAAGTCCGCTCCCCGACTAAGTGGAACAAGAAACCCGCTAGGACACAAGCAGGAGCGCCTGGTTTTCCCTGTGGATACTGCGGAGGCCCGAATCATCCAGCGCCAGAATAACCAGCGCGAGGGAAGCGATGCTCAGGGTGTGGTAAGCTCAACCATTTCAAAAAGGTATGCCGCTCGAAGAAGTTCCGCAAGCCCCGACAAGTAGTAAATGCAGTGCCGGAGGGTGATCAGAGTCAGAGTGACATGGACGATGATGAGGATGAAGAAAGGACGGTGCACAAGGTACACATGATCGGCACAGCCGCTCGTCGAACCAGGAAACTCCCACAATGCCCACTCAGAGTGGCTGAGCAGGAAATCATGGCGGTAGTTGATACTGGAGCCACCATCAATCTCATGAGCGCAGCCCTCTACAGGACCCTGACTCAACCTCCAAGTCTGAGCCCTTCGCCCATCACCGTCTTTGCATACGGTCAGGAAACACCCCTCAAAATTCGAGGAAAGTTCCTGACAACCATCAACCATGGCGACAGAACAATCAATGCGAACATATTCGTGTCGGAAGATGGGCAAGGCATGCTACTGGGATGCCGGGCTGCTGAAGACCTTGGAGTAGTCACCTTCGCATTTGGTGTTCATTAAGAGTTGGTGCATCAACTCATAATGGACTTCTCTGACATCTTCAAGGGCATAGGCCATTTCACCGGTCGCGAAATACACTTACATGTGGACCCGACAGTGCAGCCAGTAGCTTTGCGACATCGTCGCATCGCTTTCCATCTCAGGCCCCAGGTGGAAGAAGAACTCAGAAAGCTGGAGGCGGCTGGCATCATCGAAAAAGTCACAGGTCCCACTCCATGGGTATCGCCCATTGTGGTAACTAGGAAGCCGAAACAACCAGGAGCTGTTCGGATCTGTGTGGACATGCGCCTCCCCAACGCTGTTATCAAGAGGGAACGCCACATTACACCCACCATTGATGATCTCATTGGAGAAATGGCAGGAGCCTGCTGGTTTTCGAAACTGGATCTTCGATCTGGATACCATCAACTGGTGCTGGACAAAGAATCGCGGAATATAACGACATTCTCGACTCACATCGGCCTCAGGAGATATACTCGACTCAGTTTTGGAGTCTCCAGTGCAGCGGAGGTCTTCCAAAATGTGATCCAAGAACTGATTGCGGATATTCCAGGGGTGATCAATGTCAGTGATGACATTATGATACATGCTCGCACCATCGGGGAACACAACCAACGACTGGCCCAAGTATTCCGAAGACTAAGAGAGGCTGGACTAACCCTACACAGAGAAAAATGTGAGTTCCTGCGGCGGAAAATAGGGTTTTTCGGATACACATTTTCAGCAGACGGGGTCAACCAGGACCCGGAGAAGGTCAAAGATGTCAAAGATGCCAAACCTCCCACCACTGTCACCGAAGTCCGCAGTTTCTTGGGGATGGTCAACTACTGTGGCCGATTCATTAGGGACCTCGCCAATCTCATGCTCCCCCTGAGAGAGCTCACGAAGGACTCCACACCGTGGACCTGGGGACCGGAGCAAGAAAAGGCTTTCGAGAGCGTCAAAGCAGCTCTCTCGGACACTACCACCCTAGCCTTCTTTGACCCCAGAAACCTCACCCTGGTGGCGGTTGATGCTGGCCCTGCAGGGCTGGGTGCAGTACTAATGCAGAAACAACGGGATGAAATGGACTGGATGCCGGTGGCGTTTGCCAGTCGGTCACTCACGGACACGGAACAACGCTATTCACAAATTGAAAAAGAGGCCATAGCCATACATTGGGGCTGCAGACATTTTCATCTCTATCTGTATGGCAAACCATTCACTGTCGTCACAGATCACAAGCCATTGGTAGCACTATTCTCGGGGACCTCTACGAAACCACCACCCCGAATAGAAAAGTGGATGCTGCAACTACAGGAATACAATTGCAACATTGAATATCAACCAGGAGCCCGGAATCCGGCAGACTATCTCTCACGACACCCACGGGTCGCTACACCTGAAGAAATGGAGGAGGCTGACGACACGGAAGCCTATGTCAAGTGTGTCACCGAACGGTCATGTCCACGCTCCCTCTCGGTTGGTGATGTGGCCGAGGCCACCCTGCAAGATGTTTGCCTACAAAGGGCCAGGGAAGCTATTCAGAAAGGAAACTGGCATCGCGCCAAGGAGAGCTGGAAGGCACTCACACCGGAAGCCCAACGAATCATGGAGAGTCTGCACCATGTAAAAGAAGACCTGAATGAAGACAACACTGGTTGCCTACTACGAGGACACCGGCTGGTAATACCCTCGGCCTTAACTGAACAAGTGGTTCAACTGGCCCATGTTGGCCACCAAGGAATGGTCAAGACCAAAGCACGATTGAGAGCAAAGGTGTGGTTCCCCCTCATGGATGAACTAGTGGAGAAGATGGTGAGATCCTGTGCGGCCTGCCAGGTCACGGGGGATGTTCCGCGGGAGGCTCCAGTCCTGGTGGAACCTCGGCCTCAACAACCGTGGGAACGTGTCAGCATGGATTTTGGCAGTCTTCCGGATGAGCGACATACCTTGGTCATGATTGATGATCACTCCAAGTATCCGGAAGTCGAAATCATAACCAACACAAGTGCAGCAGAAGTAATACCCAAACTGGAAAAGATCATAGCTGCTCATGGAGTAATACGGGAACTACGGACTGATAATGGACCACCGTTTCAAGGCCAAGAATTAGCCAACTACCTGAGCTCCCTAGGCACGCGACATCGCCGGATAACTCCCCGCTGGCCGCAAGCTAATGAATAAGCCGAACGCTTCATGAGAACTCTAAACAAGGTAATCAGGATCGCTCATGACAAAGGACAGTCAGTGGAAATGGCCATATTCACATTCCTACGGAGTTACAGACAAACACCTCATACCACCATTGGGGTGGCTCCGGCCCACATTCTCATGGGACGAGTAGTGACTGATTCCATTCCCCATCATCCAAGGTGGACACCGAAGACGACGGATGAAGACAAGATCGCAAGAAGCAGACAGAAAGCCTTTGCCCAAGTCAGCAAGAGACGGAGAGCAATAGCAGTAAAGGTCCACAGAGGGGATCTGGTGCTATTAAAGAACAGAGTGACCAGTGGAAAATTCAGGCTGACCTATGAACGAGGACCCTGGCGAGTAATCAGTGTAAGAGGCACCCGTATAGTAGCTACCAGAGGAAGAGAGATAGTAACCAGGAATGTGTCCCATTTCAAGCACTTTCACCCGGAACTGGACCTGAGATCGACCTCTCACACACCCCCAGTGCACGAGGCGGATACTAGCCCGGCCTGTCAAGATCCAACGACCAACCATGAGGACTCTGGGAGAAATGTCACTCCCGAGGACTCCAGCAGTGGTGTAGACGAGAGGGCAAGCAACGCTGAAAACCAGGAAGTCTTCGATGCTGCAACCGACAGTCCTCAACCTACAGCCCGGACCAGTGAATACATCACCCCGAGGCGAGGGAGGTCACAATACAGCCTGAGAAGAAACCCAGAGCCCTCCTGTCGGCTGAGAGATCACCTCATGTACAACTGTTCTAATTATAATTGTGTCAGTTTGTTACAGGGTATCTCTAACTACCCGTCTCGTATGGTGATCTGAAGCACCTCACGCAGAGACTGCCAATCATGCCGTTTCTAGTTGAACTGTTGAAGTTTTTGTTTTGTTTTTATGTTTTAGGAGGAATGTTGTGTTCCTAATCTCACACGCTGGTGACGCCACAGGCGTGCAACGTTGGGTCATGTGACCTGTTAGAATAAAGAGGGCCCCGCACGCACGCACGCCAGTTGGGCGCGGCGCGGAGAGCCATAAAGATATCCCAGTGTCCGCCTCTAATTATTGCACGGCCACGTGTCAGGCCTCAAGCCCCCAGGTGCCCCCTGAGTGTAGGGTCCCAGCAACTGTCCCTAGGGTCACCCCGTGTCCACACGACACAACAAGTGTCTTCTGCCAGCTTCCGCATCTGTCTCTCACAGTGGAAGCAGAAGCAGCGGCCAGTACTGTACAGCCTGTGGACGGGCACAAGCACAGTGGGGGAGGAAGCAGTCCACGCACCGGGGGCAGTGTGGTATCTAGGCTGTAAATTGTACATGGATAAGAAAGGTGCTGCATTTACACTCTATTGATATATTTCCTCATACTAATTGCATTTGAAAAACTGCAGAACGTCCTGCAATATGCTACACGTTTAGAAATCATGAATAAATGCTGTATTTCCCTTGTTATCAAGAAAGTTGGAATATTGTTTTGGTCTCACCAATGACATCAATAATGGGAAGATTAACATGATCTGAAATATCCTCAGCAGTGTCACTACTGGTTTGATTTCTGGTGTCACGGGCATACAGCTAACAAAGATTTCTGCAAATATGCTCACTGTGATCCATACACTGTTAGCCATTGATTTTATGTGGAAATCAGCGTTATCACTTTTCATGTGTAAATGACCCTGAAATAGCTATTGTCCCCAATGTGTGGAGCTGATAGAATGTTACCCTCTAACTCTTGACTAAAAATAAAACTCCAACAAATCTGACATTTCTGCTAATTATGACGCCCATGACTCCAGTCCAGGCACCTGCAATAATTCTTGAAAAAGAAACCAGAATTCAATAAGCACATTTTATCAAAGAGGAAAGCATTTCCAACTGCCGTTGCCCTATAATGGGCATGTGTTTGTGGTCACTGTTATTGTGCTTAACGGGCGAGCTGTAAACCCCGCACTTTTAGGTCTGTTAGTCATTTTCGATGATGTTGAACACTCAATTTGTAGCGCTCACAAGTAGGACTCAATGAAAGGTCTGCACCTGGTTCTTATCCTTCCTTGAGAATCAAGAGAATCAGGAAAAAGCAATTACCCCTTCAACCCTTTAGATGGGATTTCTTTGCAAATAGTTGTGGGGTTACACAGAGTTTAACACAAAATAAGAGGCATATTTGTAGAGTGCTTATTTACCCTGAGGTGTTCTCTTTATGCCACTGACTAACAATATATGTTTTTCGAATAGCCTCATTTCGGTGGCCTTAGTATGAAAGGCTGTATGATTTTGGAAAAATTTGAACCGGTGACCACTGGGTCAAACACTGATCCCTGATGTGGATGCTACATATGTGTAATCCCTCAATAATTTGATGAAATGTTGTAGGTTGACTTGCTTATTCTGCGACTATCACTACCTCTAGCACTACCTAGATGTCCTCCTATACAATCAAACTAAATTCCAAAAAGCCCTACATTCTGGGTTTGGGCAACAACACATGATATGGTCTGATCAATGTTGGTCTTCATCCATGGTGCCCTATCTCTTTCCTGTTTTCCATAAGCAGGGGTGTCTCACTGGTAAGATGTCTTCAGTTGCTCCACAACTTAATATGGCAGCAGGTGCTTGTTTCATACTACTTAAACACTGGACAAACTTGCATCGCATTTTCTCTGTGCTCATCAAATTAATATGGTGCAAACTGTGCTTTAATCGTGGCCGGACCATGGCAATGCCATATGTTTGAGGCTACACAATCTCCTCCTCCACCATCTTCAGATTAAGCATGAGAATGTGGTGGCAAAGGCTAGTTATTTGCTTTCGCAAAAATAGTTTCTTACTTCCTATCTTGCAAAATTGTCTTTCAGAATGTATATATTTGCCTTAAAGCTCTTTATAATAGACCAATCTTTTTTCAGTTGTATGTCCAACTTCATTCTCTTTAACATAGCCAAATCTTTCTCATATGCTTGTCTGTTCCCAAAGTGAGAATCGTTAGACAGACACTCCTTGTTATTCACAGTATCCCAAATTTGGAATGATGTTACAATATCTCTATTTTTCAGCATAACTTTTTGGCTTACATTAAAATGACAGTCTGGCTATTTTTCCTGAAATACTTTACTTCCTCTGGTGTTTATATCTATGCCGTTGGCTAGCAGTGTTACTTGCGGACCACGCACTATAGCACCAGGATGCCCAAGGTAGGTTGTAGAGAACTTTACACATATTCCTGTTCTTTTTCATTCTACCACAAAAATACTTACACCAGGACTCATTTGAGGCATAACTGATGTTTTTGAGTCAATGGTTCTATAATATGGAATTACACCAGTGATGTTATCATGATGTCTTATCTCATGTCATCTATTTTTATAGAAAATAGGGATGCTGAGATTCTAATACTTTTAGACCATGTTTGTTATTTCCTCCATTGCAGTAGATGTGGACAGCGTGATGCTGGGAGTTGTATCAGTCTCTATTCAGCCTTATTCCTATCTGGTCCCTGGTCTGATTCCATGTGACTGCTATGGACAATTGCCTGTTTTAGATGTGCCCGGTGTGCTTCTGTTTCTTTACTGCCAAAGATCTCACCAGGAAGGAGGTGGGCATACCACGCCTGCTGACTAACATCAGGTAAACTTAACTATTTTGTAATAAGGTATTGGGTACCACCACTATTCAAACTGACCAACATTTTGAAAAGATTGTATGCTTTTTATCTGGATAGCGATCAAAATGAGAGAGAACTTTACACTGACATTCAAAGAATGAGGCCTTGAGTAACTGATTGAAGGGTTTACCAAACACGTATTGGCCAATACAAATTTTAAAACCAATCAGTGATAGATTTAGTATGAAAGTATAAGCATAAGCATCATCAATAAAAACAAAACATTATATACTAAAGCTTTATTATTTTATTGGGACAAAGTGAACTGGTAGCAGGGCCGGTGCTGAGGGCGCCCGGTGCAACAATCTTTTTTGGTGACCCACCATGACCTCCTTTTCCACGGACTCCCTTACTACCACCCTCCAACATAGCCCCTGATCTTTCCATAGCCTCTCTCTCACATGCATTTGTTTTATAGCGCTCAGGATACCAGTGTAGGGTGTCAGAGCCCTTTACATCGCACCCAATATGCAGAGACAATGATGACATACTTGTGTAAATCAGTCTATAAGAAATGTTATGTACGACAATGAAGATTTCAAGGTGTAGTAATCAGATGTCATTCACAGTAGTAGGCGGTATATAACAGTGTTTGGTCTGAAGAAGCCCAAACTCTGGATTTGAAATGTACCACTGTGGCTGGGATTGGCATTACTAATACGAGTGTATTTCTGCCCAAACTAACCCTTTTTTAGCAACATTTGAATAATGAAAGACTGGGGTAAAACATAAGATTCCACCCCCATGCCTTGCAGTTTGCATGCCACTCTTTGATGACAGTTCATAGGTCGCTGTGCTATATTAGGATTGTACTTTATGAACTGCAAGTAAGAAAAATATCTCTTTAACAAAAGCAGTAACCCACTGAGCTACCCACATAAAATACAGTTCTGTGATCTGCATGGTATTGTTCTTTGCAGGAGGCACATTAACCCTCTGCACTACTTAATGATAAGTAACTGCCACTAGACAAAGCTCATCTTTCGCCAGCAGAAACATTACTCAGCAGAGTTATCTTGACATTGTCCTTGCTGCCCGAAAAGGGGAAGACAGTCAGAACACCGTGGTCTAAACCACAAGTGTTCCAACACTGCAAGCAAAACCACGCTTGCCTTAACCCCGATATGCCCTAACCACGCAAATGTGTGGTTAAGGCAATGCACGGTCTAGCGGCTAGCTGCTGCGGACCGAAGCAGGATGACCTTGCAGGAAGCAGTGAGGTAAGTGAGAATGGGTGTAGTTCTGGGCTGAGGGGTGAGTTGGGGTGCTTTTAAGACAGTAAGTTATTTCCAAACAAAGCACCTCCTTCCCACCTGAGGTCAGCGCCAGGCGTGACTGCACTGCTTCCACCACCCTGGAGCCAGTCCTCACTGGTAGTATAGTTTTCTCATAGCCTCTCATGAGATTTGTTTTGAAAATGTTTCCTATATGTATTACCCTCATACGCCTTCGGGTTACTTTTGTAGCTTTATCCTACTATCTGTGTTGATTATGCAAAGCCCACTCCACTGCATTCACATGGCCCAGCACACAAGTGCCTTCCATACAGTGCCTTTGCCACTTCAGATGTTTTGAAAGTGAAAAAGAGACATGCTGTTTTTAAGTGAGCATTCCATGGAGTAACCATGCATTCAGATACATGAAAACATCATTTTTGTTTAGACTGTAGAAATACTGATGCACTACCCTTTAGATAGGGTGAAGTGTATAACAGATGAAGTTATTAAATAAACAGGAACTTGACACAGTGAGCGGAAGAATCTGTCAACATACTTGTTTAATACTTCGGGTTCACGGGCCAATGACATCACTGCAAATGCCAATTGGTTAGCTGTGGTTTCCTGGCCTACAATGAAAATCAAAAGTGTTTTAAAAAATCGAAATCAGATCATTAGGAGCAGCAACATAGCTATCAGCCTTTGAAATAATGTTTTCATTAGTTAAAAAACGCATCCTGAAACTTTCTAAACATGGTTTTGAGGTATTAACATTGCAGGTTATCATATAGAAGCTCCAGGGCGATCTCTGTTCAGCATCCGTGACTTATTTTTAATCATCAGACTTTGTCTCAGCAAGCCCAATATTCGGCAGAGTCACCATGAGCTTCTGAGAAAACACACTTACAGCCTCTTTTCCATGTAGATGGGTGTTCCCTTTCTTCACCAGGGTGACTA
The DNA here is from genome assembly GCF_964261635.1 of Lissotriton helveticus. Taxonomy (NCBI): domain Eukaryota; kingdom Metazoa; phylum Chordata; class Amphibia; order Caudata; family Salamandridae; genus Lissotriton; species Lissotriton helveticus. The sequence goes on along the minus strand of NC_136070.1, from coordinate 397,937,534 downwards.
AGACAAAGCTGGCAGCCATTTCTAAAGCATCGGCAGGAACCGACATCACAGCTGTTCCTGTCAATGTTTTCGAAGTTTGTCGCAGGACTGCCTCAACATGATGGAGCCTCATATCAAGCTCCCTTCACCATGGCAGCCTTCTCCCACCCCGAGAGAAGCATTAAGCAGTTTCCAGAGTCTGCTCAAATTATGAACACGTCACTGTGACTGCTTTCATGTTTTCGGGGCCTTCTTCTTCCTTATTAGTTGCAGTCCCAGACGGATGACACCAGTCCCTCTGGATTGTTTGCAGATGTGACGAGGCCATCGGGGAAGTAGCAATTTGAGTCCTAAGATTTATTTTTAACAGAATAAGGGTTTATTTATCAAGTTTGGGGAGAATGAACTTCGTCACAGCGACACCGGTCTTCCGGTATTCCCTGGACTATAGCTTTAATTAAGGTGGAGACTACTCCGTCTCTGCTGTGATTAACCTCCCTCCCCCCACTGCCCTGAGGAGTAAGGGGTGTCAGATGCAGATCTAAAATTTCATTCACCTGAATTAGATGGGCGGAATTAGAGGTCATTTTTCCCTGCCCGTAAAACTTTGGCGGTAAGGGGCAGTGGGGCTGCAATAAGCTACCCTGATAACCTTTGTTTTTTTACAAAAAGGGGCAAAACCCCTGTTATATTATTGGCTGGCCCATGAAGGGTGGCTCGGAGGAGTTTACACAATTTATCTATAATTCATGGCATTCCCCATAGACGTATACTGCATACATTTTTAAAAAATCACCTTCACATACATAGGAACAGTTGAACAAATCATTTCCCTTTAATTACCTTCTGATGGCTTTAAATTCTCTTCGTGGGTCCCCACATAGAAATTCTATTCATTTCATTCATTTTTTCTTATCTGTGTTGGATATTATCTCCTGTAATCAAATGAGAAAAAGGGCGCTGGCTTGCTGCCACTACTCCAGATGTCCCAGGGCTCAATCTACCATACAGGGGAGTGACACTGGCTCACAACTGAGAATGGGCATAGCAATAAACCTTTGTCTAGTAAAATACTCACTTTTATTAAAAAAGAGAACTGTTTTATTTCTACCCACAGAAAGGAAAGATATGACATTCACAAACATCTACACAGCCTCCCTGAGGTTAGGGCTCTAGTGTTTTCTTAGGCGGTTCCCCAGGTACCATTCCTTCCTCGCTTCTATCCGCAGTAGTTATCCCCCATTAACTATAGGCATTATACAAGGTAAGTTTCACAAGTAGTCCTAATCTCAGGAGTTCACTATGATTCTATTTTTTAAGTCCATAGTGACACAGCGCTAATTAGTAGAAAGTTCCCATGCAACTAATTAGACCGAAATCAGTTTTACTAGCTGTTAGAAAATAAGTTGTTGGTTGACTGGGTTAGGAGCCCTGGACAAGCAACAGCCACAATCCATTGCAGGGTGAACCTCAGAAAGTCACTAAATAAATTAGTGGTTAACCCAGGGTAGGTTGGCACAAAAAAGCAGCAGGCCTGAGACATGTTTTAAGGTGCTATTTAAGTGTCAACAAAAACAAATTCTGTTCAAATATGGAGGGAAAAAGGCTAACCGTTTGGGGGTGATGCTGCAGAGAGGGGAAGGCCCAATACCTACAACTTGCAAGATTGGAGTATCAGTGAGTTCCTGAATAATTCCCTCTCAAGGGAGATGGATCTGAAGCTGCAGCGGGCGATTCAGGTGAGTCTGCTACACTTGGTCCATGTGGGTTTCAATCAGCTATCAGAAAGTCCTCACATGCCGTTGTGCCTTTGCAGAGACTGGAGGTTCTTTGTTGCTCCTTTCTGCAGGGTAGTCTCTGATGCCTCCCGTAATGGGAAGGTGGTGAAAATGTTTCCTTCTGCACAGTCCCAAAGTAGCCTCACTAATCTCAGCAACTACTCAGACCAGATCATAGAACTTGCTGGTCCTAGTGACTACCCTTTGGCATAGGATGTCACTGTAACTTCAAGGTATAGGGGCTCGTGCTCGATCAACACAGTGAACTTCTCAGTGGCAGCCTCTCCTAGAATATGGGGTCACGGGCCACTACCACATGTAAGGGCTATAGCCCTTACATTCAGCAATCAGCAATCTGATACACACAGCTCAATTAGCTGTGGCCATCATCTGCCATATGTTACACACATGAGCAATGACCTGAACGGTGCAGCAGCTGTCTCCTCACACCTCACACAGAGAGTTCACTCAGCCGGGGTCCCCCACTGGACCTACTTCAGCAATGCTCTCATCTTCCTCACATGGCACACCTATCTAGGCAAGCAGGCAGATACTGGAGCTCCAGGCTCCAGGACAGGTGGTCTTGGATTCCCTGAGTGATGCCTCCTCATCCGACAGGGAGACGAGCAGGCCTTGGCCCCCAGTCCTGGTCTTTTAGAGCTTCCCCTCCTCACACAGCCTGTGTGGCTGTGTAGTAGATGACACCATTCGGGGTCTCAAGCTCCCTGACTTATAGTCCATTTCCAGACAACAAATGTGGTTCAGAGTCTGAAGCTCTGAAGTTTATGTTGGGGGTTTGCTTCTTTCGAAGTACCCTCTTCTTCCTCTTGAAAGCTGCTATCACAGTAGGAGCAGCTTAAAGGCTGATTGCCCCTCAACACAGGCCATGACAAGATTTTACACCTGGATTTCAGCTGCAGTGATATGTGTATCAAAAAGTTTACGAAACAAACAAAAAGGGGGGAGAGAGAACTCAGGTTCATTGTGGACTCGGCCTCCTTTAATTCATGAACAATTAGAAAGAGTCCACCCGTACTGAAAATACCTAAACTTACAGTGATCTTTATAGTATTAAGGAAACAGATGAGTTTTCTGTATATAACCCTCACCCACCAAAATGTCCCTTGGTGGCATGCTTCATCATCGGGTTCTTCCTGCTCTGCTGCGGGACGGGGCATGCTACGACCGACGGAGACGTGGGAGCACTTTTTAGGGTGTGGTCTATAAAGTGATTAGTGATATGGGAGTGGAAGGGTCAGACAAGTGACTTAAACGATACCTGGCTATGTGGAACCTACGTTTTATTAAATCCTTTAGCTGGTCTTATTAAAAAGGGGGGAGAAGAGAAACACACTGCGAAGGGTGTGTGTCTCCTGTTCTACATGTTTAAAGCCTATCACCTAAGGCTTTTGTTATATCCTAGCTATATTGTATTATGTGTCATCCATTGCTCCACCAGTGGAACACTGTAAGAATGATGCAATATAGAATGTTGGTCTCTGGAAACCACAGTTGGAGTAGGGCTGAGCCCCATGATGGGTGCTCCTGGTGGGGTTGTATATAGCTGAACTACTGCTGTATTACTGATCTTGTAACTAACTTGAATAAATCCTCTTGAACCAAATCTACCTGCGTGGACTAGATTACCACAATTTTATGGCGACAAGGATCTTTTCATCAGAACCAGACTAAATGATCCCTGGTACCACTCCTATTACAATATCCTATTGGTTTCCTTCATCATATTAGGGAAATATACCAAGCAAATACCATACCTAGAGCCAGATATACGACCATTTTTGCATGCGCAAACGGGTTTGCGATTCTGTTTGCGCATGAAAAAACAGATTTGCAAGGCGCTAATTTGGATGTACAACAGTGTATATCACACTGTTTGCAATTCCCAATGGGATCGCAAATTGAGAGGCTCATGAATATTAATGAGCCTCCCGCAATTTGCGACCCCATTGAGAATGGCAGGCCCTCCTAGGTATGGTGGCCTGCTGGGCTCAGCAGACCACCATGTCTGGGACTGCTTTTAAATAAAGCAGTTTTTTTTAATGCAGCCCGTTTTTCTTAAAGGAAAACAGGATGCATTTAAAAAAGAAAAAATTGAAATGTTTTCCTTTCAATTTTTTAAGGGCAGGTAGGGGTCTCTGGGACCACTGCCTACCCTTAAAAATATTTTTCCCTGCATTTGCAAAGGGGAAGGGGTCCCAAGGGGACCCCTTTCCTTTTGCGAGTGCATTACCACTCTCTTGAAGAGGGTGGTAATTCGCGAGTGATTTGTGACCTCAATTGCGGTCGCAAAACACTCATACATGGGCTTGCACTGGCTATTAGGACAAGAACGCCCCTTCCTAATAGCGAGTCGCAAAGCCTATTTAGCGAGTTGCAAATAAATTGTGGCTCGCTAAATAGGCTTTGTATATGGCCATGATGTTTTTACATGCGCAAACAGGTTCGCAAGCCTGTTTACGCATGCAAAAATGGTCATACATCTTGCCCAAAGTGTTCCTCAAGTGACTTCAACAAACAAGTGGTTTTCAAGGTTGCTTCTGACTTATGTCAGCTTAGGACTCAGATACTGACTGGGACAGAAGCAGTCCAGTGAGACTGAGCAATTTTCTAACATGCCGAGTTTTGCAAAACCATAGGAATGTAGCAATTAGACAGAGCTGCCCATGTAGCCACAAATTGTGTAGCATTCTTGCTTTGGAAGTGTTAAGCCTGTACCCTAACTGAGGGTCAAGAATGCCTTCCTTGTTTGTGTACCTAAGGATTATCCATGAGTTGGTGCACTAGTCATACTGGAAGCCACAACATGAGTTGCGTTCTAAGACTACTTAAATGTATAGAAACCGAAGGAAGGGAGCTGGTAATGAGCACAAATTCAGATAGTCATTTGTGTCTGAAGGGATGGATGGAAGCTAAACCGTTATCTATAGCACACAATGTTCATATTATTCCAACTGCCATCATGTAGAGCCTTGTCCATGACCCTATGTACATAACAGTAGGGACTTGTATGTCAGAATATCAAGTATTTAATATAATGCTACCATAACATCATTGCAAAAATATTATTGGCCAAAATATCAAGAAGGTACTTAAATATAGGTAAGTACAGCTTTACAGAATTTCTGACGCATCTGTCAATCCTTGCGCCATGGTGTGCCGTATGAACAATAGTTACTTACCTGTAATCTGTGGTTCTCTAGTATTGGTGTCTTTCAGAGATTCACATGCCTGAATCATTCCCCGTCGTCGGAGTGGGAGTCCCATGCTACATATAAAAGCAATGGTATGCAATAATATCCTTAGAAAAACCTAGTAATAACCAACCAGGAAGTAAAGTAGCCCAAGCTACGATAGAAAAAACGTCCACACTCATGACTATCCTAGTCATTTTGTATAGCCCAAACTGCAGCCAATCAGGCAACAGCACCCACCAGAAGGTTCTCCTCAGGGGCTCAGGCTCTCAGATTTTCTCGCACAGGAGTGAAGATAATACCAACCTAGCCTAAGAGCCTCTGAGGGGAGGTGGGCGGGTTGCATGTGAATCTATGAAAGACACCAATACTGGAGAACCACAGATTACAGGTAAGTAACTATTGTTCTTCTCCAGTATTGGGGTGTCTTTCATAGATTCACATGCCTGAATCAGAGTAGATAGCAGTATATAATAATGCTTGGAAGACGCTAATTGTAGCATAAATGAGTGCATATGAAAGACACATAAACATATAATGAAATGCCTCATTCCTAAAAGCATGAAACTTTGCAGGTACATAAGAATGCACATAATATTAAACATGAAATAAGCGTCTGCCAAGCAGTAAAGAGGAGGAGGGAAACAGAGGCTCACCTTATCTGTAAAGTTTACGCAGAACTGCTTGACCCACTGAAGCATCCGTTTCGCTGGCTGCATCCAAACAATAATGCTTGGTGAAAGTATGCCTGCTGGCCCAGGTTGCTGCTCTGCAAATGTGCTGAAAAGGAACCCCAGCGAAAAGAGCAGTCGAGGAAGACATGGCTCTCGTGGAGTCAGCCCTTAGAGTTGCCTGCAAAGGTCTTCCTGCTTGTATATGGCAAAAGTCAATAGTTGCAGAGATCCATCTTTCTATTGTTTGTTTAGACACTGCATGACTTTGACGAATTTTTCCATAGGCGACAAACAACTGGTCAGATTTGCGTATTGTAGAGGTTCTTTGTAAATAGACCTTTAAACACCTCTTGATGTCTAGTGTATGCAATGCCCTTTCTGCAGGGGATTGTGGGTTAGGAAAAAATTTCCTTAAGATGACTGGCTCGTTCAGATGAAAGTCCAAAGGCACCTCAGGCATGAATTTTGGGTTAGCGTGGAGCACTACTGAATCGGACGTGAATTGTAAGAAGGGTGGATGGACCGTGAAATCCTGGACATCACTGACCCTTCTAGATGAAGTCAAAACCAACAAAAGTGATACTTTCCATGTAAGAAATTTTAAATCCACTCAGTGAATTGGTTCAAAAGGGTGGCGCATTAGTTGCGCTAACACTACATTGAGATGCCACGATGGCGGTGGACGACGCACCGGAGGAAACATTCTGAAAAGTCCTTTGAAAAATTGCTGTATAATTCTTGAAGAGTAAAGTGAAGCGGACCCATCCTGACGATATCTTGAAATAGCAGCTAGGAAAACATTCAAAGTTGCGTGAGATATTCCCGATTTTGCCAGATGTAAGAAAAAAGGCAATATCTGATCTGGTCTTGCCTGAAAAGAATGAATTCCAGCCGATTGACACGAGATACAGAACCTTTTCCATTAAAGCCTGTATGTCTTTATCGTAGCAGGTGCTCTTGCTTTGGCTAGTACCTCCTTGCAATCTGCAGCGATATTTAGATGGGCAAATTCAAGGTACTCAGACGCCAAGCCGCTAATTTCAGAGATGTCGGTCCGGATGGTAAATCTGACCATCTTTAATTGAGAGGAGATCCGGTATTGGGCGGTATTGGATTGGTTCGCACTCTGATAGGAGAAGGAGCTTGGTGAACCAGTATTGGCAAGGTTATCTGGGGGCAATAAGAATCAGGCAGCAAGGTTCTCTCTTCATCTTTCGGAGCACTCTGGGAACCAACAGTATCGGAGGAAAGGCGTAAGCATATATTTGAGACCAGCTGATCGAAAACGCATTCCCCTGAGAGTCCTTGTGGGGATGCCAGCTTGCAAAGAACCGGCATTTGCTGTTCTTCTTGGTCGCAAAGAGGTCTAGATCTGGATGACCCCACTGTTGAAAAATCAGATCCACTGTAGGTTGATGAAGTTCCCATTCGTGGGTGGACACCGTTGTCCTGCTGAGAGTGTCCGCAAGTACGTTCGCTTTTCCCGGTACATGGACCGCCAAAAGATTGATTCTGTGTCATATTGCCCATGCCCATATATCTTGGGCTTCCTGAGACAGAAGAGTCGATCTTGTTCCTGGATCACTGACAGAATATCGACAGTCAAAATATCGAGATGACAAAATATCGAGGTAAAAATATAGACTGCAAAAATATCGACTTCCTATCTTCAAACAGGTAAGTACAAAAATATCGACTCCAAAATATCGAGTGTAAAAAATATAGACTGTCAAAATATCGAATTTTTTAAATGTCTTAAAAGTAATTTAAAAGTAATATAATAATAAATAATATTAATTTTAACTTATTTAAAATACTTAAATAAACATAAAATTAAGAAATAATTAATGTAACTTAAATTTTTTTTTATACATATATATATATATATATATATATTCCAGCAAATACGCACTCGGAGACAAAGTCTGAAGAAAAAAGTATTTATTCCCAAATTACGCTACGCGTTTCAACACAATCCTGTGTCTTGCTCACACGAAATGCTTCGATGTTCCCAGCATTTTTGTACAGAAAAGAAACATCAACAACATAGACAAGGGCATGTTTGTATATAAAGGTCACATGATCTCCTATGTAATTTTATCCGCCATTTTTAAGTGGTGTAAACTCCATTGACTCACAGCGTACACCACTTCATCTATTTATACGTTATTAAGCAGATAATTCTTGCATCTCCTCTATCGTATATGAATATATATGCCACATAAATCCATTGATATATCAATAGTATTAACCCATCTTTCGGCTCTCATCATTTAGTACATTTCTTGATTCTTTTTACTTAATAACAGCGTAGAGAACGTTTTTTAGATTTCCTTAGTACCTGGCACGAAAAAACTCTTTTCCCTTCGGTATAGTACCTTAATACAGAGTTTCCCGGGAGTTTTAAATGCATTAATCTCCCTCGCGGGAATGTCAGCCATTTCTAAGTGGTGTAACCAGAATACATTTGCTCATTAAAACGGAAAATTTGAGGTTTCTTTATACATATGGTTACATAGATGTCTATCTCCTTGCCAACTCTAGGAAATTTGAGTATTAAGGTACTACACCGAACGCAATGAGTCATGCTATAAATTCAAGGATATTAGAGTAACTGAATTATAACCTGTAATTTTCAATGTTAGAACGTTGTTTTTACAATGCACAACTTTGTGACATTATAATGAGCAAATGTATTCTGGTTACACCACTTAGAAATGGCTGACATTCCCGCGAGGGAGATTAATGCATTTAAAACTCCCACTTAAAAATGGCGGATAAAATTACATAGGAGATCATGTGACCTTTATATACAAACATGCCCTTGTCTATGTTGTTGATGTTTCTTTTCTTTACAAAAATGCTGGGAACATTGAAGCATTTCGTGTGAGCAAGACACAGGATTGTGTTGAAACGCGTAGCGTAATTTGGGAACAAATACTTTTTTCTTCAGACTTTGTCTCCGAGTGCGTATTTGCTGGAATAAGCAACTTTGAAAACTTGCAATACTAAGCGGCTTTTGGGTTCGCTGGACTGTACGCCACCTGACGATGGGAGGAATGATCTCGGATGGACCCTAACTGTCTGGATATATATATATATATATATATATATATATATATATATATATATATATATATACATATTATTAACAAAACATATACAATATTTTTACCGTAGCATAACAAGAGGTTTAAATTTACTGTAACGACTCCAGTGAGTGCAACAGTAGGGAAAGCATTGGATAGAGTAGAGATAAAAATTACTATTCCCACTCCAGCGAGTGCAACAGTAGGGAAAGCGTTGGATAGCGTAGGGGTAAAAATTACTATTCCCACTCCAGAGAGTGCAACAGTAGGTAATGCGTTGGATAGCGTAGAGATAAAAATTACTATTCCCACTCCAGAGAGTGCAACAGTAGGGAAAGCGTTGGATAGCTTAGGGGTAAAAATTACTATTCCCACTCCAGAGAGTTCAACAGTAGGGAAAGCGTTGGATAGCGTAGGGGTAAAAATTACTATTACCACTCCAGAGAGTGCAACAGTAGGGAAAGCGTTGGATAGCGTAGGGGTAAAAATTACTATTCCCACTCCAGGGAGTGCAACAATAGGGAAAGCGTTGGATAGCGTAGGGGTAAAAATTACTATTCCCACTCCAGAGAGTGCAACAGTAGGGAAAGCGTTGGATAGCGTAGGGGTAAAAATTATTATTCCCACTCCAGCGAGTGCAACAGTAGGGAAAGCGTTGGATAGCATAGGGGTTAAAATTACTATTCAAACTTCAGAGAGTGCAACAGTAGGGAAAGAGTTGGATAGCGTAGGGGTAAAAATTCCAATTCCCACTCCAGCGAGTGCAACAGTAGGGAAAGCGTTGGATGGCATAGGGGTAAACCTGACGATGGGAGGAATGATCTCGGATGGACCCTAACTGCCTGGATATATATATATATATATATATATATATATATATATATATATATATATATATATATATATATATATATATATATATATATATATATATATATATATATATATATATATATATATATATATATATATATATATATATATATATATATATATATATACATATTATTAACAAAACATATACAATATTTTTACCGTAGCATAACAAGAGGTTTAAATTTACTGTAACGACTCCAGTGAGTGCAACAGTAGGGAAAGCATTGGATAGAGTAGAGATAAAAATTACTATTTCCACTCCAGCGAGTGCAACAGTAGGGAAAGCGTTGGATAGCGTAGGGGTAAAAATTACTATTCCCGCTCCAGAGAGTGCAACAGTAGGTAATGCGTTGGATAGCGTAGAGGTAAAAATTACTATTCCCACTCCAGAGAGTGCAACAGTAGGGAAAGCGTTGGATAGCGTAGGGGTAAAAATTACTATTCACACTCCAGAGAGTTCAACAGTAGGGAAAGCGTTGGATAGCGTAGGGGTAAAAATTACTATTACCACTCCAGAGAGTGCAACAGTAGGGAAAGCGTTGGATAGCGTAGGGGTAAAAATTACTATTCCCACTCCAGGGAGTGCAACAATAGGGAAAGCGTTGGATAGCGTAGGGGTAAAAATTACTATTCCCACTCCAGAGAGTGCAACAGTAGGGAAAGCGTTGGATAGCGTAGGGGTAAAAATTATTATTCCCACTCCAGCGAGTGCAACAGTAGGGAAAGCGTTGGATAGCATAGGGGTTACAATTACTATTCAAACTTCAGAGAGTGCAACAGTAGGGAAAGAGTTGGATAGCGTAGGGGTAAAAATTTCAATTCCCACTCCAGCGAGTGCAACAGTAGGGAAAGCGTTGGATGGCATAGGGGTAAACATTACTATTCCCACTCCAGAGAGTGCAACAGTAGGGAAAGCGTTGGATAGCGTAGGGGTAAAAATTACTATTCCCACTCCAGAGAGTGCAACAGTAGGGAAAGCGTTGGATAGCGTAGGGGTGAAAATTACTATTCCAACTCCAATGAGTGCAATAGTAGGGAAAGTAAATACTTCATATAAAAATAAAAATAACATAAATAGTAATACCAATTACAAATTAATAAAAATATTTTACAATTGTATAAAATATATTAAATAATAATTAAATATACAAATAAAAAAATGTTACTAATAAAATTACCTACTAATACTACTTAATGACTTATTAACAATAAATTATTTTACAATTTAAAACTTAATCAATTAAATTGAATTACCAATTATATTTAAATTAATTACCAATTAATAATTAATTAACAATTAATTCTAAATAAATACCAATAAATTAAATAACATATTTAATTGATTAAAATTAAATTACTTCCCACCCTTTTTCCCTATAAACCCACAACCCGCTACAGAAAATAAATTACTAAAAATAAATTATTTATCAATTAATCAAATAAAATTAATTACCAATTATATTTTAATTAATTACCAATTATTAATTAATTAAAATAGGTATCAATTAATCAATTACAATTAATTACCAATTATATTTTCATTAATTACCAATTATTAATTAATGAACAAACAATTCTACATAAATACCAATAAATAAAATAACATAATTCATGAATTATAATTAAATTACTTCCCACCATATTGCCTATAAACACACAACCCTCTACAGAAAATAAATTACTAAAAATAAGTTATTTATCAATTAATCAATTAAAATTAATTACCAAGTATATTTTAATTAATTACCAGTTACTAATTATTTAACAATTAATTCTAAATAAATAACAATAAATAAAATAACATATTTAATTAATTATAATTAAATTACTTCCCACCCTATTCCCCTATAAACCCACAACCCGCTACAGAATTATATTACACAAAAATTAAACATTAATATTAACTTACCTCAAATTCGATATTTTTGTTGTCTATATTCTGTCTAGTCGATATTATGTCCATTCTATATTTTTGATTCGATATTATTGCTATTCTATTCGATATTATATTTTTCTAGTCGATATTTTTGTAGTCTATATTATGTGTAGTCGATATTATGTCTATTTTACATTTTTTACTCGATATTTTGTCTAGTCGAAATTAAAAACTCGATATTTTGACTAGTTACCCTTGTACCTCCCTGTTTGTTCAAATAGTGCATGCTTGCAGTATTGTCTGTGCGAACCAATACTGTGGACCCTTGAATGATAGCGCGAAAGGACTTGAGGGCTAGGAAGATGGCTCTTAGCTCCAACAGATTGATGTGCCAGACCTTCTGTTGAGGACTCCATCTCCCGCTGACCATCAGCCCTTGAAGATGTGCTCCCCAGCCATCAAGGGATGCGTCCGTGGCAATTGTGAAGTTTGGTGCGTCTTGGAGGAACGCGCAACCCTGTTGTAAATTTTTCCTTTGAATCCACCAGCGAAGAGCACTTCGGATTCGAGGGGTGATCCGGATGACATCCTCGAATGAGCCGGAGACCTGCAGCCACTTCAGGTGTAGTTCTTCTTGAAGAGGTCTCATCCTGAGACGGCAATTCGGTATCAAAGGAATGCAAGAAGAAACCATCCCCAGAAAAGACTTGTACTGTCGGACTGAAACTGACTTTCTTGAGAGTAAAATCCGAGCCATGCTCTGTATTCTTTCTTGCCTTTCGTCTGACACAAAAGCTTGTACCAGCTGTGTGTCCAAGGTTGCTCCCAAGAAAGCTTGTCTTTGGGATGGTTCTAGCTGTGACTTGCTGACATTGATGGAGAGACCCAGTGACTGGAATAGAGACAGACACCGATGGATATGGTTGTCTTTGTCTGCGTAAGAACTTGCCTTGATAAGGCAGTCGTCTAAGTAGGGAAATATTTGTATTCCCTCCAGCTGGAGGTATGCTGCTACCGGAGCCAAGACCTTTGAAAACACCCTGGGTGCCGAACACAGCCCGAAGGGGAGGACCTGAACTGAAAGTCCCTGCCAGCCACTCTGAATCGCAGGAACTTCCTGTGACAAGGTAAAATGGGGATGTGGAAATACGCATCTTGGAGGTCCAAGGTGGCCATGTATTCTCCCGCCGAGAGAAGATGCAGTATTTCCTGGAGTGTTAGCATCCGGAACGTTAGCTTTTTCAAATACTTGTTTAGGGCCCGGAGATCCAGAATTGGACGCCACTCCCCAGACTTTTTTTTTATTACGGAAAATCGGGAGTAGAATCCTGCTCCTTTCTGAATCTGAGGAACCTTTTCGATTGCTCCCTTTTTTAGCATCAAATTGATCTGGGCAAATAGCTCTTTGAGATGAGCTGGAGGTGGGCCCCTTGGGGGGACGTTTGGAGGAAACTTTTCAAATTCGAGGGCATGGCCCTTGGCCACAATGTCTAAGACCCACCTGTCTGACGTTATTAAGGACCACTTCGAGTAGAATTTTGAGATCTTTCCTCCAATTTTTATGGGAGATTGCGGCAGTAGCGGTGGCAGGTATTGTCTCTTATCCGTTCCGCGGTAGGCAGGCTTTCTTTTGTTTTGGTAATAATTAGTGTTGCGCTGGCCGTAGAACTGGTAACGTTGGGTTTGGTAACATTTATTCCCTTGTAGGAGGACTGCTGATTATAAGCTCCTCTAGTAGAGGACGATCCACGTCCTCTCGCACCTCGAAAGGGCGGCTTCCAAAATTGTAAGGTGCCAAGGAATCTGGCTGTTTCAGTGTCCTTTTTGGTTGTCTGCAAAGCTTCCTCTACTTGCGGACCAAACAAAAACTCCCCGTCGAAAGGCATGTCTAACACCTTAGCTTGAACTTCTTGACGGAACGAAGTCGCTCTTAGCCAGCCTTGCCTACACAAGACAGCAGATCCTGCTAACTGCCTGAATCCAGTTGAAGCCACATTAACTGCAGAATCAATTATCTCAGCCGAGATCTTCTCACCTTCCTGCAACATTTTCAGAGCTTCTGATCTGGAGGGCTCTGGAAGCATGTTGACATATGGCGAGATGTCAGACCACATCTGCCAGTCATATCTGCCCAGAATGGCTAATGAGTTGGCAGCCCGGACTGTAGTTGCTGCCATTGTAGACACACGCTTCCCAATAGCATCTAGACGCCTGCCGTCTCTATCCGGTGGGGCTGCGATTGGAGAGGAAGGATTTATATACCGCTTCTGTGCAGCCTGTATGATCACCGAATCCAATTTCGGATGTCCTATAAGGCAAGCTGGGGACCTTTCAGAAGCCTTATATTTTTTATCTATCCTCAGCAGAACTGGAGGGATAGATGCAGGAGTAGACATAACCTTAACTCCCTCTTTCCAGATGAAATCATTAATAGGTATAGATTTAACCTGCTTCCTTGGCTGGTCCTTGAAATCATAGAGGAAGCATTCCTGCTGTGTAATGTCCATGTCAATATGGAAACGTTTGGTAGCTCTTTCCATTAGAAGATGGAACCCTCCCACATCCACAGGAGGTGAATCAGCGGCTACCGGAAGTGAAGAAGAAGGTGTTTGGACTTGATAATCGTCCCTCTCCGACATCATGGAATCGTCATCGACTTGCCCTTCCTCTCTTTCTTCTTCGTCAGAAGAATATTGTTCTTCCTGCTGATGGGATGCTACAGGTGGAGGAAACCTTGGAGGCCTGAAATCAGATATAGGCGTTTGCACAACAGGTGTAGGAGGCACAGAGTCAGCTGACTCAGACGGTGGAAAACGTCTATAATAGTCATTCAACATGTGCTGTAGATTTGTTAGCAATGCTACTGGCATCTGAGCTGAGGGACCATTAGTAACAGGCGATGCCACATGCTCTGAATGTTGGTCATCTTGATCGTCCTCCTGATATTTGATATTTAATTCTGAAGGACTTGCAGCCGTCCCAAACCTTTCATCCATGTCAGAATCCTCCTCACTATCTTCAGAGTCCAGCAACTTGAGTTGTCTTCGTCGGCGACGGTGTCTTCGTCGGCGACGGTGTCTTCATTGACGACGGTGTCTTCGTCGACGAGCTCGTCGACGGCGGGATGTTCGTCGACGGCGATGGAGCAACCGTCGACGGTGATGTCGACGAAGCTATCGTCGACGGAATCTCCATCAGATTGGCCATCGACCGGGCGCTGACGATGGCAGTCGATGATTCTTTCATCGACGAGATAGGTCTGACAGCGACATAAACCATCGTCGACGGTGAAGATGCCGTCGACATTAACATCTCAGGCTTTGGAGAAGTGAAAGTTACCGTAGACGTAGATGTTGCGTCGACGGGAATATTCGTCGACAAAGGGGCTTTTTCTGAGGTAAAGTCTTCTCAGAAGTTGTTTTTTGAGGTAAATTTTTGGTTGCTCTTCTCGGGGAGGACATCAGTTTTGTCTTGGTAGGGGGAGTAGCCTCCCACATCCACAGGAGGTGAATCAGCGGCTACCGGAGGGAGAAGGTGTTTGGACTTGATAATCGTCCCTCTCCGACATCATGGATACGTCATGGACTTCCCCTTCCTCTCTTTCTTCTTCGTCGGAAGAATGTTGTTCTTCCTGCTGATGGGATGCTACAGGTGGAGGAAACCTTGGAGGCCTGAAATCAGATATAGGCGTTTGCACAACAGGTGTAGGAGGCACAGAGTCAGCTGACTCAGACGGTGGAAAACGTCTATAATAGTCATTCAACATGTGCTGTAGATTTGTTAGCAATGCTACTGGCATCTGAGCTGATGGACCATTAGTAACAGGCGATGCCACATGCTCTGAATGTTGGTCATCTTGATCGTCCTCCTGATATTTGATATTTAATTCTGAAGGACTTGCAGCCGTCCCAAACCTTTCATCCATGTCAGAATCCTCCTCACTATCTTCAGAGTCCAGCAACTTGAGTTGTCTTCGTCGGCGACGGTGTCTTCATCGACGACGGTATCTTCGTCGACGAGCTCGTCGACGGCGGGATGTTCGTCGACGGCGATGGAGCAACCGTCAACGGTGATGTCGACGAAGCTATCGTCGACGGAATCTCCATCAGATTGGCCGTCGACCGGGCGCTGACGATGGCAGTCGATGATTCTTTCATCGACGAGATAGGTCTGACAGCGACATAAACAATCGTCGATGGTGAAGATGCCGTCGACATTAACATCTCAGGCTTTGGAGAAGTGAAAGTTACCGTAGACGTAGATGTTGCGTCGACGGGAATATTCGTCGACAAAGGGGCTTTTTCTGAGGTAAAGTCTTCTCAGAAGTTGTTTTTGAGGTAAATTTTTGGTTGCTCTTCTCGGGGATGACATCAGTTTTGTCTTGGTAGGGGGAGTAGCCTTAGAGGTGGAAGGCCTCTCAGACCCCTTAGAAGATTGTTGCTTCCTTACAATCTTGGCCCCAGGAGAAGATAATACCTGATCAGCAGCTCTCTTCCTGGAAGCTGCTGTAGACCCAGAGGCAATATTGCCCACCTCAGAAACAGGATTATCTTGATCCTTGAGCTTTTGTAGCCACAAAAGCAAGCGGCCCTCTCTGTCCCTGAGGGTCTTCTGAGGGAAGGTCCTACAAATCTTGCAGTCCGTCACCTGATGGTCAGGGAACAGGCAGTAAATGCACTTCTTGTGGGGATCTTGTTTAAAAAGCCGGAGCGTACCACAAGAATCACAAGGCCTGAATAAAGACTTCTTAGATGAAGACATCTTCAACTCCAGAAATTAAAGGAAAATAGAGAAGTACTGAGCAGAGCTCAGGGAGACTCCGTTCACACGTCGTGTGGTAGAAAATCTGAGAGCCTGAGCCTCTGAGGAGAACCTTCTGGTGGGTGCTGTCGCCTGATTGGCTGCAGTTTGGGCTATACAAAATGACTAGGATAGTCATGAGTGTGGAAGTTTTTTCTATTGTAGCTTGGTCTACTCTACTTCCTGGTTGATTATTACCAGGTTGTTCTAAGGATATTATTGCATATCATCGCTTTTTTATGTACCGTGGGACTCCCACTCCGATGACGGAGAATGATTTAGGCATGTGAATGTATGAAAGACACCCCAATACTGGAGAATGTAAATACCGCGCATCCATAGTGGTGCTAGGGTTTCGCAAGGAGGCGCATGGAAACTGACGCATCTACATAGATGCGTCAGTTTCTTGTAAATCTGTCGCTTTTTATTTAATTATTTGTGAAATTGACATTTTTAAATGTAGCCCCACATTTATATGATATGTGCTTGATAATAAAATGTACAGACTTATAAACGTTGAAGGGCTATACCCAGTACAGAAATGTACAACATATGCATAAAACAAAATGATCTTTTCATAATTTACTACAGACAATAAGAGCACGTGATGTCAATACTAACCAGCAATGAAGAAAGTAACAAAGTTGTCCAGCATTATTTCCTCATCACATTTCTCTTCCAATGCTACAAATAAAAAACATATGTTTGTTAAATTATTTATGGCACTGATGGCTCCATTAAGCATCAATCATGCTAAGCTTATAATATTAAAATCAAAATAAATCTTTCAGTTTGGTATGATTTTCACTGTTACTTCTGCTCTAATACTTGGTCTTTCAAACGTTTTGTGAATGATGTCCCATTTTGCTTCAGTAAAGTAAAACTAACAATGTTGTGAATGGTTACTATTTTGTTGCGTATAAAGAAAGTAGACGCTGCATAGGCCGCGCAATAACAGCAGCCGATACAGACCCAGATTGTTATCAGCATGCGCACTGCCTACGCGCAGGCCTAACTTGTTTATATTAGACCTGCTAGCCTCAGATTGGGAACAACCCAAAATCAGACTATCCAGAGGGGGGCCACAGATCACGCTAGAATAGCTAAACCCAACCTAAACTTACATTTTTGTCACTCAGGAATCACTCAGTTCGGTTCTTACAGAACTGGACTTCTAGTTGGGCATACCTGTCCTGTAGTCTTGCAATGTCTGAAAATAATCCTTGTAACACTGTAAAGGCTGGCAGTGAGGTCTGAAGGAATAGTGATCCTAACCCTCCGTGGACCTGAGGGCACAGCTGAGAGACAGTGAGGTCTCCCCAGACTGGAACAGGGTGGATGATGTCTCATGGAGCTCCGAACAGAAACTGTTGGAAAACAGTCCTATCGATGATTGGTCCAGGTATCACTGGCCATTGCCGGTGTGTTACAAGGAGTACTGTCCGAACTACCTTGCACAACACTGTTTTGAGTGGTGTGCTCTGAAATTCTCTCAATATGGAAGATATTCCTAGTGATGCTGATGTCCCATATCACAGCAGTGACCATCGTTCCTTTTATTCTGGATACGCCCAGTGAGGCCATGACATGTACTCAGGCCAGTGCAACTGTTGCTTCTGCACTGGGCATCGAGCATTGGGTGTGCTGTATTTTCAAATCGTTTATGGTTTTAGCAGCACCTGCTTCAGAGTTTCTTGTGTGCCCAGCAATATTTAGGCAACAATATAAATGCCACGATTAATTTACTGTCTGGAGAAAAATCAGAGTGTTGTCTAGTGGGAGTTTTGACTCATCATAAAGTAGTGCAGAGATTTAAAAGGTCAAATTGTATGTTATGTAGCTAGCTCATGTGAGTTACTGGTTTTGTCACAGAAATCCTTTTGTTATTTGCATTTCATAAGTTACAATCCTAATATAGCACAGTGAGCTAGAACTGTCTCAGAGATCTGCATGCAACCTACAAAGTATAGGTTAGGAGGTTATGTTTTTTCCAGTCTGATTATCCTATGAAAGAGTTTGCTTGAGTAGAAATACATTCTTATTAAGCCAACACCATCAGCTGCTACTTTTTCAAATCAGAGTCATGCTTCCCAGTTTCAAGCACTATTAACATATGGGGCTACTTACGATGTTGGGCGCGGTTCCGTCCTCAGTATTTGGATGCGACCGCCCACAGGATTGTTGCAAATATCAATTTTTCAATGGAAGCATTTGTGGTGGGCAGAAGAGGCCGTAGTACAAGTTTCCATTGAAAAATATCCCTGCACCATGTGGCAGGACCTCATTGTAAAGGGATGTTTAGGGGGCACAATAGATTCCTCCTGGCCAGGATGCAGAGAACCAGGGGTGAAGGGGGCTCTATCGCTTTCCAACAGCCTTTCAATGTCGGAAAGGCCAACATAGAATGGCTGTCAGAAACTGACATGATCATCCCAACGTTGGAGCCGCCGTTATTGATTATGAGGTGTTTCCAAGGAGGGCGTGGCTTGGACGCCGATCGTGATGGCGGCGTGAGCCTACAGCTCCGCGCCAGATCCCACATTTATCCTGTGAATCCTCGCTATTAAGCCGGCTGACCAGCGGAAATTCCCCCTACGGCACTGGCCTAGCCGTGGGATGCTATTACGGACCGGTGAGTGACCGACGACTGTGCTGGGAACCGGCGCTGGACCCTCGAAGTGCCGCGAGCGAGGGCTCAGGATGGCGACAGCCCCGGACTGCGGAGAGTGACCGGCGGCACACGGGGATCCGCAGCTGCGGCAACGAGGAGGTGGCTGTCTGGCGGGGGCTGTGGAGCGGGGCCCTAGCTGAGCGAAGACGGTCAGCGGTGGACGTGGGGCAGAGCGCTGTCTGCCGCGCCACGGAATTACAATCCAATCCAATCCAATCCAAAAATTCTTTATTTCGGCCACATAGGCCATAAAAGAAACAGTAAAAATACATACAGATAAAAGACAATATATACAATAAAAACCGGTTAGACCTGCAGTGTTTTAAAAAATACAAGGTAAAATGGATTAACCAGACATTTTCTTCCTTATTATCCATGCTGCCATTAAGAATTTGGAAACCGCAAACACAATGTGGCCCAGGGTGTTAGTTTTCATCACCCTGTAGGCCTGTAAATAGTTACTGAAGCCCAGATTCCGGCATAGAGGAGCTAACCAGCGCCTCCTCGGGCTCCGATAGGCATGGCAACAAAACATTATGTGCAAATCATCTTCATCCTTAACTTTACAGCATGGGCAGAGCTTGTCGCCCCCTGACGACCATTTATAGGTGAAAACTTTAGTAGGGAGCGTACCAAACCTCCATTGCAGGAAGAGTTTCCTCGCCAGAAGAGGATAAATAAAATCCATAAAAGTTTCAAAGAGATAAGAATTTTTGGATACTAAAAAACATCCCGTCAGGGTGCCACTGTCATAAGCATTGTCCATGTCAGCAAGGTTTTTGTTCTTATAGAGCTGTGCGAGGGTTTTGCGCGATATCCTTCTACATCCTTGAGCAGGGTCATCCCATAGGTCTGGTAGCTTAAGGTCAGAACATTCCGACCTAATAAATGCCAGCCAGGGGATCTTGCCATTAACATTCAACCTCATGACATGTATAAGGTCCTGCCGATAGTGATGCAGCTCCTCGGTGGTCCATACCCGATGCCAGAACTTCAGTGGTTTCGACCGTAGGTCCTCTGCAATTGACGGAAGGCCCAAGTCGAGTCTTAAGGGGAGGAGTGGTGTGCCTTGCGGGAGAGCAAGTAAGCGCCTAAGGAAGCAATTTTCCACCCCTGCCATGACCTTCCCAGCTTTGTGGCCCCACAGCTCACTACCATACAAGGCAGCTGCCTTCGCCTGGGTCCTGTACATTTCCAGAGCCGGACTAACAGGCTTGAAGGTGGACTTGTTAGACACCCTCAAGAGTGCGCCCGATAGCTGGGAAAGTTTCAACCTGGATCTTGCTACCTGGGAGTCCCATGCCAGATTTTCTTGAAGTGAAACCCCCAGATATGTGAAAGTGGAGACCCTTTCAAGGCTAATTTCCCCCAGTTTTGGATTGGGTCTGGTCTTGGTGGGAGGGTTGAAGATCATGAACTTAGTTTTTTCCGTGTTCACCTCCAACCCATGTTGTTGACAGAAGTGACCAAAACCATCCACAATCCTCTGGATCCCCATAGGTGATTTGGAAAGGAGGAGGGTGTCGTCGGCAAACATTATTGCCGGGACCCTCCTTCCTGCCAGGACCGGGGCGTCATTGTCCCCAACAGCGTCAAGATGTTGAATGACGCTGTTTATGTACAGACAGAACAGTGTCGGAGCCAGAACACAGCCCTGCCTGACACCTCGGCGGACCGGGAATTTACCCGAGGGCTTCCCATCCCTCCCACACCTCACTACCGCAAAGTTGTTCTCATGCAGCCTAATGATGACTCTAAGGAGGTGGGGGGGAACTCCTAGCTTCTGCAAAACCTCCCATAACTTCCCCCTCGGGACCAGGTCGAAGGCTGACCTCAGGTCCACGAAGACCATGTACAGTCGACCTCCCTCTAACGTGACCGTCTTCCAATACAGGAGAAGGAGGCGAAAAATTTGATCCATGGTCGACGTGTTCTTCCTGAAGCCAGCCTGAAGGGGGCTCATGATGTCATTGGCCTCGGCCCAGTCTAGGAGATGGTCCAAAATGAGGCGTGCAAAAAGCTTTTGAGGCACATCTATAAGGCTTATAGGCCTGTAGTTTGAAGGGAGCAGAGTAGAACCCTTCTTGTGGATGGGGACGATCTCTGCCCCCAGCCACGACCCAGGGATCGCCATACCTTCAAGAATGGCATTGAAGATAATGAGAAGGTATGGGCCCCAGATGTCCGGGTGGTGCCTAAATAGATCCCCGGGTAACCTATCCAGGCCTGGCGCCTTCCCCACTGCTAAACACTTGAGGGCATGCTCCACTTCCCCCAAGGATAGATCCATTCCAAGCTCCTGAGTACCCATGGGCAGTTGCAGCTCTGCGGCCGGGCCGGAACTAGTATCTTGGTAGAGATCCCCAAAGTGGGCCTCCCAGACTGCAGGGGCTATATTTGGCTCTATCGCTTTACTGAGTTCCCCTGTCCCATTATTCACTAGGGCCCAGAATTTCCGGGAGTCCCTAACTTTGAGGGCATCATAAAGATCCTGCCAATGGGTCCAGTCCCACTCGGACCTTGCAGCCGCCAGCACTGATTTATAGTACTTCCTGAGGTCACGTACTTTGGCCTTATCTGAGCCCTCTTTTATTGCTGCAATGAGCTCCGATTTTGCCGCCCTGCAATCTTGGGTGTACCAGGAGGGAACCACGGTCCTTTTCTTCCGGGTTGGGACCTCCGGATGGAATACCTCGGCCAGGTCCCTCACTAAATCCTGGTGAATGTTTCCCAGTTTCTCATAGTAATCTGGGGTTCTTGGTTCATTCAGGAGAGCATCCACCTCCATGAAGCTGGGCAGTGCCAGCTCATATAATTTCTTGATGGACTCTTCCGAGCTCACCAGCTTTCCCCACTTTACCCGGCGCCTGTTTGTAGTCAGGGACAGACCCCCCAGATCATCCCCTTTACCAGCTGGGGAAGGGTCCGTCATGGGCAGAGGGCACAGGATGTTTAGGCAAAGGGCATTGTGGTCGCTGTCTGACCTCTTAATTACCCCAAAGTCAAGCACTTTGGGCCAAAGTGAGATGTCCACCATGATGTAGTCAAGCCTCGACTCATGGCCCCTCCTATTGAAAGTGCAGACTGGGGGGGTGTCGGAAGGGGTGCGACCATTACACGCCCTCAGTGCGCAATTCAGGGTAAGGGACATGAGCTGTAGTGCTAGAGGGGACCATGCTTTAGGGTGGGGTGAGGACGAGGGTGGAACCCCCCAATGGTCATCCTCGGCCGTTAGGGCACCATCCAATAAGCCTGCCAGGGGTTCAAAGTGGCAATTGAAGTCTCCTCCAAGCACCACCTTGAGGTCACCCGGAAGTTGGCCCAGGAATAAGGCCAGATCATTTAGGGTAGGTGATTCGTTTGGCGAGGCCACTGGACGCGAGTAAACGTTGACAATGGCCCACTGGGATTTGTCAGGCCAAGTGAGCCGCACACACTGGATGTCCTGCGAACATGTAAATACTTGCTCCGCCTGGCACCCAGTGTGTCTCGCAATCCAGATTGCCAAGCCCCCAGATGGCCTCCCCCTCCCGGCCCACTTGGCAGGAATTTCGTATACTTCAAACCCTCTCCTGGGCTGAGCGGCCCTTGCCCAGGTCTCCTGGAAGAGGAGTATATCACATCCACCTACCAGGCAATCCCATTCAGGAGAGCCTTCCTTATTCACAATACCTGCCACATTCCAGGAGAGAATCCTCAATCCTGGAGCAAGTGACAGGGTGCCCTGGACTCCAACAGGAGGTTGCAGGGTGACCATGGGTGAACCAGCGTCTGGGGAACCAATTCCGCAAACAGCAATGGCAGCAGGGCCTGCCCGCTCCACTGCCTCTGCCTGCAGAGTATGGGCCGATCCGATGTCGAGTGGTGGACCCAGTTGGCACAGGGTATCGTCCGTGTCAGCCCCGCACTCATTAGCGGTGTGCAGCCGGGTTGGTTCCAACATGGGGACCGCACCCGAGCCCACACAACCTTGCACATCCACCACCATCCTCCCAGGACCAGACAGGATTGACCTAATTTGTGGTCAATCAACCTGGTCCAGACAGGAAAACCTGTTGTGATGTGTGAAGTTTGCCTGGGCAGTTAGTAGGGGGTGCCTTGATCTATAGCGGGAGCCATCTACAGCAAAGCCCACCCTAGTCCACCCCTTCTCACTCCCTCCCACCATGTTGGTACCACTAGGATAGAAATAAGAAAGGGGTACAAGTTCTATATTGGACTTGTCAGGCCTTACAAGCCAGTTGCAGATGTAGTTTGCAACGTGTGGGCTCCTAAAACTTAGGACGATACAATCCCCTGGCCTGTTCTTAGTAGTAGGGCCAATCCACGGGATCCTCCTTACCATCAGGACCTCGCCCTTCAGGTTTGGAGGCAGCGGTCTATTTATGCTAAGCCAGCTTATAACCTTATTGCGGAGGGAGTCTTGAGACTCCCTAACGCCACCAGTTAGTTCAGGAACTCCCACCATGATTGCCGTAAAAGGAACAGCTTCTGGGGGCAGGTTGACCACCCTACGTCTATCAGGGGGGGGGGCTAGACCATCGCTCGGGGCATTTCTAGAACCCACTGTCGCCCTTGTCTGCGACGCGAATTGCGGCGCAGGGGGTAACTTAGATCTCCTGGGGGCCGGGACAGGAGGCCTAGATGCTGGAGGTAGCAAGGTGCACGTCTGAGGATTAGACGCGCCATTTGCACTAGGCAATACCCTACTGGAAACCTGAGGCAATGTGGAAGAAAGTAAGCTATTCCCAGGTGGTTCCCCGATAGCTATAGGATCATTTGCAGCTATACCAGGACTATTCCTAGTATGGTTATTTTCCCGGGACTGGAGTAGATTTTCTATTGCCTCTAATCTAACTGAGATGGGGGTTAACAGATTCTTAATAACAGCTGTAAGCGCTGTAATTACTAAGTCTGAACTATTGGGTGATACCCCACCAGAGATAAATGGGCCCGCCGTCACTGGTGGTAACGCGGAAGCTGGCGAGGCCACATAATCCGACCCAGACCCGGATAGGATAAGCTCTGGGGAGACCGAAATATCTGTACTTTCTTCAAGGGATGAGTCAGATGCAACAGTTCTTGCCCTTTTTACCCTCTTAATTTCATCCTGCCTTTTCCTTTTTAAAGGCTGAACCACCCCACTACCTACGGGGTCTGGTAGCAGGACCGCTTGGCCCGCTTCCAGCGTGTTTGGGCCCATATTGTCGAGGACAGCAGAATGATCCGAAATCCCCAGCGACCGTGGGGAAACCTGATCCCTCTGCGAAACAGGGGTTCTTAGCTGTCGAAGCACCGACTCAATAGTCTGGTCAATGCTGTCCAGTAAAGACATGTGAGTAGCGTCCATAGTGATGGGAGTACTGACATCATTTGAGGCGGATTCCCCAAGGTCCATAAACACACTTTCAGGGCCCATCTCAAGGTGGGAATCCATGGATGAGTGACACTTACTAATTTGGGAGCTCGCCTTGGGGAAGAATTTTTCCAGAGTGCTTGCGCCTTGTTGTGCGGACTTACTCCTTAGTGTTCTGGATGCCATACTGGGGTAAGTAATGGGGCAATTTGACCAGGACGTTAGAGGGGGGGCCCGGTCCGGTCTCTCCCGGCCTCTAACGGCCTAGAACGGCCCGCTCTTTGCCCGGTCTTCGCCCCGGTGACCGCCCCGCGCGCGTCCCGCTGCGCGTGTGAGGAGGTTCTCCTAAGTACAACAAGGGGGCGTGTCACTGGGAGGGGGCGCGAGGCGCGGCGGGAAGAGGAACCAGCTGGCGCTGCCAGATGGACTGCTGGTCCTCGCAGTCCCGCTCGCCTCCGCCTCTCACCTCCACTGCGGCCGGACGTTGCTTAAAGAGATTCCCCAGCAGGGCGTTGGCTCCCAACCACTCCTGTGGCGAGCAGAAACAAAAGGCAGAGCAAACTCCTCACTCGAGCGGCTCCCGCGAAGCGGGGGCCGCGAGGAGTTAAGAGCACTCAGGCAGGGGGCGTGGCACTGGGAGGGGGCGCGAGGCGCGGCGGGAAGAGGAACCAGCTGGCGCTGCCAGATGGACTGCTGGTCCTCGCAGTCCCGCTCGCCTCCGCCTCTCACCTCCACTGCGGCCGGACGTTGCTTAAAGAGATTCCCCAGCAGGGCGTTGGCTCCCAACCACTCCTGTGGCGAGCAGAAACAAAAGGCAGAGCAAACTCCTCACTCGAGCGGCTCCCGCGAAGCGGGGGCCGCGAGGAGTTAAGAGCACTCAGGCAGGGGGCGTGGCACTGGGAGGGGGCGCGAGGCGCGGCGGGAAGAGGAACCAGCTGGCGCTGCCAGATGGACTGCTGGTCCTCGCAGTCCCGCTCGCCTCCGCCTCTCACCTCCACTGCGGCCGGACGTTGCTTAAAGAGATTCCCCAGCAGGGCGTTGGCTCCCAACCACTCCTGTGGCGAGCAGAAACAAAAGGCAGAGCAAACTCCTCACTCGAGCGGCACCACGGAATTACGATCGGGGAGCCCTTCCCCCCCGCCGCTGGTCTCGGCTGCCATCTGGAGAGGCGGTTCTCTGCGGCTGCCCGGAGAGCTTCTGTGGCGACCGGAACGGAGGCGGCGCTGTGGCCCCAGTGAGCGGCGAGGAGGCCGACATCACCGGAGGGCCTGGCTCGACGGATTGGAGGTCCCGGCGCCCAGACGTGGAATCGTCCTGCCGCTGGGTGCGAGACCTGTGAGGACGCCCTGTGCCAGGTGGGGAGTAAGAAGGGAGGCGGGGGCGCAGGTGGGTGAGCGCTGTCGGCCCCTCAGAGCACCCGGAGTTCGGCGGCTGCCGCCAATGCGGAGCTGAATCAGCGCCAGCAGGAGGGAGTGAAATCATTTACCGGGTGGCACCGGCGGCAACCGCACCTGGCTGTGGAGAAGAGGCGCATCTGCACGGATCGGTTGTCGGGTCCGAGCCGAGACCCTCTCGCATGCCGAGGAGCACACGCTCTGCTCCCCCACCCGCCCCCGCCCCCCCGCGCTCCTATCTTTGCCATTGGGCCTGCAGGTGACCTGGGAGTTTCCTGTGATTTCTAACTGAGGGACGACCGGCGAGGGACCGCGGGGGGGGGGGGGGCGGAGAGCCGTGTGAGGCCGGGTGGACCGCTCCGGGAGGGCGAGAACTGTGGTCGGCCATCTTGGGCGCAGTAGTGAGGACTCTGTGAACCGGGCGACCTGAATCCTGAGGTGGGGGCCACTGCCCAGGTGGGACGCATCGAGCGAGGCGAGGGTACAAGGGGTCTTCCCGCCTGGTGGTTGAAAGCTGGGGCCAGACCATTCCCCCGGAGGCAGTCTTCGGAAGGTGCACGCGGCGACCGATCTGGCCGCCATTGGCGGAGCGGATAAGGTGACGCAGGGGCATGACCAGACGACTGTGCCAGACACGGAAGGCAAGATCCAGGCGGCCCGGGATACCTCGGCTCAAGAACGCAGATTGAATGCACGGCTAGATGATATCCTGGAGGCGATTACCGCGACCAAGGAGTCTCTACACCAAGACATAGCGCAGGTGACTACTGGACTGGGTATCCTGAGGGCGGACCATGCCAAACTTTCTGATAGGGTGAAAGAAAACGAACAGCTCCTTCAGGAGTTGAAACCGGCGGTGGTCACCGCGGAACATAAACTGACAGATATTCACACCCGACTGGCGACGCTGGAGAAACGTGCGGAGGATTCCGAAGGCCGCAATCGAAGGAACAACGTCAGGGTAGTGGGTCTGCCGGAAAAAATCGAGGGGGACGACGCGGTGGCCTACATGGAAAACTGGTTCAAAACGGTAGTGGCTCCGGAGGGCTTATCTACGTTCTTTTCAATCGAGAGAGCACACAGGGTCCCGGCCCGCCCGCCCATGCAGGGCCGCCCTCCCAGACCAATGGTGGCCAGACTCCTGCATTTTAAAGACCGTGACTTACTGATACAACGGGCGCGCTCAGCGGGCCCCTTCCAGGTGGACAATAGCTCGGTCACGGTTTTCCCGGACTACACACAGGAGGTCCAGAGGAACAGGGCATCTTTCCTAGCAGTGAAAAAAGAACTGAGAGATGAGGGCATACAATACTCCCTACTCTTTCCGGCTAAATTGGGGGTGATCTTGGATGGTACAACCCAATTCTTCCATACCACTGACGAGGCGTGGTCCTGGCTTGAGCTGTACCGGGCTGGCATAGATCGACAGAAAAAAGGGGGGAAAGAGAGACAGCGGCCGGTCCAGATCCGTAAGTCCCAACGCATCCGCAAGCGTAATAAACTTAAAAGGGCACTGAGGGCCGACCTGATGGCGGCGGACAGGAAGGGAGCACTGGCTGCGACGGCGATCATCACGGGGTCACAGCAGGAGAAGCTGACGGGAGACTCGGACTCGGAAGAGGGAGATGGAAAATCTGGAGCAGACCTTTCGGAAGCGAGCAGCTCGGCGGGGCCGACGGTCACGCCACAGACAGCAGATGGACTATTTAACGAATAGTGTTTGCAGTGGGAGACGTGATGATGGCTCCTTGTTGGAGCAGAGTAATCCTGATGCTTGGCGACCTAGCAAGTACTCTGTGGTGACTATTATATGGGATTGTGGGCATGGGGCTGGGGCTTAGCCCGCGTTGGATCGGTTCTGAAGTACCCCCTCACTGCCCTTAAGGCTCTCTGTGGTGACGACTGCAGAGTAGTGGACTGTATATGTTGTTAATGGTTTGGATGGGGGCTGCAGTTGTGTTCTTAGGTCCTGTCCTGGGGAGTGGGGTTGGGGTTGTTTATTGGGGTGTTTTGAAGGGGGGGAACTGCTGTAAGGATGTGGGGGGTCAACTAACACTGTCGAACTGGGGGGGTGATAACTGCAATGGGGACGTTACCTGATTTAAAATGCCTCACATGGAATGTCCGCGGACTCAGAACTATGTCAAGGAGATACAAGGTACACGCCTATTTGGTGAGAAGAGGCGTCCAAATCGCACTGTTACAAGAAACTCATTTAACTAAGCGAGAGTGTAGTGCACTGCAGAAGAGATGGCGTGGCCAAGTGTTTGGCACCTCGTATTCGGGGTTTGCCAGGGGGGTGCTGATGTGGGTAAGGGCGGGAGTCCCGTTCCAGGCCACGAGTCGATTGGTGGACCCTGGGGGGCGGTTTGTGGTGGTGGAGGGGAGGCTCTATGGCCGTGAGGTGGTCCTGTGTAGTGTATACGCCCCCAATGTAGACCAAGCCCGATATTTTGAAAATCTCACAGGCTCGTTGGCTCACTTCCTGGCGGGCCCCATTATGCTGGGTGGAGATTTCAATTCAATCACTGATGTGACGTGGGATAGATCGCACCCACCACTGGCCGACTCCCCGGTGCGTAGACTGGCGTCACTCAGGAAGGATTGGCAGGAGAGGTGGGGCCTTGTAGACGTGTGGAGGGAACGGCATCCTGCTGTTAGGGACTACTCCTTCTTCTCGGCACTGCATGCCCTACACGTCAGAATAGATGCTATCCTGTGTAGTGGCCCCCTGGCTGCCATGGTAACGCACACGGAGTACCTTGCCAGAACCATCTCTGACCACAATCCCTTACTGGTGGCAGTGCGATGGCAGAGGGCGAGATCTGCGGTCCCGACATGGAGGCTACGGCCTGATACATTGGAGGACCCGGTGTTTAGCGACATGGTCCTACAGGGCATAGAGCATTACTTTAGTGAGAATGAGGGATCAGCCGCCACGAGATCGATTGAATGGGATGCGATGAAAGTGGTGGTGAGAGGCATCTGTATGGGCGGCTTTTCGAATGTAAGGACGACTGTCTTGGCCGATCTGGGAAAGGCGGAAGGTGTGCTGAGAGAGCTTGAACAGCGTAGGCCTGAACGGCCGGACCTGCAGGATCGGTTGCTGGAGGCAAAAGAACTGGTGGCGAAAGAAATGGAGAGATTGAGATGTTATGATTACAAGCTATATCTCACTAAGGTGCAAGCGGAAAGAGACAAGGTAGGCACACTACTTGCGAAACTTGCTAACCCGGAGCCTAGGGGTTGTCCGATTATGAGCATTAGAACGGAATCGGGGGGAGTGGTCTGCTCACAAGCTGCAGTATTGACGCGCTTTCGGAAGTATTACACGAGCCTTTATGAGACTCAGTTAGAAGAGGGCGCCTCTGCGATAGGCGACTACCTGAACACTGTTCGGCTCCCGACACTAGATGAGGAAACGGCGAAGGTCATGGGAGGTCCCATAACGTTAGCGGCGATTCGGGTGGCCGTGAAGCAGATGGCTAGGAACAAGACACCAGGGGTAGATGGCCTACCAATTGAATTTTATGTGAAATATATTGATGTTTTGGCACCCAAACTATTAGTGGTGTATGCTGAAGCCATGACCCTAGGGCAATTGCCCAGCTCAATGAGGGAAGCGCTAGTAGTGCCGCTGTTGAAACCTGGTAAGGAGGCCTTGGATGTGACGTCATATAGGCCCCTTTCTATGCTGACGGTAGACTACAAGCTATTGAGCCGTATCCTGGCCACAAGACTATTGCCTCACATGACCTCGCTGATACACACAGACCAGGCAGGGTTCATCCCTACTAGGAACACGTCTATTAACACCCGTCGGCTGATCCGTATCCTACACAGCGCCTCGAGCTCGGACCATACGTCGGCAGTGCTATCGGTGGATATTGAGAAGGCTTTTGACAGCCTTGAGTGGCGTTATCTGGATGAGGTGCTGGAGAAGCTCGGCCTGGGCGGAGACTTTGGCCGGTGGACAAGGGTTCTCTATTCCTCTGCCTCTGCCAGGGTGCGATTGGGGTCTGTTATATCCTCCGGCTACCCGGTGCGTAGAGGAACGGGCAGGGATGCTCGCTATCCCCCCTCCTGTTTGCTCTCGCGATGGAACCATTGGCGGCACAGGCGAGGGCGGGAGAATCGTATACTGGTGTTGGGTGTGGTGGGGATACCCATTACATCTCGTTATATGCGGATGATCTGTTGCTGTATTTGGAGGATACGGAGCTGGCTCTTAGGGGGGCCGTGGAGATGCTAACACACTTTGGCAAATTATCAGGACTTAAGGTAAACTGGAATAAAACTTGTGTCTTTCCATTGCGGACGGATATACCGTATCCTCCTCTTGAGGTGGACGTGGTCTGGGAAGACAGGTGCTTCACATATCTAGGAGTCCGAATCTACCATGACGCTGCGAGCCTGCTCGAAGGCAACATAGGTCGATGTGTGAGAGGGCTACGGGGGTGTATGTCCTTCTGGGCGTCCCTTCCTCTATCGGTACAGGGCCGAGTGGCATTGTTGAAAATGGTAGCCTTACCACGGCTGCTATATTATTTTCGGACTCTGCCAATATGGATCCCTCAGCGGTTCTTCAAAGACCTGAGGTCGATGGTTATTGGTTTCCTCTGGGGAAGTGGCAGACGCAGAGTGGCGTTGCACACCATGGCCAGACCCAAACTCGATGGGGGGATGGCGGTTCCTGATTTTGAATTGTATTACTTGGCGGCCCAGCTCCAGGTAATGACGCAGAACATCGCAAGAGAATTCAGAGGCCCAGACCAGGTACGCGGAGGGGGTATCCAGAGGCATATCCTGTCCTACATAGTTAACAGAAACTGGACTTGAATGGGCTCACCCTTGAAGAGAGAACTCTCCGGTTGTGCTGGCACAGGAGCCTGAAGAGAGCGCGGACCGCGCGACCGTATGCGCCGGAGATCCCTCTAGGGATGCTGACGGCCCTGCCGCACGGACCCGACTGGTCTCCGTTGTTGGAATGGGACGAGTTGGGCCTCCATGTGGTAGGAGACTTGTATGTGGAAGGGTCGTTGGCTCCATTTGAGGTGCTGCAGCGCCAGTTTGGTCTCCCAGACGGGGGCTACCTCATGCATGCGGCGATCGCCGCGGCAATACAAAAACACTGGAGGAAAGGGTTGGCGGAGGCGGACACGACCATGGCATGCCAATATGTGATGATGGCAGCGGGCACGATCAAGGCGGTGACTTTTCTCCACTCGAGAATGTTGAATGAGGGGTTAGAACCGCTCACTGCGCTGAAGATACAATGGGAGGAAAGTGTGGGCAAACCTATTCCGGATACGGTTTGGGGCCACATATTGACCCGACGTGGAAGGGTAGCAGGAACGCCCGGTTCCAACAGGTGCATTTTTTCATATTGCACAGGGCTTATCTGACCCCGGGGAAACTCCGACGGCACAGAGGTAGAGTTCGACATGGCGGCGTGCCTGCTGCTTTGGTTCCCCCACACAGCAAAAACGAAAATTACGAGTAAGTTTATTGATCTGGGACTCATGCTAGCCCGGAGAGAGATTACGTGGCGCTGGAAGTCCAAGGAGGGCCCTTCGGTTGGGAGGTGGACGAATGAGTTGCTGAAATGGTCTCGCTGTGAGAGTGTGATACGTATGCAGCAGGCCACCAGAACGGGTAATGAGAAGAGCCTGGAGATGGCTAGGGCGTGGGAGATGATTGTGCAGGCTCTGTGCGACCATTTGGCAGACGACGAGGAAGAGGGGCAGCTAGAGACTGAGGTTCCATGAGGCTCAGAGCACCGAAGGCATACTATCAGATAATAGCGAGCCATTCTGTCTAAGACCCACAGTAACTACCCACATCAGCAGCAGATGGGGGGAGGGAAGGGAACAGGGGAGTTAATAGGTTACTCAGTAGGATAAGTGGGATGCCGGCGACGGGGTCTATAACTAGTGATCATAGGAGAAGAGAGGAGGGCACTAAGCGTGGGCTCCCGTGGTGTAGAGGTTGCTATGCACTAAATAATGGTCGACATTGGAGGGTGCTAACGGAGTCCAGATACTGTAGCTCCTGTAGGACCCGGCGTTGCCCGCTTAGAGGGAATGATCCCACCGAGAGATGACAGGGGGAGGGGGGGGAGTTGGGGGGATATAAAAGCAGATGCTTAATTGTGTTGTTGGCCAGAAAACCCCTTGGGGACGCACTAGTTGATGGAATTGTTGTTGCGCCGCCCAGCCTCCGGGATGTGGGCTGAAGGGCTGTGTGCTAATTTGTGAATGCATAGTGCCTCGTAGGGGGGTGGATATGTTGGCTGATTTGTCCTGATGTCTATCAATGATTCTGCAATAAAAACAAATTAAAAAAAAAAAAAATGAGGTGTTTCCAACACACCGGCTGGCTCCTTGAGGAGCCTGCTGGAAAGCGGTGGACTGTCCCTCCACTTGCTGCATCCGACCGCACACATTGTAATGCATCGGTCGGACCACAGCATCAGATGGCATTTATAATTGGCCCCTTTATGCCTACCAGTAAGAATGAACTGTGTTAGAACTGGGGGTCTCTAGTTTGCAGAGGTGGGTACACCTGTCCAAATAGGGACCCTTGCTTCTAGTCAGGGTAAGGTGGAAACACTCTTTAGATAACCTCTGCTCACCCCCTTGGTAGATTGGCACAAGCAGTCAGGCTTATCAAAGGCAATGTGTAAAGTATTTGTAACAACACTCACAGTAACACAGTGAAAACACCCCAAACTGACTCCACATCAGTTTAGAAAAATAAAGGTATTTAATCTAAACTACACAAGACCTAAACGACAGAAATCCAACATACACAGTTCAAGAATATGGTTGCAAAAGACTTCTTAAGGTTGCGATAAAATAATTCACAGTTGCGTGAAAAGTTCACGGTTGCGTCACGTTTTGCCAACTGTACCTTTTAAAAGCAACAAAGTTCCAAAGCAGAAGCTGGTGCGGTGGAAAACAAGCGATGCGTTGCTCCTGAGACCCTGGGGAGGCTATACGACAACCCCGCTGCAGCAGCGGGCGTGTTGCGACGAATCCGGTCTGTATGGGGAGAAAGGCGGACTTGTATGGATTCCGGTGCATAGGTTCCGTAGGAAGTCTGTTCTCGCAAAGGCACGATGCGATGATTTTTGGAGTTGCGAACATCTCCGGGGTGACGAAGCGCGGACTAGTGGTGATCGATCTCTCGCAGCTCCTCGCAGCGACGTGATGCGGTCCGCAAGCAAGCGGTGGGGCGATCTCACCCAGCGACGTCAGGCTCTGTGACGACACACGCAGCGATGGTAATCTTCCCGCACCGGTCTGGTGCATCCCGCAACCGAAGGATGCGACGACTCTGGCAGCTTCAACAGGCGCTGCGACGATCTCAGCCTTCGTAGCGGCGGGAATTTCCTTGCACTGACGGGGATGCGCTCCGCAAGCGAGCGATGCGATAAAATTTGCAGAAAGTCTTTAAAATCTTTGTTCCAGCTTCCCAATACAGGTACAACTTCCAGAGGCACCACGACTGGTCCAAGCACTCTAGGAAGGACAGAACTCTCTCAGCAGAGTTCAGGGAAGCTGGGGGTGAAGTCTTTTTGTTCCTGGGACTTCTTAACAGGGAGCTAGCTCTTCTCAGCGCCTTGGAGATTCCTTCAAGCAGGGGTACACAGCACAAAGCACAGTCCTTCCCCTCTCCTTGGCAGCAAAACAACAGCAGGTCAGTCCAGCAGAGCAACAGCAGGACAGTCTTCCTTCTTCAGTTTCAGCTTTCTCCTTGGCAGAGGTTCCTTCTTGATTCCAGGATGATCTAATTTTCTGTAGTCATGGGCCCTGTACTTATACCCCTAAAAGTCTTTAATCCCTGTGTGCAGTAGGGCTCAGAGCCCGTTCTGAACCAGTTCTGGGTGTTCCTTGAGCACTTTGTTTTCCTGGCCTCTCCTTTCCTTTCAGGGAGAGGGGCAGGGTCATCAGTCTCCCTGCAGGAGGTGGAGCCACCATTGTGGAAGGCAGGCACAGCCCTATTCAGGCCCGGGTGCTATCCCCTCCCACTACTCTAGATGCAGATGGAGCTATTCAGCCCAGGGATGGCCCACTCAGACTCTGGGAGCCACCCAGCCCCTGTCACTCACAAACCAGACAGTCAATTCACAAACAGGCCAAGGCACACAGAAAGGTCAGACACGAGAACAGCAACTTTCTAAAAGTGCTGTTCTCATACACAGGATTTAAAAACAACCTTTCGTAAAAGATGTGTTAATAAATCCTGAGTTCAGGGATACCAGACTTTTATGTCCTATCTTGCTCCTATGGGAAGATATGCTGGTAGCCACTGTAGCCAGCATCCCCCATGATAGCTATGGGGCAAGATAGCCTTGCAATAGTGAAAAACGAAAATGGCTGTAATTCACTACCAGAGCATGTCACCTGCACAAGTACATGCTCTACCTTTCACATACACTGCACCCTGCCCAAGGGGGTTCCTGGTGCCTTAAATAGGGGTTACCAATGTGTAAAGAAAGGGAAGGGTTAGGCCTGGCCAGTGGGGACACTGACCAGGAGGACATGGCAGTTCACAGACTGCACACAGGCACTGCGGTGGCAGGCCTGAGACACCATTTTAGGGCTACTCCTGTGGGTGGCACTATCAGTGCTGCAGGCCCACTCGTAGCATTTGTTATCACCAGCCCTGGCACACTCAGTGCACTTTACTAGGGATTTCTTGGTAACACAAATATGCCAATCATGGATAACCAATCATAATAACAATTTACACAGGGAGCACTTGCACGTTGACGCTGAACAGCAGTGGCAAAGTGCCCAAAGCATCTAAACCAGCAAAAATGAAATCCAGCACAGCATCAAAAATACAGGAGGTAGAGGCAAAAAGATAGGGGGAAACAACGCCAAAGATGCCAGGTCTAACAAACTGTAAGTCCTACACCTTGTAATCTTCAATGTATTGTATAACATTTCCTATACATTGATTTTCTTGTGTATGATTCATTATCCCAATGCAATATGTGTGTGATGTAAAGTGCTCTGACACCCTACATTGGTATGAGTACCACTATAAAACAACTTGCATACACATGAGAGAGGGGCTATGGAGAGATGAAGGGCACTGTTGGAGGGTGGTAGTGAGGGAATCCATGGAGAAGGAAGTCATTGGGAGCACCAACAAGGATTGTGACAGCGAGCACCACCAGAGCTAAAGCTGGCTATGACTCAGGAGCTGGTGTGAGGGGTGTTTCGATAATCCATAGGAACTTGTAGATGGCCAATTCTAGGTGGTCATTGTCTAGTTCCACAAAGAGAAGAACCTTGAGGAATGTTCTCAGAAATCTCTCCTTTGGCTTGGGATATTTGAAGTTTAGAGATTGGAAGTAGTCTGCTAGTTTGTGCTCCTGGAATAAAGGGCCATTGTGGTTCTTTGTGTTGCAGATTGCGGCAGTATCCACTTGGCTTACCAATCTTTTCCTCATGAGACTTCATAGCGATGGCACGAGCCTCCTCTTTGGCTCAACTGGATCAGTTTTATTCACTTTGGTAGATAGTAATGTTTCAAATACGTGCAGCTCTCACATTAGCAACTTCATGTGCTGTCCCTCAAGAGTGAGCAGGTGGCTAAGCCATTCGCCATCTTCAATATCTCTTTCCTTAGGTCTGAGGAGTGACAAACTTGTATTTTTGGGGAATGTAATCTTCCATTGATGCTGGTGAACCTGCCCATGCTTGTAAGCCCATGCAGATAGGCAAAGACAGCATCAATAGACTCACTTGATCCTTGTTTTGTTAGCCTTAATTAAAACGTTCATAGTGAGGATTTTCTTTGGTACTGAATTGTTGTTTAACACAGTTACTGCCACCGTCTCCATTGTCAACAAGGGTAAGAAGCATTAGGTGTACCTCTTCACCCAGTAAATGCAATAGAATAGACCTTTTCGTTGCTGGGCCAGTATCTTTTGTCATAGCAAGATCATTTTCAAACCATGTGACCACACTTTCTATCTAGCCACCACTGATGATGGTGCTGATAACATGCTGAAGGGTTGGACCATATTTACAGCATGGTGGGTGTGGTGATGAAGATCTCTGGTAGCTAGTCCTGCAATGGTAGCATGGCCTGAAATACACTCATGCTGCAATGGTGGGGCGAGAGCTTGTCCATTTGCATTTACCTTATTACTAACAGAAACTAGTTTATCCCCCTTTTGTACTTATTTATTTCAGATCACCCTTTTGTGGCCTGTAGCTTGGCAGTCCAGGCTGTGATAAACACCAGATTGGACTATGTTGACCTTTTGTACTTGTGTATTCCAGAAATTTGGACAAAAAAACTTCAGGTAGAAGAGAATGCCACTGCCGCTGGTATTTCCAGACATGAAACCATTTCCCATCCTCTGCGAGAATTGCTCCCTGTTAAGAAAAAAATATTTTCAGGGTGCTGATCTTTATAGAACGGGCCTTCCAAAAGTGTGGGCCACAGTACTTGATTAACAGAATCCGACTCTACCATCCTACTTGCATCCTTCGTTCTGCGTCTGCCAAGATTCCATAGGGGGAGGCGCGGTGGCCACTCATATCCTTGCCAGGAAGGAGTGGAATCAACCTTCTATGTAGCTTCGGGCTACCTCTCACAAATCAATGTTTAGGAAGGCTCTAAAAACCCATCTCTCCGCATCAGACTAGGACGGGCTATCTTTGATCTACCTCTGCTGGTCCAGCACCGTGACAATCTGTGGAGTAGCTGTGAGCTCTACAAATCCGTCATTCATTCAATAGCGGGGAGAGGGTGTGGTCTGATACCAACAAGACTGCGGATTTTGGGGCTGGGAAACTAAGGTTCGAGCCTCGGGGTCGCGTCCACATCCTGTGATTCTGGGCAAATCACTTAATCTCCTGGTGCCTACCAAAAAATGAAAGTGTCCTTGTGTAACGTAACCGGTGCTCATGTAAAGCGCTCCAATACCTTCGGGGCGAGTTCGCGCTTTATAAATCTGCATTAAAAAAATAATAGTTTAAAGATGAGGAGCCTGAACTCGTTACAAATGGTTTTCCTCTGAGGGACCTCCTAGTAGCATCTGCGGGAGTTCCATCACAGTTCAGTTACCTCTTTCTTTCCTATCCAGGCATTAGGTACCTGCACGCAAGTGGAAAGATTCCTTATAATCGCGATCCTTTCTAAATAATTGAATAATTTGTGTCTGATGCTTTAAAACACAATTTAGTAAACATAAGACACGCATTTGCAGCCGCAGACATGATGAAATAGACACATACGTTTATTGTCGCTGTCTGTTTGTTACAGTCTTTCATATAAAAAATTAAGCAAACTTTGACTATATAATATGAATTATTGTATATTGCTATCATGTACCGCACTCTGGTGGGGTCTACGCAGTACTTAGTAGGTACACCTATTCGATAAAGTCATCCAGGACTGGTGTCCCATTTATATTGATTTGGAAATCTTTCCTAATTAGCCCTGCAAACTAAAGATCACTACAAAATAAGTTTCGCTTGCCTTCGCTTTTCAGAATCTGTGTTAGAATATCCATCGGTATCTCCTCCCCATTCTCGAGGGCCTTCTTCCTGCGCTCGATGCATTCTTTTCCAGTTTGGCGCAGCAGCCTTATGCTCTCCCGCACATCCTTTACCAGCTGTCGGTTTCCAGGGTACCACTTCAACACGACGTCATAAAAAAGAGTCCATTTACTAATGAGACACTGGCACAGAGGCACATTTCACAAAAGAAAGAAGTAATATTGTCTCCACAAACCTTTGACAATGGCAAGGACGTTTCTTGTTCGTTTATCCCTTTCAAGACCATGGAGATTGCTCGTGGAAATGGAGTCTGGTCATCCTGAAGTGAGTTTAATTCCATTCCAAATGCTACCTAAGGATAAAACAGTATTAGTTATTAGGAGGGGGATTTATTTTTTGGCATTGAAAGTTTACCTTGATCTCTTATGATCTTACACTGAACCAATCTATTATAGGAAAATTAACTTTTTTTAGTTATTAGTTTTATTGTCATAGGCTATGGAATCTATCCAACATAAACTACTGTATTACTTTGCCTTCACAGATGCTAGTCCAAAAATTAGAAGACATAAATCCAGGCTCAAAATCTGCAGTAACATGCAACATTTTCATAGTAAAACTTTGTATAAAATGACTTCTGCGTATTCTTGCGTTTTCCGTATAGCTGCTCACCAGACTGATCTTACAGTGTCTCTGTTAACTTCTCTGGTAAATACACCCTTCTCAAGTGGGGGTCTGGTTGTCCCCCAAAAAACTAAGAATATCTTGCTCCAGATGGTGATTTGTCAGTGGGTCAGTGTTAGAAATGGTTTACTAGGGTATGTAGCTAGGCCAGGCAGGATCCACCACTATAGTCAGGATAAGGGGATTATATGTCTAAAATAACCCCTGCTCACCCCCTTGGTAGCTTGGCATGAACAGTCAGGCTTTTCTCAGAGGCAGCGGTGGCAGGCATGGATTCCAGCGGGGGTGGGTGAGGAGGGAGGGGAATGTAAAAAAATACAAATAAAAACCACTTACCTTATCGCTGCATCCCACGTCTCTGCTCCGCATCGGAACAGGAACAAGGAATCACACCCAGGCTCCCCTGATCAATCACAACGCTGCAATGCAGCAATGTGATTGGTAAGCAACAAGGCTTCCCTGACCAATCACAACGCTGCAATCCAGAGTTGTGAATGGTCTGAGCGCCATAGTTCGGTGACCAGACGGGGACTGGGGACAAGGGCATGTTGCCCACCCAGGTTGTAATGCAGCTTGGATGAAAAACATGGGAAGTGCACATGACCGTTTGGCCGGACCCAGAGGGCCGGCCAAAAGGTCATGCGCCCTTCAGTGTGTCCACCACTCATCCCCTGCCCTGCGAGCAAAGCAG
This sequence comes from Lissotriton helveticus, assembly GCF_964261635.1. Taxonomy (NCBI): domain Eukaryota; kingdom Metazoa; phylum Chordata; class Amphibia; order Caudata; family Salamandridae; genus Lissotriton; species Lissotriton helveticus. Next base: position 397,898,926 of record NC_136070.1, on the reverse strand, counting down.
CCCCGCTCAGCCGCCTGCTCGCAAAGCAGCTGGAAAAAATAAAATGATAATAACATTCAGTTATTAACATTGTATTTTTCCTTTAGTCACACTGCTTAAAAGCAGTAGGGCAATGCTCCTTCACCTTATTGGAGGAACCACCACTACTCAGAGGCAATGTGTAAAGCTTTGGCGCATAACAAACAGCACTGCAGTGAAAACACTACAAAAGTACACCACACCAGTTAAACAAAAAAAATCCAATATTTATCTGTGTAAAGCAAGACAAAAAAAAATATATATAAAATACCAATAGAGCAAATATAGACTTTAAAAACAGTTCCTTGAAGTCAATAGCAACGTCTGGGGCTATCACGGTATTGTGAGCAATCAAATGTAATAGTTCTGGCCGAGCGCGGCATCCCGGGCCAGCTACAGTTTCAGAGAAACCCGTAAAACAGTAAGTTTGGAGATGCAGGGCGTCGGACCTTAGGGTGAGCTCTGGAGGAGTGGCGTCAGTCCCTGGAGTCGGTGCAGGAGTCATCAGGCCCTTGAAGTCACATGCGTTGCAGGTCAAACTCCTTGAGTTTGAAGTCAGTAGAGCCTGCATCATCAGGCGTCGGCGCTGCAGTGTGAAGCGGATCGCTGTGACGTGCGTTGCCCTCAGGTCATGGTGTAGGCAGTGGCTCGGTGAGGGTCATCCAGCTGCGTTGGTGAGACCAGGGCTGTGGTGCGTAGCGGGAGGTACTCGTTGAGGCGTTGAAAGGTCAAGGTGTAGGCAGCAGTTTTGTAATTGCTGAAGCGCTGTTGTCGGTAGACCTATTGCTGCGGTGTGAGACGGGGCAATGCGGTGTGCGGGGCCCACAGCTTGCGGTGCAGACAGCGGCGTGGGTTGATGAACTGGAGTCAAAGGTGCTGGCATCGTGGGCCAAGGCTGCGGTGTGGGACAGGGCGGTGCGTCATGTAACTTACGAGCGGTGCCTATAAACCACAGTGCAGGCATCAGCGTCTATGTCAGCTTGAATGGGCGGTGGCAGTGAGACCAGGGCTGCAGTGTGAAGCGGGACTGTGCTCCCTGTTCTCCACAAGCAGTCTCTACAGGTCTCGGTGTAGACAGTCACGTCGGTGATGGCATTGCAGTGTCATCGCGGATATCAGGGCAGCGGTTTGAAGCAAGGCGGTGCAGAGTGCAATGCCGACATGATACGGTGCAGAATCAGTGGCAGAATCGGACGGAGTCATCGGTGAAACCTTGGTTGCGGTGTGAAGTGCAGCGGTGCCCTGTTGGTGCCTTCAGGTCACAGAACCAGCATCGGCGTCGTTGACGGCGTTGGTTTTCCTTTTTCCTCTGTGGCAGCTGAAACATACAGTTCCAGAAGCCGGTACCCAGAAGATGTTGAAGTCTTCGATTTCTCTGAGACTTCCAACAGGAGGCAATCTCTTTGAGATACTTATTATGCAGAAAGAACAGTCCAGTCCTGTCCCTGCCCAAGACAGAAGCAGCAACTGCAGGCCAGACAAACAAAGCAACAACAGCAAAGTGGTAGTACTCCTCCTGGCAGCTCTTCCAGCTCTTCTTCCTGACAGGTTCCTTAGTCCAGCAGTAATCTAAAGTTCTGGGGTCAGGGACCCAATATTTATACCACATTTTCCTTTGAAGTTGGTACAATCAAATCTCCTCTGGCATACATAAACCAGTTCATCCTGGCTCAGGCCAGGTTCACCACAGGCGGTCCAGGCAGCTTTGTGAGAGGCAGCCACATTCCATTCAGGTGCAAGCAACAACTCCTCCCACTACTCCAAATGTAGCCAGGCCTATTCAGACTGGCTATGAGTCACCCAGGAAAGGCGGGACTCACCACAAACCCCCCTCCCTGGGTCTGTCTAGTGTGAATGCACATGCTTTGCTCCTGTCACTCTAAACCCAGAGAGGGAAATACACAAAAGGCAGAGGAACACAGAATGGTTAAGCAAGAAAATGCCCATTTTCTAAAAGTGGCATTTCCAAACAAATAATATAAAATCAACTTTACTAAAAGGCGTATTTTTAAATTCTGCTCAGGAAGCCTACACTCCATTTCTCTATCTTGTCCCAATGGAAAGTTATGCTTGGAAGATGTCCCAAAGCAACTTCCAGGTTAGCCTATGGGACAGATGGCACTGTAATAGTCAAAACCAAATGTTCAGTATTTCACCATCAGGACATGTAATGAACACCAGTACATTTCCTGCCTTTCCATCACAGTGCACTCTGCCCACAGAGGTACCTTGGGCCTACCTTAGGGGTGTCTTTTATGTGAGAAAGGGCATGGTTAGGGCCTGGCAAGTGGGTCCACTTGCCAGGTCCACATGGCAGTTAAAAACTGTGCGCAGACACTGCAGTGGCAGGTCCGAGAACCATTTGAAATGCTACTTTTGTGGGTGGCACAATAGTGCTGGAGGCCCGCTAGCAGCATTTGATACACAGGTCCTTGGCAAACACAGTTTAGTAAATCAAATAGGCCAATAATGGAAACCCAATCATAACACAATTTACTTGGACAGCATATGCACTTTAGCACTGAATAGCTGTTGTAAAGTGCTAAGAGCCATAAAACCAACAAAAACTAGGTAAAAAACAGGAGGTAAAAAAGCAAAATGTCTGGAGATAAAGTCGCTGAAGACCCCAAGTCTAACATAACCCCCTCCCAGCCCAAAGCCAATGTAGACTAATCAATCCTTGATAGACTTCCCTGCTTGGGGCGATAGAACATAGACCTGGCCCAAAACAGCTGAGGCCATTTCTGGTTCTACCCTATGCTGAACCCAATTGTATCCCTCTGCCCATGTACTCAGGGCCCACTAAGCTAGCCCTTGGTGAACCCCTTCTTCTCACCTATGGCCCTCATCTGTGGAGCACCTAACCTTAGCTTGCTCACAGGGGTGTTCCAGCAGGCGGTGGCCCAGCCAACCCCGGGGTGTGACTCTTGTCCCCCCAGGGTCACCTCTGCCCACCAGGACAGCAAGCCACAGAGGCGACTGACAGCTGTCAGTGACCAGAGCCAGGCCTCATGCTTCTCAGGGCTCTCTAGCCCCTGTGGCATCAGAGAGTGGGGAGTGGTAGCCCCAGGTGCTTGACAGCCTTTGTCCACTCTCTCGCTCACCAGTTCAGGGATGGCGTCCAGATACTGGCCCACCAGCCCAAGGTCTGTACCCTGCGGCTGTCCAGGAGAGAGGCATAGGCTCTCCTACATCTGGTCCTCCCCGCGGGGTCCTTTACCCTTCACTGTGGTGAGGTACAGCCAGACTACAGAACTGTCAGGACACCTGGGGCAAGTGTCCTGCACAGTTCCCCCACCAGTTCAAGGGTGCTATCCTGCAACTGGTTACTCAGCTCAGGGTTTGTACCCTGAAGCTTACGGAAGCTGAAGCTTACCAGGAAACTGGGGTGGGCTCTCCTATACCTGGCCCTTCCTCCTGGGGTCCTGTACCCTCCACTGTGGTGATGTAACCCCAGGCTCTAGAATTGTCAGGTAAATTGGGCCAGCAGTCCTGCGCAATTCTCTGACCAGTTCAGGGGTGCTATCCTGAAACTGGTTTGCCAGCCTAGGGTCTGTACCCTTAGTCTGGACAGGAGTCAGGGGCAAGGCTACCACCCCTCTGCTCCCCCCCTTGGGGCTCTGCACCCTCCCACCCGGAGTGGTACCCCTAGAAGGCAAAATGGTAGGGACACTGCTAGCAGTTGCCCCTTACTCCTGGTCAGGGGGACACCTTGAACCTGGCCCTCCAACCCAGGACCTGTACCATGAGACTGAGCCTGTGCCTGGCATGGCGGGACTTCTGGGGGTGCTCAACCACCACTACCAAAGGAAACACTTCCTGGAAATATTGGGTAAGTGTCTGCCTGGCACAGGTCCCCAGCCCTCCATCCATCTGACAGTGCATTAAGACCCCCAGGCCAGAAGTGGCCTCACCAGGGTGCTCTGCCCTCAGAGTTGGAAATCCCTGACGCCCTGGGGACTGTCTCCCCCCTCAGCCCTTTCTCTGGACTTATGCAACCTCCTCTCTGGAGTGGGCTGCAGACATTAGAACTGGAGAGACGCTTGGGACAGCAGCTCACCTGACACCTTGGCATGCCCCTCGGGGAACGGCCTCCCCGTACCGACTAGGCCTCCCTCCTGATGTTCACTTATGGGACCAACCAGGCTCTGATACTGGGTATCGGGCACCCTGGGACTCAGCCCACCCCCACTCCCTCTACCCAGAGAAAGGACATGGGACCCTTCACACATCCTACTACACTGTGACCTATCTGGTTCAATACCAACCTCTCCTACCTCACCTAGTTTGGGAAAACCTGAGCCACCTCCTTCAGGATCACTCCCAAAAGCTTCTTCAGACTTTCTGGACTCCACCACAAGGGATGCTCCAGTGCAAGCTCCTTGGGGCAGAGAACTCACACTCAACCAGGTGTTGGCATAGCTCTGGAACACTGTGACTAAACATATGCTCTCCAGCATTCAAATTACATAGCCCCTCACATGTGTTAACCAAACTACCCTTCACCCAACCATCCAGTGCCTCAGAAAAGTACTTCACATTACCCTTGCAAGACAGGGGAGACAGTGTCTGACTGTTTCTGTCCCTCAACCCACACTCTTCTGAGCAGTCTTCATACTCACTTACTAGGGCTTCTACCATGAGGGAACCCCTCTCCCTGCACCCCTCTCCAGGAAACAGTGGAGTGTCCCTCCCACTACTAGAAATATGATCCCATGTGCCAGTTCCCCAATCCACCTCAGGGACACTGCACACCACTGGAGCTACCTCACAATCCTGAATCCCCTGGTGTATGTCAACACCCTCCCTCAAGACAGACGCCATATCTCTAGGTGTGTGTTCTTCTCCCTCAGCATTAGACATCACCTTTTTGCTGCCACCATCTGAGCTGGACTCTGCCCTTATGGCTTACACCTCTAGCCCAGCCAAGATCAGTTCATGAGCTACACACATTTCTTTTTCCTGGGCTACGGCTCAGCCCTCTTGAGTTCCCTGTTGAACTCTCTCAGTCTCCAATCACGAGCTTTGATCATACTCTTTTCTTCACAAGCCCATCTTTCCCTCATGTTTCCTTTTCAGGGCCCTTGCCCTCCTGGTAATATGACTAGATATCCTCCCCCTCAGACTCCCTCTCAGAGTCATCTGGTAGTGCTGCTGCCCAACATGTTTCCTCATAACAAAGTAGGGCTGCCTTAAGATCCCACCTAGTGGATCTCCTCTACACAGGCAACCCACTCTCCTTTCAAGAGATTTGTAGCTCCTTCATCATGTAGATGTACAAGTGCCAAAGTTGATTTCCCTTTTCCCAAAGCCTCACAGGTACAACAATTAACCAGAGTTCCAATCCTCAGCAATACATCCTGAACGCAAACAGAGAAAAATAGTATGTGATATGTAATGGTCTGCGATAGGGTAGTAGTGTACACCAATCACTATAGGTCAAGTGCAAATGCAAGTCCTATCCTTATCGCTGACAACCAATGTTAGAAATGCATTTTCTGGTTGGCTAGGGTATACACCTAAGCTAGGCAGAATCCACCACTCTTGTCAGCATAGGGGGATTACACATCTGAAAGAGCCCCTGCTCTTCCCCTTGGTAGCTTGGCACAAGGAGTCAGGCTTATCTCAGAGGCAAATTGTAAAACATTTGCACATAACAAACTGTAATACAGTGAAAGCACTACAAAAGGACCCCATGCCAGTTTTAGAAAAATATCCAACATTTATCTGTTTAAACCAAGAACAAAATGATAAAAAAAATCCAACATACAGTAATCCAAAATGCCAAGAAAGCAAATATAGACTTTAAAAACAGTTCCTTGAAGTTGATAGCTCCATCTGAGGCTATCACGGCATTGTGAGAAAACAAATCCAACAGTTTTGACTGACTGTGTCATCGCAGGCCAGCTACAGTGTCAGGGAGATCCGTTAAACAGTACCTTTGGAGATGCTGGGCGTCGGACCTTACGGTGAGCTCCAGAGGAACAGGGTCTTCAGGTGTCAGTCCCAGGAGTTGGTGCAGGACTCGTCAAGCCCTTGAGGTCGCACGTGTTGTAGGTCGAACTCTTTGAGTATGAAGTCAGGAGGGCAGGCGTCGGCAGGCATCAGGGCTGCGGTGTGGAGCGGAGTGTTGCAATGTGCGTTGCTTTCAGGTCATGGTGCAGGCAGCGGCTCGGTGACTGTGGTCGAGCAGCGTCGGTGAGACCAAGGCTGCACTGCAAAGCGAGGCGGTGCTCGTTGCTGTGCTGGCAGGACACGCTGCAGGCAGCGTCATCATCATTGTTGAAGCCCTTTCATCGGTAGACCCAAGGCTGCAGTGCGAGATAGGGGAATGCGGTATGCGGGGTCCACAGGTCACGGTGCAGGCAGCTGCGTCGGTTGACAAACTGGAGTCGAAGCATGAGCAACAAGTTGATCTCTTCAAACAAGTGTAGCATTATAGATCTATACCAAGGTGGCTATTTAATAAAGAAATCAAGCAAATGGGAGCGATAATATGGTTTGAGCCAAATTAGAACACTGTTTGATTGATAGTCATGCTTCTTGAGTAGTTTAGCAGGGCAGTTTGTCAGTTTAATTTCGTTTTCTCTGTTGCTTCTTTACTGTTTTAGAAATATCACAGAACAAGAGGTATTCAAAAAACCTTCTTTACATGTATTTTTTGTCATATATGTTTGTATTATCTATGACTTTAGGTGTTTTGGAGATTCATATTATATTTTTTCATGTTTACATGTTTAGCTTTTGAAAAGATAAAAATGTTTTGAAAATTCAAAATTAAAGGTCAAAAAACAAAAAAATTAGGTAATGTATTTTGGTCATATCAAGTGTGTGGTGTGATCAGGAAGTAAGAATGTGAAGTGTTATCAGTACTACCATGTGTGTTGTTCTTGGATATTAAATAGGCCTAGCCTTACTGATTATCGGCCAAACCCCTCCTCTTTGCTTAACTTTCTAAATGTGGCATGTTCAAACTCATAATATGAAAATCATCTTTACTAAAAGACATATCTTAAAAATCTGAGTTCAGGAAACCTTACCTCCATTACTCTATCTTGTTCCAATGGAAAGTTGTAAGACGTCACAAACCAACTCCCATGTTAGCCTATGGGACAGATAGCCTTGCAATAGTGAAAAACAAAATGTACAGTATTTCACTATCAGGACAATAATCACTAGTACATGGCCTGCCTTTCTCCCAAGCTGCACCCTGCAACAATGGTACCTTGGGCCTACCTTAAGGGTGTCTTACATTTGAGAAAAGGGACAGTTATGGCCTGGCACGTGGGTGTACTTGCCAGGTCAAAATGACTGTTTGAAACTGCATGCAGACACTGCAATGGCAGGCCTGCGAACCCTTTGAAAGTCTCCTTGTGTGGGTGGCACAATCAGTGCTGCAGGCCCACTAGTAGCATTTGATTTACAGGCCCTGGGCACACACAGTGCACAGTATTAGGGACTTGGTCGTAAATCAAATAAGCCAATCATGGTAACCCAATCATGACAAAGGTTATTTGGAGAGCATATGCATTTTATTACTGATTAGCAGTGGTAAAGTGCCCGGAGTCCTAAAACCAACAAAAACTAGGTACAAATCAGGAGGCCAAAAAGCAAAAAGTCTGGGGGTCAACCCGCTGAAAAAGCCAAGTTTATCAGTCAGGCTTACTAAATACCTTATGGTTACAATTTCATATGCCCCACCTGTGTGAGTGCTGCAGCAGTTTTTGAGATCCTGACAGATATGGATATCTCCAGGTTGATACACAATAATCTGTGCCTGAATATGAGTGACCTGTATTCAGGAATCAGTTTATACCTACCCAAAATTAATCTAGAAATGTACTTACTGCCTCCTACACAGTTCCTTTAATACAATACAATACATAGGGCAGCATTGGACACATAGGGTTATGGAGATAACTCTCCTGTAGTGTCACAGATGCTATCATCACTTGTGGATAGGGTCATGGGTAGAGGTTCTGTTTCAGTGGTATAGGGAACTATCACGGGAGGCATAAAAACAGAAATAAAAATCATCAATAAATTGGACTGACCCGGTGGAGTCCAGTATTGCTTGGGATTCAAATAGGGCTTGTGGAAGAAAACATTCAGCAACGTCAGATGTCATCTAAGCAAAGGAGTTCATTTTTCATTGTAGTTAGCGAAAAGAGGAACTATCACACATATGGGCTAGAGTGGGTCATTAATGGAAGAAATCGGTATGAAAATGACTTAGACAGTTATTAAACTTACAGAATATTTGTTTGAAACATGTTATTTCGAGCCACTCTCCAATGACATACCTCCTTGATCTTTCCATTAAAAATTCAATGTCATGTTCTAGTTTCTTATTAATTACTGATTTAAACATCCTGCTATGAGTTCTTTAAAGTATAGGGGCTTGATTCACAAACTGCACATTGTAGTATATTTTGTAGTACGATAAAAAGTACTACAACATGTATGTTTTGCCTCAACTTATATATGCTTGATCCTGACTGAGGAGTCTCTACACATTTAAGTATAGATTTTAGTAGTAAATGTGGCCCGAGAGCACAGCTAGAGGGATCCCACTGGGTTCATAGAGTCCTAGAACTTGCCAGTGCCCCTGCATTAGTGGGTTATTCTCCTCCTTCTATCGCATTTAGCAGGGACGTCCATCAAGGTACTGACTAGTCTACTCTGACTTTAGTCTAGGGGGGAGTTGTGTTGGAAAATGGCTCTCTCTGAAGGGTCACCCCAAACTATTTACCTTCCTTCTCCTCTTTTTCTGGCCTTGTTTTTATTGGTTTTAGGACTCAGAGCTTTACCACTGCTAACTAGTGCTAAAGTGCATGTACTCTCTCTTCTAAACACAATAAAGCCGGGAGCTGTACTTGTGTTGCCTGTTTTAATCTTTTAACCATTTGAGTGTCACTTTAATTGTGTTTTAAAAACGATCCTACCTTTGACAAGCCCTTTGCACACGATCTGGGACCCTGCTGAAAGCGAGCAGCGCCTCCCAAACACCGACAACGCCCTCTGGCTGACGCCATTGACGGCGTTCACCGAGGCCATGCCCCCTTTTCTGGCCACGCCCCCCCCGCCTCTTCCTCAATATAAAATGTGCCACTGGAGGAAGCGCAGCGGACGAGCGCAGCGGGAGCGCCGTTTGCGCGCCGAAGGCGCGCTTAAGGCAAGCCCGTCTGCGTCCGTCCGCGCCAGAAGGAGCCTAGGGCCAGGCACTCTGGACCTTTCTCCTCAAGCCAGGCTGTTGTACTCTAGGGACTCTTTGCTACAGCTGAACCAGCCTCTACAGGCCTCCTGCGCCAACTCCCTTAAAGGTGAGAACCGCTGCACCCAATGTCTATATTGCCCATTTAAACTCTCTCCTACATTTAAGAACCAACTACCTCCGACAATCATTAATATGGCTCTATTAAATTGTAGATCTCTACCCAAACACTCCCAGGAAATATATATGTTACTAAAAGAGGCGAAATTTGAGATCTTGTTTCTTACAGAAACGTGGCTCACACCAGACTCGGACTATGACATTGTTCAGGCGTTACCTCAGGGTTACCTCCTGCAACATTTAGATCGAGCAAAGGGAAAGGGAGGAGGGATTGCTATCATCTATAGGGACCAATTTACATGTCGATTTCACGACAGTCCCTTATCAAACTGTGAAAATGTACATTTTAATATCCAACTATCCCCATGCAAATCCCTCTCAGGACTCCTCATCTACCGCCCACCAGGGTCTCTGGGCCAATTCTGTAGTTCCCTGGTGGAATTTTCAACTATACTGTCCAGCACCTCGCCCAACATGATAGTCCTAGGGGACCTTAATATTCATTTCGACATCAGCGAGGATAACACCGCCTCAGAGTTGATTGCAGACCTAGCGACCCTCCAGCTCCACTTACAGAGGAATCAACCCACGCACATGCTCGGACATCTACTTGACCCCATCATAAGTAACATGAACAACTTTAAAACTAAGGTCCCGATCCCGTTGCCATGGTCGGATCACTTACTCATCCCTTTCAGGTGGGAAATACCCCATATCCTTCTTCCCAATAGATCCTCAGATAAACCCACGCGTCCATGGGCCAAGTTAGATACTGAGAAGTGGAAGCAGGCTTTGGAGTTCCACAAACCATCCCTGGAAACAGACCCTATCAAAGCAGATATGAAGTTTTCCTCCTGGATTGAAAACTCCCTTAACATGACTCTCCCAAAAAAAACTCATCTTACCTCCTGTAAAAAAACATCCGCTCCTTGGTTCTCCCAGGAGACCCGCCAGCTAAAGAAACTTTGCAAAAAAGCCGAAAGAGAATGGCGGAAAGACTTCGACCCTGGCCGCAAGAAGGACTACAGATTGTCCATTCTTACGTATAAAAAAGCCCTGAAAAATGCCCAGACCGCTTTTTTTCAAGAGAAAATCAGCTCGGCATCATGCTCATCGAGGGAGACTTTCCAAATCGTTAAACAACTTCTCTAAACACCAGAACCCACCGGCTCTATTGACCCCTCAAACAACCACTGTGATGAGCTGGCTATGTTTTTTGACCAAAAGATCCAAAATATTTTACAGTCACTCCCACCCCTCTCCCCGACAGACCAGGCATTGCCATCGGTACTGCAGGGCAACGATCTTAATACGGGATTTGACTCATTCATCCCGATAAGTCCTGATACTCTGTCCCCTATCTTCCAATCACTTAAAAGTGGCTCACCTTCGGACCCTGCTCCAGTCAAAATCTTAAAGCTGGTTGCACCCACTATCCTGGAACCATTGGTAAATGTGATCAATGCCTCGCTGACCAACGGATTGGTTCCCCCCAGCTGGAAAAAGGCAAAGGTGAGGGCATTAATGAAAAAACATAACCTAGACCCCCTCAACCTCTCCAACTTTAGACCGAACTCCCTCCTTCCATGCACCAGCAAGATCACAGAAAAATGTATCAACTCCCAGCTGTCTAAGTATCTTGAATCCAACGAATTACTTAAATCATCACAGACAGGCTTTCGCCCGGGCCAGGGCACTGAAACAGCGATGGTGACGGTGGTCGAGGAAGCCAGGAAGATCATGGACACAGGAGGATCAATGGCAGTGATCCTCCTGGACCTAAGCGCGGCCTTCGACACGGTCAACCACCAAATCCTGGCCCAGCGACTCAGCGACCTTGGGATTACAGGCATCGCCCTGTCTTGGCTGAAATCATTTCTGCAGGACCGCTCATTCCAGGTCATAGAGGGCAACTACACATCTAAAGAGACCCCTACACGTTGTGGAGTGCCTCAGGGCTCCTCCTTGAGCCCTACACTCTTCAACCTATATATGTCCCCCTGGAAAAGATAGTCACCCCATATGGGATAAAACTCCTGACATACGCGGATGATACGCAGCTGGTGGTTTCCCTCTCCCAGCAGGAAAATCCCATCATAGACCTCTACTCCTGCTTAAAAGACATAGTCAGCTGGATGGACAGATCTCACTTGAAGCTGAATAGCGACAAGACTGAGATCATGGTGATGGGGAACCAAGCCCACTTCCATCCAGACTCCCTCTGGCCCCCCTGCATGGGTAAACCTCCAAATCCCAAGCCTGAGATTAAAAGCCTCGGTCTATGGCTTGATAAAAACCTCACCATGCAAACCCAAGCCAGGAAAACGGCTGGAGTTTGCTTCGGTCTCCTACGGTCCACCCGAAAAATCCTGCCATTGCTCCCTTTCCAATCAAGGAAACTCTTGATCCAAGGTCTCGTCCTATCAAGGCTGGATTACGGCAACGCACTGTACCTGGGTGTACCCCAGAAAGTTACAACTAAATTACAAGTAGTACAAAACGCCGCCGCTAGGATTTTGACCAACACTAAGACCCGTTGCTCGGCCAAACCAGCTATCCGCGAACTACACTGGCTACCCATCTTAGAAAGAGTGCAGTTCAAGGCGCTTTGCCTTACGCACAAAATTCTCGATGGAAAAGCCCCCCCATACTCAAAGATCTGGTCACTCCTTATATCACCTCCAGACCCCTTCGATCCTCTAACGCCCACCTCACACGAGTTCCCAAGATCAATAGAGCACGAACAGGAGGTCGCTGTTTTTCGCACAATGCGCCCAAATTGTGGAACTCCTTGCCCTCTGACCTTCGTGCACAACCCAATTTGCTAGTATTTCGAAAAGCACTGAAGACATGGCTGTTCCCGTGATCATCCCTCTTTCTTATCTCATCAGTAATGGGTCAGCGCTGGGACGCTTACGGGCAGCTATGCGCTTTAGAAATCTCGAAATAAATAAATAAATAAATAAATAAATAACATTAGCTCATACCCAATTGACACATTTTATTTACTTATGAGTCCCAAGTAAAGTGCACTACATGTGCCCAGGGCCTGTAAATTAAAAACTACTAGTCGGCCTGCAGCACTGATTGTGCCACCCACTCAAGTAGCCCTTTAAACATGTTTAAGGCCTGCCACTGCAGGGCCTGTGTGGGCAGTTAACACTCCCATGTTCACTTGGCATTTAAAACCCCTTGCCAAGCCTCAAACTCACCTTTTATTACTTATGTGTCACCCCTAAGGTAGGCCCTGGGTATCCTTTGGGGCATGCAGCTGTGTAATTAAAAGGTAGGGCATGTACTTTTAGGTTTCGCATGTCTTGGTAATGAAAAATACCCAAATTCGTTTTTCACTACTGTAAAGCCTACCCCCTCATGGGTTGACATTGGGAATTCCTTATTACACTTTATAAGCTTTCATTCCTGATTGAGAAGGAGTAGATCTGTCATGTTTCATATAGCTGGAATCCCCTTAACTGGTAAAGACAAAGTTATCATTACCCTTTTAAAAATGCCACTTTTAGAAAGCTCAAGTGAGTGAACGCAGCTGATGTGCACTCTGGAAACGTATTCAAATATCTAGCTTCAAAATTACTAGTATGGGTTTAAAAATTCATAAACAAAATCAAGTGTGCACTAGGTGAGGGGTTCTGCAGGCCACCTATTTCAAAAAGGAAAAGAGAATACCTAGATGATTGTCTAGGTTAACCCAGTGCACTACGAATTATGTCACATATTAGTGTACAACCTTTGTTTTCAAAGAATCAGCTATCAATATATATAATAGTACAATTCAAACAACAGTAATCAATGCAGTCAACAAAGATAATGAGAGAAGGTTCAAAGAAATCATCAAAGGCTTCAATAGTTCAGGATCTACGTTATTTATTTCTGTGTTCTGGCAGATCCCGTCCAAAACTAAAAGAGTTTATTGCAACTTGAGTTTCAGCATGCAGATACAAGCTTCATTGTTCTCAATGCATTTCGGGCTATAACCAGTAGCCCTTCATCTGGGGAATCTGTAACAAATACATACATTTCAAAGGTGGTATAAATCAAAAAGTCGAAGAGTATTAAAGCTGACATTGGCTCAAAGCCTTACCAATTAAATGGGAGCACCAGTATTCCAATTACTTGTCAATGAAAATATAGCAAAATGCTGTGTAAACAAAAGGAGCAAAGCTGGCATTTTTCTGTTTTTAGCCTTGCGTGCCTTCAGGCTGTCTCAAATGCATGTCTGGTGTGGGTGACCGCTGGACTTTGAGCATCCCTGTAGCCAGCCACACACAAAGGAAGCTTTGTTGTGACTGAGTGGCTATCTTATCCTGATGAATCATCGTGGGCAGGATGGGAGGAAGGAGCTGCACATGTGAATAGCAACATCACAAAATAAAATGCTGGACGGAGTGTTGAAACTTCAAACACTCTTTGTTTAATCCACCATTATTCTGCTCACCACATCACCCTAGTTTGGATCCAGCCATATGCAAATCCTGTCTTGACCCAGCTCCGCATGGGAGCAGTCCAGCTTTCACTGCCAAGACAGGTCCTCTCTGAACCGGAAACAAGAATCCAGGGACCCGTTTCAGGGTATCACCTCTCATCAGCCAGGCTAGCTTGAATCCAGTGGTGTAGCAAGCAAGGGACCCGTATCTGGACATACCCTTAGCCAATTAGGGCACCCATATCAACATCACAAAATAAAATGATGGATGAAGTCTTTCATCCAAACACCCCAGTCAAAAGATTTGGGTTGAAACCATCATTCTTTTGCCTACCATGACACCCTAGTTTTGAGCCAGCCATATCCAAATCAGTCTTGACCCTCCTCCTCATGGGAACAGTCCAACTCTAACTGCCAGGCCAGGTCCTCCCAGGATCAGACACAGTGCATCCTGGGACTGGTTTTAGGGTATCACTCCTCATCAGCCAGACTAGCTTGGATCCAGTGGAGCAGTGAGCAAGAGACCCACGTCTGGGCATACACTTAGCCACTTAGGACACACGTAGCAACATCCCAAAATAAAATGATAGACGAAGTGTTGAAACTTTTCAAACTCTCACCCCCAGTAACAGATCTTAGTTTAATCCATCGTTATTTTGCTTGCCAAGTCACCCCAGTTTAAACTCAGCCATATGCAAATCAGTCTTGACCCTGCTCCCCATGGGTATAGTCCAATCTGAACTGCCAAGCCATGTCCTCTCTGGACAGGAAACAAGGATCCTGGGACGGGTTTTCAGGTATCACCACTTATCAGCCAGGCTAGCTTGAATCCAGTGGTGCAGCAAGCAAGGAACCGACGTTTAGGCATACCCGTAGAAACTTAGGGCACACATAGCAACACCACAAAATTTGATTAGTTCAGCATTTCATCCATCATTTGTGTCTTTTACTTATACCTCAATAGGCTTTGCCCTCACCCTACACAAAGGGGTGCATACCCTCCTAGAGTGAGTCTGGAACTGGAGCTGGGAGAGAGAACCTCTGTGTACTTTAAAGCCCCTCTTTAAAGTCACCTCCACTTCAAAGTCACAACTGGGTATAAGTACTGGGTCTCTGCCCTCACCTATTCAGAGACAACTGGACCTGTGAAGAACTGTGCCAGGATGAAGGACTCCTGTGCAGCTACAAATGACTGCCACTATGCTGGACTGCTGCTCTGCAAGAACTTCTTTTCTGCTGTCCTGTCCTGCTGCCTGCTATCCTCTGCCCTGCCGAGGAAGGACTGACTCATCTTACTTGAACCCAGAGTGACTTCACATTCATACTCGCTTGCCTCCTGTTTAAACACTCAGGGATATCAAAGTCTTAATCTCTGCTCCTGTGCCTGGTCTATTGTAAGGGGATCCAGGTGCCTGCTCCAACAGAACCGATGCATCCTCTACTGCAAGAGCGGAATCGACACATCAATGCTGTTGCGGGAACAAAACCAGCACATCGCACTTGGAACCAGGTCATCACCATTGAACAGTTGCATCATTACCACCGCATCACTGTCACCATCACTGCAGATAGATGATCGGCACATCGCCTCAACTGCATGGAGATACATGGCGCATCTGCTTCGGAAACAACAAATCTCCGAACCAATGCTTCTTCAAAACCAGCACATCGCCATTGTTTCGTGGAGAAAATCGAACCATTACCCCAACAGTGGGATCCTCACTGATGCATTGTCCAATTGCACCCTGCATCTTACTGTTGCAACCACAATCAAGGTACTTGTGATCACAGGGCCTTGCATGGCTCTTGTATGCGACCTGCACTTTATCACTGCCAGCTTGAACCCTTGACTTTGCCCCGGTCCAGCACCACCAGATAACCCCATAGGCGCCTATTGCTTCCACGCGCTATTTTTTACTTTTATTCTTGAAAAATTCATATCTTGACTTCTAGTTATTGTATTTTTGTCATTTTGTCTGTGTTTTATTTATAAAAATATAATCTATTGTTCTAAACTGGTGTGGAGTCTTTTTGTGGTGTTTGCACTGTGTTACTGTTTGAAGTGTTGCACAAATACTTTACACGTTGCCTCTTACGTTAAGATTGTCTACTCTGTGCCAAGCTACCAGAGGGTGAGCACAAGTTAATTTATGGTGTATATCTGACTTAAAAAAGATAACAAGATGATGGACGGAGTGCTGAAACTTTTCAACCACTCACCCTCAGTCACAGATCTGGGGTTAATCCTTCGTTCTTTTGCTCACTATGCCACCTCAATTTGGACCCAGCCATATGCAAATCAGTCTTGTCCATGTTCCTCATGGGAACAGTCCAACCCGAACTGCCAGGCCAAGCCTTCCCTGGACAGGAAACAAGCATCGTGGGACTGGTTTTGGGGCATCAACCCATATCAGCCAGGTTAGCTTGAATCAAATGGCATACTGAGCCCGTTACCCACATCTGGGCATACCTGGCACACTTAGGGCAAGAAAGCAAAAGACACACAGATAATGGACTGTGGTAAAGCGAGAAAGGGACTCACGTCTCAGCATTTTCTTCGTCATTTGGGGCAAACATAGCAAACATAACAAGGTGATAGACGGAGTGCTGAAACTGTTTAACCATTCACCCCCAGTCACAGATCTGGCTTTAATCCACCATTCTTTTGCTCACTATGCTCCCCAGTTTGGACACAGCCATATGCAATTCAGTCTTTACCCTGATCCTCATGGGAACAGTCCAGCCCGAACTGCCAGGCCAGGTCCTCCCTGGACTGGAAACAAGATTCATCGGACCGGTTTTGCGGTATTACCCATAATCAGCTCGAATAGCTTTAACTCAGTGGCACAGTGAGCAACGGACCCCCGCCTAGGTGTACCCTTTCAGCACTTTGTACATCCTCTTGTAGTCTTTGCTGTGTATCTTACTTACCCTAACAAGGATTGGGTTCCTGCTTGGGCAGGGTGCATACCTCTGCCAATCTGTAACCCAATTTCTAACAGCAATGATGTGCCTCTACTGGCGGTACAGGTCAGTTCACATAGAGGCTCACCAACTTTCCTTACCAGCAGCCAATACCTCGGAGGACTTCAGGGAATTCAACTAGGAAGCTGAAAGCAAAATGAATGAGTTGCAGATTTTTTACGGTTTGGCAGTTGAGAAGCATACCTGTTCCTCCTTTTATTAGATATAATTTTGTTGGGGTAGTCCACTCACTGGGCGTAATGTCTGCTGCAAATATTCCATAAAGAGCGCGCAAACCTGAGTTGGCTAGAGGTTTGGTCTTTTTGGGATGATTTTGTATGTTTCCTGGACCATTACACTTATGAATATGCGGGTGTCAATGATGGCAGTCACAGGCATTCCTCCTACTAATACTTGGAGGTGGATCTGGCCTTTGTTTGGAGCTGATTGACATCATGAACCAAGTAGATTGCGCCATCCTCCTCATATCATGTCTCATATCATATCATGTCTATATGATCCTCCTCAGTGTTACTGATGGTAGGCGCATAGAAGTTTACCACTGTCTTCGGATGGTTCTATTATGGCTGATACTATCTGCATATTATTGAAAGTGGTTCATCTTGAGCATTTCTAACCAGCCGCTTGTCACCCTCCTGTCTGCTGAAATGACCCTCAGGGATGTTAGAATGGCTTACTCAGTGTTTTGCTTCCTTCTCCTTAGAGCACGGTCGCTGCTCAGGCTATTTGGTGAACCTATTCACTCTTTATGGGCTGGTGTAGACCCGCTTCTATGTGTAAGGCCCATCCTTTTGACAGTTCCTTGGAGGTCCTCAAGATCTACGTTTTTTTTCATGGACTCTCCTAGATCATGCAATGTCTGTTCCCATAGTTTGGCCAATGCGCAGCCCAGTATGAACTGTGCTCTGATTTCCTCCATTTCATCTTGCAGGGTGCAGGTGCTGGCTTTCACTTTGAACCCTGTGCACTATTTTCACTGGTTTTATGACCTAATACAGAAAATTGTTTAGACTGAAAATTGTTCTATAATTTCTCTTTCTATTTTTGGTATGTATGTACCATATTTGTCGCATCTTCCTAAAAAAATATTGAAATGTTGGCCAGAAATATATGATCACACAAACTCTTGTCTTATTAAGGAAAATTCATACAGAAAACATGTGATATTCATTCTTCAGGATACACTACATTTTCAAACGGGAACCAGCTAGTATACCATTGTAGATATGCAGAAGATCTTACCTTTGCAATCACATCAAGCGTTACTCGACTAGTCAAGTCAAGAATTCGAACTTCTCTTTTTCCATCAGCACTTTCTGCTAGTTTTTCCATCAAAGCTTCAGCCTTCTCATTGAATGTTTCCATCAATCCCATGAGGTAGCTGCAAATTATGGTTTATTAATATCTCCACATAATAATTGTTTAAGATAAAGAATGTGCAAAGAAAGTCCATCATCTTATATTATCATTGTATTTTTATGTTTGCCAAGATAAAATGTTAGCTGTAAGACAGCGCTCTTGCAATCACAATCACATAAACCTTCAGAGATATCATAAACTAGAATGTAATAATTGATGACATCACTGATGACATTTCAAATGACATTATTGAAAACACCACTGATGGCATCATCCATGATACTGCTGTAGATACTAATGTTTCTTTCTCTGCTGCTGTGAATAATCATTTTTCTAGGAGCATAATGTTTATTATGAGTGAAATCCTCTTCCTCCCAATGGAGTTAAGAAAAATGGTTATCATAGCCCTAGTTATCTCCAAGAAAGATTACTGTAATGCCTTATATGTAGGCTTGCAAAAGCACCTACTAAAAAAACTGCAGACTCTTCAGAATGCAGCAGCCAGGGTGTTGATGAACCCTCCAAAATGTTGTTCAGTTTCTCAAACTGCACTGCCTACCAATAAGGGCACAAATTAGGTTTAAAGTCCTATGCTGGGTTCACAAAGCCTTACACTAGGTTGGTCCTCTTTTCTTTCAAGAAACGTTTAAGTGGTATTCACCCTCACACACACTACAGTCCAGTACAGCTAGAATAATAAGAACTTTTAGAATCATATTTGCTACAGCGAGATTAAGGAACAGGTGCTGATTATTGAGGGATACAAATAGCAAATACGAGACACTACAATGACCATGATGCCGCAGGGGTGGCTACGCCCATTGGGCGGGGTTAGTGATTATTTAGTGGTGTGCTCAAGACCGCCTTGCCGTAGCTGCCTGAACCCGTGGCCTTTGATAAAGTGTTGCTGAACACGAAACGCGTCAGGCTAGAGGTTGAAGATGCATGGTGATGTTCGGCGGCTGGTTCTGTTTTTACCCCTCAATAAAGAAGGATGGCAGATCAACTTTCCTGTTGTGGGCATCTCCTTAGGAAGGCAACTCTGTGTTTGGATATAGATATATATATATAAACACAGTGGGAAAAGGAGCGGGAAGAGGCTGCGCTGAACATCTTTGTAGACGCAGACACAGACAAGTCTGCTAAAGGCAAACAAACAGCAATAAATACAGAATCTGAAACAGACAATAGCACGAAAAAACTATGTGGGGAGTTGGAAAAACTCCGCAAACAAGAGATAGCCAAATGGTGGGAGATTAAATCATTGAAAAGATATCTGGACGTGGGCAGAATACCCAGGGGATTGCGAATTTTAGTAGCCCCAACGTATGTAAATCCGGATCCAGCCATGCTTCAAGCCTGGGCTGACAATAGTGCCCAGGCATCACAAAACATGGTCAAAATACTAATCCAATATGCGGCAAGTGACCGTGATAAATTAATAGGCAGAATTGAAGAAATTTTGAAAGAACTGGATTCGAAGAACAGGATGAGATCACCAAAATGATGAAAGAAATAAAGATCAGATTGACAAAACATGAGGAAGAAATTAAAGAGCGAAAAGCCATAAAGTTTCAAAGAGACCGAAACGATTATGTCAATGGGCGAGTATATACCTTTGCTAGAAAATTCGATAATATCAAGAGACAACAACTCTCCGCAACTGCAAGCGGAGGAGATACAGCATCAGTAGCAAGTGGCACAGACTTAAGTTCCTCCATAGGCTGGGACACAGATAGCAACAGCTCACTTGGGGCAAGAGGTCCAATTCCCAAACCAGCGCAAGAACTGGCTTATTTTCGTTTACAGCACCTAACAACACTTCGACCGCAAACTCAGCGGCAGGCATGGTACAGGGGCAAAACGAAGCCAGACAAAAAACAAAAAGTCAACGGAGACAAGACAGACGTCGAGGCAAACGCGGTGGGAAAACAAACAAAGCCCAACTACAGAAAGAACAAGAAGCAATAATGGCAGACGAGCAATTGGGAAATATGGACAATACTGTTGTAAACCTAACGGATTTAAAATTAACTATGGAAGAGACTAATATTTTATCTCTGGGATTAACTTACTGTACTGTAACAAACTTTGACTATGCCCAAACGCGGATAGATCTATTTCAATTCCTACGAAAATTAAAATTGCAGAAATATTTTTGGAATTGCGCTAAAAAAGACTCTGAGAAAGATCTGGGCCCAGAAACAGAAAAAACACTAGCTATTGCAGATATGGTGGTTCTGAGTGACATGATTGCATTAGAATACGATGAATCACTAAGCCAGTTATCAGCAGGGGATATAGCCGCCCAAACTAATTTGAATACCCACCTCACAACTAAAACTAACTTCAGACCCAAATCTGTGTTTATGCCCATTCTACTGAAAGACGGATTAGATCTATTCTCTGAAAATGTAATTAAAGAACTTAAGGAACTATCGCTTAGGAGCACGAAGAATTTCTACACTAAAGACCATAACAGGAGATTCAAATACAACAATCTCATGACCAAAATCAAGGACAGACCGGATATAGTGGTAAGATGGTCTGATAAAGGCGGAAATATTGTACTCTGGCCACTCAAGATGTACAATGAGGAAGCGATGACACAATTGCAAGACCGCGAATGTTACTGCAGAGTAAGTCCTACCCTGATTGTAGGAATTCAAGAACGCTATCATGCGGAACTCTACAAGTGGAAAGGCTTAAACTTGATAAGCAAAAAGGAACTTGAATTCCTTAAGAATGATTATCCCACCACGCCCCAGCTTTATCTGATACCAAAAATACATAAGAACGCTATGCAACCCCCGGGGAGACCAATAATCTCAGCTATACGTGGTCTGTTTGAAAATACTAGCATTTATGTGGACAGTTTCTTGCAAACATTTGTGAAAGATCTACCTGTATATGTACAAGACAGTGGAGACTTTCTCCGGAAAATTTATGATTTTAATTGGAATGAGGAATATGTATTCATGACTCTAGATGTGCAGTCGCTATATACTAGCATCAGACACACGGATGGGCTTAAAGCACTCCAATACTACCTTAATAAGAGACCCATTGCACTGTATGACCACACTTCAATGCTACTACAGATGGTAGAATGGTGCTTAACCAACAACACCTTTATATTTGATCGACTGCATTACAAACAACTACAGGGTTTGGCCATGGGTACTTGCTTCTCCCCCAGTTATGCTAATCTGCATATAAGCTGGTGGGAGGAGCAAGTACTGGCAGTCACCCAGGCAACAAGCATAGGTGAAAATGTGATAATTTACAAGCGGTACATAGACAATATTTTTATCCTATGGAAAGGGTCAGAGGAGAGTGCTCAAAGATTTGCATTAGCTATCAATGAGAACACCCTCAATTTAAAATTCACATGTTTCACAAGCAAAGAAAAAATCCAATTTCTAGATCTGGAACTGTACGTAGACCAGAATAAAATTCAAACTAGAACGTACAGAAAGCCAACAGCGGGAAACGCTGTGCTTCATGCGCAAAGTTTCCATCCGGTCAAACTAAAGGAATCTATTCTGTACGCAGAATGTCTACGGATGACCCGCAATTGTAGTACACAAGCAGGTGCCAACGAAGCCAAATCAAATCTATTTGAGAGGCTCAGCAAGAGAGGTTATAGCCCCCAAACTTTAGTAAAGGCAGACCAGAAATGTAAGAATGCAAACAGAAGGGATCTCCTATTTGCAGACAAAAAAGACAAGAAGGAGAAACAGAGTAGGTCTGTACCAGGCATTCCAAGGTTGATAACGGGGTATAACGCCTACCACAATCATGTGAGAAAAATCTTACAGAAGCACTGGCCTTTGATACAGAATGACCCAGTTATAGGTCGTTGGTGTGGCAGGAGTCCATCAATCACCTTTAGGAGGGCCAAGTCGATGCGCAACCAGCTGGTATGCAGTGCACTGACTATAACTAAGCCACCTATATGGTTACATAGCCAGAAAGGGTTCACAAAGTGCGCAAAATGCAAAGCGTGCAAACAAGGAATTAACATCAGAGAAGTCATAGTCCCATTTAGAAACAAGCCATACATCATCAGAGGCTGCTACTCTTGCAAAACAGAGTATGCAGTTTACGTCCTTGTGTGTAAATGCGGAAACCGCTATGTAGGAAGCACCATTCATCCGGCACATGTCCGAATCCTACAGCACTTGCGAGCCATAAGTAACAATGATGAAACCGGAGGAGGAGCTACGACAGCAACAAGATGACCGCTTAGTCTCCCGGCTCCCCCGACCTCCGTCTTCAGCTCGCAGATCCTGTCGTCTATCCTGTTTTTCCGCCACACATCCGTGTCTATGAACTGATCTGCAATCCGATGGAGCTATCCCGAGGTTTTTCCGACATTGTGGAGTGGAGTAATGTCGACGTTTGGCTTGAAGCCTAACCCAGTCTAGAAGCCGGGGTCTTGAGTGCTGATCCTGCCGGGTCCCAGTCGAACAACAGCGGCCTGGGGAGGGCGGCAGGGTCCGGTCCGTGGCACTTTCATCATCTCTTGAACTGCTTTGCTGCCGCTCTGCTACCCGGATTCGTATTAAATTTGAAGAGACGTGTGACGCCCCAGGCGGTATAGCGGAGGTCCCTGACCCGGAGACCTAGTGTTTGCCTCGCTGGTGCCATTGGGTTGGGAACTCGTCGCGCAAGATACGCACATTGACGATCGGTCTCTCACGGTTCATCCCTGCACCGCCTAATTCTCCCCCGGGGTGAGCGGACTCTCCGTGGGGATCACTATGCCTGATGTTGTGCGAGACCTGACGGGGCGGGCTGAGTGCGGCCAGACATTGCGATCTGTGCTGGCAGCCCTCGAGGCACTTCAAGTTACAATGGAGGCCCGGGTCTGTGAACTGCTGTCGGCAGCAGACGGAATTAGGCAATCGGGACCCGACACTGATTCATCGCACGGGACTCGACGGCCAGCTCCACTCCCGATAGACAGCCCAGCGGTGCATTTAGACCCTGTGCACGGAGATGTGTTTACCCCTACAGAAGTGGAACTGATTGATCATGCTGCGATCTGTGTATCGACTGAATGGTTTGACTTATTGGTTTCATTACCAGTGGACCCTTTACCTGCTATCCCCATTCAGTTAACTTGTGGTCAAGACTGTGAACTGAGCTGGATTGTGTCGCACCCCCTTCCCAGCTGGCTCACCAAGATGGCGGAGGAAACAGTGTCGAGCCTGGCAGTCGGGGAGGAGTATCGTCGGAACCGGCAATGTACTTTGGGATTCGCCATTTATCCTCCATCTTGCAGACTGTATTTCGGCAACTGCTATGTATACTTTGACACTTTGTGGAGAGGGTCCTACTTACCAGAGGGAGACCATCAATTTGATCGACTGGGACAAGGCTGAGGCTGTTGTTTTGGTGTTTACTGTTATGGTTTAATCGATGACGGGATCTGCTTCATTAGGTTATCGGAGACTGGGCGGGGTCTATAGTTTCCTCCAGTGTACTCTTCTCTTATGTTTTGCATGATGGCGACTACTTGTGGGAGATTCTGTGTTAGGGCGAGGGGGGGAGTCCGGGTATGCGTACGATAATGTCCTCCTCCATTCCTATCTTTAGTGTTGGGGTCTAGTAACCCTTTTATATCTCTTCTTTCTCTCTATATTTTGGGTTTTAGTTATTGGGGCGACAGGCATGCTGCTAGGGGGGGTAGGCCGTAGTCACCTGCAGGGGTGCAAGGTGAGGGGTTGGGGGTGTTTTTTTTTTTGTTTTGCCTTTATTTGTTTCTATGGCCTTTTCTTCTTTTTGTTCTCTTCTATTGCCTTTCTTTCGTTTATTTATTTTTCGGGTCAGCGATGTAGGTCCACTTTTGTGTCGATTATTGATCCTTCCTTATCTGTGCCAATATTTCCTATAGTTCTATTTGTATCGATGGGCGGACGCATAACTGGTGCGAATTGCCATTGTATACCTGCTTATCCTGACTCATATGCTTTAGCGTCATTACTCTAACTGCATCGTTCTAACCGTCGTTGTCTTCCTACTTTGCCCGCCCTTTGTGTGACGTTGTATTACTGTACGGCACCTGATCCTTCATTTTCATATTATAAAACGGAGCCTTTTTAATCCTGTACTTTAGTTGGTACGCTCAGTAACACGTTCTTAATCGAATCTATGGTGCTTCCGATCCACGGGCTGCTGTGTCGTGTCATAACTGACTCACTGTTGTGGAAACTGATTAGCGGCCGGCCCTGGTGGTTGTAGGCCCATACTTGTAATCGTTTGAAGTAACAATAAAGGTTTTCCAAAAAAAACAACAAAAAAAAAACAATGATGAAACCTACCCGATGGCCAGGCACATAAATAAATCACATTCTGGCAATAGCAACGACATCAAATACTTTGTCATCGACAGTATTGCAAAAAGTATCAGAGGGGGAAATCGCAGACTGGCCTTACGGCGTCTGGAATCCAGATACATTATTCTTTTGGATTCCAAGATCCCTAATGGGCTGAATGCCGATGAAGCACTGACAGTACACCTATAATTCAGCGTAACCTACTCCCTAACCCAACCCACTCCTGAACATCTGCAACTTCACTTATGTATATACTTTATTTTCATTTTAGGCACAAATTTAATTTATTATAGCACACAATGACCATATTTGAGCACTAAGGGAGACCGATTGTATTTACATCAGTTTGTAATCAATAGGAGGATAATGGACAGAAATGTACTTCAAAGGTATATACTTGTGTATTTTCAGCCACAATTTGGACTATATATAATGTATCACACGTGAATTTACTCCACTTGGAGACGAGGCTCGTTTGAGTACCCTTTTGGGTGAATTGTTACTTGAATACAATGTATGTTTACATTTATAGGAATTGATATTATGAGACATGTGGCAATTTCACTATGATTAGACATTCACTCGTAGATGCAATGCGATTTGTCTAAACATACACGGAGGTATACCTGATGACAAGTCATTTAATGCATAATAGAATCGTGTACTCACCGATACCCTATAGGAGCCACACGAATATGCAGAATTCCTCAGCACGCGCATCGGATCAGGTCTTCCTTTCACGTTTTAACAAATGCCAACCCAGACACCATAATTCAAAATGTGCATGTAACCAGGATTTTACTTGGTAGAAACTTACGTTATTTACTGTGTTTCTTAATTTAATTTGGTAATCAGGCACTTTGCAAGACAACTACAAGTGCACAATTTAGGGGTCATCTTTTTAGTAATATTTGGTGAATTTACGTGTATTATTTACAATTTTGCTTGAACTAAACTCTTCTATGTCTGTTGTTGTGAATACCATCACTCCTAGGGTAACCAAGGCAACAAGAAACCAATCACAGTGATGTAACTGTGTAAAAATGTATATAACTTGCAGCGTCATTCATGCAGATGAAGTGAGCAAGGCGGAGGCTTCCGCCGAAACGCGTCTTTAAGCAGCTTGATGGAATAAACTTGAGTTGAATTCACGGTGTCAGTGCCATCCTTGATCGTGAGGAAACGCGGCTTGGTAACCAATATATAAATATATATATATATATCAATAACTAATATAGACTTTCACATAGCTAGTAACCAACTGTAGAATCAGTTTACACAACAACTGACAAAGTGATACAGATATTCACACAGTTTAGTCACTATCCACTATATTTAGTGAGACATTATAAATTGGTCAAGTAAACAGTCAATTACACTGCTACTAAATCCTCCATCCAAATATTTATTTATATATATCCACTCATTCTTCAATGCAAATTGCTATATATATATAATGCATATTTAAATAACGAAGCAAACCACATTCACTGGATGATGTCATCAGTGATGTAATTTGAGATGTCATCAGTGATGTCACTGACCATGTCATGAATGATCTAATATGTGACATCATCAGCAGTGGATTGCGGGTGCGCGAAATATAGTTAGTACAACTAACTATATAGGAGCAATTTCAATGGTTTTGTATGAGTAAAATGTCCAGCTAACTATAACACCACTAAAACTCATAGTTTTTTGAGTGAATTTCAAAGGTTTTGTAAAAGCTAATTCCTAACTATATAACTCCTGAAACCTATGGTTTTTTCAGTGAATTTCAAAGGTTTTTTTTAAATGCTAATTCCTAACTATATAAGGCCTGAAACCTATGGTTTTTTTCAGTGAATTTGCAAGGTTTTTTAAATGCTAATTCCTAACTATATAAGGCCTGAAACCTATGTTTTTTTCAGTGAATTTCAAAGGTCTTTTAAATGCTAATTCCTAACTATATAAGGCCTGAAACCTATGGTTTTTTCAGTGAATTTCAAAGGATTTTTAAATGCTAATTCTATTAGCGGATAACATTTAAATATATTAATATCCTAGTGGGACTACCTGAGCAGCCCTAGGGGGTCAGGGTGTTTCTACCCTGCCCCCTTTTTGTGTTCTACGCGTTTGTTTTTCTGCTTTCTTGTGCCTAATTCCTAACTATATAAGGCCTGAAACCTATGTTTTTTTCAGTGAATTTGCAAGGTTTTTTAAATGCTAATTCCTAACTATATAAGGCCTGAAACCTATGGTTTTTTCAGTGAATTTGCAAGGTTTTTTAAATGCTAATTCCTAACTATATAAGGCCTGAAACCTATGGTTTTTTCAGTGAATTTGCAAGGTTTTTCTAAATGCTAATTCCTAACTATATAAGGCCTGAAACCTATGGTTTTTTCAGTGAATTTGCAAGGTTTTTTTAAATGCTAATTCCTAACTATATAGGGCCTGAAACCTATGGTTTTTTCAGTGAATTTCAAAGGTTTTTTTAATGCTAATTCCTAACTATATAAGACCTGAAAGCCCACCAGGATTCTCCAGTATGCACCAGGGGACTGCATTGCAGAGAGGTGTAATTAAGCCACGGCCCTTTTTACACCTCTCTGCAACGCAGCCCCCGTGCATGTTTGAAGAGGGGGAACTCATTCCCCTTGCATACTGGGGGCCCCTGGGGGCCAACTAGCCCACCTGGAACCTCCAGTATGCGCCAGGGGGCTGCATTGCAGAGGTGTAATGAGGCTATGCCCCTTGTTACACCTCTCTGCAACGCAGCCGCCTGGCGCGTTTGCAGAGGGGGAACTAATTCCCCTTGCATAATGAGGGTCCCTGGGGGCCAAGTAGCCCACCAGGAGCCTCCAGTATGCGCCAGATGGCTGCATTGCATAGAGGTGTAATGAGGCCACACCCTTTTTTACACCTCTCTGCAACGCAGCCCCCATGCATGTTTGAAGAGGGGGAACTAATTCCCCTTGCATTCTGGGGGTCCCTGGCAGCCATCTTGTGCCTTGTTACAACCAAGGCACAAGAAAGCAGCGAAACAAAGGTGTGAAACTCGCAAAGGGGCCAGAGTAGAAACACCCTGACCCCCTAGGCCTGCTCAGTGGGTCCCACAAGGACACCCAAGGCAAAATAAATTAATATATATATTTTTTTTAAAGTCGCGGGGTACAAAAAAACAATAACAAAATATAAAACAACAATAAGAATAAAAAAACAGTTCTTTTCAGAACTACCTCCAATTTATATAAAAATGCTACATTTAAAAAAAACTCTGTCTTTCTTTTTTTCTCCAGGGTACGCGTACCGGTACGTGTACCGATACGTGTACCGGGGCGCGCACCCCCTCAAAAAAAGAAAAAAAGAATAATGAGTGTGTGTGTGTGTGGTGTGTGTGTGGGGGGGTGGGTGTGAGGTGTGTGTGTGGGGGGTATGTGTGAGGGGTGTGTGTGTGTAGGATGTGTGGGTGTGTGTGTGGGGTGTGTGTGGGTGTGTGTGGGGGTGAGGAGTGGGGGTGTGGGTGTGTGTGTGTGTGAGGTGTGTGTGTGGTGTGTGTGTGTGTGTGGGGGGGGTGTCAGAGGTGTGTGTGTGGAGGGGTGAGGTGTGTGTGGGGGATGTGTGGGGTGTGACTGTGAGGTGTGTGTGTGTGTGGGGGGGTGAGGTGTGTGTGGGTGGGGGGGGTGGGGTGTGTGGGTGTAGGTGGGGGTGTGGGTGTGTGGGGTGTTTGGGTGTGGGTGGAGATGTGGGTGTATGAGGTATATGTGGGGTGTGTGTGTGTGTGTGTGTGTGTGGGGTGTGTGTGTGTGTCTAGGTATGTGTGTGGGGCACCCCCTCAAAAAAAAAAAATAACGAGTGTGTGTGTGTGTGTGTGGGGGGGGTGTGTGGGGGGGGGTTGTGTGTGGGGTGTGTGTGTGTAGGATGTGTGGGTGTGTGTGTGGGGTGTGTGTGTGTGTGTGTGGGTGTGTGTGTGGGTGTGTGTGGGGGGGTGGGTGTGAGGTATGTGTGTGTGGGGTATGTGTGAGGGGTGTGTGTGTGTAGGATGTGTGGGTGTGTGTGCGGGGTGTGTGTGGGTGTGTGTGGGGGTGAGGAGTGGGGGTGTGGGTGTGGGTGTGTGTGTGTGTGAGGTCTGTGTGTGGTGTGTGTGTGTGGGGTGTGTGTCAGAGGTGTGTGTGTGGGGGGGGGTGAGGTGTGTGTGGGGGATGTGTGGGGTGTGACTGTGAGGTGTGTGTGTGTGTGTGGAGGGGGAGTGAGGTGTGTGTGGGTGGGGGTGTGTGGGGTGTGTGGGTGTAGGTGGGGGTGTGGGTGTGTGGGGTGTTTGGGTGTGGGTGGAGGTGTGGGTGTATGAGGTATATGTGGGGTGTGTGTGGGGGTGTGTGTGTGGGGTGTGTGTGTGTGTCTAGGTATGTGTGTGGGGCACCCCCTCAAAAAAATAAAAAATAATGAGTGTGTGTGTGTGGGGGGGGATGTGGGGTGTGTGTGTGGGGGGGGGTTTGTGTGTGGGGTGTGTGTGTGTAGGATGTGTGGGTGTGTGTGTGGGGGGTGTGTGTTTGTGTGTGTGTGTGTGGGTGTGTGTGTGGGTGTGTGTGTGTGTGAGGAGTGTGTGCGTGCGTGTGTGTGTGAGTGAGGTGTGTGTGTGGTGTGTGTGTGTGAGTGTGGGGTGTGTATCAGAGGTGTGTGTGTGTGGGAGAGGGGTGAGGTGTGTGTGGGGGATGTGTGGGGTGTGTCTGTGAGGTGTGTGTGTGTGTGGGGGGAGTGAGGTGTGTGTGGGTGGGGGTGTGTGGGGTGTGTGGGTGTACGTGGGGGTGTGGGTGTGTAAGGTGTGGGTGTGGGTGTGTGGGATGTTTGGGTGTGGGTGGAGGTGTGGGTGTATGAGGTATGTGTGGGGGGGGTGGGTGTGGGGGGTGTGTGTGTGGGGGTATGTGTGTGGGGCACACCCTCAAAGAAAGGAAAAAAACCAATGAGTGTGTGTGTGTGTGGTGTGTGTGGGGGGGGTGTGGGGTGTGTGTGTGGGGGGGTATGTGTGTGCGGTGTGTGTGTGTAGGATGTGTGGGTGTGTGTGTGGGGAGTGTGGGTGGGTGTGTGTGTGGGGGGGGGGTGTGGGGGTGGGTGTGTGTGTGGGTGTGTGTGAGGAGTGTGTGTGCGTGTGAGGTGTGTGTGTGGTGTGTGTGGTGTGTGTGTGTGTGTGTGTGGGGTGTGTGTCAGAGGTGTGTGTGTGGGGGGGAGGGGTGAGGTGTGTGTGGGGGATGTGTGGGGTGTGTCTGTGAGGTGTGTGTGTGTGTGGGGGGGAGTGAGGTGTGTGTGGGTAGGGGTGTGTGGGGTGTGTGGGTGTAGGTGGGGGTGTGGGTGTGTAAGGTGTGTGTGTGGGTGTGGGTGTGGGTGTGTGGGGTGTTTGGGTGTGGGTGGAGGTGTGGGTGTGTGAGGTATGTGTGGGGGGTGTGTGTGGGAGGGGTGGGTGTGGGGTGTGTGTATGTGGGGGTATGTGTGTGGGGTGTGTGTGTGTATGAGTAAAATGTTCAGCTAACTATAACTGGTGTCAAACCTATGGTTTTCTCAGTGAATTTAATAGGTTTTTTAAATGCTAATTCCTAACTATAACTGGTGTGAAACCTATGGTTTTTTCAGAGAATTTCATAGGTTTTTTAAATGCTAATTCCTAACTATAACTGGTGTGAAACCTATGTTTTTTTCAGTGAATTTCAAAGGTTTTTTTAATGCTAATTCCTAACTATATAAGGCCTGAAACCTTTGTTTTTTTCAGTGAACTCGCAAGGTTTTTTAAATGCTAATTCTATTAGCGGATAACATTTATATATGTTAATATCCGTATGGGACCACCTGAACAGCCCTAGGGGGGTAAGAGTGTTTCTACAAGGCCCCCAAATCTTTTTTTTTCTTGTAAAAAAATTAGGTACGGCGCACCGTACGTGTACAGGTACGCGTACCGTAAGCGTACCCCGCGATTTTCCGAATTTTATTTATTTTTTTTTTGGGCCTTGGGGGCCCTTGTAGGACCCCCTGAGCAGGCCTAGGGGTCAGGATGATTCTACCCTGCCCCCTTTTTAAGTTCTACACGTTTGTTTTTCTGCTTTCCTGTGCCTCAGTCTACCGAGGCACAAGATGGCTGCCAACAGTTTCTGTTTTGGAGTGTTGACAGACATTGGCAGCCAATCAGAATGCAGCTCGCGCACTAGAGGTACGCGTAGGGTACACGTACGTGCGCGTACCGTAAGCGTACGGGTAAGCTCACGGGTAAGCTGCCATAGATATATATTTTTTTTAACCTAAATTACTCAAAACCCACTGGAGCACATATCTTGAGACATTGGGGTACATTTGGGCTCCAACATATATATAGCCCAATGTAGCCCAATATATATTTTTTCAAAGTTAATTTTCGTAAAAACCACTGGAGCATATATCTTGAGACATAGCAAAGGCACATCGGGGTACCATTCCCTACAATTTTGCCAAGTTTGGTGGAAATCCATTCAGCCGTTCGGGCGAAAAGTGAGTCCAACCGCCCTATGGAAATTAACATGGGGAAAACACGTTTTGGGACCCCCCTTTTATCTCGACTCTCCCTTGACGGACCCCCCCGAAACTTTCAGGGAAGGAGCGGAGCGCAGCGAGGCAAAGTTAAGGAAAATTACAGGGAGATCCCTCATTCGGCGCCAAAGTTATTCCCAATAGAATGTTGCGGATTTCCTATGGAAAACGATCCTAACTATAACTATCTACTGGCGACCGCCAGTAGGTAATATATATATATATATACACATACATATATATATATATATATATACACACATACACACACTAGTGCAACAGTGCGGCAGTAGGTATATATAGTTAGGACCTAGTTACCATAGGAAATTCCGAACATTCTATTGGGAATAACTTTGGCGCCGATTGAGGAATCTGCCTGTAATTTTCCTTAAATTTGCTTCGCTGCACTCCGCTCCTTCCCTGAAAGTTTCGGGGGGATTTGTCAAGCCGGGGCCAAGAAAAAAGGGGGGTCCCAAAACGTGTTTTCCCCGTGTTAATTCCCATAGGGACATTCTGACAAGGCTACAGCTCGAACGGCTGAACGGAATTATACCAAATTTGGCAAAATGGTAGGGACTGGTATGCAGCAGTGCCTTTTGTATGTTTGGTGTAAATCCCTCCAGTAGTTCTTGAGAAAATTGAATTTGAAATTTTTCAAATGGCATTTTCTATGGGACATTTAGACACGGCTACAGCCCGAACGGCTGAACGGAATTACACCAAACTTGGCAAAATGGTAGGGACAGGTATGCAGTAGTGCCTTTTCTATATTTGGTGAAAATCCCTCCAGTAGTTGTTGAGAAAATGAATTTGAGCAAATTATATATCTATATGCGCTCAACATTCTATTGGGAATAACTTTGGCACCGATTGAGGAATCTGTGTGTAATTTTCCAGAATTTTGGCCAGCTCCGCTCCTTCCCTGAAAGTTTCGGGGGGATTCGTCAAGCGGGGGCCGAAAGGGGGGTCCCAAAACGTGTTTTCCCCATGTTAATTTCCATAGGGACCTTTAGACACGGCTACAGCCCGAACGGCTCAATGGAATTACACCAAACTTGGCAAAATGGTAGGGCCTGGTATGCAGATGTGCCTTTGCTATGTTTGGTGAAAATCCCTCCAGTAGTTCTTGAGAAAATTGAATTTGAAATTTTTCAAATGGCATTTTCTATGGGACCTTTAGACACGGCTACAGCCCGAACGGCTGAACGGAATTACACCAAACTTGGCAAAATGGTAGGGACAGGTATGCAGTAGTGCCTTTTCTATATTTGGTGAAAATCCCTCCAGTAGTTATTGAGAAAATTGAATTTTATCAAATTATATATCTATATGCGCTCACCGTACGCGAACCGTACGCGTACAGTACGCGCACCATACACGTACGGTACGCGTACCCTTACGTGCGCGAGCGAGTTTCTGATTGGCTGGCAGTCGACTGTCAACATTCCAAACTGTCCAAACCAGGAAGTGTTGGCCACCATCTTGTTTTTCAGGAGAACTGAGGCACAAGAGAGCCCAAAAAAAGAGTGGAAAACATGAAAAGGGGGCAGGGTAGAGACCCCCCAACCCTCTAGCCCTTCTCAGGGGGTCCCAAAAGGACCCCCAAGGGAAAGAAAACAAAATTGCGGGGTACGCGCTCCTTCTGGGACCCCCTGATAAGGGCTAAGGGGTCAGGGGGTCTCAACCCTGCCCCCTTTCCGCATTTTCCGCTCTTCTTTTGTGCTCTCTTGTGCCTCACTTCTCCTGAGAAATAAGATGGCTGCTCAGGTGGTCCCAGAAGGATAATAACATATATAAACGTTATCCGCTAATAGAATTAGCATTTACAAAACCTTTGAAATTTATTGAAAAAAAATATAGGTTTCACGCCTGATATAGTTAGGAATTAGCATTTAAAAAAACTTGCAAATTCACTTAAAAAAACATAGGTTTCAGGACTTATATAGTTAGGAATTAGCATTTAAAAAACCTTGCAAATTCACTTAAAAAACCATAGGTTTCAGGCCTTATATAGTTAGGAATTAGCATTTTAAAAACCTTGCAAATTCACCTAAAAACCATAGGTTTCAGGAATTATATAGTTAGGAATTAGTATTTAAAAAACCTTGCAAATTCACTTAAAAAACCATAGGTTTCAGGCCTTCTATAGTTAGGAATTAGCATTTAAAAAACCATTGAAATTGCTCCTATATTTAAAGTTAGTTGTACTAACTATATTTCGCGCACCCGCAATCCACTGCTGATGATGTCACATATTACATCATTCATGACATGGTCAGTGACATCACTGATGACATCACTGATGACATCTCAAATGACATCACTGATGACATCACGGATGACATCTCATTTGACATCACTGATCACAACACTGTTGATATAATTCATGTGATAATACGATGCACCTCCTCACACTCTAATATAACCTTTGATACACCCAGTGTTAAATACAGACTACCATTCTTGAAACCATAGACAAACCAATACCAGTTACTACATACGCACTCACTGATTCCTAGGTCTACACACACATTCACTCATTCACTCATAGAATCACTCATACATACAGTCACTCGTCAATACAACACTATCATATGCACTCATACACCAATACAGACACTCACACACTGCCACTCATCCATGGAGTTACTCACACACCTAGTCAGTCATGCAAAGAATCAATCACACTTCCATTTCCTCAACTATACAGTTATACACACAACACCTTACTTATTCAAACATATACTAACACATACTTACTCTCTTATACAATCACTGATACAAGTACACAATGATCCATATAGCCACTCGCACATTCACTGGCTCTCATGTATAGTCATTTATAGATGCCAACTCTCACATGCACTGTGTTTTACATATGTACTTACTTGCACATGTAGCACTGAGTTATCCATTCACTCACCAACACACCCATGCACACAGTCAACCGCCCATATAGCTGTTTCCACATGCACTCTTGAACTCATACACCTAGTGAATCAACTGCTCACACATCTATGCACAGAGTCACACACCTCCCAGCCACCCACACACACACTCAGTCTCCCATTCAAATACTTGGGCAACCAATCAATAACCCATATAGCCACTCATATAGCTACTGATCAACACATACAGCAGCTTACACAACAGACATACTGATGCACACATTCAGACAGTTTAGTCACTAACCCATGCATTTAGTAAGACACATTTAATCAATCACTCATACAGTCAGTCACGCACCTACTAAATCCTTCATCCAAACACTTATACATCCACTCATTCTTCAATATGTAAAACATATTTAAACTTTACAGAAACACACAGTCACTGGATGATGTCATCAGTGATGTCATCAGTGATGTCAAATGAGATGTCATCAGTGAT
The DNA here is from genome assembly GCF_964261635.1 of Lissotriton helveticus. Taxonomy (NCBI): domain Eukaryota; kingdom Metazoa; phylum Chordata; class Amphibia; order Caudata; family Salamandridae; genus Lissotriton; species Lissotriton helveticus. The sequence goes on along the minus strand of NC_136070.1, from coordinate 397,864,527 downwards.
GTCATTTGAGATGTCATCAGTGATGTCACTCACCATGTCATGAATGATGTAATATGTGACATCATCAGCAGTGGATTGCGGGTGCGCGAAATATAGTTAGTACAACTAACTATGTAGGAGCAATTTCAATGGTCTTTTAAATGCTAATTCCTAACTATGTAAGGCCTGAAACCTGTGGTTTTTTAAGTGAATATATATGTATATATATATATATATATATATATATATATATATATATATATATATATATATATATATATATATATATATATGTTTGTGTGTGTTTGCATGTATGTTTCTATATGTATGTATGCAATATTAGTGGCATATATATATTGTGAGAAAGTGCCATCTTTCTTGCATGGTATGCCCCCACTTTTTGCTGAATTGCTGATGACTTTGACTGAGTGTGCCCTGGGCTCCTGCCAATCAGGTTCCCAGGGCCTGTGTTCCTTCCCTAAAACTATATTGAAGCTAAAACCCAATTGGCATCTCTGGCCACATGTCAGCCCCTACTAAATGGTACCATGGGTACCCAGGGCATTGCGACCAGAGAAGACCCCTAAGGGATGCAGCACTTATTGTGCCACCCTTAGGGGCCCTGCACCCTGACACACACACAGCCTTTGCAGGCTGAGTGTCCTGGTGCAGAACTAAACAAAGAGTCGACATGGCACACATCCCTGTGTGCCATGCCTACAACCCCACCGCCCTGTCATACATCAGTAACCCCTCTAGCTGGATGCCCAATGCCAGTGGTGTGGGCACAGGTGCATGAGCCCTGTGCCCCTATAGTACCCAGGGCCATTCCTGGACACTGTAAGTGCAGTGATGCCATTAAGAGTATATGGTGCTGGGAGGTTGTCATTACGAACAGCACCATAATGGCTACACTGAAGATTGACAAGTTTGATATCAAACTTCTCAGCACATTACACCCACACTGATGCAAGTGTGAGATTTATTGTAAAATGCACTACAAAGGGGTTCTTAGAGATGCCCCCTGAAACCTAATCTACAATACACGTCTTGTCTGAGATGCTGCCTAGGCTGCCACACAGCAGACATGTTGCTGGACCCCTGGGTGGAGATCCCCCCGCTCTCCTGGGCCTGCAACAATGCACCTCCGGGGTGAGGTGCTAGGTCTCCTCCCCCAGGATGGGCAGGGGGAAGCTTCAAAGGCATGCCACCTTTGTGAGCTTCTCCATGCCACTTGCTGTATTCAGCAACTGGCCCCCACCAGTTCTGATCCCCACTCTGGCGGGAAGACTGGCGGGAAGCCCTACGTCAGGAAAGGGGGTGTGCCAGCCTGTGCCATCTCCACCCCTCAGGTGGAGGAGGTGAGGTGAAGCACGACCCCGGGCTACCGCCATATTGAGGATGGGGAGCCCTACCCACTCACAGCTAGGCTCCTGCCCCTCTCCCACAGGAGCGGAGCAGGTTAGGGGGTGAACCCACCCCAGGAGAGGGACCTATTGGCCCCTGCGCTCACCCTACCTGTAACGCCCCGAAATTTATTATTTAGGGGCACCCTGCACCTTCCCTCCTCAGATCCCGGTTTCGAAATAAGAAAGAAGATCAAGAAGAAGAAGACCTGCCGTGCAGCTGCTAACAAGAGGACGACACCAACTGACTTGGCCCCATCCCTACAGGCCCGTTGATCCTTGAACCTGCTCCTGCTAAATCCCGACGTCTCCTGTGGACAGCAACCTCGAGAACGCTGGAGATCCTGCCTGCCTTGACCCTCTTAGAGACTGGGACTCCCACGAGCAGTGGTTCTGCTCCAACAGCAATACCCCTGGTGCCAGCCAGGTACCACGAACCCAGCCCACTGCATCCGCTGAGCCAGGCCTGTGCCCAAGCGGACAAAGACCCGGAGGACGTCCACCCGGCAATCCTGACCTGGAACCAGACGATGCCTGCAGACTCAGAATCAGGGACCCCTCCAACCGCAACCAGCAGAGGGTGAGATTTTCCGACGCCAAAAAACAACCCTGCACCCGGCGCCCCGCGGCCCCTTGTGCCCAGCTCCGGGGTGCCCACCTAACCTCCAGGATCCCAACTTACCCCCCGAAGTGTTGGTCGCTCCCGAAAATCCTCCGTCCCAGAGCCTGCAGCCTTTGTTCACCTTTCACTATTCCCATTAAATAACTTTGAGCGCCCAACGGCTCAAAAGCACCCTGCACCCAGCCGTCCGAGTGCCCCTGGCCTTTGTCCTATCCTATTCCCCCATTTATCCTGGGCAAGTGATCAAGAACTCAGCTCCCCAGCCTCGTGGCCTGCTAGCCAGTAGTCACCAACCGAAGGTCCCCTGCCTCTCATTGGATAACATTGGGCCTAACTACCTCTGCACCCGGCTGTCCCTGTGCCGCTGAGGGTGTACCAACTGTACCTACCTGACCCTGGAAGACCCCATAGTCTATGTAAATGTAAATGTATGTGTCTTGTAAAGCGCACTGCTGCCCTGAGGCGTCGTGGCGCTGTAGACCGCTGGGGAACCCGTCCTGGCTATCCCTGTGAGATGGTCCCTACTGGGTGAAACCAGGCATCCCCGGTGAATGTGGGGGGCCGTTGTAGAGATGAGGCAAGCTAATGCTCAGAGTTGCCGATTGTGATCCCTGGTTAGAGTAGGCACCGAGGCGAGAATTATCAAGTCCGCTGACCCTGGTCCACGACCCAGCCGCGTCGGGAATTGAACCCTGGTCCCGGGCCGTTCTCTGCTTCCGGGTCTGCTGCCTCTAACCAGTGAGCCAAACCACTCCACGCTCTATGCCCCGAACCGTAACTCTGCCAGTTGAGTGCTTACCTAAAAGCCGCTAACTCACTTTTCTTCCATAGGGTAACATTGACTGGTTTCACTTGGAAATTCTTTTAAATGTGGAGTTTTGGAAGTTTAAAATATTCACCTAAAATTAGCCGAACTCCGAATTTCGATTTACTCACCTGTCATCAGGAGAGACCTTAGTGCTGTACCTTTTAGCCCAGCACAACCCGTGAAAAGTAATCCTAACCATACTTACCAGTAACCTGAATTTTCTTCCATAGGAAACCATTGACTGTTTTTCTGTGAAATTTCTTCTGTTCATTTTTGCAAACTACAAATATTCTTTAAAAATCGTACCAACTACCAAAACGTAATTACTTACCAGTTTTATATCGAGGTCCCAGTGCTAAACCTAGGAGTCCAGTACTGGGTTACAAAAGTAACGCAAACCTACTTTACCTGCAAACTGAATTTCCTTCCATTGGGTAACATTGGTAATTTCAACTGAAAAAGTTTCGAAGTGTCAACTTTTAAAATACAATAATATTCCTTATAAATCACTACTGTAACCAAAAGGCTTTTGTCTAACTGTTTACAACTTATGTCCCAGAACTGAATCCAGGATCCAGTCCTGTGGTTAGAGAAGTAATTTGCAAAGTAATTAATTGCATTTAACTAAAAATTCCCATTGAGCTCAAAGTTGCATTGTGTTTGCAATTGTGTTGCCTATTGCAACAAACTGTAACTATTGTAATTGAAGAGACTATTGCCTATTTGAAATATATTTAACTGAAGTAATCTATGCTGAGAAAGTATCTTTTGATACCATCTTGGTTATAAAAATAAGTACCTATATCTTTTGATACAAAACAATTGGCCTAGAGTTCAGGCCTTGAGTGTGTGAAACCTTTTACTGACTGAGTGGGTACACCAGATGCTTTGCACTGTCCTCTGGTACTGCCTTACTGCTCGACCAAGCTACCACTTTGGAGAGTAAGGCTATATCTAGTTTTAGCCTCTGCCATACCTCTGGAGACCCTGTGCACACGGTACCTTACTTTGTTCCAGTATATACAGAGCCACTTTCTTACACACACACACACATATATATATATATATATAGGAATCCACAATCCTGGAACGCCGAACAGCAACAGCAACGGACACAGCCAGGTACAGACCACAAACCAAGGATTTCACAGAAAAATAGAGTGCTTTATTCCATATAAATATATATATTTATTCACGCTCCAAGGTTGTCCACCATGTGAGTAGCACACGAGCAGCAGCTTTATTTATGTGTAGGTGAGGACGGGGATCCGCTTGTAGACGCCGCTCCGTAATGGATCTGCCCGACGCGTTTCGAAGCTCCATCTGCTTCTCTTCAGGGGCTTTAACGGAAGCGGTGTGCTACTCACATGGTGGACAACCTTGGAGCGTGAATATATATATATATATATATATATATCACCTCCCGTTTAGTCCAAGTTTGAGGCTTCCGGGTGCTCTTCAGGCGGTGCACGCGAAGCACTGCAGGACCCGCCGTGTAAAAATAAATTCAGTTTTCCCTTAGTCAGAGAGTTATTTCTTCGTGCACTCCCGTGTTCTTCCGAATTTACACCACACGTTCAATTTGTCAATAATAAAATTTATTCAATTTTCGAACAGCGAGCCAGCAGCACCTTACGCGTTTCGGTCTCTACGGAGACCTTGCTCACAGGTAACCAGAATTGACATTTTTTTGATTTTTTAAACGAAGTGCTTGGATCTTACATCACTTCCTGTTAGTTACCACAGGGTTTCTGGGACATGTAGTTTAGTGAATATACATTGTAATCATGTACTCATTATTAAACAACCCTTGTCGGGTGATACTATTCATAAGTCATATTGTTACGCCACAATATTTTCAACAATACCAATTATTAGTGTTACCAATGTGTTATCATCAAGCCCTCAAGTGGGCATATCCACATGTATTGTTAACGAAATTGAAATAATTTTTTAACATTGCATTTTTTCACAGTTTCACATGCTTGCCCTCTGGTGGGCTTAAATCATATATTTTATGAACTTCAGTATCAATAGGGGGGTCGCATTATTTTTTCACGATCTCCACCTCTCTGATTTGGACCCACACTTTCGATTCCAAAGAATTTTAGTTCTTTCCAGTTGCCATTGTGTTCTTTTTCCATATGTTTTGCCATTGCGTTACTCCGATCCGAATTGATGGTTGCTCGGACGAGTTATAAAATGCGCAGTTTAAGTTCCTTTTTGGTGCTTCCAATGTACTTTAAAGAGCACGGGCATTCTAAAACATAGATCACAAATTAGGTTTTGCAATTAATTAATTGGTCAATTTTCCCTGTTTTTTTATTTGCCATGTCCAATTTTTTTGTGTTTTTAGCAATGCAGCAAACTTTACATCCCGAGCATTTATAGAATCCCTTGGGTTTGTACCAATCCGCAGGTTTTTTCTTTTCTTGGAAATGACTATAAATTAGTTTGTCTTTTAGATTTTTGGCTCTACGGTAAGTAACATTAGGATGATCGCCTACAATTTCTGCAATTTTTGTGTCCATATGTAAAATATGCCAATTCTTTTTAAGAATTTTCATTATCGATTGGTTGGCCGTAGAGTGAGTGGTGATAAATCAAATTTTTTGATCATCTGAGTCAGGTGGTTGTTTTTCTTTGAGTAAATCCAGTCTTTGGACATTAGAGGCACGAGTTACAGCCATTTGGATCGATTGAGGGTTGTATTTCCGTTTTTCAAATATTTTACTGGCTAGTCTTTTGTTCAAATTCCAGTCTTCCTCTTTTGAGCAGATTCTCTTTATTCGTAGATATTCTCCATATGGAATATTTTCAATTAGGCTGGGTTGATGGAAGCTCTGAGCGTGCAGGTCCGCATTTGTTGCGGTGCTCTTCCGATGTAGTGTGGTTTGTATTGCATTATTTTCAATGAAAATTTCCGTATCTAAGAAGATCACTCTTGACTCACTGATTGTATATGTGAATTTTAGACCAAATTCCGAGTCATTGAGAATTTTGAAGTAAGTCTCAAATTCTTGGTTAGTTCCATCCCAGATCAACAACAGGTCGTCTATATACCTTAGCCATACCACAGTTTTTGATACTGCCTCATCATTTTCAATTCTCCATGCCCAAGTGTTCTCCCATTGTCCCATTGTCAGGCACGCATACGAAGGACTAAAAGAAAAGCCCATCGCTGTGCCTTTTGGTTGGCGATAGATTTCTTGCCCAAACATAAAAATGTTCTGCTCCAAACACATTGAGATCATTTCTAGGAGCATATCATTATGATCCGCAAATTGAATACTTCTTTGCATGAGGAAGGACTTACATGCTTCCAAACCAATTTTGTTTTGAATGTTCGAGTATAATGATATGACATCCATAGTGATGAGCTTATAGGAGGGTTGCCATGGAATGTCTTGCAATCTTCTCAACATGTCCCCCGTATCTTTGATATACGATGTTAGCTCCTTCACATATGGTAGCAGGAAAACATCCAGATAATTTGCAATGGGTTCCAGTAGGGCACCTTTGGCTGAGATTATTGGTCTCCCTGTGGGTTTAGTGGGGTGCTTGTGAATTTTAGGCAGAAAGTATATGGTGGCCATTTTAGGGTATGGTGTTGTTAGATATTTATGTTCATATACATATATATATTATTCAACAAAGTGCCTGAAGCTTTTGGGAGGCACACAACAGTCCTATTCCCTCCGGGCTTCTCATGCAGTACACGTCCCCACTTAGCAATTCTCCTCTGTGCCCGACGCGTCTCAGGGAATCTCTCCCTTCCTCAGGGGCTGCCATCAAAAAACACTTGTGCATGCATCACTGATTTTCAGATCATTTAATTATGCAAATCCCATGGTAGGCGTATGCTGAGTGCGTCGTCATACCTTGATTGCTGGGACTTGTAGTCCATTTTGATGCATGTTAAAGTTATTTACTTTTGAGTAAAGTCAAGCATTTTCTGAAAAGGAATGCATATTAACATGCCTATAGTAGGCTGAGGAGAATTCCTAAGTGGGGAGGTGTGCTGCATGAGACTCCCGGAGGGCGGAGGACTGTCGTGTGCCTCCCAAAAGCTTCAGGCACTTTGTTGATTAATATATTATAGCATTGAAACGCGTTGGGGCGCAGGAGAGACCAGGTGCAATCATGCCGCTTCTTAAATCAAAGTTTTTGTTAAACTCACCTGGGAAACGAACTTCAGCCCTTACAGCACGAGAGTGTCAGAGAACAAAGCAGATGACATGCACAGGGGCCCACTGAAGGGATTGAAAGTGTGCAGAAAATCGGCTGTTTGGCAAAACACTGGCTGTACTGGAACAGTGGAATCGGGACTTCTACTCCTGGCGGTTTATTTACTGGAAAATGAACGCCAATAAGGGAATGAATGCAGAGGTCAGTTCCAGGTTTTGTCATATGCCGCCCCATGATTAAGGTGCTTGTTAGCATTGAAACGCGTTGGGACACAGGAGAGACCAGGTGCAATCATGCCGCTTCTTAAATAAAAGTTTTTGTTAAACTCACCTTCGTGGACTGCTGCCTCAAGCCTGGGGTTTGTGAAGAAAAGTACACGCGGCATCCTCTGCCGTAGGAGGCGAGCACCGCTTTTGAAACCGGACTAATTTCTGAAGGGCTGGGAAACGAACTTCAGCCCTTACTGCACGAGAGTGTCAGAGAACAAAGCGGATGACATGCACAGGGGCCCACTGGAGGGATTGAAAGTGTGCAGAAAATCGGCTGTTTGGCAAAACACTGGCTGTACTGGAACAGTGGAATCGGGACTTCTACTCCTGGCGGTTTATTTACTGGAAAATGAACGCCAATAAGGGAATGAAATGCAGAGGTCCGTTCCAGGTTTTGTCATATGCCGCCCCATGATTAAGGTGCTTGTTAGCATTGAAACGCGTTGGGACACAGGAGAGACCAGGTGCAATCATGCCGCTTCTTAAGTAAAAGTTTTTGTTAAACTCACCTTCGTGGAGTGCTGCCTCAAGCCTGGGGGTTTGTGAAGAAAAGTACACGCGGCATCCTCTGCCGTAGGAGGCGAGCACCGCTTTTGAAACCGGACTAATTTCTGAAGGGATGGGAAACTAACATCAGCCCTTACAGCACGAGAGTGTCAGAGAACAAAGCGGATGACATGCACAGGTGCCTACTGGAGGGATTGAAAGTGTGCAGAAAATCGGCTGTTTGGCAAAACACTGGCTGTACTGGAACAGTGGAATCGGGACTTCTACTCCTGGCGGTTTATTTACTGGAAAATGAATGCCAATAAGGGAATGAATGCAGAGGTCCGTTCCAGGTTTTGTCATATGCCGCCCCATGATTAAGGTGCTTGTTAGCATTGAAACGCTTTGGGACACAGGAGAGACCAGGTGCAATCATGCCGCTTCTTAAATAAAAGTTTTTGTTAAACTCACCTTCGTGGAGTGCTGCCTCAAGCCTGGGGGTTTGTGAAGAAAAAAAGAAAAAATATATATATATATATATATTACCTACTGGCGGTCGCCAGTAGGTATATATAGTTAGGATTTTTTCTCTATGGGATTTTTGAAAATTCTATGTCTAATAACTTTGGCGTTTGTGGACGGAATTGGCTGAAATTTTCAGGAAAATGGCACATTTTGTTTCTGAGCAGCCCTTGAAAATTTGGGGGGGGGGTTCGTCAAGGGGGGGCCGAGAAAAAAGGGGGGTCCCAAAACGTGTTTTTAACATTGAGTTTTCCATAGGGCGGTTGGCCTCACTTTTAGCCCGAACGGCTGAATGGATTTGCACGAAACTTGGCAAAATTGTAGGGACTGGTAGCCCGATGTGCCTTTGCTAGGTCTCAATATATGTGCTTCAGTGGATTTTGAGAAATTAACGTTCAAAAAAAGATATATATCTGTAACAGCGGACCGGGCAGCGCTCCGGTTCGCGGACTTTTCGCGGTACGGAGCTTTGTGAAGCGAAGCTGATTGGTTCTCCGGCGTCTGTGAACATTCCAAACAGTCCGTAGCGGCCGCCATCTTGTCTCTCGGTAGTATCGAGAGACAAGAGGAGGCCAAAGCGAAGGGGCAAATGACCATAAGGGGGCATAGTAGATCCTCGCTGACCCCCTAGGTTTGATGTGGAGGTTTTAAAAGGGCCCCGCGGGGCAAAAAAAAAAAATAATAATAATAATCGAACGGCTGAATGGATTTGCACGAAACTTGGTAAAATATTAGGGACTGGTAGCCCGATGTGCCTTTGCTAGGTCTCAATATATGTGCTCCAGTGGATTTTGAGAAATTAACGTTCAAAAAAAGATATATATCTGTAACAGCGCTCTGCTTCGCGTAACGGAGGTTTGCGAAGCTGATTGGTTCTCCGGCGTCTGTAAACATTGCAAACAGTCCGTAGCGGCCGCCATCTTGTCTCTCGGTAGGATCGAGAGACAAGAGGAGGCCAAAGCGAAGGGGCAAATGACCATAAGGGGGCATAGTAGATCCTCCTTGACCTCTTAGGTTTGATGTGGAGGTTTTAAAAGGGTCCCGCGGGGCAAAAAAAATAATAATAATAATAATCGAACGGCTGAATGGATTTGCACGAAACTTGGCAAAATTGTAGGGACTGGTAGCTCGATGTGCCTTTGCTAGGTGTCAATATATGTGCTTCAGTGGATTTTGAGAAATTAACGTTCAAAAACAAGATATATATCTGTAACAGCGCTCCGCTTCGCGGAGATAAAATTATATCTGTATTACCTAGCTGTTGCTAACACCAGTTAGCGACGGCTAGTAGGAGATAGCGACCATCTTGGGCCCCACTTTGCATGTGAGTGATATTTATCACTAATGACATGCAAAGTGGGGATGCCAAGATGTTAGCGACTGGAAACAGTCGCTAACATCGCTATCTCCTATTATCAACTTTTGGAAATATTCGCGATAAGCGCGAATATCTCCAAAAGCTAGCACCTGCCCTGAGCAGTTCTTAGCCATGTCATCCAATGGGAGGTGGATAACATGGCTAAGAGCATTAGCTCGGTAATGCATGAATATCTCTGAGTTTTCAGCGATATTAATGCATTGCGGTCGTTATTTATCGTATTTGCGATAAACCTTGATAATAGCAAGGTTTATCTGCGATAATTTCTGACGATGCTTAGCGGTAAAAAAATCGTTGCTAAGCATCGTAAGGGATAAATATCGCTTAACTTTGGTAATATGCCCCAACGTCTGTTAACGTTCGATTCGAAGGAAATCAGGAAGTGTTGAAAAACATTGTCTGCGCCATCTTGCCTTTTTTCAAATGCCACACTTTTGTCGTGCACGGCAGTCATTTTAGATGCCTTGACCAGACCCACTCTGTGCACGCTGTCGATCCTTAGCATGGCTCCCCACCCTCGCAAGCATCTCCCCCAGGCAGTGGTCACCCCCGCTCTCTGTCTTATGCATGGGTAATAAACCACCCCCCATCTGCGCTGCTCTTCCCTGAGAATCACACCCTGTGCCCGCCCGACACCTCCCTTTCGCCCTATTCACTACCGCACCCTCTGACACTCCTTTTCCTCTGTGTCCGATTGTCCAGGCCGGTCCTAGGGTATCAGCTAGCCCTGCAGATGTAGTTTATGGCCCCAGCTGTAAAGAATCACCCCTCTTCAAAGGAGTTATAGTAGATCAAGGCCCACACTCGATGAGATCCGTCACAGCAGACGCGTTCCTATTATCTGAAAACCATCCTGTATTGTGATTGGGGAGGGGATCGAGCCTGAAGCGGAAGATTCCAGGGATGACTCTTTGTACATCAAAGTTTTTACAATTATGTGTCACATTAAAAATATATAGCACTCCAACAAAGTAGTAAGATTATAAAACTTTAATAACTTATAAATATATACAAGAAAACAAAAACAGTAATAACATATAAACATTTTTAGGGAAAAACAACGAAGTAGCGGTCGGCTGGGCGAATAGTCCCAACGCAGCACAACGTCCAGATTTCTGGCGTGGGGCGTCGCGGGGGGTGGGTCATCAGTAGCAAACTGTTGTGCGAATAGTTCCAAGGCAGCAGAACGATGGCACCAAGGTGATGTCCAGTAAGTTGCCGCACTGGTTTTGGTATCCTACAATGCTGCTCCGAATAACGGCGTGGGGCGCCCCGGGGGAGGCGGCGTGAACGGGCCTCTCCAGGTGGAGTCTCATCTGTTGTAGTGGGGCGCCCCTTTACCGTTTCAGTTGCCATTCCGTCCGCTTTTGGTCCACTGTGTCAAAAGCCGCAATTCAGCTGAGTTGCGGTGCAGCGATAGGCGGCTGCACCCACTCTTGCGGTGCAGCGATAGGCGGCTGTCACAGGACTCTCAAAATGGCGGCAGGCTCTTTCCTTTTTGGGCCTGGTCCACTGAAATGGCCCTGGGACACCTTGGAAATCGGACGCTAGTCTGCTAGGTCTTGGACCCCATTCTCGAAAGCGTCCCCTCCGCCTTGAGGATTCATCAAAAGTTTTGGGGGCCCCCGACTCCTGTAGGCTTCTGGTGGGGAGCGGCTGCCATGATTGCTCGCGGAATGACCACGACGGAGCTACGAGATGGTGGTGCTCTCATGCTGACGCCAGCTTCAGTCTGAAACATCCAGAAACAAGGTGGGGCTTTCATCGTTTGGGAAAAAAAAAAGTTTTCATCCAATGAAAAGTGTTGTTTTTAGGTCATATGATCAAGCCTTCCATCATTAGGAAACCAAAAGTAAAATGAACCAATGAAAAGTTTTATAAACAAGTCACATGACCTGTTATGCGGCATAGGGTATAAAATGCGGAGAAAATACGTTGGCACGTGAGGCGGCGTCAGTAGCGGACCGATGTGCGAATAGGCCGAAGGCAACACAACGCGCCAAGATCCGGATGGCACCGAGGTGGTGTCCAGCAAGTTGCAGCACTGGTGTGGCCATCTTACAATGCTGAAAGTCAGCGTGGGGCGCCCCGTTGGCCTGTGAGTTTGCGTCAGTAGCGGACCGATGTGCGAATAGGCCGAAGGCAGCACAACGCGCCAAGATCCGGATGGCACCGAGGTGGTGTCTAGTAAGTTGCTGCACTGGTGTGGCCATCCTACAATGTTGAAAGTCGGCGTGGGGCGCCCTGTTGGCCTGTGAGATGGTGTCAGTTGCGGACCGATGTGCGAATGGGGCCAAAGGCAGCGCAACAATATTTCCTGAATAGAAGACACCACTAGGCGCTGAGATGCCAAGATCCGGATGGCACCGAGGTGGTGTCTAGCAAGTTGCTGTACTGGTGTGGCCATCCTACAATGTTGAAAGTCGGCGTGGGGCGCCCCGTTGGCCTGTGAGATGGCGTCAGTAGCGGACCGATGTGCGAATGGGGCCAAAGGCAGCGCAACAATAGTTTCTGACTGACACCACAAGGCGCTGAGATGCCAAGATCCGGATGGCAACGAGGTGATGTCTAGCAAGTTGCTGTACTGGTGTGGCCATCCTACAATGGTAAAAGTCGGCGTGGGGCGCCCTGTTGGCCTGTGAGATGGTGTCAGTTGCGGACCGATGTGCGAATGGGGCCAAAGGCAGCGCAACAATATTTTCTGTATGGAAGATACCACTAGGCGTTGAGATGCCAAGATCCGGATGGCACCGAGGTGATGTCTAGCAAGTTGCTGTACTGGTGTGGTCATCCTACAATGCTGAAACTCGGCGTGGGGCGCCCCATTAGCCTGTGAGATGGCGTCAGTAGCGGACCGATGTGCGAATAGGCCGAAGGCAGCACAACGCGCCAAGATCCGGATGTCACCGTGGTGGTTTCATAGTTGAGAGGCACTTCATCTGCAGTGGGGCGCCGAGATCCGGATGGCACCGAGGTGATGTCTAGCAAGTTGCTGTACTGGTGTGGTCATCCTACAATGCTGAAACTCGGCGTGGGGCGCCCCATTAGCCTGTGAGATGGCGTCAGTAGCGGACCGATGTGCGAATAGGCCGAAGGCAGCACAACGCGCCAAGATCCGGATGGCACCGAGGTGGTGTCTAGTAAGGTGCACTGGTGTGGCCATCCTACAATGTTGAAAGTCGGCGTGGGGCGCCCCGTTGGCCTGTGAGATGGCGTCAGTAGCGGACCGATGTGCGAATGGGGCCAAAGGCAGCGCAACAATGTTTTCTGAATAAAAGACACCACAAGGCGCTGAGATGCCAAGATCCGGATGGCACCGAGGTGGTGTCTAGCAAGTTGCTGTACTGGTGTGGTCATCCTACAATGCTGAAACTCGGCGTGGGGCGCCCCATTAGCCTGTGAGATGGCGTCAGTAGCGGACCGATGTGCGAATGGGGCCAAAGGCAGCGCAACAATATTTTCTGAAGAGAAGACACCAAAAGGCGCTGAGATTCGGTTACCACCGAGGTGATGTCTAGCAAGTTGCCGCACTGGTGTGGCTATCCTACAATACTGCTCCGAATAACGGCGTGGGGTGCCCGAAGGGGGGGGGGGAGGCGGCGTGAACGGGCCTTCCTAGGTGGAGGCTCGTCTGCTGTAGTGGGGCGCCCCTTTACCGTTTCAGTTGCCATTCAGCTGAGTTTCGGCTGCTCTTGATGCTACAGCGACAGGCGGCTGCAACAGGACTCTCAAAATGGCGGCCTGTTCTTTGGATTTGGGCCTGCTCCACTAAAATGGCCCTGGGACACCTTAGAACTCGGACGCTCGATTTTTTTTTCCTTTCCTGTACATGCAAAAAAAGGTAAATGCCCGGTACGTTACACGTTTCATCTGCCACGATGAACTCTCCAGAGGAACCGAAAAAAAATATAGTTATGGTAACTATACCATGCATCGTCATATGGAGAGGTGGCACCAATTAATTATAGTGCTGCATAAAAGAGAGATTTGGAGGAGAACCCCTGAGCTGCTAGTACATTCATCAAAGAAGTGGCACTGACAGCATCAGAGGCAAGGGAAACGGTCCCAAATATTTAGAAGAACTTTGGAAAGATTAAAATGACATGTTTAGATTGTGGCAAATTAATTTCATGTGGACAGATGAGTGTTACTCTAATAAATACAGCATATGAACATCATCATAGTCGATGGTTGGTAGAGACATTTTGACTATATCCTGGACCTGCCCGTCCTCGCCCAAAATGGTGCCGGAATAAATGGGACTCGTAACTCCTTGTTGTGTACAGGTTGCAGAACCTTGAAATCACGAGATACGTATGCAGTTTTGAAGCACATGGCGGGCGGGGACGAGAATTGATTGAATATTTCGACATCCCTATTGATATTAAGTTCTGATGTGTTATTGATTACTGTACTATTGAAAGTTCGAATTAACGTCACCCATGGTACTTGTCCGCAAATGTATATCTAGATAATTTTATTGTAACTGGCCCTGTTGTATTTTAATTATAAAATGTACGTCCACCGATTCCGTAACTGTTAGACACCTTAGTTCTTGCAACCTAATGGCCCGCCCGTTACGTTCCTCTACAGTGTAAATGTCTACTCATCATATACGATTACAGTTTGCTCCGTGGCCGGCCCACGTGTTTATAGGCTCGTATTTGTATAATGAAATTTTCACAATAAAGGTTTTTAAAAGAAAACATGGTAGTAGTATATACATTGGTAAAGTTTTTAATAATAGTCACTGTTTTAGAATCATTAAAAGGCAAGTGAAATAAAGCAGACCAATTACATGAAGGGTAAAAGGTATAATACGAAGGAACGCAGTAAAGATAAATGGTCAAGGGCTGTTGTGTTTTCTATTCCTGCAACATAAAGTGATCGATAAGAATCTCATATTCAGGCGTATCGGCGACTAAGACAGCAGGTCGACCCTCTTTTGCTCAACGGCTCCGTCATGGGACGAAGAAACGCTCTTTTTCTCGAAAAAAGAATATATTTTACTTGCAGGATAGTTGTAAATTTTCCGGGAAAGTACATTAGCCTGGAACATTATAACATATATTTAAGAAAAAATAATGTTCGGAAGTAATAAAAAGCGTAATTTTTAGGTCATATGACCAAGCCTTTCATCATTAGAATAAGAAAAGTAAAATGAACCAATGAAAAGTTTTATTAACAAGTCACATGACTTGTTATGCTTACATTACGCGCTGCGCGCCCCGGATGACTTCCGGATGCGCTAACGCGGCGCGTCATATGACGCATTACGCGACAACGCAAGTCCAGAATATAGTCAAAATGTCTCCACCAACCAGCGGTCGGAACACAACCCCTTTCAGCAGGCTAAATAGTTCTGTTAAATGACAACAGAAGGGACAGGCAACAAGAACCATTAGTCAAAGAGGGGAGGGCGAGTTCTTCTCTACCGGGTTACATTGGGGCGCTACCGGAACTGATCGATTTGGTAGTCTACAGTGTTTCTGGATGTTTCAGACTGAAGCTGGGGTTAGCATGAGAGCAGCACCATTTCGTAGCTCCGTCGTGGCCATTCCGCAACCAATCATGGCAGCCGCTCTTTATCGTTATTTTGGGCGGGGTGGGTGGCGGAGCCGAGCTGTTTTGCAGCCATCATTGTGTGGAGTTCAGTTCATTTCACTAGTTTTGTATTTGTCATGAGGGGTTGTTCCTAATGTTTCTATTTTACCGAGGTCAAAAAGAGATCCCATTAGTGGCCTACTAATTTTGCTCGATTCCTTTTCTTTTTTTTTTACACGATTTTTCGTTATCTGCAAAGACTAAACAGAGTATTGCGACTCTGTGTTTGTTTGTAAATAGAGAATGAACCAAAGAGAACCAATTCTAAAACAGTAAATACTTGGATAACAATCAATCAAATGGAGAGAGAAGCAGGCACGACGTATTACAACGGGGGCAAAGGCCTGCGTTAACTACCCTTCATTATGTGCAAAGAGAGAGTACTCCTAATAGAAATGAGGGGGGGGGCACCATTCAAAGCAGATCAGTGTGCATAAACACGAAAATGTTTTCACTTACCACGTACTTGACATTCGACAGCTTATGATATTTGCTATTAAAAAACCATTGAAATTCACTGAAAAAACCATAGGTTATAGACCATATATAGTTAGAAATTAGCATTTACAAAACCTTGAAAATTCACTGAAAAAACCATAGGTTATAGACCATATATAGTTAGGAATTAGCATTTAAAAAACCTTATTTTACTCACACAAAACCATTGAAATTCCATATATAGTTAGTTGCACTAACTATATATCGCGCACCCGCAATCCACTGCTGATGATGTCACATATTACATCATTCATGACATGGTCAGTGACATCACTGATGACATCACTGATGACATCTCAAATGACATCACTGATGACCTCACTGATGACATCTCATTTGACATCAATGACCACATCACTGATGATATCATTCATGTGACAATACAATGCATCTCCTCACATTTTAATATAACCTCTGTTTCACCCAGTGTTAAATACAGAGTATAATTTTTGAAACCATTGACACACCAATACTAGTTACTACATATGTACTCACTGATTCCTACGTCTACACACACATTCACTCATTCACCCATACAATCATTCATACATACAATCACTCATCTTTACAACACTATCATATGCACTCATACACCTATACAGACACTCACACTCTGCCACTCATCCATGGAGTTACTCACACACCTAGTCAGTCCTGTAAAGAATCAATCACACTTCCATTTTCTTGTCTTTACAGTTAAACATAGAGCACCTTACATTTTCAAACATATACTAACACATACTTACCTTGTTATACAATCATTGATATAAGTACACATTGATCTGCACAGAGTCACACACCTCCCAGCCAGCCACACACACACTCAGTCTCCCATACAAATACTTGGACAATCAATCAGTAACCCATATAGTTAATCATATAGCTACTGATCAACACATGCAGCAGTTTACAGAACAACAGACATAATGATGCACAAATTAAGACACTTTAGTCACTAACCCATGCACTCAGTGAGACACATTTAATCACTCACTCATACATTCAGTCATGCACCTACTAAATCCTTTGTCCAGACACTTATACTTCCACTCATTCTTCAATATGTAAGACACATTTTAACTTTACAGAAACATACAGTCACTGGATGTTGTCATCAGTGATGTCATCAGTGATGTCATTTGAGATGTCATCAGTGATGTCATCAGTGATGTCACTGACCATGTCATGAATGATGTAATATGTGACATCATCAGCAGTGGATTGCGGGTGCGCGATATATAGTTAGTGCAACTAACTATATATGGAATTTCTTTTTTTTTTTTTTTTTTTTTTTTAAACCTTTATTGTACAAAGAGTGCTCACAAATACGGGCCTACAACCCAACGGGCTGGCCACCACATAGCAAAAGCATAATTAGCAATACAAAGTTGTCCACAGGATATGACAGCAAGAACACAGGAGATACACCAAAAGCCATAGAGCAATCAGCAGGGACAGGATATTGGAAGGTTGATTTTCTTTTACGGGACGGGGAGTACAGGATCATGACGGGCAGTGAGTCAAACAACAAGGGAGGGGCCATGGTGAGCCGCGATCCGGCGATCATAAAAATACAGGATAAAGCCAACACGAAGTAAACATATCGATAAATACAAGCACAATCGGAGTACCACAAGGAGAGGCAATGGCGTTCGCCGTACAGCGCCCACCCACCACAGCAACAACCCGACTTAACAAACATAAGTAAAAAAAAAGACCCCATCGTAAAAAGCAATACGATACGCACCCCAACGAAAGGAAGGAAATCCCTCATGAAAGAGGGAGGGGAAGGAAGAAAAAGGAAAAGGAAGGGACTCCTACCCAACCACGCGCCCCCCGGCGACAAAGCAGGAAAACAGAAACCGGTACAAGGCATCCATTAAAGGTCGATGACAGAACACATAGCGAGCCATAATCACAATACGCCCGGAAGGTCAATGCTTCAGAAACACCCCAGGGGGACACATGACGAGACAGAGTCCCGAAAAAGTGAATACTCAAGAGCCATAGAACAAAAAAAGGGGAGAAAAAAGGGGGGGAAAAAGACCCCCCAAAGTGACAGACCCCCCCACCCACCCCTCAAGCCCACCCTGCACCCCTGCAGAAGGCTATGGCCTACCCCCCAGCAGCGTGCCTGTCGCCCTAATTAGAACCCGAAATATAGAAGAGCAAAGACAAGACGGAAACAGAAGACAAAAACGAGGGAGGGGAGGGGAAGGGAAAAAGGGAAGAAAACACACACGGGAGAGGGCCAAGGAACAGTATTATCTGCACCCACCCACCCGCCTGAGAAAAAGGGCAGAGCCCTCGGGAAGTCAAAAATTATCAGGATACACTCCAGGAGCATCATAAAGTCACACATAATCATACCGTTACATGCCGATCATCCAACCAGTACAAGACTACCGCACACAGAGGCAAATTTGTATCAGCCCTGTCCTTGTTTGTCCAAAGTTGTAGCCGTCCGATCCACCAAGAACCAGACCGCGAAGAACCGAAGGCATAGAACAGGGAGATCTGACGGCAGTCCAGATAAGACACGTGGAGTAAAACACGGAAGATCCAGGAAAGTCATGGAACATCGCACACAATGCAGGCACAGTTTCAGGGACAGTTCAAGAGAGGCCGACCCAGCTGGGTTGGCACAGGAGCCATGGCCGGTCAGTCGAGGCGAAAAGGGGCAGGAAGAGTCATCGAGTCCAGGCCAGACGGAATCCGGCCCCCGGACCAGCGGCAAAGGAGAAAGCACAGGATGATGAAGGGCAACGGAACTCCGCACACCCACAGACGCGGCTGTCGCCGGGGCCATATTTCCTAGGATAGTTCCAGCCGCACCCTGCAACGGTGAAGCCACACCCGGTTTTGGGGGCCCGAACGGCCCGAAGAGAGGATCCACATCCAGGGCGAAGACGGGTGCAGCCACAGAAGCTCGCCAGGAGTGCAGGGCGTCCAGGATATCCTTAAGTGTAGGAAAACCTTTACAGTATCCGGCACCCGGGCCATGCGGCGGGCCTCCAGCGCTCGTCCAGGCCCGGCTGAAACACTCAGGGTCGGCCGCCATCTTGGAAGCCCGGCGAGGCCGCGGCGGCCGTCAACCTCCGTCGGGGCAGCAGCGAGACAAATGAAGACCAGCCGACCGGCGGCAGGGCACCCCGGGGCAGGAAGGGGGGCCACCAGAAGATGGGGAATCGCCGGCTCCCCAGTGCCGCCGGTCCCGTTCTCCGAGTCCGGGCGGAAGAAATCAAAATGGCCGGACCGGAGAACAAAGGGGGAGCAAGCCAGATATACGAGTAGCCCCGTCAATGGAAGGCAGCGCCTCCACCCAACGCCTCCGGCCCACCGGAGCCGGCCAGCAAGCACAGCCGGCCTACACGCACAACGGCCTCCACGACCACGTCCACTGCGCCATCAAGGGCCGATCATCGCGCTCCGTCCCGTCCGGGCGCCGCCGAGAAGGTCCAGGCCAGCCCGCCCCGGAGGCCCCGAAGCGAGCGGGAGCGCCCCACAGGATCCACGGCACCCAGGACCACCGGAGCAAAAGGTGAGTGCCTGCAAGGCGTCTTAGCACTACAGCACAGCAAAGAGGGCTTCCCGGGGCAGGATAGACGATAAAAACAGGCAGGCGAACGGAGCCGAGCTAAAACGCGGCCATCTCGGACGCGAGCTTGGCTCCTCCCCAAGTATATATGGAATTTCAATGGTTTTGTGTGAGTAAAATAAGGTTTTTTAAATGCTAATTCCTAACTATATATGGTCTATAACCTATGGTTTTTTCAGTGAATATATATATATATATATATATATATATATATATATTTATTACCTACTGGCGGTTGCCAGTAGGTATATATAGTTAGGATTTTTTCTCTATGGGATTTTTGAAAATTCTATGTCTAATAACTTTAGCGTTTGTGGACGGAATTGGCTGAAATTTTCAGGAAAATTGAACATTTTGTTTCTGAGCAGCCCCTAAAAATGTGGGGGGGTTTTGTCAAGTGGGGGGCGAGAAAAAAGGGGGGTCCCAAAACGCGTTTTTCCCATGCAATTTTCCATAGGGCGGTTGGCCTCACTTTTAGCCCGAACGGCTGAATGGATTTCCACGAAACTTGGCAAAATTGTAGGGACTGGTAGCCCGATATGCCTTTGCTAGGTCTCAATATATGTGCTCCAGTGGATTTTGATAAATTAACGTTAAAAAAAATATATATATCTGTAACAGCGCTCCGGGTAGCGCCCCGGTTCGCGTCCCTGAAGCGTAACGGAACTTTGCGAAGCGAAGCTGATTGGCTCTCTGGTGTCTGTCAACATTCTAAACAGTCCGGAGCGGCCGCCATCTTGTCTCTCGGTAGGATCGAGAGACAAGAGGAGGCCAAAACAAAGGGGGAAATGACCATAAGGGGGCATAGTAGATCCTCCCTGACCCCCTAGGTTTGATGTGGAGGCTTTAAAAGGGCCCCACGGGGCAAAAAAAAAAAAATCATTTTTTTTGCGTGGGGAGCGGCCGGTACGTGCACCGGGAAGCGGTGTGGGAAGCGTACTATGAGGGAAAAAGAATTATAGACTTTTCAAATATTGTATGTTTATTGATTGTTAGTTTTGTTGTTTTTTTTGTTTTGTTTTTTAATTTATTTATTTTTATATTTAAACGGGGACGTTACGGACATTATACTTTTGTGCAATGGGCAGTGGTAATCTAAATGATGAGGGTGGTGTTACTAAGGCATTAAAACAAAAAAACACTGACATATAGTTCCCTTTTAAGGGTCAGATTAGGGGACCTCAGTCGTCTTACCTGTCCTTTCTTTCTCAGCCAATTAAGTTCCAACATTTTACAGAAAGGAGAGGTAGTAATATGGCAAAATATGATCGTTTTGTTTCTATCAATTTGTTCAAACACTGTCGTGTCTAAAGCCAATTATACCTGTACCGGCGAGGTACAGTGTCGTCATTTATTCAAAAGGGAGCAAGGGAGCCCTCAGAGGGAGAGAGCGTCGTGCGCACCAAATAGGCTATTAGTACACGTACAACATAAAGAGAGAGAGAGAAAAACGTGTATAATAATAGGTCATTCAGTGCACACACATATAGAACAGTACGGGTCGGTTTCACGTATAAAACACAAGCTGAGGGAAAACATAAATTCATAGTTTACGTACACACAAATACCAGACAGGGTGCGACATTACATACATCAAGTACGGAAACCTAAGACAAAACACAGAGCTATTTTGGGCAAAAGGACTTTTTCATGCGCGTTGCGTATTCTCAGTATTCCAATTCATTCATTTGGGGGTCGAGCTCTTTGTTCTCCTTCCTTCCTAATAGTAGACAATTTTTGTTGGTAACCTCGTTTTCGAAAACACTTACTCCTTTTTTAGTTGGTCGGACACTAGTCCAGTCGTGCTTATACTCACGGTGGGGCCTTCCAACATCTAGAAAATGATGATCCAAGCTGATGTAAAGGAGGGGTGTCAGTCGGATGTGCGATGGTACAATTCTGACTTTTCTACGAGGGTGGAAGAAGAAGGGGTAAATCTAAAACATAACAATATCCCTAATTTCTGGGCTGAGGGGGATCTTGGATGAACCCCAACCCGGGGTACTCTTAACTTCTCTTATTTAGTCAGCACATAAATTGACTTACTGGTGCGCATTATTTTGGGTGTACATTTGGGATATCGGTTGGGTTCGGGTTCGTCGTACTGAAATAACCCTTCAAGTTTCTGGTGTAGGCTACTCTCCCATTCACTAGCTCCAGAGAGAGTCGTTCCTAAGTAAGGAAAGTGTTATATTCTTTTTCGCCCTTCACATGCGGATACCATGTTCGGGCTTATTTTTCTCATTCCATTAACCGTTCGATCAACGCCTCAGTCATACAAAAAGCATTCTTTTATTGACCCAGTCGTGCGCCACACATACGCATTCATACCGTACAAATCAGGGCCCATGCGCACATTCATACCATACAATCTTTCACGCTCCCAGAGATAGCTCCTACATATAATTGACCGTCTCACAGAGCTAGCCTATTTTTCCTCGCGTGGAACACGGTGCGGTTTAGGTCTTCTCCATACTTCAGCTGAAATTCCAATGTAACCTGCAGAAAAAGAAAAGAGGGGGGGGGGCAGCGTTCAAAGCACATCAGCGTGCATAAACACGAAAATGTTTTTACCTACCACATACTTGACTTATCTCTCTGAGATGCAGTCCCTTGTGTCTCGGCAATGGTAGTCTGTTCATTACATAGATCGCCCGAGGGCGGTAGTACAGACCGCCCGTAGGAAAGGGTCAAAAGCCAGGGGTATAGGAGTATGTAACAAGCGAGCCATTTAATTAAAAAAACTAAACGTGACAAACGGTTGCAGGATCAGTGAAGGTTGATTTTATAATTGAAAGTATAACAGGATCAGTTACAATAAAATCGTCCATACGCACACCATGGGCGAGTATCATGGGTAACATTACTTCGAAGCTTTAATAATACAATAATCAATAATGAAAAACCGACATCAATAGGGTTGTCCGTATGCCCAGTCAGTACCCTTCCCCGCCCACCATGTGCACAAAGACCGAATACATCCCCCATAACGTCAAGGCTAAGTAACTAGAACGTCATAAGGAGTTGCAAGTCGCTCCCATACTGGCGCCATTTTGGTCGAGGCCAGGCAGGTCCTTTCAAGTGGTGTGGGACCTGCCTGGCTTGGGGAATCTTTCAAGTGATGTGACTGAGGAGCAAATTGTGGACCTCTTTAAAGACTTCAACCCACTACATGTCAAGAAATGTCAAAGCGGAATGAAATGCTTTGCATTTGTAGACTTCAGTTCGGCGAATACCCAGCAGAATGTTATAAGTAAATGTCATGGCACGAAGTTCAGTGGGCGGTCTGTCATTGTGAAAGCCTCAATTAAGTTGAATGGCTGCAAGAGCCCCGATTACACCAGCAGCCCTGTTAATATGCCGATCTTGGAAAAGGTTCCTCTGTTGGATTGCAATGGCTGCAGTGATGGTCTTGGGAAACTGCTTCCGAAAACTCTAAAGGCCACGAAAGCTTGCTATGCTGTTCCTTTGGAAATGCGGTGCTGGGTGATGGAAGTTATTGAAGAGTTGGCAGTGGTGTTTTTTGTGGATTTTGAACGCTCTGCCACAGTCCTGGCTTCGTCATTATGAGCACTTGAAAACAAGACATTCTGGGCAATACCACCCTTGACGCAGCCCTTTATGCTACAAGATGGTGTCTTCCATTCAGGAAATATTGTTGGCAGCATTTTGAAAGGAAAGATAAACGGCCCTTCTCCCACTGAGTCTCACATTCTTACATTTATGAAGAATGTTGAAGAGTAGTATGTTGAAAATCTGAAGCCATCGTTCTACAAACTCTCAACCAGCCTTGGATGGAAAAATCCTGCAGAATGTACAAACTGAAAACCAGTTTATGTCTGCATAGCATCAGCAGCAACACTTGAGTCAGCTTTGTGTCAAGACGATCTCACGCTTGGGCGTATCCGTTCCTTTTACCTGGGTGAGCCTGAGCCCAGATGTGTTTCATTGACAATAGTTACATGTGAAAAGCAAATTTGTGTCACAGTGGGAATGTAGAAATTCCCGCCAGATTGAAGTTCTGCTTTCCCAAATGTGATGCATACCACTAATCCTGGAAAGCAATAAATTACATTAATTCCTGAAATTGTTTGATAATCACAAAATCCTCAGAAATGTCTTCAAACTATAGCAATTTCCCTATTTATATTCTTAATTTCTTGTAACTTCTACAGTCCAAAGTATAGTTCAATGTCTCCAATAACTAGCGGCAGGACCAGAATCCCTTTCGGCAGTTCAAAAAGTTTGTTAGCGCCAACAGAAAGAACAGGCAGCATGAACCATGACTCAAAGGCGAGGGAGGCAAAATCTTCCCTACCGGGTCACGCTGAGGTCCCACCGGAGCTGATCAAGTTGGCAGTCTACAGTGTCTCTTAGTAATTCGGACAAAAACTGGCGTCAGCATGAGAGCACTACCATCCTGTGACAATGTTGTGGCCACTTCCGGAGAGCGGGACAGCAGGCGTATCCCTCCGCCGATGCACTGAATCAGCCTCCCTCACGGCACCAGATGTGGATAAGGCGGCGGACACCCGTGGCAGCGGTATATCCATGGGGGATAGTCGAGCAACAGTGGCGGTTGCCCCCATCGGAAGCCCGCGGGAGTCGAGGGCCAACGACTCTCGTAGAACCTTTAAAACTGAGAGGACGTCTTCAAGAGTGGGGCTCATGCCCGAGCAGGCAAGCATTCGAGTTCCAGGGTTGTCCAGAGCCGTTCTAGTGGACCAGGCCCAAATCCGGGGAGTCGGCCGCCATTTTGAGCGTTCCGCAGCAACAGCCGCTCTTCACCCCGGCCACCGGAGCGGGTCCCCGGCCATCCAACAGAGTGGAACGCCAATGGCAGTCCTGGTGCAGCCGTCCAGCAGGTGAAACGCTAATGATTGTCCTCCTCCAGCTGACCGGCAAGGGAAACGCTAAGGGTCACCATGTTGCAGCTGACCGGCGAGTGAAACGCTAAGGGTCGCCCTGCTGCAGCTGAGGAACCTCCACCTGGGGGGGTGGGGGAGGCCCGTTCGCGTCGCCTCCCCCCTGGGCACCCCACGCCGTCTCTTGGCGCAGCATTATAGGATGGCCGGACCAGGCAACGGAAGAGGGTGCGGGGGTGAGGAGAGCCATCAGCAAGGCACCCCCCCGCACACAACTTGCCGGACATGACCTGTGGATATCCTGGGGACGGGCCTTGGCGCGTGGTGTCGCCCCCGGGCTATTTGCACAACGGTCCTCCACCCCTAGGCCGCCACCTATGCTACCTCGCCGGCTGATGGCCTTTGTAGACTTTCTAAAGCCCAAATCCTACTAAAAAGTAGCCCAAAGTAGCCCAACATTGCTACTTTAAGGAAGGAGGGACAGGAACAGCGTCATGCATTTGTATCGATGTTGCAGCAGGCTGCCATGTAAATAGTTATTTAATAAAATGTTTTGCCCTGTTACTTTGCTGGTGTGTTGTATATATTTATAATATTTGCATAGGGTTTGTCGTTATTTTGGGTGGGGTGGGCGGCGGAGCCGAGCTGTCTTGCAGCCATCATGGCGTCGAGCTCGGTTCCTCTCACTAGTTTCATATTTCTCATGAGGGGTTGTTCCTAATGTTTCTATTTTAGCGAGGTCAAAAAGAGATCCCATCAGTGGCCTACTTTTGCTCGATTCCTTTTGTTTTTTCTAACGATTTTTATGTTATAGTTTGCTAGCACGATACAGCGGCTAGT
The DNA here is from genome assembly GCF_964261635.1 of Lissotriton helveticus. Lineage (NCBI taxonomy): Eukaryota > Metazoa > Chordata > Amphibia > Caudata > Salamandridae > Lissotriton > Lissotriton helveticus. The sequence goes on along the minus strand of NC_136070.1, from coordinate 397,839,464 downwards.
CCGCATTTTATATATATGTCCTTTTTATTAGGGGTGTCCTCCGGTGGAGTCGGATGATCTACCTCTAATAAACGGTCCGGGCTAAACCAACTACCAACAAACGGGGCTGAGATAGGCATGACGGGTTACAAAGGGGCCAAAAGTCTGCACTACCTATCCTTCACTATCCGCAAAGACTAAACAGAGTATTGCGACTCTGTGCTTATTTGTGAATAGAGAATCACCCAAGAGAGAACCAATTCCGAACGATCAATGTTCGGCCAAACAATCAATCAAATGAGGGATAAAAATAGGCACAACGGATTACAACGGGGGCTAAAGCCTGCATTACCTAGCTTTCACTATCTGCAAAGACTAAACAGAGTATTGCGACTCTGTGCTTGTTTGTAAATAGAGAATGATCCCAAGAGAACCAATTCCAAAACAGTAAATGCTTGGATAACAATCAATCAAATGGAGAGGGAAGCAGGCACGACGGATTACAACGGGGGCAAAGGCCTGCGTTACCTACCCTTCACTATCTGCAAAGAGAGAATACTCCTATTCTTCCCTGTTTGTGGACAGAGAATCTCTCAGAAACAATCAAATGAGTAATACTAGTATTTTCAAACAATCAAACAATCAATTCGCAATTTGTCGTGTTACACGACCTTACCCGGACCGTATGGACAGTTTCTCGTCTTCCGCTTCCAGCGCCTGATCGTCCTCTATTCTCCGTAATTGCTGTGGCACTCCTGATGGTTCCCAGTCAGGACCGTAGATCATTCGAGAGAGGTCTGCTCGGAACCAGTGAAGTTTGGATGATCGGCTGCCAGACGAGGGTCTATTGGGCAGGTGCACTTCCCGATCGTTGCAGTCGTTCACTCTGTCGTTGGGACCTCTCCCACTGGATCTACGTGTCACTGATGGGCCCCACGTTTGGGACGCCAATTGTAAAAAGGTAGGGCCGATGTCGACCAAGAACTTTCTATGGTTGCCCGGCGATAGTCGCCTCTCATACCATTCAATATTATCAATCAAAGAGGCAGGCGCTGGAGACGGGAAGGCAGGAAACAGGAGTTTAATCCGACGGAGCAGAACACGTCAAATCAGACAACAGGGCATCTTCTCGAGGTGCTCTCTCCGCATCTCTGAGGCCTGGCCTCTTATACACAAGTTTATGGCTTTATTACATTTGTGACATCCGTGGTATTGCTTTGAAGTACAAAAAGGCATCTTTGGAATCCCCGGTTCAGGCCCGTTCTCACAGATATCTACAGTAGAGGTCCCCTCCCAAATCTCAGCATGATGGGTATTGCGCAGCTGGACATTCCGCTGGGAACAGGAATGGGGGCGACCGGTCAGATCTAGGGGTCTAGGGGTGTGAAGGCATTTTAATTGGTTGTCAATTCCAACACCTCAGATGTGTTTTGTGAAGTAATTTACCTCAGGGTATTTAGAGAGGTCTACAGGCTAAATGGCTAAATGGAATTCCAACCAAATTTGTGAAAATTGTAGGGATTGGTATGTAGTATGAGCTAATCTATATTTGGTGAAAGTGTCTCCAGTCGTTTTTCTGTAAATTACTTTCCCACCTTTTTTAAGCGAGCACTTCCCAGTGCGCGCCCTGGTACGCGAACCGGCAGCGTTACGGGAGTCCTCCATTTTGTGTTTCGGTAGAATTGAGATACAAGATGGAGGGCAAATAATGTTCAGAATGGGTAGAAGGGGGCACGGTAGTCGTATCCTGACCCCCTAGGTTTTCTGAGGGTGGCTGAGGAGGCCCATATGTGCGGAAAAAAACCATTTTTTTCACATTTTCGCGCGGTCAGCGTCCGGTGCGTGTACCGGGTAGCGCTCCGGAAAGCGTAAATTGTGAAAATTAGTAAAAAAAAAGTTACATTTAAAATTTGTTTATAGTGATCATAGTTAGGGTAGCTCTGAGAAGAGCTTTTGGGTCTGTGGTAGATTTAGGTACTTATAAGTAGGTACCAATACATAGTCTTAAATTCAGGATGAAAACTCTGTTCCCCTCATCTGAGAAGTGAACTCCATCTCCTCTGTAGATATCTTGCATGTAGTAACGCAAGTTATTGTTGTAGATGCAGCCCATTCCATGGTCTCTCATGTAAGCTGAAACAGACTTATTTACATGCTTCCTCTATTTCTCAATTTGTGGCCAAAATTCGTTGGACCACCTCCATTTTTGTCTTTGGCATATATTGGAATATACCAAGGCAGTTTGAGGAAAAAGTGCCATCAATTGCTCAAAAGTGTCCTTAAAAGCATTTCCAGACCTACCCCAGTCAAAGTGCCCAAGTCATTTCCTCCACAGTGCACAATTAACAGGTCAGGTTTTGGCAAATGCAAAAAGGTTTTCACCAATGGTATCAATTGGTGACATCTTAATCCTCTGTGGCCAATCCATATGACGCATTACGCGACAACGCGATACGTCGCGCTTACGCGACACGTCACGATGTTGTTTTCTAACGCGGCAGTTACGCAAACGGAACGTTTACCGGTTCGCGGACCGAGGCGCGGAACTAAATTGAGCTAACGGAAAGCTGCCCGGTTCGCGGACCAGGAGCGAACCAAAAAAAATAATTAAAAAAAAAACGTAAAAAAATTGTATTAAAAACATATAAAATATATTTTTCGATTTAAAGAAGAATAAATTTTAAAGCTTTTGATATTTGCTATTAAAAAACCATTGAAATTCACTGAAAAAACCATAGGTTATAGACCATATATAGTTAGGAATTAGCATTTACAAAACCTTGAAAATTCACCGAAAAAAACATAGGTTATAGACCATATATAGTTAGGAATTAGCATTTACAAAACCTTATTTTACTCACACAAAACCATTGAAATTCCATATATAGTTAGTTGCACTAACTATATATCGCGCACCCGCAATCCACTGCTGATGATGTCACATATTACATCATTCATGACATGGTCAGTGACATCACTGATGACATCTCAAATGACATCACTGATGACATCACTGATGACATCTCATTTGACATCAATGGTCACATCACTGATGATATCATTCATGTGACAATACAATGCATCTCCTCACACTTTAATATAACCTCTGTTACACCCAGTGTTAAATACAGAATATAATTTTTTAAACCATTGACACACCAATACTAGTTACTACATACGCACTCACTGATTCCTATGTCTACACACACATTCACTCATTCACCCATACAATCATTCATACATACAATCACTCATCTTTACAACACTATCATATGCATTCATACACCTATACAGACACTCACACTCTGCCACTCATCCATGGAGTTACTCACACACCTAGTCAGTCCTGTAAAGAATTAATCACACTTCCATTTTCTAATCTATACAGTTAAACATAGAGTACCTTACATTTTCAAACATATACTAACACATACTTACTCTCTTATACAATCATTGATACAAGTACACATTGATCTGCACAGAGTCACACATCTCCCAGCCAGCCACACACACTCAGTCTCCCATACAAATACTTGGACAATCAATCAATAACCCATATAGTTACTCATATAGCTACTGATCAACACATGCAGCAGTTTACAGAACAACAGACATAATGATGCACAAATTAAGACACCTATACAGACACTCACATTCTGCCACTCATCCATTGAGTTACTCACACATCTAGTCAGTCATGCAAAGATTCAATCACACTTCTATTTCCTCAACTATACAGTTATATACAAAACACCTTACTTATTCAAACATATACTAGCATATACTTACTTTGGTATACAATTACTGATACAAGTACACAATGATCCATATAGCTACTCGCACAATTAGTGGCTCTTATGTATAGTCATTTATATATGCCAGCTACCTACACACACACTCAGTCTCCCATACAAATACTCGGACAACCAATCAATAACACATATAGCCTGTCGTATAGCTACTGATCAACACATGCAGTAGCTTACACACCAGACATACTGTTGCCCACATTCAGACAGTTTAGTCACTAACCCACGTATTCAGTAAGCCACATTTAATCAATCAATCATACAGTCAGTCATGCACCTACTGAATCTTTCATCCAGACACTTATATATCCTCTCATTCTTCAATATGTAAAACATATTTAAACTTTACAGAAACACACAGTCACTGGATGTTGTCATCAGTTATGTCATCAGTGATGTCATTTGAGATGTCATCAGTGATGTCATCAGTGATGTCACTGACCATGTCATGAATGATGTAATATGTGACATCATCAGCAGTGGATTGCGGGTGCGCGATATATAGTTAGTGCAACTAACTATATATGGAATTTCAATGGTTTTGTGTGAGTAAAATAAGGTTTTGTAAATGCTAATTCCTAACTATATATGGTCTATAACCTATGGTTTTTTCAGTGAATATATATATATATATATATATATATATATATATATATATATATATATATATATATATATGTATATATATATATATATATCCTCGCAAATGTCCCCGTCACAGAGGGAACGCTGTTGTTGGTGCCCGCGTTTGAGACCGGGAGCGTGTCTCAATTTTATTTCAAAAACAAAAAGGCACGCGGCACACTTCTTGGCAGGTAAAACTCAGTTTTAATCGCTCAGGTCTACAGCAAAACTCCTACGCGTTTCGAACAAACGTTCTTGGTCACGGCAGTGTTCTACAATTAGTCCTTCTTTCATTTCGCAATTTATACTTGCACCATGTGTTACATAATGGTGATGCATTCTGGGCTATGTAGTTTTATTAACTGTTTGGTAACTTTTTTTCTTTTTTTACAACTTTATTTTCAGTTGAAATGTATAGGGCAGATATGTGGGGAAGGATCCAAGGATTCATTCCCAGTTTATACGTATTGTTCCTTTAGTAGGATCTTTATTACGTATAATGATATAATTTCATTTCTATATCGTTCACACTTTTTTATGTGATACGATTACTGGGATGTATTATCCTTAGATTCGGATGTTACTAGGGCTGAGTGCCCTTTGCCCCACATGTGTGCCTCTATTCATATATGTTTCAGCCCATATAATTCATTAATTAAGCACATTCATCAACTTTGGACGATCGTCTTGTAAGCAAAGCATACTGTATCATATTTTAGGTTTTACTACAATTGTTTTTACAGGTGAACGTGCATTTCTTCATCTGCATTCAAACCTCTCGGATGCTTGGTTTTAAATTTAATTATCAATTTCGACTCCAGTCTTCTTAACTTTAAGAGTCTATCTCCCCCACGTTCTTGGTTTGGGATAGTTGCTAGTCCCAAATATTTTATGTCCTGCCATGTTTTTCCTTCATGTTGTTTCAAGTGTTTTGCCATGGCATAGGCATTGTCATCATTCTGTATCGCTCGGATATGCTCTAATATTCTTTTTTTCAAAGGGCATTTCGTGCTGCCTATATATTCTTTTCCGCAGCAACATCTCAGCATATATACCACAAATGATGATTCGCAGGTTATCTTTGTTTTGATTAGAAATTCTTTACCAGTGGGGTCTCTCAATGTGGTGGTGTTTTGACCTATTTTACATTTTATTTTATATATATATATATTCACTGAAAAAAACATAGGTTTCAGAGCTGTTATAGTTAGCTGAATATTTCACTCACACAAAACCATTGAAATTCCTCCGTTACAGTTAGTTCTGCTAACTATAACTTGCGCGCCTGCAATGCACTGCTGATGATGTCACATATTACATCATTCATGACATGGTCAGTGACATCACTGATGACATCACTGATGACATCATCCAGTGAATGTGGTTTGGTTTGATATTAAAATATGTAATATATATATGGCAATCTGCATTGAAGAATGAGTGGATGTATAAGTGTCTGGATGGACGATTTAGTAGCAGTGTGATTGACTGTTTAAGTGACTAATTTAAAGTGTCTCACTAAAAATATGGGTTAGTGACTAAAGTGTGTGAATGTTTATATCACTCTGTCTGTTGTTGTATAAACTGCTACATCAGTTGGGTAATAGCTATATGAAAGTCTATATTAGTTATTGATTAATTAGCTGAGTATTTGTATGGGGGAGTGAATGTGTGTGAGGTTGGGTGGGGGTATGTGACTGTACAACGATGTGTGAATAGTTGATTCAGTAGGTATTTGAGGTTAAGAGTGCATGTGGAAACAGTTGTTTGGGTGAGTGAGTGTGTTTATGGGTGTGTTGATGAGCACATATATCTCTCAGTGGTACATTTGCAACAAAGTAGAAACATTAAAAGCAATGTATGTGACAGTTGTAAATAAATAACTATACATAAGACTCAGTGATTGTATGAGTGACTGTATGGATGACTGTATACTTGTAAGAGTGATTTTATGAGACACTAAGTATGAATAAATAAAGTGGGGTTTGTATAAGTGTGTAGCTGAGTAAATGTAAGTATGATCGATTGTTTGCATGAGTGAGTAGAATGACTGCATAACTGAGTAGGATGGGTGCTGGTCTGTCAATGTTGATATAGGTGTATAAGTGCATTTGATAGTGTTCTATTGATCAATGACAGCATGTATGAGTGAATCTATAGGTGAGTGATTATATGTGTGTGTAAACCTAGGAATCAGTGAGTGGGTTTTTAGAAATTTGTATTGGTGTGTCAATGGTTTCAAAAATGGTACTTTGTATTTTATAGTGAGTGATCAAAGGTTATACTACTGTGTGAAGAGGTATCAGATTGTCAAATGGATGATGTCATCAGTGATGTCATTTGAGATGTCATCAGTGATGTCATCTCAAATGTAATATGTGACATCATCAGCAGTGCCTTGCCGGCGTGCGAGTTATAGTTGGCAGAACTAACTATAACGGAGGAATTTCAATGGTTGTGTACAAGTGAAATGTCCAACTATAAAAGGCCTGAAACCTATGGTTTTTTCAGTGAATTTCTAAGGTTTTTGAAATGGTAATTCCTAACTATAACATGTCTATAACCTATATTTTTTTCAGTAAATTTCAAAGGTTTTTTTTAATAATTTTTAAATATAATAATAGTTATATGTATTTTTATACTCATTTTCTACAGTTTTTAAACTGTTTATTTTTACATATTTTATTTATTAAATAACATTATATATTTTTAATATATATGGAATTTTTTTTAAATATTGAAACTGAAATATTATTTATTTTTTTGTTTTATTTTTTATTTAATATATTTATATTATTTTCTTATTTTTTTCCCAATTTTTTTAGAGTCGCACACCCAAAGCGTACCCTTCACGATCGGTGGGCGGATTCTAGCTGCCATTTTAGAAATGTTGTGAAGGATCTGCGTACGGTGTGCAACGGGTGCGTATTTTCAGAGATGTGAGCGGTTGCTATGCGACTGGTAAATGACTCCAGCTCTCCTCGCACATTCGTGACACATGCGCATTACTGTACGTGACGCTTGCGTGGTGACGAGTTCCACGTGACGTCATATATGTGTTGGGCGCGGTGGGTGCGCGGCTCCCGCAAATTTTGTTATGTCTAAAATAATATATATATGTCTTTAATATACATATTAGGGCAAGACATTATCTAAGGTATTCATAAAAATAATATATTTTTTATTGTAATAAACTTATATTCATTTTAAATGCAATTTTGTGAAGTCGCGTAGGGCGCATGCTGCTTGTGTGCACGGTTCGCGGATCCCATGTGACCTGAAAAAAAAGATTTGATTGGTCCATAACATGTCCCATTGTATCTATTGAAGGACCCCACCCATTTCAATCATTCTTCTTTGAGCATCTTTGGAGAATCATCTCTGTGCTTGGAAGAACACTAATTTCATCAATTATTTTTGGTGTTTTTCAAAACAAAAAGAACATGGCTTCAGGACATCAGCCACAGGAGCAGGAGGAACATTCTTTGGAGGAAGAATGTTTGCCAGAAAATCTACGTCCAGAGTTGGTGGTATGGAAGTTCTTCAGTTTTCTATAAGGGCAGAAGTAAATGCCACTAAAGTCACCTGCCAGATTTGTCAGTGCGTCTTATCTAGAGGCAGTGCCGAAAAGAAATATTCTTGTGGTACTGCCTTCACGTACAAACACCTAAAAGACTCTACATCCGGTCAATCTGGTGGGGGAGGAGTGTAGAAGAGCAGAAAGGAACCCTCCACCTGCAGTATCTAGTACTTCTGGAGCATCAACAGCTGCATCTCCACCCAACATACACCCTGAATTTACTTTTCTTAAACAGCACTGCGTGAAGTGCAACAAACGTATTTCTTTTGGGGAGCAGTCTATCGAAGTAGCTTGTGCTGCGTAACGCAATCTTCGTTGCTTGACTTTTGTTTGCTTTGTTTTTTGGAATGCCACATAATTCCTGAAGTTTCCTGGTTTTTTTGTTCTTTTTTTAAAACACCAAGAAAAAATCAACATTGTTCAGAAAAATAAAAAAAAATATAAAAGAAAAAAAGGAGAAAAAAAGTTCTCAGAACTAACTTCTCAGTTTAAAGAAAGAACTCAATTTTTATGTTAATGTGTGAAAGTTTGGTTGAATGTATGTGTAGAGCATAATTGACTGAAATAATGCATTAGTGGTGTATGGTGAATGTATAAGTGCAGAACTATAAGGAAGTGCTGCAGTGTGACACTGTAAGCTCTTTAGCTGCACTGTGCTGTGGTACTTCCGAAGCACTGGGATGCAACATATGTACATAAATATGTTGCAACTCTATGAATCCCTATGCACTGCTGCACAGACTGCAGACATACAGTGACACAGGCATCCTTGCACCATGGTGCAAGCATGTCTGTGTCGTGGAGGGATTGTTTTTGTGCAGGAAGGGACACCTTCCTGCACAAAAACAATCAGTAAAGGCATTTTCCTCTTTCAAAGTACGCTGTGCAATGCAGCATACATTGAAAGAGAAAAAATGAGGAGAAATTAAAACAATTCTTCTTGTGCCTTGCTACACCAACTGGAGAATGGTGCAGCATTCACACACATCTCCAGATTTATGATTTATGATAAATCTGGAGATGTGTCTTGTTATATGAGTGTTGTGTGGAAACACCCACAGCAACACCTATGGAACGCCCTTTCAATGCAAAGTGGTGTGTATGAAAAGGTTGTATTTACAAGGAGAAGAAAAGCTACACAGGGTGTCTTTTCCTCTCCTTTTAAATATGGAGGAGTGTCTGGCGTTTCATCACTACATTACAAAAAGTAACGTACTGGTGGCGCAGGGTGCTTGCAAATCTGCCCCATAAGTGCTTAGGTATTGGCAGACTAATACAATAAGAATATTGTGCTGGATGGGTGATTGAAGAATCGCATGAGACTGACCCATTTCAACCCTTTCCAATTGACATAACTTTCAACCTTACCCCCATTCTGCTTAATGCCTGTTGCGGTTCATTGAACACTCAACTGAACACACAGGTCATAAGTTCAGCACACAATGTTGCAAATTCAAACAGCAAGTGTGCTTGACTTTTCAAAATATCAGCTTATCCTATCTAATCTTCCTTTCAAGCAGTTTTTACTAACCAATAAGAAACATGCTTTTTAAACACAGAAACATGCACCCTATTTTTCAGTCTATAATCTTCTTAAACAGCCAATCATTTCACTTCTTTTCTTAAAACTGCATCTTGTCCACCATTTTAGAAAAATCTTATTTCACAAACTGCCTATTTCACCTACACACATCTTTTGAGTGCATGCAGACATCCCTTCAAGATGCTTAGAGTGTGGATTATGGGACACAGCTATATTTTCTGGAGCAAAAGGTATGCTGAAAGCAGAGGTATTGACAAAGATTTAGCTTTACCAAATGTAGACATTAAATGGATTGGACAGAGAAGATTAAAGTGGCACCAACTGATGCCATTGGTTAAATCCTTTTTGCATCTCCAACACCCTGACCTTATAATTGTGCACTTTGGTGGCATTGACCTAGGCATTTTGACTGGGGTAGGTTTGGAAATGCTTATGAAGGACTTCTTTGCAGAATTGATGTTACTTTTCTCCAAAACTGCCCTTGTCTATTCTAACATATGTCAAAAACAGAAATGGAACTGGTCCAATCAACTTTGTCCACAAATTGAGAAAGCTAGGAAACATGTCAATCAAGCTGTTTCTGCTTATCTCAGAGATTATAGGATGGGGTCCATTCACAACAACAATCTGCGTTTTAACATGGATGGCATCTATAGGAGAGATGGTGTACATTTTACAGATGAGGGTAACAGAGTCTTTCTCAACAACTTTAGACCCTGCATAGGTACTTTCTTGTAGGTACAAAACCTCCCAATAAACACAAGGGCTCTTTTTAGAGGCACCCAAGATGTAAACATATAAGCTTGATGTATATTTAAAAAATATTATTATTTTTTGTTTGGAGTCGGCACCCTACGCGTTCACACCAGGGGGCCGCGCTGGGAGTCGTGCACCCAAAGTGTTCACACCAGAGGGCCGCACTGGGAGTCGCACACCCAACGCGTTTACACCAGGGGGCTATGCTGGGAGTCGCACACCAAACGCGTTCACACCAGAGGGCCACGCTGGGAGTCGCGCAACAAACTTCTAAAGAGAAGCATTCTCAATCCCGGGGTAGATCTCCTCAAAAGGAGCCCTCTGAAAGGAGGTATAACCTCAGGAATAGGGATAATTTGAGAAAACCTGTTAGATATCAAGATACTGATAAGTGTTCCTCTCGTACCTTCCAGAATTCCTCACAGAAATCCATAAGAAGAGGAAGATCAGAACAAAAGGAAGAACGTGTGAAGTCCAAACACGATCAACACGTTCCAAAAAATGAGAAAACTCAATTCACCAAAAAGAAGGTAGCAGGTCTAAAAATCAGACATGCCGAGGATCTTGAGGACACAACTCAAGAATGGGGAGTGGGCTCAAACGATGTTGGACAGTGCAGCAAGAACTTGAAGGATCATCTGGAGACAGTGGACTTGAATGAGTACATCCAAGTTGAAACTGCAGATACCAGGGTTAGTGTCCCACATAAGTTATATGAAGTAACACTCCGGATGGAGGGGGACAGAACTAGAAAAATAAGAACACTCTTTTGGAAGAAGCTCTCTCAGGGTTATGACATTCTTCTAGCTGAACAGGACTGGCCACCTGAATTTGTCAGGGAGTGCCCACATGGCGAAGACATCATTATGCCAGCTTTCTCTAATCCTTATCCAATTCATAAAAAATATACCTATGCCAGGAAATGGGCAGTAGCCCAGGCTCCAGCGTTATTTAAAAACATGAAGGATGGAATGAGGATTCTCCTCAACATAAAATCGAGTTGAAAAATCAGCCAACTGCACAAAGGCAGTATCCAGTTAAGCAAGAAACTAAAAAACAGGTCAGGGAGATATTAGATCAACTTGAATACCAAGGGGTGATTGAAACATGCACCTCGTCCATGAATAATCCTTTGTTTCTTGTCTCCAAACCAGACAATAAATATCATCTAGTTTTGGATTACAGACATTTAAACTCTTGTTGCAAAACTTTTGCAGTACAAAAAGCACACAGTGCAGCACTAATGAATAACATTGTGCGTAAAAAATATAAAACCACATTAGATATTTCTAATGGTTTCTTCAAAACATTGCACCAGAAAGTAGGTACATGACCGCTTTCTCAATTATGGGGACGCAGTGTCACTTCTTTCGTCTCCCTCAGAGATTCAAGAATAGTCCAGGGTTATTTTCAGCCAGAGTAACAGAGTTACTACAAACCTATGATGATGAGGCATTATCATATGTCGATGATATCTATCTTACAGACCATGACTTGGATAGGCACTTGAACAGGGTGAACACCATAATATTGGGCTTCTCCTCCGAAGGGTCTGAATTCAATTTTAAGAAATCACGAATTGCCCACCTCAACGTAATTTTTCTAGGAAACGAGTTATCAAGTGAAGGCAAAAGCCTGGCAGCAAACTTTTTAGAAAAGTGTGCGCTGCTCCAACCTTCAAAATCGCTGAAAATGTTTCAGTCAATTCTAGGTTTCCTAAATTTCGGAAGAACATACATTCTAAATTATGCAGAAAGGATTAAACCTCTCTACGAATTATTCAAACCTGATTTTAAAACAGTTAATTGGACTCAAAAACACACAAATTGTGCGTTCAGTCCAAACAGACATGTTAGCAACAACACATTTGCAAACACGTGTAAACGTACGCAACTTAGTGATCCAAATCATTCCAGGAAGATGCGGATTCACGTACTTAACCTTTCATGAAGGAGAAAAAGTACCAATGGCTTACAATTCACATTTGTACACACAAGCAGAAATGAAATTCACCTCAACAGAAAAAATTCTGACAGCGGTTCAAACTGCAGTAGCAAAAGAGAGAGCCCTCGCACAGGGTAAGCGCATAATGGTTGTTACTCCTGTACCTGCCTTAGAGGCAGTGACAAAAGCGAGCATTTCAAATGCTAAAGCTTTACATCTGAGATGGACACAATGGGTTATTTCTCTTGCTGCAACAGACGTTGAATACGTTTTTGACCCTTATTTGAAAACACAAGAATTTCTACAATATGAACATGAATGTCCTCTGCTTACTGAGATTCTGCCTATAGAGCAGTATGAATTTATCATTTATACTGACTGATCAACACAGCCTGCTATTGGGGGTAAACAAGCTTATAGTGCTGCGTGCGTGATCGTTAAAGGTCGCTGGCGTGATGGTAAATTCCGACCAATGGTCACAAAAAACACAATCTCTAGGAGATTGTACACCTCAGCGAGCTGAACTACAAGCATTCAAGAAGGCGCATGAAAATACTGATCGTGAATTCCCCACACTCATAGTGTGCGATTCATATTATTGCGTTCAATCTTACAATGAATACTTGTAGAACTGGATTGAAAACGGTTTCAAAGATGCAAAAGGTGGCACAATCAAGCATAAGTTGCTTTGGGAACAAGAAGTTCAGTTAAGAACTACATAAGGCTCATGCAATACATACACTGAGTTATCAACGTGATGGCGTTCACGTTGCAGGGACTTTATTGGCTGATGAAGCCGCGAAGGCAGCTGTGCAAACGGCTTCCGTAGCTGCAATCACTCATTTGAAAAACGAAAATAGATGGCGAAATAATGCTAGCTGTCAATGCTTCAAGAAAAGACAGTGGTAAAACATTACCAAAAGGCTTTCCACTCAAATACTCATATATAACTGATGCAAATAATGTTCCATTTGCTCGAATCCCTGTAGTGGGGGATAGAGTAACTCCAAACATGGAACATAGATTAGGACTAATTTTAGCAGCACATGAAGGGCTCGCTTCTGCACACGCAGGTGTTTCTGCTACAGTATCATTATTGAAACAGAGATACTGGTGGCCGCGCATGAGGAAGCAAACCAGAAACTATGTTTTGGAATGTGAAATCTGCTAAACGATGAAAGTCTCTACAGTGAAACGACCCGCGCAGACGCCCCTGTTAGTTTCAGACAAACCATTAGCTTGCGTTTACCTGGATCACTGCGGTCCCTTACAGAGGGATGGTAACTATAAATATATCATGGTCGCAGTGGATTTGTGCTCAAGATTCATTTGGATGTGGCCTCAGTGCTCGGATGACGCTCAAACTGTTATAAAACATTTGCGAGTCTTTTTCGGCACATACACAATCGGCACGCTACATTCTGACCAGGGCCCTGCGTTTAGCTTTCAAGCTTACAAGGAGGCCATGGCCAATATGGGCGTTGCATTGCGGTACTCTAGTCCAATCCATCCTGAGGGAAATTCGGTAGTGGAGAGAAAAACCGGGACATAAAGCAATCTATAACTGCTAGGGTATTAGGTTTGGGTGATGGGTGGGTCGAACATCTAAGAAGTGTCCAACATAGTCTTAAAAATCTGCCAAGAAGTTCTCTAGGGGGTATCACTCCATATTAAATCCTTTTTGGTACTAGAATGATTGTGCCGGACTTTGATTGCCACACTTCAGTGGTAGAACAAAAACCCTTGGATATCAAAGAACATTTGGCTGTTTTGCAGGACTTAAATGAAACAAGATCCAGACAAAGTAAGTTACTCCTGAAGCCAACAACCACTGAAGAAAAACCATCTGTCCCAGCAAGACCTGTCTGGATTCCAAAGATTGGGAGTCTAGTCAGAGAAAAGATCGTGGAGAAGAAGGAAATTGGGCCTTCTTACAGACAATCAGTACCTGTCCTAGCCATCCACGGAACAAGAACAGTATTACTGCCGCCCCTTGCTGGTAAAAAGGAGAACAGGTTCATGTCCATCGACCTGGTCAAACCAAATCATGTGGCCGACTGATCACCTTTGAAGAATCTTCAGTACGAAAAGAAGGACTATGTAGCAAAGCCATGGAACTTGTACCTCTTGAGACCCAAATAACAGTTTGTCAAGAAACGCCTGTTTACAATGAAATAGCGACTGACTATACAAATGTAACAAGTGATCAAGTGGTTCCAGCGATTTCAACGAATCCTTAAGCAATCCCAACAAATGAGAGAACTGCCTCTGGCTATTTCATTAACTTTGATATGTTTCCGAGGATCCCAGCAAACCTGGAACGACGCCAGTAAAAAGAACTTTTAAAGAACAAACAACATAACTTTTTCATCAACTGGAAAAGACATATCTGGTTTCACCATGGATTGAACTTTGGATTGTGTTGGGTGTACTTTTTCTTCTACTTTGGTTGACTCTTGTATTTTCTTTGGGAATGCTGATAAATGGAAGATATGTTAAAAAGGACACAGCAAGTAAGAACATCAACTTACTCGTCAAGCTACACAAATCATCGCATTATGAACAAATAGACTTGTAATCAGTGAACATCACAGCCATTCCTATACCTGGAGGTATAGCTTGGGACCGAACTAAATATGACATTCTTGGTCCAGCGGAGCTGTTGAAAATACCACAACAATTCAATATTTCCTTGAGTGACTTTGTTTCATCTAGTACCTTTCCTGATGATTGGGACTTCGAGACTGTCAATAATATGATGTCAGACTTAGAAATGTCTGCAAAGTTTACAAATCATGAATACTTAGAAGGTTCATCAGATTATGAACAAATGTATTGTTATAATCACTATGGTCATCATTTCCTGCACAGATCTGCAAATCCTAGAAATGTACTTACATATAACCAATGGGAACATTGTCCAATGCCACCTAAGGGTAGCTCAAAAACACTTTATGGCAAATTTCAGTACTTTTCAGGTTATAATGTTTCAAATCCAGAATCATTTTACTTTAAAAATGTTAATAAGACAGGAATGAAAAGTATGTTGACAAATACAAAGTAAATTTATTCTGCACCTTTTATGCTCAGCTGTCTACATTAGGTTTTGAAATTTGGAAAGACACCATTGAGACAAAAATGGTCTGGGGCACAAAGGCCTGCTACCGGCAGGGATTAGAAGCTTTATTTAGAGCCTGCATCATCCCAGAGCACATAATGTTTTTGAATGACACTGTTCAGCAGACATCTGGTCTTGGGTTAGCCAAGATAAAAGATTCAAACAACCCGTCTATACCTACACCTACGACTGATAACAGTAACACTTCAGAGGGGAAGGTCAACTACATACTATTTTGCTTCACAACAGAACAGATCCTGATTGGAAAAGATGGTTAATCTGGCCCACAGACACAAACAACTGTCAAGATAGATTCCTGAATAAGACACAAGGGTTCATATTCACTAGGCCAGAGCCATAGCAAGTGATGGCATATTTATACCTTGAAGGTGTTTAGGAATGCCATAGTTTGACGTAAAGTCGGGCATATGAACATCAGAAAAGAACCCCTAGGGAATAGTTGTTCTTTGCAAAGTACATGAGTTGTTGGACAAATCAAAATTCAAGCAAGGGGAAGTTCCCTAACTGCTTAAGCCGATTTTCCAAGAAATCGCTGTGACGTTTGGAACGGGTGTATCCATGCCTGTATTTGGGTCGCTTGGACTATGGCAAACTACGGTGGTTCGGAGCAGTTCGACTATCTTCTTGCCTGACGCAGCTCACTACAGCAAGTGCCGAAGGAATACCACTCTCCAGCTGACGCACTGATCAAGAGGCTGCTCTTTTCTGGCCGAGAATCCAGTTCCAGTGTTTCCAAGCTCCCCTTGCGGGGTTTTGGGAAATCGAGTCCCGAGACTGAGATACCAGACCTCCTTCATTCTAACTAAGGTATGGAGCTGATTAGAATCTAGAGAAATCTTGGGTAGATTCTTGGCAAAAAACAACTAAACCTATGCTACACAATACTTACTTCTTCCCGTGTACTAGACTTAGGTTAGGTACATTGGGGTAGGCGTATTTAGAAGCACCAGTTGAGTATTTTTAGTCAATGTTATTTATGTATGTATTTTTGTTTGGCTTAGAAACCATACAATGCTTTTAGAGTATTATTTTATAATACTATTCTCGCTGTACGCATTATACTTTGCAGTCTGCTTAACGAATGTAGCAGTTCACTTCTCTTGTATGAGAAGGAAAGACTGTTCAATAAACCTTTTTATTGAAAATGCCTGTCTCCCTATTTCTTTACAACTCTGTTGAAACGAAGCATGCACGATTGACTGAGTGAAATACTTATCTATTATTTCTACGACTCTGAGAGATATACTTCTTATTCTTGGGAAACAAAGTTGTCATGTTTATGCTGTTGTCAGAAACGTATCCTTTCTTGTAATTTGAGAAAGTTTCTAGTGACCTCTGAGCTATCTGGCACTCACTATTAAGTTTAGTGTATCCGATAGAGACTTAGTCGACCTCAGTCCTATGTCTAATCTATAGGATATATTATTCCAATGCGCAGAGCCTATTGGGAGTATTGGAACTACACTACACCATAGCCACTTAGGGTGAACATAGCAAACACAACAAGATGATGGATGTAGTGCTGCAATGTTTCAACCACTCACTCCCAGTCAAGAGATCTGGGTTAAATCCATATTTATTTTGCTCACTATGCCACCCCTGTTTGAACCCAGCCATATGTAATCATCTTGACCCTGCTCTTCATGGGAATAGTATAGCCCGAACTGCCAGGCCAGCTTCTTCCTGGACTAGAAAGAAGCATCCTAGGACCAGTTTCAATGTATAAGACCTCATCAGCCACCCTAGCTTGAATGAGGGGGGATGTTTGACAACGTTCAGCATTCTGTCCATCATCTTTATGTATTGTTATGGACACTAAAGGGGTGCCATTAGTTATTCCCCCTCCAATCTATAACAATTTGGCAAAAGCGTTGGACACAAAAGGGGTGACATTTACTGTTCCCACTCCAATCTAGACAAATTTGTGAAGGTGTTGGACACTAAGGTCCCAATTGCGACTTTTGAGAGTTGCCGCCATCCAAGCTCCAGATTACAACTTAAAAGTGGTATGGCAGGCGGGTGGTTTCTGTTGCGGTGCCTCTTCCACAGGCACAACGCAATGGGATCGCCACACAATGTTCCTGCACGCCATGGACTGTAATGTCCATGGCATGCAGGAACTGCTGTGCAAGCACATTGGGGGAAACACGTTGTGCCCCTCTGTGTGCATACGCATTACGCAAGTCACCAGGGGCCCCTGTAGGGCCCCCTTTGTTTCCTCTCTGCCATAGTTTTCATGGCAGTGGAGCAGTCATGAAAACCGTAGCGGAGAGGAAACTCGTAATATGCTTGGCGGAATCAGGTGGTCCACCAAGCATATTGAGGCTTCATGACTACCAAGCCACGTCCAGGGAACGGTGGTTCCCTGGCGGCGGTCCCATGATGGTCCTACCACCAAAGTCATAAAAGGGCAGTCTGGCCGCTGGTGTGGGGGTGGCTGGACCTTCATCGCCACACATCCACGAGTGTGCCCTTAATGGGTGAAATTTACTATTCCCACTCCAATTTAAACCAATTTGGTGAAGGTGTTGGGCACTAAAGGAGTGACATTTACTATTCCCACTCAAATTTAAACCAATGTGGGGAACTTTTTGAACACTGAGGAGGTGAAATGTAATATTTCCACTACAATCTAAGTTATTTTATACAAGATGTTACAAACTAAACATTTTATATACACTATCGTTACTCCATACCCACAAATAATTTGAAATATATAAAATCAACTAATATTTACTTTAAAAAAACACACTACTCAAAACTACAAACCAATATATATTCATATTTAGACACTAAAACAACTACCATTCGTATACTTGGAAATATAAAATAAAAAATAAAACCATAATCTAAAATTAACAATCATGAAATTAAAAAAACACAATGTTTTACAATATAAATCTAAAAAAAATATTTTTACAATGGCCATATAATTTTCAACCATAAACATTTTACAATATTTTAAATGAAATAATTTATTTTTTCACTAAACTAAAAAAAACATTTTATGTATTTTAAAAAACTGTACTAACATCAACTTATATATATTTTACTTATATATGTTTTAAATTGTGTTTGTTATTTACTTATTTAAATATTTACAATAAAATAATAGTTTTTTACATTTTCATAATTAGTATACATTTTAATTAATTAAAATCAATATTTATAAAAACTATTATTGTAACAAAATCAATTTATCAATTTTAGAATATAAATTTGCATCTCATTATCATAATTAACTTTACATTAAATTTAACATATTCACTTTTACAAATCTCCCCATGATTATCCCTAAAAATCCAATATCCCCTGCTAATAAAACATATAAATATATTATTTGTATACATTATTACAACTAAAAACAACTTTCAACTATGGTATTATTAATAATCTTACTAAAAACACAAATTAAAAAAAATTAATAAACATATAGAATCCAACACACTACAATAAAGTTCTTACAAAATACTTAGAAACGGTCTTACATACAAATATATTTTCTAAGTAGCAATTTTTTGCAATAAAATTAAAAACAACACTTAAAATGATATTTTACCTTTGATATTCCTCTCAACTATATTTTTGACATCCCAATATACTTGAAATCATATTTGTGTTCCACTATTTTGTCCAAACACCATAGTTACTTAACCAATAAAATGCACTTCCTTGAGTAAAGTTCTACTTTCATGCCAAGTATGGTGTAGTTATGCTCTGCTTTTTTCTCTACATAAGAGAGCAAAGGATCCTGTAAGAGTTCAAATTGAAAATTTAACTTTTCTGCCTTCCCCTTTCTTTTTTCTATATTTTTTTTGGTCCATCCCTCCCCGGATCAACCCAAATTGCCACATCAGAAAATGTGCTGCATAATTTATATCTTTTTATGAATTATTCAGATGACCTTCCCGTAACTTTGGTCTCCATGTGCCATAATCTAAATTGACCTGACAATAGCAGAGCTCTGTAGAGTGGTTTGGGGGTTTCATTAAAGTGATGAAATCCAAATATCACCAGGAAACTTTGAAATAGTTTCCATATTTCAGTGTTCCCTGCAAAATATGAGTATTATGCCACAGCATTTAGTGCAATAAAAACATAAAAACCGGCAACATATATACATATATATATATTTAAGGAACTATATGTATAAATATATATACATGATTTGCGTTTTCTATATGTCTCTGCAGTCGTGTAGCATGCACTGAGGAGAATGTTCCTCAACCAAAATGCCTTCTCTTAAAGTAGGAAAAAGAAATACCGCTTTTGTTGTTGGCTCCACGCACACTCATGGGATTCACAGGTCTTGGTTTTCAATGAGGGCTGTGGATTCTGTGATATATAATTGGTCATAAGCACTACAACAGAGTCCTTGGACCCCCAATTTAAAAAAAATATATGATTTTGAAAGCAAGCATGCAGTGAGGTGTGGGTGCATGAACGGTTGAGTGCAGGACATGGACTAGATGGATGGGTGGTTGGATGCAGGTTCTTGTCAGGCCTAGTTCTCCATCTGAAGGGCCTAGCAAGGTTTGGACGTGCATGTGTTTGGGAGCACTTCCAGTTACAACCCCGATCAAGTATCTAACTCATGCTATACACTGCTCTAGGTGTTGAGAATTATGGTTGGACACTTAGATGGTTTGATGCAATCTCATGCCAGGCCCTGCATCCAACATGCACATAGGATGTTTACAATATGATTTGGTCACATGGACAATTGGAGGCCAAGCTTTTGATACTTGCCAGGCCTTACATTGTGAATGGCATCGACCATACACAATGAGATTTTGACAAAAGCGGTTAATTATAGGACTTAGCAGGCTGTGCGCTTTCACGGGTAGGAGGGATAAGGCAAGACATGCTCTGCATCTATCCTCCACTGCTCACAGCATTAAGATATGTATGCGTGGCAGGTGTAGGGCCTTGCCAAATGTCTTATTGAAAACTCACACCCGAAATTGACTGCCATTTATATTCTGTTAATAGCAGTGGTGCTGATTAAAGGCTGCAGTGTATAGATAAGAATATTATCTTCTCTTGTAATGACATTATTTTGTGATTGTGGTTCTGTTGTGAAGCCAAAGTAAATAAATAATAAAAAGTACAAGATTTTAGAGGAACATCTTCCACAGAACATGAAAGCAGACATAATTTTTTGGACCAAACAAAGTGAGTAGATAATAAAGAAATCAGGAGGATTGCAGCTTTATGATATGTAGAAACCAACTCGTCATCAGAACTTCTTTTTTTTGTGATTTTAGGAGTGAAGGCATCAATGATGTCATCAATTTATCATCAGTTATTAATGCAATGATTAAATGTTGAGCAGTGCTTGGTGGAATTGTGAGTAATTATTTGAGTAGCTAACAATGACTGACCAATTGTAACTAATTTTCGCTTGTTTCTGTTCAGGGATATATGTCTCACAATATGAGAGATTTGACTTCAAGTGGCCCAGAAGTAATAAATAGATCTTATGCAGCCACAGCCCGCGCAGGTAGAGTGGTGGGGCTGGGTAAGGGGGGGTTCGATTTTGACAGACGACGATGAGGGAAGATTAATTATTTAAGCTGCTGCGTACGATGTATTTATCACTTCTGGGCCATTTGAAGTCAGCAGCGGCTGTTCCTACGTGTGTTCTGGTACCATTCAGACCCTCCAGGATTTCGCGATTTGCAAAATAATTGTGAAATCGGCACTTTAATAAAAAGGCTGCACTTCTTACAAAAGTGCCGACAAAAACGGCGGCTGGGTGGCATTTGCAGTGAATTGTCATGCTTGAGCCCTAAGTATTTAAGCGAAACTTTGAAAGATATCACCTTACCAATTTGGGGGACAAAATAAAAAAATACCATTTACCTGTTACGCCAGCCACGTCTCTCCTCTGCTTCTCGAGTCCCAGAATCGGGAAGCACTTAGGCTCTCCATAGCCAATCACAATGCTGCAATGCAGAGTTGTGATTGGTCTGAGTGCTGTAGATCAGTGCTCAGATGGGAAGTGGGGACCTGGGCATGTTCCCCACCAGGCTGTGTAATGCAGCCTGCTGGGGAACATGCAAGTGTGCATGACTGTTTGTACACTGTGCATGAGCAGCCGAGAGAGAATTGAGTTACAGGCAGCAAACCATGGTGTTGGTTTGTAAGTAGGGTCAATGGTGGGAGAGTGGAAGGGTTAATGCCACTGGTCAGGGTAGTGGTGCCTGCCCCCTGTTCTGGGGCAAGAGTAGACAGGAAGCGGGTGCAGCGTTGGACACCAACTCATCTCCTCTGTATTTGTTTCGGGGCCCAGCAGAGGTTCATTTAGGCTTGTAGGAGTGTCGTAGACTCTCGCGGGCACGCCAATTTAAAAAGCATAGAGTTATGATTGGCCTTGGGATCTTTATTTCCCTTGGGCCATATCGCTACTGCAGGTTCTCTGACTGGCTGCCAGCAACATGAGAAAAATGTTGCTGCCAGCCATTACAAGACTCGGGAACTTAGCATAGCAAACAAATATTCTTAGACACTTTAAACATGCCGATTTGAAAGTGGAATACTCTGCAAAAATAGTTTCCATTGATTTAAGATTGAAAAGGAATGATTACAAGTAAAATAAAGTGCCGCAATAATGCCGCTAAATTTCAGTTTTTGTGCCGCTAAATTTAAATATTTGTGCCGCTAAATTTGCAAAGCTATGCCACAATATCTTGGGGAGTCTTACCAGTTAATGAGTAAATGTAGAAATGAATGCTAAATGTTTTCTAAATCTCTGCAGAGTCAGTCCCATATCCAGCATTATTTTTAGAGAATGTCTGAGCATGAAACGCTGCAACCTGTTTTTTGAACCCAAACATGAATGGTTTCAACATACGTTGAAAAAAGGCTCCGAAGACTTGGGTCACTTAGAGGATGAGGAGAGGAGTGATGCATTGATGTACCTGTTGTCTCAGGCTATAGCCACATGCCTGTATCCTCTTTAAGTACTTCCACAGACATTACTATGAACCTACACAACTTTGCCGTATGGGGATAACTCTTCATCTCAACTACACTAGATGGAGCTTTTAAGGGAGTGATTTGTTTTACACAATTTGGGCATGTCCTGCCATGACCAAATACTGGGGAAGACCACATCACACGTATTCCTTTGTGGCCTTTGGTTTCTTGATGGCCAAAAGAGACCTTGCTTGGCACTGGTGTCACGTTGAGGCTCCTACTGTGAATGAATAGACAGATGGCAGATTTTTGTGCCAAGGCTGAGTAACGAGTTTATAAGGTCCATTGCACCTCAAGAAGGCACTCCAACATGGAACCAATAGTGGGAATAATTACAGCTCTGATCTCATTCAGGGCTGCTTGCTATACTTACTCTTCCTTGTTTTTGCTGCTCACCATGATAGCATGATACCTTTTCTTTCATGTCCTCCCCTTAAGGGATCCTACTTGGTAAGATTACCCAAAATGTTATTTCTCTCCCGGTGCATGCTGCTATCTCTGATATCTTTTCTGGGTATGGACAAATTCGAACAAACAGATTTTTTTTTTAAAATAGAAAAAGCCTTCAAACCTCCTTGTGGGCACAATGGCATTAGAAACCAAGAACTAACTTTATGACGTGGAAATGGATCTGTGGAGAAGTGTGGCTCACCGATTAGAGCGGCAGACCCTGAGGCAGAGGTCAGGCCCGGGACCAGGGTTCAATTCCTGACGCGGCAGGGTCTTGGGCTCAATGTCCATGGACTCGATAATTCTCGCCTAGGTGCCAACTCTAATCATGGGTCCCACTCTGCAACTCTGGGCAATAGCTTGCTTAATCTCCACAACGGCCCCGAAAGCGCTAGGATGCCTGGCCTCACCTTGGAGGTGCCCAGTAAGGGGGCATCTCACAGGGAAACCAGGAAGGGGTTCCACAGCGGTATACAGCGCCAAGATACCTTTCAGGTGATAGTGCGCTTTACAAGTATACACACATTTACATTTACATCTGAAGCCAGCATTAGATTCCCCCATACATTCTGAAATTACTTATATATTAAAATGTTATCAATTCAATTCAGAAACTTTTCTGACTTACGTTCGGCTGAAGGCTGGGTCCATCATTCTCCGTTGCTTGTGCCAGGAATCATTATTCACTTCAGTCACCAAACCTTTTCCTAGACATCGAAGATAAACATAGGTCATTGCAAAAGTGAGACAATGAAACAAACGTGTCAAATACCATGGAAAAATCAAACAGCAGCAAAGCATACAAACTACAACTATCAACTGCAAATGGACAATCCATGAGACTATTTCTATTCCTTTTACTGCTTCAAGAAGCATCTCTATAAGTTTAGCAAGGATAGGCACCTGAGAAATTGATGTATTAAGTTTGTAGTCTTTATGGTGAAGGCAAGACATGTTCAGCACTAGGTGCACCATTACTTTGGGAAGTATTATCCAAGACACAAAAGAAAACTAGTTTTTGCACCACTCTCTGTTTCAGGGTTCCTGCTTGCATAATTATTGTGGCGGTGAAAGATCGCCTGGGCATCTTATTGGTTTTCATTTGTTCAGCGGCCTCTCAATTGTCTCTTGAAAAATCAGCAAGTGATTTAATTGTATAGCTCTCTAATTTGATTAATGGCTATTTAGTGTTGTGGCCTGTTTTCTATTTTTTTTCAAGTACAATGCTTCTTATTAATATTGGTACCCAAACATGTTCCATGATTTTCTACCAATTCTTGAGATCTCTCAGTTGCTGCAGATGTGTGAAGGTGCTAGAGGACCAAGTAAATCTCACAGTACATCCTTTGTTTGCCAGTTAATATGTATCTATTTATTTACTTCTTTTTAGAGATTGATATAACACTACGTGTCTTTAAAACACAATGATCCAGTACTCCACAATAAAAAATCATCAATGAACAAGTATTGCAGAAATTAGAATAAATTCAGCAGGTCTTTTTATTAATGTTCTTTATTCATATTCTTTACATGACCGTAGAAACGTGCGTAGTTATGTATAATATCCCTCCAGGCCGCGGCGCGTATAGGCGCCGCGGCCTGGAGGGATATTATACATAACTACGAGATCCATCACACGTTTCTGATAAAAGAATTGACGCCGATGGGGTATTGATACATGTGAGCTGCATTGTCTATATTTATCTAATAAATATAATTAATCCTGTAAAGGACCGCCACACTAACTATCGGCAATAGAGAAGACTCCGGAAGTTGTAATCAGCAATAACCCTCGTTTGGTGAACAACTATTTAGTCACCGAAACCGTATCCACAAGCGTTTGGAACCCTAAGGAGCAAAGTATTTTTAATTGATATCCTAAAAGTTCTGAGCCACCCCGGATATATCAAGAGGATGTGTTTGTGGTTTGTAATTGGAGAGATTGCTTTATGTTTTTTGTCCTGAAGAAGGTGGCTTGAAATGATAAAAGTGCCACTGAAAAGCACCATAACCTCACATTGGGTTACATCCAAGGATCGTATTGGTTGTCCAATAGAGGATATGATTTATGGACACCTATGAAATAATATTATGAATTCCACGTGGAGTAACTAATTTATGATGCTTGTATGAGTATGCACTGTTGTTTGTTGTCTCTCTATTTTACACATCTTGAAATGAAATGAAATGAAAAAGACTCTTCTATAGCGCATGGCTACTCTGGAGCATCCCAGCGCTTAGGAAAGGACCAAAGGGGAATTAAAGTGCAGAGGGCCAGGGCCAGAGGCTCTAGATCCTAGGAAAGAGCCAGGTTTTTAACTTTTTCCGAAATGCAAGCAAATTGGGCTCCTGACGAAAAGATGGAGGAAGGGAGTTCCACAATTTTGCTGAATTGTATGAGAAAAGACGGCCACCAGAGCTGGACCTGTTAATTCTAGGGATCACTGCAAGATTCAGATCATTGGAGCGAAGGTTTCTGAGAGCTTTGTATGGTCTGACCATCCCATCTAAAATAGGAGGGCCTTTCCCATAAAAAGTTTTATGTGCCATGCAGAGTGTCTTAAAATGAATCCGCTCCTTCACCGGAAGCCAGTGAAGGGCGTTCAGCGCGGGTCTAGCTGAAGAGCGATGGCTGGTGCCCGTTAGCAGTCTTGCCGCAGAGTTCTGAACGATCTGAAGTTGCTGGGTCACCGATGCTGGAGCTCCTAAGTAGATTGTGTTGCCATCATCTATCCTAGAAAGAATTAGTGACTGGATTAGAATTTTTTGGGCTTTTTCTGGTAGTTGAGGGAGGATTTTGCGGATTGTCTTTAATAGGCCAAAGAAAGTGGCCGCTGTTTTTCTTGCCTGGGGCCTGAATGACAGTTCCGCACCAAGCCAAAAGCCAAGGCTCTTAATCTCAGTTTTAGGAGTGGGGCCAGGACCCATACAGAGGGGCCAGGATATAGAGTTGTCAAATGTGGCCCACCTTCCGAGTAACATCAGCTCAGTCTTTCCACCGTTCAGCTTGAGATGGGACAGGTCCATCCAGCTTGCGACCGCTTCCAGACAGTTGCACAGGTTCATAGGAAGATGTTCTTCCTAATTCAACGAGACCACCAGCTGAGTGTCATTGGCGTAGCTTATCAGTTGGATCCCGAAAGGGGCCACTATCTCCGCCAGGGGAGCCATGTACACGTTAAACAATATGGGGCTGAGGGAGGAGCCCTGCGGCACCCCACACTGAAACGGAACCGGGTGGGAGCAGCTGTTGTCCGCAAACACCTTAAAAAACCTATCCCTGAGGAAAGATTCAAGCCACCTAAGGGCCTTGCCCGTGACTCCGATGTTATTAAGGCGAGATAGGAGGATACGGTGATTAACCGTATCGAAGGCGGCGCTGAGGTCCAGGAGGATGATGGCCGCGCTGCCACCTGCGTCCAAAATTCTCCTGGACTCCTCAACCACCTTCAACAGAGCTGTTTCTGTTCCTTGACCTCTTCGGAACCCTGTTTGGGATGGGTGAAGCAGATTGTGTAATTCTAAAAAAGAAGCCAGTTGGTTGTTGACAAACTTTTCAGTCAATTTACTGATACCCGGGAGCAAGGAAATGGGACGATAGTTAGAAAAATCACCTGGGTCAAGGTTAGGTTTCTTTATCAAGGCCTTGACCATAGCCATTTTCCACTCTCTAGGGACCGTACCTGACTCTATAGAAGAATTAACCAAGTTAACAATAGGTGTGCTGATGACAGGCAGGACTGAGTTTAGGATGTTCATTGGGGCGGGGTCAAGCGGCGAGCCACTCTTTATGACATTCAGAAGAGGGGGTAGAAGATCTTCCTTGAGAAGAGAAAAAGCAGAAAGCTGAGGAAAAGTTGAACTGACCAAAGTAAAAAACAAGGAGTGGGGTTCAACAGATGATGTGGGAGGAAGCGTGTTGAGGATCTTTTGAATTTTAGTGGCAAAAAAGTTCGCCAGTTCTTCACAGCGGGTGCCTGTTTCATCTGAGGGGGGCAGCGGATCAGAGGCTTTTAGCAGGGACTTTACAATTCTAAACATCTCTCTAGGGGCGTTGGCGGAGGTCTCAATTTTGTCTGCGTAAAAAGTAGATTTGGCAGTAGTTAGAGCGGACTTATAGTTCTTTATGGCGGCTCTATATTTACTTTTCTTCACAGGATTGAAATCTTTCCGCCATCGCCTCTCCTCCCGTTTACACTCTTGTTTAAGAGTCCTAAGTTCCAAATTAAATGGAGCCTTTCTTCTTAATAATTGATTTTTTGGGGAGTCTAAAGACTGTTCTATGCACTGGTTAAAATCCCTATTTGCTCTATCTATGTCCCGGTTAGCATAAGGTTCAGTCTTCTTCAAGATTTCTGACCATTCATGGAGCTCAAGTTTGGGCCAATGTCTAGCTAATGCTCTGTGGGAGGATGTAATTGGACTGGGGCAGGGTACCTTCCAGGTAAAAGGGATTACCATGTGGTCCGACCATGGGATCGGATAAGGGTCATCCGTAATTAAACCTGGGATGTTCGAGAAAATAGGGTCCAAAAGATTCACTCTAGAGTGGGTAGCATGCTGGACTTTTTGACTCAAATCGTAGGTCCCCAGATCTTTAGTCAGGTCTGTAGCAATGGAATCTAGTGGACTATTAAAATGGAAGTTCAAGTCCCCCAGCACCATAAAATTGGAGACTGTACTAGCCAGGTCCATTACTATTTCAACCAGTCCTTCATGGAATTGCCCTGGGGGGGCCAGGAGAACGATATATCAAGAGCCCTGAAAATGAGGTTTCTGGGGATAGCGAGATGGAGAAATGTGCACTTTCACAGTCTGAGATAGAACTATCTAACAAACGACAGGCTATATAATCTTTGTAAATAATGGCAACCCCTCCTCCAACTTTGGACACTCTGTCCTTATGTTGTATCAAGTATCCAGGCGGTAAGGCCTGGACAATATCGGGACCAGAGTTTGGTCCTAACCATGTTTCAATGATGAAAAATATGTCGAGAGCCGTACTGTGAAGTAAAAGGGAGATTTCAGTGGAATGCTTCGGCAGTGAGCGACAATTTACTAATGCCATTTTCAGTTCAACCTCCATCTTCCCTCTGATTTCAACCGGCTCTGTTACTTTGAAGGTGCAATACTGGCATGAGAAACAGCCGTGCACCAGATTTAAAGAGTGCCGACATGAGAGAGATAAGTCGCCTTTTAAGAGCAGGAGTGCCGAGCGAGAATAGGTAAGTGGGAGGTTAGTTGGTGAAGCAGGGGTCCTGGTCCCTGGGCCCGACCGTGCGCGAACAGGCGCAAACGGGCTTACCTCTGGCGCACCTCCGGCGCGATTACGGCACGCCCGCTGCGCGCAACCGCTGCGCGTTTCCATGACAGGTTTAAGTAGGCTTCAGGCGTGGCTGCCGGAGCACTAGAGCTCTCCCTAAGATGGCGCCCGCAAAACGTCGCTTTCTCCCCCCAAGATGGCGGCTAAACAAGAACTACACCGGCAAAGGACCCGCTCAAGTAGCGGTGAGCTCCACGATTATAGTGCAAGTATGCGTGCTATGTGAGCAGTAAAAGCAGGGGTCAAGAAATCAAGTAGAAACACAAAAACTAAAATAGGGGAAATGGTTTTAAAATCACCAAATATCACACTATATTAAAGCAGAGCACGCGAGTGGCCTGGTGCGCTTAATACACATAGGGGTACCTTATCCAGCTTTTGATGTGGGATTTCACTATTTCACCACATTCTTCAAACAGAGTCTACTGCTTACAATGGCTAAATTCTGGTAAAAAGTAGAGTTTGGCAAGTCACAAAATGAATAGGGATAGCCAAGTCGGGGAGGAGCCACGGGTTACACTCAGCTATAAGGCCCGAGGCACGAGCTGATCCAACAACCGATAATAGTGTGTAAAAGATGCAGCAAACGTTACTTAAAAACAAGGTATATGCTCTTTTATATCTAAAAATAGGTTATTTCTTGAACACTTGTGCTTCACTTTAGTTCCTTATATATGCTGCTGTGGCATTTGTTAATAGTAATACGTGCATTTTACCAATGAAGCTTCCCATCGCCAGAGCCCTGACGACATGTCCACTCTGGGTGTGTTGCGTTTATAGGTTTTATCACTAATCCGACAGGTTAGCTGAAAATACTGCTGTTAGTCCCAGTATTGTTCAGTGTTGCTTTTACAGGTAGTGTGGTCAGGTGCGATTGAATGTTTTTCTTTGTATCTCTTCTTCACCAAATAAAAATCAACAATGTTTCTTTTCTTTTAATCCACATTGTGCTTGTTTTCCACTCTGTATCCTGGTACATAATGTCACTTTGCTATGTGTACGGAAGTGAACAATCACTGGAAACAAACACTTTTATAATTCTGCAAATACTGTTATCTGTTTTTCTTCTTTACTGCTATTAGGGTCTTCTATTCTCTGGCATTTCAATGTCCCACATAGTTTGAAGTGTATCTTTTTCCGTAATTCATTCCTCTCACAATAACTGCACTGTTTAGCTCTTGTCTATGTCCTCAGATAGGTCAATATTATTTTTGATGTTCTTAAGTTCTTTCCGGAATCTCTGCATCTCTAGGATTATTTCCATGTGAGTTAAATGAAGGAGTGTATTCACTGAGGGCTGTGTGGGATCGAAAATTGACAAAAGCCTTTCTCACTTTCAGTGCCCTTCTATGTTTTCCCTATGTGTTCACTGATGACTTTGTAGCTCTAATCGTCGACTAAAGCTCTTTCCACATTCATTGCACTTGAGTGACTTTCCTCCTGTGTGTGTTTGTCGATGTTTTCGTAAGGTTGATAACTGACTAAAGCTCTTCAAACATTCACAGCAATCATATGGTTTTTCCCGTGTGTATTCGCTGATGTCTTTGTAGCTCTAATAATTGACTAAAGCACTTCCCACGTTCATTGCACTTGAATGGGTTTTCTCCTGTGTGAGTTTGCTATGATACCTTAATAATGAAGTGAAGCAAAAACTACCGTCACAATCACTACAATGATAGGGTTTTTCCCCCGTGTGTGTTCGCTATGTGTTTGGAGGTTTGATAATCGACTAAAGCTCTACCCACATTCACTGCACTTGAATGGTTTTTCTCCTGTGTGTGTTTGTTGATGTTTTTGGAGATTTGATAAGTGACTGAAGCACTTTGCACATTCACTGCAATTGAATGGCTTTTCTCCTGTGTGTGTTCGCTTCTGTCTTTGTAGTTCTGATAACCTACTAAAGCTCTTGACACATTCAGTGCACTTGAATGTTTTTTCTCCTGTGCGAGTTTGCTAATTACTTTTTAGGTCTGATAACCAACTAAAGCTCTTTACACATTCATTGCACTTGGATGGTTTTTCTCCTGTGTGTGTTCGCTGATGTCTTTGAAGGTGTGATAACTAACTAAAGCACTTTGCACATTCACTGCACTTGAATGGTTTTTCCCCTGTGTGTGTTCGATTATGACTTTGAAGGTGTAATAACTGACTAAAGCACTTTGCACATTCACTGCACTTGAATGGTTTTTCCCCGGTGTGTGTTCGCTGATGTCTTTGAAGGTGTGATAACCGACTAAAGCCCTTTGCACATTCACTGCACTTGAATGGTTTTCCCCTGTGTGTGTTCGTTGATGCTTTTGGAGGGTTGATAAGTGACTAAAGCACTTTGCACATTCACTGCACTTGAATGGTTTTTCCCCTGTGTGTATTCACTGATGTTTTTGGAGGTCTGATAAGCGACTAAAGCTCTTCCTGCATTCACTGCACTTGAGTGGTTTTTGCCCTGTGTGTGTTGTGTTCCCTGATGATAACTTAAAGCTGAAGAGTCGCGAAAACTACTGTCACATTCACTACAATGATAAGGTTTTTCCCCCGTGTGTGTTCGCTGATGACTTCTTAGGTTTGATAAGTGACTAAAGCTCTTTACACACTCACTGCACTTGAATGGATTTTCCCCTGTGTGTGTTCGCTGATGTCTTCGAAGGCTTGATAACCGATTAAAGCACTTTTCACATTCACTGCACTTGAATGGTTTTTCCCCTGTGTGTTTTAGCTTATGTTTTTGGAGGATTGATAAGTGACTAAAGCACTTTGCACATTCAATGCAATGATATAGCTTTTCCCCTGTGTGTGTTCGCTGATGACTTTGAAGGCTTGATAAGTGACTAAAGCTCTTTACACATTCACTGCACTTGAAAGGTTTTTCTCCTGTGTACATGTGCTGATGAAGCTTGAGTAGTGATTACAAACTAAAGCTCTTGGTTGGTGTCTGTGGGTCGGGTATATATTTGCCTGCATCCCATGACTGAATTTCCTGATGGGCCAACATGGCTGATAAAGCGCTTGTGTTTTTTCTCACACACTTTATATGTGTGCAGTATTTTGCACATTTGATTTTTGTTTTAACAACAAAATGGGATAGCCACCAAATATTTGCCACACTCCTAATATGTAGAAGGTGTCTTTGTAGGCGATTGTGCCTTTAGATTGGATTATGGCAATGCACACTTGTGGGTAAAGATGCATCTTCCTTCTGGCCAGTGCAAATAGGGACAGTCTGTTGTATTTTAGATAGAAGAACTTCTCTTTCATTTACCTGTCTATTGTCTGGCTCCGCTC
Organism: Lissotriton helveticus; assembly: GCF_964261635.1. Taxonomy (NCBI): domain Eukaryota; kingdom Metazoa; phylum Chordata; class Amphibia; order Caudata; family Salamandridae; genus Lissotriton; species Lissotriton helveticus. The sequence goes on along the minus strand of NC_136070.1, from coordinate 397,808,057 downwards.
TGTTGTGCTTTTCTCTGGTTGCTGTGGTTTGGACAGAAAGAGTTTAAAATTCACCTAGAGCACTGAATGATGGCTTGTCGTCATTTTAGAAAACAGAGCACTGCGGTAATCACACTATACCGATCCCATGATCAAATCTGGCGTTGGACACTTGTTTATACAGGATGCGGTTTGTTTTTGTTGTTGCCTTAATTTTCCGAAGGTCATTTCTTCATCTTGTGGCGAGGAGGTGCACAGCTCAGCCTCTTGCAATTACTGAACTGCCCTTGATGCTTCATCCGAGATCTGTCAGTTTGTGTGCAGGTTCCTCTGTCGCGACTGCGCTGATGTTTTCCTGAATATTGTAATAATAATCTTGCTTTTTATTGTATGGAAATTTGTATGTTCATGTATTACACACACTGTGGAATTGACCACAAAATATTTTAAAAAAAGAATAATTTTTTAGTCATATGTAATTTTAATAAAACATACTTGGCCTTTTTGAATATTAGCCGTCTTTGAGTATTGTATCAAACAACTGACAAACAGGGTCCTGGATGCTTCCTTTTTTCTTTGTGATTGGTGATGCTATAGGTTTCTGGATGAATTTACATGGTGAATCGAGTTTGAATGGTCTATATGGTAAATATTTTTGAACATAGTACATTGGAATTATTCCCAAGAGAAATCTGCCCTTTCTTTTTACCTGTGGTACCCCTTCTCTTGGGTCTGGGGTCGCTCTCATTTTTTTCGAATTGCTGCAAGGAAGAGTCTGGAAGATGTGGTAATTCCAAATTTAGCATTCAAAGAGCACCGTGAAAGACAAGGTCAATCACTTTCCCTCATAAAAGAATTAATTTATTAGTGGTAAGGAACAGCTCAGTGTATAGGTCTTCTTCAGAACACTTGCAGTTTGGCTTTGCACGCATGCCTAGGTCTGGCGCATTCCACCTCCAAATGTCATGTATTCCCAACTGTCTCCTATCAGGTTTCCGACATTTGAAAGTTTGTTAATTGAAAATGTTTGCTTTTGTTAATCCTAGTTTTTTTAGGGCCTAATCTGGTGTCAGGTTTTCTAAATATCCTGCTGATTTTCCCCTGTAGGTCTTGTGGATGGCATAGATGACTATGAACCTGATCCTCGCATACCCTGGGAGCCCAGCTGATTCAAGAATGTATTGGCTGCATGACTTCCAATTAACTTCCTTGGGAGCCTGGGGTAGGCAATGTAACAATAGTATAGAAGCGTGTCATAACCAGGACTCAAATTAACTCTACCATGTGATTGCTTCTGAGAAATAGTGTGGTTTCTCGAAGCCTAGAGAGTTGTAGTTTGATGTCCTTGACCACTGCAACAAAGAACATCTCCATATCAAATACAACTCCTAGTTTCCATAACTTCAGTGTGCTGTATGGTGGCTGGTAAACGATGGAGAATTATTCAATTTGATTCTGTTCCACTTAATTTAGGAGCTCAATTCAAACATTGCAAGTAAAATTTTATCCAGCAGAAAATATATTCCAGACATGTATTGCTGCTGCTATGTTCTTTGGCTTGTTTTCAAGCTGGAACTTATTATCGGTGTTATGAGTGTAGAAATTAAAGTTTACCTGCATTGGCTCAATGAGTTGTGCTATTGGGAGGACACTGCATTAAACTTCAAGAATGGGTTTGAACACCCCTCTGGGATGCCACATGTCATGGAATGCGATACAGATTCCTTGGACCTGACAGAGAATCTTTGGCTGGAATGTGACAGGTAGGACTTGTTCCACTTAAGGGTGGGCACCTACCCCTTGAGTACATTCATCAGAATGTCATGGTCCGCAATGCTGAAGGCATTTGTAAGGTCACGGAGAAAGCAAAGTAGGTATTTATTTGAATCAGGACCAGGATATTTTTTTATGCTAGCCAATGCAGTTTAGGTTTTCCTAGTCAGTTTGGAACTGAACTGATGGCTGTGCTGATGGGGGTTACTTGTGACTTCTTTTTCCATCATCTTCCCCTCATAGGGTATGATGGGAATTGTCAAATAGTTGTCTAGGGTCTTTGGATTTCCAAAGGCATGATGACGGCATGGTCCAGAGCTTGGGTAAGGTTGCAAGGGAAAAGTAAGCATTTGTCATAGATCTGATCTTTGTCTCAAATGAAGGGAGAAATTGCTTCATTGCAATTTGATTAGATGTTTTTCTATTCAGGTCAGATTTGATATTTCCTCCTATGTCATTGTGTTGTAACATTTAAATGTGGGTTGATGTGGAAGCATTGCAATGGGAGTAAGGTGAAAGTTCTGGATTGTTACTGATATCATCCCAGACTTTTGTATTTTCCAATTGGAAAACACAGGTATGTTATTTCTGTGTTGGTGTGTTACTGTTAGTCTCATTGTTTTAAAGCAGGTGTCTCCAATCAGTCGACCACAAGCTACCAGTAGACACTCATAGTCACCTTAAGAGTAGCTCCCAGCCTTGAGATCATTTTTAAATAAGCTCAGGGTCACACTTTCCTTTTAAAGTTAAGGGTTAAGTGTTTATTCTTCATTATTATCAATAGGCTGCAGATAGCAGTGCCTTATAATAAGCAATGCTCAGTCAGATGTATGACACAGGATACAAAGGTGAAGAACTGACATAATGAGGTATTTAGCTCTTAAATAAAAGTCGTTTCGATATTGAAGCAATGGAGCAATATGATGTGTCCAAATGCTACTAAATGGGAGAAAATTAATTTGAAACGTTACCTTAATGATTAAGTAAAGATTTCATTTTATATTTTTCCCATTTCAAAGTGTCACTTTTACAGACAGCAGGCCTCTTGCTGGCAGTGGCCAGTAGTTGTTGTGCCATATATATAACTGAACAATACAATATTTTCTTTTAAATGAGAAGAACAATATTTTTATGAATCATCAAGTCATAGGGCCTCATTACGAGTCTGCCGGTCCATCGACTGTCAGCCTCGTGGGGTGCAGTGGGTAGACTTCCCACCACCCTATTATGACGTGTCAGTTTTGCGTGGTCAGGCCATTCTGGGACCGCTGCAACTGCCAGGGATCAGAGATCCCGGGCACTGGCGTTGCAGTTTTGAGGCCAAAATATGCTTGGCGAGACCACGGCTGTCCTGACAAGCATATTACATGTTTCCTTTCTGTCACGGTTTTCATGGTGGTGAGCTGACATGAAAACCATGACATTTAGGAAACAAAGGGGTGGCAGTCCTTGCCCTGCAGGTAATGATTTTGATGTGGTGGTGTAGGGCATCTAAAAAAAATGTAAGAACTGTCCTCACACACCAGCAGGTGTCATGCCTGATAAAGAGCGGGCCTACACCTGGAGACAGGGAGGCACTTCTATAACTAAGTGGGGGCCCGTGCTAAGAGAGTGAATGTGTGCTGTTAAAAGTCCATGGCATTCATTAGGGCATGAGAGAAAAGGGCTCCTGTCTCGTCTCTAGGAGACCAGTGGGGAAGCAGTGAGGACGGAGCACCTTGAGGCAAGTGTGACTACAGGGTTCCCTCAAATCCTCCCCTTCAAATGGGACATCGCTACCACTGATCTGGGGTTCCCAGAATTATGTATAATAGAGTTGAACCAGAGTCAACCTATACAAGTGGATTAATCTCTGTCTCTTAGAGATGAGAGAGGAGCCCTTTTCTTTCACGCCCTGATGAATGCCATGGATCCTCCTGGACTTTCCAGCAGAAATATGTTGGAAAACACAGATGGGGATGGGATACTACCCCCCCCCCCCAGTCCCCAGTACTTATTTTTTAAATCAAGCACATTCTGCGCTATTTGAGTGATTTTTAAAAATCACTCACTCACCCTATTAGCACGGACCCCCACTTAGTTATAGAAGTGCCTCCCTGTCCCCAGATGTAGGCCCGCCTTTATCAAATGTGGTTTTTAAAGAGTGAGGACTGCCGATGATGAAGCATGACACCTGGTGGTGTGTGAGGACAGTCCTTAAATTTTTTTGAGATGTCCTACAACACATAAATCTTCGGCGTAATGCACCTTATACCTCACTAAGGCCAGATGTAGGTAAATTCCATTTAGCTAGTCCTTAATAGCACATTTTCCGAATTGCTATTAAGGACTCGCTAAATTGAATGTAGGTAGGCATCGCTAAAATATTTGCGATTCCTTAAATTTCCTTAATAACGAATCGCAAATTGAGATTCGTTTATATGGAATACCTACCCATTCATTCCTATGGGCTAGGAGGCCCATAGGAATGAATGGGAAGATATTCACTATAAGCGGGAGCTATTTTAAGGGTGCCAGGGTGTCAAAAGGACACCCTGTTGCACCCTTGAAATGTGCACATGTGCACATGTGGCGCACATACATGCCCTAAAGGCATGAATGTGTGCCACATGGCACTTTAAAAAAAAAGCAAAAAAGTGCTTTTTTGCAGGAAATCGCTAATTACCACCAACTTAGAGTTGGTGGTAATTAGCGATTCCTTAAGCCTAAAGTGCACTTTCTTTTGTGCTACCTACATTGCATTTAAGGAATTGCAATTTGTGATTCCCTAAATGCAAGAGTAAAATAAGGAATCACAAATTTAGCGATTCCTTATTTTGCTAGTAGGTTTAAACTCACCTACATTGCTCTCAGCCAAATACCGATCGCAAACGCTGAAATTCTGCAAATTTCAGCGTTGGCGATCGGTATTTGGCCACCTACATCTGGCCCTAAGTAACAGACACTGAGTTAGGGTAGCTTCTTGTTGTGTGATACATGTAATTTGAAGGACAGCTGACCCTGACTTCCCCGTAGGCTCCTGTCCCCCCCCCCCCATTTGATTAAAGAGGTTTTTGTGTGTATAAATGATTTTGACCTTCCCATTGCGGTGCCTATTTCATAGGTACTGCAGTGGGAACATCAAAGAACTGCCTGCCAGACAGGAGAAAACTCCTACTCTGGTGCACGGTTCAACCACGGGTTTTACGGTACAGGAGCGGGGCTGTCCTGCTCCCGCACTGCCAGACTCATAATGCGAATGAGGCCCTTAATCTTTTTCTCCACTTTCAGTTCAGTCAATTCTGTCTTAGGGCCCGATTGTGATGTCGTCCGGAAAGCAGTTCAAACAAATCGGTTTTGGAATGCTTTCCGAATGACTCGGGCTCAGCGAGTCCAACCGACCGATTACGATGTGCCCGCACACCGTTCGGTCGGACTTCCATTGACTTCAATGGGAGACTGCGTTCCGAACGAGAAAACAGGCTCCCATTGAAAAGAGGGGTGGTTGGGGAAAATCTTGCAACCCGTGGCAGGCACCCTATATTGCCTGCCACACTGTGTGTGCAGGGAAAGGGGGGACCCATTGGTACCCCACATGCCTGAACCGGAGGGCCCAGGGTAAAGGGGGGCCTGCTATGGGCCCCCAAAGCCAGATTCCAAAAGCTGATCCATGTCGGCACAACCGATTCGGGAAGGCTGTCCAAATCTGAAATCCTAATCACTCGGCTGGAAACGCGGTCCATAGACAGCTACGATTCGGGTCCGACTGACTCAGTTACTCCCAACGCCGCTTGGACCAAGTCAGACAGTACAACCGCTTCCAGCCATAGCAATCAGTCATTGGGAAACGTGTCTGAGTTGGTCGGAAAGGTGGGTTCCGAATCAAATTGGCAATCTGAGCCTTTCCAGAAGACATCTTAATCGGCCCCTTAATGTTTTATAAAGCATTTTCTTCACTTTAAATTCCCCCTATTTAAACAAATGGCTTTCATTTTTTCTAGTTTAAATTTGGCATTATGTCTTAAGGCCACTGGAGCAAGATGGCTGCTGTTTGTAAATATGACACTTGGAAATGGGAGAACATTTCAATTATGAGTTTTATGGAATCCATATAAACATAAAGTTAACTCTTCAGTTTAATTTTCTCCCATTTCAAAGTGTCACCTTTACACACACTAGACAGCTTGCTCCCAGAGGCTGGTAGACATGGTGTCATATGTTTTACTGAAAAATACAGTTTTATTTTAAGTGGTAGAAATTTAAAGCGCAGAATTTTTTTCCACATTATGGACATTTTTGCAGTAAATTTTTCTGCCCCATTTAAAATAAATGGATGTATGTTTGTGTTATACTTGGAACAGAGCTACATCTGTTGAAAGCTGTGTCCTGTGCCGCAAGTACATACAACACAGGTCTCAGTCACCAATACACATATATTCCATTCATATGCACATATGTTCATACATCCCCAAAGACCACGTTCTCACTTACACACATTGCAGTCCTGTCATAATGCCCCTAGCCAAAGTATTTTGTTCAAACCATAGTATCTGACTCTTTAGACATTAGGCTTAGTCAATTAAGCTGGGCTTTGGTGTGTCTGATAACAGTGGGCAAGTTGCTTAGCCTTCAGTAGCTCACAATGATTTCAACCATTCAGAAGTAGCTCTCACTACAGAAATGGTTGGAGATCCATGCTTGACAGGGGGTTTGGATTGGTTGTAGTGATTTCATACAAAAGTGATTTTATAGAATATCATTACTGAGAAACCATTTAACCTACACTGTTTAATGGCAATTTTCAGAATGAATAACCTTTACAATTTCCTAGAAGCAAATTTATAAAATATCATTTTGTACTAAAATGGCTTTTGCATTCCTAACTTTAAAGGTGTAAATGCAATGGTAGCAGCTCTTTCTTACAGAAACAGTTTTGTTGGCAGTATTTATTTCCATGCTTTACTTCAGGGGTCCTCATTTATGATATATATCTTTTGCATTGTCAAAGACTTGCTTCGGATGATTTTAATTCTCTGACCCCCTAAACACCATTCATCCTCTCCCATCATAACCACTAAACACTATCACTCCCTGCCCCCTAAAGACCTTTCACCATGCCTACACTACACCCACCCTGAACCCTAAAGGCCTCTTCTACCCCTACACTCTACCCATCCTTGAACCTTAAAACCCCTCAATACCTCTAATCTCCACTCATTCCAGAATCCTAAAAAGCTCATTCTATGGCTAAACCCCACCCATCCCTGAATCCTAAGAAAACCTTACCACACTTAAACACCTTGCATCCATGACCCCTAAAATAACCTCACCACCCCTAAACTCTGCCCATCCCTGAAACCTAAAAGCCCCTTTCTACTTCTAAATTCCACCCGTCTCGGAATGCTTAAAAAACGCTCACAACCCTAAACCTCACCCAATCCTGAACCCTAAAAATTCTTTACCACAACTAACCTCTACTCATCACTGAACCTTAAAATCCCACACCAGCCCTAAACACCACATATCAATGCATTCTAAAAACTAGATGTTGGTAGAACTTGAAGAATTTGGCAACTCCACGTTACTTTTATAATGTGGAGTTTCGACCAAATACTGTCATTTGCTGTATGGCAGAATTTTTTCCAGTGAGGCTCTAGAAATGAGAGCAAGATTTGACATCCCCTAGCGTAATTCTGCAAAGCTCAAGAAATGCGAACGCAATTTGGTATCCCCTAGTGTGATTTCCTAATGCATGTGCCCACAAGAGATCGCAGTCAGAGGGTTGCTTACCAAGTAGATTTGCTGTCACTCAAGTATATTTTCTACTCAAGTGGCAGTAAAATAAACTCAAACCGCCATGAGCTCTTGTACACATTGTGCCGCTCGCACTGGTTTTATCAGCACTGCTTGTGCTACTGTCGCTAAATAGCAGCGTGATATGAATATTTTCTTCCCACTTTTGAAATTCCACAGAAAATTCTAACAGAGTAATTCAGCGGAATTCTGCGGAGTGAAAATATCTGCGTTCCTCCCCCTCCTACTTAAAACCCCTCAACATTCCTACATTCCACAGAACACTGAAATTTAAAAGAACCTCATCACCCTAAACTCCACTCATCCATGGGCCCTAAAAACCCCTCACCACCCGTAAACTCCACCCATTCCTAATACCTAAATAACCCTCACTACCCCTTAACTCCACCCATTCCTGAACCAAAAAAACCCTCTTCACCCCCAAACTTTACACATGTCTGAACCCAAAAACTCCTCTAGTCCTAAACTCCATCTACGTTTAATGTAAATTTGTATGTTTCCTTATAAATCATCCTTACTTAAAATATTTCCTTTAAATTTCAATTACTTTGCATTCCTTAAAATTGTCTTTCTTTAAAATTGCTTTTTCAGTTTTCGTTTTTCCATTAATTCACATACATTAGCATCGATTGTCAACTGCTTGTAGGTATTTAACCAATCTACTAAGATTGGTTTGAGGTATTACTGAAGCATTTCTCAATTTCGTCCTTTTTAGTTCTCTTAAAAACTTTCTGATACCTCCTTCTTGTACATTGAGCCTTGTCCTTTTCTGTTAATAATTTGCGCCACTGAGGTCTGAGATTTAAGCCACTGCAATTTAGCTTAGTCAGATTCGTAATATACAATTTATTTGAGACTTTATGGATGATCTCATGTTTTGGTCCTGAGCAGGGCAAATTTGTTCAAGTTTGAGCTACATTTTTAGATGAGGATTTTAGCACAAGATTTTAGGATCATTTGCATGAGTGCCGCTGTATGAATGTGATAAACCATGCTTCACTCTTTTTGCACAGATGTTTTTACAATGTATTTTCAAAAAATCATTTTATAATAGCCTCACCACAAAACATCATTGTTTTGCTGGGGCATTATGCCTCATGCTTATTAAATAGGTAGAACCTTATTAAATGTCAGTCAATATGAAATCATTTTATAACGTTTTTTCTAGCATGAAACAATATGTGCTAGTATTGCTGATGAAAGTCATTTGTAGAGCTGCAGTTGGCCTTGTTATAAGTTACACAGGAGTGCACATGTACGATTAACATTTGTGTTTGTTAACATGGATATTATTATGATCGTGGGTAAATATGTCATCTGCGCGGTTTGTATGTTTAGTATCTGCGCTGTTTGTGTTTTCATTTTGAGTATGACTGAGAATCGGATACTAACATGATTGTGTCCAACATGTGCTAAACAAAGTCACTAATTCTAGTTAGATCAGGGAATAGAGTATGTAGCCTATGTAACAGTACATTAATTGTTTACACAATTTTAATATTAGCATTCCACATTCTGAATGGAGTTATATATTCAGTATGTCAGGACCTCCACTTTAGACCTGTGAATTTTGGATTAGATGGAATTTGCAGTGTGGAGGTGCACATTGTGCTATGGATATGGGTAAGGAATGTTCACCATGGTCTGTAACCATGTCTAGTTGTTGCTAATTTCCCAAAAGCCTGCATGTCCAAAAGGGCATTATGAGTTAAGGAAACAGGTATAGTAAACGCCAAGAGTAGCAAGGTATCTATGTGCTATACTATGTTGGCAAATTGCGAGACTAAACAACCCAGTCTTTCTATAGCATCACTTTTATGTATTTCTGTTTGTGGTTACATAGGCTGATTGCCTTTGTGAGTTGTGATAATGCATGCTTAAAGCCATGGTACTGATTGGAACATAGTACATGGTTTGCTTGAGGGTTATTCTGTGGAAAACGCTGTGTGGTGTGTCTTTGGATTATGACTTCTAATTCTTTAAATGGGGTGTTTTGTAGGCAAAGCATAACACGTCTGTTATAAATGGGGTCTCTAGTCGGCAGTGGTTTGCATCCTATATCTTGTCCAAGTAGAAACCCTCAATCTAGTCAGAATAAGGAAGTTACGCCCTCAGAATAACCTGTGCTCACCCCTTGGTAGCTTCGCAAAAGCAGTCAGCACCAGTTTAGAAAAATAGTCAATATTTATCTGATTAGAACAAGACCAAAAGGACAAATGTCCAACATACACAGCTCAAGATATACATTTTTAAAGTTATATAAAGTTGTAGTTCTTAGAAATCAATAATTTTAACTTGATCAGGACAAAATACCTTCAATGTGTTAAAAATAAAAGACAATTCATGGCGCAGAGTAAGTGAGGTGTCAGTTCCTTACAGGTATGCAGGTTGTTGGCACAGTGACACTCGGGACCAGTGCACTGTGCAGAGAAGGTATTGTGTCGCTGTAGAAAGGGATGCGCTGGTTCCTTAAGGTGGAGCAGAGTCAATGATCCATCCACTTCCGGGCACAATGCGTGTTGCATGGGAGGTGATGCATCGTTTACGGGCATGATATCTCAGTTCCTTACTGCGGTGCGGTGTGGTGTTGATGATGAAATCCGTGCCCAGAGACGATCCATTGATATTGCATTGAAAGTCAAGTCATGCTGTGTTGATTCCACGGCATTCAAGTAGGCTCGGAGTCGGAGTCGGAGTGGTGTGTCATGGACCTACGTGATGCAGTGTAGCAGACCCACGCAGTGGCGGTTCTTCGGAGGCAATGCAGCAAAAAGTTGGGGCATTTGTTGTAGGCTGCAGTTGCGTCAAATGAGGACTGTCAAATGGGGACCACGCTAAGGTGAAGACAGCGGCGATGTGTCCAGTTTTGTGCTGATGCGCCAATTCCGAAATGACGCTTGGAGTAGATGCGTGGATTTTCTTCTCTTCAGCACCAGAACTCACTTCCAAGGGCCCAGAAACTAGATTTGGCATTACTTAACAGAGTAGGACTCTCAGAAGAGGAGTCCAGGTGCTTAGAATATTCCGTCTTTGATGGCCCGAGATTTCCAACAGGAGAAAAGCTCAACTTAATCCTTTGGAGAACCTTAAAAAGCAGGATGTAGAAAGCAAAGTCCAGTCCTTTCACTCCCAGGACAGAAGCAGCAAGCAGCAGGCCAACACAGCCAAGCGAATTGCAAAGTGGCAGTCCCTCCTGAGAGCAACACAGCTCTTGTTCCTGGCAGAATGTCCTCAATCCAGAAGTATTCTGAGTATATGGTGTCAGAGGTCCAGTTCTAATACCAAATTCAGCCATTGAAGTAGGCAAACTTCAAAGAAAGGTATTTGTAGTATACACGATCCTCCTCTTTCTTGCCCTGGTCCAAGACACACTACAGGGAGTGGAGACATTTTTGTGTGAGGACAGGCACAGCCCTATCCAGGTGTCAGTATCACCTCCTCCCACCACTATAGCTCAGAAAGGCCCATCAGCCTGGTGATGGGCCATCAGGATATTCAGTGCACACCTCAGCTCTCTTTGTGTGACTGTCTAGAGTGAATGCACAAACAGTCCAACTATCATCCTGACCCAAACATGTATTCAGAAAAAGGCAGAGGCACAGAATGGTTAAAGTTAGAAAATTCCAACCAAGTGGCCTTTTCAAAACAGCAATTTAAAAATCGACTTCACTAAAAAATGTATTTTTAAATTGTGAACTAAGAGACACTAAACTCCAATTTTCTATCAGCTCCCAATTGAAAGATACACTTGTAAGATGTTAAGCAGCAGCTCCAGTGCTAACCTATGGGAAAGATATGCCTTGCTGCTATAGTGGAAAACGGAATTAGCAGTATTTTACTGCAAGAACATGTATAACACAACAGTACATTTTCTACCTTTTAAATACACTGCACCGTACCCATGGGGCTACTTTGGGTCTACCCTAGGAGTGCCTTATTTGTAATAAAAGGGAAGGTTTGGGCCTGGCAAGTGGATGCACTTGCCATGTGGAAATGGCAGTTTAAAACTGCACACACAGACACAGCAGTGGCAGGTCTGAGACATGTTTGCAGGTCTATTTATGTGGGTGGCACAATCATTGCTTCAGGCCCACTAGTAGTATTTGATTGGTACACCTGGTGCACTGTACTAGGGACTTACTAGTAAATCAAATAGGTCAATCATGCAGAAACTGAATATCATTAAATTTTAGACAGTGAGCACTCACACTTTAGCACTGGTCAGCAATGAGTAAGTGTCCAGAGTGTTAAAGCCAGCAAAAACAAAATCAAGCACACAGTCAAAAACAGGAGGTCAGAGGCAAAAAGACTGAGGAAACCACACAGAAAGAGCCAGGTCTAACAATGTCCATTGCATGGGTAACTACCAATTGAAGCTGTAAAAAGTGGGATTGAAAAGGTTATTCTAAATCAAAGTGTGGGTCTTACAACTTTGGGTTTGAGTACCTTTTGGTGCTTGCTTATATTAAGGGTAGCTTGTACACCCAGTGACTAATTTTGGCTTATCATGGAAAGCTGACATACTCTATGGAGTTTGGCCATACAGGCACTGCCTCATAACTGCCCATAAAATATGTTACTTTCTTGTGGCATAGATAAATGAAGCATTACAATGGTCTACCAAATATGGAAGGCCAATTGAAGCCCTTCTAGTTAAAAACTGAATTTCAAGAAATATTCTTCCAAAGGTATATAGTATTGAATGAACAGCAATGGTTGAGTTGGACTTGGAAAATGAATGATGTGGGGGCATATTATCAACGGGCAGCGATAATATTGCTGGCTGTGCTTAGCGATAATTATTAACAACTCGTTTCTCCAGGGCGATACAAATTCCAGCGATAGCGAGGTTATCACCGTTTCGCAGGGAACATCTCTGGTTTTCCAGTGATGTGCCCTGCAAAATGCCGATAACCTTGCTGATATGACCCACAGGGTCTTATCAGCATAATCCACCCCCAATGTTAGGGATAGGTAAGTCTGCATTTTAGCAGACATTAATTTTTGGAGAAAACAGCAGTTTTCTCCCAAAACTAATGTGTGCTAAAATGCTGGTGCAGCCTTGTAAATATCGCGATTTGAACATCAGCAATATTTGCAAGGTTGTCCATCCGGGGTACGCCCAGTGATGCCCACTTTGCATCTCATTAGAGATGCAAAGGGAGGCTTTGGGAAAAAGGGTGCTAACATGCGATTACACATGTTAGCACCCTCTTGTAAATAGGGTGAAAGTTTTATCTCCACTTTTTTGGATTTTTAAGCAGAAAAAGCGGAGATAAAGCCCTTGTAAATATGCCCCGTGGTCTTTGAGGTGAGTAAGAGAGAGAATGCTAAAAGCAGGAGAGCACATGAGGATCACTGAAGGAGGCTACCAGGGCCTGGGAGTCATTTTTTCCCCAGGTTTGTCCTGGCGGTGATTGAAAGCAAAAACATGTGACACTGTCCATTCTAAATAGGGTCAGTGGTATAATATCCTTCTTTCAATGGCCCCTACTCTGTCATGCCGTTGGAGGATGTTTTCCATCAATGGAGCCAACAAGGGCTCCATTGACAGAAAGACTGATCTCTAAATGAGGCTGACAGACAGAGGATTTAGCAGAGAGGGGACTCTGTCCCATTTGCAATGGAATGCCCCGTCTGCCAAACTCTAAATCAGACCTTCTATCAATCAATCAATCAATCAATCAATCAATCAATCAGGGGTTTGTATCAGGCTCTACTCACCCGTGGGGGTCTCAAGGCGCTTGGGGGGGGGGGAAAGGTAGCTCTGGAATCAGTCGAAGAGCCAGGTCTTGAGGTCCCTCCTGAAAGTGTGCAGAGTTGGGGAGCGTCTGATGTTCACCAGGAGCTCGTTCCAGACCTTGGCTGCTATGTAGGAGAAGGCTCTCCCTCCGGTTTTGTTTCTGCAGATGTAGGGTACCTCTGCCAGGGCGAGGTCTGCGGAGCAGAAGTTTCTCTTGAGTGCGTGGAAGGAGACTCTCGTTGAGGTATTTGGGTCCGATGTTGTTAAGGGCTTTGTAGGGGTGGGTGAGGAGTTTGAAGGTGACTCTCTTCTCGACGGGAAGCCAGTGGAGGTCGCATAGGTGTTGGGTCATGTGTTCGCGCCGTGGAGTTCCAAGGACGAGTCTGGCTGCGGCGTTCTGGATGGTTTGGACTCTGGGTAGAAGAGTTCTGTTGCTCCAGGGGTTGAGGGGGTTGCCGTAGTCCAATCTGCTGGTTATGAGTGCGTGGGTGACAGTCCTTCTGCAGTCGGGGGGATCCATTTGGAGGTCTTACGGAGCATGCAAAGGCAGTTGAAACTGGTGGAAGTGACTGCGTTGATCTGGTGGTTCATGGATAGGGAGGAGTTGAGGATGATGCCGAGGGTCTGGTCGTGGTCGCTGGGGGAGGGTGGGCTACCGAGGGCAGACAGCCACCAGGTTTTGTCCCAGGCAGTGGGGCAGGGTCCAAGGATGAGGACCTCGGTCTTTTCTGAGTTGAGCTTCAGGCAGCTGTCCTTCTTCTAAGCTGCAATGTTCTTCATTCCTTCCTGGAAGCAGAGTCTGGTGTCTTTGGGATTCTTCATGAGTGAGAGGATGAGCTGTGTGTCGTCGGCGTAGGATACGATGCTGAGCCCATGCTGTCTGATGTTGGCGGTGGGGGGCCATGTAGATGTTGAAGAGCGTAGGGCTGAGAGATGATCCCTGGGGTACTCCGCAGTTGCTTTCGGTGGGTTCGGAGTGGAAAGGAGGGAGTCTGATCCTCTGAGTACGGCCGAAGAGGAAGGATTGGATCCAGTCGAGGGCAGATCCTTGTATTCCTGCGTTGTGAAGTCTGGCCGTGAGTGTGTGATGCGAAATGGTGGCCGAAGCCACGGAGAGGTCTAGCAGGATGAGGGCTGACATGTGACCCTGGTCCAGTAGTTTGCGGATGTCGTCAGTGGCGGCAAGGAGGGCGGACTTGGTGCTGTGGTTGCTGCAGAATCCAGACTGGGAGACGTCTAGGATGGAGTTATCTTCAATGAGGGCGGTCAGCTGGGCGTTTACGAGTCTCTCAGTGACTTTGGCTGCAAAACGGAGAAGAGAGATGGGCCGGTAGTTTTTCAGGCCCGTTGGGTCGGCTGTTGGTTTCTTGAGGAGGGGTTACAACTTCGCATGTTTCCAATTGTTGGGGCAGATGCCAGATGTGAGGGAGGTGTTGATGTTGCAACCAAGTTCGGGTGCGATGGCGGCTGTGGCCCTGTAGAATATGTGCGGTGGGCAGGGCTCCGTAGGTGCTCCTGAATGAGTTTTCTTCATGGTCGTGGTGATAAGGCAATGGTGGCCGGATCCCAAGACGCGATGGTCGGCTGGTCGGCAGTGATGGGTTGGGGGTGGTGTCTGGGGGTGGTTCGCTGAAGTTGTCATAGAGCTCCTTGATCTTCCAATGGAAGTAGGAGCTGAGCTTGTCGCACAGTTCCTGGGAAGGTGTGATGTCCGTGGCTTCGCAGGCGGGTCTTGCAAACTGCTGTATGACGCTGAACAGTTCTCTGGCATCAATCGCATTTATTTATTTATTTATTTTGAAAGTTTTATAGAGCGCAAACAAGATCCTGGCGGATATCAGAGCGCTATACAATCAATAAATGTTACTTTTACAGTAAATAAAAGCGAATCCAAACATATGTACAAAGCATATTGTAAAATCAGCATAGTAAGATGCAACATCAAGTCTGTCTCGTGGTTGGGAGCACATGTGCCTCTCATCTCAATGTTTCAATAGACCATACTCATGTGAATTTGGCCATGAGGATGGATTTCACTTCCTTTTTAAAAGGAGGTAGTGGAAGGGTTAAGTGTGGTTTCTGGGGGTAAGGCATTCCAAATTCTGGGTGCCATCCCAGAGAAGGTTCGGTTATAAGTTTTGTTCTTATTGAATTTTTGTGGTATGTAGTAGTTTTTCTGCATTTCTTGAGGGTCTGATCCCACCCGAGATCGTCAGTTTCTGTGCCAAGTAGCTGGGTGCCTTGTGATGCATGGCTCTGTGCGTCATCTATGCTATTTTCAGATGCATTCTCGCCTCCAGGTGTAACCAGTTCAGGGATTGTAGGTCCGGGGAGATATGGGAACTACATTTAGACCCAGTTATGAGTCTTGCTGCTGCATTGATTGAAGCTCTTAATGGTGCAATTGATGCTTTGGGTAGGCCGCAGAGAGAGACACATCGATATTCCACTCTGGGTATAACCAGAGCCTGTACTGCTTGCTTGAAGTCATTGTGTGGTAGGAAGGGTTTCAGTTTCCTCAGTGTGTTTATCTGGAAATTTGCTCCCTTTGTCGCACTGCTGATATGGTTTTGCATGTTGAGGTTAATGTCTAAGGTTATTCCTAGTGACTTCGCTGAGTCCACGATGGTCGGTTGAACTGTGAGTGCTGTAATATGTTTGATCCATTCTTGCATTTTGGGGATTTGGGCCAGTGGAGCTATTAAAAGGAATTCAGTCTTTAGGGCATTCAGTTTGAGATGATTTTCTGCCAGCCAGGTTTGGGTATTCCTAAGCGCTGTATTAAGTAGTTTGACGTCATCTAGGGTGTGGATCTTGAGGTATAGTTGTGTGTCGTCTGCATACATGTGATATTGTACGTTAGAGGTTTGTAAAATTTTGGTGAGAGGTTCCAGGAAGCACATTTTTCCAGAAGCTTGGCCAGGGTAGGGATATTGGAGATAGGGCGATAGTTGTTTAGGTCCATAGGGTCTGCCGTGGGCTTCTTTAGAATGGGTGATACCTGACCTACTTTGAGGGTATCTGGGATGCAACCTTGTTGAAGTGAACTGTTTATGATCTTGGACTAGAGAGGTAGAAGCAGTGGAGTTAGGTCTTTGACTGCGTTTTCCGGAAGCTAGTCAGAGAAGTGATCGGCGGGGTTCAGGGTACTGAGTATTTTGCCTGCGGAATCTTCGGAGTAGGTCATAAATGATGACCAAGCTGCATCGTTTTTTAGGTTGGGCTTTGATGTTAGTCGGCATGGCGCGGTTGGGAGTGCTGTAAGGGTTTGTGTATGCGGTCTCGCGTATAAGGTTAGAACATTTAAGAGGTCGTTCTTGATGGTATCGGTCTTCAGGGTGAAGAAGTTGGAGAATTCTTCACAGTTTGGCTGCGGGCATTCTATGTCTTGTGGACGTTGAGGTGCCTCCTTAGATTGGGTTTTGATCAGTTCAAAAAGTTTTTGGGGATGATTTCTTGCATGGTCAAGTTGTAGGCTGAAAAAGTCGGCTTTGGTGCGCTTGATCTTTCGGTAATATGCGTTTCTTTTTGTTCTGAGAATCTTGAGGTGATTGGCAGATGGTATTGGGTATTGATCTCCAGACACGTTCCGAAGTTCTGAGCGAACGCCTGTCCTCGTTGAGTATTCCGTTGTACCAAGGTTTCGAATATTTTATAGAGACTGTTTTTAGCCGAAGAGGCTCGACCTCATTTATTATCGATGTCATGGCCGAGAGGTAATGATTGGTGAGATCGTGTACTTTGGAAGACCCTGCGGGGGGCAACAGTAGGTTGTAACAGGAGGATGGCGAGGTGTTCAGGTTGAGTTTTTTCAGGTCTCTTTTCCACACTTTTGGTCTTGTGGATTTAGCTGAGTTCAGTTTCACAGTTTCCTTAATGGCGAAGGTGATGATGTGATGGTCTGACCAATCGCAGGGTTGGATCGACTCTGGCTGAATGGAGTCTGGTTTAGAGATTATTAAGTCCAGGATCGAACCTTTGTCATGTATGGGGATGTTGCAGAATTGGGTTAGGTCTAGGTCAACTAGGATGTTCTTGAGACTGTTCACTACTGTATTGTTGTGATCATCCCAATGGACATTGAAGTCTCCAAGGAATATTTGGGTATTTTGTCACCCCGTGTTTGAAGATACCATATCCATGAAGTGTTCGGTGAAGGCGAGGTTCTCGCATGGTGGGTGATAGATGATGTGCAGAGAGCAGCAGGTTTGCCCTTCCTAGTGATGTCAAGGCATATGTATTCGCATGACAGGAATGCTGGGGAAATGGCTCTGTTTACTGAGATCTTACTACGATGTATGCAGGCGATACCTCCCCCCGACTTATGGGCTCCGTCTAGTCTGATGATGTTGTAATTGGGTGGTACTAAAATGTCAATGATTGGAGTGGAGGATTCCTTTATCCAGGTTTCAGTTAGCATTATCAGGTCTGGTTCTTGTGTGAGGATGAGGTAAGCTATGTCCGCTGCATGTTTAGCGGCCGATCTGCAGTTTAGGAGTATACAATTGAGTTTGGGCGTGATGATGGCTGAGAAGGGTTCCTGAGTGATAGGGATTCTTCTAAGGTTGTTGTCTGTGACACCTCTAGTGTTTGGTTCAGTGGTCCTATGAAGGTTGGGGGGATAGTAGGAATCACTGATGAGGCGGGAGTGAGTAGCTTCATGGGAGTGGTATCATACAAACTCACCAGAGAGAGTAAATCGCTCTCTGAGAGCTGGTTGGTGCTTCTAATTTGTCAGGATGAGTTATTGTAGGAAGGGACTGAGGACCAGCTGGGACAATAGAGATTTGCGTTAGTTGTTAGTTGGTTCCTGGGCCGGCTAGATTTGAGGTGTCTTGTTACTCTAATTCCCCATGATTGTCTCGAGAAACAATCATTGAGTGCTTGGAGTTCTTCTTTGATTTGATTTAATGAGATCATGATCTCATCAAGTCTCGGGTTTTGTGCAGGCGCGAGTGAGGTATATGGCTGTGTTATGGGTGTAGATGTGGATGCCTGCAGTGAGGTCTGGCCTAGTGTGAAGTTTGTTGCATGTGTGAGTGGGGTTGGGAGGGGTGCTGCGGGTTTGAGTGTGTGTGTTGGGTCGACTGTGGGGGTGGCTACGAGTGGGAAATGGGTCTGTGTTATGGGTGTAGATACATGCGGTCTGGACTTTGTCCTTCATGAAGGTCCGTTTGGTGTCTCTTATGCGTTGGAGGTATTCCTTCAGGGCGTTCTTGTGCTTCCGCGGTTTTCTTGTTTTGCCTGTTTTTTTAAGGCGTCTGCAGGTACGTCTGGCTATTTGGAGTTCAGTGGTGCACCAGGCGGATTTTGGAGGGCATTGTTTGGTGGGGCAAAGCGGTGCAAGCTTGTCCGTGCAGCAGGAGATCCAGTGGTGAAATTTCCTGGCTGCGGTGTTGGTCATGGCGGTGAAGAACCCCAGTCAAACAGTCTACAGTAGTGCAAAAAGAACAGGCAATCAATCACGAATCACAAATAACACAATAAAACAAATTAGGGAGAATCACAGGAACGCAAGTAGAACCTGCAGCGCAGGGAACGGGCAGCCGGCTCGAACCCTGCCGGGAGGGAGCTGAATGCCGCAGACGTCTGATCAGGCTGAGCTGCTGGGGAGAGTGCTGGCCTTGGACCAGGAGTTCAAGGAATCACCCTAAGAGGCTCATCTGCATTACTCACATAGTATTTTTCGTTGTTATTTAAAGTTTTATAGTGTACTGTCACCTATACGAATGACATTGCAGTATTTCTGTTAGTCCGCGGATGCCTTTCCAAAACTTCAAGATGTTACCAACACAGACAGCACTCTGATGAGGAATGCCTTTTTGTTAAGGGAAGGTGTCAAACTTAGTTGGCTCTTGGTTTGAAAGGTGAAGCCAAAGGACTTAACCCTTCACATTTGATGCATAATTGCATTTTTCATATAGGTAGAGTATGTCAATAAATACACTTTAATCAACCACTGAAAATTTGCTCATCATCTCCAACAAACATCAAATCAAATCAAATCAAATAAGCTTTATTCGGTTTTTAGATTAAAACCATAAAAGCAACAAGAAAAAAAAAATACATACAAACAAAGAGGACTCATCAAATCATTTACAAGATTAAAAAAAGAAATCAAGTATTAAAATGAACAAGCAACAATTTAACTAATCAAGTAATCAAAATACGTGAATAGTCAAGGACAAAAACAAAAAGTACAGAATTAATAGCACAAGGTACCCAGAATCCCCTTTCACCAAAATTTATTGTTCAATGACATTAGTCTTGGTAACGAATTGTACCGGGGGCTGGGATAAAAATCATGTAGATCCCGAATGCAAATGGGGCCATCTCCTTCATTAGGCTGGGAGGAACGAAGGTAGGGGACAATGTTCCTATCCTTAAATTTGATTAAAATCAAGTCCCCCGAAATGTCTTTGGGCAGCGTACCTAGCCACCCCACCCTCCTGACACTCAGGATTCCGCCATCTAGTGCAGGTGGCAACGGTCTGTTATGTTTTAGCCAAAAAATCGCTTTATTAAGCAAATCCTGGTGTGTTTCAAGTTTGCCGTGACTCAATGCGGGGACCCCAGAGAGAACAGTCACGAATGGGGCGGCTTCGGGAGGTAGATTGATGCAATGCCTTCTATCAGGTGTGGTCCTAGGTGCTCTGTGGGGTATGAGTACGGGGTTAAGAGTAACCTTCCGGCCTTTTGAAATGAAGGGGGGTTCAAGAGTTTGATTTTTGCATGCAGAGGGCTTGGACTTTTCATAGTTGATAGAGGGAGTAGGGCAAATAGGTGGATCAGTTTTATTGGTTGATGAATAGTTCTTTTTTATTGTTTTTTCAATAAGGGTCAACCTGTCCCCTAGATAGTTGATTTTTGTGATCAAAGGTGATAAAGCCGCAATCAACAGTTGCTCAATCTGAACCAGTAAGTTCTTGGCCGGTGTTAGTATAGTTGAGTTAGCGGGGCAGAATGGGGGGCTAATGCACATTTTGTCCACCTCAACATCAGCATTAGGTAGATTATCATCGTTTACATTATTTTTGACCTCAGCATGCTCCCTTTTGCTGGTTGATCCCCGGGACAGGGTGTTGGTTTGAGCATGAGTTTTATAGGGGGATAAAGGTACATCTAATAGAGTGCAATTAAGTTGGTCAGCGTCTCTACCCAAATTAGATGGGGTCAAGGCATCCGGAACATACTTTGTGCCACACAAGGCATTCAGCTCCTCCCACATGGACATGACTAGTGGAAAATACTGCTACATAGGAGACAATGGGCAATTGGAATGGCGAAATTTTAGGAAGGTTTAAAAATATAGATACCTCCTCCTCTAATGGAACCAAATGGGGTGGCCCGTCCCGTCCTCCTCTGGCCTCCGAGGGCCACAGAGGGCCCGCCCTTTGCCGGGCTTAGCCCGGCGTCCCGCTCGCGTCCCGCGAGGGAGGGCTGTCGCAGTTTTAAAGCGCCTCCTGGCGCTTGTGGCAGGTCACGTGGTTTTCCCTGGGCTGCTGGGGATTGCAGTCCCTTAACCTGCCCTCCTCGCTATGGCCGGCGCTTCCCCAGATGGTAGTGGGGGCGGGCAGCGGGAGGCAGGCAGCAACCCCAGCAGTTGAAGGGTCAAAAGGATTCAGCAGCCCTCCGCCCGGGCTCCCCTACGGCGATATCTGGCAGTTCCCGGTAATGCTGGCAGGTTCGTTTATGTTTCCCCCCGCTCTGCAGGGCTGTCGCAGTTTTAAAGCGCCTCCTGGCGCTTGTGGCAGGTCACATGGTTTTCCCTGGGCTGCTGGGGATTGCAGTCCCTTAACCTGCCCTCCTCGCTATGGCCGGCGCTTCCCCAGATGGTAGTGGGGGCGGGCAGCGGGAGGCAGGCTGCAACCCCAGCAGTTGAAGGGTCAAAAGGATTCAGCAGCCCTCCGCCCGGGCTCCCCTACGGCGATATCTGGCAGTTCCCGGTAATGCTGGCAGGTTCGTTTATGTTTCCCTACAACTGCATGAAATCATAAAAATGCATGGAACTATGCGCTGCTTCTTAGCTGTACACACCTGTCACACAGCACACACGTGAGCCGGAAACACATACCTGTCAAGAAATATACATGTGGCCCATCAGTGTGCACTCCGGCCTGTGAGCCCGCCATGGAGATGTCACGGCTGCCTCAAGCACACGCCCCTTCAACAAACATCAAATGTGTAACCAGTAAGAAAACATTCTAAAAATCTATTACACATTATTATAAAACTTTCTTTATATAAATACTTTCAAACATAAAGTCCTAATAAAATATACCAGTCAATGATGAAGCATTGCTCCACACTTTTCTTGTATATGTCTCAAGGCTCTCACCGCATAATTTAAATTATACCGGATTCATGGGATGAGGCCTTTGGTGCCGTTCGCTAAGGCCTCCAGAATGTCTCATCTGCCTGGGCACCATAAACAGTAGTTACATTGCTGGTCAAAGCCTAAGGGCCTTATCATAATTTTGATGGTCTCAGAGGGGGGCCGCCACACTGCCACTCTGCTCCGAGACCATTAAAGCCATAAAAAAAATCTGCCTGC
The DNA here is from genome assembly GCF_964261635.1 of Lissotriton helveticus. NCBI lineage: Eukaryota > Metazoa > Chordata > Amphibia > Caudata > Salamandridae > Lissotriton > Lissotriton helveticus. The sequence goes on along the minus strand of NC_136070.1, from coordinate 397,786,215 downwards.
CAGAGCATGAGTTTTAATGTCTCAGCCAGGCAGTTCTTTGGCAGTCCGACGGCAGTGCATTTGAAAAGGGCACTGCAATGGGAGCGTGAAAGGTAGTTCCTGGGGGGCATGGACTGTCAAGTCCATGCCCTTCAGGCACTAGGTCTGCATGCAGACAGGGTGACACAACATGTGCCCACTTGCATGCACCCCCTGGTGCAGAGGTACAAGGGGGCCCTGCAGGGCCCCCTCTGTGTCTTCACCACCATACTTTTCATGGCAGTCACACAGCCATGAAAAGTGTGGCAGTGAGGAAACTCATAATATGCTTGGCGGGCCGCAGCCGCCCGCCAAGCACATTGTGGGCTCAAGACCACCACAACAACGCCAGAGATCTTTGATCCATGGCGGTTACGGCGGTGCTAATGCAGTCTGTCTGCCCAAGTTGTAATGGGGTAGTCGGACCGCTGGTGTGGTGGTGCCTGCACCACCACCATGGCTATGGCTGGACGATGGACTGCTGTAGTCATAATAAGGCCCTTAGTGGCAATCATCAATAAGCAATGCAAAGCCACTCCACATGGTGGCACAATTTTGACAACACATACATTAGTGTTGATGAAAAGTCATTGTTCAAGCTGGAGTCTTTTCAGTATTCTTTTATTTTCATAGGCTGTTTCAAAACCTTGTTACAGATCATCTGCATTCCTTTTCAAAACATTTCTAAATAGGATCTTATGGTGGGTTTTCATGTAATCAGCAGGGTATTAGTCCAAGTCCCATCATGCTGCTTCTACTTTCTTGTGCTAGAAGCGCAGATTTCAGCAGGTTTCTGATATTCATTTGTGCAGTTCAGTTAGTTTCTCTAGCCGTACACAATACATGGGATTCTGCAATCCCTGTATAAAAAAGACTCTAATTTCTTCATAATAGTGACACACTTTGTCGCCTATGAAATGACGTAGCCGCTCAGCTGTAATAACTTATAACAGTTGAGTTCTGAGTCACAATGCCTGCTGCCAGAGTCAGCATCCAGGTGAAAGGCAGGTCAGGCCAAAGAGCATAATCAAAATATCTATTTCCATTTAAGCATCTTTATTCAATTCACAGAATCATCAAAGTAAAAAAACACATTTACATAAAAAACAAACAATTATCCTCTTTCCATAACATTTCTGAAACTCTAGTTTGTTAGCAGCAAAAGGATACATATTCTAAAATACACAAATTTTTATAAAAAATAGCAAACAGTCATAATGTTAAAAATAATTTCCCACTATCTTAATATACAAATTCAAGTGTATAAAAATTACATTCATGAAAAAGGCATGATAATTCATTAAATGCTTTACATATCAGAACCTTAAGCCTTGCTTTGCTCTAATAAAATTAACAGCCAGTAAAAATCTGCTAATTCCAAAAATAACCAGTCTGGAGGTATCTGACTTAAGAATGCGCAACATCTCAATATATTTTCTGATGCCGAGATTCCTGCCCAGAGGTTTAATCCACTTTTTCCTGGGAATTTCATATAATTAAAAAAAAAAAAACATGAGCGATATCCTCATCTCTTCCCAGGGAACAGCAGGTACAGACTTTTACCTTGTTACTCCTTATCCCCCACCTGGATGTGAATTGTAAAATGCCTTATCTAAATTTTAGATACAGGCTCTTAGCTAAAAGGGGCTCCACCTCATCCAAACAAAGTTCAAAAGAGGGACTAGTTTTAAGAGTCAGAAACTGGGTTGTAAGGGATCCATGACTAGAACTTGCTATAACACTCTGCTCAATAAAATTCCAAAAAATGGTTTTGCATTCCATTTTAGAGTCATGGGTAAGCAAGCATGGATATTTCCAGTTTCTGGCCAGGCCCAAGTCCAGTAGCCATTTATGAATATGGACCAACCAGGGGAACGTGACATAAGCGTCCAAATTAATCAACTCTTGCAAAGCTTGCCTATAGACAAGCAGTTCCTCCGTTGTCCAATTCTAATCCAATATGAAATGGTCATCCAGATGGCCCTGTGCTCTATACGTTTGATACCAAAATCCTGCATAAAGGGAATCACTGGTGTATTTTGCGGGAGTGCAGTGAACCTTCTCATAATTTTATTTTCCCCTATAGTTATTGATGATAAACCCCCTCCCCCCATGATTCTGAACCGTATAGAGCCGCAGTCTGGGCTCTCGATTTATATACTTGGAGTGCCGGTGTAATCGCTTTTGACGTAGTATACAAAAGTTTCTTTATAATTGGAGATGCGTTTTCGTGTGAGTATCAATCTAGATTTTGAGATCTGGGGGTTCCAAGACAGTTTAGAGTCAATGGTAACCCCAAGATATACGAAATTTTAAACACGCTCCAAAATTACGTCATTTAACTTCAGTTTATTTGTAAATGAGGTATGGGGTCTGATGGTCATATATTTGGTTTTTACTGGGTTGATTTCAAGACCCTTTTCCTTGCAGTACACATCCAATACATTTAAAAGATTCTGAAGGCCCCTGGGAGTTTGCGATAACAGAATAGTATCATCTGCAAAAGTTAGGGCACAGATATGCTCACCACCTAGTTTCGGGGAATCATGGCTGTTTTTTTAAGAGCTTCAATCATGTCATTGACGTAGAGTAAGAATAGGGTTGACGCCAGGACACAGCCCTGGCACACACCCCTTTGTACAGGTATCTCTTCCGTCAATTCTCCTGATTTCCCCGAGCGCACTTTTGCATATGTATTTTCGTGGAGCCTAACCAACTGCATTACGATATTACTAGGGACTCCTTGCAATACTAGGTTAGCCCAGAGAAGGTCTGTAGGAATGGAATCAAATGCTGCCTTCAAGTCAATGAAAGCCACATAGAGGTGACCATGTCGCAACCTTGTGTACTTCCAAGATTTCATTAATAGCCTGAAGACCTGATCTATGGTGCTAATTTTCTTCCTAAAGCCGGCTTGGCAAGGGAGGAGCACGTTGTTATCTAGCATCCAATCGCTTAGTCTATCCAAAATCAGTTTAGCATAAACTTTTCGCAATACATCTAATAGACTAATCGGTCCATAGTTTGCTGGCTCGTCCCTCGAGCCTTTCTTATAGATTGGAACGATCTCCGCTCCTCTCCATGAGTCAGGGATAGGTTGGCCACTAGCTATTCCATTTAAGAGAAGATTAATGTAGGGAGCCCAGACATCCACTGCATGTTTAAATAGATGGCCCGGAATTTTATCAGATCCAGCTGCTTCAGAGGGTTTTATGGCAATGATTGCATTTATTGTGTCTGCCATACTAAAATGGAGTTAGCTAACAGAAGTATGCTAATATTAGTTGTGGGATCTAACGATGGATGCTCAGGTGCAGCATACAGGTGGGGAAAATTATTAAACCAGGATCGAGGATCCAAGTTGTAATCCTGGGCCGTGGAGTTTGCCTTGGAGCCATTAGCAATGATCTTCCAAAACAAGAACTGGTCTCCCCTCTTAGTAGCTGCTATCAGATCCTCCCAGCTATCATCTTACCACCTCCTTCGGGCCCCTTTGAGGACTTTACGGTATGTGTCCCTACATTGTTTAATCCAGGCAGAGTTTCCTGTTCTCAAAGCCTTAACCACATTTATTTTAGCAATTGCACAGTCGGAATCAAACCAAAGATTGGAGTGTTCAGACTTAGAGTTGTGTTTACCATTAGCGGAAACTGCTTTGGTTAAAAGAGGCTTTATGCTCTCCATTAATGTATGGTGCACCTGGGATATGGTTAGTTCATCAGAACGATTTTCTAAAAAGTAAGATACAGAATCTGCAAAAATATTGTAAACATGTGCCAATGTTTCAATCTTGCCCAAAATGGAGGGCCATTTTAATGCTCTCCTATTATTGGAAACCATTGGCTCTATGACATTGAGGTCCGTATCTGGGTGGTGAGAAGGGTGAAACGAACATACCTTCCCCTGCAGATCTAAACACAGGGGAAAGCGGTCGCTTTCTTTTCTGGTTGTGTCAACATTAAAACTCTGCAGAAGAGACCAGTGATAAATACTTATTATGATGTAATCTATGCGAGAAGATGAGAACCCTCTGGAAAAAGTGTTTAAACACTCGAAATCCAATTAGCTTCTGCCATTACATGATATGAAGCCCTTCTCAATTGTAAAGTTAAGAATTTGTAATGATGAGACAGAAGGTGCCTGTGAAAGTGGCCAATAATGCAACCGAAGCTTGGTTGAAGAAACCTTAGAAGTTTATTAAGTCAATGTGATCTCCTGACGACCTCAGCCACAGCCTCTCTCGAAGGTCAGCTTCACACAGTCCCCGGCGCTCGCCTTGGAACGCTGGTCGCGGTGACATTCTAAGTGATGTCACCGCGAGCAGCTCCATTACATGCGGAGCCGCCGGGGGGGGGGGAACAAAGGTGGAAGATACCACACATCCCCCTCCCCTGCGGAATGAAAAATGGGAATAAACAGAAGAACAAGAACATACAGAGAATCACATCATAACATATTGGCCTAAATGTAGCATACAGAAAATCACATCAAAACATATTGATCCAAATGTCTAGGGGGTCTGGTCACTCTCCTGCTTGACCTACCAACTGGGTGTGGGACCGGCAACGGCTTCCTGGCATTAGGACGATTGCTTCCTCCCACATCACTTTTCTCCTACCCTTCACTATCGGAGTCATTCCCGGGTGGGTGAAACCTCACTACTCTTCCTAGGTTCCATATATTCCCTTCCTGAGTCTTCACAGCATTCTTGAACAGTTTTGTGATCTTGGTTGGACCACTGTATCCTGACCAACTTGCTCTACCAGTGGGTGTCCTGATCTTGATGTTATCCCCTACTTTGAACTCGGCATCCCGCGTAGATTTGAGTCGGTCGTGCCTTTCTTTCCTTTCCCTCATGGCTCCTTCTTGTTTCTCCAGGCTTTTTGTTTCTTTAGAGTGGTCCGACCATCCCTTGTGCCACCCCATCCATCCTGGGGATAGCTTGGTGTTAGGTACCCTCGCCCTGAGCAACTCGAAGGGGGTGACTCCCGTCGTTTGGTGCGGGGGGAACCTGTATGCTTCCACGCGCCTCCACATCTCTTCCTTCCAGCTTAATGCACTGGCTTTCGCGAGTTGGATGCTTTCCTTGAGGGTTCTATTGAAACGTTCGATCATGCCGTTGGTCTCAGGGTGATACAGGGCACACCGTTTGTGAGAGATACCTCTCCCCTCCAGGAAGTCTTCCATCTCTTTGGAACACAACTGCACCCCATTGTCTGTGAGTAGGCTGCTGGGTAGCCCTTCTCTGACAAATAACTCTTGCATGAACTCAATGACAACTTTCGTCGTGACTTCGCTCACCAGTCTCACCTCCGGCCACCTAGAATACATATCCATGAGCACCAGAATGTACGGCGTGCGCACTTCTCCTGTCAATGGACCCACAATGTCCAGTGCCAATTCCTCCCAGGGTCCTGACGGTGGTGGCCTACATACCATTGGCGGTGTCATTTGCTTCAAAACTTTGTCACTGTTGCTGCACGGAATGCAGTCTCTGATTTTCCTTTCAATTGCAAGGTCCATGCTTGGCCACCAATAGTCTTCTCTCAGCCTTTGCTTCGTCTTGGTGATACCCATGTGGCCTTCATGGGCTAAGTCGACTAGGCTTTCTCTCACAGACGCAGGGGGTACTAGTCTTGTTCCTCTGAACAGGCATTCATCGACCATGGATAGCTCGTCTTTGCCAACCCAGTACGGCCGGAGATTCTCCTCCTTTTTGTCTTCGTGCTTCCACCTGCCCTTTATTCGGTTGCACACCTCCTCCAAGATTTCATCTTCCTTCATAGCGTTTTTCCATGTTTCTTCTCCTATTGCCCTCTGGATGGCGCAGACACTCTCCATCTGGTGTTCATCCGCTTCTACATCCGCCTCCTTCACTTCCTCCTCATTCACGAGTCTTGACAAACAGTCTGCTGCAAAATTGCGTGTTCCCGGGACATACTCGACGCAGAAGGTATATTCTTGAAGACTGACCACCCATTGCCTGATCCTGCTGGAGATGGCATCTAGGCCCTTCTTGCTGAAGACTTCAACTAGCGGCTTGTGGTCAATACGCAGCGTGAATTATGTGCCCCACATGAAGTCTCTGAATTTTCCTAATGCCCAGGAAACTGCCAAAGCCTCTTTTTCGATAACTGAGTAGTTGTTTTCGGACTTCTGGAGTGATCTAGAGGCGAACGCAATAGTTTCTTCACCGTCTCTGCCTATTTGTGTGAGGACAGCTCCCAGCCCTTTAGCGCTTGCATCGGTGGTGACCACTGTTGCCCGGTTGGGTATGTAGGACTTCAAGCTGGGGGCTTCTGCCAGTGCCCCCTTCATATCTTCAAACTCCCTCTGACACTCTTTACTCCAGTTGAACTCCGTCTCTTTCTTCAATAGCAACCTGATGGCGTACGTCCTTCCCGCAAGGTTCCGTATGAACTTTCCATAGAACTCTAGCATTCCCATGAATGACTTGATTTCATCCTTGCTTGTGGGGGGCATCAAACTTACGATGGTGTTCTGGAGCTCGGCTTTAGGGCATATTCCTTCGGCTGTCACCCTGTGTCCCAAGAAGTCTAATTCTGCGCAGCCAAAGACGCACTTTTCTTTTTTCAGAGTTAGACCTTGCGACCTGAACCTTCCTAGCACACGTCTCAACGTCTCATCATGTTCTTCATGGTCTTTTGCGAATATCAGCACATCGTCCTGATAACACACAACGCCTGGGATGTCTTTCAGGATGTTCCACATGAGCCTCTGAAACACGGCAGCCGCCGAGACTAACCCAAAAGGCATCCTTTTGAACTTGTACGCACCCATGGGTGTCACAAACGCTGTGAGTTCTTGCGACTCTTCATGCAGTTTGATCTGAAAGTACGCCGAGGTGAGGTCGAGGGTGGAGAACACTTTTGCCCCCTCAAGCATGCTCATCATCTGGGTGATGTTCGGGAGAGGAAATCGATCGACCACGACTTCTCTGTTCATTGCCCTCAGATCGATGCAGAGCCGAACCGACCCATCCTTCTTCTTTGCGGCCACAATGGGTGCCAACCATTCTGTCGCTTCCACTGGTTCGATGACTCCCGCCTTGCACAGCTTCTCCAGTTCAGACTTCACCTCTTCTTGGATGGCAATTGGAAGCTTCCTGACCTTGGCCACGACTGGTTTAGCGTTCTCCTTCAACTTTATCTTGTGACAGTAGTTTTTTAAACATCCTAGTTCTTATTTGAAAACTTCCTTGAACTCAGACACTACGTCTTCCTTTTGTTCCGGTATCTCCTGTATCAAGATCTGGGGGTTACAATTAGGATTGAGATGGACCCCCAACTCCTTCTGCGCTTGCCACCCCAAAATGTTATCCCCGACTATAGACACATACACCTTGGACACTGTTGACCTGTTCCTGTATTCTATTTTACCCCAAAAGTACCCTTTCATTGAGATGGGGCGTCCCGCATATCCTCCAGGTCTCACATCCATTTTCCTCAGAATTATCTTCCCCTTGGACACACATGTGAATACTCTAGCATTAATGATTGTTATCCTAGAGCAGGAATCAAACAATGCCTCTACTTCAGTGTTTCCCACTTTTATGGTGTCTTTGGGGCTGCTGACCTGACCCTCATCAACCTGCACTACAATTTCTTCACACATGGTGTCATTGCGGCTTTTGACCTGACTTTCCCTGACTTGCACCACCATTTCATCACAGACTATGTTCGTCCTGTCTCTACTCTGTCTGCTGAACCCTAGTCCACTCTTGCAACACTGCCTAAAATGACCTTTCTTCCCACACTTGTTACATGTGAACCTGAGGGTGGGACACTCTTTGTCATTGGCTAGATGCCCCTGCTTGCCACATCTGTAGCAAGTGCCCTTGAATGATCCTCCCACTCTGTTTTCCTTCTGTTCTCTACCCGTTACTTTCTGGCTTTTGATCACTGACACGGCCTCACATTCATTCACCACTTCACTCACAACGGGCTTATCATCATTCCTTTTCTCCCCAGTGTCTTGCTTTATTTCCTTGACACACTGCAACATGTGCTCAACTTGTTTAGCTATGATCAAAACCTCCCTCAAGGGCGGATCATCCTTACGCCATAACTCCTCACGTACCCGTTCCATTCTGCATGCTAACACAAACTGATCCCTGATCCTTTCTTCACTAGCACCACCAAACTTGCATGTCGCAGCTAGTTTTCTTAACTCAGAGACAAAATCTTCAATAGATTCCCCCTCCTTCTGTGCTCTCTTCCCAAAATGGTACCTCTCCATTATGGTGCTCGTCTTAGGGAGGTAATGTAGATCCAACTTCTTCAAACTCACTTCTAGCTCATTGAGGCCCCTCGCTTCCTGCGTCCCTAACTCTGGGAGATGATCTAGGACTTCTTCCCCCTCTCCCCCTAAGTAGTATGCTAGTAATGCTACCTTCCTTTCAAGTCCAAGATTTGGCCCGCACACAGTGGCATAATTCAAAAATACTTTCTTCCACTTTTTCCATTGAATACTAGGATCACCAGGGTTAGTCAGGAAGAAGGGCGGAGGAGTCACACTCTGCATGGTATATTGTACAGAACGCTAAAGCAACAGAGAACCTCAAACCATAAGGGTATTGCTGGGCTGTAATGATAAGTATGGGGCAGGGCGGGGTACAGTGTCACAGTGCGCTATACTAACCAACTAGTTAAAACCTGGGGTAAATTGCTAGTCAATAGTATATAGGGTGGGGCACAGTGCTATTTTCAAACCACAAATGTGGCAAGGTACAGGGAATAAACTACCACACATTTATAACAACAGTAGGCACAGTGGCGAGCATGCCAGTTCATGGGGATGCAAATCATACACTGAGAAGGTGCCTCCCCTTCGAATTGCACAGGGGAAACCAGAACAAAACAGTGAAAGGCCACGGTTACGATTTAAGGTTCCCCCAAGACCTCTAACAATGCCAAAACTCCCAGAGCAGAATGCCACAGGCTAGTGGGGAGGGTTCTGCCCAAGTTCAGGGTTTGCACACAGTCCCCGCAGTAATGGCTCCAATGTCAATATAGCGTGGGAAAATCACAAAGGTATTGCTTAGATGTGGTGTGAACCAGCAGGGGATGGTGCGTTGATATGCTGCCCGTCACTACAAAGGGTGCGTCAAAATACAACAATAATCATTTGAAAAGAGGCCTGGCGCGCTGAAGGCTTCCTGCTGAGGGAAATGCGATAGTCTATTGAGGGTGTGCGGTTGGTCTGTCAGAAATCACGCTGTGCTGCCACTGATCACGTTATTTAGCAGTCCGCTGACATCACAGGCACAAGGTGTACCTTCTGCTCCTCTTACTTTTCGCACACAGCAAAAGAGTTAGACCAGGAGTAGACTAGTCCACACCCTACCATTCTGCGACGATCTTTCACGGGCACCCCTCAGAATCCTCCTGTGTAAGTAGGAATTACACGCCTTGCTCTTCCAGCTGGCTGTCACATGCCGGTCATCAGGTGTAGCATGCGCTTCACTCCTCCGCTCGGCAGACACAGGCAACGGCAATCACTTCACGCGTTTCACAACCCCAAACGAAAGTCTATTTAAATCAGTTTGAAAATCGAGGGTTGTGACACAACGCATCAAAGGCAGCTGGCAAGCGCGCCTTACTTTTATTTACGATGCGGACGGGAATCTTCCTTCAGTACTCACAGTACTCGCTGTATTATGACTGCCACGGAACCGATGCTTCTCCCCGACTCCGCTTATTCCGATATTCCTCTGTGACAACGTCTGTCCAAGGAGCGTTGAAATACTTCTTTCCCGTCAGCTGTCACCTTCCTTATTGACGCGTGTTGAGGTCGCAGGCAGGACTTGTCCTCGTCGCCAGTGTGAAAGTGGCCAATAATGCAACCGAAGCTTGGTTGAAGAAACCTTAGAAGTTTATTAAGTCAATGTGATCTCCTGACGACCTCAGCCACAGCCTCTCTCGAAGGTCAGCTTCACACAGTCCCCGGCGCTCGCCTTGGAATGCTGGTCGCGGTGACATTCTAAGTGATGTCACCGCGAGCAGCTCCATTACATGCGGAGCCGCCGGGGGGGGGGGAAACAAAGGTGGAAGATACCACAGTGCCATAATTTTTTCTGTTACCAACAAGGGAATACCCATTGCAAGGTCTTGCTCTTCAGTGTCCAAATTCATACCATGCAATGGCTCAGAACAACAATTAAAATATCTATTTAAAGAACGGAAAAAAAAATTCTAGCTGTACAGTGACAAAGAGAAAGGAGATATGTATGGTAACATTTATGTTTGCAATCCTAATATAATTATAGAAATAATTGAATCTTTCTTCATGTTTCTACACATTCTGAGCTACTGCACATTTCTTGTAAAACAAAACTGACTTGTATTAACTGATTGTAATATCTTCTAGCAGCAAATATTTAACAGCTTTTTTGATGTGTTTAATTTTTCATTAGAGATTCTATTTCTTTTCTTTATGCTTTCTCTTTCATATTAAAGAGCTACGCACTATGGCCTCGATTCACGAAGGTAAACTTAGACGTTTGGTCTAAACTTAGGCCAAACGTCTAAGTTTACAACTTTGGGAATTCAGAAAGGGCATTTACAAGTACTATCTTTATGTCTGCACTTGGGGCGGAGAATAGGCCTGAATGCGGACATAAAGATAGAACTTTTGGGGGCATATTTACTAGGAAGTGGCAGAGCGCGGTGTTAGCCACCTTGGCCTAATGCCACCTTCCACCACTACCAAAATGCAGGGCTGTACCGTATTTACAAGAGTATAGTGCAGCCCAGCGTTTCCCCCTGCGCCGGCACTAATTACAGCTGCCTAGTGCCAACACAGACACCCTTGCACCGTAGTGGAAGGGTGCCTGTGTTGAAAGGGAAGATTGTTTATATGCAGGAAGGTAATCCTTCTTGCACATAAACAACCTGAAATGCCATTTTGAAACTTCCATGTGTGCTGCTTAATGCAGCACCCATAGAAGCTGCAACCTGTCCTTTTTTTTAATTGGTTATTTACGTGCTGGAAGGGTCACCGTCCCGCACATAAACAATCAATGGCCTTTTGCTGTTTCTATGTGTGCTGCACAACGCAGTACACATAGAAACAGCAAAAATGAGGAGAAATGAAACATTTTTCCTCGTTGCACCTGTTTAAGACCAGGTTTTTCCTGGTCTTAATTTTGGCGCTGCCCCATTATACACTGCCCTTTTAAATATGGGGCAGCGTCAAAATCAATGGATATTGCAGTGGAATGTCCACCGCAACACCCATTGCCCACCCCTCTCACACTAAGTATAGTGTGAAATAGGGCCTTATTCACAAAGCGGCATTAAGCCACGTTAAGTGGCTTAAAGCTGCCTTGTGAATAAGGCGAAGCCCCTATCGCCACCACAACTTCAGAAAAATTGACGTTGTGGTGGTGATAGGGGCTTGTAAATATGACTCCTGGTCTAAGTTTAGTCCAACCGTCTAAGTATACCTTTGCGAATCGGGCCCCAAGGATTTAAGAGGTTTGAGCCAAAGGTGATGTTATTAACATGTACTATAAGAAATAAAGTACATCCTGAAGTACATGGTAAGAATATTGCAAGTCACCTCAGAGTTTCATATGCTTATAAAGGAACTCAGCCCTCAGCCTCATTCCTCCATATGATGTTATGTTATGTTAAAACGGGTCTTTTATAGCGCACGGCTACTCCTGGGAGTGTCCCGGCGCTTTGCCAAAGAACCCGAAAGGGAAAGGCAAATGGGGCAGATGCAGGGCAGATCAGAGAAATCAATGGGTAAAAAGCCAGGTCTTCAGCTCCTTCCTAAAAACCAGTAGATTACTGATTTTCCTGAGGGAGACAGGCAGTGAATTCCAGCAGCGAGGCGCCAGGCATCGGAAGGAACGTCCTCCAATTCTAGCGCGTCTGATGGAAGGGACAGAGGCCGTAGCCAGAGAGGCTGATCTCAAGGTTCTGGAAGGCACATAAAAAATGATGCGCCTCCTAATATATCTGGCCCCTACATGGTGTAGCGCCTTAAAGGCAAGAGTTAGTGCTTTAAAAATAATCCTTTTAGCGATAGGAAGCCAATGGAGCTTTTTAAGCAGCTCTACGGCACTCACTCTACGCTGAAGGCCATAGATGGCTCTTGCAGCGGAATTCTGCACCACCTGAAGGCGCGCCAGTAGGAACTTTGGCAGACCCAGGTAGAGCACATTCGCATAGTCTAAGCGAGAGCCTACCAATGCCTGCACTGTAATCTTTCTATGTTCCAGAGATAGAATTGGTAGGAATTTCCTAAGCATTTTCAAAATGCCAAAGCATTTCCCTGAGAGTTCCCGAATCTGAGGCCCAAAAGAAAGGCCATCATCGATCTGGAAGCCGTGGTTCTTTGCTTTGGATGAAGCGTCAGCTGGAGGATACATGTCCGGAAGCCACCAGGCCTTCCATCTAGGATCAGGAGGGCAGCCAAAGAAAAGCAGTTCCGACTTATCGGAGTTGCATTTGAGACTGTGCTGTTTAAACCAGTCAAAGACCGCCCCCAGACAGCTTCTAGTCCGCATGCCATCAAAATCAGAATCCTTTGCGCAGGTGAAAAGAAGCTGGGTGTCATCAGCATAGGATACGATCTGGGCACCAAAAGACTCCGCCACCGCCGCCAGAGGGGCCATGTAGATATTAAAAAGGGTGGGGCTCAAAATAGAGCCCTGCGGCACCCCCACCTCCAATGTTGGAATGATCATGGAACTCCTTGGTGATTAGCAATATCCAAATAATGTATGGCAGGGGGATACTTTATCCCATATATAAAAATTATCTTCAATAATCATGCTATTTTTCTGATAATGAACAAACAGTCAAACAGATAGAGATCCTAGCTAACATTGTTCCGAATTGTTTGGTGCTGAGACTTTTTTAAGATGCGTAATGTAAATTATTTTCCTAGTGTTCTTCCTATGTCTGCACGGGTGGGAGTGAGGATGCACTTCTCTCTTTGTCTATGGGCTATGTTGTTTCAGGCATAGAGGCATTTTGGTGCTTATCCTTTTAAGGCATGCCTGGAGTGATCAAATATATTACTTGTGGGTTTGTCCCCTCGTTTACAATCTTAATTCACATTACATTTTATTGGATCTGGCACTGCATTAAAGGATAACAGCCATTCATCCTATTGTCCTGCCATGGGATTTTTTCCACAGAGTCCTGATCTCTTTCATATGCAACACTGTACTTTCAATCTGCCCATTTTTAACCCATCCTTTCCATATTGCTAAATTGGGAGCTAAAGTTGACTTCAAGTCAACACAATAGTTGTTTTAATCATTAATATATACCAAGACTGTCTGCATTTTTGCGTATATCGTGAGTGAACTGCAAATCGGTGTGTATTGGACCTCCCTCCCAGTATGATGCACTCACAGGGCAGTGGCAGCCCATGTGGAAGAATCCTTCTTCACTCTGAGCACATCCAGGGCATGTTGAGGGTACTGCTGGTGGGTGTTAAAAATTATCTTTGCAAACAGTTAAAGTGTGCGTACAAGAAACATTCATTGCTTGAAACCGTATATTTGTACGGTAAAATGTGATTCCCATCCGTTATCATCAATTGCTATGTTTAAGTTTGTTTCCCACAATTTCTTTCAAGTATTCCAGTTAATTTTCGTCATGTTACTAAACCTTAGCCACATCCCACGATGTACTCTAATTGCAAGTTTTTTTTGTGCTAGCAACTCTATGCTTGGGCCCACCCATATCTTCCTAAATGTATTCCTCATCATATTACATTGCAAAAACTGTCCCCGAGTTAGTCCTTTAACTTCACTTGTTGGGCATGTGCATAACTCAGGGTGTCCTAGTCCTAATTAAAGGCTGCCTTCAACTGTGCACTGCTGTTCAACTAGAACAGATGTATCTTTGGACGTGTGTCTTTTCTCATTAGTATGGAAGTTAGTTGACTCATCTTAGCTAATGTATCTGTCTGCCCTGTCTTGTCCAATGTTATACCTTTTCCCAATTCTGAACCCCACTGCAGCAGTGCTGCCAAATGATAACGTTCAAAGTCAGGCACGCTCAGACATCTCTCATTTTTGGTAAGTTTATTGAAGGGCCCCAGATCAAGTCATACAGTAAAAGGCCCAAGTCTTTGAAAGAGAATTTCGGGTCACAAACCGGGAAAATGCTACAACTGTATTCAGGGAGCATAATGATACTGGCCAAAGCAATGCACCCCATTGTCAAGAACAGCAGTGAATTTGTGGCTAAACCTACCTTACTCTGGGCAACGCCGCCACCGCCAGGAGTCACTGAGAGCCTAACGCCGCCACCGCCAGGAGTCAATGGGTGTCAAAGCCGCGTCGCCGCCCGAGGACTACAATTCCGGGCTGCCTTAGCGGCGGCGCATTCTAACGACGACGCACCAGCGCCAGGAGGCGCATTTAAACAACGCTGAGACCTGCGGAGTTGGGGAACATTCATGGCTAAACCTACCTTAATCTGGGCAACGCCGCTACTGCCAGGAGTCACTGAGAGCCTAACGCCGCCACCGCCAGGAGTCACTGGGTGTCAAAGCTGCGCCGCCGCCCCGGGACTACAATTCCCGGCTGCCTTAGCGGCAGCACATTCTAACGACGATGCGCCAGTGCCAGGAGGCGCATTTAAACAGCGCTGGGACCGGCGGAGTGGGGGAACATTCGTGGCTAAACCTACCTTACTCTGGGCAACACCACCACCGCCAGGAGTCACTGAGAGCCTAACGCCACCACCGCCAGGAGTCACAGGGTGTCAAAGCCCCGCCGCCGCCCCGGGACTACAATTCCCGGCTGCCTTAGCGGCGGCGCGTTCTAACGACGACGCGCCAGCGCCAGGAGGCGCATTTAAACACCGCTGATATTTACTGTCCTGTTCTGACTATAGCTGTAGGGTTTAAATATAACAATTTGATCTATTTTGTGAACTGAGTACCAAACCCTATACAATGTTGCACTTTCAATAAGAACTGCCATTTGAGTCTATCAAAGGCCTTCTTGATATCAATTGAGAGTACAGTAGCATGTGTTTGTTCTGAGGGTGTTTCATCCATCACTCTTACTATACTTCTAATGTTTAATGTGGTATTCCTACTGGCAAGAATCCCATTTAGATCTGGTGAACTAGTGTAGGCAAACATTTGCTAAGAAGCTTGTAGTTGGTTCTCAACATAAAAAGTGATTTATATCAAGGCTTCACTCATCAGCCTCTTCAGGTTTTTTTGTACATATTTCTGATTAGCATTTGTAGGGTGCTACATCCCTCCAAAGGGTTGAAATACTATACAAATAAATATGTTCTCTTCTTCTTTATCAGTCCAGGTAGTCAGTACCTTCATAAAAAGAAGTTGTAGGGCTACCTCAGTTTTGACCTGGATTACGTGATTGCTCTCTTATTAAAATGACCAGTGCCATCATTTCCTAAGTGTTAATGGCTAAACAAACGCAACTCTTAGTCCACAAATTCAGAATCAAGGACGAGCATTTCAGTCAAACATCTGCCACTTTTCTCTCAGTAGACATTCTTGTCAGTGTTGACCCACTATAGGTCCAACTCAAGATGTATTTGGTCTCCAAGGCTTCAATTTGCACCATCTGAATGGCCTGTGAAGAAGACTACACAGGCCTCAAATGTCCTTAAAGACTTTGGCGAATAGGACATTTATTTACAATTGGTTCTACTGATGGTTAACCTGATGTTTTGACTATATTTTATTCATTTGTTGTCACGTATAGAAAAAGATGTGTATTTGGGGCCTATAAAACACAAGCTTACATAGAAAGATTTGGAGTGTTGTGCAGTGAGAGGAGCATTTGAAGCTGAGAGAGGCATGAAAAGAGGATAGCAGCAGAATGGTGGGTAAGGACCTGGAGGGGTACAGCACAGGGAAATGTGACACAGTACTGGTATAGACAATGGGAAGGTGAGAAATCTGTGACTTAACCTTTCTCCTACGTTTATTGTGATATTGAATGTAGACTTGTTTTGTTTATGATAAACCATAATTTATAATAAAACAAGCTATTCTTGTAAGAACCAAATTGTAAAGCTCTTCATAAAAGGTATACAACCCTTTCTCCCTTATTAACGGAACAAAGCGTCAATTTTCTTGTTACGAGAATCGCTCGGTTAATTCGACCTCAATATTAGGGCTAATTATCTGGGGCCTCTATGTAATTTGATGTTCAGCTCAGAGTTTTCACAGTAATATACATCAATGTCATAGTTTACATCCACTTTGTCACAGAAAACAACATTTTGAATAAGGACCGTTATGATGGGAAAAAAGTTGTTTCATGTACACAGTTGAGGAGGAGTGGGTGCGGGCTTGTGAGAAGTGTTGTGAATCATCAAAAGTAGCTGCAAAGGCTCTATACACGCTTAAAGAGCATTATTCATTGAACCTCTCAGCATTGGACCCTTTACCCCTTAGGTGTTTAGGATTGCAGCCAACCTGAGTGCTGAGCCTTTTCTTAACACTAGATACTGTTAATTGTCAGTGCATACCATCTGTCTATGACAGATATCCAGACTACCTTGGTATCTACTTGTCCCATGTTAGGGGTTGTGGAGGTACCCATGGCTTGACTCACACAGGAAAATCCTGAGAAAATTGCCAGATTATGGCCCAAAAGTTTTTTACCTGCAAATGGCATCAACATAAGATTTGCTAAGAGAGGCAAAAAATCAACATTGTGTTGATCACTATTTGATAAATATCTCATATATTTGCAGGTTATCCGTCTTAGCTCATCGTGCATTCAACCTTACTGCCCCACCTGCTTTATTGATTACACAACAGCCTGTGATAAAGTCCAACAACAAATACTATGGAAAAGACTGCCAGCATGGTGCATTTCGTCGAAATTTCTGCAAGCTGTTATCAGTCCAAATCTTTATCTTTTAGGAAATCATTAAAAACCTGCCTATTTAACAACTAGTCTCTTGAATGTTTAGCATATTGTATTAATTCTTTGCTTGAAGCAGGCCAAGATGCCCCAGGGCCTTCCAGTTCTATATAAACTGTAAAACCAATCCATCAAATCAATCAATCAATCATCTCACTGTACTCACACACATGAGTTCTAGTGAAAGGTGGGAAAGGGCTGACTGTCTTGAAAAAAATCCACACCAATAGAGACTTGAAGCAGGGGTGTACTCCCGCTCCTCTCTTCTTCAGCGTTTACACTGCAGACATCAAGGCGTGTTTAGGAAAATCAAGATCACTTCCTCCAAACATAACAACGCCCATTTACAATTCTTACTGTTTGCCGATAACATTTTCATTCTTGATAACACAAATGTTGGGCTGCAAAAGGCCTTAAACAAGCTCCACAAATATAATTGTGAAAACAAACAAAGATTGAGTGCATTTCAGTGGTGTAGCTAGACATTATGGGGCCCGTGACAGTCACTGCGTTGCCGCCCAGCAGCCGCATGTAAGAGTGGCGGTGGGGTGGGTGGATTCCGCCGCACCCCAAACTCATGCCACCTGGGGCAGACGCCCCACCTAATCCCCCACTTGCTATACCACTGTTGGACCAGACTTAATTCCAGTCGGATGTGTGACCAAGCACAGCTCCAAGTATTATTAAAGAATTAATTTTGCTCTAGTACCATTCAAAATCAAGCCTTCTGAGGAACAGAAATGTTTTGCCAGTGGCTTAGCTAGATATTGTGCTGCCTGTGGTGGTCACTGAGTTTGGCGGCAGCGAGGGTGCTGGCTAATCCAGTGACTTCCACCTCGCACGGCCCCAGGGTAGAGTGGGGGGATTCTGCCCTCCCCCTCAACTGCCCTTTTGCGATGCCACTGTGGGCCATCAAGACCTTGCGTGAACTATTTGGCATATTGCTCTCTGGGCAAGAATGCAAAGACAGAAACATTAAAAGTGGCAATTAGGCCTATATTGATAGTGATCGTCCTGCGGCAACGCCATGGGCCAAGTATTTAAATAACTCCGTTAAAGACTAGGATGCACAATCAATCTGGAAAAGCAACCTTCTGTATGAAGCTTTCAAATCAGCCTTAAAAATACAAGTTCTGCTTCTCATTAGGTCTGCACACACCAAACATTTGGCCTAACTCAGCCACCTGGACTATATCATGAACTCATACAACACCATGTCTGCCCAGCAATATATATTAGAACCAATGTGTAAATCAATGAGACTATCCATCATCAATATGCGGTTTCTACTGCGCCCAATGAAAGAACTTAGGAAGTCCTGCACAACCATCAATTCCTGAATTATAGGTGCACGTTACGCAATTGTGAGCAAGAATCCATCCATCACATTGTTTGCTGATACTCAGGGATGCACGGTGAGAGGCATTTCCTACTTGAGCAGATTTTTCTTAAGAAACATCGGACAATCCTAGGAAGCATTGAAGGACTGCCGGAATATGCAGAACATCCCTGACCAATGTCAAGCTGCCAAGTTCTTTACGGATGTCACCAGAAAACTTGATCTAACATTACTTCAACTGCACTCATGGTTAACATCTTTCATGCACTCATTGAGCCAATGAGGTCATGCACAGGATTTCCTACCTAGCAGCATCCCATAAGTATCTTAAGCATTCAGTTGCTTATGTATTGAGGGGGCATTATACATTGCCGGAGGGACTCACTCCGCGTTGCTTGGCTTGACACTGGTCATACTCTGCAACACCAATTTGAGTCATAATGTCTGGTTGCTGAACTAACACAAACTTGTTCATGAATCTCATGCAGAGGCCTGCCTGTCATCTTAAATTTTTAATTATTGATGTATTTAAAAATATTTTAAATGGTCTATTTGTTTTATTTAATGCTGGGTGAGGCAGCCATATTATGATTATCATTCATGTATACTTTATATGACAGTTTAAATACTCAAACATAATGAATGTACTCATATACTTATAGACCAATGGGGTGGGTAAATTGGAGTAACGCCAGCACCGCACCCCACCAGATCTACTCCTGTGGGGCAGAAGGAATGCCCTTTCAGGAAAGGTAATTGCAAACACAACAGTGATGGACAGAATGTGGATCAATGTCACACATTCACCCCAGTCCAAAGATCTGGGCCCAAATCCATCGTTTTTCCACTCCACACCACCCTGGGTTAGACAATGGCGATATGCAAATCAGCGCTGACCCTGTGCCCCATGGGATCAGTCCAGTCCGAACTACAAAAGCCATGTCCTTCCCAGAACGGAAACAAGCATCCGAGGACCGGCCCGGTTTCGAGGTAACACCTCTCATCAGCCCGGCTAGCTTGATTCCAGTGGTGTGGAGTGCCTGGGACTCACGTCTGAGCATCCCCAGTACACTTAGAGCGGTAATTGCAAACACAACAGTGATGGACAGAATGTGGATCAATGTCACACATTCACCCCAGTCCAAAGATCTGGGCCCAAATCCATCGTTTTTCCACTCCACACCAGGGCATAATTTTCCTTTCCAATGGTACCTTTACATTTCAGAAATGTGGTCGGGTGAGGTGCTCCTTAACATCACACACAATGATAGCATCTGGAGCTGGCTATTTTCTGTTTCATAATGTATGAAGTCAGCTTGATATGCAAGCTGATGGCAATTCCGGGGGAAATAACATGCCCCAGGCTGCATGGAAGACCTTTCTTCTTCCTCTGCAGCCTGAGTGGGGGCCTGAAGTGGGAAGACGTCCATGGAAGCCACTAGATGTATTCTTAGACTTTGGAGCAAGGTAGTCACTTCCTCTGCTCAAACACAGAAGAATTTGCTACATAAATAGTACATATATTTTTACCTTTCACCAAACACAGAAAAAAGGCTTTTATAAGCGAGTGGATCCTTTGAACTGTTTGGCGACATCAGGAATTCCTAGAAGCAAAGAGATAAATGTGTATTTTAGTTTCATTGAGCTGGCACAGAAAAATATGTATGAAGTCTTCATAAAATAAGTCTACTAAACACGGAGGGGCCGATTCACAGCACTACTCTGAGATAAAATCCTAAACTTACTACTTTTGGTATTCACAGAAGGCATTTAGTAGTAGTAAAGTTAGGACTCCTAACTTTACCACTACTAAACTGAGATAAAATCCTAAATTTACTACTTTTGGTATTTACACAAGGCATTTAGTAGTAGAAAAGTTAGGACTCCTAACTTTAACTTTATTACTACTGCATCCCTTTTGTGAATTCCGAAAGTCAGAAAGTTAGGATTTTGTCTCAGTTTAGTAGTAGTAAAGTTAGGAGTCCTAACTTTACTACTACTAAATGCCTTCGGTGAATACCAAAAGTAGTAAGTTTAGGATTTTATCTCAGATTAATTCTGTGAATCGGCCCCGGAGTAAGTAGTTGGATGCTGACATTTTTTTAAATCAGCTTTAGGGTACCTAAAGCTTTTAAATCAGCTTCAGGGTATGAAGGATGTTGTGGAGGGATAGTCACAACATCCTTCATACATCAGAAAGATGAAAGCTGCAGGAAGCATATTGCATGTCCTAAACCAAAAAGGGAGAAAATGTTGATAAGTGCTCTATGTATTAACTATGATGTGGTATTGGCTTGTGAGTGTTGGCGTGAGCATGTGAGGGTCGCGTGAGGTATGCAGAATGTGTGGGGCATGTAGAATGTTTATGGCTGAAAGTGTGGTCGGGTGGATGAGTCAGTGGAACGGTTTCTGGTGGGAGCGAACCAAGCATTCATTTTGAAAAGCTTTATTTCGGTACATTGACCATAAAAGCATATAAATGTCCACAGTACATAAAAACTTGGATAAGAATGATAAAAACATTAATTCCATTCAATCACCATACACATAAGCAATGGCCATAAAGTGCTAGCGCAAATAATTTGTGCAATTGTAAGAACAAAACTATACTAGAGACCTACACACATATAATAAAATAACTTATTAAAAGACAAGCTAAGGCTTCGTTGTTATTAAAATTACAATTAAATTTGTTCAATCCTGGGACATAATTAATAGATCTTATTTTGTTTCTAAAATAGGGGAACAACCATATACTGTGTTCAGCCATTAGGGATCGGGCTCCAAAAACTTGGAAAATAAATAATGGGAGACTGAATAGACAATTGGGGGGTGCAGCTCAGTTTTGAGTATTCTATAAGCCTCATTGAAGTGTCTTGTGCCCATATTCTTACATACTTGTACTAACCAGCGTTGCCTAGGTGTCCTGTAAGAGTGACAGTGGAAGAAAACGTGCATCTCAGTTTCCTCCACTTCGCCACAGGCAGGGCATTCAATCACATCATGGTCCCCCCAGTTTTTAACAAACGAACGAAGTGGGAGGCACCCATATCTAAATTGTAAAAACAGTTTTTTGGCCAACGCTGGTTGGATGCTATCCAAAATGGTCTTGGCCCAATAAGTACTTTTAACTGTAAGGAAAGCATTGGTCAGCCGACCAGTTGTACCGTTGCTCATCAGATTGGACAGCCGATGTTCCCTGTAAGCCTCAACCAGGGCCTTCCTAGTAATTGTGATACAATTTGAGGCTCCCCCGACAAATCCACCTGTCCCAGCTCCGCACATAGCAACTTTAGGTGTCTCAACCAGGGTATCTTCATTCAGCCCCAATATCTCAGTTAATTCCTCTCTGTACTGGGCTAACTCGGGAGTGCTCCATAAGCATCTCCAGAAGGTTAGCGCTCTTAGCGCAGCTTCCTCACAAATGGACCTAATTCCCAGGTCCATTCTCAATGGAATTAGGGGTGCACTTATTTGGTGGCTAAAGAGCTGTCTAATGAACGCGTTTTCTGTGCGTTCTAGAGTTAATGGCGCACAATGCACCCAGATTTCTGCACCATATAGTGCAGCACTTCCTGCCTGTGCCCTATAGGATTCCATAGGCGGAAGGACCTGCCTTTGTGTTGCTTTTTTAAAGAATTTTTGGATTCCTCCCGAAACCTGGGTTAATTTCAAGTTAGCCTTGCTAGTCTGCGCTCCCCAATTCATTTTCTCAGTCAGTCAGGGTAATACCAAGGTAATCAAACACTACAACTCTTTCCAGAGTTTGCCCCTTCAGGGTTGGGTTATTACGTGAGCTTTTGTCTCCGTTAAATACCATAAACGTTGTCTTTTGGAGAGTATTCTCCAAGCCCCGATGTTTGCAGAAGGCATCGAAATTGTTGAGAGTCCTCTGGATGCCCATAGGGGACTTTGCGAGCAATAACATGTCGTCTGCAAACATCAGGGCAGGTACACTACGCCTTGCAAGCTTAGGGGCATCGATATTGGAGCCCTTGTTCAGATTATCTATAAGCCTGTTAACAAACAGGGAAAAAAGAGTTGGGGCGAGAACATATCCCTGGCGAACACCTCGTTCTACTGGGATGGGGGAAGATAAATTGCCATATTTGCCATATCTAATTTGTGCATAATTGCCCTCATGCAAACGACCAAACATGTGGCAGAGATATTCCGGGACCCACATCTCTAAAAGAATCAACCACAGCTTCTCCCTGGGGACCAAGTCGAATGCAGATTTCAGATCTACAAAGATCAGGTACAGAGTACCAGCCTCGATACTCACTATCTTCCAGTGGATCATTTGTAGTCTGAAAATCTGATCGACTGTCAAAACCCGTGCTCTGAAGCCTGCTTGGAGAGGTGTTAAGATGTTAAATTCCTCCATCCAGCTATGTAATCGCTCCAGTAAAACACGGGCAAATATTTTTTGGGTCACATCCAAGAGGCTAATGGGATGATAGTTCAGGGGCAAAAGAGGAGATCCCTTTTTGAAAATAGATATAATTTCAGCACCAGCCCATGTGGGAGGCATAATCATACCCTCCATTATAGCATTAAAAAGCTGGGTCAGATAAGGGGTCCAGATGATAACTTCCCTACAAAAGAGATCTCCGGGTATTCTGTCAAGCCATGGTGCTTTATTGGGAGCTATTTTCTCCAGTGCAAGGGTTACTTAACTGAGTTGTATTCGGGGCCCTGGTATCCCCGTTGGTTTTGGTTGGCGTCCCCCGCCAATGCCAGAGGGCCCATTGTCAAAAGTGGAATACAGGGGTTTGAAGTGGGCTATCCAGGCATCCTCACTAATATTAGGCTCTAAAGCTGATTTATCTTGCCTGGAGCCCTCATTAACCAGATTCCAGAAGGATCTTAAGTCCCGAGCTGAAAGGGCAATTCGAATGTCTTCCCATTTCTGGTTTTCCCAACAGGCTTTGGCCTGTTTCAATTCCCTAGCATAAATGGCCCGTGCCTCTACTACCTCTGTCCTTATATTGCTCTTAATCGCATTGACTACATTTTGTTTTGCAACTCGACAATTACTATTAAACCATTGATGTCTAGGTTTAACCTTTTCCCTTCCCTTGGATGTGATAATAAAAAAGGGAGCCAATGTATCCGTTAGGTTTTTATGGTTTACACAAATGGTTTGGATGGAATCGAGAACACTGGTTTCAGAGGCTACTCGCTCTGCATTGACAAGAAAGGGGATTATTGACTGGTATAAGCTGGCTAACTTTTCTTGTGATAATGCAAAGTCACCCCAACGAACCCTTCTCCCTCTATTTACCTGTACTAGGGCAGAGTCTGTATTCCTAAGTAGCTCAACTTGCTTATTGCCCGATGTTACACAAAGGTTTATATGCAGGGTGTTGTGGTCGCTATCACTTCGGGGACAGATTTTAAATTCAGAGACTCTATCCCAGCTACTGGTGTCAACTAGAATAAAGTCAATGATAGAGGTACGTCCTAATCTATTAAATGTAAGATTAGCAGAGGTACTTTCCGTGAAGCGACCATTACAGGCCAGAAGTGAACATTTTAAGCAAAGGGCGTTAATTTGTAAAGCTAATGGAGTCTAGGCATTAACGGGGGGAAGGTTAGATTCAGGAATAGACCAATGGCGATCCTCATCAAGCATATTATCAAGAGTTAAGCCATTAAGGGGTTCGAATTGGGTATTGAGGTCCGCGCCAATTATCATTGAGTCTTTGGGGGGATTGTTTCAAGAAATGCGAGCAGTGCATCCAAAGTTATTGATGTAGAACTTCTGGTCACTGGTCGGGAATAAACATTAATCAGGGCAATGGGTTGTTCTTCAACAAAAGTGAGAACCACACACAAAACGTCCTGGGAGTGAGTTTCTAATTCTTTTACTCCACAGCCTAGGTGCGTGCCTATCCAAGTGGACAAACCCCCAGATGGTCGTCCCTTTCCCGTATATATTGCCAGTTTACCAAAGAATGGGTAGCCCATATTTACTATTTTGAATCTAGCCCATGTCTCTTGGAACATACATATTGTTCTATGTATTGACACCACTCAGGGTTGTCCAATTTAGAGGAGAGGCCCGCTACATTCCATGATACCACCATTAGGGCTCTGGCGTGCATTACTATCAAGTTTATAGGGACCCGTCACTGTATTAGTCTTAGGGCTTGGAATTGTGACCTCGGTAGAAGCGGAGTTGGACTTGAGTCAATCTACTGCATCCAGAGGATCAAACCTATTTGCTACTGGGATGTTATACATTGAAGGGCCAGGGCAAGGGTGAAGAGAAACATTGTGTTTAAACACCGCCCAATCCCCAAATGACTGTACATTATCCCTCCCGATATTTCGTGGGATATTCATCGGGTAGAAGTATCCAAGGGGGAGCGGTATAATGGTTTTTCCATCCCAACAGACGTTGGTCAGCAAGGCATCCGCCAACCATGAATTTCGAAGGTTGACCACCACACAGTCCCCCTTAATATCTTTGGGCCTCTTACCCACCCAGCCCACCCCACGTAACATCAGAATATCATTTGGATTCCTCATTAGATGGTGTGATTTGGAGTTGATCCAGTGTAAAAATTTATTTTTAAGGTC
Source organism: Lissotriton helveticus (assembly GCF_964261635.1). Taxonomy (NCBI): domain Eukaryota; kingdom Metazoa; phylum Chordata; class Amphibia; order Caudata; family Salamandridae; genus Lissotriton; species Lissotriton helveticus. The sequence continues at coordinate 397,761,361 of NC_136070.1, read as the reverse complement.
GACAAAAGATTCCCTAGCCTCCCTCCTTAGCTATGGTACTCCTGCCAACACAATCACATAGGGGGTAGAGGCTTATACAGGGAAGAACAGGGGCGTTGACCAGGGCAGTCACCTTAGAAACATTCTTTCCATTTGATCCGCCTAGGACTTGCCCCTCAGTCATATTAAGCCTTGTGCTTGGGCTGCTGTTACTATCATGCGCCACCTGTGATGTTACAACCCTTTGGTTCCCCCTGTCATTCACTATAGGCTTGTTGTTATTATTACCCCCCCATCTCCCACCAACACAGCAATAGCGGTGGCACCAGAATCAGAGTCAAAATTGGGGGAGGATCTGTCGGCAGGAACTGTTGTGCCAGAGGTTGGCGGTATAGTAATCACACCCGGATTAACTAAATCTTTCCTTGAGGCCGTTCCGCGAATGTCCACCAACTTGTCCATTGTTTTGGATATATTGGCAATACGGTCCTCAAGAGGCTTTAACTCTTCCCATATGATTATCCTGATATGGATTTGGAGGTCCATCAAAGCTTCTTTAATCCATAGTGGTGGAACTGGGGAAATGGCCATTGATGATGATGGAGATATAACCTCTTCTTTGGAGGTGGTATTTGAAACGTCATTTTTCCTTGTGCGTTTAGATTGTACTAACAGGACATTTTTTTATATTTTGGGGCGAGCACCCAGCCGTGAAATTTGTGCCTCAGGGGACTGTGGCAAGGGATCTAGTTGGACAGAGGAATGGTCCTTGTCAGCTAAAAAGTCAGTGTCAGGACCTTCTTGTGTGATCGGAATAGGGGCCAGGTCAGGTGTTAGTGAAAGACGCCTCTCTGTCAGTTCTATCTCTGTTGCCACCACACCAATAGCTCGTTGGAGCATCTTATCAATTGAGGTAGATTTAACTGAGTATGTCCACATTAATTCGCCTGCCCATCGTTACATCTTAGAAGTGCAATCTATGCCAAAACAAAACTCCCCAGTCAACATATAGCAGCTACAAAAGAGTCTTAAATGATTTCGTAAAAACAGTACCTTTAGAAGCACTCCTGGTTTGGCAGTCTAAGCAATGTGGTCCATGGCGGGGATTGATATTAGATGTTAGAGGTGTGGCCCTGTCCTGGCTTTGACGTGCAAGGACGGGCCCGCCCTTGGCCCGGGCTTTGCCCGCACGCGTCCCACGCTGCGGGGGGGCTGTCCTGCTTTTTGTGGCGCCTCCAGGAGCAGGATAGTGCGTCACTAGCGCACCCATAGCCCCGGGGCGGCTGGGAGTTGGAGTTTTGCCGGTGTTTCTGCTGGCCGTTTCCCTCACGGTGTGGCGGAGGAGGAGAGGTACCCAGCCATTTCCCTCACGGCTCCGAGTATGCACTGCAGGTAAGTTTGCCCGCGTCCGGCGCTGCGGGGGGCTCTCCCGGTGTTTGTGGCGCCTCCAGGCGCAGGATAGTGCATCACCAGCGCGCCCGTAGCCCCGGGGCAGCTGGGAGTTGGAGTTTTGCCGGTGTTTCTGCTGGCCGTTTCCGTCACGGTGTGGCGGAGGAGGAGAGGCACCCAGCCCGAGTATGCACAGCAGGTAAGTTTGCCCGCGTCCCCGCGAAGGAAGCTATCTCCGGTGTCGCTGCTATCTTTATGCTATATTAAATATTTTGTGGAACCATTGACTTGCTTTGGACATCCTTTCTTTACTACAATGGCGACGAGCAGGAACACGGCAGCACTGGGGATGTACAGATAGGAATATGTATTCTGAAATTTCTACCTGCGCAGTGCGCTGATCTTCAAAGTGCTGCTTTACGTCACTGTGAATTTCGGAGTCTGGAGTGTACCAATCTTCGACAGCTTCCTTCTGTTGATTTTCTGAGGTTCCGTTTTTTCCCGTATTGAGTTGGGAATCGTGACATCAACATCACGTGCGTTAAGCGTGGGACGTGGTGTTGTCTTTCAACTTGGCGTTTCCATGCCAATGGAAACTATTTAATGACAACAACGTCCAAAGATCGCTTAGTAACGAACAACGTGGTTAATCCATCAGTACGCATGCAATGTGGCAGCCATTTTGTTATACCCTACTTAAATGTATAACATGTACTCTAGCCCTGGTTCCTCTAGCTGCTCAGCCAGAGTCTTGTGAGTTGGTCTTAGAACGTTGGTGTGCCTGTGATGCGTGGAATGCCTGGGTGTCTGAGTGGGATGAATGTTGGCAGATAGAGATGGGCTGAGCAGCTAGGCAGGCTGCTCCTGGTGGGGCTGGTACCACACTAGGCTGGCTGGAGTCGAGACAGAAGTAACCTGTACTGAAGATTTAATAAAGAAAACCTAAATGTACATCCTGGCTCCTGGTGTCTTTCTACATAGAACACAACATAATTTTGGTGACGAGCGGACTTGGACCCTAGAGACTCTTGGTATAGCAATGAAATAAAGGAACTAAGGAACTACAAGAGAAACCAAGAGATCCTACAAGCAAGTACATCAACAAAGAAAGTATTTCCAGGCAAGCCAGCGCCAGCCCCACCAGTGTCCTTCCAATGGACAGCCCCAACGAGCAGTGTCACCACCAACTGACACCACAGCCTGGGAATACTACAGCAACAGTGAGTTGGAGGAGTAATTCAACTACAACCGCATTTGGTGTTCCAGCCACAAAAAGGATTACAGTGAGTTGGGAGAGTAGTACAACTACAACCGCATTTGGGGTTCCGGCCACAAAAAGGGAGAGAAACTCCATATGAAAAAGACAATTTTCATTTCAAAGATGGTAAAACTAAAAGCGTACAGTTGCTGCACAGTAGCAGATTGCAGTACAGGAAGTTTTAAATAAACGTGGGATCTGCCCCTGGTGTGTCTACCTCTGGATGTCTGTTCTAGAGGCGAGGCTTCAATTCAATATAGTTGGGCAACCTGTGCCTTCTACTTATCTGGAGCAGAGAATTCTCCTGTGTATCTGCTGTTATTTGAAGCAGGTGATGTGGGCGCATATTCTTTAAGTGAGACTGCCCAAGGAATAGCGTTTCATTTAAGATTTGTCATGTGACTGAGTGGAGCAGCGCAAGTTTCAAAGCACTGTTTTCTTCACAACTGGTCTATTTAAGGAAAAAACTAAATTTGCAGATCCCGCTGCAACAGTTTACTTTGAGCAGTTTAACCGCAATCCTCATTTTCAAATCTAATCTCATCACGAGACAAGCCACGCACGCGCGCTTACCTTGTTCAGTCACAGGGTCACGTGCAGTCTTCCAGCGAAGTTCCCTGTGTTCGAGCTTCTTCAGAGTGACGTGTATGGCTGTTTCAACTTCATCGTTGGGCCCTTGTGGACGTTTAGTGCAAGGACACACCGTGAGACACTCTGCAGGATGTCTACATCGTGCCGCCCTCTTGTGGTTGCAGCCGCTATAGTTATTCTCCTTTAGTGGTCCCTGTTCGAAGCAGAGATTAAATCCACACAGCTTCCTTTTGACATCCACGGTGCTCGTGTTCATTTTAAATAAAGTTTGTCGAAGTCGACATGAAGGCTGAGCACAACGAGGAGTCTTCACAACTTCATTATCATCTTCATTTGTAAGGCCCTCCGTTTCTTTAAAGTCGAAGGTATTGTAGATGAATATCTGTTCCAACAGTTGGCTGAATGCCTGCTACACATCGCAAGAACGATTTCTTTTCCGAGTTATTTTTTTATATACTCTAGTTACAATTTGTAACAACCCTATGTTTATTATATGTCGGGGATAATGTACTTTGAGCATGTTTTGATTCTTGAACTTTGTGATGTACTGACGATTTAGGAATCCTTCTAGTGTTCCTCCGTTTCTAGTATGTCAGGGGTAATGTTCTTTGGGTATGATGTTTTTTTTTATGTCCAGCATATCGAGGTGTGCTATGGTGAATTTTGAGTTTTTGGTCTAAGCCGCTTCACTTTTATCCTCTCTCTGTCTTTTTATGATATATCATCCTCACATTCAAACAGGGTGTTCTCTCTCCCAGTACCTTTTTGGTATGCCTGTTACACAGATTTGTTTTCTAACTAAGAAAAGGATCTTTCTTTATTTTTTTTAAATCCTGGCAGAGCATCCTTGTAATCAGACATGTCGTGATGACAAAGGTTTACGTTTGTCTGAGGTTTGGTCTTTCTTGATTTACTGTAGGTGGTCATCACATTGTTCCCTTTCTAGAGGGATGGTTATAAACTTATTTCCCTATTATTTTTGATTGTTTTCTACACCTATATTGGGGTATGTGGCCTCTCCTAGGAGGTTGGGCATGGATTATTTCCCATATTGGATCCAGCTTAATTTTTTCAATGGGTCTGTTTGTTACTCCTACATGGGGGGTATGTAACCTCTACAAGGGGTTTGGGACATGGGTTAGTTCCCATACATGTGTACCTAGGTAAACTCCTACACGGGGTTGGATGTGGGTTTTTAATCCCTTATACAGTTGCGCGCAGTATAATAGTACATACCTTTACGGTTGGTTCTATGGGTGACGACCCATTCCTTTTTGTTTCCCTTTTTCTTGGGATTGAAGTCACAGGGTATTCTACCTTTAGCACTATTCTATGTTATGCTCTTGGGCATTTGTGTTGTGGGGTCTTTTACCCTTGTGTTATAGTTCTTTTCTTTACAGTATTTGGAACAAAATTTTACGTACTGAAATATGTTTAAAAATTCTTTTTTCAAGGGGGATGGGGGATATTGCTATCAATTGTATGTATCTTAACCATCCTTTCTTTACTTAATAGTTCTTTCTCCTGTGATGTTTTGACTTCATTGCTGCATCCTAGAGATTTGTACCATTTTAGATTTTTCTTGTTTTTATGGTTCTATCTTCTTTTATGCTTTGTCTATTTGCTGCATCTTTGAGATTCGTTCCATTACTTTACCTGTGCTTAGTTCTCTCGTTTCCATTTTGCTTTTGTTTAAGGAAAAAGGGATAATGTTATACCCTACTTAAATGTATAACATGTACTCTAGCCCTGCTGCCTCTAGCTGCTCAGCCAGAGTGTGAGTTGGTCTTAGAATGTTGGTGTGCCTGTGATGCGTGGAATGCCTGGGTGTTTGAGTGGGATGAATGTTAGCAGTTAGAGATGGGCTGAGCAGCTAGGTAGGCTGCTCCTGGTGGGGCTGGTACCACACTAGGCTGGCTGGAGTCAAGACAGAAGTAACCTGTACTGAAGATTTAATAAAGAAGACCTAAATGTACATCCTGGATCCTGGTGTATTTCTACATAGGACACAACACATTTTAGTTAAATTATTGCAACTTCGAGTGACAGCTGGCAACGCACAACACTGTAAATACAGTATTACGTGAGCAATTAACATTTATTCATCATTTTTACAGTTATGTTTGGGACATAACGATCACGTTCAGACTTCATACTAACATCCAGGTAATGATAATACTGTGTATTTCCGCCGTGGTTGTCAAAGGAGACTGTTATAGAACAGGGGTTGACCCAATGAAGTCCAAGGACCTGGGTATTCAGCAGTACAGACAACAAATGGTCCTCGACATAGATTTGCCAATAAGAATAATCATAATCTTCAATCAAATTAATTGACTCCAAATTCAGACTAAATCTGTAGACTTGATAGTATAGAGGATAATAGCCCACTGCCTCAAAGAATTATCATTACGGTACGTGTCAAATAGCCAATGAAACAAAAGAAAGTCCAATTGGGACGATTAATTTAATATACCATACAGTAATGTTTGAAAAACAATATATCTATGTACATGTATTTACACAAATCATAAAGCAAAAATACATTTTTTTTAAAAGGAGAGAACGTGCACAGAGAAAGATAAAGTAAGTGCTCAAGTGGATGATCAAGACGATCAGAAGAAAGTGTGGTTGATTTATGTACAAAAGAATATTGAGCCTGTCCTAGATACCGCTTGTAAAAAATACTTCTTTTTTACTCGCTGATTCCTATGTACAATTCCTTAGTCCTTCAATTGCACCATTGGCAATGAAGAAAGGGAGTGGGGGGGTGGACAAGGGACAGGGATTAGTAGGTACAGGCTCCCAAGGGGGAATGTCGTCGACGTTTCGACCCAACCATGTAAGGGGTGGTTCAAATCCTCAATAACGGGTCTTCATCAGGACGGTGTAATGGGGAAAACTCTTTCAGAGTGCACGTCACTTAAAAACATTCATTGGGCACCTGAAATGATAAATGAATAGTGGGGCTAAGTATCACTCTACCATGTCAAAAAACAGTCCACTAATGGCCTTTCAGAAAAAGCACTCACCCTTCCGTAGTGCCTTGTCACAATCAAGTGCGTCGGTTAATCCGCAACCCCAATGTGAGAGTATCCAAAGTTATACTGTAGGGACAAGAGAAGGGGTAGCCGTTAGTGCTACAGCGCTATTCTACCTTTTTAACTCCACAATCATGAGAATTGTTTACATTTGCGGAGATTAACAAGGTCCATCTAATGTTTGCCAAATTCTCTGGTAATATAATATCACCGTTGATGTAAAGGATGTAAAATTCCTTATGTGTATCACATGGGCAGTGGGCTCACAGTGATCACTTACCTACAGTGTAGATTCAAAACTGTCTATCAAGCCAACCTGGCTCCGAGTGTTAGCGGGTTAGTTGGCCGGTATCGTTGTTTTTCAACAGATATAAATGCCCAGTGCTGAAAAAAGACAAAATATGTCTTCATTAGGACGGTGTCCAAGTTACTTCCATTAAAACAGCTTCGGGTCCTAAGTTAAAATGCACCGTTGCTGCATGTAACCTACCATCAGTCTTCTATCCGGACGAGGGGTATTAATTCTCTCCTCTCTCCGTCGCTCCGATCAGTGGCGCACGGCTTCCCACACGAGTTCGCGTTATGGAATGCGGAAGCCGGATCACGATCGACGTGCTTGTATACGTAACCAAGCAACCAGTGCGCCAACGTCATGGCGTCCGACTGGTTGCTGGGGGAACGGTCATTCTCGGGATGTGAATGTAGCGAGACAGTATTACGCTCCATTCTCTATTGAATCGGCGCCCCCAGTGGGGGATTCTTTAGATTACAAAAAATGCCTCCAAAATTGCCCAATTGCCAAATAAAAAACATTCCAGAAACGCACAATTTTGTAGTTCGATTTTATGCGAGGAAAAACTGTGTCATTGGAACATATGGCCGGTGAAAGGCCGATGTTAGAGATCGTTCACATCTACAAAAACAAGGTTATTGCCTATGGTGAAAATCCTGTAGTGTTTTAGTTAGATGGAATAGAAGACAGAGTAATGTGACTCATATACATCCAACAGAACCAGTCCAGTAACATAAATAAACATTGTAAATATTCAAATTGTAGACATCTATACACATTTGTAAAAATTGCATAGTATAAATAAAACATTTTCAGTGCCTACATTACACAATAGGAGGATTTGGATTAAAGCAAGCAAGTCTCATCATTACTACAGGGACTTCACCCATTATAGAGTGTCGCCATCTGTCTTGTTGTTTCCTCATATTCATTGAGACCCTTGCTCACAGTATCAAAAATGTGCATCCATTTGCACTCCCGGACACTGAGACAGTTTGAAAAATTACCTCCTCTCACGTTAGAAGTGACCTTCTCTAGTACCCACCATTTTAAACTTTCGGGTGAGTGATCAAATTTCGTAAAATGCTCAACCAATGGGGCTCCTTGGACTTTACAGCGAATCCTGCTGCAATGCTGTAGGATTCGGGTTTTAACTTTTTGAATAGTTTGACCTATATACCAAAAGTCACAGGGGCACGCGATCACATATATGACTCCAGTTGAATTACAGTTGGTATGTTGTTTCATTACATGGGTGTAATTATTGTAAGTGCACGATTGTAGTTCCTCAGTTAATTGACATGCTTTGCACGATCCACATTTGTGGTGGCCTAATACAGGTGGCATATTCCATAGAGTGGACTGGGCATCTCTGGGTATATTGGGTAATAATGATTGGACTACATAGTCCCTCACACTCCTTCCCTTCTTGAAAGCAAACATCGGTGGGGTCGTGATCCCCACGTCGTCAGCCACCAGGTGCCAATGTGTATTTATAATCTTCTTGATTTCAGTGCTTTTTGTATTAAATGTAGTTACACATGTTATCCTTTCTTCACTGTTATTGGGTTTGTTTTTTGGTTCCAACAGGAATTCTCTGTGACAGAACCAGGCCTTTTTTCTTGCCCTTTTTAACAGTCGATGTGGATAACCCCTCTCCTTCAGACGTTCCATAAGTTTAATGGATTCATTGAAAAAATCTTCCTTGTGTGTGCAATTCCGGCGCAATCTCAGGAATTGACCAAACGGTAAATTGTCCCTGAGATTGCGCGGATGATGGCTATTATACCGGAGCAGGGTGTTCCTCTCACTAGATTTTCTATAGAGAGTAGTATGTAGCAATCCCTCATCCTCCACTATACTGATATCGAGAAAATTGATTTTCTTTTTGCTAAATTCCAAGGTAAACTGTATGTCCTTGGAGCGTAGGTTTAACCATTCGTGGAATTCCATCAAGGTTTTTTCATCGCCTTCCCAAACCATCAGGACATCATCGATATATCGACGCCATGTCCTGATGTTTGTGAAATATGGATTAGTGTCACTGTACACGAATTCCCTTTCATATGCGTCCATGAAGAGTATAGCCAGGTCCGGCGCAAAACTGGCCCCCATGGCTACTCCCCGTGTCTGCACATAGTAATCTCCCTCGAAATAAAAGAAATTCTTTCTCATGGCAATTTCAAGTAGATCTAAAATGAATTGAGTAGGTACCTGACATGGTCTGGGGCGTTCTTCCAAAACTTCTCTAATCACCTCAATAGCTGCTGACTGTGGTATGTTTGTGTAAAGCGATGTAACATCCATCGTGGCCAGGTAGTTTTTATCTTGATTGAAAATATAGCCATCCACTAGATATATTGTTTTTCAAACATTACTGTATGGTATATTAAATTAATCGTCCCAATTGGACTTTCTTTTGTTTCATTGGCTATTTGACACGTACCGTAATGATAATTCTTTGAGGCAGTGGGCTATTATCCTCTATACTATCAAGTCTACAGATTTAGTCTGAATTTGGAGTCAATTAATTTGATTGAAGATTATGATTATTCTTATTGGCAAATCTATGTCGAGGACCATTTGTTGTCTGTACTGCTGAATACCCAGGTCCTTGGACTTCATTGGGTCAACCCCTGTTCTATAACAGTTTCCTTGTGCAGGAATTCCTGCGAGGGTTTCGTCTTGTCTGTGTGAAAAATTGTTGTGTTGTGTGGAAAATTATTCTTTTTCCTTTTTTGTGTGTGTTTGAAATAAATACTGTTGGGAAATAACTAACCACTGGTTACATGGCAGATAAAGATACTCTATCATACAGCGAGGAGTACATCAACAAATTGATAGAGACCCAGGGAGGTGGCAGCTTCTTGGGCAGGAACACCAATCCAATTGATCTAACTCTCAATGACAAAATTAATAAACTAGAGAGACTGGAAAAGAAATTAATTCGCACTAGATTACATGGACATACACTAACACAATATCTCCAAGCGAACGTAATTCCCATTGGGTTACAGGTACGAAACGAACCGGCCATCTTTATTGATAACCCGAACTTTAAAGGCAAGTTCAGCTTCATCAGCAATAACTGTTCCAGGCACTGGATGGTGCTTGGGGTGGAGACAGCACTAGAGGAGGTTGAACGTCTGATGAAAGAAATATCAGAACTAAAAAAAGAGATAGTAGATGATAAGGCTTTAAGCAATGCCAAGGAAGCTCTTGAACGTCTAGAAAGAACTATAAAAGAATTTGATGTGTTTACACAATCGACCAAATTGGATAAGTTGGCGAAGGACTTGAAGTTCTATGACAAAAAAACAGTGTATCCTTATCTAGCGGAAGGGTATTACAAACAGGACAACCAAGGGAGGTTCGTTACCAGAGGACGAGGTGGTTTTAGGAAATATAATACCTTTTCCGATTCCTCTGCCACCAGTAACTCTGATAACAAACAGGAGAGACCAAGCACCAGCCATCAGTACCCTGAACACCAAAATACTTTTTTAGAGGAGGAGCAATGGGCAGGTTTTCAGAACAGGGGCCGCCCCTGGGGGAGACCCAGGGGACGAGGCCAGTCCAATTGGAACACAGGCAGGGGAGCTGCTGCGAAAAAACAGGTCCGTTTCAACCAGGAAGCCCACGGGGAGATCAGGACGAGACGACAGCATTACCAGTGGTGAATGTTGCCGTTGAGAGCCCAATAATAAATCTGTCAGCATATATTCTGAAAACAGCTGAGCTGAAGGTACTGGAAAAGGGTCTCTCATTTGTCCCTACCAATCTACCTAATACATTTGGTCTGAAAACGGAGTTGCACCAATTTTTCCGAAAAATTAGACTGAAGCACTATTTTAATAAAGTCCCTTTTCAACCTACCTTCACTAGCACAGGCTTACGACCACCATCAACTTTCACCCCAACATCCCAAATGGTATCACATAAAATCCTAGCTTTTGAACAGGTGGTGATGCGTGACGTAAACCTAGCACTAAAAGAAAAGAAGTACATCAAATACAACATCAGTAAACAAGAACGTCAGGCCCTTGATTCCCTTAAGCAGAATACAGACATTGTCATAAAACCTGCGGACAAGGGTGGTGCCATCGTTGTCCAAGGGAGAGAGGAATATAAAACAGAGATCCTTTCACAGCTAGGAGTGGTCGGGAACTACAAAAAATTAAAATCGGATCCAACAAAAGAGATAGCATCCAACATTAAATCAATTTCAGATAAAGGACTAAAAGAAGGCTATCTATCCAAACAAGAGTACGATTTTTTGAACAGCACACATCCTAGACTCCCCACGATTTATACGCTCCCGAAGGTGCATAAGAGGCTAAACAACCCCCCAGGAAGACCTATAGTGTCTGGCTGTGGGTCTATTCTAGAACCCTTGTGCAAATTTATCGATATTTTCTTAAAACCAGCGGCTGAGGGGACAATGTCCTATGTGAGAGACACCATGCAAGCGATACAACTAGTGGATGGCTATATTTTCAATCAAGATAAAAACTACCTGGCCACGATGGATGTTACATCGCTTTACACAAACATACCACAGTCAGCAGCTATTGAGGTGATTAGAGAAGTTTTGGAAGAACGCCCCAGACCATGTCAGGTACCTACTCAATTCATTTTAGATCTACTTGAAATTGCCATGAGAAAGAATTTCTTTTATTTCGAGGGAGATTACTATGTGCAGACACGGGGAGTAGCCATGGGGGCCAGTTTTGCGCCGGACCTGGCTATACTCTTCATGGACGCATATGAAAGGGAATTCGTGTACAGTGACACTAATCCATATTTCACAAACATCAGGACATGGCGTCGATATATCGATGATGTCCTGATGGTTTGGGAAGGCGATGAAAAAACCTTGATGGAATTCCACGAATGGTTAAACCTACGCTCCAAGGACATACAGTTTACCTTGGAATTTAGCAAAAAGAAAATCAATTTTCTCGATATCAGTATAGTGGAGGATGAGGGATTGCTACATACTACTCTCTATAGAAAATCTAGTGAGAGGAACACCCTGCTCCGGTATAATAGCCATCATCCGCGCAATCTCAGGGACAATTTACCGTTTGGTCAATTCCTGAGATTGCGCCGGAATTGCACACACAAGGAAGATTTTTTCAATGAATCCATTAAACTTATGGAACGTCTGAAGGAGAGGGGTTATCCACATCGACTGTTAAAAAGGGCAAGAAAAAAGGCCTGGTTCTGTCACAGAGAATTCCTGTTGGAACCAAAAAACAAACCCAATAACAGTGAAGAAAGGATAACATGTGTAACTACATTTAATACAAAAAGCACTGAAATCAAGAAGATTATAAATACACATTGGCACCTGGTGGCTGACGACGTGGGGATCACGACCCCACCGATGTTTGCTTTCAAGAAGGGAAGGAGTGTGAGGGACTATGTAGTCCAATCATTATTACCCAATATACCCAGAGATGCCCAGTCCACTCTATGGAATATGCCACCTGTATTAGGCCACCACAAATGTGGATCGTGCAAAGCATGTCAATTAACTGAGGAACTACAATCGTGCACTTACAATAATTACACCCATGTAATGAAACAACATACCAACTGTAATTCAACTGGAGTCATATATGTGATCACGTGCCCCTGTGACTTTTGGTATATAGGTCAAACTATTCAAAAAGTTAAAACCCGAATCCTACAGCATTGCAGCAGGATTCGCTGTAAAGTCCAAGGAGCCCCGTTGGTTGAGCATTTTACAAAATTTGATCACTCACCCGAAAGTTTAAAATGGTGGGTACTAGAGAAGGTCACTTCTAACGTGAGAGGAGGTAATTTTTCAAACTGTCTCAGTGTCCGGGAGTGCAAATGGATGCACATTTTTGATACTGTGAGCAAGGGTCTCAATGAATATGAGGAAACAACAAGACAGATGGCGACACTCTATAATGGGTGAAGTCCCTGTAGTAATGATGAGACTTGCTTGCTTTAATCCAAATCCTCCTATTGTGTAATGTAGGCACTGAAAATGTTTTATTTATACTATGCAATTTTTACAAATGTGTATAGATGTCTACAATTTGAATATTTACAATGTTTATTTATGTTACTGGACTGGTTCTGTTGGATGTATATGAGTCACATTACTCTGTCTTCTATTCCATCTAACTAAAACACTACAGGATTTTCACCATAGGCAATAACCTTGTTTTTGTAGATGTGAACGATCTCTAACATCGGCCTTTCACCGGCCATATGTTCCAATGACACAGTTTTTCCTCGCATAAAATCGAACTACAAAATTGTGCGTTTCTGGAATGTTTTGTATTTGGCAATTGGGCAATTTTGGAGGCATTTTTTGTAATCTAAAGAATCCCCCACTGGGGGCGCCGATTCAATAGAGAATGGAGCGTAATACTGTCTCGCTACATTCACATCCCGAGAATGACCGTTCCCCCAGCAACCAGTCGGACGCCATGACGTTGGCGCACTGGTTGCTTGGTTACGTATACAAGCACGTCGATCGTGATCCGGCTTCCGCATTCCATAACGCGAACTCGTGTGGGAAGCCGTGCGCCACTGATCGGAGCGACGGAGAGAGGAGAGAATTAATACCCCTCGTCCGGATAGAAGACTGATGGTAGGTTACATGCAGCAACGGTGCATTTTAACTTAGGACCCGAAGCTGTTTTAATGGAAGTAACTTGGACACCGTCCTAATGAAGACATATTTTGTCTTTTTTCAGCACTGGGCATTTATATCTGTTGAAAAACAACGATACCGGCCAACTAACCCGCTAACACTCGGAGCCAGGTTGGCTTGATAGACAGTTTTGAATCTACACTGTAGGTAAGTGATCACTGTGAGCCCACTGCCCATGTGATACACATAAGGAATTTTACATCCTTTACATCAACGGTGATATTATATTACCAGAGAATTTGGCAAACATTAGATGGACCTTGTTAATCTCCGCAAATGTAAACAATTCTCATGATTGTGGAGTTAAAAAGGTAGAATAGCGCTGTAGCACTAACGGCTACCCCTTCTCTTGTCCCTACAGTATAACTTTGGATACTCTCACATTGGGGTTGCGGATTAACCGACGCACTTGATTGTGACAAGGCACTACGGAAGGGTGAGTGCTTTTTCTGAAAGGCCATTAGTGGACTGTTTTTTGACATGGTAGAGTGATACTTAGCCCCACTATTCATTTATCATTACAGGTGCCCAATGAATGTTTTTAAGTGACGTGCACTCTGAAAGAGTTTTCCCCATTACACCGTCCTGATGAAGACCCGTTATTGAGAATTTGAACCACCCCTTACATGGTTGGGTCGAAACGTCGACGACATTCCCCCTTGGGAGCCTGTACCTACTAATCCCTGTCCCTTGTCCACCCCCCCACTCCCTTTCTTCATTGCCAATGGTGCAATTGAAGGACTAAGGAATTGTACATAGGAATCAGCGAGTAAAAAAGAAGTATTTTTTACAAGCGGTATCTAGGACAGGCTCAATATTCTTTTGTACATAAATCAACCACACTTTCTTCTGATCGTCTTGATCATCCACTTGAGCACTTACTTTATCTTTCTCTGTGCACGTTCTCTCCTTTTTAAAAAAATGTATTTTTGCTTTATGATTTGTGTAAATACATGTACATAGATATATTGTTTTTCAAACATTACTGTATGGTATATTAAATTAATCGTCCCAATTGGACTTTCTTTTGTTTCATTGGCTATTTGACACGTACCGTAATGATAATTCTTTGAGGCAGTGGGCTATTATCCTCTATACTATCAAGTCTACAGATTTAGTCTGAATTTGGAGTCAATTAATTTGATTGAAGATTATGATTATTCTTATTGGCAAATCTATGTCGAGGACCATTTGTTGTCTGTACTGTCAAAGGAGACTGGCACCTTTGATTGTATTCCAAGTTCACGGATTTTGTCTGGGATAAGTGATACTTATCTAAAAATATTACGCGCTGGATTCTAAAGGATTTCTTAATTCAAACAACTAACTTTGGTGAACTTTTTGCACAAGTAGTGTCTACTGGCCGCAGGGAACTTTTACGCCGCCAGATCATCCCTTTTATGACGCTCTGGGGGCACAGTGTGCCGGGCCGTATTTACAAGGGCACGCAAAGCCACCCTGCATGGTTTTCCATGGCCTTGTAAATATGGAGTAAGGCAATGCTTTACTCTTCGTGGAAGGGGCATTCCATGGGTGTTGCTGTTTTAGCACACATAAAACAAGGAAAACAGCTCCTTTGATTTTTTTGTGTGCAGGAAGGTGTCCCTTCCTGCACAAAAACAATCATGCCAACAACACAGACACCCTTGCACCTTGGTGCAAGAGTCCCTGCTTTGGCGTTCGGCTGAAATTTGTGTTGCGCACTGGCAGAAAGGACAGAAATGCGCCGTAACTTGTAGATATGGCACATTTCTACCCTTTTCTTTTGTTGTAGGACAGCACAGCTAGAAGGCTTGTGTTATTGCCCAATGTCAAAATATTGTAAATATGCCTCTCAGTCACTCCTGTGAAGTGCAACCACTTCTTGGGCTTTGCCTGTGGTTTTGGGACCCTGTATACAGATTGTGACACATTATCTTTAAATTCTCAGAAATGGTAGCCAACAGCCCCCTGAGAACAGTGTCCTTGAGTGCACAAGACCTTTGAAACCCTCTACTGCCTCTCTACACAGTCCCAACTCAAAGGCTGATAAAATGGCCAAGGCTGACACAATGACTGTCCTGTGGTAATCTCAGATGTAATTCAATAATGTAAGGCCTAATTTAGAGCATAGCACCAGTCCACCAGGTTTCCAGAGAGATGTTGGGGCATATTTACAAGGACTTAACAGCACCAGAACATCATGTTTAGTAACGTTCTGGTGGCGTTAAGTCCTTTGCCTTATTTACAAGGTGGCATTAAGTCACTTAACGTGGCTTAACGCCGCCTTGTAAATAATGCCCCTGTTCATGCAGCATTAGCGTGAAAGGGGCAGGCAATTGGTGCTGCAGTGGGCTTTCTGCCCCAACACCCATTGCTTTTTGACACTGCCCCCCATATTTACAAGGCATGAGGCAGCGCCAAAAATAAGACCAGGAAATACCTGGTCTTAAACAGGGGATATGAGGGAAAAAAATAATTTCTCCTTGTATTTTTCTCTTTCTACGTGTGCTGCATTCTGCAGCACACATAGAAATAGTAAATTGCATTTAAAGATTGTTTATGTGCAAGAAGGTGTCCCTTCAAAGCTTTTCCCAGCAGTCTGAACAGCAGAAAATTGGTGCTGCAGTGGGCTTTCTGCCCCAACACCCATTGCTTTTTGACACTGCCCCCCATATTTACAAGGCATGGGGCAGCGCCAAAAATAAGACCAGGAAATACCTGGTCTTAAACAGGGGATATGAGGGAAAAAAATAATTTCTCCTTGTATTTTTCTCTTTCTACGTGTGCTGCATTCTGCAGCACACATAGAAACAGTAAATTGCATTTAAAGATTGTTTATGTGCAAGAAGGTGTCCCTTCAAAGCTTTTCCCAGCAGTCTGAACAGCAGAAAAGTATGTTGGAACTCCAGTCCTATAGAGGGCAGACAGTCTTAGGTACTTTGACAGACAGTCCACGGTCCAACAGGTCATCAGTCAAAGGTTGCTGCTAACTGAGTCATTGTAGGCTCAGCCGTCAGACACAATGTGCTACCCCAACTATAATCAGAGCGGGAGTACCATGAACTTGGACGACAGGACATTCGCCACATTTCTGACAGAAACTCATACTAAGGCCCATTATACATATGGGAATGGGCAGAATCACTTCTAATCTTCAAATGTGTTTCTTTACATGGCATCCTGAACTATAGGTTTATGGAAGAAGTTAAAAAGCCTCTTTCCATTTGAAAAAGAAGAAATATTTTCTTCTAAGAAAGAAGAATAAAAAATGTTGGTTGCTTTGGAAATAAAAGGAGTCTTGTGGTAGCATGAATTTCTAGATTAAATATCAATCCCATGATATCAATGCTTCTCGATGTCTTTGCTCAGTGAAATACGGTATGTGTATGTACAAAAAATTCCTGTAACAAAACTAAACGGAAAGTGTAAGAAGTAATACTGGCTTGTATTGTTTATTCGTGAGCTATAGGAGTTTGTGTTTGTTTTCAGGATTTTTCCTTAGCTTACAAAGTAAACAAGGTAAAATCCTGAAAACAAACAAATGAACATTACCTTAGCCTGATGTCCTGGAGTACGGAGTCGAAACTGGACAGTGCTTACCAGGTCTTTCTGTATGGCTGTATTAAGGTGTGTTGTGACTGAGCTCTGTACTGTTGCACCCATATGTCAATATTAAGTGATAAATATAATTATGAATATCCAATTGGAAAACTGTAAAGTGAAATCCAGGCAAGTGTGCATTGCAAGGGCAGACATACATAAAAATACTACAACATCATACTTAGGAAGTGCTAGGCCGAGTCTTTCATTTTGGTCTGTGCAATTCATTAAAACACTGGGACAGGTTTCAGGGATTTCAATGATACTGCAAAGCAGTCCTTCTGTGAACAAACCCCATTCATTTTTTCCCCCTAGCTCTTCAAAATGTAAATCAATTTGACGTGATTCAAGGTCTTTTGATTCCCTATTCTGCTTACAATCAATACATAAGTGAAAGTACTTTCTGCTCAATCTTGAGTCAGAAGCGTGGGTGCTGCATCACCGTGATCTTGAATGCTCTGCTCTGAAAAGGTAACTCGGACCTGCCACTGCAGTGTATGTGTGCTGTTGTTAGTTGCCATGTCGACTTGGCAAGTGCACCTACTTGCCAGGGTCCTAACCTTCCCTTTTCTTACATATAGGACACCCCTATGGTAGGCCCAAGGTACCCCGCTGGGCAGGGTGCAGTGCATGTGAAAGATAGTGATGTGTGTAACATGTCCTGATAGTGAAATAATGGCAATTTCATTTTTCACTACTGAAAGGCTATCTTGCCCCACAGGACAGAATTGGGTTATGCTTTGTAACATTTTAAAAGCATATCTTCCCATAGCGATAAGATAGAAAAAATATGTATAGGCTCTCTGAACTCAGAATTTAATACCACATCTTTTACTAAAGATGGTTTTTAAATTGTGTGTTTGAAAATGGCACCTTTGGAAAGTATGGTTACAAACAACAGGGGCAGCCCTGAACACCTGAACCGGAGGAATTTAACACTTTATTCTAAGAAAGGTTCAAGATATAATTACATGTACACACAATATTTACAAACAATCACGTTTCAATAGAAAGGAAAAGAAAAAGAGAGGATTGGATTGAGACCCGTATACTAAAAAAGTACAAATATATAACAATTTTATTCAATACATAAATATTAAAACATGCAGAACAATGACGCTCAGAACAATGTGCTGGTACATGATAAATGAATAATGCAATACAAAACCAGACAAGCTGGCTTCCCGCCTTATGCACCACTTACGGGAATAAATGCCCGGTGTGCTATTAAAGCACACTGGATACTGTTTCATCTATTTACTGGCTACACTTGGCATAATAAATATTTTAACTTTTAGAAAGTAGATATTTTCTTGTTTAACCATTCTGTGTGCTTCTGCCTGTTTGTGTATTGACTGACTGGTTTTGGAGAGACAGGGGCTGGGGAGGTACATTCTCTCAGACAGCCACCGGGGTTGGGGGGTTTGATGTGGGTCCTGCCTTTCTTGAATAGAGTAGGGGGAGGAGTTCACACTAGCACCTGAATAGGCCCAGTCTGCATTTAGAGTGGTGGGAGGAGATTTCCCTTGAACCTGAATAGGGCCTGTCTGCCTTACACAATGCTGTCTCCACCTCCTGCCGAGCAGCTGCACCAGAACTGGTTTGCGCTGGGCTCAAAGACCCTTGCACAAAGAGAACAAAGACATTTTGGGGTGTAAGTATTGGACCTGAACACCCTGAACTTTAGACTACTTTTGGAATCAAGAAGAACCTTTGCCAAGGAGAAGAGCTGGAGAAACTGAGGAGAAGTACTGCCCTAGCTCTGTGTCTGGGGTTGGTCTGCAACTGCCAAGGAAAGGAGGACTTTGCTGTGTGCTGTGTCCCCTGCTTGAGGAAAGTCTCCAAGGGCTTGAGTAGAGCTTGCCTCTTATTTTGAAGTCTTAGGAACACAAAGACTTCACCCCTAGCTCCCTTGAACTACCTTGCTGGGAGTTTTGACCTGCCATGAAGTGCCTGTGACTGTGTGGGGCCTCCGGAGTTTGTTTCTGCTGCTGGGAGCTGGAAAGCAATGCAATAACAAGAAAATCGATGCATCACTCTTCTTGCAGCAGTTTTTCTGATGCACTGCCGCGCCACTGCTGAAACCGACGCAGCGCCTATCGTCGCTGCAAGAGTCGAGGCATCGAGGGATCGTGGCTAAAGAAATTGACTTAGCGCCGCTCAAAGCCGCCTCATCATTTGTCATTGCATCCCGGATTTCCACACATCGCCCTGGCGCGGCAAGTTTTCCCCGACGCATCTCCCACGCATCGGAGTTGTCTCAGAATCGATGAATCGCTTCCCCCCACAAACCGGACCCGACGCACCACTCCCCTGTGTCCAGTGGAACTGTCGCATCGCTTGCACGAAGGTCTCAGGTATCGACGTATCTCCTTGTTTTTTTACGCTTCCCATCGCTGCAGCTGTTTGGCTCAGTGAATTTTGTCGCAAGGACAGGTACTTTGCAAGAAATCACGCATCTATAGTTTTCTATGGACTCAGCTGCTAAAACCTTTTGAAAGTCATTTTTCTTAATACTTGTATTTTGGATTTTTGTCATTTTGGTCTCGTTAATTTAGATAAATATACTATGATTTTCTAAACCAGTCTGGTGCCCATTTGAGGTGTTATCACTGTGTTTCTGTGAGTGTTAGTACAAATACTTTACACATTGCCTTTGGGATAAGCCTGTCTGCTCGTGCCAAGCTGCCAAGAGGGTGAGCAGGGGTTATCTAGAGTGTGTATCCCCTTATCCTGACTAGAATCAAGGGTCCCTATTTGGACAAAGGTACCTACCTCTGCCAACTAGAGACCCCCATTTCTAACACTCATCATTAAAATGCAATCAGCAACGCTTTTGCAATTTGTGCAACACATTGCAATGTAAAGCAATACAATACAGCTTTTAAAATGTCAACATTGTGCATAACAAAACACCATTATTATAGTACAAGAACTCAAAAAAATCACAAAATCACATCTCAGTCTGGCGACAAGATATTAGACAACACACAACAATAGAAATCACTGCGCAACAACACATTACTTGGATTCTTATTAATATTCACCTTCCAACAAGATTTACAGTCACTCAAGAAATATTCCAAATGATTACATCATTCTCTAACTTACTGACACCAAAAATGTGTAACTATGGAGTTTAATCATTTTTGTTAATTAATTAGCACATTATTTTTGCCAAGGGTTCTCTTCCAAACATCTGTTGACACTCTAATTGAATAATTAAAGGGTTTATGTGTAGGATCAGGACTGTCTGAATCTTTGAACGGCCTAGTGTGTCTTCATATGACGAAGTACTTGTGCTAATTAATAAACGTTCACAAGTCAAGAATTCAAGTCAAAATCATAAAAATGTATTCTAAATTAAGATAATTACAGAATGCAAAAAGTAGTTAGTAATTCAATCATGAAACACAATCTCAATAGTAAATCATAGTTAAATAGTGTGAGAGGATCAACATAAAGTCTTCCTCCAAAAGTAACAACTAGCCTGAACTAAGTATAGTTCAGCAAGAGGACTGACATACAGTCCGACAGACACAAGGTGCTTCCCAGGTGAGAGGAAGAAGACTTGGCTTGGGTGCAAACTGTGGCTGCACATGCTGTCCACCTAGAGGCTTGGTGGAGCAAGTTGGCTGTGGATCGGGGTGGCCCAGCAACCTTGAGGGCCTTTGCCCAACACATCCTTCACCGAGGACTTAGCCATTGCGCAACTGCGCTGACAGTATCACTCAGCTACAGGCCGAGACAAGCTGGCAGTGGCGTAGGGCCAGCCCAAAATTGACAAATTCACTGCCCCTTTATCAAGCAACCATGGGCCCACAAGCTGGCCACTGCCCCCCGACACCCACGTCCCGATAGAAAACACCGGGGCCATCCTGCTTGGAATTCAGGCCTCCCAACTGGCGCTAAAGTTCAAAATTGGTGAGGTTGGGTGGAGGTGTCCCTCCTGCAGAAGGATCAGCGAGGGATAGCGGATAGGGTGACAGAGGCCAAAGGAGTCAGTAGGGACCTGTCAGTAGAGGAGGAAACACTGAGTTAACTACAGGCCACAGTTTCCCGATTGTTAGGCACGACTTGACGCCTAGAGGAATGTGCCAAAGATGCGGAGACAGGGCCCGGCACTGTAATGTTCACTTTTTGGCCTTTCCAAAGGGCATCGCGTCATGGTTGCCAGCCTTCCAGTTTTCCTCCTGCTTTGTGATCAAATGAGCCCACAGGTCCTTGTCGCCTAGGCTGCCCCGGGGTGGGGGGGAGGAGGGGTGCACCATTACTGATCATTGCCTACATTCTGAATTACAGAGACCAAATCCTGGAAGAGGCTCGTCAATTTGGGATTATTCCAGGACTACACTTGTTGGGTACAGCAAGCCTGGAAATTCTACATGCAAAGTCAAAGAGCAGCTCCAAGCTAGGAACTTGCACTATATGCTGATGTTCCCGGAACGTCTCTGCTCCGGAGTAAGGTGGGGGCAGAGGGGGCTCCTGTGGTCACCGCCAGAGACCGCAGACCGGAGACTCGGGATGAACTGCAGGCTACGGCTCGCAGGTAGGGGACCCATACTCGGGATCAGGGCCTCACGGTCACAGGGAGAATCAGAGCAGCAGTTGCCCAGCTAGTTTACAGCCCACAATCTGTCCGCAGATTTGATGGATAGGGCATGAAGCCTCCCTGACTCTTCCATGTTACTTCACGTTAACACCACAGTCGCCTTCATTTATGATGGGTTGGTGTGGATCTATGCAGGGAGCAAGCTTCTGGACTTCCACCTAAGTTTGAGTTATTGTTTCCGAGGGTGAGCAACCCATGCTGCTGGGGGGAAGTGTGGGGTGGGAGGTTCTTGGAGGGATGTTACCATTCAATGCGGTTGTTGTTTTGGGGTTTCTTGCGTTTTTGTTTAGAATGTTTATTTCTCTGCATGATAACATTGTGTTGACCATGGTACTGTACTTGCATGCTATACCCACGTCAAGTTTAGGTTGCCATTACCCATGCACAAATGAAGCAAGGTTGGCTCTCGCCAATTACGCCTCCCCCTCTTTGATGGCTATCTATATGGTAAAGACAAGGAACGTCAATATTCTTAATGATCGTTTTAAATGGGGGGGTGGCACTCCCCTTTTACAAATCGCATTGTCTACGATTCTGCTCCTGCAGGAGATGCACCTACTGGGCACCAACTGCTGTTTCCAGGATAGATATGGGTTTGACAGGATTTATCATGCCAGGCACACGCGGGGCTCCAGGGAAACATTGGTGCTCCTACATTAAGCATTCACCTTGGTGATCTCACAGACCCACTTGGGTTCCCTGGGAAGGTCCGCTGTGGTGGAGAGCACATTACACGGGGCATACACCACTTTATCAGCGTATATGTCTCTCCAGCCTTGGTACAGCATAGTATGGATGACTTGCAAATGCAGGTCCTCGGACTCCCTTAATAGGTGACCTTTATTGGAGGGGGTTTTAATGACATTATGCCTTCCAAAGCCAATTCATTGGGGCTGGGTCTCTGTGACACATGGAGGGAGTGGAACCCCAGAACATTAGCATACACCCATCTCTCAGCAGCTCACAGATCCCCGTACCCCATCAACGTAATCCTGCGACCGGCCTCTGATCTCCCTCAAACCACAGGCTCACATATACTGCCTAGAGGTATTTCAGATCAAGCCCCTGTGACACTCACCTTTGGCAGACAGCACATGAGCCCTTGTGTGACTCAATGCCTGGCTTCTGCAGTAACTCAAATGCAAGGCGTTTCTAGCTTAGGAGTGTCACCAATTCTTTGAAGTGAACCAGCGCACCATGAGTTCCCTGGGCATTCTATGGATAGCCGTTGAGGTCGTTATGCAGGGCCTGGCAAGTTCGTATCTGAGGGAGCGGGCCTAGCGCCAACAGATGGCTGACTTATGGTCCAAAACCATGAGTTGGAACATAAAGGTTAAGCCAATATGGATGGCGCTGGACAGCAACAATTGCCCTTGAAGAGATTACTTCAGCAATTCACTCTTGAGGAGGCCCTCCAATGTTGCATGGGCTCAATATGACGGGTATTTAAGTGGGAGGATATGTATGGCAAGTTTTTCCACTGGTTAGCAATGCGGGGTGGCCTCCCAGACTGTTCCTTCTATTGAGACTGGGGTGGGTTCAGTGGCGGATCTGGCCTCCAACATACCGGCTGTGTTTGCAGCCTA
Organism: Lissotriton helveticus; assembly: GCF_964261635.1. Lineage (NCBI taxonomy): Eukaryota > Metazoa > Chordata > Amphibia > Caudata > Salamandridae > Lissotriton > Lissotriton helveticus. Next base: position 397,738,334 of record NC_136070.1, on the reverse strand, counting down.
CTATGGTGACATCTATCCCCCCAGTAAGTGCCCACCAAGCGAGGCTGCCACTTCACTTGTGTTAGGCATCCCTATGTCCAAGCCATCAAGGAGTGATAACGTGCAACTGGATCAACCCCTTACAAGAGAGGAAATGTATTTGGCCATTCACACCATGAACTCTAGGAAGACCTCAGGCCCGGATGGGGTCCAAAGGGAATATTATCTGCACTTCCAGGCCCACGTGACTCCTCATCTTTTGGCCCTTTATCAAGAGGTAGTGGATAAAGCTCATCTTCCTCCCGAGCTTGATCTGGCAACTATAGTGGTCTTGCCTAAACTGGGCCAGTATCTGAATCGATGTGCTTCCTATCACCCAAATTCACTCATTGATTCTAAGGCGAAAACTTTCACTAAAATACTAGATAACCAGCTACTCAGGTCCTCCAGTAGCTGATCAACCCAGACCAATGCAAGTTCATGCTCCACAGGAGCACTAGACACAACCTCTGCAGAGTGCACATGGCTCTTTCTCGGCTCTCCTTGCTGGGGTACGCAACAGCCCTCCTTCTACTAGATTTCGAGAAGGTATTTGACTCGGTTAACTGGGCCTTTTTGAGGAGTTGATGGTTAAGGTGGAGTTGGGGCCTCAGTTTAGTTCCTTCATTTGAGTGCTATTCTCCAAGCCGAGCTCAAGTCCATGTCAATGGAGCTCTATCCTCCCTTCGCGATCATCTAGGGCACCCGTCAAGGTTGCCCCTTGTCAGCATTTCTTTTCACACTGGTGATAGAGCCCTTGGCAGTGTGGGTCCGATGCGAATCTCAATTTTGGGGGTTCGCAAAACGCATTGCACTATAAGCAGATGACATGCTTTTCTACATCTCCAGACCATCCCTTACGATTCCACACCCTCTACAGTGATGCTTCAGGACTTAAAATGTACTGGCCTAAATCAGTCCTGGTCTCCTTGATAGGTCAGTCGATAACACAGAGTGGCAGGCGCAGCTTAAGGTGTGCAGAGTGAGCTTCCAGCACATGGAGATGCATGTGACTCTTGACCTGGATCTTACATGTAGTCTTAATATATGCCTCTAACTGGCCAATATCAGTCAGTCAAAAATTTACTTTATTTGGTTAGTCACAACCATAAAGCATACATGTACAAATTTCAATTAAAATAGTAATATGTAAAATTCATTTGCTTAAAATATCTTTTTCTCATTCCTTAATTAGTCACTATGTTCCGGGCCCTGTCTTTAATCTGTTTCTGCTTTTAAAAACGGAGTCTCTACAAAGTTCATGAATTTTACCCCGCGGCATATTAGGATGTTTGAACCTGCTCCCATCCAGCTGGTAACCGCTTGCCTGCAGGTACGGATCTCTAACATATTAAAAATTGGTTTCAGTAAAGTTCTTCTCTTTTCTTTGGAGGACTCACATGTACACAGAAGGTGGCACAAGGTTTCCGTGTGATAACCACATAGTCTACATCTTGGTCCCTGGTGTGTGTCCTTCCATGACGGGATCAAGTCTTTTGAGAAATGGTTACCCATTCTAAAGGCCATAAATGTTGTTTTTAAAGATAGCCTGAAATGCACCATAAGGTAGGGTTGTGGTTTTAATCGTTTGTATGAGTTTAAAATGGTCCATGCATGTCGCCGTTTGGCCAAAGTCTTTTTATCTTCTATCAAAGATAGAGCTTTTGTATTTAGCTTGCAAATCTTCTTGAAAGAAGATTCTTCTGGTTCACTATTCCAGATCTCCTCTATTTTGAGGGTTTCTAGCGACGCTCGCAAATCATCACCCCATGAGTTGGGTTCCTGTTGGTCATATTGTTTTTTAATTTCTTGCCAACATAAGTTATTTACAGATCCTATTGCTGGCCAATATCATGGCAGATCTTAACTGGTGGTCAAAGCTACCTCTTAATATTCTAAGTTGCTTAGCCCTGTTCGAGATTATTGCCTTGCCTACTGTACACTCTGCAAAACAATCCTCACTTGTCACAGCTCTGGTGGTGCAATCTTCAGGCCATAATCAGTGCTTTTATATGGCTAAATTGCCCTTCTCGTATCGCTTATGGCAAATGCACTCAGTCCACCTGGAACATGGGTCTGGGTATGCCGGATATGCACCAATATTACTGGGAGGCTCAGCTGCAGTTGGTAAATGACTGGCTGAGTAGGGAGTTGGAGGATTCAGCCTTCTAGCAGGAGGTGGCTGTTTTTCGGACTGGATAAGATTAGAGGGATGCTGAATGAAAGCCCCATCCCCTCGCATCTTCTCGAACTCACAAGGGTTGCTCTCTTGACCTGGCACTTTCTATTACGGTGGACTGGATGTGACAATTGGGTCACACTTGTAACTCCGTTCTGGGTGGGCAATTGGCTGGGCCATGCCTACTCCTATTACCCCAGACAACTTAAGCATTGAAAGATGGGAGGAAAATTGCCTTTACAACACCAACAGTCCAGGGAAAAACAAATTTATTTGGAGATGGGATTTTTCAAACTTGTTTTGAGGTAGCAGCAGGGATTAAAAAGATAGAGAGCAAGGCGGAACAAATTATCCCAGACCCCGAAAAAGAGAGACCACATAATGTTTCAAATTTAAAAATTTAACATGAAGAAATTTTCAATGAATGTATAGATTTTGAAAGTGTGAACCAATGTCAGGAAAATAATTAATTTTCCTGACTAAAGACATTACAATATGTGCAGTAACTACACATGATAGGCTGACTGATTTGGCCCAAAAATATGAAATTGAAGTTTCAGGAAGTTTTCCATTTCAGAAAAGTTTCAGGGTACATATGGATGATGAAGCAAATGAGACAATGCATTCCTCGGGAATTTCAAATAAAAATTGCAGAAATGGTGAAATATATGTTTTAATGCAATCGGTTTGGGAAATTAGGAAACACGTGGGCAAAAACATGAGAAGAAAAAGAAACCACCAGACCTAGCAAGGAAACAGGAGAGGAAAAAGAAACCACCAGAATTAGTTGAGGAAAATAAGGAACGGGATGAGGGAGACGCTTCAGCTTACGCATTGAGAAAAATAGTGGGAAGTGCATGTTCCTGTACCATGGAACAAAGGTGAACTTGCAGCATTTGTGAAAACATTTCCAAATTTGAGAGACAAGCCTATGCCGTGGGACCCACAAGTTGATGGATTTGTTGAAATTTCAAAGGTGTTGTATATTAATTTGGAATTGTTCTTTGATACCGTAATGCAAACTGCATTGTGGTTTGAATGTAAACTTGTTGTGCAAGGGCCATGTGAGGAGACAATGAAAAATGTTTGCATTAACGCTCCATCTTCTGTAGTTGTTATGGAGAAAAATGAAACCGTGATTATTTTTCTGATGGGCCGAGTGCCACCGAAAGATATTAATTGGGTACAGATTAAAAGAACCACACAAGAACTAAAAGAATCGGTTCATGTGTTTTTTGTGATAGAGTGTGTCAAGAGTTTTAAAAACACAGTGGTAGAGAATGTCATGATGCCAGTGACAAGAGATTCTTTGTGTCTCAGTTTGTTATTGGAATAATGCTCTCTGATCAGATCAGTGTGCACTTGCAGGAAATATTGGTTTGTTCTCAAAGAAAGTTGATAGATGGGATTCTGAGCAATGAAGCGTACTGTAGCGCTGAACAAGGAGTGAAGCAGAAAATGTTTAAGGAAAAACAAATGATGGTACAGAGGGAGTTCGCTCAGAAAAGTTTTCAGAATCAGTTGTTTGCAGAGAATTAACATGAGTTACAAGGTGTTGTTCCACAAGCAGAAGTAAAAGGAGCTCAAGGAAGATTTGGTGTTTCACAGGTTAGAGGTAGAGGTATTTTGGTTGGTGCAAATTCAGGTATGTATGTCTTAATGCTGGAGAGAGTGACCTTTTGCCATCTTTGTAACAGATTTGAGCATTGGAAGAGGAAGTGTAGACTTAAACCTGAAGCAGTAAATGGAAATGCGCAAACAGAGAGAAATGCATGTGCAGAATTTGCCAATTTAGTCAATTCAGAAACAGGTACCAATGACATGAGTTCAGCAAGCCGAGATACTCCCACAAAATATGGGAAACCCTAAAATGTATTTAAATCAATTGTCCAAAGCAAATATGTATTCTTTTCAGAAACAAAAAATCAGAGCACATTTCAACAGGTTGCTGTATTTGAAAATGAGAGCTTTAGCCCTAACATATCTGACATTACCAGATCCATTGTGAAAGCAGTGAAAGCTCCAGACTTACCCCACTTAGGAAAGAATACCCAGGTTTTAGGAGTTTTAGGGGCGGGCTTGCCTGACTAAAGGATGGCCGCTGCTTCAGTGAGCTCCGTGGCCCATCCACACTATCCTGAAAGAATCCTGGCATTTCGGCGGTTATTGCTGGATGATTGCAGTCACCTGAAGTGATAGGCGTGCGCTTTCCGCTGGTGTACATATCCCTGTGAGCCGTGAAGTCGAAGTCCAGCACTGAAGCGAGAGTGTTGGCGGCCTGCTGGGGGAGCACGGTGAGACTTGTTGCTGCCGTGATCTCGAGGCGTCCGCTGTGGGGTGGTGCACCCCAGAGCCCGCTACAAATTACTGTGGGGCTACGGTGAGTGTGACCCGCTGGTCTGACCAGAGTTTCTGGGTGCGGTGTCTCATAGCCCGGAACAGGCCGTAGAGCGTGTGGGCGGCCCTAGTGGGGAATACGATCAGAGGCCCACTGAGGAAAGAGACCCAGCCCCCGATTGCTGCCCGCAGCGTTGAGCGGGTAATGAGAGCCCTGCGGGCACGCCTACATCTAGGGCTGCAACATCCGAGATACAACAGGGTGACTGGGCTCCCTGTGGATTCAGTGCTTTGGGACATGGAGCCGGCAAGAAAGAAGTCCGCTGGTGGGAGTTGCACGCCATCAGCAGCCATTGAGGGTGAAGCAGGGCCATGGAAGAGCAGCAAAGAGGGTGGCTGTCAGCTGGGCCCTGCGTGTAGGGGAACTGAATAACGGTGCATTTGTTTACCTGCATGACCTGCGTGGTGCGCTGATTGTCTCATGGCCAGCGGTGGGAAGCAGCACCATATGACTAACACTGCATAGCTTTGCGCCTTCAGTGAGCTGATAGCAGAACACGATTGTCAATTGGGGCGAGCTGCGCTGAAGGTAGTGTGCAGCCTGGTTCCCCCTGACTGCACGCGGGCCTCTCATTGTGCCCTGAAGGAGCGGTGGACAGTGCTGAGTTTGTTAAGCTGCAGTTTGAGCAGCGTAAGGCACGACCTAGAGAGGAAACGCAGGCAAAGCTGCTGCAGAACAGCATAGCACTATCGAGGAGCCTGAGGGAGATATCCGCCAGATATTGACTGCTATGCAGAAGAGTTTATCCACCATGGATGGAAAAATAGACTCTCTAGCCTACAGGATGGACTGTATGTCTGAGCGCATCAACAAGCGCGCATAGCGCCTAGACATGGCGGAGAGAAGAATGTCTGAAGTGGAAGATGCCCAATTGGATCATATTGGAAATCCGCCTTGAGGAAGCCCGCAAAGGGCAAAACGCGCGTCAGCTGTGAAGCACTTTGTTTTAAAAAGAAATAAAATTCTAATTTTGTCTACACAATGCGACTCCCTTGGACTGAGAAGGAGTGTCTGTGCAAGAATCCAAATTGAAGAATGGTGCTGAATGCACAGAGATAAAAGTGACCTGATATGATGTGCGCTGGTGTCTTTTTCTTCTGTGGATGTGACTTTCTGTAACAGCGTTGTTGGGCAGACTGTTCATTGTTAATGCTTGAGGTGGATAAGCATTGCACACCAAGGCTGCACTCAATAGTTGGACTACATATATAGGTATACAGTGTTGTTCTTGTATAGGAAGGAGACAAGTTTTGATGTGCAGATTGGATATAGCAAATCCTCCTCTTTTGTGATGTTCATGCTATGCTCTACCCGGCCAGACTTAGGGTAATGATGAACAGGTGATCAAGGATTTATACAGACCCTCAGTCTCTACAGAAGGCTCTGAAGGAATGTGCTAAGCCTGAGGCCAGTAAACGAATAGCGGAAGAGCAACTAGAGGCAACAGGAGGCGACCTGGAAGAGTAGTCAGATTGGCTTGAGTGCTGGTCTGCTTCTGATTACTATCGCAGGCATGTTGCACATTATGCACTGACTGGGATGCCTAATAGTTGGCTGAAGCTGCCCGGAGGCTGTGTACTACATGGACGTGCCAGTAGTGACTATTTGTTGTAGTTATTAGTGGCGGTGGAACACTAACTGGATCTTGTCCTCCCCCGTCACTCACTTTAGACTCATCCTGGTCCTGCTGAGGGACTTACAGGATTGTTGTGGATAATCTAACTCCGCACCAGTGACACCCAACAAACTGATTCCATTTAGAAGTGCTAAATATGTGTAGATGGCTACAATTTCTTACTTTGTTAGGACGTATTCCAGTTTATTGCCCCACGGTTGATTTGCTGATACTTTGGGAGGGGATTTAGACTGTGTTTTGGAGCCATCACTACACCTCTCCAGTGGCCCAGCATGACGACCGTCGGCCACGTCCAGAGTTATATGTTACATAGCTATTCAACTGGATCTTTGGAGAGAGCACTCCCTGGGAGTGGGGGGACTCACCCATTACTCGGCATCACATTACTTACACACAACATTTGACTATTGGTATGTCTCAAGATTATTTTTTTCACAGGTACGAGCCTGCACGATACTTTCCCACTGTTTCTCTGATCATGAGCCAATAATGTCACGATATGCCGGACGCGCCTGCAGAACTACAGGTCCCAGAATGCCCAGTACAAGGGAGGAGACAGAGACATATAGTTGCATGTAGCACAAACGTGCGTTGTACGTGATTCCACTTCCGAATTCTGTTTCGTGTTTGCCTTGGTGTTTACAGATCGTGGTTAAGTACTTGGTAACAGCATTCTCGGCTGAGACGCTGATTTCGTGGCTAAGAAGTACCTGGCCTTTTTGTTTTGGAACGTTTCGGCGGCTGCCGAACGTAATTTCATGGAAGACATCTGCCGGCTGCGGCGGAGTTGTTGCAGCGTTCTCGGCTGAAACGCTGATTCTTGGCTATAGAAGTAACTGGCCTTTCGTTTTTGGAACGTTCGGCGGCTGCCGAACGTATTGCCTGGAATACATCGGCGGAGACGCGTTTCATTTCTTGGAGTATTTCCCTCTGTTGGGGAAAACCTTTTTGCATTCCTTCCGAGTGCATCTGTGGCGGCAACGGATGCCAATTAATAGGAGGATTTATCTTTACTGCTGGAGGATCGAGACATTTGATTTGGGGTAAGCCTCTTGTTGAGGTTTCAAGTTCTTTTCTTCTGGATTGGGATATACCTTTTCCTATGGTGGATAAAACTTTGTAGCTAGTAATTTCCAGCTTGGATCTTGTTTAACATTGTCTTTTCTCAGTACAAGACTTTTGGTAGTGAATTCGAAGCATCTGCTAAATTACTACTTTTACACCTCCGGTTACTGGAGAGGGGTTCCTTATTTCATTTTGGGGGAATGGAAGGGTATGTATGGAATGCAGTGTGCTTCTATTGTATAACAGTCTGAGAAAGCATGAATGGAATGTAACTTTGGTTTTATCTTGCAGAAAGCGAATTGATTAGTGTAGAGAGAAGCATGTGCTACCAGGATCAAAGAGGAAGTGTTCACCTCCAGAAAGCTACTTTTGGTACGCGTTCTACTAGCGAGACTCTAATGAGAGTAGTTAATGTTGCATGTTATAATCCTTTTGTTTTCTCGTTTCAGTTGTCCCTTCCAGTTCCTGTCCCTTCCCTTACCTTTCCCTCACTTGATTACCTTTATGCTCTCTGTATGGTTTATCAGTCAGAGTATGGGGAAATCAGGAGGTGGACCACTTTGAGCATCGCCCTGATCATGAGGAGGTGACAATCGTGACAGAATCACGTACCCACATTTTATTCTCCTCCCGGTCAGGGGTTGCTGAAAGATAGCTACGCTAGATGATGTATTGCAGGTATTGGTTTTGGTGCAACAGGAATTAGCCACTTCTCGTGCCGAAACAGCCGCTCTCAAGGAAAGGTTGGACAGACATACTAGAAACCCTTTTGATGCTTCGGCAGGAGCACCGCAAATTCAGGTCACGGTGCCCCCCCTATACCATTGGCTAGTCCAGAGAGGTATGCTGGAGACCCTCTAAAAATACAGCCTTTTTTGACACAGATCACATTACACTTTTCATGCAGGCCGGCCTCCTTCCTTACCAATCTGTCGAGAGTGGCTTTTGCTATTTCATATCTCACAGGGGATGCACCCAATTGGGCGGTCCCGTTAGTTCGCAACTATGATCCTTTAATAACTGATTGGGATGACTTCCGGATGGAATTTGAGAGGGTGTTTGACAGGCGAGCCACCACTCTTAGTGCTGATAGTGAAGTGTTGGGGTTGCGTCAGGGAAGAAAGGATTTGGGGCCAGATGTAGGTGGCCGTTTCAGGCCATTTACCGACCGGTAACGGCCGATTTTGGCCGTTACCGATCGGTAAATGGGTGACAGGTATGTAGGGGGCATTTTTTTACCGATTCGGTAAAATTACCGAATCGGTAATTTTACCGATTCGGTAAAATAAAAATTCGGTAAATTTACCGAATCTGAGGCACCCAGATGTAGGTGGGACTCTTCTGAGTCCCAGAGGCCTTACCGAATCGGTATTTTACCATCAAATCCAATTTGATGGTAAAATACCGATTCCGGTGTGCATGCACATGTGTGCATGCACACCTATGCCATGTGACAGGCAGACCTGCCCTTAGGGCATGTATGCCTGCCACATGGCACCAGAGCCTGTTTTGGGGGGGCCAGAGGGTGTCAAAGTGACACCCCCTGCACCCTTGTGAAAATCGGTATTTACAGATTCGGTAAATACCGAATCGGTAATGCCCATTCATTCCTATGGGCTTCAAAGCCCATAGGAATGAATGGGCATTACCGATTCGGTATTTACCGAATCGGTAAATACAGAATTTTTCCAATTCGTTATTCCAGCACATCTGGAATACCTGCATATCCACCCCTCAGATTTACCGATTCATAATTACCGAATCGGTAAAATTTGGTAATTTTCGGTAATTAAGAATTGGTAAATCTATTCTACCTACATCTGGCCCTTGGTGTCATACATGACCACCTTCAATAGGCCAGTAGTGGAACCCACCTGGCCAGAAGAGAAAAGAATGGCTTTGTACTATCAAGGGTTGAATGAGGAAATCAAAGACGTATTGGCACAGATAGATCCCCAGCTCACCAACTATACCGATTTAATCAACCTCACCTTAAGATTGGATCATCGTATGTCCGAGAGGGGTGGAGAACATAAAAGGAGCGATAGAATGGGTGGTGGGTTGGAACACGTAGGACCAGCCAGTATAAGAGAGACCGGTCCTGAGTCTATGGATATCGGGGCTATCCTTCCCCCTTTGAAAAAGGCAGAAAGGGAGAGCAGGCGTGCTCAGGGCCTCTGCATGTACTGCGGCAAGAAGGGGCACTATGTTAGGGAATGCACTCTGCAGCCAAAAAAGAGAAATCCTTTCTACCCTGGTAAACAGGTTGCAGTCATGATAGCGGCTCCGGTTCCCGAAGCTCAGCCTGATAGCAAGAGAGCCATGAAAGAACGTATCTCCCCCCAGGAGTGGAAGATCCCTTCATTGGAGGTTTCCACAGGAAAGAGTTCGGAAACCCACATTGTGTTATCTATGTTCCTAAGAAAAGGACAGCAACAGTGTCCGATATTTTCAATGATTAATTCCGGTGTGACCGGGAACTTCATCGATTGTGGGTTGGTTGACCGTTTGGGATTAGTAAAAGTACCTACCCTCAAGCCCGAAACTATTCTGGCGGTAGACGGTACTCCATTGAAATCCGGCCCCATATTTGAACAAACTGAGATGTTGAAATTGACGTTACCTGGTCATCCACGGGATCACGTGGAAAGTATTGTGTTGAACATAGTTGAAGCTCCTTCAATTATGTTCAACGCAATACTTTGGAATGCCTTGGTTATGGCAACACAATCCCTCTATGGATTGGAAGCAGAAATGTATTTGTTTTAATTCTGAAACCTGTATGACACATTGTTGTAACTTGGAACGTTCCTTCTACCCTCTTCCCCGTTTCCCCCTACCTCTCCTCTCACCTTGGTTTAGTCCACTCTGACAGCTCGGCGCTCGCTATGGAATGTTGACATAGCAGCCGAGTTCCATGTTGACAAGCTGACGGCATTTTAAGGCTTTGACTTTAAGAATAAAGAACATTTGCCACCCACATCGTTTCTTCGTTACTACATTTCATGGCGACGAGGTGAGGAGACTGTGCATGGGACAGTGGATGCCGTTCCCCTGGAGTGAAAAAATTACTTGTCAACGGAAGTTACACGAGCTCCGTGGCAATCAGCAGATAGGGGTAAGTGTTTTACTGCTGTGGAGTGACGCGTGTAACATCAGAGAGAAAAGGAATTCCGTGAAAGAGATGTTGTCAAATGATTGTTAATTGAGCCTGAACCGGACTTTAGCGAGTCAATGTGAGAAGCTGCATTTAGTTCAGGTCCGGTGTGGAGGGCTATTCATTCGTGTGCCAGGTCGGGCACAGGAGACATTGTTTAACTAGTGTGGAAGCTAGTCCGTGTGGGGAGCAGCGTTCGATATCTAGGATTTAGTGCGTGAGGAGGTTAGCTCGTGTGTCAGGTCGGGCACAGGGGGCATTCTGTCACCAACTGGAGAGTGACGTCGAGGGAACGCTCTAAGCGAACTGTTGTGGCGCATTTTGAAAAAAAAAATATAGGGGCGAGAAGAAGGAGCAAATAGCGGATTCATTGACGGGTTTGGTACTCGCACAGCGCGTCTGTCACCTCACGGCGAGCAGAGCAGTTCACCGCGCTCGCTCGGTATACAAGTCAACTGGTTATGAAGTGGAGCGCAGAGCAGCGCGATTGAAAGCAGGGTCTCACACTGAGGAATCGCATTTCTTTTAAATGTACTTTCCCAGAACCTCAGCGGCAACGCCATCCCAGCTGAGAGTAACTATTCATTAGAGAAAGACATTAAGAGTCAGCAGTACGTTTTTACCTTAGCGACTCATTCCTTCTTCTAGCAGCCCCGTCCTGACAGGAACTTCTTCAAGAATATACTTCTCCACAGGAAGTTCCCGCCGCCAGGGGAGGGGGTTTGCAATATCATTGGTTACTCTGTCCACAATCTGTGGCAGAAGAAAGGGGACTGAAGAAACAATCTTGATTATTGCTGAATTCATATTGAAATGTAAGTTACTGTATTTATGAGGGTAAAAGTGGCATTTCTAGCTTACTCCCTGAGGAAATCTTATCCTTATTACACCCTTCAGTTTCTCCACCATACGCCTTTATTCCTTTTCATTGAAAGGTTAATTAGGAACTTTAAGACAATTTATGGCAATGGCAGGTGCAGGAATGAGTCAGCCCCCACCTTTCCTGAATGAGTTAGGTAAACCCGTCATTCCTTGGAGGAGGTGGGAAGGCATATTTAAATCATATCTGATAGCCATAGGTGGTAGCAATTATTCCAATATAAGGAAACAACATATACTACTCCACAATTTAGGCACACATTGGAGGAAAATCTATGAAGATATAACAGGGAGGTTGGTGGAGGATGATCAAGAGGAAGTTGTGGAGGGTATCAATGTCTATGAGAGCACATTAAGGGAGTTGGAATCTCATTTCAAAGAAAAAATAAATGTGGTGATGGAAAGACATAAGTTTTTTAAGAGGGTGCAGAAGAGAGAGGAGAAGGTGAGCGCTTACATAGCAGTGTTGAGAGGGTTATCAGCCACATGTGAATTTGGGCAACTCACAGACTCATTGATTAGAGACCAACTCGTGAGATGCACCAATGATACCAAAACACAAGAGGAATTACTCACCAAGAACCCTAACCTAGAGGAAACCATAAATATAGCTAAGGGCCTAGAGCACACCGCGCGATATATGAGAGAAATGAAATCACAGGAGGGGCAAACAAGGAGAGGGCAGAAATGAAGTCCCACGCTGAGGGTGAAACTATATGTAAAGTAGGGGACAAGAGTAAAGAGGTGATTCGTAGTAAGACCAGTACTATGGTGTGTTTCAAATGTGGCAGCCCCAATCACTTGGCCAACAATTGGAAGTGCCCGGCAAGAAATGTACAATGTAGGAAATGTAACAGGTGGGGGCACTACTCTAAGGTGTGTAAGGCTCCCAGTAAAGCGGTGCATGCTATAGAGGAGTCTCCCCTGGAGGAGGAGGGGGAGAAATCTTATATTTTCCAAGTGGGGGATGAGGATGAAAATAATTATGACATTTATCCCAAATGTGATGTTTTGCTTGACGGTGTAAAGTTCAGTATGTATGCTGATTCATGTTCACCCTACACATTGGTAGACAAAAGTGTGTTTGAGGATAAATTTGCAAACCATCCTGTCAAAATGATGCAAGCTGATATCAGTCCCAAGGGGTACAACAAAGGAAGAATCCCGTTAGAGGGCATGGCGATAATGAGAATCACATTTAAGGACAGGCACACAGTGGGAAAAGTGTATGTATCCACTAGTGGCTCGACTCTATTGGGTTGGAAACACCAGAAGGAGTTGGGAATGAAGCTAGACCCGAACAACAAAGAGCAGGTGTTACTGATTGACCCGGTAGGCATAGCGGGGGACCTCACCGAGGAGTTTAAGGAGGTATTCAGTGAAAGTTTGGGAGTATTTAAGAACTATATGCATAGGATCATTCTAAAGGAAGGGGCAGTACCTGTAGTGCACAAGACCAGATCCATACCATTGCGCATGAGAGAACCTCTCCAGCAAGAACTTCAAAGGTTGGTTAGCCAAGGAGTCATCACTGAAATAGAGAGTTCAGCCTGGTTGGCCCCAATTGTGATCACGGCAAAAGATGGAGGGAACAGCATAAGACTCTGTGTGGACCTGAGAGATCTTAATGCAAATATTCTGGTGGACAGGTTTCCCCTTCCCAGAATAGGTGAAATGTTAAGCACGATCCGGGGTGCCAGGTATTTCAGCGTTTTAGACCTGTCCTCTGCATATTACCAAATCAAACTTCACCCTGATTCACAAATATTAACGGCATTTACCACACCTTTTGGCAACTTCAAGTTTCAACGAATGCCCTTTGGTTTGGCGTCAGCAGCTGCGGCCTTCCAAAGAGTCATGCAACACGTGCTGAAAGACTGCAGGAACACGATCTGTTTTCAAGATGACATTCTGATTTATGGTGGTAGCGAGGGAGAACACAATGAGATGGCAAGGAAGGTGTTGGAGAAGTTGAAAGAAGTAGGATTCACCACCAAACCAACCAAATGCAAGCTAGGAGTAAGCTCGGTAGATTACCTTGGACACACCTTATCAGAAGATGGCATCAAGCCTAAGCACGACTTGGTCAGAGCAGTGAGAGACGCTCCCACTCCCAACAGCAAAGAGGACATTCTATCGTTCCTGGGCCTTGCAGAATACATGGCCAAGTTCATCAAGGACTTTGCCATGGTGTCCCAGCCTCTTAGAGAATTGGTCAAGAAAGACAGTGTCTTTGCTTGGGGGAAAGAACAAGAGAGGTCCATGAAGAGCATAAAGAAAGCAATCATTGAAGCTCCGTTTATTGGAAAGTTCGACCCGAATGGAGCCACCATCATTTCGACTGATGCCAGCAACAGAGGAATCGGGGCGACATTGGCGCAAAGAGAGGGGAGTAAAGTCAAGGTCGTGGCCTTTGCATCTAGAACCCTCACATCATCAGAGAAAAACTACTCGACCATAGAGAAAGAGGCACTAGCGGTCTATTGGGCCATTCGTCACTACAAGTTTTTCATCTGGGGTATTCCATTTGAAGTACAGACTGACCATAAACCTCTGGTCTCACTTTTCACTAAGAAGGACATGGAAAGCATGACGCCCCGCATAGCTAAATGGGCTGTGGGTCTGCAAGCCTATAATTTCAGAGTGTCTTACATTCCAGGGCAACAAAATAAGGTTGCAGATTTCCTATCGAGAGCACCAACCGGAGGAGAGGAGGAAGAAGAGTTGAAGGGTGACTCAATATTGGAGTTGCGTTTAGCTGCGGTGGAAAAAAATGCATGGGTAACCCAGATGGAGCAAGATGAAGTACTGAAAAAGGTGAAGAGACATATACTCATGGGATGGCCGAAGAAGTGCAAGGACATGGAGACTGAGATTCAACCGTACTGGAACGTGCGGGAAGATCTATCAGTTGAAGGAAATTTCATACTCAAGTCCAGAAGACTGGTCCCGCCGGAAGCTTTAAGAAGCCAGATAGTGGAACTGGCCCACGAAGGACACCTGGGCCGTAGTCTGAGCAAAGCTAGACTACGTACAGACTACTGGCTCCCAGCGATGGACAGTGAGATGGAGGACAAAGTGCGAGACTGCTACGCATGCAGCTTGAGTGACAAGTCAAAGGTCACTAGAAGGGCACCTTTGTCACCGGTAGAAGTTCCTGAGGTTCCATGGGACAAGTTAGGCTTCGACATAGCCGGACCTATCCATGGCAAGGGACCCCAGGATTGGTACCTTCTAGTTCTGGTGGATTACTATTCCAGCTGGATAACATGCAAGATTGTCCACAACGTGAACACAAAAGCGATAATTGAATTCCTGAAAGAGGTATTTTCGAGAGAAGGAATCCCCTTAACACTGGTAACGGACAATGGGGTGCAGCTGATCTCAGAAGAGATGAAGGAATTTCTTAAAGACTGCTCCATAGCCCATATCCGCACGCCACTGTATTGCCCCAAAGCTAATGGCAAGGTGGAAAGAGTAAACCGCATGTTGAAGGAGTGCATGCAGCTGGCAAATCAGGCTGGGGAGAACATCGAGGAAGCCATAAGAGACATGTTATGGGCATATCACACCACGCCAAAGTCTACTACAGGATGCACGCCATTCGAGCTACTGAGAGGGAGGAAAGCAGGAACTAAGTTGACCCCCAATTGGATGGGAAGAAAACAAATAGAAGAGACCGATCCCAAAGAGATCAAGCGGAGGATTGAAAGCAATCAAAGGAAATACAAGGAATGGTATGACAAGAAATGGGGAGTTAAGGAGAGAGAATTCCAGAGAGGACAAAATGTCTATGTCAGGAAACCGGAGAGATTAAGAATAGGGGGTGACAAGTTTTATGCCCCCAGTACCATCAGAATGCCCAAAAAGAACGCAGTGGTCATGGAGGATGGTAGATTATGGAGCCATGATCGGGTGGTACCCGCAGGGAGGGAGGATCTCAGGTCAGGCACAAGAAGAATGGAGGGTGGTGACATCAATGGAGGGATCAGACAAGACAGGAAGAGTGATAGACCTAGGACCTCTCCTCATTGGCACAAACAATACATAATGAGATAGTGATCTGCATGTGTGCACAAAGAGTCACGGAGGGTCTTCTGCGAAAGACCATGGGTCAGGACCATGGCGGGAGAGCCCTTTCTTTCTTTCCCCCCGCTCTGGCCCATCCGGTTCCTTTCTTCTCCTTCGTTTTCCTCTTCCCCTCCTTTCACTTCCCTTAGGGAGGATGATGTGTTGTAACTTGGAACGTTCCTTCTACCCTCTTCCCCGTTTCCCCCTACCTCTCCTCTCACCTTGGTTTAGTCCACTCTGACAGCTCGGCGCTCGCTATGGAATGTTGACATAGCAGCCGAGTTCCATGTTGACAAGCTGACGGCATTTTAAGGCTTTGACTTTAAGAATAAAGAACATTTGCCACCCACATCGTTTCTTCGTTACTACACACATTGTTTAAAGTTTCATGAGTCGCACACTTTATCTTTGGCTCAAGCCTTCACTGTTCCTACAGCGGCCGAGAAGGAAGTAGTCTTGCCAGCAGAATATGCAGGATATAGAGATGTGTTCAGTGAGGTAAAGGAAGAGATCCTCCCACCACACCGTGATTATGACTGCCGGATTGATTTGGTGGAAGGGGCAGTTGTGCCTACTTGTAGGGTCTATGCCTTGTCTGACTCAGAAACTACACACTTGAAGGCGTATCTAGATCATTTTTGTTCCATTGGGTTTATTCGCCCTTCACGTTTTCTCCGGCAGCCTCTCCTCTTTTTTTTATTTCAAAAGCGAATGGAGAGATGCACACTTGCATCGACTTTCGACAACTTAATAAGATAACTGTGAGAAATCAATACCCTCTTCCACTCATCCCCGTCTTGTTGGATCAGGTGAGAGAGGCAAACATACACACCCGTCTGGACCTTCGTGGGGCCTATCACCTGGTACGGATTCGGGCGGGAGATGAGTGGAAAACAGCTTTTAAAACCCGTTTTGGTTTATTTGAATACTTGGTGATGCCGTTCGGGTTGTGTAATGCCCCGGCGGCGTTCCAGTATTTTGTAAACGACATCATGAAGGAGTATCTAGATCGTTTTGTTGTCATTTACATCGACGATATCTTGATTTACTCGGATTCCCCAGCTCAGCACGTTAGCCATGTTCTTCTGATACTCCAGAGGCTACAAGAGAATAGGTTGTACTGTAAGCTCAGTAAGTGTGAGTTCAGTGTCCTCGAAGTGGAATTTTTGGGAGTGATCTTGAATCCACCAGGGTTCAGAATGGCGGCGCAACAGGTACCTCACAGGAATTGGAGCAAGATCACCGCAGACCAGCTCACCACCTCCCTCAGCCAGAGCCCACCCGCCAACACAACGGACCCCAACGAAGCAGCCCGCAACTTCACACTGTGGCTGACCGCCTGCGCCGACGACCTCGCGCCACTAAAGAACCCTCCCAGCAGACCCAGAAGCAAGAAGGCATCCTGGTTCACCGACGACCTCAAGGACTCCAAGAAGACCTGCCGCACCCTCGAGAAAGCCTGGCTCCTCGACCGGACCACCGACAACATGACCGCCCTCAAACACGCTACCCGCAAGCACCACCAGCTCATCCGCACCACCAAGAAGAAAAACGACTGGACAACAACGCCCACGACAGCAAAGAGCTCTTCACTATAGTCAAGGAGTTCTCCAACCCCAGCACCGGCACCAACGACATCACTCCGACACAAGACCTCTGCGACTCCCTCGCCTCGTTCTTCCACCGCAAGATCGCCGACATCCACAACAGCTTCGGCGCCCCACCCACGCACCCAACCGTCGAACCAATGCCCCCCACCGCCACCCTTCGCACCTGGACCACGGTGACCACCGAAGACACAGCCCGCACGATGAACACCATCCACTCCGGATCACCGCCCGACCCCTGCCCACACCACGTCTTCAACAAGGCCGACTCCACCATCGCACCCCAACTCTGGAACATCATCAACGCCTCCTTCAACACCGCCACCTTCCCGGAGAGCTGGAAGCACGCCGAGATCAGCGCCCTCCTGAAGAAACCTACAGCGGACCCCACCGATCTCAAAAACTTCCGCCCCATCTCGCTCCTCCCTTTTCCTGCTAAAGTCATCGAGAAGATCGTCAACAGACAGCTGACCGCCTTCCTCGAGACAAACGGATCCCTCGACCCCTCGCAGTCCGGCTTCAGAGCCAACCACAGCACCGAGACCGCCCTCATCGCAGCCACCGACGACATCCGGACCCTGCTCGACAAGGGGGAAACAGTGGCCCTCATCCTCCTGGACCTCTCCGCTGCGTTCGACACGGTCTGCCACCGCACCCTAGTCCAGCGCCTCAGCAACATCGGTATCCAAGAGAAGGCACTGGAGTGGATCATCTCGTTCCTCGCCGGAAGAACACAAAGAGTCCGCCTCCCCCCGTTTCGCTCCGAGGCCACCGAAGTCATCTGCGGCGTCCCGCAAGGATCTTCACTCAGCCCCACCCTCTTCAACATCTACATGAAACCTCTCGCAGCCATCCCCTGCCAGCACAACCTCAACATCACCTCTTACGCCGACGACACCCAGCTGATCCTCTCCCTCACCAGAGACCCCGACACCGCCAGAACCTGCCTACACGAAGGGATGAAAGACGTCGCCGAGTGGATGAAGGACAGCGGCCTGAAACTGAACTCGGACAAGACGGAAGTCCTCATCCTGGGATCTTCGCCCTCCGCCTTGGACGACTCCTGGTGGACCCCAACCGACCAAGCACGCAACCTGGGCTTCATCCTGGACCCCTCCCTCTCGATGACCAGACAAGTCAACGCCGTCTCCTCATCGTGCTTCAACACCCTGCGTATGCTTCGCAAGATCCTCCGCTGGATCCCGACCGAGACCAGGAAGACTGTCACCCAGGCACTCGTCACCAGCCGACTGGACTACGGAAACGCCCTCTACGCCGGAACCACAGCCAAGCTACAGAAAAGACTCCAGCGCATCCAGAACGCCTCCGCCCGACTCATCCTGGATGTTCCCCGACGCAGCCACATCTCCAGCCACCTGAGGAACCTGCACTGGCTCCCCGTCGACAAGAGGATCACGTTCCGGCTCCTCACCCACACACACAAGTCTCTACACGACCTGGGCCCCAAGTACCTCAACGACCGCCTGACCTTCTACACGCCCACCCGCCAGCTACGGTCCACCATCCTCGCCCTCGCAGCCGTACCACGCATCCGAAGAACCACCGCCGGAGGAAGATCCTTCTCTTACCTGGCTGCCAAGACTTGGAACTCCCTCCCCATCCACCTTCGGCTGACCCAGGACCATCTCGCCTTCAGGAAACAACTCAAGACCTGGCTGTTCGAGCAGTAGCATACCCCTCCCCCCAAGCGCCTTGAGACCCTCCCGGGTGAGTAGTGCGCTATACAAATGGAATGATTGATTGATTGATTGAGAAAGGTGGAAGGGGTTCAGGAGTGGCCAATTCCCAAGAATGTGAGAGATGTTTAATGTTTTCAGGGTTTCTCTAACTATTACAAGAGGTTCATCTCTCACTTCTCTCAGTTGGCCTCTCCAGTAACCCGGTTGTTGAGAAAGGGTGCTCCTTTCTGTTGGACATCCGAAGCTATGGAGGCATTCAATCAGTTGAAAGAGGCTTTTTGCACTGCTCCTATTCTGAGACACCCTCAACTAGATGTTCCGTTCATTGTGGAAGCTAACGCTTCCGATGTGGCTATTGGGGCGGTGTTGTCGCAGAGAGACAAACAAACGGGTCAGCTGCATCCGGTGGCCTTTTTGTCAAAAAAGCTCAATCAAGCTGAAGTGCAGTACACCGTACCGGAGAAAGAACTCTTGGCAGTTAAGAAAGCCTTTCAGGAATGGAGACACTATCTGTGGGGGGGCACAACACCTCGTAACCATGTACTCCGACCCACGAAACCTCCAGTTCATGAAAACAGCTTGGCACTTATCCCAAAGACAAATGCGTTGGATGCTCTTCTTTGCAGAGTATGAGTTCACAATCACTTATCATCCAGGTACGGAGAACAGGAAAGCGGATTCTCTGTCCAGACAAGCGGACTCAGAGGGACATCTGCAGGAAGAACCAAGGCCCATTCTGTCCCCGGAAATTGTGTTATACACTTTAACAGTAGATCGTTTCATGGAAGCAGTTGCAAAAAACCGTTCTCCCCTACAATGGAAGGAGTGGGCCGATAAAGATGTACAGCGCACCCTTAAACATGGCCTACCATTGTATCAGAATTGGCTATACCGCCCTACTCACACCCTTAGGTTGATGGCGTTTAATTGGTGTCACAACGCTATGGTGGCAGGACATCCTGGACATCAAAAAACTGTTCACGCATTGCAAAGACAGTTCTGGTGGGAGGAGATGGTAAAAGATGTGAAATTGTGGATTGACCAGTGTGAGACATGTGCTCGTGCAAAGAGTGAGCAATCGAAAGCAGGGGAATGCTGATGCCGCTTCCTACTCCTTCTCGACCTTGGCAAGTTATCAGTATGGATTTTATTCTGGGCCTGCCTTTGAATAAAGGCAGCAACCCCATCCTTGTGGTGGTGGATAGTTTCACCAAAATGGGACACTTTATCCCTTGCAAGAATCTGCCTATGGCGTCCCAAACAGCACAACTGCTGTTAACTCGTGTGATTCGCCTCCATGGTATTCCCGAGGTCCTCATATCGGATCGGGATCCCCAGTTCATCGCAAGGTTCTGGCACATGTGGTGTAAAGCACTACACATGTCGGATGCTCTGTCAACTAGTTTCCATCCTCAGTCTGATGGACAAACCGAGAGGCTGAATCAGACACTCAAAAAGTATCTGCAATGTTATGCCGACGAAGCTTCTGATTCATGGGTGTGCCTGTTGTGGTTAGCTGAGCTGTCCTGCAATAACGCCTGGCACTGTTCAACGGGTGAGACTCCGTTCAGGGCCAACTCGGGTTTCCACGCCAATACCCTGCCTTTGACAATCCCGAGTGAGGTGCTGAACCATCCCACGGTGGCTAGTCAGGTGAAGGCCATCTTGAAAATTCACCGACGAGTACATGCATATTTGGATAAGGCCACAATGTCATATGAGGAGTGGGAGGATGAACATCGTCAAGAGGGATCATCGTATCAGGTGGGTGATAAGGTGTGGCTCTCCACCAAGAACATTCGGTTCCGTTTCCCTAGCATCTTTCATCCCCGTTTCATTGGGCCTTATGCTATCGTCCGTCGGATCAATCCAGTGGCGTATAAGTTGAAACTCCCTGCTTCCTTGAGATTTCATCCGATGTTCCACTGTGGTCTGCTGAAGCCGGCCAGGTCTGCCCATCGCAAAGAGGTTCCTCTTGTGATGAGAGATGGTCAGTTGGAATACGAGGTGAGGCGAATCCTGGATTCCCGTTTCTGGCAGGGTAAGCTCTGGTTCTTGGTGTCCTGGAAGGGTTACACGGCTGAGGATGATTTGTGTGAACCGTGCTCGGGGGTCCATGCCCCCCGTGCGGTGCGTAGGTTCTACGCTCGCCATCCGGAGAAGCCGGGTGCTAGGAGGCGCTTGGGAGGAGGACATACTGCCACGATATGCCGGATGCGCCTGCAGAACTACAGGTCCCAAAATGCCCAGTACAAGGGAGGAGCCAAAGACATATAGTTGCACGTAGCACAAACGTGCATTGTACGTGATTCCACTTCCGAATTCTGTTTCGTGTTTGCCTTGATGTTTACAGATCGTGGTGAAGTACTTGGTAACAGCGTTCTCGGCTGAGACGCTGATTTCGTGGCTAAGAAGTACCTGGCCTTTTCGTTTTTAAACGTTCGGCGGCTGTCGAACGTAATTTCATGGACGACATCTGCGTCTGTGGCGGAGTTGTTGCAGCGTTATCGGCTGAGACGCTGATTCTTGGCTAAAGAAGTAACTGGCCTTTCGTTTTTGGAACGTTCGGCGACTGCCGAACGTATTGCCTGGAATACATCTACCGTCTGCGGCTGTGGCGGAGTTGTGGCTACGCGTTCTCGGCGGAGACGCGCTTCATTTCTTGAAGTATTTCCCTCTGTTGGGGAAATTTTTTTTGCATTCCTTCCGAGTGCATCGGTGGCGGCAACGGATGCCATTTAATAGGAGGATTTATCTTTTCTGCTGGAGGATCGAGACATTTGATTTGGGGTAAGCCTCTTGTTGAGGTTTCAAGTTCTTTTCCTCTGGATTGGGATATAACTTTTCCAATGGTGGATAAAACTTTGTAGCTAATTTCCAGCTTGGATTTTATTTATTTATTTATTTATTTTGAAAGTTTTATATAGCGCGAACAAGATCTTTGCAGATATCAGAGCGCTTTACAAAGCCGTGAATACCAACAGGAGAGCGAAATTAAACATAATAAGTGGGAAGGGTAGGTACGTGAGGGAGCAAATTAATACAGGTACATCAATAATATACATATTGCAGATAAATGTGTGCATAGATAGTCAGTAACGTCAATAATACAGGTGGAATACATAGTCATAGAGTTCGAGCAGAATAAAACAGATCGGTGTAGAGTCTTTACAGATCCACGCTAATAGGTCAAGTGTATTTGGCCATAAAGATAGCTTTTACTTCTTTCTTAAAAAGTGTGGTGGAGGAGATGAGCCTGGTTTCAGGAGGGAGTGAGTTCCAAATCCTGGGTGCCATTCCTGAAAAAGAGCGTTTATAGGTTTTTTCCTTCCGGAATCTTCGAGGTTTTAACAAAAGATTGTTTGTGCCTCTAGTGTTTCTAGAGCCGCCAGAAATTGACAGTTTCTGAGTGAGGTATCGGGGAGAGCCCAGGTGTAGAGCCTTGTGTGTCATGCAGGCGATTTTCAGATGTATTCTGGCTTCAAAAGGCAACCAGTCCAGTGATTTCAAGTCAGGGGAGATATGCGAGTATTTTTTTGATCCAGTGATGAGTCTCGCTGCAGCGTTTAGAGAGGCTCTTAGGGGTGCAGTAGTGGTTAACGGGAGACCGCAGAGGGCGGTGCTGCCGTATTCAATTCGCGGGATTACTAGTGCTTGTACTGCAGTTTGGAAGTCTTTGGCTGGTAGGAAGGGTTTAAGTTTCCTCAGGGTATTGATTTGGAAGTTCGCTCCCTTAGTCGCCTTGCTGATATGATGCTGCATGTTGAGATTGGAGTCGAGAGTTATACCTAGGGATTTCGCTGAATCCACTATGTTGGGTTGGACATTGAGTGCAGTTAGCTGTTTAAGCCAGGTTTGAGTGGTAGAGATCTTCGCGGGAGGCGAGATCAACAGGAATTCTGTTTTCAGAGCATTGAGTTTGAGGTGATTGTCAGCAAGCCAGGATTGGGTGCTTCTGATTGTTGAGTTCAGGAGTAAGATGTCATTGGGGGATTGTATTTTAAGATATAGTTGAGTGTCATCTGCGTACATGTGAAAAAGTACATTGGATGCTTGTAGCAAGGTGGTGAGAGGTTCCATAACTAGGTTGAACAGAGTTGGTGATAGGGAGGATCCTTGGGGGACGCCTA
This sequence comes from Lissotriton helveticus, assembly GCF_964261635.1. Classification (NCBI taxonomy): domain Eukaryota; kingdom Metazoa; phylum Chordata; class Amphibia; order Caudata; family Salamandridae; genus Lissotriton; species Lissotriton helveticus. The sequence goes on along the minus strand of NC_136070.1, from coordinate 397,715,494 downwards.
ACGAAACAGGTATTGGAAAGGACAACAGGTTGTTACTCTTGAATTTCTGCGACCTATTGTGTAAAAAGGAGGTGAACCACTTGAGAACAGTCCCAGAAAGACCCATTCTTGTGTTCAAAAGATCGAGTAACTTTTCATGTTTAACAGTGTCGAATGCTGAAGAGAGATCAAGAAGGATGAGGAGGCAGGTATCACCCTGATCTAGGATTTGCAGGGCGTCGTCAATTATGTGAGTCATAGCCGTTTCAGTGCTGTGTCCTGCTCGGAAGCCTGATTGATGGGGGTTGAGGAGATCAAACCGATCAATGTGTTTAGTCAGTTGTAGTTGTGCGCATTTTTCCAATAATTTGGCGAGAGTGGGAATATTGGTAATGGGACGGTAGTTGTTTAGGTCGGATGGGTCGGCAGTAGGTTTCTTTAGCAAAGGTGTGACTTTTCCAACTTTGAGGGAGTCGGGGATGGTTCCTTCTTGGAGCGAGCTGTTGATAATTTTAGTCCAGAGTGGAAGGAGCATTGGGGTGAAATCTTTGACAGCGTTAGCAGGGAGGGGATCCGTGAGGTGATTGGAGGGTTTCAAGGTGCTGAGCAGTTTGCCTATTTCTTCTTCTGAGTAGGTTTCAAAGGTCGACCATGTTGCATTGTTTTTAGGTTCGGTGGGTGTTATGCAGTTGAGTGTGGTGTGGAGTCTTGCGTCAGTGCGGAGATCATTCTTTATGTTGTCAGTTTTTTGGGTAAAGAAAGCGGCGAAGTCTTCACAGGCGGGTGCTTCATGCAAGGTACTGAGAAGTTGGGGTTGTTCCTTGGATTGTGTTCTGATTAATTCAAACAGTTTTCTTGGGCGGTTTTTTGCTTGGTCAAGCTGGAGGCTGAAGAAGTTTGCTTTTGAGCGCTTTATTTTCCTGAAGTAGGCGTTTCTCTTTTTCTTCAGAGTTTTCAGGTGCAGTGCAGAGGGAGCTGATCTCCAGGTGCGCTCTGCCATTCGCATGGCTCGTCTATCTTCATTGAGACTCCCGTCGTACCATGGATTGGAGATTTTAGCGGAGACTCTTTTTAACTGCATGGGAGCAGCCTCATTAATTATTGAGGTCATGGTGTTGAGATAATGGTCAGTCAGGGATTGGACATCTGTTGCGCCCATAGGCGGGAGTAGGATCTTGTTTAACATTGTCTTTTCTCAGCACAAGACTTTTGGTAGTGAATTCGAAGCATCTGCTAAATCACTACTTTTACCCCTTGAGTATTTTTCTTTTCACCGGTTACTGGAGAGGGGTTCCTTATTTCATTTCAGGGGAATGAAAGGGTATGTATGGAATGCAGTGTGCTTCTATTGTATAACAGTCTGAGAAAGCATGAGAAAGCATGAATGGAATGTAACTTTGTTTTTATCTTGCAGAAAGCGATTGATTAGTGTAGAAAGAAGCATCTGCTACCAGGATCAAAGAGGAAGGGTTCACCTCCAGAAAGCTACTTTTGGTACGTGTTCTACTAGTGAGACTCTAAAGAGAGTAGTTAGTGTTGCATGTTATAATCCTTTTGTTTTCTCGTTTCAGTTGTCCCTTCCCGTTCCTGTCCCTTCCCTTACCTTTCCCTCACTTGATTACCTTTATGCTCTGTGTATGGTTTATCAGTCAGAGTATGGGGAAATCAGGAGGTGGACCCCTTTGAGCATCGCCCTGATCCTGAGGAGGTGACAATCGTGACAAATAATGCTAGATATTGAGAGCCCGGGAAAGAGGCCTGCGTCCTTCACATGGAGATTGCCTCCATACTCCCTAATGGATATTGTTTTTAGGTTTGAATTAGCTGAGGTAATAGAAAACTTTTTGATATGAATATTGGCTCTGTCTGGTGGTTTTCCACTGTTTGGGAAACAATTAAAGTGTTCATCAGTGGTGTGGCAGGTGTGGCCATCTCCAAAAATTCTGGGGTCCTTCGATCTTTTCAACAGCGATTGTTTGTTTTGGAAAAGCGATTGGCAGACGTATGAAGAAGGTTCTTGAGGATGTTAATACTATTGCGTCAGATAATTTGAAGGAAGCTTGTGAAGAATACCATGAGGTTGCAGATAGCAAGATAAAACACTTGGAGAAGTATCCAGTCGCTATGACATACGGGGAAGGAGAGCGACCTGGCGCGGTGCTGGCTGCTCTGCTACACTGCAGGAGGGAGGCGGGGAATGTGACAGAGTTGCAAGCTGCAGATGGGCAAATGCTGAGTGACCTTACAGACATAGCAGGTAGATTTAGCTAATATTATTCAGAATTGTACCACACTAGAACGGGGTCAGAGGCGGCAGTAATTTTAGAGGATCTAGAACATATTCAGATGTTATTGTTGTCTAATGAACATAGGGAGCATTTAATGAAATCATTAGACTCTAACGAGGTGCTTTCACTCAATACAATGCGAGTGGCGAGTGCTCCCGGGCTGGAAGGCCTTACTATAGCATCTTATAAATAGTTCAAGCAACTACTTATCCCACATCAGATTACTCTATTTGAGGAGATGGGTGAAGATGGGACAATTGCCCCTTCCATTAGAGAAGCACTCATTGTTACACCAGTAAAACCAGGTAAACCTCTGGACGAATGTTCATCCTTTAGTCCATAATGCTCCTGAATGTTGATACTAAACTCTTTGCTAAGATTTGGGCTAATCGCCTTGCCCCGTTGGTGCCAACTCAGGTAGGACCAGAGCAGTTGGGTTTTGTGCCGGAGCACATCTTGTCTAACAATCTGAGAACAGTGTTTGGTGCGATGGTGCATCAGCAGCCATTGAGGGTGAAGCAGGGCCGTTGAAGAGCAACGAAGAGGGTGGCTGTCAGCTGGGGCCTGCATGTGGGGGAACTGAATAATGGTGCATTTGTTTACCTGCAGATCTGAGTGGTGCGCTGATTCTCTCGTGGCCACGGTGGGAAGCAGCACCATTTGACTCACACAGAACACGATTGTCTATTGGGGGGAGCTGCTCTGAATGTGGTGTGCAGCCTGGTTCCCCCTGACTGCACGCGGGCCTCTTATTGTGCCCTGAAAGAGCGGTGGACAGTGCTTAGTTTGTTTGGCCATAGGAAGCTATGGGCAAGGTTGACAAATCCCAGCCTACGCTGCAGTTTGAGCAGCATAAGTCACGACATAGAGAGGAAGACGCAGGCATTCCCGATGTTCGGATTGATCGACCTATACCTATGGGCTGGACTGACCATTATTTGATCAAAGCTAGTTGGATGATAATACAATTTCCTAAGACTGACAAGACCACTCTAACGCTCAAAAAGCCCTGGCATGAACTCAATATAAATGAATTTCATGCCTATCTGAGAGAGACCTCTGTTGAGGATTTGGCTGACCCTGAGGCCGCATATACCACCTTCTGCGATTGGATTGGAGGGGGGCTTGACGCTCTCATTCCAGCTAGATGGGTCAGGGGGCGTAGCTCGATCTCCAACCCTTGGTTCTCAGACGCTCTTAGGGCACTCAGAAAGGAGTGTAAAAGAGCCGAGCGGATTTGGAGAAGGAACTATGAGAATGATCTTAAATTTGTGTACTTGGCCAAATTAAAACACTACCACAAAATGATTTGCTCCACACGCGCTAATTTTTATGCCGAAAAAATTAGGGATAGCTCTAACCCCAAGAAATGTATCTTCAAGATTATTCAAGAACTGAAGAATACTAAAACCTCAGTTTCCCATGTAAACTCGGCACAGCAATGTGAGGAGCTTGCTTCTTTCTTCACGAATAAAGTGCAGAAAATCTATGCCACTTTCCCTCAGCTCTCCTCTGCTCCTAGTCCTGTCACGGTCAGGGAGGCGCTCTCTACTTAGACCATGATACCTGAGATCCTGTGTGACGAACTTGTGAAACTCTGCAAGAGGGTCAAATCGGGATCTCAATCTGATCCTATGAGGCCGGTCCAATTTTTGGAATCTATGGAGCTTGTTCAGAAACCACTAGGTCAGATACTTAACCTATATTTTACTACGGCCATAGTACCCCGTGTCCTGGAAACAAGCTCGGGTTTCTCCTATTATTAAAAAGCCCGCACTTGATCCCTCACTGCGTGAGAGCTTTAGGCTGATCTCCCTGCTTCCTTGGGTTTGAACGAGGTGTTATCTCGACACATGACCCTTAACAACATTCTGCACCCGTCGCAAAACGGCTTCAGACCGGGTCATAGTGCCAAGTCTGCCTTGTTAGCCTCCATCGAGTACTTAAGAACTATTCTCGACGCCGGTCAGAGTGCAGCGCTTATACTATTAGATCTTAGCGCTGCCTTTGATACGGTGTCTCATGACATCCTGTTGTACCGTTTGGAGGCTATCGGGATCATGGGACAGGCCCTGGAATGGTTCCGTGCTTTTTTGTCGGACAGATCCTTCTGGGTGTCAGCACCGCCTTTTTTATCTCAAGCTCATTCCATCCGCCAAGGGGTTCCGCAGGGATCTGCATTGAGCCTGACGTTATTCAATCTCTATGTACAACCTCTTGAGGCTGTGGCAAGAGAGTGGGGCCTAACGCTGGTATCGTATGCTGACGATACTCAGCTGGTTGTTACCTTGACCGAAGGCCCTTCTGTTGCTGCCACAAGGTTTAGAGACGGGATGACTGCAGTTGTTCAGTGGATGGCTGACAACTGTCTACAATTGAATGCCACAAAAACGGAAGTGATGCTGGTAGGGAAAAACATCTCCCTCTGGAGCGAACATTGGTGGCCGGCTTCCTTAGGCACTATGCCTACAGCCATGCCAGTGGTTAAGAACTTGGGAGTTTGGCTGGACGCGGATCTTAATTTTCGGTGCCACACGAAGAAGGTGGCAGCGACGTGTGTGGGCCTGCTGAGAGGCCTCCGCCCTATTTTGAGGTTTTTTAATGCACCTGCTCGGCAGCTCATTATCCAGGCTACAATTTTATCGCGCTTGGACTATGCCAGTGCTTTACTTCTTGGCGCTAATAAAGCTGAGATCTCACGACTCCAACGAGTTCAGAACTCGGCAGCTCGTGCTCTTGTGGGACTCCCACATATATGTTCTGCCAGAGCCACGATTAGTGCTTTACATTGGCTACCGATCCAAGCAAGAATTCAGTTTAAGACGCTTTGTTTGGTGTTTAAGATTCTTAAGGGCATCTGCCCTGAGTTACTTTGTCCTCTGTTAACCCCTTATATTCCCCAACGTAACCTGCGTTCCTTGGGCCAACATTTGGTGTCTATACCGAAGTTCAGACTCTGTCGTGTTGGTGGCCGATCTTTTCGACTTCTTGCGGCCAAATTGTGGAACTCCCTGCCTCCATCTATTCATTGCATTGACGAATTGTTATTATTCCGGAAAGCCATTAAGACTTTTTTGTTTCCTCTGAACTAGGGTTTTCATCTTCTCAGCCTATTATGTCTTCTGTATAAATGAACGGTCAGCGCCGGGACGCCCCTTAACTGGGACAGCTGCGCGCGTTAACAAATTTTAACATAACATAACATAACATAAAGCTGCTGCAGAACAGCTTAGCACTACCGATGAGCCTGAGGGAGATATCCTCCAGATATTGACTGCTATGCAGAAGAGTTTATCCACCATAGATGGAAAAATAGAATCTCTATCCTACAGGATGGACCGTATGTCTGAGCGCATCGACAAGCACGCAGAGCGCCTGGACATGGCGGAGAGAAGAATGTCTGAAGTGGAAGATGCCCAAATGGAGACCGACAACGCACAAAAAAAAGATGGGGAAGTTACTCACAGCCTTACAGGACAAGGCGGAGAATTTGAGGGCAAGGTCTAGGCGCTGTAATATCCAAATTACGTGTCTTCCTGAAACAACGGCGATGGGCAATATAGAGATCTTTGTCGAACAGCTGCTAGTGACTCTTCTAGGCTGAGACATATTCTCTGTTATGTTTGTTGCTGACCGTGCCCACCGTTCCTTAGGTCCTAGTCCCCTGCCTGGAGCCTCTCCCTACCACGTGATTGTTAAACTGCTCACTTACAGGGACAGGGATGCTGCGCTGAAGCGTGCAAGGGAATTAGGTGAACTGCCCCATGAGGTATCTTCCCTCTCACTATTCCCTGATTTCACCATGAAAGTGCAGGAGGCGAGGCAGCAGTTTGCACCTTTGAAGCGACGGCTGCAGAAACATGGCTTTGAGTATGCTATGCTCTACCCAGCCAGACTTAGGGTCATGATGAACAGGAAATCAACGATTTATACAGACCCTAAGTCTCTACAGAAGGCCCTGAAGGAATGTGCTAAGCCGGAGGCCAGTAAACGAATAGTGGAAGATTAACTGGAGGAAACAGGAGGTGACCTGGAAGAGTAGTCAGATTGGCTTGAGTGCTGGTCTGCTTCTGATTGCTATAGCAGGTATGTTGCACATTATGCACTGACTGGGATGTCTAATAGACGGCTGAAGCTGCCCGGAGGCTGTGTACTACATGGACGTGCCAGTAGTGACTATTTGTTGTAGTTATTAGTGGCGTTGGAACACTAACTGGGTCATGGCCTCCACTGTCACTCGTGGTAGACTCATCCTGGTCCTGCTGGGGGACTTACAGGATTGTTGTGGATAATCTAACTCCACACCAGTGACACCCAACAAACTGATTCCATTTAGAAGTGCTAAATATGTGTAGATGGCTGCAATTTCTCACGTTGTTAGGACGTATTTCAGTTTATTGCCACAAAGGTTGATTTGCCAATACTTTGGGAGGGCATTTAGACTGTGTTTTGGAGCCATTGCTAGACCACTCCGTGGCCCGGCATGATGACCGTCGGCCACGTCCAGAGTTATATGTTACATAGCTATTCAACTGGATCTTCTAGATGTTTCGAGAGAGCGCTCCCCGGGAGTGGGGGGACTCACCCATTACTCGGCCTCACATTACTTACACACAACAATTGACTATTGGTACGTCTCAAGATGATTGTTTTTGCAGGTACGAGCCTGCACGATACTTCCCCACTATTTCTTTGCTCATGCGCCAAGAATGCTAGATATTGAGAGCCAGAGAAAGAGGCCCTTGTCCTTCACATGGAGATTGCCTCCATACTCCCTTGTGGATATTGTTTTTAGGTTTGAATTAGCTGATGTCATAGAAAACTTTTTTGATATGAATATTGGCTCTGTCTGGTGGTTTCCCACTGTTTGGGAAACAATTAAAGTGTTCATTAGGGGTGTGGCCATGTCCAAACATTCTGGGGTCCTTCGATCTTTTTGACAGTGATTGGTTATTTTGGAAAAGCGACTGTCAGACGTAGAGAAGGAGGTTCTTGAGGATGTTAATACTATTGCGTCAGATAATTTAAAGGAAGCTTGTGAAGAATGCCATGAGGTCGCAGATAGCAAGATAAAACACTTGGAGAAGTAACCAGTCGCTATGAAGTACGGGAAAGGAGAGCGGCAAGAGGGAGGTGGGGAATGTGATGAAGTTGCGAGCTGCAGATGGGGAAATGCTGAGTGACCTTACAGAGTAATTTTAAGAGTATCTAGAACATATTCAGATGCTATGGTTGTCTAATGAACATAGAGAGCATTTAATGAAATCATTAGACTCTAACGAGGGGCTTTCTGCACTCAATACAATGTGAGTGGGGAGTCCTCCCGGGCTGGACGGCCTTACTGTAACATCTTATAAATAGTTCAAGCAGCTACTTATCCCACATCTGATTACTCTATTTGAGGAGATGGGTGAAGATGGGACAATGGCCTCCTCCATGAGAGAAGCACTCATTGTTACACCAGTAAAACCAGGTAAACCTCTGGATGAATGTTCACCCTTTAGTCCCTTATTGCTCCTGAATGTTAATACTAAACTCTTTGCTAAGATTTGGGCTAATCTCTTTGCCCCGTTGGTACCAACTCAGTTAGGTTCAGAGCAGTCAGGTTTTGTGCCGGAGCACATCTTGTCTTACAATCTGAGAACAGTGTTTGGTGCGATACAACACATTAATCCCGAGGTTAAAGCATCAGCTGCCTTTCTAGATGCAGGAAAGGCATTTTATTCTGTAGAATGGAACTTTATATGTACTCAGATGCATGGGGTATGGGAAGTTTTTCTCAGATTGGTGGAAGTGCTGTGCAGTTCTCCTGCTGCTAGAATACGAGTTGGTGACATTGTCACGACCCCTATTAAAATATCGAGAGGTACCCAGCAGGGTTGCCCGCTGTCCCCATTGCTTTACGCCTTAGTGACTGAGCCCCTCGCATGAGCCTTAAGAGAATATCATGGCCATAGGGGATCAGATTCTCCAAATATAACCTCATTGTGTTGGCCTACGCGGACGACGCACTGTTGTATGTCAGAGATCCGGAGACTAACCTGACATCGATCCTGGATGAGGTGGTGCAGTACGGAGAATTGTCTGGACATAAGAAAAATTGGGCCAAGTCGATAATGTTATCTCCAGCTATGGTGTCTGTCGGCCTGGACTACCCTCAGGTTCTCTGCAAAAACTATGGCAAAACGATCATTAGATTAGAGGAAGAAGTAGATAGGTGGACCCGCCTTCCATTGTTCTTATTAGAATGCATATCCTTAATGAAGATGGTGGTATTCCCCAGATTATTATTTTTCTTCATAAACATCCCGATCGTGCTACCTGGGCACATCTTTAAGATAATCTGCTCTCTTTTAGTGAGATTGGACTGCGCAGGGAAACAGCCATGTGTCTAGTGAGACATTCTCACTCTGCCATACTCTATGGGAGGATGGGGGCTCCAGACCTCTAGTCATATTATAGAGTGGTGCAGGACTCCCACGCCTTTCATTGGGCTCAGGAGCAAATGTGTCCTCCTCATCTACTGATCGAAAAGGTTGTTGCGGCACCTGATCCACTTCCACTATTACTGTTTTGGGCTCCTCTCAGGAAGACTAGTATTCTTGACTCTGTCAACTCTGTGGTGCATGCGTGGCAAAATCTGCTGAAGAGACAGGCGGGCACGATCCTGACCCCAATTGAGTGGTGCCACTGGCTTCCGATAAGTAGAGAAAGGGGGGTGGTGCAGACCCTCACGACACTCAAAAACAACAAAATAGGCGACTTGTTTTCAGAGGGCAAAGCTCGTGGATAGGCTGAGCTTGACATTGAGGGTCACGAATATACACCTCTAGCTCAATTTCACTTCCATAGGGTGAGCCAGGCGTTGCGCGAATTGCTGGGTGAGGACATGTTGGAGACGCCCGAGTTGGGGACACTCTCTCACCTACTGTGCTCCACCTCCCCAGAAGGTTTGTTTCTATTGTCTATGATATAACGCAGGATTATAGAAGGAATCACTATACTAAGGCCCGATTGGAATGACAGCCTAATTTGGGGGTGACACTTCAGAACATTGTTTGGTGGTATTGTTGCGAAGTTACACAACACGTATGCCTGAACAATAGGCATCACCTGATCCATTTTAAATTCCTCAATAGAGTTTACCATACACCGCTAAGCCTGTTTCGCTATGACCTTTGGGATTCTGCAGACTGTGAGAGATGTGGGGCAGGCTCAGCTGGGTTTCTACATATTGCCTAGTTGTGCCCTGGGATAGCGACATTTTAGGAACAGATCTTTCACACACTGAATGAAATCACGGGTATTTCACTGCCAATGGACCCGCTGTTGGGGCTACTGGGGTATACTGGAAAGTTGCAGAGAGAGATGCAAAAACTAATAGGTATGGGATTGTTGCTCTCCAAACGAAGGATCACAATGTGTTGGGTGCTTGGACCTGCGCCTACTGTCACTGACTGGTCCAAAGATATGGTGTATTGCAACACACAATCTGAATTGTATAATGACTTGTTGCCTCCTCAGAGCCGCCCTAAGAGCTTTTGGGCCCTACTCTAGCAGTATTTAGTTGGGAAAGAAAGAGGAGAGGCTGACGGGGCAGGCCTTACCTAAAATTGACAAATTAGAGGGTGCCTTGAAGATTTCATGAGATCTTTTCTATTTGATGAATTGTTATGTAATGTAATGCTAGTGATGGTTAATGTCATGTTTGGAGTGGGCCGCGAGAAGTGGGATTATAGTTGGTAATACTGCTGCCCAGGAGGAGTTTCTATATATTTGTATCATGTAAGGCAGGATTGCTCTGCAATAATTCATGGTGAGTGTACACTGTGAGTTGTAAATGAGTCACTGTATTTATACGCTTAAAAAAAAGTTGTAGGAGTTTTAAACAGACAAATTACAAACCCAGTTTTAGAGAAGGTGGCAGCAAAAATAGGTTCATTTGAAAAAGGTTGCCAATGTGTTGTTTGTGAATAAAGCACTTAAGGCCTGACAGGAAAACATTTGTATTGCAAATTAAATAGCATAGTTTACTGTACACTGGATGATGTCAAATATCATATTCCTAATGAGGATGTACAGTTTAAAATGGCCCAACAAGAGACATCTGTAGGATTGTTTTCAGAAATGACAGTTGAAAAAGGAATGTCTGATTTTAAAGAAATAGTAAACCCAGAAGTATGGAAGTTCACAGAGAAATATGACAGATTAATAACATGTGCAGAACCAGTTTTAGTCAAATTAAAACCAGCTGACATGTATTCAGGAACACCCTCATACAATTTAATTCAAGAGGCAGTTGCAGGAATTTCATCAATATTTGGAGATAAACTGAGTTAAGGGTTTTTGAGTCAATTGATTGGAAGTTCATTTAACTCTTTGATCACAGGTTTACAGAAACTAAATGAGAAGAACAGAATAGTGAAGGAGATTAACAGCATAATTATTCCATGTTGTGATATGGTACTGATTCCAGTCAAAGTATTTTTTCACATTCCATGTACTGAGGAATGGCTTACAGCTATTGATTTTTGTCACATTTATATCACAGTGCCATTGCATGAGGATAGTCAAGAGTACCCTATCAAATCGAGTATCAGTATCTGGGACACATAATTGGAAAAGGAGCTAGAAAGGTGTCACCAGAGAGAGTGGAAGCAATTCACCAGATGAATTCACTTCAACTTCAGAAATAAGTCAGGATGCTTTTGGGAATGGTTGGCAGCTGTAGACAGTGGATACCAAACCTTTCCCTAGTGGCTAAGCCGTCACTGAGGCTGGCACACAAGGATGTGCCTGATCTGCTTCAACAATTGCACAAATGCATTCCTAGAGTTGAAAGCGAAACTGTGCCATTCCCTAGCACTAGGAATGGCAGTTTTAAAAAAGAATATACACCAATTTGCAGTGAGAGGGATGGCTGTGCTGTCTCAGTGCCGGTTCAATAACATGAAGATGTTCAAAAGTCTGTGATGTATTTCCCAATAACCCTTGACCCTAATGTCACAGAAATGCCCAGCTGCCTTAGCTTAGTAGCCATGGTTGATGTCAGTCACAGAAAGAATGAGAATAAACAGGCATATGCATCAAAGTAAATACCGGTCGCAAATGGGCAGATTCTCAGAATCTGCCCCTTTGCGACCGATATTTTTGCATTTGGGATGCATCATCCCAAATGCAAAAATCGTAATTTAAAGAATCTCTAAATTGAGATTCCTTAAATTGCATTTAAGGAATCCCAAATTGAGATTCCTTAAATGCAATGCATGAAAGTAAAAAAAATTGTGAATTCGCTAATAGGAGTAGCAAATTACCATGAAGTTGAACTTCATGGTAATTTGCTAAAACTTTGAAAAAAGCACTTTTGTGCATTTTACAAAGATCCATGTTGCGCACACACATGCCCTTAGGGCATGTGTCTGTGCAACATATGTGCAGAGATCAATTTCAGGGATGCAACAGGGTGTCATTTTGACACCCTTGCACCCTTGAAATTGCATGAGCAATTTGCGAGTACCAACTGGTACTCGCAAATTGCTCATGCAATCTCCAATTCATTCCTATGGGCCTATAGGCCCATAGGAATGAATGGTACAGCATTCCTTAACCCCTTCAGCGCGGCGCGAATTTTCACGCTGTGCTGAAGGTTCTAATGAGCCTATGGGCTCATGACGGAACGGTTCCGTCATGAGCACAGCTCAACCGACGCTCATGACGGAACCGTTCCGTCATGAGCATGGAAGGGGTTAATTGCGACTAGCAATTAGCGAGTAGCAATTAAGGAATGTTTAGGAATCGCTATTTTACATGCATAGGCTTTTGCTATTCCTAAATAGCGATTCCTTAAAAATCGCTATGTAGGAATAGCAAAAGGCTACGTTGATGCATCTGCCAGATAATGATGGAATGTCCAAGTACTGAAACAGTTCCTTACTTTGTGGAGTTGCTATTGAAAAATATTGTGATCAAAACATGTCTAAAGTCAAATGTATTGAGCCTACTGCCAGAAATGAAATTGTTTGTGATGAAACTGGACATGAATATCTAGGTGTCATGAATCTATGCATGAAGCTAATGTTAGACCCTAATGATGAACCCTTGGTTAAGCCCAACCATGGCCATTTAATGGAACGTGCTGTATTGCAATCTATGATATGCTCTGTATTGATTCTATTTTTTTTATTTTCAATCCTGTAACGTGATTGATATCTGGTTAATGAATGATGATTCAGGAAAACTTACATTTTGATTGGAAAATAAATCCCTGTAAAACTACTCACAACTCTCATTATTGACTAAAATATTTATCTGCATTTAATGTTCCCATGTTTATGTAGGTGTCCTCTTGTTCATCACATGGTGGAAAAGATCTATCGCCTTGAGCGGAAAACAAGGGTAATGGTGTTTTTGCAAGGAGAGATTACCGTGAGATTTCTGCTCCATCACACTCTAGCTATTGACTTTACCTTTGTTGTGTCAGGACTTGTTACAAGTAGTGCCACGACGTGCAAAACATTAATACGTACAACTGGACCATACTTTTCAGCCCTGTAGTGGGAATAATGAAATAAAATAAATTGAGTTAATAATGCTGCTTTGAGTAGCATTTAATCATGCCATATGGCTTGTAAGCTTTCGGAAACTCATTGAAAACGCAAGGCATTTTCTTGTCAATCAAATACATGATAAAAAAAGGTCTTCACTTGTTTCCTGATGAAAATTTTGATTTTAACCACTCCATGGCTCATTTATGAGTGGATACTTGCTATACTTTAAACACATGAAAGGGCTTGATGCTCTAATCCAAGTTTTCAAATTGTTGGAGATCATTCTTTGCATCAAGATGACCATTGGAGCAGTAGTAGTGGAATCTACTTGAGCATATGAGGACATTTTATGTTAAGTGATGTTAACAGATGTCTGTGTAGTACTATTGTGCAATTTGTATGACCATGCAGTGTTTCCATTGTGAGCATCTTGCATTTTGTTTAAGTATTTAAACGAATTCTAGATTCAGCTGAAATCTACAATAGACGCACTACCTGCAGGCACCCGGATAAGGATAAATCTGGTTGCTGATTAGCTATCCGGGTTCAGGCTGAGAAATGCTAAAGGGCTATAGTTGCTATCCATTACCGGAATGGACGTGATATGCACATAGAAGAAGATATAAATGCAATGTTCACTGACAACTACCAGCAGTTATACTCATAGCCAATCACAGTAGACATTTGCAAAAACAGTGTCTTGGAGTAATTCCATCTGCAGAAGGTTACAAAAGATCAAGCGTGCAAAACAGAGGGGCCACTGACAGAATCCAAAATTGCCACTGCGATCAGGCAACTTGCAACCAGCAGGTCCCCCAGCAGTGGACAGCCTCCAACTTACATTTTTTAAAAGCTACCAAACTGAATTGTTGGAAGTTTATGAGGCATCCATGGTGCAGAGCATGCTACTGCCTTCATCTCAGGAATGACTTATTCTCCTGCTGCCTAACCCAGTTGCGATTCACTTGAGCACAACTCATATCGCCCATTATCTATATTGAATCTAGACTGAAAACTCTTGCGGAAGGTGTTTTCAAATAGGATTCAGCATACACTGGTGCACCTGGTTCACCCAGATCAAAATGGCTTTGTTTCAGACACAACCACATCTTCCAATATCCGTATGCTATTTCTTGCCTTTGACAGGATATAAGTGGACCAGTCCCAAGAGGAAGGACAGGTTGCCCAACCCATGCCCTGTTTCTAATACATATTCAATTATCTAAAAGTTTTATATTCACTATGCATTTTGCACTTATTTGATCACAACATTACCACAGAGTGGTTGTTATGTGTCTTTATGTGTGTGTGTGGGTGCATCTATACAACAATATGCTTACCACCAATGTATGTCGCTTGAAATTTTTGTAGTCACTATGTGGCAGATTTACAAGCCCCTTTTGCCGCAATTGCGTCACTTTTTACTGACGCAATGGCGGTGCAAACAATGAGGTAAATATACAATGTGACGCATCTAGGGAGATGTGTCACGTTGTAAAGCCCTGCGTCACATTATAACTGCGTCAGGTATAATGTATGCAGGGTGGGCATTCCCACGCAAAAAGCCATGTAGAACTGATGCAGTGAAATTTACAAGATTTCACTGCGTCACTCTACGCCTTCACTGCGTCAAAATCCCTATGCCTGCTCAGACCAGGCAGAAGACATGACACAGAGCTTTTTGAATGGGACTCACCTATCTGTTGTGGCGCATTGCTGGAGTTGCGTCACTTTCATGAGCAACTCCAGCAATGCGTCACTTTTGGGCCAACAAATGCGACAGAAATCTGATCCATCTGTTAATCCTTGCGCATTGGAGCACTGTATTATAAATACAGCGCACCCATGCTGGGGCAAGGACATTTGGCATTGGCGCAAGGAAACTGACGCATCTATGCAGATGCGTCAGTTCCTTGTAAATCTGCCCACATATTTTGACCACAATATTATGGTTAAAAATGATTTTGGAGTTGATAATCAGGTAGCTTTCATTCATCAATACATTAACTTTTGTAATCATACTAAGTAAGCAACAACTACTTAAGTGCCCACGGTTTTCACTCGGTAACTATGGAACACTTTCTTACTACCAGATGATGAAGCTATCGTGGGAAATTGTCACATATGCATGACGTGCCACATTGCATCAGAGATGCCATGAAATTCACTCCTGATGTGAATGAAGAAAATGACAGACCATCAGAGGTATCTATAACAATGAAACCCTGGATGTTCCCTCTCTAGGTCAAACCTCTAAAGAACTGACCTCCACATAGTATCTTTGGATATGGATTGCTCATTTGCGGTTCTCTGGCTGGATTCTTTACACACATGCCATGCCTCGGTGGCCACAGTAATGTGATCTGTTTGTCGATGACCCTGGACTCTCACTTTGGGCATTCGACGTTTACCAAAAGATAGAACCTCAGCCAGTTTAGTTGTTTTGCTGCACACTCGCTCTAGGCCATACCCAAATACAGAACAATGAGGGCGTGCACTGGGCAGCACCGATCAGACAAAGCAACCTTGTATGCAAGTCCACACCTTCGTGGGGCATGAATAAAGCAATCATACATGGAAACTCCAACGTGTACCCAATCCAGCAAGGAAACCGCAAACTCACTATTGAGCATCAAATCGAATATAGAAACCGACTCACAAGGTTAGGCTTGCACAAATTCTGAAGAAGACGGCACAGAGGTAAATCATACCCAGTTATGTAACAGACGAGCACTACTAAATTTACAATAATGCCACTCTTTCCATTTTACTACATCTTCCGACAAAAACTACCTGACATAGATCGTCATGTCACAGCAATTAGTCAACTGACCACTCAGAACATCATACAAAACACCAACACTTCCCACGTAGGTCACACTACAATTAGTACTCTATCAAAGCGGGGAATGACCTCTAGATTGCACCAAAATGGACAAACCAACCATCACCATTGCAAGACCCAGCCTGAACTAATTTGGAAAAGGAAACCTGTAGCACCTGCTTAGGCTTGCCCTAAACTGGCCAAAGCCATCTGTAGTGCTAGCTTGTATCAAATAGGACAAAACAAATGCAAATCAACAGGGCCACAACAGTGGCACCACGTGCTGTGTGATTTCAAATCACAGCAAGGCCAACCTATCCTCCTATCCTTCGAGAGGTCTATCATTAAATTAGGTAATTGTAACACTTGTTATTTATAGCTCTTAGAAACTGCAAGTGTGGTACTGAGTGCTATATAAAAAATAATAGCATTTTAACTGTTACTAATAATATATGTACCAATAGAATATGACACAATTGTTTCAGTGCCGCTGTGGTTGCAGGGTAGATGGTTAAAGTGGTGGGATGGCTTAAAGGCTACATGTATATGCAGAGAAAATTCAAATGTGCCAATAGGATAGATCTCCTGCACCACAGATTAGCTATCCTACTCATATTAGTTGGTAGCTACTTCTGCATGTGGGTGTTAATATTACACAGCACATCACAGTAATTGGTACTGACTGTGATGGACCTGGGATTTTTGCAGGGTTACCCCTAAACCTTTTGCCTTTGCACTCCACTGTTCGATGAATTCATTTTCGTTGGCTTAGGACTCTGTGCACTTTACATTGCTGGCCAGTACTAAAGTGCATGTGCTCTCTCCTTAAAAGATGGTAGAATTGGCTCATACCCAATTGGCATATTTAAATTACTTATAGGTCCCTAGTATAGTGGCACTACATGTGCCCAGGGCCTCTAAATTAAATGCTACCAGTTGGCCTGCAGCACTGATTGCGCCACCCATTTTAGTAGGCCTTTAAATGTGCCACAGGCCAGCCTTCGAAGAACCTGTGTGTGCAGTTGTAACTCCCATGTTTGCCTGGCAAAATAAACCTTTTGCCAGGCCCAAACCTTCCTTTTTGAAACATACAGGACCAAGACAGACCAAGAGAAGGATGCAGTGTATTTAAAAAGTTGGGCATGAACTTTTAGGTTTTACATGTCCTGGTAGTAAACAACTCTTAAATGAGTTTTTCACTACTGAAATTCCTATCTCTCCCATACAATAAGATTTGAGTTGCCTTATTACATTTTATGAGTGTAATTTCCAAACTAGAAGAGATAATTGGTTCATGTTTGGTGAATCTGGAATCCTAATTTAAAATCCTAATTTATGGTGAAGTTGGATTTTATATTACAATTCTGAAAATTACCCTAGTAGAAAGTTGGCATTTTCTTGCCTTACCTATTGGGTCTGGTGGCCTTTCCCGCAGCAGCTATGCAAGGGGAACATTTTAGCGAGGTGCACGGAGGTTTCCCACGTTTTTGACACACCTGTTATATGCATGTAACAGTGAAACACTGGCGATACCATGATGACCTTGGAATTAATGATAGTTGGACAGGTTGGCAGTATCTACACCAAGGTAGTGTGGTAGTTGGTAGTTGGATGACGATGTCCTGAGGAGATCTTTCAAACCTATTGGGGTTCAAACATCAACAAACCCCCCCGGATTGGCTGACACCTGCAATGAACATGAAGGGCTTGCTAATTTCCTGGACGCTTCTCTAGATCTACCTGAACTTGAAAGTGCATACAACCAATGAGAATTGTACAGTGTGCTTGTGTAATGAATGTTGTTTATTTAATCACTATGTGTGCACTGCGTTGTCTGCACAACTGATTCACTTTTTGCACGCCATGTTTGTACATGTATGAATACCATACATGTATGATGAAAATTCTCTTAGTCCAGCACATTATTTATTATTCATTACTATCCAATGATAGAATTAGGTTTGCATTGAAGAGCGAAAGTGTATTTCAGAGCCTCTATACCTTTTGATGAGTTTCCTGGATCTGAAGGAGTGCCATGCAACCTTTTTTTACAGACTTATATATACTTTTACCTATGTCCCATGGGCATATTGGGTTGTCCTTGTTAGAGATATGCAGCCTGTCTCTGGTCAATGACTGGGTGTAGTTGACAGTTGGGCCTTGTGTATTCCTTCTAGACAGCCACACACAAGTAGGGCTTAGGTGTGACTGGATTGCATCACTGGCAGGATGGGAGAGAGCAACTAGCCACACCTCACTTAAACTTGAATAGGCTGCGCCCTGCCTCCACACAAAGCGCTGCATACTCCCTTTAGTTAGTCTGGTGCCAGGGCAGGAAAGGCAGGGCATCTGCGCCCTTCAAAGACATGCCTCTAGAAGCTTCACCCCACTTCAAAGGCACAATGGTGTTTAAAAGAAGGACCCCAGACACCAACTCATCCATACACTTCAAGACTTGTGGATACTCTGCCAGGAAGAAGGACTACTGTGCTACTACAAGGACTGCCACTCTGCTGAACTGCTACTCCAAAGGAGCTACTGCCTTGCTGTGCTGACCTGCTGCTCTCCTGCCTGGGAAGGAAGAACTGGACTTCTAACCCATCTTGAACCTGGGACTCCAGTGAAACTCAAAGGGATAAGACTGCTGTCCTCTAGATCTCAGCCCCAAGGACAGAAAAGGACGCACAACAGCTCCTGGACCCTTCTTTTTTGAGTTCCTGACCACAAGTGGTGTACCTCAGTTCCTAGACTCTTGGTGCAGCTCAGCGGGCTCTTAAATCAAGCTTTTGGGTTCTTTGCAACCCCGAACAGGCCAGTTTACACCAGAACCGAGCCACTTGCATTGAAAATTAGCACAATTCGACACCAGCCTCTCTCTCCACAAAGCAGCCAGCCTTCCCATCCTCGACGCCCGGCTTGCTCTTCATGCCACAGCGACTACTGCCCACAACGCTCTCATTGCTCCCGGTAACCCCCTCTAACGTGAACAGGACTCTTGCCACAAAACATGAGAAGGTAAAACTTCAATGGGACTAATCTGGGACTGTAGTCAACCTTCGCTCCATTGCGGTCGGCCTGAACTTTTGACTTTGACGAGGACCAGCATGAACAGATATCCCCAGTTAGCACTTTATGCTTATATGCACTATCTTACAGTTTAGTCTTTAAAAATTCAAAACTCTGTTTCTACTGATTAGATTTTTGTTTTTTTGGTCTTGTTGTAATAAATAAATGTTGCTCTATATTTCTAACCTGATGTGGGATACTTTTATGTGTTATTATCACTGTCTTACAGCTTGAAGTGTTGCACAAATACTTTACACATTATCTTTAAGTTAAACCTTACTGGTCTGTGCCAAGCTATCAGGGGGCTGAGCATGGGATAATTTTGGGTTGTTTGTGCCTTACTCTGACTAGGATTGTGGTTGCTGATGGACCAGGACTCACACCCCAGTCACGCAGTAATCCAATTTCTAACAGACATCTATGCTGGTCAGTCTGTCAGCTGCCTTTGGTGATGCTTCTAGTGCTCTGAAAGGAGCCAACGGTCTGAAGATGCAGGGGAGCAGGCGCATGGTAAGAATAATCTGGGCAGATGGTGATAAGAACTCACTTATCATCCCATGACCATGCCTATGTGGAGTGTGGCTCAATGGTTAGAGCGGCAGACCCTGATGCAGAGGTCTGGCCCGGGACCAGGGTTCAATTCCCGCCTCGGCCTCAATTTCCTCGGACCTGATAATTCTCGCCTCGGTGCCTATTCTAACCAAGGGTCCCACGCTGCGACTCTGGGCAATAGCTTTCTTAATCTCCACAACGGCCCCAACAGCACTGGCATGCCTGGCTTCACCTTGGGGGTGCCCAGGAGTGGGCATTTCACAGGGAAAAGCCAGAAAGGATTCCACAGCGGTATGCGTATAGCGCCAAGACACTCATGAGTATAAGTGCGCTTTACAAGTACGAATCATTTCATTTCATTTCATATGTGGTTGAAAGGGATACCACCACCTCCAGTTTGGCACACCAAGGAGTATGACCTTTAACCTGAATACCCTATCTCTCTCTTTTTAGGTCAAGCCGGGGCAGCGCATGAGCTGCTCTGCTAGGCATGCAGTATTTAGGTAGGGACTTGAAGCTCCACCTAGCTTGTGTCATTGTTCAATGTAAACTGTGCCTGTTCATTGGTCACCAGGCTTAATAGTCCCTCCTTAGTACCGCCTAGTCTTATTTTGTAACCTCCCTTGTTACATGTGTTGTTACATGGAAGGCTTTAATTACAGCCACTGAGCACTATTTTCTAAAATAGCTTTGTCCTGCCTCTGACACACTCTCTCCTAACGCTTTTTTAGAATTATTATAGCACGGGCGCCAAATGCATATCCAATAGGTCTCACATTTGCGAGAGTTTAAGCTATTGGCATTGTAAATGACAATGCCTTTTATTTATCTGTTTTAAAAACACATAAATAAAAGGCATTGTCATTTACAATTTCAATAGCTAAAACTCCCATAAATGCGAGACCTATTGCATTGAAAATGCTTGTTTCCACTCTGCTCGATCAACAGAGACGTTAAATTAAACTGATTCAACTGGTTTCACCAGACCGTCATAAAGAATGTGCCGTTTTCACTTTTTGAGGGATATTTATTGTAGATTGTATTTGTTTTTGATACAGTTAAATTAGTGAGTGTTTTGAAAGGTATGGTTTTGACATGGCTATATGCAAATCAGCCCGAACTGCCAAGCCATGTCTTCCCTGGACCGGAAACAAGCTTCCGAGGATTGATTCAGATGCTCCGTCTATCACCACCCCCTTTTGTACCGCTTTTGGCCGCCATAAGTGTGGCAGGGTATGCTCAGACGTGAGTCCCTTGCTCACTTTGCCACTGGATTCAAGCAAGCCGGGCTGAAGATGGCTGGAATGCCAGAAACCGGTCCTCGGAAGCTTGTTTCCGGTCCAGGGAAGACATGGCTTGGCAGTTCTGGCTGGACTGTTCCCATGAGGCACAGGGTCGGACTGATTTGCATATAGCCATGTCTGAACTGGGGTGGCAGAGTGGGCTAAAGAACGGTGATGGATTAAACCCAGATCTTTTGACTGGGTCTGAGTGTTTGATTGATTCAGATGCTCCGTCCATCACCACCCCCTTTTGTACCGCTTTTGGCCGCCATAAGTGTGGCAGGGTATGCTCAGACGTGAGTCCCTTGCTCACTTTGCCACTGGATTCAAGCAAGCCGGGCTGAAGACGGCTGGAATGCCAGAAACCGGTCCTCGGAAGTTTGTTTCCGGTCCAGGGAAGACTTGGCTTGGCAGTTCGGGCTGGACTGTTCCCATGAGGCACAGGGTCGGACTGATTTGCATATAGCCATTTCTGAACTGGGGTGGCAGAGTGGGCTAAAGAACGGTGATGGATTAAACCCAGATCTTTTGACTGGGTGTGAGTGTTTGATTGATTCAGATGCTCCGTCCATCACCACCCCCTTTTGTACCGCTTTTGGCCGCCATAAGTGTGGCAGGGTATGCTCAGACGTGAGTCCCTTGCTCACTTTGCCACTGGATTCAAGCAAGCCGGGCTGAAGACGGCTGGAATGCCAGAAACCGGTCCTCGGAAGCTTGTTTCCGGTCCAGGGACGACGTGGCTTGGCAGTTCGGGCTGGACTGTTCCCATGAGGCACAGGGTTGGACTGATTTGCATATAGCCATGTCTGAACTGGGGTGGCAGAGTGGGCTAAAGAACGGTGATGGATTAAACCCAGATCTTTTGACTGGGTGTGAGTGTTTGATTGATTCAGATGCTCCGTCCATCACCACCCCCTTTTGTACCACTTTTGGCCGCCATAAGTGTGGCAGGGTATGCTCAGACGTGAGTCCCTTGCTCACTTTGCCACTGGATTCAAGCAAGCCGGGCTGAAGACGGCTGGAATGCCAGAAACCGGTCCTCGGAAGCTTGTTTCTGGTCCAGGGAAGACATGGCTTGGCAGTTCGGGCTGGACTGTTCCCATGAGGCACAGGGTCGGACTGATTTGCATATAGCCATGTCTGAACTGGGGTGGCAGAGTGGGCTAAAGAACAGTGATGGATTAAACCCAGATCTTTGGACTGGGTGTGAGTGTTTGATTGATTCAGATGCTCCGTCCATCACCACCCCCTTCTGTACCGAAATCTATGGGCACTCTGTGGTTGAACTTTGGTGGCGTCCGAGTCTTTGGGCAGGGGGTTGTCTTCATCATCATGTAGCTGATACTGACATGGTAGAAAAGAGAAGTCTCTAGCATTCAACTCTGCCAATTGCCTGCTTCTGCTTGCTTATGACCTCTGCATCATGCCTTGGAAGGACCCCTTCCACTGTCCCTGGCAACCTTTGCGACATTCTCGACGAGGGTCCGCTCTGCTCACATGGCCCTACCTCAGTGCACCGCAAGTCACCGTCCCATGCCGGTGTGCGTGTGCCGGCCGCAGTGCATCCGGTGCCACTAACTCTGTGCTGCTCAAGTCAGGGACCATTGCTGTTCGTACCTTGTACTGCTGATTGTCTGATCACTGTTGTGGTTGTTGCAAGCACCAACCAACCCCTGAGGGGTGGGTTACACTACCGAACACCCATCCAGCACAGGCATCACTGGACATGTAACCCTGGAAATAAAAGGGGCAGGGCGCACGTGCCCACAGCCAGTTCCACAAACTCACTCAGTGTGTCCGTGTGGTCATTATGTATGCATGAGGGACCGGGGCCATTGCACATTACATTGTGCTGTGTAAAGCGGGGGCAACCATGTCACCGCAGGCAGTGGTGTGGGACATGTAACCGTGTCGTACCTCCCTGTGAGCGTAAACGGGGTGCTTAGGCGTACGACAGTACAGCGTAGGGGTGTGGCACCTCCACACGTGGATCTGGGTGTGGTTAAGTGTAGGCCTTGCTAAGGATGTGGATGATGCATGTGTCTCTGTTGTAGTGCCTGCACCATCCATCCCGCAATAGACAATGTTGCTATGTGGCATGCCCTCGGTGTGCGTGCTTGGTCGAAGGGGTACATGGGGGAGGACATGCCCGTTCTGGGTCAGGTATCACATAATACAAACTGTTGTGTGTGTCGCTATAAGTGCAGCATGAGCCAAAGATCTACCCTTAACTGCTAGTCGAGTTCAGCCCGGCAGATGCTCTACATCAGTGTCAGCCCTGTCCTTACAATGAGCCTACACACATGTGGCAGGCCACCTTCTGCGCACATCATCACTTTGTCGTAGTCAGGCTTGCAGACATGCGCAGACAGGCATGACAATGGTGTGCTGTAGGAGTGCAAGTGATGCAACCATGCTGCGCACACTAGTGACTATTTCTCGGGGGGTAGGGAGGTGCAACAGTGAGGTTACGTAAGACACATTGATACCACTCATTTGCAACAAACAGTTCATGTCATACACGAACCACTAAGTCACACATATCACACACCAATGAACCAGTGAGCCTGCCAACACATCATGCAGTACGTAGTCTTGACTCATGTCTCTCTGCACTGTCACAGGTGACCAAGAATATGCACTCTGCGCTTGGATGATGACACCCCTCCGAGCCCCGAACACACAGGCCCAGAGGCAGTACAATTTGGCCCACAAACGCACTAGGGGCATCGTGGAGTGCACATTTGGCGTGTTGAAGTCACGTTTCAGTTGCCTGGACGTCACAGGTGGAAGGCTCCTGTACAGCCCAGACATCATGTGCAAGATGATTGTTGCATGTTGTGTGTTGCACAACATATGTGTACGCAGCAAAGCCCCATGGATACAAGTGCCTGATGCACCAGACGATGATGATGAAGATGAAGCAGGTGGACCACACCCCACTGCAGCCGCAGCAGGAATAGCCCATAGGGGCTACCTCATTGACAATTTCTTCTCTGGTTGACGTCACATTGTGGTGTTCCTTAGCAATAATGGGACAGTACGAGGACTGACCACAGGACCAGAATGTGCAAATAAATGCATTCCAAGACACATTCCCTGCGTGCATTGTCATTTGTGGCCTACAAATGACAACCGGGCTTCTTTTGGGCTCTGATATGTGCCGCCATGATGCAGGAATGCCCTCTGTGACTCAAGTCCCATGACATGGGCGACATGCACGTAAGGGGGAGTCACTGCCCATACATTAGTCCATGCTTTCATTATTGTTTGATCATGGAGATGGCACGTCGGTGTGCAGGGGGTGTGGATTGTCCCTCTGCAATGTGAAGAGAAGATGCGGTTTCACAGTGAGTTCTATGTATGTTTCCGCATGCATGTCAATGTACATTGTGGCTCTTTGTAAGGAAATGCCTATCTGATGTGGGACAATGGTCATTTGTTCTGTGTCACAGCTGTGGGGTTGTGCTCGTACCTTGTCATCTCACAATTTTTTTACCCTGCTTTTATGATGCATTTTCCAGCCTGACGCGTGGGATTTGTAGGCCTGTTGCTGGTTTCCGGTGCTTTTTGTATTGTATTTGGCCTCATCGCAGCTTTTTTGCGTTCGTGTTTCACATTTTTGTCGCATTGAGTTGGTTTTACCGCAGTCATTTGACGCGTTATCGCGAGACTATCGCATGGTACCGCCATGTTGTGAATACTTGGTTAACACAACGTAATTTTCACGCAATAGACTGAGATGTTGAAAGTTGCGTTAAGCTAATTTTGCAATAGTTTTCACACATTCTTGATATAAACCCCTTAGATTTTGTGACTTCTGCAGTCATGGGTTATTTAGTCTGCTTTGACCTCGACATGGGTTTTTGCTTTCCATTAATTCCTATACACGAGTAACCATGGCAAGTCTTTCAGCCTTCTT
Organism: Lissotriton helveticus; assembly: GCF_964261635.1. Taxonomy (NCBI): domain Eukaryota; kingdom Metazoa; phylum Chordata; class Amphibia; order Caudata; family Salamandridae; genus Lissotriton; species Lissotriton helveticus. Next base: position 397,691,033 of record NC_136070.1, on the reverse strand, counting down.
TGAGTTGAGACCTAAGTTTTGCAAAAGTGGCACTTTATTACTCAGGCTCTCATTTAGCTTTTGGGGTTATTTTCGCCATAAGTGCTTCCACTAAGAGAGACAGCTTCTACGAAAGGCGGTCTGCCATGTCACTGTGGTGCACTTGTCATATGCTTTTTATTTTCAGAAATAATTACGAATCATAGGTCGAAAGTACCTTAGATAAGATTTGCCTTTGACCATAAGCAAACCAGTAGGCATTTGGCATGCAGGCTGCTGGTCAAAGGTTATATTGATCGCTGAGCCAGCGAATTCTCCGGCATGATGAACCTGGCAGAACATTCACCTCTGTATGACCTTAGTCAACCTCAGGTTTATGGGACATAAGACCTGTTGGTTTATGGCGGTTCCAAGCTTTGCTATCTCCTAAATGACATCTGTAGTCATTTATTGTGATGTACTTTGTTACTTTTTAAAATTATTCTGAATCTGGTTTCATTTGATTGTGTTGCATTTATTAATGCTCCAGTGATTCTCTTGAGGCTTAGCTTTTTGCTGAGGATTTTATCACAAACTGAGACCTTCAAGAGAACCTGTTCATCTACTATATTGGCTACCCAAACGAATCAGGGATTGGCTGCCAGCCTAAGGTCATTGACATTCCCTCCAATCCTCGAACTCTTCACGAAGAAGAAAATGCATGCAATTTAAATCACATACATTCCTCCTTTGATGGGGGCCAATTGGAGCAGCAATGGCAAGTCCAGCATCAAGCTCTGGCCCTACATTAGTTCTCCCCAACACAGACAATGTTTACGGATGTTCATAGATTCGTTTTTCTTACTCATTTTTTTATTGTCTCAGTTTCTATACACAGCGTATTTATTTGTTCTTTAAAGATATCCTAAAATCTGACTTTTGCTACTGTATAATCATAAATGATTCCACCAAACAATAGTAGTAACAAAGCCTGGAAACACAATTTGATTTTGGTGTCTGTCATCTGCTATAATTTGCAGTTGATTTGATCTTTTTATTTTGGTATCACTGTTTGTGTACTTTATACAATTCATGTGCCATCTCCAGGCATGTTAACTGACTACACTTCACATACTGAATTATCTTCTGAAAAAGTACTTTTATTTCGACAACCAAAGAGTATATGTATATGTTCTGATGCACTGAACCTCAATCTTACACAACTCTTGCCAAGCTAGCCGAGCTGAGAGATGGGCGCATTGTAAGCGATCTCCTCTCGGATGCCAAGAAATACACTAAATATTATGCACACAAAGAGCTCCTGGAACTGGTAACGAATCGGATCATACGTGGGATACCTCTGGCCTTGTCATCCTACTGCTCCGTGGCCCTGAAAGATTCTGCCGCCATTGCGAAGAAACGAGTCGCAACTGGGCCTGGCGGGCAAAAGCGAAACCTGAGTACCAGAGAGCAGTATGCGGCTAAGCCGTGACGTAGTGCAGGCACGCCAGCGAAGGTGGGCCCGGATGGGCCTGGACTGGGGCGAAATCGCCAACGACCTGAAAAGCTTGCCAGCTGCGGCGGAACCTCCATTTCCCCTGAAGCGCTTGGCTGGTGCCTTCGGATGCAGCAAGAGAACGGAGAAGACGGTAAGACGCCACCACGGGAACCGCCGCCATATCGCTCCGGATTTGTGGACTGCAAAGTTTTTGTAATGGCTGTTTGGTGGGTGGCTCGGTGCACAACACATCGGCCCTGGGTACACTTTGCTGCCAACATAATCTACAGCGTGGGGAATTGATACAGCGATAACCCACAAAGATCTTTAAGTGAGTTGGCCTGATGGGTAGGTGTATTGCCGCGCCACAGACTGGCTATTGGTAGTGAACACTATGCGCCTGTACCGTACTGCGGCCTTTTCACTGTGGGCCATTCTGGGCCCAAGACCGCTTCTTGGGGTAGAATCAAGAAGCGGTGAACCACTTCACTAACTGTCTGTGCCTCAGGAGAAGAGTAGCGATGCTTGGGGAGATATTGTTGGTGACGCTGTGATCTTGCACTTGTGAGCTGGAAACTGATGGACATAGAGGTTACGCATAAAAAGTGAGTCACTCTATACCTCAATATATGGGCCAACCAGGAACAAAGCTATAGCTGTAGACCAAAGGATGGGGGCTTTGGGAAGAGCTGAGGGGCCTCTTTGAGGTGAATCGCTGCCAGCGAATAGCCTCCTGCCTGCAGAGAAGTACCCCTCAACTACAGAATTAAAACTGACACGCATCTGAGAGAAAGGGGTCTCCGTCGCTAAGCAGGCTGTTCCTACTGGTCGCATGACACGCAATATTAACGGTGAGTGCCTGGGCTCCTTAGGTGACTTCTATAGAGTAAGTCTGCAGAAGGAGGCAACACTTGACACCAGAGGGGCATCGCGGTCAGGTGGTCTGAGACGGGGCAGGAGGCAAATTGAGCACACTAAGCGCAAACAGCATACGGAAGTGAAACGAGGAATGCCATTTGCCCATACTGCTTCTGCGCAAGGAGAGGCCCAGCAAGACCATCGGAACAGCACTGCGTGCCCACCGCTGCAACACAAACCCGAGCATGTACTATCTGATCTTCACTGGGAAAAGGCTTTTTTTCCATTGCTGACTCCGCTACAACAAACACTTTGGGCAAACCGGATAGAAACCAGCCCAAGCTTAATTTTGATTAGTCCAAAAAAACAACAGAAACCAACATAGACGATCAACACACGCCAACGCAGACAACGGCATCTGCCAGCAATATCACAAATGGCAATGTGCGGGTCATGTTCTCCACTATCCAAGCTGCCCTCACAAAGATTGATGGTAAGGTTGACTCTCTCACATACAGGATGGACCGTATGTTGGAAGGTATGGACCGACATATAGAGTGGATAGATATGGCCGAACGTTGAATTTCCGAAACTGAAGATGCCCGTAACAAAATGGAAACCAAAAAGGGTAAGATGGATAAACAACCGGCAGTGTTAACGGCGAAAGCAGAAGATTTAGAGGAGAGATCCCGCAGAAGTAACATGCGCTTGAATGGCATAGCAGCAACAAGAAATACGGGACCCATGGAGCAATATGTAGAGCGGCTGCTGATCTCTTTCCTGAGCAGGGACAGCTTCTCTGATGTCTTCATAGTTGAAAGGGCACACAGGTCCTTAGCCCCACCACCAGCAACGGGCGCTCGACCTAGGCCCGTTATTGCCACGTTCTTGAATTATAGGGACGGAGATGCTGCCCTCAGAAAGGCCTGCAAGCTGGCTGCTTTGAAACATGAGGGAATGGAGATCTCTCTGTATGCTGACTTTACGCTATCAATCCAAGAGGCCAGGAAGAAATTTGATCTGGCCAAAAGGAAGCTTCGGGACCTAAATATCAAGTACGCAATATTGTACCCCACCAGACTCAAAGCAATTGAAGATGGCAAATCCAAGATCTACAATGAACCTAAAGACATTCTGAAATATCTCCAGCAGAAAGGTTCACAGAGCGCAAGAAGGGGATATCCAAGAGAGCGGCAGGAAGAACAAGCAGCTACATCAGACGTGCCATTTTAAAGCACTCAGATAAATGCTAGAACAATGAGGTACTTAAGTGCTACTATATCATAGAGCAGGAATACACGGTCTGAACCCACAACACAGACTGGACTTGCAGGTATCTGTGCAATGCCCGGAGGGGTAGGGGTTACTGGCAGAAATACGCTCACTTGTGAAGTGGTCATGTGTGGGGGTTGTAGAGATTGTTAATCATTTCATATGTACCAGTACTAGACCCAGACAGGCTGATGACACTGCCTATTGTCCTCCGACAGACGACATCACTGACGTAAGTGATGCTCTATACTATAATCAGTAAACATCGCTGGATGCTATGACGTGCATTGGAATTACAAAATGGCATCCTCCTTGCAACTATTGCAAGGGTATCTGAGTTGGGCAGCTCCCGCCATCTAGTGTGTACCACACAAATTTGTTTGTTTTCTTTTCTCGGGATGTATATTAGGCGTGCGTAAACTCAAGTTAGCTAGAGGAAGGACATTTCTGGCATTTGCACTACTGTTTGCTAAGCGGCACTTAGCTATGTGCTGGGGGAGCAAAAGTCCCCCAAGACTCAAAGATTGGATCACTGATATGATCTACTGTAGAGAGACACTGAAGATATATGTAGAGGGAATACCACAGGCTTCTTAAAACTTACCATTCTAATAAAAGCTGATGGAGAACCTCATTCTTCTGTTTGTTCTTTACAAGTAATTGAAAATGTCCAAGTAAGAAGCTGCAATACAAGAAACCAAAAGTATACTTCAACAGGCATGCAGGTAAGTCTTCAGTATTTAATACTGTACATTTATACTACCTGACATTTGACACATTATGAGCAAAACATTGGAGATAACAGCATGCTTGAACCCTTCAAAATATTTCTAAGGCCTAAAAGTCCCACAGGGTACTGTGTAGGCTAGAATGTGACTGTGTACTGAGGGCAACAACCCTATCTTAAAATACGCGACAGGTGGGGTGGCTCTAATACACTCGATCAAACCCGGACCACCTGCAGCAGTTGATTGAAGCCAGTAATCTTGACCAGTGCCAACACAAAGTTAAACAAAATTGTAGCGGATAGAGTTGAGGTACCTGTATGGAAGTGAACGTGCAATATGTACAGTAAATCAGTCAGTCAGCCTTCATAGAAAAATAAACTATCAAATGATAGGTAGCCATGATTGGTATTGCTTTTTTAATTCAAATTAATGTTTAGTCCAGGTTAAAAACACTAATACATAAATGTACTGATTATTTGAAACTCTATATAAACTATTCGATCACAAACGTTCCGAAAAAAAATAGTATACTTGATTACTCTGCTGTAATCATCATAATGTGCATAATCAATGTAAAAGACATTTATGTATTTAATCCTAACGCAACAACATGCAGTACATTGAAACGCTATATTTTGAAAGGATCTCTTGCATAATGAGGAGCTCCTCTCTTTTATCTTGATGCTATACCAAATCCCATCAATCTCAAGTGAAGGAAGCCGATCAAAGCTAATCATCATGTAATATCAAACGTTAAGACAGCACTTTAACAGCACTTCATATGCTCATTATCAGTATAATGGGTACAATAGTAACAATGCATTGTTTAGCACAAAGTGAAGACAAATCAACTTCACTAAACTAAATGCGTACAATTGTTCGCACCACAGCTTTAAATATTAGTAGTAACAACTGAGTCATAGTAAACTAATTTGAACTTCGACTAATAAATAAATAAGTTTCAAAACTCAGGTTTGCATAGTTCCAGTCACTTACTCATCATTGTCTCTGATGAAATACAATTTATGAGGCTAGTGATCTGCTTAAGAAGAAATGCCATATTAATATCTAGAAGGGTTCCTCAACCGGCTAGATATTATTTTCTAAATTTAGATTAATGAGTTCTGAGAAGGCGTTCACCCTCAATCGTAGGAGCAACCGCAAATTGGTCGCCGCATCACAGGCAACTGTAGTTGGGTACAGTAATTTAAATGGCGGTGGCATTGCCAAGCGAAGCATTAATTAGTAGTCTTGGTGATTAACCATTGCTAATCATTGCTACTCACTGGTCAACTAGGAACACATTTGTACTTCCATTAAGGGCACAATGTCAATTTCTTGTCAAACAGAGCGCCAGGTATATAACAACAGCAATGTTTAATTTATTGTTTGATTTTATTTAAAATCATACACTATGTAAAAACAACAACCGATGTTAAAAAAAATTACATTCAGGATAAAACATACTCATTATATTAATTGAAAGCATCCACCGTTTAAAATGTAGGAAATCTAAATAGTGCATATCTTATTGTGCAAATTCACTATTAAATATGTCCTGTTACATCAAATCCTCAGAGTCCAGTTTCTTTTTTATCTTTAGTATGAATTTTACAAATTCAGAGTTAAAAACTATGTTAGTTGATTTTAGACATCTTATAAGCGCTTGCCTGCAAGTCTGTATGCCACAGGTGTTAAAATGCCAGTTAAGTATCGCTTCTCTTTCTTCCTTCAACTTTGGGCATATGCAGATGAATAATGTTGTCTTCTCCTTACTAGCTAGGTATTTTTAACTCACACTAATTACCACTCCACCATACACCGCACCACACATAGTTTCAAACAAAAGTGCTCCTACGTATCCTTCGCAAGTCGCAGCACGCCCCAAGCAGTAGATGCTTGGGAAGCCCCAATGATGAAGCATGTCACCTAAGGGCAACCTCTGGTGAGTGAGGGGACTAAAGAAAAGAATTTTCTTTTCCAAACAGGCATACCTAATTGGGAAGACCTGCTATTACTTCACTGACAGGCTAGCTTCTTACAATCCCATGACTATGGGTTATATTATTAAAGTTTAGAATCAAGAGGCGGAGCCTTTGCCTCTTTCTCCCTCCTTTTTGATTATTGTCTAACAGCGAAAGGTGCGGGAGTTCCTCCCTTTGAGACCACACACTCACCTACCCGCACACTACATCTGACAACATGGCTGAAAAAACTGTCCTAACATTTACTGATGAAGAGATAGAACGAATCATATCCTCCATGACACCTCTAACTGAGACACCTATCAGAGACAGTAATGAAGCAACACAATGTTGGGATGAGCTCACAGAGCTCAAAAGGAACCAAATCAAGACCATCATTCATGGTATCATGATGGCAGAGTACTTCAGAATTAATGCAGCTCCAAGGGGGCTTTTGGTGCGAAATGAACCATTTATTTTTCAGCAGGACAAAGAATTTAAGAGAGATTGGTCGCTAATCTCTTGGCATTGTACCAGGGATTGGTTGGTGTTGATTATAAAAACAGCAACACGCCTCTCAAACGCAATGAAAGACAAAATACATACACTGGAGGTCAAACTAAAGACCTGTCAGACGCCAGCTGAACTAAAGAAACGACTGGAAGAACTTAATAAAACTGAGACGGAGTTCGAAATTTCACTGAAAGACACAAAGTACCAAAAATTCAAAAAAGTTGGAAAAAATTTCAGTCACGAAAAAGCGTACCCATACACCAGAGATGATTACCAACCTTCTGGAAGGAATCCGGGGTACAACACGGACACGGACGGATCATATACCAGCTCCAATGATTCCGATAACAGCTCAGGAGGACGCAAACATCAGAGAGGACGACAAACATTCAGGTGAAGAATACGGAACAGAGGCCAAGGAGGGTACGGATGGCCACCTTACCAACCCCCATTTCATAATCCAGCATTTTTCTATGGTCCACCACCATTCCCCCAACAACAATTCCCTTATTGGGAACCACAAAACGATAACCCTCAACCTCCCTTTTTAGGAAGGGGCCGAGGCCCACAAAGAGGAAAAACAAAAAGAGGACAACAAGTGCAATGGGCACAGCCATTGGAGACTGCCAGGAGTCACACGCGGAGCATGGGCCCACCGGAACAACCGAACACCAGCAGCCACAGAGTGTAGTGGTTAATCTATCTGACTCAATCCTAAGTAAGGTACAACTTACAGTGCTTGAAAAGGGCCTGGACAAATTCCAATTGAGCTGCAAACTCAACAAATTTATCAGAAAATTGAAATTAAGAATTTTCTTTGAAAACAAACAAAATATTGAAATGGATAAGGCTGACACAGAGCTACGTCCAAAATCCACTTTTACCCCCCCTTCAACAACTCTCCCAGTGGAAATACTTACTTTCGAAAAAGCAGTACTAAAGGAAGTGGCTGACCTTGACCCAACTACGATGAAGGTGTTCCACAACACTTCAAGGGAAGAACAAGAAGTGATAAAGATACTGGCCAACGGGGCGGAGCTAGCCCGGTAGCATAATGGCTGCCTGAGCCCGGAGCTCCTTGCAGCCATCTGAAAATTCTTCAACTATCCTGCAGCTTAGGTGTTGGTGAGAGACACTGATGTGCCCCCACGACATCTGAAGAGTTCCGGTGCCGGCAGGGACGCTCGTCCCGCTTCTAAAGCGCCTGGTGGCGTGAGCGCGGGAGGCGAGGTGTTCTTCGGCGCTGGGCTGCTGATCCCCGGTGTGTGGTGCTCTTGGAGGCCGGGCTGCGTCCTGCAACGTGCGGCGCGCTGTTGCCCTAGGCCCGAGGGGGGAGGGGCCAATACGGAACGCTCCCGGCGGGAGTGCTGAAAATTGCAGCCGAGAGGGGCGCAAGACAACGGGAGAGAGCTACGGCGGTGGACAGGCCGCTTGTGGGCACCCGACGGAGTGAGCACGGAGGAGGAGAGAGGTGAGCCCTCCACGACGAGGAACAGAGCATGGGCCCCCCCCGAGAGTATTGGCTGGAGGCTGCATGGTGCGCGAGGACACACGGGGCAGCTAGTCGTCTGTGGCCCTGTACCCCCTGGTGACAGACGAGTGAGGGAGTGGAGTGAGCAGGGTGTCTCCGCGACCATTCCCGCCTCCTGCAAGCGCCAGGCTGACCAGGCTGGAGAAGAGTGCGGAGCCATACGAGAGACTTGATTCCACCATAGTGGCCTGGTGAGTGGAGGTGCGGGGCATACCAGGCTCACGGGTGTGCGCTATTTGATTGGACTGGGCAGGAGAAAGCCAAGAGGAGCGAGTTGTTGCTAGTCAGCCGCAGGACGCTGTGGGTGCAGTGAGACACGCAGCAAGCGAACGGGGCGGCAGGACGCGAGGGGTTTCGCTGGGGGATCTGTGAGGCCGGCGCTGGAGTGGCATCTGCTCACTGGCATACAGGAGACCGAGATAGACTGTGCCTTGGTTTTAGGCGGCAGACACCCAAGGTCGCAATGGGAAAAGGAGACAAAACACAATCAAAGCTGGTGTTTGAGTAATGAAGATCCAAATCGCAAGACCCTGGACCTAGCGAGGGTGCTGGAGCGCTATGTCCAGCGCAAGAGAACGCAGAAGAAGACATAAGGTCCATACTCAAGTCCATGGAACTCTCTTCATACCCCGATTTTACCACACGGATGGAGGAGGCCCGCAAGCATTTTGGGCCACTGAAGAGGCAACTTCGAGAGATGGAGGTGGACTACGCGATGTTATATCCGGCGAAGCTGAGGGTGAATCGGCAGGAGATATCTCACATCTTTACAGACCCTAAAGTCAAGAACTGGGCGAAAGAACGGAAGAACAGTCCGGGACGAGAACAGCAGGACGTGTCTGAGGAGGCTGCGCTGGAGGAACAGGACTGATCGTGTAACAGACGATGTTGGGTAATGTGTGACTATAATAGAATGCGCTGGAGGGGACACTGTGTTGCCAGGTAGGAGAGATGAAAGTAGTACTCATCGTACTGTTTGAGATGAGCAATTACTAAACAGAGACTTAGGATCTGGAGGAGGCTTTGAGTATTCGCAGGGGTCGCTGAGTATTGGTTGGGACTACTACAGGTTCATGTTATGCACACAGTAGCGGAGGGTCTGGGGGGTTGTGGGGCGACCACGGAGACAGTTAGCCGGGGTGTTATTTCACAATATGCTGTGGGGAGGTGTACGTTGATCTGTAGAGATTGGGCGATTTATAACCTAAACTGGAAATATGACTGGGATGGCACACAAGGGCAGGGCCAGTTACTCTGACTGGTGGTACTTATTGTAGTAGGGAATGTTGGGCTACCTCCACTCACATGTGCCTTGCACTGTTGCTGTTTCTGCTCTGGAGGGGTTTTCGGATAGGGGGTTGTTGAGGGTGGGAACAGGGATATGACTTACATGCGGCCATGTTGGGGGAGGTCTGCAGTGGGAGGGGGGTAGCGGAGGGGTGGGGTAGGTGGGAGGGAAGGTTGTTACAGCTGTTGGGTGTTCTTTGAATGTAAGCTGCATGGCACGTCACTGCATGCACTTGCTCACTTCACAATAAGTCTTGTTTGCTTGGATAATGGTACGCGACCAGCAGGAGGAACGGGAGAGAGGGAGGGAGTTACGGACGTTAACATGGAATGTTAGAGGTTTGAATGATCACCGCAAGCTCCGGAGGGTGTTGAGTTATCTACATATGAGCAAGTAGTGTCTGCATGGAACATGCAGGGACATCCCCTGGTAAGGCACTCCAAAAGAGGATCAAATAATTGATTCCAAAGTTTCTTGGGAAATTTGTAGAGTTTTAATGTTCAGAAATAGTGCGATCAAATTTTCTCAATGATATTAACTCATATCAATGGTGATAGTTAGATGCATACATATCAATATTGTTGAACACGAACTCCAATGCATTTCGGGCGTTTAACGCCCTTTATCAAGGAGAGCTGAAAGAATGAAAACGAGCCCAAATTAGGAAAAGGAAAACGAATAAAACTAACATGATGATAGAACACAAATGATGAGGGGCAATAATAACCGAGTGTGCTCAGGTGGCACGGTGCGTTAATAATGTGAATGAAAAAAGGGTATGGATGGTAATACGCGCGTATGTAATGTGAATACTTGATTAAGGGAAGTGCAGGGTAAGTGAAAAAGGAGGTGCAGAAGGTGAAAGGCATTATCTACCGCGTCGTGATGGACAAGTGCAAAGACACGTAAAGATAGCGTGGTGCATGAGCGATGAAACAAACAGAACTAACTGCAGAACAGTCGTGAAGCAAAAGATGAACAAAAGGGAAGGTGAAGGGGATGTGAGACATTAATTACCGCGTCATGGCTGGCAAGTGCTAGAAGCGCGTTAAAGACGCGTGGTGCTCAAACGCTAGATAAGCGAAACTTACTGCAGTCGAGTCACGAGGGCGCTCGCTGTTCCAATCTGTCGGTCTGAGGTTGTCAGAGGGAATACGCCCTTGTGATTAGATGCGTGGGTAACATGAACGGTGTGAGGAACGAGGGTAAACATAAAGAGAGGCACAGCGTGGTGAGTTCAATAGGGGTGACATAAAAAGAGGACTACTTAGAGAGAGGGAAGAGGTGTGGAGGTGGGAAAATGTGGGGGACATCTTAAAAAGGTAAAGTACCCAGTGACATGAAAAACGGACTGCTGAGGGAAGGTGAAAAAGAATGGGGGACATCTTGGAATGGTAAACTAAAAAGAATGAAGCTGAGTGAATGGGAAAAGAGCAAAGAGTTGACAGTTACGCAGTTAGCAACAGGCATATGATGATTATTTATAGGTAACAGCTGTATTCAACACGATCGTTTAACCCATGTGGCTTCAGAGTCTGTAAGCGATAGATCCATTCAAGTTCCCTTTTGAGGAGAAACTTGCGATTGTCAATGCCTTCTTTGTTGTTGATAAGTTCAAGTACTATGAATCTAAGTTGTGCAACAGTATGGTGACACTCATGAAAATGCATGGCAATGTTGGATTTTTCTTGTTTAGTGCGGATGTTTGACTTATGCTCGTTCATGCGGGTTTTGATTTTTCTTTCTGTTTTCCCGATGTAGATTTTTCCGCAGGGGCATTTCAATGCATAAATCAAATTTTTGGAGTCGCATGTTGCGTTGACTTGTAGTTTAATTGAGTGTCCCTTCATGGGATGTTGGATGGTGTTGCCTCTGATGATGCTATTGCAATTGTTGCAATTGAGACAGGGTTGTGTGCCCTTGAAGACTGTGATGCTTGGCGTGGGACTAGATAGAATTTCCTTTAGGTTCTTACTCCGAGTGTAGGCAAACAGTGGAGGAGTTTGAAAAATTTCCTGAAAATCAGGTTCCATTTGTAGAACTGGCCAGTGTTTTAGGATGATTCTTTTGTATTTGTGGCTGGCTGTGGATTATTTGGACACTAGAACCATGCGTTCTTGGGCTTCTTTGGGCTTCTTGAGAAGGCTGTCTTGTCTGGAGATACACTTGATCTTGTTGTAAGCTTCCATGAGGGTGTTTTCAGGATATCCTCTATCGAGGAATCGATGATGCATTTCTTGGATTCTTTGTTTGAAGGTTTGATCATCAGAAACGATGCGTCTGAGGCGTAGCATTTGGGAAAACGGCAAGTGTCTTTTAAGTGATCCCTGATGGAAACTGTTGAAATGTAACGTGTTGTTACGATCGGTGCTTTTCCGATGTAAGTCAGTGCTGAATCCATGCTCAGTAATTTTAATGTGGACATCAAGAAATGATATTTCAGTGTCGCTTATGAGCCATGTGAGTTTGATACGTGGATCTTTGGTGTTGAGTTCTGTGAGAGCTGTTGTGAGGGATTCTTTAGTGTCTGTCCATATGACAAATAAGTCGTCGATGTATCGGACGTACATTCTGATTTTGTCGAAGATGTTATGATTGGCGTATATGTGCTGGTTCTCAAAGTTCTCCATATAGATGTTGGCATATGTTGGGGTGGCACAGTTTCCCATAGCCATTCCAGATAGTTGAAGATACCACTGATTGTTGACGTGAAAATAACTGTGATACAATGTAAACATCATGAGCTCCATGATGAAACTTTGCCTGGGTGTGTCGATATTGCTGTGAAGAAGGGCTTGTTCTATGGCTTCTATTCCTCCCTGGTGAGGTATTGAGGTGTAGAGCGAACTAACATCAGCTGTGCACAGTATTAGCGAGTCTGTCTGGTCGAATTGGATTTCTGCTAATTTGAGCAAAAAATCTGTTGTGTCCTTAATGTAGCTTTTGGCTTTCATAACTGATGGTTGAAGGTATTTGTCTATCAGTTTGCCGGTGGGTTCATGTATAGATCCTTTGGTGGAAACAATCGGCCTGAAGGGAGGGTCAAGCAGATTCTTGTGTATTTTTGGACTCATCTGGATTGTAGGACTCTTAGGATTTTCCAACAGGAGATAGTTCTTAGTGCGGTCTTCAATAATCCCGGTTTGATGTGCTTTTGTTACGATGGTCTGTAATGTGTTTTGAAACTCAAGCGTGGGATTTTTGTCAAGTAGCATATAAGTAGAGGAATCCTCTAAATGTTCGTTGAGTCGTTGGTTGTACATATTCGAGTTCAAGATCACGAGGGCGCCGCCCTTATCTGCTTTGGTGCATTTAATATCCAAGTTGTTCGCCAAACTTTTGAGGGTATCGCGATCTTTCCTTGTGATGTTCTTGTATTTGGTAGTCGCTTTAAAGTTGATTTTGGTTAGGTCATGGCGTACAAGGTTCTCAAAAAGGTCTATACACTTGTGGCTCATAGGAGCTTGGTATGTGCTGGGTGGCCTTAATCCTTTGAGTTGGTCACTCTTAACGCTGGTGTTCACAGGTAGAGTATTGTCAAAGAAGTGACGTAGTTTGAGTTTTCTTGTGAATTTGAACGTACTGACTTCGAGTTCAAGTAAGTTCGTTTGTGCCACTGGAATGAAAGATGTCCCTTTCTCAAGTAAGTTCATTTGGTATTTGGAAATTGGTGTATCTGAAATGTTAATGACTAGGTGGGCTTTTTCGGTTTCAGATCTTTCTTGGTTACTGTACTCCGGGTTGTGGGAGGACTTTTTTCTTTCTCTTTTCTTTTTGCTCCGCCGGAGTCTTCGGTGACTTCTGGGTCTAATCCTAAAAAAGGAACCGCAGAGGATTCTTCTTGTCTTGTCTGGGATGTCGATGCTTGAGCTTGAGCGGAAGTATGGCTGACAGTAGTTGGTCTAAAGGTGCTTTGTTGAGGACGATTAGAAGAGTCGCTTCCGGATGATGATGTGTCGGTTTGAGCATTAAAAGGCTTATTTCGTCGTCGTTGGGCATAGACATCGGCCCAAGAGTACACTTCATCAAGCTTGTAGTCAAGCGTGTCTCTGCGGAACTTTCTAACTTTCCGTTCGTTGATTTCTTTTTGGTGTTTATCAAGAATGTTTTTGATATCTTCTAGTGTGGTAGTGAGCTCCTCAGGTGTTAGGAGATCTTTCAGTTCGCTGTCAACGATCTTAATTTCTTGTTCAAGTTCTTTCAAAATCCCAGAAAGTTCTTCTACGATAAGAAGGATTAGGTCCAGGCTGCACTTGTTCAGAATACCATTCCATTTATCCTTGAATGTCTTCGAATTCTTGCAAAGGGAGGGCTTCAACGCTATCCGCAATCCTCGTGGGATTCTGAGCGCCCGATGGTATTTAAGTAGTGTGCTCGCGTGGAGCTTTTGGTTGATGTGACGTTTGGAGAGGTATAGTAGCTGTCTCGTACATTGTTCTTTATTACGAAGGGTAGTGGATGGGCTGATGTCTTCTTCAATCAACGAATAGATGCGTTGTCGTTCATCTTCATCATATGCTAGAGTGTGCGCTCTAACATCGGTGCTTTTGCTGATTTCGTCGTATTGCATGTTTGTGAAGCGTGCAGTCCACCTGGGGCGGTACAAATTGAATTGACAAAAGGAAGGACTAGGTGGTGCACTGCTAGCGTAATCACTTGTGTGTGAGGGTGACGAGTGTGGGTGCACTCAAGGGTAGCGTTACCGTCAACGCTTGAAAAATATGAGCAAGTAGTGTCTGCATGGAACATGCAGGGACATCCCCTGGTGAGGCACTCCAAAAGAGGATCAAATAATTGATTCCAAAGTTTCTTGGGAAATTTGTAGAGTTTTAATGTTCAGAAATAGTGCGATCAAATTTTCTCAATGATATTAACTCATATCAATGGTGATAGTTAGATGCATACATATCAATATTGTTGAACACGAACTCCAATGCATTTCGGGCGTTTAACGCCCTTTATCAAGGAGAGCTGAAAGAATGAAAACGAGCCCAAATTAGGAAAAGGAAAACGAATAAAACTAACATGATGATAGAACACAAATGATGAGGGGCAATAATAACCGAGTGTGCTCAGGTGGCACGGTGCGTTAATAATGTGAATGAAAAAAGGGTATGGATGGTAATACGCGCGTATGTAATGTGAATACTTGATTAAGGGAAGTGCAGGGTAAGTGAAAAAGGAGGTGCAGAAGGTGAAAGGCATTATCTACCGCGTCGTGATGGACAAGTGCAAAGACACGTAAAGATAGCGTGGTGCATGAGCGATGAAACAAACAGAACTAACTGCAGAACAGTCGTGAAGCAAAAGATGAACGAAAGGGAAGGTGAAGGGGATGTGAGACATTAATTACCGCGTCGTGGCTGGCAAGTGCTAGAAGCGCGTTAAAGACGCGTGGTGCTCAAACGCTAGATAAGCGAAACTTACTGCAGTCGAGTCGCGAGGGCGCTCGCTGTTCCAATCTGTCGGTCTGAGGTTGTCAGAGGGAATACGCCCTTGTGATTAGATGCGTGGGTAACATGAACGGTGTGAGGAACGAGGGTAAACATAAAGAGAGGCACAGCGTGGTGAGTTCAATAGGGGTGACATAAAAAGAGGACTACTTAGAGAGAGTGAAGAGGTGTGGAGGTGGGAAAATGTGGGGGACATCTTAAAAAGGTAAAGTACCCAGTGACATGAAAAACGGACTGCTGAGGGAAGGTGAAAAAGAATGGGGGACATCTTGGAATGGTAAACTAAAAAGAATGAAGCTGAGTGAATGGGAAAAGAGCAAAGAGTTGACAGTTACGCAGTTAGCAACAGGCATATGATGATTATTTATAGGTAACAGCTGTATTCAACACGATCGTTTAACCCATGTGGCTTCAGAGTCTGTAAGCGATAGATCCATTCAAGTTCCCTTTTGAGGAGAAACTTGCGATTGTCAATGCCTTCTTTGTTGTTGATAAGTTCAAGTACTATGAATCTAAGTTGTGCAACAGTATGGTGACACTCATGAAAATGCATGGCAACGTTGGATTTTTCTTGTTTAGTGCGGATGTTTGACTTATGCTCGTTCATGCGGGTTTTGATTTTTCTTTCTGTTTTCCCGATGTAGATTTTTCCGCAGGGGCATTTCAATGCATAAATCAAATTTTTGGAGTCGCATGTTGCGTTGACTTGTAGTTTAATTGAGTGTCCCTTCATGGGATGTTGGATGGTGTTGCCTCTGATGATGCTATTGCAATTGTTGCAATTGAGACAGGGTTGTGTGCCCTTGAAGACTGTGATGCTTGGCGTGGGACTAGATAGAATTTCCTTTAGGTTCTTACTCCGAGTGTAGGCAAACAGTGGAGGAGTTTGAAAAATTTCCTGAAAATCAGGTTCCATTTGTAGAACTGGCCAGTGTTTTAAGATGATTCTTTTGTATTTGTGGCTGGCTGTGGATTATTTGGACACTAGAACCATGCGTTCTTGGGCTTCTTTGGGCTTCTTGAGAAGGCTGTCTTGTCTGGAGATACACTTGATCTTGTTGTAAGCTTCCATGAGGGTGTTTTCAGGATATCCTCTATCGAGGAATCGATGATGCATTTCTTGGATTCTTTGTTTGAAGGTTTGATCATCAGAAACGATGCGTCTGAGGCGTAGCATTTGGGAAAACGGCAAGTGTCTTTTAAGTGATCCCTGATGGAAACTGTTGAAATGTAACGTGTTGTTACGATCGGTGCTTTTCCGATGTAAGTCAGTGCTGAATCCATGCTCAGTAATTTTAATGTGGACATCAAGAAATGATATTTCAGTGTCGCTTATGAGCCATGTGAGTTTGATACGTGGATCTTTGGTGTTGAGTTCTGTGAGAGCTGTTGTGAGGGATTCTTTAGTGTCTGTCCATATGACAAATAAGTCGTCGATGTATCGGACGTACATTCTGATTTTGTCGAAGATGTTATGATTGGCGTATATGTGCTGGTTCTCAAAGTTCTCCATATAGATGTTGGCATATGTTGGGGCGGCACAGTTTCCCATAGCCATTCCAGATAGTTGAAGATACCACTGATTGTTGACGTGAAAATAACTGTGATACAATGTAAACATCATGAGCTCCATGATGAAACTTTGCATGGGTGTGTCGATATTGCTGTGAAGAAGGGCTTGTTCTATGGCTTCTATTCCTCCCTGGTGAGGTATTGAGGTGTAGAGCGAACTAACATCAGCTGTGCACAGTATTAGCGAGTCTGTCTGGTCGAATTGGATTTCTGCTAATTTGAGCAAAAAATCTGTTGTGTCCTTAATGTAGCTTTTGGCTTTCATAACTGATGGTTGAAGGTATTTGTCTATCAGTTTGCCGGTGGGTTCATGTATAGATCCTTTGGTGGAAACAATCGGCCTGAGGCAGAATATCGATTTGGCTCTCTTACAGGAGACACATCTACCGAAAATGAGTCCCACGTTGAGGCATAGGGGGTTAGATGGTAATGTTAACGCAGCAGGATTTACTACGCATGCCAAACGGGTACTTAATTGGATTAACCCGAGGTCATCACTGAGCCTTACACTGCTCAGAGAGGACCCGGAGAGTAGATATGTTATGTCAAAATATACAGGTCAGGGACCTGTTGGTAGTGAACATATATGGTCCCAACTTTGACTGCCCAGAGTTCTTTGGAGATATAGCCAGAATCATTGCGCAAGGCGGGGATGTTAAGATACTATAGGGAGGGGACTTTAATTTGGTGAGAGACCCGGAATTGGCTAGATCGGCGGGTCCGGTTTGGAGCCCGGCGGCGGCGGCAAGGAAGCTAGAGGAGGTTATGATATGTCTGGATGTGTGCGATGTGTGGAGAGTGAGGAATGGAGGGAAAGGGGGATACACGCACTATTCAGCTTACCTTAACATACACACCCGAATAGATTACTGAATGGCTTCCGCAGCTTTGATTAATAAGGTACGACACTGCTCGACGCTGCCGCGCACACTGTCGCATCACTCTCCCCGATTGTTGGTATTGGAGCGCCCGGGTAGGCGAATAACGCCTTTCACGTGGAGATTTCCGCCTTATTCCCTACTGGACCCGGTGTTCAGAGAGAAACTGGCGGAGGCCATAGATACTTTCTTTGAAACAAACGCTGGCTCGGTTGATAGCTTCCAAATTGTCTGGGAGGCATTTAAGGCGTACATCCGAGAGGTGGTGATGGTCAAACATTCAGGAGTGCTTAGGACTATTCGTAGAACTTTAGCGGATCTGGAGGCGAAATGCTGAGGGGAATGCATCCCTAGATGAAGAAATTAAATCAACACTGGAGGATTACCATGAGGCTGCAGATAGTGAAGTGAAACACATGGGGAAGTATGCCACGGCGCGTGTGTATGGAGAGGGAGAGAGGCCGGGATCTGTACTGGCACGGTTAATGAAAGCGAGGCGTGGTAAGACTCAAATCACTGAGATTAAGGCGGATAGTGGAGAGTTATTGACTGAGGAGTCGGAGGTAGAAGAACGCTTTCGACAGTATTATGAGGAACTCTATAGTTCCAGATCGGCAGGTTCGGATGACCAGACAGCTGAATATTTGGAGTGCACACAATCAGGAGAGATGACATAATTGAGGCTATCGGCGGCATGAGAGCAGGTAGTGCTCCAGGAACAGATGGTTTGATTGTTGCGTTCTATAAGACGTTTTTGGAACAATTGTTGCCGCACCTCGCAGCCCTGTTCGACGATATGTGTACTACGGGTACGGCACCCGCTTCCATAAGCAAGGCCATGCTAGTGGCCATCCCTAAGCCGGGCAAGTCTCTTGACGAGTGCAGGTTGTTCCGCCCATTGTCTTTGCTCAATGTAGACGTTAAAATATTTGCGAAAATATTGGCCACCAGGCTTGCTCTGATGTCCCATATTCTGGTGGCCCCGGAACAGGCTGGCTTCATTCCGGCTAGGAATCTTACTTATAATATTCGTACAGTATTTGGCGCGATGCAACACGTTCGCCTGGAAAACAAAGTGGTGGCTGTTTTCCTCTATATGAAAAAAGCATTTGACTCTGTGGAGTGGCCGTTTTTAAAGCAAGTATTGACGAGAATGGGGCTTGGGGTGGTGTTTTTGCAGCTGTTGGGTACTCTCTATTTCAAAACCACGGCCCGAGTGCGGATTGGTGACTTGGTCACAGCTCCTTTTAATATTACTAGGGGCACCAGACAAGGGTGCCCATTGTCCCCGTTGCTGTATGCTCTAGTGGCGGAGCCTTTGGCTTGTGCCTTGAGGGAGTACCATGGGAACGAAGGCATTGGCTTCCCGAAGTAAAAAATAATAGTGTCCATCTATGCGGACGACACGCTTTTGTATGTAAGGGATCCAGAGACTAATTTGGCCCCAGTTATCAGGGAGGTAGTCAGATTTGGCGCGCTGTCTGGACTCCGGATTAACTGGGATAAATCCCTAGTTTATCCACTTACACCAGTTACATGTGAGTTTGAAATGGAATACCCGTTGCAGTGGACGACTGACTCCGTAAGATACCTGGGCATTCAGCTGCACACAGATTCTGATATCATTTTCAGAGAAAACTATGGCGTGGCTATTTCACGACTGGAAGATGAGGTTGAGCTATGGTGTCGACTACCATTGTCCTTGATGGGGCGTACCTCTATTATGAAAATGATAGTCCTCCCAAGATTATCGTTCCTCTTCACAAATATCCCCTTGGTGCTTCCGCGTACCTTTTTTTTCAGGCTAAGGCAATTGATGATAAAGTTGGCATGGGAAGGAAAGCAAGCTAGGGTCCAGTGGGGAGTGCTTACACTGCCATGTCACTTGGGGGATCTGGGCGCTCCGGATCTAGAACTCTACTATAGGGCGGCGCAAGCTGCACAGTTGCATGCTTGGATACATGGTGGGACGGACGTCCCCTTCCTGCGGATGGAGCGGCTCTTTGCTGAGCGCCTTCCTTTACCGGCAATAATAATGGAGCCTGTTGACCGCAGGACGGGTAAAGTGGATTCCTTGAATACTACTAGACATGCGTGGAACTGGCTGTTACAGAATCAGGTGGGCGCATTGTTGTATTCTCCGACTATGCCACTAGAGTGGATGAGATGGCTGAGGCCATGTACGGAGCGTGGAGTTCTAACGGCATTGCAAGAATTGAACATGAAGGTAGCAGGGGATCTATTTCATGATGGGACGGTTTGCACTCTGGAGCAGGCGACAAGTACGTTGGATAGTGTCTCGCTTCTAACCAGTTTCCAATTCCATAGGGTGAGGAGCGCTCTGAGGACACAGCTAGGCGAAGGTTTAGAAGAACCGTCAGAGATTCTGGAATTGTCGCATTTTATGAGGAACACATCACCCGGGAAAATGGTAACAGCTATTTACAAGATAGCAATGTCACATAGGACGCATAAGTATACAGCTGCCAGACTTGCATGGCAACGTGACCTAGATGTTCAATTGGACGATGACAGGTGGACTTATTGCTGTACCGCGACAAAAAAAGTGTCACTGCACGGTAGATATAGGCTGGTCCACTTTAAATATCTGAATAGAATATATTATACTCCTGAACGATTGCGTAGATAGTGGCTTGCGTGAAGAGGCGAGATGCAAAAGGTGCAGTTCGCCGGTTGCGGACTTCCTTCATTTGGCATGGTTGTGCCCGGGAGTCTATTCCTTTTGGGAAAGTGTATTTGTGGAGTTAAGCAAGGTGGTAGAGGCCGAACTTACACCAGATCCGTTGCTAGCCTTGTTGGGATACTCGAAGGACCTGCCTAGAGCAATGCGCAGACTACTGGATATGGGGCTGCTTATAGCCAAAAGGGGTGCAGCTATATGTTGGATGAGAGGGCCGGTCCCAACGCTGCGACAGTGGACACAAGATATGATGTACTGTTCCGCGCAATGGGAACATTATAGTGAGTTGCTGCCTCCCAGGAGCAGACCAAAGAATTTTTGGGGTCTATATATTACCTATGTGCAGACTACTGCAAGGGCGGCTGAAGAGACACAAGAGGAGGAATGTGATAGAGAAGCCCAGAGCGTGAATGAGCCGGCTGGTATTGGTTGAGGCCTGGGGGGATGGAACATAGTACTTCGAAATAAGAGAGGGTTAGTGTGAAAGTTGATTGGGCAGTCAGTGCACCGCTGTGGAGCTAGCAAGGGCAGAACACAAGAGATCGAAATTATCAATGAACAGGTGCACATAGAGAATGTTTAAGCGATACACACTGGGGGTATATATTTTTTCATACTCACCCAGTGGTGCTGGTTGTTATTGTCCGAAAGCACTATCTTTTACTGTGCCATGAGGGATATACGCCGCCTGCCCGACCAGGGCTGTTGGCTAAATGGCTGTGTACCATGCTCATGTAAGAGGGCTAGAAGTATGTTATTTAGAAGGACTGCATTACAATGATGTGCCGTGTGGCTGTTACTGACTGCAATAAAATGTTTAATAAAAAAATATACTGGCCAACAACAAAACAATCACCATTAAACCAGCAGACAAGGGAGGGGGAATTGTCATACAAGACGCAGAAGCATACCGACATGAATGCCTTAGATTACTTGAGGACGAAAGAAATTACATACGGATTAAAGAAGATCCCACGGAAAGACTCAGGATAGGGATCCCCAGCATGATAGAACAATCACTTGCTCATGACTAGATCACCAAAAAAGAAGGAGACTTCCTAAGCAACAAAAAACCAAAGATACCATATTTCTACATGATCCCAAAGATACACAAATCATTATAGAACCCCCCTGGGAGACCCATCGTCTCGGGTATTGGTTCCATTTTGGAGCCACTTTCCAAGTTTGCAGACGCCTTCTTGTGTCCCTTAATTCAATCCACCAATGCCTATCTCAAAGACACCAAGGCAGTACTGTGTCTACTGAAGGATCTCACTTTTGACCTGAATAAACATATCCTGATAGGGCTAGATGTGGAAAGCCTTTATACCAGCTTACTTCATAAAGAAACTCTGGACATCCTGGAAGAAACAATGTACAGTTCAAATTGGCAATACCACACACCCCAACATGTGGTACTGGAATGTTGCAAGTGGGCACTCACAGAAAACTTCTTCCAGTTCGAAGACCTTCTGTTTAGACAATAACACGGCACCAGCATGGGCAGTACTTTTGTTCCAAGTGTGGCAGGACTGTACGTCCACCACTTGGAGGCACAGATAATCCTATCACAACAGAACCCACAATGCCAAAAGATTCTGGAATGGAAAAGATATATTGATGGTATTCTAGTGATCTGGGAAGGTGACGAAGCAGAAGCAGCCACTTTCATTAATTGGCTCAACACCCAGGACGCTTTCCTAAAATTCACATACACAATGAGCAAATCAGAATTGGTGTTCCTAGATCTTACCATTTTTGCTGGGATGGTGTTCTCAAGACCACAACCCATTTCAAACCTGCTGCTAAGAATTGCCTCTTACTATACAACAGCTTCCATCCACGCCACCTAAAAGAAAACCTCCCATTTGGCCAGTTCCTGAGATTGAGAAGGAACTGTTCGGACACCAAGGATTACGACACACAAGCCAGTGAGCTTGCTGAAAAACTAAAAATACGTCAATACCCAACTAGAACCATTATGAGGGCTAAGAAAAGAGCAAGGAACAACCACAGAGACTCCCTACTTGAATGCTATGAAAAGGAAGATAAAGGAAAAGAAGCTAAACCAATATGTATACTACATTCGACATCGCATCAACCCAAGTCGCTAAATTTGTCAAGAAACATTGTCAAATAGTGAACAGTGGCAAAATGAACATACCCACTCCTATGTTTTCCCACAGGCGAGCAAAAAACCTAAAAGATGTATTGGTACACACTTGCCCAAAACCAAATGACAGAGGCACACAAAAAGCCATCAGCACTCTTCCAACCGGCCCCCACCCATGTGGCAACTGTAGTGTGTGCCACCTCAGCAACACCACAAAAAAAGTGGTCTTCAACACAGGCCAAACATGGGAACTACGCAAATTCACAAATTGTAATACAGTGGGAGTTGTATACCTCATCACCTGTGTCTGTAATTTACACTATGTGGAAATGACGCCAAGGAAAGCAAGTACCAGGATTTGCGAACATCACAGCAACATTAGATGACACAGAGCAAGCACTAAGATGCCGGCCCATTTCAATGAAAAACAGCATATCCCGAACGATCTACGATGGGTAATCCTTGAACACATAAAACAATGTGATAACCTTGAACAGTCACTACTAGAAAAAGAACAAAGATGGGTGTTCATATAGCACACAGACAGTATGGGACTTAATGAGAATATACCGTGGGGGCAGTTCTCAAGATGATTACAATCCCCCTAAAAAAACTTTAAGTAAAGAGAACTGTGAATTTCTACAACACTTTGTCACTACTACCTGCGGCATGTAACTAAGTAATGCTGCCATAAACTCAAAGGTATCGAATGGAGTTTACCCTCTAATTGAAAATTAGTATTTCTAGTTTTAGTTTTTAATTTTAATTTTAATTTCTTATTTTTATTCATAACCATTAACGTATTGGCATTAATTTAATTCTTCCATTTATGGGGCCTCTAGACCCTTTCGTTCGAGCCCACATTGTAAAACCCAGAAAATTTGGCCCAACCCAAAATGGCCACCATAACACGTCGAAGGACGGGGTTCGAAACCCACCCCCTTTCCATTCCTCTAATAATTTCCGAGTATTGCCCCAAAAAGATAAGGACCGTTTCCCATTACTTTACTTTTCTCAATGAAAAGGAGATCATAGTAACTAAGAAGACCGGCTCAATTTTTCCAGTAAATAATGGCAACTACAACAGGCCATTAGTAATAAGGTAGAGGCACTAGTCTTTCTTTGCCCAATCACGTGGTCATTGGCAAAAACGACCCGGAAATACTCATAAACGGCCCCGTGATTCAGTAACGGTAAGATACGGCCGCTGTGGGACAACTAGGTTCTGAGAAGACGGAGGGATGCCGAGCCAATGTAAGTAATCGACACTCATTTATATGCGGTCAAACATAGAACGCAAAGGCTAATCTCCACCTCCCGCCTATTATGCGCACCTTATAATTCCACTCGACCTATTCCAATCCACTCGAAATTAAAGAACACTCGATTCAGGAATGCCGCAAAAGAGGGTTTACTGTTGGGAACTAACTATATAATGGGCACAGACATTTACCAGGTCTAAAAGAAATACAACAGGTCCTTTTTAACGGGGTACTCAAAAATAACAATGGAACGTCCATTCACGCTATGATAGCGGCGACGAGCACAAACCAGCATAGTTAGTGTGAACATCTCTGTCTGAATTTAACGATAAAGTTCTTCGATCAGTCAATATCTCCTATGATTGTAGGGACAGGAGTACACATAAGAAAAATGGACATTTATTTATTTGTACATAAGAATTGTTCATTACAACCCTAAATGAATTATAAGCAGTTGAAATTCTATGCTACAACAATGGTTCAATATTGTCATTATTGCATACTACTGTATTGTGATCCAACAGGGTCTGTAGGCCCCTCCACCCAGGCAGACCATGGGGCATATTATTGCTAATACCCAAGTACGTTTACCAACTGTCCAGTACCCTCACTGGAAATTGATTTATGTTTTATGTCATGTCTGTCTCTGTTGTGAGTGTGCATCCATAATGAGTGTGCTTTAAGGGTACATATGGATGTGTGTATATATACATGTACAGATTATTTTATTTCTTCTGAACAGGAATACTATGCATAGACGTTAATGGAGGACCACCACCATTTGTTCTGTATTCCTCGTTTTCCTCCTTTTTTTAGGGGCACCATACTGATCACCTTATGTAAGATTTCACTCCATAGGCACATTTCGTGAGGAATAACTATTGTGTTGGAATTGGCCTGCCCATGGGGGCAGGCTCCTTGTACTAATTTTATTATTTCTTTCCTAAATACAGATACTACGGATTCATCACTAAACCGTATGTATACAAAATAGATACACACATTAGGTGTGTCTTTCCATTTAATTGTTAACCTCATTTCTAGGTTCACAACCGGAGTGGCATACATGGAGCTGGTCCCCATGTGGTCCTGAAGAAAAGGTGTAGGGGACACCTTGAAACATGTCGACAAGATAACTAGGCTTTTGACCACATTAATGATCTAAATCCTATATCTAACCTCTTTTTAGCATACCAACTAGAGGCAAGAATAAATGTGTTGGCTTACTATCTAGATATTTTTAACTCACACTAATTGCCACTCCACCATACACCGCACCACACATAGTTTCAAACAAAAGTGCTCCTACGTATCCTTCGCAAGTCGCAGCACGCCCCAAGCAGTAGATGCTTGGAAAGCCCCAATGATGAAGCATGTCACCTAAAGGCAACCTCTGGTGAGTGAGGGGACTAAAGAAAAGAATTTTCTTTTCCAAACAGGCATACCTAATTGGGAAGGCCTGCTATTACTTCACTGACAGGCTAGCTTCTTACAATCCATTGACTATGGGTTATATTGTTAAAGTCTTATCCTTTACTGCATAACTGGCAAGGAATCAATTCTGCTGTGCGCAGCCATGGCATTGTGTGTGATGATCTGGGGAAAAGGCCAAAACGTGCTTTTAAAAAATATGTTTTTAGATTTAATGACCAAGGGGTTTCAAAATAGGATTGTGCTTTGACAGATTTGTACTTGTTCATTAGTGTCCATGCATATAGCTACCCCCAGGTATATATCTTCCTCCACTATGTCAACATATGCGTCAAATGTCCTCTAAATTTGATGTTAAAAATTACATCTGGCTTTTCTCATAGTTAATTTTAAAATCTTTCTGTAGAGCATAAATTGCTAGGACTATAAGTGCTTGCTGCAAGCCAGCAAGTGTATAGCGAATAATCTGCATTGTATAGGACTCTCCACTTTGTTGATACAAAATTCCAGGATGTGCTTGTGGGAAGGTTTTCCATGAAAGTGATATGTGGCGTGTGATAAAAGGGATAGGCACGGGCATGCACCTCCAAAGAGTTATCATCCACATACCTAGCCATGCAGTACTTATCCAAGGTAAGGGTTTGGGTCTGGCTCTACACTGGGGAAGGGGTTAAGGGGTAGGAGGCCTGCAACTTTTTGGGGTTTGACCAGCAGATGTTGCAGGTGTGAACTGAAGGCCACACGCGAGAATCTGAATAGCTGTTGGACCTTCTTACGCACCCTGGTATTTTGTTCTGCTTCACCAATTACAGATTCTTGTAATGCAAATACAGTATGTCCCCCTGGACCTTGTTCTGGTCCTTGAACGGTCTCTTTTGATCCTTTTGGTTGGTGCTGATTGGACTGCAAGGACTACCCCATGTTGTAAATACCATGATGCGCCACATATTGTTGACAAAGACTCATACCCCAGTACTGGCCTTTATATACTAACACTCAATGCATGGGTGGTCATCTCTCCCTGCATGTTGCTTGGACAGGATGCAATTATATGACAAAAGGGAGGTGTATCAGGTGTGGCTCTTTTCCTATCCCTGCTTAGGAGCAAAGCACAATAATGATTTCCTCTACAGAATATTTCTTCCGTGTCAATGCATATGGTGATAAAGGAGTTCAAAGGATCTTTGCATGCAAAATTACATGTAGTAACTTTCCATTTGTGCTTTTGGGCATACACCAATCAACTCCTAGTTTCAAGATTTGTACAAAGGTGAATAACCTACGTGCAAGGAAAATTCAGCCTCCATTCTTTTAGACCATCAACAGTTCTGAATTCTAAGGTTGGTCAGACACACCTTTACATGTGTACAATTACGTTTGTATACATGCCTCTGTGAACTGGTCCCCCTTTCTTGAAGTTGAGTGGATCTAATTAGTAATAAGACCGGCCGTTAGGATGAAACGGGAAACAGTCAGCTAGAAATAAGCGTAATCTAATGAGAAAACATCTCAGTCAGGAATTAGGTTATTCATTTGGGAGAGGGTTGGCTCTACCAACTCAATGAAGTCAATCTCTTTTGGTCAAAACTCTGAGAAAGAGAAAATCTCTGCTCAACCCCTGGAAGCTATGGCACAAGCATCAGTCAACCTCCAAAGAAATGGTGTTAAGTTGAAGCAGTACCAACAATCTTAAAGTTAAGTACACAAGACAGTAAAATTCTCAAATCAATTTAGAAAACATAATGAACAAACAGGCATAAGATCATTAAAGTAGGCTAAGAAGAAGCTGAGATATTACATTTTAAGGCAAAACACTCTTTAAAACACTAAAGTGTCAACGAAAAGAAGAACCAGGGCCTAGATGCAATTTTATGCTGACCGTGATGGAGAGGTCAGAAACAACAAGTGCTACTGTACATAAAGATTTTGCCTTCAGACTTAGAGCCTGATTTAGAGTTTGACAGATGGGTAGTCCATCACAAACATGACAGGTATCCCGTCCGTCTTCTTAAAACCGCATTATTTCATAATAAAGCACTTGTAATAAGGCAGACGGTGCATCGAACTGCCAAACTCTAAATCAGGCCCTTGGTCTCCAAGAGCTGGTAAAGTTCCTTCTGGTCAGTACTGCAGCCCTAGCACCTCAGGTCCCTTTCTAACCAAGTCTCCTGCAGAGTCCATTCCTCTGTGGTAAGCTGGGCCCTCTTAGACTCAGGATATTCCCTCATCTCTTTGTGTCCTTGAAGCAGGTAAACAGGATGTCAACCATTTGACTCTTGGAAATCAGTCCTTGGGCATTAGCAGGAATCAGAGGTTCTTGAGTTCTTGTGAGTCCTTTTCTTACAGCAGCAGTAAAATGTCAGGAGTTTTCTTCCAGCATGGGCTTCTTCTACATATGGAGTTTTCCCAGATCCAGGAATGTTCTGAGGAGTCCGTTTTTGAGGTGCCAGCTTTATCCTCACACTAGTCAGTGACTGGAGAAATTGTACGACCCAATTCTCTTTTCTCGTGGTCAGTCCACCTCCTTTTGGAGCGCTCACTCTTTAACTTGTTGTAAAATCACAAAGGATGGCAGAACCCAGCTGTCATCAGACAGGCTTGTCTTTGGCTAGTTACCCACTCCCCTATTAAGATTAGCACTTTTACCACCTGGAAGTGTACAAAACTGATACTCCCTCTTACTGTGACTTGAGTTGGCTGTCTGGGAGAGTCCCATTAATGAATAGGAAAAGCCCTCTTTGGCATCTCCGAAATCTGACTGCACTATCAAATAGATTTTTTTATTAAGTGCGAAATAATGAAGCATATTTGTAGCTCTTTCTCAACCAGAGATAGGAAATAAATATTCTAATCGTATCAAGGCTTGTTCAGGGAAAAGTCAAATACGGCCTGCACAGTGAAATAGCTTTTGGATTGTATTTTATTGTGCGTGAACAGTAACCCCAATAGTAGAATGCCTATTTTTACATACTGGCACC
The DNA here is from genome assembly GCF_964261635.1 of Lissotriton helveticus. Lineage (NCBI taxonomy): Eukaryota > Metazoa > Chordata > Amphibia > Caudata > Salamandridae > Lissotriton > Lissotriton helveticus. Next base: position 397,663,035 of record NC_136070.1, on the reverse strand, counting down.
CTGCTCTGTGGGTTTACAAAATGCACTTAATGGGTGACCTACGAAAAATGAAAATGACCCTCTACTACACGGCAAAGGCACTTTTCCTTGCACTGCAGTGCATTTAAAATGCAGCTTAGCCATAGTAGAGTGGAGCTGTTAGCAGACATATATTTCTGTCATATAGGCAGCTGGTGCAAAATACACACTATAGCCCACATATGGCATTTAAGCTACCATGCCATAGTTCTATTTTGGGCCCGATTTACAATAGACTTGAAAGAAAGTTAAAAGGCCAGGTAGTTCCAATGTACTACACATATTATATACGGGGAATCACGTGCTTTCCTGCTGTTTAGCAGTGGTGTAGCACACAAAGTCCTAAAAACAGTAAAAACACAGTCCAGAAAAAGGTGAACGATCTGGTATGCAAAAAAGTGACTATGCTACTGGCTGCATCTGAAATTCGATTCGTATCCCCTTTTTCTGAAACAAGTGTTCGTCAAGGCACCAAATATTATGTCAAGTACACTACCTCTGTGCGGCACCTCACTCGCTTCCTCCAAAACCACACCCTTCTACTAACTATCTTCTCACTAGGAGTTGTTTAGCACAACTGTGCACCTCAATCCCAAGTGAGATAGTTTTACAAAAATACTCATTGCAGATTATTGGGAAAAAATTGACATTCATTGATATTTTGATACACGTAACATTTAAATAGTATAAAAGTAGACCCATGCAGACAATAAGGCAGGTATCGCCTAAGCAGGATTCAGATGCCCTTCCCTCATTGATGACAAAACATAAGAAGAAAGTTCAATGTTGCAAGGTCTGGGTGAACAGAATTTGCCCGCATGCGCCTTCCTCACACAGGACAATAGCTGCATTTTATGGCTGCAATTGGAGCACCGTGAGCACCATTCTGCAATCTGGCACTCCTGTTACCCCAAGCTTGTAACCTGCAGAAAAAAGTTGGCAGGTATACCAGGATGCAGGAGGAATGCTTAACAGCCTTATAAAGTTGCCAAAAGGGGTATTTAAGTCTAGAGGGCACACACCAAGTACTGCGCAGGCTAGCATTTTTTAAGCTTGTGAAAATAAGAAGACCTGTTGTAAATCGCCAACTGCAATACAGGCACCGTGTTAGAGAGAGTGGGTAGAGCGGCATTATAGTGAACGAGTGCCTCTGAGTGTGAGGGAGCGGTAGGGGTGGGGGGGGGGGGGGGTGGAGTGGGGGACATGACGGGCAGGTGGAACTGGTTTATTGAAGAAAACTATACGAAAAGTATTAATGTGTTATTCCTTTCATGTCTGCCCCAAAAAGTAAACCTGGCTGAGTCACTGGTACTGACCACAGAAAACCCGTCAGCGTAGAGAGGGGATGTGGCGCAACGGCCAGAGCTGACAACTTCGGAGGGGGAACCCTCTTCGAGTATCGGCGTCGGATCCACATCCTGTGATTCTTGACAAATCACTTAATCTCCGCGTGTCTTGTTAAATGACATCATTTTGTAAGTAAAATACCTTTTAGCAAAAGACACTAAAAAAATCAATGCATTCTCTCACACCTTGATGAATCAATTGCATTTTATGTAATGAAAGGGTTTTATTTTTTTCAAAAACAAGTGTTACAGGTAAACCTCGCACATTAAGGCAACCGTAACATCCGCCCTCTCTACTTTTCAGCTGCATCTGGACTAACCTGTCCCTGGGGGGTCCCGGGATGTGGTCGAACTTCGTGTGAATGTATTTCACATAACAGCAGTACAGCAGGAAGGCCAGGGCGGCGCCGGCCAGCACAACGATCAGGAGCCAGGAAAGTAAACCCCACGCGTCCATTTCTGCATTCCACTCTGTGCTCTTTCCTTGTTGATTTCTAGAAAAACAACCTCCGTCGTTAGGTTATAATCTTCAGTGAAATGAGGGCGGAGCAAGGCAGGGAGGGACAGCATGGCCAGCTGCCAAGAGCATTATAACATACAGTGTCCTTTCAGGAGTGAGCGCGTGGGTGGGGAGTGGCGGGGGTTCAAGGGGTGCAGCTGTTTCTGCAGCACACTCGGCCACAAGTCCAAAGGTGAGTAAGTGACTATAAATGACACAGAAATCGAGGTCTTTGTTTCTGAGGACGATTGAGGTCATATCTGAGTCACGTGGGCAGAGGAGGCTGCCACATTAGACTGGTGCAGAGCAGTCCGTGTTTGTTCAGACTCGAGCACCTTGCAGCTTTGGTCCACTCATGGGTGCAGAGTGTGGGGCTTAATAATGTTTTAGGCGCTTCAAGGAAGTCCGGTGGCCTGTCTTTATTTTTAGCAGCTGCAAGGTGCTTGCGTAGGTGTCTCGCAGCAATGGCCGAGGGGACGGTGACCTCTTCCCCCTCGGTAGGCCGGGTTTACTGGGGTTTCACTGCGCTGCAGGGGCTTGAATCCACTGCGCTAGCCTCCCAGCTGATGATGTCACATTGGACGAGAGGATGGCAGGCTGGCTGCTTCAGAGCGGTCCAGTACACGACTTATCTCGTCTGATACCTGGGAGCCTTGCAGTGTTGAGAAGTGACTTGAGGTGTGGGGGCTGTGTTTTATTTTTAGACTCTTGAATGGCTCTCCATTGTAGCTAGACATCAATATATATCTCCACACAGCCTTGCATGACTCTTCTCCCACCTAGGTGTCTGGGAAACTGAAGATCTCTAGAGCTCAATAGCAACTTTAGTGCAAGTTTACGATTTTCTGTAATTCACAAAGGAATTATGCGAGCAGTATCATTACGACTGCCTCCATCTTTTAATGTGGCACTCTACGCCACGAGTACTGAGACTCAGCACTCATAAAGATACTACTCGCAACATTTCTTTGTATATTGCAAAAAATTGTAAACTAAGTGTACGTTTACCTTTGTGAATCAGAGCCTTAACGACTCCCTCCTCCTGGAGCCTCTGCAACCACGCACAAACGCCACTTGAAGCAATCCTTCTCTGAAACTGCAACAAGGATCTCTGGAATTCCTTTCCTCCAGTCCTCCACTTGAACCCAGGGCTTTAAGTGGGCCGGGTCTCTATCGGGCTCTGTTTTTTGCCCTGGCACAGGCGGCCCGTTTTTCCCGGACTGCAGTGATAGCAGCCAAATGATGTGCGCGTGCTCACATAGTGGAGAAGTTACGGCATGACTTCATGCCAGGTGAGCCTTATGGGGAAGGGAAATCCTTTAAAGAGAGTCATTTTCTCTCTGGATTCCCCTTCTCTTTTTGAAACTCAGGAGCAGCAACCCTGCCATGGTATCACCAGGGCTTCAAGTGGAAGCGTTTTCAATATCATATACAACAAGCCACAGTTGCTGCCTATTTATCTTATGCAACTAACAACCATTGACAAAGCCAATAGTCCTGACTTGTACTTATGATGTGTTACATACCATATACTTGGATGTAATGACCGAAACAACTAAATTCAAGTTGGCGGAACACTATGCTAAGCACAGATTTTTACCCTATGTGTTTGTAAGCCACGCCCTTAATTACATAGGCCATGCGCGTTGAGAGACCACCTAGTTTTTCCATCCCAGTTAAAGCCCTGCTTGTACCTCTGTCATGCCTCATTAAGGGCCTGATTACAAGTTTGGCACTCTTACCGCAGTAACGCAGTGGCGGTGGTCCCAAGAAGACAGCCACAGCAGCAGTCTCCCGCCCACCATATTACAATGTCACCGCTGGGCCTGCTACATTGTTTCTGATGGTGGGGTATATTTTTCATATGTGTCAATGCAGGTGTGTATATTTTGACTGCAGTATACACATATGCATGACACATGTGAAAAAATACCTACAACAAGTAGTTTCCTATTGCTGGAGTCTGGACCATATGGGCCCCCTTCCAGTCAATGGATAAAAAGTACATAATGGACTTACCTGGATTTCGGCGCCAACAGGATCATTTTCTTCGCGGTCAAGATGCTGCTGTGAAAGGGGGAACTGGAGGAAGGAAGGGATCGTGTGGGAAACTGAATGGAAGGTAAGGAAATGGGTGAGTATGCACCCCAATTCCTTCGATTTCGCGGACTCAACGCAGGCGCCATGGTTGGGTCGATGGAAAGCCAACTCGTAATTCAGACGGCAGTGAACTTCTCTGTACTGCCCTGTGCCAGCTACTTTTCCCCTACTGTCATCAAGGTGGTCGGCAAATTACTGTCGCTGGCGGCGGTGTCCAGCGGTCTTTCATTCAGCAAACCGCCAACCGGAATTAAAAAAGGGTCAGTTTTCAATGAAAACAATTTGTTGTGTCATGTTGGGATTTGGGGCCTGTAATGTCACAAGCATTAGGCCTATCCACACAAGTGAGGCACCATTTTCTATCCATAGACATGTGGGAATACAGAATGGTAGAACATTTGTTATTACTGATTGTATTTCTCTGCATTTTGTGCCTCCCTAATGTAAGCCAGTCTGTAAGAAAGAAGACATTTTGAAAAATACCCTCTGATTCACATGCTGATATGGGTACCCAAAATTCAGAGATGTACAAATAACCTCAGCTCCTATACATTCAGCTCTTGTAAGTCGGCCATCATGACAATAAGTTAAAAATCAAAACGTTGTCACAAATGGACGTTTTTTCCTGCTCATTTAAAATATTTTTTTATTTCAACTGTTTGTTTGTTTGGGGAAATCGTGAGGGATTTATACAAATGACCCCTTGCTTTAAACTTGCAAAACTGTGGTAAATACAATAGGTTTTCTTGATTCAGCTATGCATGTTCCTGAAAAGCCGGGAAAATTGTGACGCTAGCACAGCAAACCTTTTGTTGATGCCATTTTTAGAAAACACGTTTTTCCTATTTTTCCAATAAAAAGCCAAAAAATGAAGCTATTATTTGCCTATTGTATCAGTCTCCACCAGGGTAATCCACAAACCCTGGGGACCTTTGGAATCCCCAGGATGTTGGAAATGTTTCTACCCACCATACGCAATAGTCGTAATTCAGTTCCGAAGGTCAGAGTCCTAGAACGAAATCAAAAAAATATAAAGTCAATGTGACATCCAAAAGCACCACCACCATCGTGAGGGATTTATACAAATGACTCCTTGCTTTACACAGAATTCTACCTACTTTTAAGAAATCTATAGCTTTACAGGGTCACCCTTGAGTTTAACCCCAGTTTTCACCACAAACTGGAAGTAGGTTGAAAGCACAAAAATTATGAAAAATGGGCTACCTCTTTGAAAAATGCCAAAACTGTGGTAAATACAATAGGTTTTCTTGATTCAATTCAATTCAATAAGCTTTATTCGATAATCATGAGGATATCATAAAAGCACACATTACAATAATCGAATTGCAATTAAAACCCACGTATAGGTCTATAAAATGCCAGAAGAACGTAGCTTCACAAGAAACAAAGGAGTTGACATTAACAATAAAAGAGATATTAAAAAGAATATATAGACAATAAATAATTATAAAAATTCATGTATCATATCGACTTCCTGAACCTTAGCAGCAATTTTAAAAACTTTTCCACAATAAGTATCACTTCCCTGTTCTCCAATTGTTGTAAACGAACAAAAGCATCCTTACAAGACCGCAGTCCCCAGGTCTTCAGTAGAGGTTTCAGTAAAGATTTTCTAGGTACTTGATAGTATTTACAGAAAAGTATGCAATGTATATTTGTTTGGGATGCAATATCATCACAAGGGCAAGGGAGCAGGTTTCGGGACCAATCATTGCAAGAGGGGAAAGTAATTAGCCGAAAAAAGAAGCCCAATCTAAATCTGGAGAGGAGCATTCTTGAGAAGCAATTAATGTCAGTTGCCAGGTATAGTTGAAGACCCTGAACCTTAGTGATCCTTTGGAAAGCCAAAACAGTTTTATTGTCCTTTTGGGTAGACCATCTTTTGGCTTCTAAATGGTCCATTAAGAGCCTTCTCAAGGCTTTCCTCGATATTTGCTCCAGACTCGATGGGTCAATAAAAAACTCCGGGCGGCCAATTTCAAGACACATCCTTTCAACGAAAGACATCCATTTTATGTGTTTTGCCCCCTCCAATTTTTGCCAGTCAGCTATTACTTCACGATTAAAGGTCGTTTCTGGGGTAGTCCAAAGCTTATGCCATAAGAGAATGGGCTCAGTCTTAATTGTATCAGAGATAAACGGTAGCCCCAACTCTATGTGCGTCAAATAAGTAGACGTTGACTTCGGCAATCCTAGGAGGTATCTGAGGAACTTATTTTCATCCTTCTGGATGGATGTTATTGTATCGATCCCCCAGAGCCCTGCCCCATAGATTGCCGTTGATACGCACTTTGCTTTGTAAATGGTAATGAGCTGCTTGACTGGTCTCCCCCCAATTTTACTAGCAAAATCTCGGAGTGCGCCAATCGCTCTTGAAAAAGCAAGCTGCCTAGCTTTTACAGCGGGTTGCCAGGACACCTTTCTATGAAAGCAAATACCCAAATATGGAAATTGTTCTACAGTGTCTATCTTTTTTCCCTCGATGGATATCGGGCATGGGGTTTTCTTTATTCCCTTGCTACAAGCCAGGGAAAAGGTCTTAGCAATGTTTACCTTCAAACCCTTTTCTTTCATAAAGAGAGTAAATTTAGTGACCGCCCTCTGCAGCCCCAACCTTGTTTGAGACAAAATAGCCGCATCGTCTGCGTATAACAAGATTGGGACGGCATGGCCCTCTACCTTAGGGTAATCACATTCAAAACTCCTCATGAAATCACCAACGGCATTTATGTAGAGCGAGAAAAGCAGGGGGGCTAAAATGCACCCCTGCCTCACACCTCTGCCAATGGTGAATCTTGAGGAGCACTCCCCTCTCTGTCTGTACCGCACCCTGGCCCCTGCATCCCTATACAAAGCAATGATAAAATTAAGAATAGATAAGTTCAGTCCTAAGTCCTCCAAAACACTCCATAATTGCTTATGGTCAACACAGTCGAACGCTGAGCTTAAATCTATAAATGTAACAAAAAGGTTACCATGTTTGGCCTCGACATATTTAGAAATTAGAAAATATAAATTTAAACTCTGTTCGACCGTACCCCTACCTGTTCGGAAACCATATTGAAATCTAGAGAGGACATCAGCCTCCTCTGTCCAATTATGCATACGTTTTAGGATGATGCGTCCCGCAATCTTCATTAGAGCATCAAGCAAGGAGATAGGACGATAGCAAGAGGGTACATGCCTACCCCCTTTTTTGTATATAGGTACCACAATGGCTTCTGACCAGGTTGGGATTAGGCCATAAACGTTTGCACAGTTCATGACGGATGTTATTAACGGGGCCCAAAAATCTATTTCAGCCTTAAAGACATCCACTGGTATGGCATCAGGACCGGGGGCCTTGCCAGATCTACTCTCCTTAATAGCAAGGATGACCTCATCACATGAGAAAACAATGTCAGGAACACACTCTCTCAAGTCCACTGTGATAGTAGGAGAGGAAAGAATAGGGTCCGATGGAGATGTACCGAGAAGACTTGGGTTGCTATACAGCTGTTGAAAATAAGCAGCCCAAGTATCTCCATCAATGACCAGGTCTAACCTCTTCTCAGGCATTTTAACCCATGGAAGTGGGGCGTTGACTAGCTTCCAGAAAGCCGAGGAATCGCGACTTTCGGAGTCTGACAACAATGTCTGCCAAGCCTCCGCCTTCAAAGTTTTTATCCTGCTCTTGATAGCATGACGGTAGCGATATCTAGCCTGACGTATCTCAGATAAGGACTTCGGGATGGACTGTAAAGCCTTTTTCCATATCTTAAGTGCTCGTGTGCAATTGTTATCGAACCATCCTTTAGATATAGGGGGGCCTGGCTTGAACTGGCGGGTAAGTAACTTTTTTAGAGTTTCTTGTATTTTTGAGAAAGATTCCAAAATTTTTTGAGGGTGTTCTGTCATGGACAGACAAATATGCACCTCTTCCCACCTCGTCTCTATTAAGTTCTTAAGAAGGCCAGCAGGCTCAATTTTTCCCCATTTAAGAGTATAGCCATTTACCGCCCCTATTGAAACTGGTTGGTCATACCTTACCGGATGAGTATGATGACTTATAATGTGGGATGGTAAAGAAATAGAAAAGGCTATGGGGTAATGATCACCATATATCTGATCTAGCGTATCCCATGAGGATATCAAGGAGGCGGGCCTCTTAGAAAAGAGAACAAAGTCAATGGTAGAGTTTGAGCCTCTTCCATGAAAAGAGGGTTTAAAGGGTATCGGAGGTGAGCATAGCTCATTTACAAAAGCTAAGTTAAAATGTGCTAAAAAGCTATTTAGTGCCTCCCCTGTTTTTGAATGCATTAAATGGTTTGAAGTATCATCATAATCCGGGGAGGAAATAAAGTCACAGAGTCCCCTTGAAGCATACTGGCAAGTGTAACAATTAAAATCGCCCATAAAGGCGATGGCCCATTCCCCCCCAAGCAGCTCTTTAACAGAAACAACGGCGTGAAACAATTCATTTAACACCCTCTCCAGAACATGTAATGGCATATTATTATAAAAGTTTATTATTAGCAAATGCAAAGATTTACCTGTTTGAATGGAGATAATTTGATAAGACTCCGTGAGAAAATGTTTCCGTACACTCAAACCCCTAGCAATATTAACGTAAACACACAGCCCACCCCTATTTCTTCCTTGCTTGCTCGGTAACGCCGGTAAGTGCAAGGTCTGAAAGCCCAGAAGATGAACCGGGGTTTGTACCCACGTCTCCTGGAAGCATAAAACTGAAAAAGAACTAACTAAATCAAGCCAAGATGATAAGCCTATTTTAGTGGAAATGCCAGCCACAGTCCAACTAAGTATCTGAATTTGGGAAAGTGTGGCACGATTCATAGGATGATTATAAGATGCCTCTGTGTTATTCTCCTGATTTACCCCAGATAGTTTGGTTAAGGGTTCCCGAAGTTCTGAAAGTTCTGCCCGACTTGTTAACCCACTAGCGTCTATCTTGGTACACAGAGAAACACTGCTTAAAGGTGCTACGTCAAAGCTCGCAGCAGTTTCATTCCCTCTCTCAGGGCTATCCACCCTTGATAAAGCCAATGTGCTACCAGAAAATTTTGTACCGATCTGTGATCCAACTATAGAAAGGTGTACATTTTTATATAAATCCAAAGACTCGAAAGACTCGAGAAGAAGACCTTTCTTCGGGCTACTGATTTTACAAAAAGGAGACCTTACACCCTCGCTGCCATTTTTGCTCCCCGAAAATGTTTTTGACTTAAGATTTTTAGAAGGTGCAGTGTTCGGGTTTTGATATTTGGAAAGGTGCTCAAAACGATTTGTCGAGGATGCATCTAGGGTGGAAAGTCATTCAATATCATCCAGGCCGGAAAGAGGCGCATAAGGGTTAAAACAAGGAATATTCCACTGAGGCGTTGTAGGTGGCGGGCAATGGCCATAGTCAGAGAAAGCATGTGGGAAGGAACGAGGAAAGCTGTTTTCCATATATCTTGGCCTTGAGGGATAGGAGTTATGTGAATATCTATATTGCTGGGAAGAAAAATAGTTTTCATAGGGCTGTGTTGGACAATATTTCTTACGGGGCATCAAGCCTTCAGGATAAAAGTAACTCACATTTTTTTGAATAATCGGCCTCCGACTAGTATCTTTAAACCAATCCATGATGTGCGAGATGACTCTGTGATCTCTAAAAGTGACAATCACGGCATCGCCCTCAATGTCCTTTGGTCGCATTCCCACCCAATTTGTTCGTCGCACAGAAATTATGTCACCATTAAGGTGGGGTGGCAGTGGTCTATTATTGCATAGCCAATAAATAGCCTTATTTTTTAGGCTGTTATAATTTTCAAAAGATCCTGATGGTAAGGGCAAAACCCCTGTTAAAATAATAACATATTTGGAAGCGTCTGGGGGTAGATCCACATTTCTTTCACGTAGAATCTAGGTTGGTTTAATTTTTTCCTTGTTCAACTGGGAGTAGGTCTTTTTAATCCCCAATCTTGCTGATTCCACAAGTGCATTAACTTGACGAGACTGTGAGTCTTGGGGCATCTTTTTGGTAGCAGAAGAGACCTTGGTATTCGCTAGATTTATTTTTGCAGAAGGCATTGGCACGATAGCTGTTTTTACAGCGGATGTTGCTGTAACCTTAGTTGACACTTTTTCTGCCCCCTTCGAGTTCGTTGATTTTTTTACGTCATTTTTTGTTTGGATTGTTTGTTTAGCACCTTCGACAAGAGTATCTAATTCGACGCCTAGTCTCTTGACTCTCTCTGCTATTGGTAGCATCAGGGCTTTCAAAAGCTGTTCCATCGCATCAATAAAGTCTTTCAATGATGGAGGCACATAAGAAGGGATGATATTAGATGGACTAGTCGAGGCTAAGCTTGGGACCCTTTCTACAATTCCAGCTAATTCCTGTCTCAAAGAGACTTTGGATGGCAACAAGTTACGAGCAGAGCTTGCTGTCTTTCCCCCGCTTCTTTTCCTTCGTTTTTTGGGAGGCGAGCGAATGATACCGCGTTTATTTTTTAAAGAATTGTTATCAGCTAATGGTCTAAGTTCTATAGGAGGGGGAGGTCGTGTTTGCACATGTTGATCATCCCCTGAGCCTATTTGAGCCACAGAAAGATTTAGAGTAGGATGTTCAAAAGCTTTTAGTTCTATACGGGTATTAAGATCAATTAAAAGGTTGGTAGGGGGAGGTGGGTCTGACTGGGTGACAGCAGATATCGACATGTTAGCCAGCTTTGGGGAAGAGCTGATTTGAAAGATCAAGGGGATATTCTCGGTATTAAACAAATCAGCGTCTGTGTTTTCAATTGTGACGTTTTCTAAGTGTGGTATATTTGTTTCCTTAGGAATTGGAGCAATTACTGTGTTTTTTAATAGTTCAATAGAGAGTCGACGTTCCGCACGTCGCTCTGCCAATGCTATATCTCTATCTACGTCGGCAATTGCTCTCGAGAAATATTTATCCAAGGGGCCGAGGATGGATACTCCTACCCTGGATGGAAATTCATCAGCCACGGATGTAGACATTTCTGATGGTATGAGTTCGTTATTAGAGAGTTTTACAGATCGAGAGTCAAGGCATAAAAGTTAAAGGGTATGCCCAGCCCAGCCTTGTTTGGCCTTGTTTGGCCGTAGAGGGCCCGCCCTTTGCCCGGGCGCTCCCGCACGCTCCCGCGACGCGGGGGTGACGTCTCTTTAAAGCGCCGCCTGGCGTGCTCTGTCTCCGGGATTTCCCGCCGCTAGGGCAGGCGGGAAGTGTAGTTTCCCTGGTCTTCCGGTGTCAAGTGCCCCCCTCCGCTCGGCGGCCGCAAGGGTGGTTGATGCGGCAGCGGGAGGGGGACGAAACGGACCCAGCAACAGCAAAATGCACAGCCCACGTCGTGTGCAACAGGTAGGGGTCCCACAGTTTCTCGAGCACTGTCACCCGCTCCACCGTGGTGACGTCTCTTTAAAGAGCCGCCTGGCGCGCTCTGTCTGCGGGATTTCCCGCCGCTAGGGCTGGCGGGAAGTGTAGTTTCCCTGGTCCTGCGGTGTCAAGTGCCCCCCTCCGCTCGGCGGCCGCAAGGGTGGTTGATGCGGCAGCGGGAGGGGGACGAAACGGACCCAGCAACAGCAAAATGCACAGCCCACGTCGTGTGCAACAGGTAGGGGTCCCACAGTTTCTCGAGCAGTGCACACAAGACAAACAAAGTCAAACAAAGTCCCGTTCAAGTCCTCCTCACCTTGCTCAACTTTCTCTTTTGGCACATTTTGTAATTATAATCCCGGCGTGTCTGCCGCTGCCGCTGTAAACAACAAGTCGAGGAGGCGGAAGGGCTCGGCCTCACTCCGTTCACTCCCCTAAGCCGGCACACTCCACCGCCTGACAGCGCTTCTCAGCTCCAACCGGCGTTCACTGTGGATGCTGCATTGCCTCACCCCAACCACGGGAGCCGCGTAATTCCACTGTGAGCTCTGCATCAGAAGCCGCACTCGAAAGGGGCAATCCAACGTTCTTTCTTTCTACAAAGAAATCCTCAGAGACAGGTTCACCGAGGACCACACGCCGACAGGTACCTCAGCTATGCATGTTCCTGAAAAGCCGGGAAAATTGTGACGCTAGCACAGCAAACGTTTTGTTGATGCCATTTTTAGAAAACACGTTTTTCCTATTTTTCCAATAAAAAGCCAAAAAATGAAGCTATTATTTGCCTATTTTATCAGTCTCCTCCAGGGTAATCCACAAACCCTGGGGACCTTTGGAATCCCCAGGATGTTGGGAATGTTTCGACCCACCATACGCAATAGTCGTAATTCAGTTCGGAAGGTCAGAGTCCTAGAACAGAATCAAAAAAATATAAAGTCAATGTGACATCCAAAAGCACCACCACCAAGTTTACAAACAGTGCTCCACACCACTTGCGAAGTAAACAAATTCTTCTTTCCTAAATATTCCTGTTTGTGTATGTTAGATCTAGGGGTTTCTAGTTGGTAGAGGTAGGTACCAATGTCCAAATAGGGACCCTTGCTTCTAGTCAGGGTAAGGAGGGTAGACTCTTTAGATAACCCCTGCTCACCCCCTTGGTAGCTTGGCACGAGCAGTCAGGCTTATCAAAGCAATGTGTAAAGTATTTGTACCCACTCACAGTAACACAGTGAAAACCCCACAAATGGACTCCACAACAGTTTAGAAAAATAAAGGTATTTAATCTAAACTAAACAAGACCAAAACGACAAAAATCCAACAGACACAGTTCAAGAATATGATTTCTAAAGAGTTCTAGGGTTTGCGTTAAAATAATCCACAGTTGCATCACGTTTAGCCCAAATGCTGCTACTGCTCAAAAAGCCAGGTCTTGAGGAGTCTCCTGAAGGTCAGCAGGACTTGGGTCTGCTGTAGGTGGATGGGGAGGGTGTTGCAGGTCTTGGCCGCGAGGTGGGAGAATGATCTGCCACCGGAGGTTGCTTTTTGGGTGCGGGGCACTGTGGCGAGGGCGAGGTTGGGGGAGCAAAGCTGGTGGGTGGAGGTGTAGAAGCTGAGTCTGCTGTTGAGGTTCGCTGGTCTGGTGTTGTGGAGTGCCTTGTGTGCGTAGGTGAGGTGCTTGAAGGTTATCCTCTTGTTGACCGGGAGGCAGTGCAGGTCTCTCAGGTGGGGTGTGATGTGGCTGTGGCGACGGATGTGGAGGACCAGGCGTGCAGAGGCGTTCTGGATGCGTTGAATCAGTTTCAGGAGTTTAGCCAAAGGCTCCTGCATAGAGGGTGTTTCCGTAGTCCAACGTGCTGCTGACGAGGGCCTGGGTGACCGTTCTTCTCATTTCGGGATCCACTTGTAGATCTTGCAGACATGCGTAGGGGGTTAAAGCAGGAGGAGGAGACAGCGTTGACCTGTTTAGTCATGGAGAGGGTGGAGCAGAGGATGACTCTTAGGTTTGCTTGCGTGGTCAGTGGCAGTTGGGGCGGTTCCCAGTGCGGTCAGCCACCAAAAGTCGTCCCAGGCCGAAGGGGTGGATCCGAGGATGAGGACCTCCGTCTTGCCTGAGTTCAGCTTCAGTCGGCTGTTCCTCATCCATTCAGCCACGGCCTTCATTCGTGAAGGTTTGTTTTGGCGGTGTGGGGGTCCTTGGTGAGGGAGAGGATCAGCTGGGTGTCATCGACGTAGGAGATGATGTTGAGGTCGTGCAGTCGGGCGACGTGGGCAAGCAGTGCCATGTAGATGTTGAACAGCGTTTGGCTGAGGGATGAGCCCTGGGGTACGCCGCAGATGACATGGGTGGCTTCGGAGCGGAAGGGGGGAGGGGGACTCTCTGTGTTCTGCCGGAGAGGAAGGAGGTGGTCCAGTCCAGGGCCTTCTCTTGGATCCCGGCGTGTTCATAGTGTGTGGTGGCAGACCATGTCGAAGGCGGCTGACAGGTCCAGGAGGATGAGGGACACGGTTTCTCCGTTGTCTAGCAGGGTCCTGATGTCATCAGTGGCGGCAATGAGGGCAGTCTCGGTACTGTGGTTGCTGCGGAACCCAGACTGGGACGTGTCCAGGATGCCGTTCTCCTCGGGAAAGCGGGTGAGTTGTTTGTTGACGGTCTTTTCGATGACCTTCGCCGGGAACAGGAGCAGGGAGAAGGGCCGGAAGTTCTTGAGGTCCTTGGGGTCCGCTTTGGGTTTCTTGAGTAAGGCGTTGATCTTGGCGTGCTTCCAGCTCTCCGGGAAGGTTGCTGTCTCTAGGGAGGTGTTGATGGCTTTCTGGAGGTGGGGTACGATGGCGGTGCTGGCTTTTTGAAGATGTGGAGTGGGCATGGGTCTGACGGAAATCCGGAGTGGATGGTGTTTATGGTGTTGATGGTGTCATTGTAGTTGATGTTGGTCCAGGAGAGCAGGTGGTTGGTACGGATTGTGGTCGTGGGGGCGGCTTTCTCAGTGGTTTTTGGGGAGGTCGTGGCATTGAAGCTGTTGTGGATGTCTGCGACCTTGCGATGGAAGAAGGTGGCGAGCGAGTCGCACAGGTCTTGCGAAGGAGGGATGTCATTGGTGTTGGAGCTGGGGGTTGGAGAGTTCCTTCACGATGTTCAAGAGCTCTATGCTGTTGTGTGCGTTGTTGTCTAGTCTGTCTTTGAAGGAGGCCCTTTTGGCTGATCTGATAAGGTGGTGTTTTTGTGGGCTGCGTAGCTGCCTGGTGTTCGTTCATGGAGCCACTTCTTCTCCAGCTTTCGGCAGGTGTGCTTGGAGGCCTGGATTGTTGGAGGATTTCTTGAGCGGGGCGATGGTGTTGGCGCAGTCGTCGATCCACTGTCTGAGGTTGCGGGTGGTGGTGTTGGCGTCGGTGGGGTCGGCGGGTGGGGTTTGGGTGAGGGTGGTGGTTAGCTGGTCTTCGGTGACTTTTCTCCAGCAGCGGCGAGGCATCTGTTGGGTGCGGTGGTGCGTGGTGGGTTTCCGGAATGTGAAGTGGATGCAGCGACGGTCGGTCCAGTGGAGTTCGGTGGTGTGGTTAAAGGAGACGTGGGGGCTTGCGGTTAAGATGGGGTCAAGCGTGTGGCCAGTGGTGTGAGTGGGTGATGTGACGAGTTGTCTGAGTCTGAGGTTGGCTAGGTTGTTGATCAGGGTTGTGGAGTTAGTGTTGTTGTTGTTCTCGAGGTGGAAGTTCTGGTCCCCGGGGAGGATGTAGGCCGTGGAGGCGAAGGCGTGTGGGCTGACGAAGTTGGCGATGGTGTCACTGAACTGTGGTCGGGGTCCAGGGGGTCTGTAGACGAGGGTTCCTCTGAGGGTGGTGTTGGTGTTGGTGTAGATCTGGAAGTGCATGTGTTTGACGGTGCTGAGGGTGTCTTCGGTGCTGGTCGAGACTCTGAGGGTGTTCCTGTGGACGATGGCGATTCCTCCTCCTACTCCGTCCCTGCAGGAGAACTTGTAGCCTTCCAGGATGGCTATGGCGATGTCGGGTGCCGAAGAGGAATTCAGCCAGGTCTCCATCAGGAAGGCGGAGTCTGGGGAGGTTGAGTCGAGAAGGTCCCAGAGTTCAACGGTGTGTTTGCGGGCGGAGTTGAGAACGATGCAGTTGAGGTAGTTGGGTTCTTCCCTGGTCAGTGGGTCGGCGGGCCGTGTGCTGCAGTTCCGGCAGGAGAAGGGTCCTTTGATGCGCTTCGGGTGGCCAGGCAGCATGCGTGTTCTCGTTCGATGTTGAGTGCGTGGAGGGTGTTGATGTTGTAGCGGTGTTGGGAATCATGGGGCCAGGGGTTCTGGTGCTGGACACGATCCAGGCACGGACAGGCGCAGACGGCCTTGCCTTTGGCGCGCCAGAGGCGCAGCCGCGTTGCAGCTGCCATAAGAAGGGGAGGTGGGAGGGAGGAGCAGCTGGGAGGTGGGAGCAGGCGAATGGGGAGCAGGGCCACAGGGGACGCAGCGACAGGAACTAGAGGGAAGAATAGCAGGGATACAGAAAAAAAAAAGAAAAGGGCACACAGGGGCAAAACACACAGCGAGTATACAAAGAAATACAAATCCCAAATTAGAGTCAAATAAAAACTACCAGAAACACGAGTGCAAGCAGGGAGGGCCTCGAAACCCTGTCAGCAAAAGCGGCAGCTGGGCTGAGGCGAGGGCACACAGGCGGTGCTGTGCGGTGTGGGGAGAGACCTACCAACGGTCAAGGGTCGCTCTCACTGCCGCGCAGAGGCCGCCATAAAAAGGAGAGGTGGGAGGGAGGAGCAGCTGGGAGGCTGGAGTGGGCGAATGGGGGGGCGAGTCGCTGGGAACGCAGCGGCGGTAACTGGAGGGAAGACGGCAGGGATACAGAAAATAAAGCAAGGGCAAAACACACAGGGAGTTTACAAAGAAATACAAATTACAGTAAAATAAAAACTACCAGAAACACGAGTGTGAGCAGGGAGGGCCTCGAACCCCTGTCAGCAGAAGTGGCAGCTGAGCTGAGGCGAGGGCACATAGGCGGTGCTGTGCGGTGTGGGGAGCGACCTACCAGGGGTCAAGGGTCGCTCTCACTACCGCGCAGCGGCTGCCATAAGAAGGTGTTGTAAATAAAACAACGGTATTATTAAGCATTAGCTGAAGCCATAATGCATCAGTCCAAATATCTAGTATAGGGATTCCATTTTGTATTTCAAGTCCGCCATTTTTCATGCCCTACATTGCCATGTGCTCAATGTTCTGATTGTCCTACCTCTCTGCCAGTTACACTGTGGATTCTACCTAGCAACAGTTATTATTAGTCCTTCTTGAGAGTGTAGTGCATGCTCAGCAGAAATAACAGTTGTTCCTTATTAGCATAGCCCTCCCATGTTCTAGAAATACTGTTAGCTCCACCCACTGATATATTTGGAAATGTCCTTACGTGGTTGTAACCTCTGTCTAAGCTGTAAGCTGAACCCCTTCCACTGTGTATAAAAGGGGACATGTGCTTGTATTCAGTGTGCTAGTCTGTACACTACTGTAGAAGTGTTGTGGAGGTTGTATCACCACCTTTAAAGGTTTATTAAACTATGTTTTTGTATTTCCAGCTTCCTTGCCAACTTCATTTGTAAGTCTAAGGACTTTGTACACAGAAGGGCGAACCCTTTCGGTACCTTTGGGCCTTGCTGAGGCCTGAACTCATCAATTGGCGCCCGTCACGTGGGGCTCATCGGTGACTCGGAGGCTCGAAGGACTGGTCGTGACGAAGGAATGGAACTCTGCCGGGGAAGTGATCACTGCCAGCGGCGTCTTTAGTCCTGGCATCCTGAGGTATTTCTTCCTTCCTTCCGATCTGACCATCTGGGTGGCGCCGGTCTTCGACTGAGACCTCTTCTGTCGGTTTGCTGTGGATAAGCTGTTTGAGCAAATTGTGGAACTTGGCAAGTGGAATCTGGACGCTCGTGCTTGGTAAGGACCAATGTATGGTAATTACTGTGAGTGTTTATGGTAGCCAGTGATTAGCAAGGCAGTTTTAGGATACGCTTGCTGTGGCTTATGGATATGGATATGGATATGGAGATGTTTGGATGATCGATCATATTATGATTATGAAAATGGGTATATATGCATTGCAACACATATAGGCAGGCAATGTGGAGATTTTTCTCCAATATATGGTTGTGAGCGGCGCAACGATTAAGTGCCATTTTTCTGTATAATATTGCGTATTTCGCACTATTTCTAGCATGCCTGCTTTTAGCGCACTACGTAAGTGGTGCTGCTGTGGAAACCGGTTAAGTCTTGAAGAATCGCAGCCGGCTCCCCCAGAAGGGACGCCGAATAGGGACATGTATATTAAGTTTGGTCTTTCCCCTATAATGTACAGCACATTGTGGAGGAAGTATACCAAGAAGGATCCTGAGTTGAGATGGCCTTTGTATGGTTCGTTTGATGTGCGCAAAATTGAGTATGTGGAACAGTGCCTGTGCAAGCGCCGAGCGAGACAAGATATGTTTGAGAGTGTGCGAATGTGGGTGAAAGAAGTACGTGAGCGTGAGAAACGTGAACATGCGCTGATTGAGAAAGAGCAGAGGAAGAATGTGCGTGAGAAGGCGCAAGAAATGAGACAACGTGAACAAAAAGACGCGGAAGAAAAACGGGAAAAGGAACGTAGATTGCAGATATCTGGCCAATATCCCATTCGTCGGCCTCTTTATCCTGTCCTTAATAATTCTGATGATGATTTTTCATTACTAGATCGTTCTCCGCCTCCGTATGCTGGCCCGTCTGCTCCGAAAGGGGAAGATGAGGATTCTGGATCATTTAAAGATAAGGTAGACACGCGGTCTATGCTAACATCTGATCGTATGGCGGAGCTCCGACAAATTTCCTATTGTATTCTTAAGGGTACAATTCCTCTTGCTGAAATATTGCTGTCTCTTGAAAAATGGCCGGACAGGGAAAAAAATTATTTTCTTGAAACCTTTTCTGATGAAGTAGTCGGGGCTTTTCGAAAATATTCTCCTGTTCTTGAACCTGATGACATAATACAAGATAAGAAAGAATTGCGTAAAGGTCTCTTTTCTCCTTCCCAGGCAGCTGATGCAGTTCGACGGTTATTCGTATTGCGGGATGAGGCGTCTCGGTTACGAGAAGAAAAACGACAAAAGACGGTGGACGACAAAGAGACGGGTTTGAGTGGCGACGGGAAACAATCATCTATCTATTCTTCGATATTGTGCATGTTAAACCTATGCGAGAGGCAGCGCCTTTGTATGTTCCTCCTAAAGGAGCGGGTACTAGTTCAGATAAAGATTCAGCTGA
This sequence comes from Lissotriton helveticus, assembly GCF_964261635.1. Classification (NCBI taxonomy): domain Eukaryota; kingdom Metazoa; phylum Chordata; class Amphibia; order Caudata; family Salamandridae; genus Lissotriton; species Lissotriton helveticus. Next base: position 397,644,375 of record NC_136070.1, on the reverse strand, counting down.
TGCCCGAGGGTATTTTATCTATAATTGGGTATATACTCCTTGGAATAGAGCGGATGTTATGGCCTTAAAGAAAGCGTTACCTGACCCACGGAAAAATCCTGCTGCCTTTTATGAGGAAGTTGAGGGGGCTTTGAATTCTTGTACTATGACATTAGCTGACGTTGATTTATTCTTTGGTCTTATATTACCCCCTGACATGTGGAGATCAGTACGGAAAATTGATGATTTAGTGACGTTTAAAGCTAAATGGGAAGACATTGAGGAGGAGGACAGAGCTAGGAAACCTGCGCAGAAACCACCCCAGCTCATTCTAGACCTCCCTGCTGCTATTTTGATTAAATTAAAGACGATTATTCCCCCTAAAAAGATTGACTGGACTATGTTAGCATCTTGCAAGCAAAAGACAGATGAATCAGTTTCTGACTTCTTTACGCGATTTGAAGAAACTTTTCACGATTTCAGTGGTCAGTCTCTGACGGATGACACGGGTCGACATCTGTTTGTAGACAAATATGTTTCGAATTTATTACCGGGAGTAGCAGCTCGGTTGAAAGCGAGTGAAAGCTCCTGGACGACTTCGACTCCGGCATCCCTCCTGACAATGGCTCAGTATTACGAGCATCAGGAATTAGAAGCAAAAAGTAATGAAGATAAGAAATCTAAGGATTTGAAAACAAAAGTTATGTTAGCACAAGTGTATGGACCACCCCAGAGAGGAAATAATAGAGGTGGTCGGGGTTTTTATGATTCTACATATAACCGCACAGACTTGGCTAAAGATCAATGTGCATATTGTAAGCAACGAGGCCACTGGGCCAATGAGTGTCCTTTAGCGCGAGAACACAGGGCTATGGGACGCGGTAGAGGTTTTGGGAGAAATCGTGGGGGGTTTTCTGGACCACGAGGTAACCTAAATGACAGGGCTAGATTCGAATCTAGAGAGCAACAACAAGGAGGGTCTAATACCTTTGATAGACGAAATCAGTATCAGATGTCTGACTATGTGCATCCCGAAAGTCATGATTCCCAATATGCATAGGATTGCGTGGGATGGGGGGAGGAATCAGTCGAAGTACCAGTAGATCAGAGGGGTCCTTATGTTACAGCACATGTTTTGGGTTCTACTGATCAGTTTTTGGTTGATACAGGGGCTACTCGTAGCGCTTTGTCTAAACAATTGGTTCCGAGGGCTCCCCTGTCTGGCTTAACGATCACATCTGTAGGGTTCGATGGAACACCTTCTCTTAGCCCATTATCCCAACCCCTTGCATTTCATGTCGACAAATTTACAGCACCATGTCCATTCTTGCTTTCCTCAAACACGCCTGACAACATTGTGGGTCTAGATATGCTGAAACATTTTAGAGCCACAATCCGCTGCTCCCCTGAAGGAGTACGCGTGATTTTAAATGACAATTACCCTGCAAAAGAGAGAGTGTGTATGGTCGTTGAAAGTGCTGCATTAGCCTCTTTACCTCACACGTTGTGGGCTACTTCAGACACTGATGTGGGACAGATGGTCATTCCTCCGGTTCACATTAGTGTGAAGGAGGGAGCTGTGTTACCACGCCTGCCTCAATATAGGATTTCACAGGAGGGTGAGGAGGCGCTCATACAGATTGTGCAGGATCTCATCCGAGTGGGGGTGGTGGAAGAAGTCCCGTACAATGTTTGTAACAGTCCTATTTTACCAATCTTGAAGAAAGACACTGATACTAGGGTATATCGATTTATTATTGATTTGAGGGAGGTGAACAAGATAGTGGTGCCCCAATACCCTGTTGTTTCTGACATCACGACACTCCTTACCTTGGTCCCACCAACAGCGACAACATTCTCGGTTGTCGATCTGAAGAACGCCTTCTTTTCGATCCCTATTCACCCTGATAGCCGTTACCTTTTCGGCTTCACTTTGAATAATCAATCGTATCGATTTTGTAGAATTCCACAGGGCTATACTGAGAGCCCTAGTATCTACAGTCAGGCATTGAAAAGACAGTTGGATTCCTTTGTCTTGCTTGAGGGGGTAGTGCTTATTCAATATGTCGATGACATTTTGTTGGCTGCTGACACCCCTGAGCAATGTGAGACTTGTACGTTGTCCTTGCTTTCCTTTTTGGCTTCTCACAATCATAAGGTATCTAAGAAAAAATTGCAATTCTGTAGACCTAAGGTGACCTACCTAGGCCACCTTTTGTCTAAGGAGGGGCGTGCACTTACATCAGATCGTATACAAGCCATCCTGGACACACCAACACCTTCTACACAGAAAGATGTTCGAGCATTTTTGGATCTTACGTCCTTTTGTAGGCAGTGGATACTGGGGTTTTCACATATAGTCAAACCACTGTTAGCGCTATTGACAAAAGACACTCCAATTCCCCTTCCTTGGACAGATGAATGTGAAAACGCTTTCCAACAGTTACGTCAGGCCCTTTGTTCAGCACCAGTGTTAGGCACTCCTGATTACACGAAACCTTTCACATTATATGTACATGAGAGAGATGGATGTGCGTCATCTGTGTTAGTACAGATGCATGGGGACAGGCAGCGTCCGTGTGCATATTTCTCGGCATTGCTCGATCCTGTCGCTCGGGCATTGCCGGGGTGTTTTCGTTCGGTCGCAGCGACAGCTGTGTCAATACGTCAGAGTGAGGGAATAGTGTTATCTCACAAGCTGTTAGTGTTGGTTCCCCATGCTGTTGATGCCCTTTTGAATCAAACAAAGACGCAGCATTTAACAAGTGCCCGTCTGACTGGATATGAACTAACGTTGCTGGCTCCCCATATCACATTGAGGAGATGTGCTACGTTAAATCCAGCAACATTGTTACCATTCCTGACGACTCAGCCTGAGGCACAAGAAGCACATGATTGTATTTTTGTGACTGAGGAACAGACAAAGGGTCGTATCGATCTCCAGGATACGCCTTTCTCAGATGTAGATGGAGAATTATGGGTGGATGGCTCCTGCCTGAAGCTACCGGATGGTACGACTTCGGCAGCATATGCCATCACTACTTTGTATACCATCGTGGAAACAGCACGCATACCACAGAAATCAGCCCAGGCAGCGGAGCTGATAGCATTGACACGAGCATGTGAGCTTAGTGCAAAGTTGTGTGTGCATATTTATACAGATAGCCGCTATGCTTTCGGAGTAGCGCACGACTTTGGCCTGCTCTGGAAGGAAAGAGGTTTTCTGACATCACACGGAACACAAATTATGTATGGAGAATTGGTGCACAATCTTTTGACTGCCCTGACATTTCCTAAGAAGATAGCTATAGTGAAATGCAGTGCACATAAGAAAGTTATTGACAAAGTAGGGCAAGGAAATGCTTTCGCTGACCAAGTAGCACGAGAAACTGCAATGAGACCTGACTCCACTTCAATGTATGTTGTGAAGTCACAAGCAGAACGATGGCATGATGCTAGGAAAGAAGTGAGGGAAATACAGAGAGTTGCTTCTGATAAAGAACGAGAGCAATGGTCTGAAAATGGAGAACTGGATGATGAAGGTTGTTGGCGCAACAAACAAATGGATAGGTAGAAGTTGCCCACAGCTTTTGTCCAACCTATGGTTCAAATGGCACATGGGCTAGCACATGTTGGAGCTTCAGCGATTGTGAAATTGCTTGCGCAAGTTTGGGAGCATCCAGAGATTGCTAGCACGGCCAAGAGAGTGGTACAGACCTGTATGATCTGTCTTAATTACAACCCAGGGAAAGGAACACGGACTCCAGCAGGAGGATTTGAAATACCTACTGCACCTTTTGAAGTCCTGCAAATGGACTATATCCAACTTGAACGCTGTAATAATCTAAAGTATGTCTTGGTGGTGGTGTGTGCTTTCAGTAAATGGATTGAAGCCTACCCTACTAAGGACAATACTGCAATGACTACAGCAAAGGTGCTACTGAAGGAGTTCTTCCCTAGGTATGGTGTTTGTAGACTATTATGGAGTGATAACGGGCCTCATTTTATAGCAGACGTTATTAAGTACGTTCTGAGAGGTCTGGGGATAAAACAGAGGTTTCATGCAGTGTTCCATCCACAGTCGGCTGGCTTGGTGGAACGCTACAATGGAACACTGAAGCTTAAACTAGCAAAGATCCAGGCTTCCACTTCTCTGACTTGGCCCGATGCTTTGCCTTTGGCATTGTTGTCAATAAGATCAGTACCACACTCCCGAACCGGCCTTACACCGTATGAAGTGGTGTTTGGTCGTCCCATGAATATTTGGGGAGTGCCCAAACCAAGTTCCGTATATGATGTACCTTGTGTATTGATGAATGACTATCTGGCACAATTAACTGATAACTTGGTTTCTATTCATCAACAGGTTCGAGAAGCACTCCCTGACCGGTCCACAGGTGAGGGTCATAGTCTCCGACCCGGTGACTTCGTCCTCATCAAGGCGTTCGAGAGGACGAGTGGCCTGGAGCCCCGATGGTGTGGTCCCGAGCAGGTTCTGCTCGCAACTAGAACGGCCGTCCGAGTGACCAACCGTAAGAACTGGATTCACTTCCTTCATTGTCGCAGAGTGCAACCCGGATTGGTGGAGCCTGCCGTGTTGATTGACCATCGAGAAATCCTGACTACAGAGAAAGGCCCTGCTGTGGTACCTGATGAGCAAGAGGAGTTCTTCCTGGACCCGACGACTTCTGGAGTAAGAAAATACAACCTTCGACCCAGGAAGAAGTTTGCTGCTGTTTAGACTGCTGTCAGAACGGCCTCTTGGTTGGTGCAACGGAGAGCCGATGAGGCAAGGGGGGGGGAATCAGCCTTGCATTAGAGTAGTGACACCCGTCTTGGCCCGTTGGTGAAGAAAACAACAGCCGCCTTGGGGGAAGAGTTCTGACAGCCTTTTTTTTAGTTTCAGGAAGATTTGCGAGACATTTGTTCAACATGGAGAGAAAGAAAGTGATCTGCGCTTTTGGATTTATTGCTAGTGTGGCAGTTGTTGCCATTATCACGTGGTTTGTTGAGGATGTAATTCCTGCCCGTGATCTATATGTGGTTCCTACACCGGTGCCAGAGGAGCATTTCTTTTATACGCTCCCCTATCAGGAATCAAAACACCGCTTGTCCTTTGTAAATAACACCTTCATTCAGATGCTACATCATACCCACACGGCTACAAATGAAACAAATTGCTGGATATGTGGTATGATGCCAGCGCACCAGAAGAAGGGGGGAACACCGTTTATACCTCTCCTTTCTCTCATAATGGTTCTTGTCGTGCCTGGTATACTCTTCTATTTGCCACAAGAAAGCCTGCTGTTGGAAGATTACTTTTTAGATTAAATAAAGAATGTCACCAGAATAAAGAAGGCTATCCACAAGCCAATGGAACTATATGGGAGTGGGAAGAATATCGACCGGACAATGAGTCTACTCCCTACATTTTTACGAACACTAGAGACACTGTCGAAAGTGAAAAATTTGTGATCTCAGTTGCACAAGCACAAGCGGACTTATGCGTACAAAGTGTTGGGTACATCCCTGTAGGTGTTAGTGATTGTATTAAAGTCTTAAATATAGATGGTCTGAATATTAGCACATTTTTAGCATCCCATAATACATATTTTGTATGCGGTAATAGAGGATATTATCGATTACCAGCTGGCTGGTCAGGAGTATGCTATGTATCGTTTTTATTACCACCAGTGTTTTTAGCACCTGCCACTTATCATAAAAACTTGAAATTGTTGAATAATGCCACTGTGAATAGATACAAACGTACTTTATCTATCGATGATGTGGACCAGACCGACACTAGTTTGCAGCAATATGTAGATTTTAACCTAGGTTTATTCTTCTTTGTTGGAGCTGCCCTAAACAGTAGAAAGATAAGAAGATTAACTAGAGTTGTAGAGGCAGTGACCAACCAAACTGCTGCAGCACTTGGAAACGTAACTGAAGAGTTGCAAATTACTAGAATTGTTGCCCTGCAAAACAGAATGGTGTTAGATGTCATATTAGCAGAAAAGGGAGGAGCTTGTAGACTTATTGGAAGTAGCTGTTGTGTCTTCATCCCAGACAACTCGCCTTCTGTTTATAATGCCATAAATAAACTGCATAAAATAGCTGCTGACATACATGTAGATAATGGTACATGGACCTTCTCTAGTTGGTTTTGGACCTTATGTACTACATGGGGTTGGAAGATCCTCACTGGCCTTTGTATAATAGTAGTAATTCTTTTTACTTGCTGTATGTGTATTCAATGTGGTCCTATGATATGTTCTCTTTGCATTACCTCTTGTATACCCAATAAGAAAGCTGTCTCCAAAGCTGCTTATCAAAAGAGTCTAACTAAAGAGATTTCTAACATTATGAGCATTGACATTCAAGATGAGTTTGATGACTACCCTATGAAATGGAATGGTTTCAGCTAACGCTGAAAGGGTCATCTGTTGTAAATAAAACAATGGTATTATTAAGCATTAGCTGAAGCCATAATGCATCAGTCCAAATATCTAGTATAGGGATTCCATTTTGTATTTCGAGTCCGCCATTTTTCATGCCCTACATTGCCATGTGCTCAATGTTCTGATTGTCCTACCTCTCTGCCAGTTACACTGTGGATTCTACCTAGCAACAGTTATTATTAGTCCTTCTTGAGAGTGTAACGCATGCTCAGCAGAAATAACAGTTGTTCCTTATTAGCATAGCCCTCCCATGTTCTAGAAATACTGTTAGCTCCACCCACAGATATATTTGGAAATGTCCTTACGTGGTTGTAACCTCTGTCTAAGCTGTAAGCTGAACCCCTTCCACTGTGTATAAAAGGGGCCATGTGCTTGTATTTAGTGTGCTACTCTGTACAATACTGTAGAAGTGTTGTGGAGGTTGTATCACCACCTTTAAAGGTTTATTAAACTATGTTTTTGTATTTCCAGCTTCCTTGCCAACTTCATTTGTAAGTCTAAGGACTTTGTACACAGAAGGGCGAACCCTTTCGGTACCTTTGGGCCTTGCTGAGGCCTGAACTCATCAATGGGGCAGTGGGACGGAGGAGCAGCTGGGAGGCTGGAGCGGGCAAATGGGGGGTGGGGCCGCAGGGGACGCAGCGGCGGGAACTGGAGGGAAGAACGGCGGGGATACAGAAAAAAGAAAAGGGCACACAAGGGCAATACACACTGGGAGTATACAAAGAAATACAAATTACAAATGACAGTAAAATAAAAACTACCAGAAACACGAGTACGAGCAGGGAGGGCCTCGAACCCCTGTCAGCAGAAGCGGCAGCTGGGCTGAGGCGAAGGCACACAGGCAGTGCTGTGAGGTGTGGGGAGCGACCTACCAAGGGTCTGTCGACTTATTTAGACTCTGGACGGGAGCAGTACGACAGGAATGGCCCCAAAACACATGGATCCATTACATTGTTCCACTAAAAACTTGCCCTGTTTTGCAATATGGCTAGCTGTAAGTTTTGGGCCCTAGCTCAGTCCGAACATAGGGAAACTTAGCAAACCTGCACATTTTTTCAAACTAGACACTCGGGGGAATCCAGGGTGGGGAGACTTGAGTCTCCTACCCAGAAGCCTGTGCAAACTTCGTAATGTGACCAAAAACATACATTTTCCTCACATTTCTGTGATGGAAAATTCCAGAATCTACAGGGAGCAACATATTTCCAATAGCCTACCGTTTCCCCATCTCTCTCGATAAAAAAGACACCTCACTGGTTTGGGTAGGGATAGTGGTTGGGCCAGGAAAGGCCCCAAAAGACATCATGGACACATCACATTTTTCCACTCAAAACTGGCCCTTTCTTTGCAATGTGGCTAGCTGTGGATTTGGGGCTCTAGCTTAGCTGACACCTAAGGAAACCTGGCATTTTCCTCGCAGTTCTATGATGGAAAGTTCTGGAATCTGAAGAAAGCAATATATATTTCCTATTAACCTATCCTTCCTCCAGGTCTCTCAATAAAAATGGTACTTCACTTGTGTGGCTAGGCTGAGTGTCCACAACAGGAACAGCTCAAACCAAGGTCAATGAGTGTCCCTTTGCGAATACTCACATTGACCTTAGTTTGATACATTCCTGCTGCAGGCACTAGGCACAGCCATACAAGTGGGGCAACATTTTTAATGGGGCAAGTGGTCGTAGATCACTGGGTGGTAGGAATTGTGTGGATTCCATCTGATTCTGGAAAAATATAGCACAGAAAATGTGCAATTTAGGCAAATTGTGAGGTTTGCATGGCATTGTGGGTAATGAGGTACCGGGTTTTTAAGAACCGGCACGGAACCGGTAACCCAGCGGTGTCAGGGTACACCCAGAGACCTCGGGTTCTTCCTGATTCAGACCACAGAAACTCAGAGTCTTCCAGGTGAAGTCAAAGATCGATTTATTGGCTGCAACCAAGGTAACAAGTGTCCTAGAAGTACAACACACGGGGAGTATATTCTCAGGAGACTGCTCGAATTTACAAAGTCAGGCTTCTCTTCTTATACAGAATATTCAGCTTCAGGCAAACATTCTTCGAATTTGTAGTATGTCATTTATAGTTATTGGTTACAAAAGAAAAGAGAGTCATGATGACATGTACATATTTCACGTCGTGCTGCCCACAACAAATCACTCGGCAAGGCCTAACATTTCATCAGATATCGCTGGACCCCCAATAAAAACGGGCACCTCCCCATCATAAAGTAAGTGAAGAAAAAGAGTGGAGACAGATGTGAGCGAGATAAGGCATTTGTGCGCGCTGAAATGGTTTTATGGCTTGTTGAGCCTTGATGCTATCTTGCTCGGCCACTGGGAGGGGAACTGACCTAACGAGTTCGGCCTGGGGCAATGGTTCCAACTTGTACAGGTCATAGGAAAGTCGATTAAGGTGTACGTGTCCTTGTGGAATCGAATTCAGCTGAATTAAGGCCTATGTAAAGGGCAACACACAAAATGGCTGCCAAATACAAAATGGAAGCCAAGGGTTCGAGGTACAAGTGATGATTTCGAGGTGAAATCATTGCTCGAACGCGATGAAAATGCTTGAACATAATGTACTCGTCATTCTCGGTCTTTTGACACCAAATTCGTCATGATACGATGAAGTTTTATTCTCGAGTCCAGAATGGTTACACGAGTTCGGATTTTCAGTACTACACACCCTCCTTTTGCCCTTACATAGGCAATTAATCTATCCTTATGCTAATCTGAGTCTAGGTCGATATTCCTAAAGTCATTGAGATGTTGCTGTAACATCATCCTAGTACTTAGTTCATCTCTTGACACAGGCTTCTTTACACATGATGTAACACAGAGGCCACATATTGCAGGAGCACACTGTATGCACAGACAGAACAAGAAAAGGATGGCTCAGACCATCCCAATGACCATCAGAATTTTCCATCCCCAGGCAGATATCAGTTCCCAGAACCATCCCATCAACGACCAATCTCCTTTATCCACATGTATAGATTCGGAAATCTTATGTAGTTTGGAGATGGCCTGGTACACTGTGGGAGCGTTATCTGGGATAAAAACGCAGCAGCTAGATTGGATCAATCTGCATACCCCACCTCGGTCTGCAAGTATGACATCCAAAGCGACCCTGTTCTGAAGGGTCATAAGACGATCCGACTGGAGCTCAGCAGTCAGGTTACTAAGGGCACCGGCCGTTTCAACCACGGTGGACTCAACTACCCTCGTCAGTTGCCTTATGTTCCTACTGTTAGCCATAGATCCCCAGAATGGCAGAAAACCCTTAGCAAAGTCCCCAAATTCTTGACCTGCAGTGTCTTCTTTACTCAAGACACCTCTAACTGTCCTTGTCCGGTGGTAGTCTGCCGCTGCTGTGTAGGTGGGAGGCAACAGGAATGAAACAAAACATGAGCCCGAAAAGTCAGGGGGCAGCCATGTATAGGCTCTATCATGGCAGATGAAATAAGTACCCTTAGCGGCCAAAAATGCAGGGGAAGTCTGAGATCCAAAAACATAAGTTTCTGTACAGATACTCTTCCCTAACTGAGCTCTGGGATTCTTGCCAATACCTTGCAGACACAGGTTGCCCTGATGGGGTACAATCCAGATCGGGGATGACCCTTTCGCTTGCTGTTTCTCACTTACAGTGGCTCCATACCCGGTCACGTTCCAACCTACATATGCAGATATCTCATCATCTGGAGTATTTTCATAAGAAATTACTTCCTTAATCATATCAACTATCCCTTGGACTAGGGCGCTAGTTTTGGGGTTGTCTTTTACTGAACGTAGGGGTTGGATTTCTCGTGCATATATGAACATCGTTCTGTATGCCCACACAGAGCCATTACGACTGAAAGGCAGAACGAGATAAGGGATACCTTTGTCGGTAGTGTGAGGCATAAGGCCGCAAACCCAACAGTTAGTTGTGTTCATCACTAGCTGGAGCTGGTGTAAGAGCTGAACGAAGGAGTTATTAATGAACTCTAATCTTCTATTGGATTCGTGGTCAGGAAGGGGGTGGAAAGAATGAGAGGAAACAGTAGGAGGAGGTATGGGCGATGCAGTGGGTGCAAAGGTTACATGAAAAGAGAATAAAACGTAACTTATTAAAAATGTCATCATACTGAATAACATACAAATGCACAATATTATAAAAAATTTCTTTGTCATTGCTGTGTATAATTTGCGCTTAAAATTCGTTCGTTTGGCAGGTCTCTCCACATCGGGAAACTCCATCCTCTCTACAGTGCTGCCCGCGGTGGGAGGTTGCCTCTGCTAAAGGATGCTTCTGTCAGTCTAGGGCAACTCCCTTGGACCAACCAGAACTACCGACCTAACGTCGTCAGCTGCACCCCAAAGACTTTAATCAACCGCGGCCCTAGCAGCGGAACCCGGATGGCGGTTCGAAAAACAAAAATAAGCAAGTTTCCTACATGGGAGAGCTGCACTTTCAAAAAATAGTACTTGGGGGAAAAAAACATCTGTTTATTTGTCCATGGATCTTGGTCTCGAATTTGCAAAAGAAATCATTTTATTTGTTCGTTTTTCTCGGTCTCAAATTGTATCGTTGTTTTCCAGGTATTGTCTGATCCTGGAACAAAAGGTCAGATTCTGCAGTGTTCAACAGCTTGGATGGTGGCACAGCCTTGTGCGAAATGTTCTCATTTTCTGGTTCAGAGTCAGTTCTTTTTACGTGCAAATCATTAAAAGGGACGGCATGTGACACGGTATCATGTTCTTGGTCAGTGACACCCTTCCGGACCCACTGGTCAAAAGGCAGAGGAAAAGGGATTTTCTTACAATGGATCCCGTGGACCCAGTTGGCCTACCCCTCCACCCGAACCGCAGATCTTGTAGAGAGAAGGACGAGGTGAGGCCCGGTCCACCTGGGCTGGTCGTTCTTCGTCCTTTGAAAGTTTCTGATCAGAATCCAGGTACCAGGGTCAATGGTATGGCCCGGAGTCTCAGAGACCGGAGTCAGGGTGTTGTGGACCTGTTGATGCAAAACACGCAATTTAGCCGTCAATTCATACAGATAATCGAGCAAAACAGGGTGTTCCAGCTCACAAAATTTCGTGGGTCTAGGCACTCCCCATATGTTGGCTGGCCGGCCAAAAACGATATCATACGGGCTAAGTTTCACTCGTGAATGCACAGTCATTCTAGTGGACAGGAGTGCTAAGGGTAGAGCGTCAGGCCATTTAAGACCTGTGCTCGCTTGGATTTTGGCCAGTTTAAGTTTAAGCATGCCATTGTAACATTCTACTAGTTCAGCTGATTGGGGGTGGTTTGCAGCGTGGAACTTCTGCCTGATACCTAGCCCTTCACACACTCTCTTCATCACACGACCCACAAATTCACTCCCATTATCAGACCAGACCATTCTAGGCATTCCAAACCTCGGGAAGTACTCTTTCACAAGGGCTTTTGCTGTGGACAAGGCAGTATTGTCTTTTAGGGGATAGGCTTCTACCCATCTTGAGAAAGCTCAAACAACAACGAGCACGTATTTTAAATTGTTGCACCTCTCCATGTGGATGAAATCTAGCTGCAAAACCTCGAACGGATACGTAGGAGGTGCAAAGTGACCAGCTGGAGTTGGGGTTCCCCTACCTGGGTTGTGTTTCAAACATACCATGCAATTCTTGACAACATTCTCTGCACACTTGGGAATCCCTGAATTCTTCCATACTGGAGCCAACAACTCACAAATCCCTTTCACGCTGATATGAGCCATTCCATGAGCCATTGTAACTACCGCAAGCACATATGCATCGGGTAACAACCATCTCTGATGCTCTGATAATTCAATCCAACACCCATTTGCATCCAATCTACCCGTACTTTCTCTCCACGTGCTCAATTCTTTCTCTGTGGCCTCAGCCTGGATGGACTTCACACTCTCTATTGTGTCTTCACACATTCCAACATCACCAGTCCATCTTGCAGGGCCTGTAACATACATTCGGCTCATTACATTCTTTGCCGTTTCTTTCGCGATCTCATCAGCAAATGCATTTCCACGACCAACATCATCAGTCACCTTCTTGTGAGCACTACATTTCACAATTGCCATTTGTAGGGGCAGGGTCAGTGATTCAAGAAGCTCATTTACCAACTGACCATGCTGAATCTTAGCTCCATGCGAAGTCAGGAACCCACGTTCTCTCCACAATCGTCCAAAACTGTGAGCCACTCCAAATGCATACTGACTATCAGTGTAGATAGTCACTCTCATTCCTTTAGACAATACACATGCTCTCGTGAGTGCAATCAATTTCGCCACTTGAGCTGAATTATGTGGCACACGCGCAGTCTCAACAATTGTATGCAATGTTGTGACAGCATATGCTGCAGTCGTGTCACCACTCGGGAGCTTGAAGCATGAACCATCCACCCATAATGTACCATCACATTTGGCAAGAGGAGTATCAGATAAATCTACTCTCCCTATCGTCTCTTCCTCTGTTCTAAGAAAACAATCGTGCTGTTCTGAAACATCTGATCCCTCTGCAATTGGCAACAACGTAGCTAGGTTTAAAGTCCTGCACCTTTTTATGTGCACATGACTCGCTAGTAGTGTTAATTCGTAGCTTGACAACCGAGCACTAGTTAAGTGCTGTGTCTTAGTTCTATTTAGCAACGTCTCTACTGCATGTGGAACCATCACGACTAGCATATTATTCATTACCAGACCAGCAGACTGTCGAATAGAAACAGCTGCTGCTGCTGTGGCTCTTAAACAACTTGGCAATGCTTTAGCTACCAGATCCAAAGTCGACGAAAAGTAGGCACATGGACGCTGCCGACCTCCAAACAACTGAGTCAACACAGATAATGCACAGCCCTCCTTCTCGTGGACATACAATGTGAAATGCTTACTGTAGTCGGGGGTACCCAACACAGGAGCCGAACATAATGCTGTGCGCAATTCGAGAAAACTTTCCTGGCACTCTTCAGACCAAGGTACAGGATTGGGTGTATTTTTACATGTTAATGCCACCAAAGGTTTGGCTAATAACGAGAAATTTGGAATCCACTGTCTACAGTATGATGTAATGCCCAAGAAAGCACGCACTTCTCTCTGTGTTCTAGGTACGTTCAATCTCGCTATTGCCTGGATTCTCTCTGGGGTCAGTTTCCTTCCCTCCTTCGATAAGAGGTGACCTAAGTAGGTCACTTCTTGTCGGCAATATTGAAGCTTGGAAAGTGACACCTTGTGATGTAAATCACACAGATGACGCAATAATGACAGCGTGGCCTTTTTACAAATTTTCTCAGTGTCTGCAGCAATGAGCAAATCATCCACATACTGTACAAGAGTAGCACCTTTAGGCAGAACAATCGTATCAAGCTGTGTTTTTAGAGCTTGACTGTGTATTGACTGACTTTCACAGTAGCCCTGAGGAGCGCGTTTAAAGCGGAAGCTGCGACCTCCTAAACTGAAGGAAAAAATATCCCTGCTCTCCTCAGCAATCGGGATGCTGAAGAAAGCATTCTTCAGGTCAATCACCGAAAAGCAAGAGGCAGAAGCTGGAATCATAGTCAATAATGTGGTAATGTCGGGGACAACTGGGAATTGTGGCACAACTATTTTATTCACCTCTCTAAGGTCAATCACGAATCTGTACACAGTTGGCTGAGAAGGGTCAGTTAGTTTTAAAACAGGCAGAACAGGACTATTGCAAACGTTGCCTCGTGTTTCTTCAATCACATCCCTTTCAATCAATTCGTAAATGATCGCTAGCAAAGCTTTTTCACCTTCATTCGATATTTTGTATTGGGGAATTCGTGGCATTTTAACGTTGGCTTTCAATGTTACAACATATGGTGGAATTTCTAAAAGACCCACATCATTAGGACCAGCGGCCCAAATGATATTGGGAAGAAACGACAATTCTGCTGGAAGTTTATCTCTTGACAGGTACATGGGAGAAACCACTTTCTTACCTAAAGTAAGTTGTACTCCTGAAGGAGAACAGTACAAAGTCGCATACAATCTTTTAATAAATCCAATCCTAACAAGTTCTCGCCACAACCTGTTGTCAGAATGAGGGGCGCTTCGAATTCGCAAGGACCAACAGAAAGAGACAAAGGGTCAGAAATCGGATTTCTAACTGGGGCACCAGAAAAACATACAGAAGCATTCATTTCGCCAGACAAAGGTGCGCCAGGGAGTTTGGAGTGCATAATAGAACTCTTCGTAGCACCAGTATCCAACAGAAAAGGTTCTGACACACCTGATGTAATCACCTCAACGTATGGTCCACTCTGATCTACTGGAACTGAAACAACTCCCTCTCTTTGTCTATGGCTGTCCTAGCAGTCATTAGTTTCCCAATTCTCACTTTCTGTATAGTAATCATCAACATAGTATTGAGCTGTTCTGTCAGATGTGTTGTTCTGTTGGTCGAACCTATTCATTGAATTTTGTGGTGGAAGTGGACGTGTGTTCTGGGGGACGTTTCCACGTCCTCTACCTCTAGGCGCTTGCTGAACACCACGACCTCTCACACTAGAAACACCATTTGCACGCTGTAACAGAATGGGGCAACTATACTTGAAATGACCCTCTTCCTTGCAATACGAACACTGGTTGGGGCCTACAGTGACACGTGGCTGATTATACTCGACTCTTTGCGAGTTTCTCTGATACTGTTGAGGGTGCTGAAAATTATTCTGATAGTTATTCGGGCTACTATTATTCTGATTACCACCACCACGTGGCGGATATGCTTGTTGTAACAAAACCTTAGTTTTCAACTCCTTAGTTTTCTTTTCTGCTCTGTCTTTCTCGTCCTTGTCTCTATTTTCGTAATATTGTGCAGTAGCCAATATCTGTGCTGAAGATGACACAGCCCAAGAACTTTCTGAATCCTTTAATTTTTTACACAATTCTGGAAGTAGATTGTGCACGAATTTATCGACAAATAATCTCTGACCACCTTCGGTGGTCATATCCTGACCACTGTGATCGACAAACGTTTCTTCGAACCTGGTGAAGAAATCTGAGACAGTTTCTTCTTTCTTCTGCTTGCATGCAGACAACTTGTCCCAATTTACACGTATTGCAGGCATTATCGTTTTCATATAATCCACTATTTTACTGGGGAGTTCTGCTATCAAAGGCTCAGGCTTGGCACCACCAACTTGTCGGGCATCTGCAGTAGCAATATTAGCCCATGAGTCACCTAGTTCCTGATCATGATCTGTATGACGAATCTTACTCCATAAAGGCTGTGGAACAACATTCCCAAATAGCATATCTATATCGGCTAAATTCATTATACATGACCCAGCAGTTTGTGACAACTCTTTGTAGTACCCTGCAGGATTTTTACACGGATCAGGTAATGTCTGTTTGAGTGCTAAAACTTCAGCTCGCTTCCATGGGACATGTACCCATACACGCTGAAAGTGTGGCAGAATAGGGGGGTTAACAGATGTGTCACCCTCTCTCCATTGTGGGGGAACTTCCCTCATGGGGTATTGTCGTGCCTTTTTCCTACTAGATGTACCAGGCTCAGATGATGACCCAGAACTACTCCCCTTACTCCGATATGAGAGCAATATCTCGACTGCTTTTTCGACATCGGGACCTACAATCATGCCCTCCCCAAATTTAAACCGTACACGACACAACTCTTGCGGGTTTCATTCCAGATCATTGTCTTCCAAATCCTCACAAAGGAAAACACACATTTGTTCAAAAACATATCTTTGCGTCGGTGCTTCCCATTGACTGAAAACTTCAATAACGGATTCTACATCATATTTTACTGTATCCATAGCCCATTTACGTGCTAAACGGTTCAATGAATCTCTCTCCCGATAGTCAGGCAGTTGACTTCGCAACTGTCTTCGTCCCATATTAGGGGTCGTCTTAGGCGACCGAAAAAGAGGTGAAGGAATGTTAGTAACAATGCTGGCCATTTTATGCCAAACGGAAGGTGAAAGTGAAGGAAGAACTGGCGGCAAAACAGCATCAGTTTATCAATCAATCAATCAAATCATTTGTATAGCGCACTACTCACCCGGAGGGTCTCAAGGCGCTGGGGGGGGGGGTCCGCTACTGCTCGAACAGCCAGGTCTTGAGCTGCTTCCTGAAGGCCAGGTGGTCTTGGGTCAGGCGGAGGTGGGTCGGAAGGGACTTCCAAGTCTTGGCGGCCAGGTAGGAGAAGGACCTTCCTCCCGTGGTGGCTCTTCGGATGCGGGGGATGGCGGCGAGGGCGTGGCTGGTCGATCGAAGCTGGCGTTTGAGAGCGTAGAAGTTGAGGTGGCTGTTGAGGTATCCTGGGCCTTGGTTGTGTAGGGCTTTGTGTGCGTGGGTGAGGAGCCGGAAGGTGATTCTCTTGTTGACCGGGAGCCAGTGCAGGTCTCTCAGGTGTCCAGAGATGTGGCTGCGGTGGGGGATGTCCAGGATGAGTCGTGCTGAGGTGTTCTGGATCCGCAGGAGTCTCTTCTGGAGTTTGGCGGTGGTTCCGGCGTAGAGGGAGTTGCCGTAGTCCAGACGGCTGGTGACGAGGGCTTGGGTGACCGTCTTCCTGGTCTCGGTGGGGATCCATCGGAAGATCTTACGTAGCATGCGCAGGATGTTGAAGCACGACGAGGAGACGGCGTTGACTTGTCTGGTCATGGAGAGGGAGGAGTCCAGGATGAAGCCCAGGTTGCGTGCATGGTCTGTGGGTTTGGGTGCGCTGCCCAGGGCGGGGGGCCACCAGGAGTCGTCCCAGGCGGAGGGTGATGATCCCTGGATGAGGACTTCCGTCTTGTCCGAGTTCAGTTTCAGGCGGCTGCTCGACATCCATTTGGCTACGTCTGTCATCCCTTCGTGCAGGTTGGCTCTGGCGGTGGCGGGGTCGTTGGTGAGGGAGAGGATCAGCTGGGTGTCGTCGGAGATAATGTTGAGGTTGTGCTGGCATGCGATGGCTGCGAGGGGGCTCATGTAGACGTTGAAGAGTGTTGGGCTGAGCGAGGAGCCTTGAGGAACGCCGCAGATGACTTCGGTGGCCTCCGATCTGAACGGGGGGAGGCGGACTCTCTGTGTCCTTCCGGCGAGGAAGGAGATGATCCACTCCTGAGCCTTCTCCTGGATTCCGACGTTGCTGAGGCGCTGTACTAGGGTACGGTGGCAGACAGTGTCGAAGGCCGCGGAGAGGTCCAGGAGGATGAGGGCCGCTGTTTCTCCGTTGTCGAGCAGGGCTCGGATGTCATCGGTAGCTGCGATCAGGGCGGTCTCGGTGCTGTGGTTGGCCCGGAAGCCAGACTGCGAGAGGTCGAGGGAGCCGTTCGTCTCAAGGAAGGTGGCCAGTTGCTTGTTGACGGTCTTCTCGATGACTTTTGCCGGAAACGGGAGCAGCGAGATGGGGCGGTAGTTCTTGAGGTCGGCTGATGGTTTCTTAAGTAGAGCGCTGAGTTCGGCGTGCTTCCAGCTTTCCGGGAAGGTGGCGTCGTCGAAGGAGGTGTTGATGATGTCCCGCAGGTGGGGTGCGATGACAGCGTCGGCCTTGTTGAAGACGTGGTGAGGGCAGGGGTCGGTCGGAGATCCGGAGTGGATGGAGTTCATCGTGCGGATGGTGTCTTCGGTGCTGATCTGGGTCCAGGCGCGGAGGGTGGTGGTGGGGGGTGCTGGTTCGGTCGTGGCGTGCGTCGGTTGGGTGCTGAAGCTGTTGTGTATGTCCGCGATCTTGTTGTGGAAGTAGGAGGCGAGGGAGTTGCAGAGGTCTTGCGAAGGGGTGATGTCGTTGTTTCCGGCGTTGGGGTTGGAGAGCTCTTTCACGATGTTGAAGAGTTCCTTGCTGTTGTGTGCGTTGATGTCCAGTCGTTCCTTGAATGCAGTTTTCTTGGTGGCGTGGATCAGTTGGTGGTGTTTTCGGGTGGCGAGCTTGAGGGCAGTCATGTTGTCTGGTGTTGGGTCTCTGCGCCAGGTTTTCTCGAGTGCTCTGCAGTTCTTCTTGGAGCTCTTGAGTTCGTCGTTAAACCTTGGGGCTCTCTTGCTGCCGGGTCTGCCTGGCGGGGTCTTCAGAGGGGCGAGGTCGTCTGCGCAGACGCTGATCCATTTCGTGAGGTTGGTGGCCGCTTGGCTGGGGTTTGTTGTGCTGGTGGGAGGGTTCTTGCTCAGGGAAGCGGCGAGCTGGTCTGCAGTGATCTTGTTCCAGCTTCTGCGGGGAACCTGTTGCTGGTGATGGTGGAACGTGGTCCTTCTGAAGCTGAAGTGGACGCAGCTGTGGTCCGTCCAGTGGAGTCCCGTGGCGTGGCTGAAGGCGATGTCCTTGCTGGAAGAGAAGACCGGGTCGAGCGTGTGTCCGGCGTAGTGGGTGGGGGTGGTCACCAGTTGCTTGAGTCCGAGGTTGGAGAGGTTGTCCAGCAGGGTGGTGGTGTTGCGGTCGTTGTTGTTCTCCAGGTGGAAGTTGAGGTCCCCGAGGAGGATGTAGTCGGCGGAGGGGAGGGCGTGTGGGCTGATGAAGTCGGCGATGTCTTCGCTGAATTGTGTGCGTGGTCCCGGGGGTCTGTAGATGAGGGTGCCTCTGAGGGTGGTCTTGGGGTTGACGTGGATCTGGAAGTGCAGGTGTTCGGCGGGTGCGATGGTATCGTCGGTGTCGGTCGTGATGCGGATGGTGTTCCTGTGGATGATGGCGATGCCTCCTACTATCTGGTTGATGCGGTCCCTCCGGATGATCTTGTAGCTGTCCGGGATGGCGCTGGCGATGTCGGGCGCTGAGGAGGCGCTCATCCAGGTTTCCGTGAGGAAGGCGACGTCTGGGGCTGTGGTGTCGAGCAAGTTCCAGAGCTCGACGGCGTGTCTGTGGATGGAGCGGGTGTTGAGCAGGATGCACTTCAGGTGGGTGCTGCTGGAGTTCGGCTTGGTGGGTGCTGGTGTGGCGTGGGTCCGGTTGCAGGTGAACTTGCAGGAGTGGCAGCTGAAGGGTCCGTGGGTGCGTCTCGGTGTTGCTCGGTAGCAGCCCGGGGTTCGGCCGGTGTTGAGTGCGTTGAGTTCGTTGGCGTCGTAGGTCCGTCGGGTCGGCTTCCGTCGGTGGGGGCCAGGGGTCCTGGCGCTGGGCGCGGTCCAGGCGCGGACGGGCGCAGACGGGCTTACCTTTGGCGCACCTTCGGCGCTCAATCGGTGCTCCCGCTGCGCGCGTCCGCTGCGCAGTCGCTCTGGGGGCGTCATAAGTAAGGAGCCGGGTGGGCGGGTCAGCTGGGTGGCGGGAGCGGGGCGGCCAATGGGCTGGTGGTGGGCGGGGCCGCAGGGAGGCAGCGGCGGGAACCTCTGGGCGGCAGGCGGTGTCCCTGGGTCAAGCGTGGGAGGCGGGGGAGATCCGGGTGGCCCAGCGGCGGCTGGGTCGCTCTGCAGCAATCAGGAGTCAGGCAGGAGGCAGGCAGGAGGCAGTTAAGGCAGAAACAGAGGCAATTGCAGAACGAGCATCAGGAGAAATAGAAGGAGCGCTAGGCGAAATCGTAGAGGGAGTATTAGGAGAAGTAGATGTGATCGGTGGGCCTTGAGGAGACTGCACCAGAGAGACAGAAGCCAGCTGAAGAGTAGCTGGTGAGTGCTGTAGAAGAGCAGGCATAACAGCTACAGGGGGCGCAACTAAAGGTTGCGGAGGTGCTGTGGCATTTTGTGCATAGGGTGGTGGCGAACTTAGTAAATGTGACATTAACGGATCTTTTTCATACTCTTTTGCTGTCTCTTGCTGAAGAGACGGCAAAACTGGATAGCATTTATCTATTGCCATTTTATGTTGCCTGTGCAACTGCTCACTAATCTGTTCTTCTTCATTGTCTTTAAACTGCATAGCAGCTTGTATTACTGAAATACTCCCTTCTCTCTTATTTTTCTTCGCTAATTTAATTTCCTTTTGTTTGGCCTCCTTACGCCATAGGCGAAAAGAGTCAAACATTGCCGGCCGGGCTTTCTTTTTGAACAGTTTGATTTCAAGGTTATCCAGTATTTCAGTGTCAAAACTACCGTGTTGGGGCCATTTTAAAACACCATCGTTTCTAGTGTATTTAATCCACACCTCATTGTATGTGATGGGGCCTACCCCATGTTTCACATATAACTCGTAAGTTGGAGTTCCAACCGGAGGAACCGGACACGAGTTCTCCAATCGGGAGTCCCTATTATTACCACCAAGACAAAACAAGTTTCTAAGTCTAAGACCAGGCATTTTCGCTCTCTAGTCTAGTTCCAAACTTCAAAGGATTATCGATTACGATATTTCTCGTGAATACACGAGTCCTTCAGTTTTGGTGCTTGCAAGTACCAAATCAAAAAAAAAACAAAGATACCCAAAACTAAGAATCAACTAAGGACTGGGAGACGCTCCACTTATACTTAACTGAGATATCGATGACGTCACTTAGAAGACTCGTCTTAGTGTTTCGCTCTACCAAACTTCAGGGGTCCAAATCAGGGCGATAGCCAGGGCAGCAGTCCTTCGTAGCCGTCGGGAAGCGGGGAACCTCGCAGCAAAGACTTTCGGACCACGTCGACATGCAGGGGTCGATGAAGTGGCGGCCTTCCTCCAGAATTTCCACACGAAGCTCCTCACGAACCTCTGGCTGACTGGTACCACTGGAATCGCCCCAAACGTTGGGCGCCAACTGAGGTACCGGGTTTTTAAGAACCGGCACGGAACCGGTAACCCAGCGGTGTCAGGGTACACCCAGAGACCTCGGGTTCTTCCTGATTCAGACCACAGAAACTCAGAGTCTTCCAGGTGAAGTCAAAGATCGATTTATTGGCTGCAACCAAGGTAACAAGTGTTCTAGAAGTACAACACACGGGGAGTATATTCTCAGGAGACTGCTCGAATTTACAAAGTCAGGCTTCTCTTCTTATACAGAATATTCAGCTTCAGGCAAACATTCTTCGAATTTGTAGTATGTCATTTATAGTTATTGGTTACAAAAGAAAAGAGAGTCATGATGACATGTACATATTTCACGTCGTGCTGCCCACAACAAATCACTCGGCAAGGCCTAACATTTCATCAGATATCGCTGGACCCCCAATAAAAACGGGCACCTCCCCATCATAAAGTAAGTGAAGAAAAAGAGTGGAGACAGATGTGAGCGAGATAAGGCAGGTGTGCGCGCTGAAATGGTTTTATGGCTTGTTGAGCCTTGATGCTATCTTGCTCGGCCACTGGGAGGGGAATTGACCTAACGAGTTCGGCCTGGGGCAATGGTTCCAACTTGTACAGGTCATAGGAAAGTCGATTAAGGTGTACGTGTCCTTGTGGAATCGAATTCAGCTGGATTAAGGCCTATGTAAAGGGCAATACACAAAATGGCTGCCAAATACAAAATGGAAGCCAAGGGTTTGAGATACAAGTGATGATTTCGAGGTGAAATCATTGCTCGAACGCGATGAAAATGCTTGAACATAATGTACTCGTCATTCTCGGTCTTTTGACACCAAATTCGTCATGATACGATGAAGTTTTATTCTCGAGTCCAGAATGGTTACACGAGTTCGGATTTTCAGTACTACAGTAAGAGAACATGGGATACGTGAGAGGCACACCACCATGTGCTCTCCTGGGGGTCTAGTTTTTAAAAATGCCTTAGTTTGGTAGATTCCCCTGCGTGGATGCCAAGCCCAAGTTCAAAAACTGCAGCTATCCCTTTTGCTGATGTTGCCACATTGAGTCTTGGACCCCCCCCCTTTTGCGGGCACTAGGACCACCCACAAAGATGAGGTACCATTTTTATCGAGAGACATGTGGGAACTCTGGGCGACAGGGAGTGTGGCTCGCCGTAGATTCCAGTACTTTGAGTCATACAAATACGAATATAAGGTTTGATTTCAGCCTATGTTTG
Organism: Lissotriton helveticus; assembly: GCF_964261635.1. Taxonomy (NCBI): domain Eukaryota; kingdom Metazoa; phylum Chordata; class Amphibia; order Caudata; family Salamandridae; genus Lissotriton; species Lissotriton helveticus. The sequence continues at coordinate 397,622,105 of NC_136070.1, read as the reverse complement.
AGGATTTCAAGCACTGCTGGATAAGAAAACCTTGTGGGATCCACGTGGCACACACCAACAAGGGGTCCTCCTGTTGTCTACTTTATACAAATATCTGGGGAGAAAGACAGAAAAGACAAAAATTACTTTTCACCATCTACTACTCAAATACACACACATACTTAGTGAAAAGTAAAAACTGTCAATTTTGTTAACAAACAATTTAATGAAAATTAAAACATAGAAAATAATGTTAATAAGGAAAGTCCCGATCTGTGAACCCACAACAGGCACCAACCGCCTTACAAGCCATTCACACACCTTTCATGAGTCTTACACACAAAACCGTTCACACTCTCAGCCATGGACCCAGCACATTACAACCCTCACATCAACAAAAGGCACAATTCAAGGGCCCGTCACTTTCATACGTCCACAGGACTGACACAGCAATCACATCACCAGCCAAATGCCAGTTCATAAACACTGCCAGCTAGACTCCAGCCACACACACCGCCAGCCAGAGCCAAGTTCAGACACATCAATCACATCGCCTGGCAGCTGGCAGACTGTGTGGACTAGCATTGTGATGGTGGTGGTGTGTGTGTACTGATTTACTGCTGATCACTGCAGACAGATTGGTAGCCAAACAAAAATCCACACACACCACCAGTCAAACGCCAGCCACACACACTGCCAGCCAAACCCCACTGAGACATCACTATGAAGCTTCACACTCCTTTAATTTCTAAAACACTCCCACAATGAACAGATTGTACACAGAATGCACAGACAAGAAAAATGAAAACATCCAAATAAAAATAGCATATTTATTTCAAATGGAAAGAACCAACCTGTTGGTAGAAGATGAAATACCAACTCTGACTGCATACACAATCAATCAATCAATCAATCAGAATTTGTATAGCGCCTACTCACCCGCAAGGGTCTCAAGGCGCGGAAGGGGGGGGAGTCGCTACTGCTCGAACAGCCAGGTCTTGAGTTGTTTCCTTAAGGTGAGATGGTCCAGGGTCAGCCGTAGGTGGGTGGGGAGGGAGTTCCATGTCTTGGCCGCCAGGTAGGAGAAGGATCTTCCTCCGACGGTGGATTTGCGAATTCGTGGGACGGAGGCGAGGGCGAGGCTGGCGGATCGGAGCTGGCGGGTGGGTGTGTAGAATGTGAGGCGGTTGTTGGGGTACTTCGGGCCCATGTCGTGGAGAGCCTTGTGTGCGTGGGTGAGGAGTCTGAACATGATCCTCTTGCTGACGGGGAGCCAGTGCAAGTCTATCAGGTGTGCAGAGATGTGGCTGTGGCGAGGGATGTTCAGGATGAGTCGTGCAGAGGCGTTCGGTATGTGCTGGAGTCTTCTCTGGATTTTGACTGTGGTGCCAGCATAGAGGGTGTTCCCGTAATCTAGACGGCTGGTGACGAGGGCCTGGGTGACCGTCTTCCTGGTTTCGGTGGGGATCCATCGGAAGATCTTTCGGAGCATGCGCAGGGTGCTGAAGCAGGAGGACGAGACGGCGTTGACTTGCTTGGTCATCGTGAGGGAGGAGTCCAGGATGAAGCCCAGGTTCCGTGCATGGTCCGTTGGCTCGGGTGCGGTGCCCAGGGCAAGGGGCCACCAGGAGTCGTCCCAGGCAGAGGAGGATGGTCCGAGGATGAGGACTTCCGTTTTGTCTGAGTTCAGTTTCAGGCGGCTGATCTTCATCCATTCTGCGACGTCTTTCATTCCTTCCTGGAGGCTGGCTTTGGTGGTGGCGGGGTCGTTGGTGAGGGAGAGGATCAACTGGGTGTCGTCGGCGTAGGAGATGATGTTGAGGTTGTGTTGGCGAGCGATGGCTGCGAGAGGGCTCATGTAGATGTTGAAGAGGGTGGGGCTGAGTGAGGATCCTTGTGGAACGCCGCAGATGACTTCGGTGGCCGTGGATCGTAACGGGGGTTGTGGGTGTGTATGTCGGCGATCTTGTGGTGGAAGAACGAGGCGATTGAGTCGCAGAGGTCTTGCGAGGGTGTGATATTGTTGTTGCCGGCGCTGGGGTTGGAGAGATCTTTAACTATGCTGAAGAGTTCCTTGCTGTTGTGGGTGTTGTTGTCCAGTTGTTCCTTGAATGTTGTCTTCTTAGTGGTGCGGATCAGTTGGTGGTGTTTGCGGGTGGCGTTCTTGAGGGCTGTCATGTTTTCTGCTGTCTGGTCATGGCGCCAGGCTCTCTCGAGGGTGCGGAAGGTTTTCTTGGAGTTTTTGAGGTCGTTGGTGAACCACGAGGCTTTCCTGCTGCCGGGTCTGCTGGGCGGAATCTTCAGTGGTGCGAGTTCGTCGGCGCAGTTGGTGAGCCACTGTGTGAGGTTGCGGGCTGCTTCGTTGGGGTCCGTCGTGTTGGTGGGCGGGTTCTGGCTGAGGGTGGTGGTGAGCTGTTCGGTGGTGATCTTGCTCCAACTTCTGCGGGGCACCTGTTGCGGGTGGTGGTGGGTCGTGGTTCTCCTGAAGTTGAAGTGGACGCAGCTGTGATCTGTCCAGTGGAGTCCGGTGGAGTGGCTGAAGGAGATGTGCTTGCTGGAGGAGAAGATGGGGTCGAGTGTGTGGCCGGCGTAGTGGGTGGGGGTGTTCACCAGTTGCTTGAGTCCGAGGTTGGCAAGGTTGTCCAGTAGGGCGGTGGTGTTGCAGTCCTTGTTGTTCTCTAGGTGGAAGTTGAGGTCTCCTAGGAGGATGTAGTCTGAGGAGGTGAGGGCGTGTGGGCTGACGAAGTCTGCGATGGCTTCGCTGAATTGTGTGCGTGGTCCCGGGGGTCTGTAGATGAGGGTGCCTCTGAGGGTGGTCTTGGGGTCGGTGTGTATCTGGAAGTGAAGGTGCTCGGCGGCGGTGAGGGTGTCGTCGGAGTTGGTCGTGATGCGGATGGTGTTTCTGTGGACGATGGCGATGGAGGTGTAACTAAGAACATCAAACTACTGCCAACCAGGTATCGAAACTGAAAATATATAGCAATACAGACCACAGTCAGTTCCCTTTTACTCTCATGGTTGCTCGCAATACTTGAGTTGTATAAGGTACATTTTAAAACATGTAGGCATGCATAGGACAGGATTCGAAGGACACTCAGGGCAGTACATATGAGTCTCCTTTCATTCTCCTCTTTGGACACATACTGCACATCTCCAGCAAGGAAAGTCTCTTTTTTTGGGTGTTGGAGGAATGTATTCAGGAAAGTGGTGATCTTTCAATCTAGCCACATCCTCCACTACTCTGACTCTAGGATCATTTGCCTGCTCAGCTGCAACAAGGCGAATGAAACTGTACAAAACTAATTTTGAAGAATGATCATTGAAAAAAATGTAAGCATTTAAGGATGCTAAATGAAATTTATGAACTACCAACTTCTTGTACCAGATATAGGACAGCATTGTAAAGCTCCAACCTTTGATCTAATCTATCTAATCTAGCTACACCTTCCATGTGCTTGTTGTTGTCTAAAATGCACACTGGTTTGCACACTTCTGCAACCTGACCCTAAATAGTCACAGGTGCATTACTTTCATCATGAATAGCTGTGAGCATGTGGACCTCTCTTCTGTCTGAAAATGTTAATGCAAGTAGGTCATTACTACTCAGGGCACTGCTCTGTTCCCTCTGATTTTTTTTACACACAAACTCTTTAGGATAAACTTTACGGTCACATCAGATTGTGCCACACGACTGAAGAGTCCACTCTGAAGAATTATTTAAATATTTGCACACCTGTGTAGAAATTACAGGGGCGACTCCTCTGGTTGCCCACTGGTTTTGAGCAGTGAAGTAAAGGAAATATAAAATGATACCTTTTAGTTATTATAATTTTATGTTTCCTTTGTGGGTGGGCGGGGCTGCTCTGCTCTTGGAGCAGGGCAAACAAGAAGTGGTTTGCCCACTCCTAGGTGCGCAATGACTGTTTGGTCGGCCCTGTCTGGCTGCCCAAACCACTCATGTGCACTTTCCCAGTTCTCCATGCAGGCTGCATTACAGCCTGAGTGGAAAACAAGCCCAGGCACACATTCCCTGGTTGAGCGCCGAACCAGGACGCTCAAAACCATTCGCATCGCTGCATTGCAGTGTTGTGACTGGTAAGGGGAGCCTGGGTGCTTACCAATCACAATGCTGTATTGCAGCATTGTGATTGGTCAGGGGAGCCTTTCCTGTGCTTCCTGTGCCTCAGAGAGCAGGAGCAGGAACTTTGGACCGGCGCAGAAAGGTAAGTGTTGCTTTAAAAATCAAAACTCTACTGTTCATCTCCCCCCACACCCCCTCAACCCGCCCCCACCACCCTCAAACCCCCTCACCCCCACCGATCCGCCATTGAGACATTCTCTTTTTTTTAAATACATTTTTATTGAGCAAAGCATTAAGTTCATAAAAATACATGATGTACTTCAAAACATTTTCACAAATATTAACCTTAAAACCAGTTACAAAGAATTAGAATGACAGCCAGATAAAATTATGAAACAAACAAGGGGCTAAAACTAAAGCAGCTAATTATGTTTCTTTCAAAAAGACAAATGCAACTTTGTCCTAAGACACACTAGCGAAAAGAGCATTCCCAACTATTCTGCGTTACATACAAATAAAGTGCCAGTGCCATCTTATCGCCTGAACCCCACATTGAACCAATATGTTTCGATTTTGTGGTAGTAACAATATCTTTCACCCTTGATCAAAGTGCAGGGTGCATTCTATAAAGTGCAAGAAGAAGTGTTAGTGTCGCTAAAGTGCAATAAGAATAAAGTGCTAGTGCAATTTACAAAAAGGCTGCTACATTGATTAACCGTCCCTCATACTATGATCTCCCTTTAAACTCCTCCAATGTGTTAAAAAACTTCCAATTCTGCTCGAATTTCTTAACGGCTCCAACCCTCCTAGCGTAAGCTTCTTCGAATTTTTGGGTTCTTTTCATTTTATTAAACCACTTCAGATGAGAAGGTATTTCCCTGGATTTCCAGTTCTGTAAAATCAGGGAGCGAGCGCCATACATGAAATAAATAGGAAGGCCTTTTCGGGCCCGGATAGTATCTTTTCATCTTGACTGGTACCAAATAGTACAGCTTCGGCCTCGAGCGGGATGCTTTTGCCGAATGCTTTCTCGATATCCGAAAAAACCTCTTCCCAGAACGACCTAAGTCCTGAACATGCAAAAAAAATATGGTGCCACCCGCCTTCCTCATTAAATTGGCAGTGAAAGCACCTATTTTCTACGCCTGGAAATCTTTTGTTTAGAGCGGCCGGAGTTAGATAAGATAGCCACTGCGACAGGAAGGCCATCATTTTAAAATTTGCGGCACGCAAGGATTTACTTCCTAAAAGGCATATAGATTCCCACTTCTTCATATTCAGACTACACCTGGTCTCCCGAGTTATTTTGTCTAAATGAGTCTCTATCACAGAAGCCTGTCCCTCCTTATGTAACAACTTATACCAGTTCCCCACCCCTTTAATATTGGCCCCATAAAGAGCTATCATGAGATGACTGGGGGTGTCCAAAATACCACTGGTATTTGTTATCAAATGGCCGACGCATAGATATTCGAGAAAAGTCAGCTTTCGATGGCCTTCCACCCTTGCTGTTATTTCTTACCAAAAAATTGGCCTATTTTGGATTACAAAATGCCTCAACTCGAAAAATCCACAGCCTTCTGTAGTGATGAAGTCAGGGACACAGGAGACGTGGTGGGTTGAAGTTGTAGTTTAATGCAGCTTTAGGTTAACACAGCGACACAAGAGAGCACCAGGCTTCAACTGGCAAAATACCAACATTCTATACAACAGCCCTAGAACCCTCAAGGTAGAGAGTTCTATCTACAGGTGCCAGTGAGGCACAGCACAGAACATTACATTATCCTCTTTTCTATAAACAGAAGAGGAAGAACTCAGGGAAGGAAAGAAAAGAGGAAGAGTGGAGAAGGTAGGAGCGGAGGAAGAAAAGGAAAGGATAACAGTGACAGCGTGGAAGGGTGAAGTAAAAACTGGAAACAGGAAACTAGAGTTCAGTGGAAACTGGAGTAGCTACCTAAACCTGGCAGGAACTCTTGGAACTCTTGAACTCCTGCGAAGTGCAGGAAACCCACCATCTTCATTCTTAACATCGTTAGAGCACATGGCATCATGGCGAGAATCAGATAAAAAGTCACGGTTAACAGAATCAGGTTCCCTGACATTGACTTTCACAACTTTACTGACATTCCACCAGTGATTGTTGTTAACACGAACAGCATTACCGCAAACCTTATCGACAACTAAAGACTCAGAAAATTTACTCCTTCCTTTGGTGACGTGAACAGGGCTCTTGATACGCACAATATCTCCAGCACAGATACTATGCGGCACAGTCCTATTCCTTTCATCAAAATAGGCTTTCTGTTTTGCTTGAACCTTCGTAACATTGTCCCTTACAAATCCATCTATCCCGTCCATAACATTCATCTTAACCCATTTCGACATCCACCCTGGACAAATTTTTGTGGAGGGTTTTCTCCCTCTTAGGAGTTCGAAAGGAGACACACCAGTGGACGAATGAGCGGTAGTGCGATAAAACCACAACATGGAGCGAACAGCATTTTCAAGAACACACTTGCAGGCGATGGCCCATTGCACACAATTGTTCAACACACGGTTCATTCTCTCAACAAGGCCATTGCCCTGAGGGTGATAAAGGGAACTCTTCTTATGGGAAACACCACCTTGTTTAAGAAAAGACTCAAATTCAGAACTTACAAACTGCACACCATTATCCGTCATAACGACAGAAGGAAACCCTTCCCTAAGGAAAACATCTTTAAGAAAAGAAATGACATTGGCTGAGGAAGGCTCACTGATAAAACGAATCTCTGGCCATTTAGAATAGTAATCAATGGCAACGATGGCAAAACGTGAAGAAGAGGGTAAAAGATTAAAAGGACCAACCAAATCAACCCACATCCTCTCCCACGCTCTCTCGGGAAGCATAATAGGTTCCAAAGGGGGTGTTCTGGGTTTGTAGCTCTTGTCAGACGATCTACAGATAACACAACCATCAACTAGAGCATCCACAGACACATCCATAAGTGGCCACCAAAATACATCTCGTAGTCTACGTTTGGTGAATGTTTTTCCCAAATGGCCTTCATGCGCGCCATCAACAAGACGTCTCCTTAAACTCTCGGGGGGAATGAGCTTACCACCCCGCATAAGGATGCCATCTTCAACCGTGAGCTCATCAGCCACCTTAACGAAGGTCTGGAATTGTCCAGAGACATTTTTCTCTTTAGGCCAACCTTTTTTTAAGAAACTTTGGACCTGAACAAGTACCTCATCTTTCAACATCTCCCTTCTCCATTCTGCTTCATTGACAGCACACATGCCCTCAAGATCCAGAGCAGCAACAAAACAATCTTCTTGATCGTCATCCTTTTCACAATCAGATTCATGACCAGAAATTGGGAATCGTGAAAAATAGTCCGCCCTGACATTTTTCGAACCTGGCAAGTAGACAATATCAAAATTGTACTGGAGTAGCTTAGTTGACAACCTCGCAATACGCGGGGTATGCTCTTTGATCTTTTCACCAGACAAAATAGAAACTAAGGGATTATGATCGGTGCGTATAACAAAGTGACTACCCCAGAGAAAGGAGTTGAATTTCCTCACGGCCCACCAGCAGGCTAAAAGCTCTTTCTCTATCACAGAAAAATTCACTTCAGCACCGCGCAACACCCTTAAAGCATACGCAATGGTGTTGTCCACCTGACCACTCTTCTGAGTGAGCACGGCTCCAAGACCAAATCCACTTGCATCCACAGTCACCACACACTCCTTATTTGGATCAAACGCTTTAAGAACACTGTCACTCACCAATTGAGACTTAATCCAGGTGAAGATTTCTTGACAGTTCTTATCCCAAACAAAAGGCACATTTTTTTTAACATATTGGTAAGTGGATGAACCTTTGATGCATAATCTTTGATAAACCTGGAATAGAACTCACTGAGCCCTATGAAAGACTTCAAACCTGCCTTATCGACTGGAGGAGATGCATCCACAATTGCTTTTACCAAACCTGGACGTGGCTCTACCCCATTGTGTGAGACAACATGACCAAGGAATTCCATCTTTTCTTTAAGAAAGACACACTTTTCTCGTTTAAGGACAATGCCTTTGTTCTGCATTATTTCCAAAACTTGATTCAAAGAACCATTATGATCCTCTATGTTTTGGCCAAAGATCAAGACATCATCCTGGAAGACAATTACTCCAGGGGTATCATTAAACATTTGACTCATCAACCTTTGGAAAACAGCTGCCGCCGACGCAAGGCCGAACGGCATTCTGCAATACTGGAAACTGCCAAATGGAGAGACAAATGCAGTCAAATGTTTAGATGACTCACTCAACACAACCTGATGGTACGCGGAAGCTAGGTCTAACTTAGTGAACCATCTTGCGCCTCTGGTAAGGGATAACAAATCTGTAATTTTTGGCAAGGGATGTGAGTCAATCCAGATGTTTTTGTTTAGACTGCGCAAATCCACACAGACACGCAAATCACCATTCCTTTTTCTGGCGACAACAAGAGGAGACAACCACAAGGATGACTCAATCGGTTCAATGATCCCCTTCTTGCATAGCTCAATAAGTTCGGTCTCAAGACTATCTCTTACACTAAAGGGGACGCTTCTGACTTTATGTTTGATGGGGATAGCCCCATCTTTAACCTTGATCTCATGACTAAAGTCCTTGATCTTCCCAAGTCCCTTTCCAAAAACAGTGGGAAATTTGCGAGACAGACTCTCAACATAGTCATCAGAGTCAACGACGGCAAGACTCGCAATACAATTGTCAGGTTCAGCTAATCCAACTTGCTCTTTTGCCCCTGGTCTCAGGATCTATCCGAACAAACCTCCATGAAACCGCCATTACACCTTCCCAAATGCTTATATGCCTAGATTGTAACTGGAGACCGAGACTCATACACTCTCTTAATTTTAAATACTGGAGACCATACTGGAGACTAGATGAGCCCATCTTCTTAAAAAAGGATTGGAGTCAAAAAGTATAATCTTTTAAAGTCTTATAGCGTGTCTTTTTAGGGAGTTTAGAAGTTTTTTTAAACACTTGGGTTAGAGTTCCAATTTCATGTGTCATTTTGTCTATAAAAAAGCTGTCATTAATACAATTAAATCCTATCAAGCCAGATACTAAATCCAATAATGCAGCCTCATAGTATGTCCTCAATTGAAGTAGCGCTAAGCCCCCTTGCCCTACGGATAGTTGAACCACATTTAATTTGTACCCTCGGAGCGTTCCTACCCCAAATGAATTCCCTGAATATATTATCCATTTCATTAAAATATGACTGATTTATTTTAATCGGAACATTAGAAAATAGAAAAATAAGCTGAGGTAGTAGACATTTTAAGCATTGAGACTCTACCCACAATCGAGAGAGGGAGTAATGTCCATTGTTCTAACAGTTTCATGATCTTACTCTTCATTTTTAAATAATTCAGCTAAAATAACTGATGATACTGATTAGATACATAAATCCTGAGATATCTTATAGGGTCAGTTTTTGTTGCTTGTGTCCTTGAACAAGATGGAAAGGAGTTCAGATCGACGTTAAGGGCCAAAACCTCGGTTTTCCTGGCGTTTATTTTATATCCACCTATTTGTTCAAACTCCGAAAATTCTATCAGCGCTGTTTCGAGATTTTCTCTGTCGGGAAACAGGTATAAAATGATGTCATCGTCAAAAAGTTTTACTTTCGCCATGCCAGGAATCAGGGGTTGGATAGCAGCATTATTTTGAATCTTTAAAACCAGAGGTTCTATGAAAAAAGTAAAGGCGAAAGTAGGCAACCCTGCCTGGTTCCACGATTTATGTTTATGGCTCCCGCACGGTTTGAGTTAATTATAACCTGGTCGGTAGGCCCCTAGTATATATTATGTAGCATATTAACTACCTGTGCGGGAAACCCAAACCGGCCGAGGGTAAAAAACAAAGTTTTCCAGTTCACAAGGTCGAAGGCCTTCTCCGCATCGACCATTACAATGCTAGCCGGTATTGAGTTTGTGTTGAAATAATCCAATGCATGTATTAAGAACTGGGTAATAGTTGTCATTGACCTCCCGGCTATAAAGCCAGTTTGATCCCGGTATATTATTTCTTGGGCGGCCAATAAAAAACCTTCTGCCCATACCTTCATCAAGATTTTATAATCAGAATTCAGCAGACTAATAGGCCTGTATGAATTAACGTCTTCTACATTTTTATCCTTTTTTACAAAAGAAACAATTATTGCTTCTTTAAAAACCTCTGTGACTTCACCGCCTTTTTTAATAAAGTTAAATACATTTTTCAACGGGGTCGCGAGTTCTTTTAAAAACACTTTATAAAACTCGATAGGGAAGCCATCCTGCCCACAAGCTTTTGCCCCAGCTGTTGATTTAATGGCTGCTAAAATCTCAATCGCTTCTACTCTCCTTCCTAATTCACCAATCCGATTATCTGATAATTGGGGGATATTCATATTAATAAAATATTCCTGAATTTGCTCCTCCTCCACTAAGTAGTCAGTAGAGTATAGTTGGCGGAAATGTTCCAAATAAATCTGTGAAATATTATCGCTATCAGCTATTTTTTGCCCAGTCAGCGGATAGGTAATTTTAGTTATTATAGATGATTCTTGTTTTTTCCTAGTGGAATTTGCCAGGAATTTGCCAATTAACTGGCTTTCTTCATAGACCCGCTGTTGAAAAATGCGCGGATTGCAAACCTCTTCCAAAATAAAAAGTCCCTCAACGCTACTCTGCCTGTTCATATCGATTTGGAAGAAGCTGAAGTTGAAGAGCATACTCTCGATCCACTGCGATTTGCAGCTGAGCTATCTTAGTCCTTCGGGTACTAGACTGGGCAGCCGTATAGGCTATTATCTGTCCGCGGGTGGCTGCCTTAAACCCCCTCCACACAGAGAAAGGGGAAGCCATACTCTCATTGATCAAAAAATATTCCAAAATCCACTTTCTAAATCCCCGAACCCGATCTTCATTTTGCAATAGGAGACGATCCAGCTGCCACCTGGGACGTTCCCTATCTCTTGCCCCAACCACCAAATCTATCCCGACGTAGGCATGGTCTGAGAACGGGTTGCAACCTATAAATGCATCTTGAGTCCATAGGGGTCTGGAAGTGAGAAAGTAATCTATTTGAGATGCTGTCCGAAAGCGATGTGAGTAGCAGGTATAGAATTCTTTATCTAGATTAACTTTCCGCCATGGGTCCACCAATTGATATTCCTGTATAATGGTTCCCAATATTTTGTTTGTACTTTGTTTTAGTTGTTTTTTATTTTTATTCGAAGTGTCTTTCCTAATATCCTGGGTATAGTTAAAGTCTCCACCAAATACCACCTGCCCAGGGGATCCTATAAATAAGTCATTAATCTGAATCAGGGGTGCAATATCATCTGATACAGGACCATAATAATTTCTAAAATTTAACGGTTCCCCCTGTAACTTAGCTACTACCCATATCCACCTCCCGAGTATATCCCTATGTATTTGTGTAAATTCCCAAGGGAGTTTACTAGAAAAGTAGATGGCTACCCCTCTAACCCCAGAACCAGAAGATGCAAAAAAAGCTTTAGAAAAAATCTTAGGTATGAAAAGGTTGGGGGAATTAGATTTCAAGTGCGTCTCCTGTAAAAACAATTAATATAAATGGGGTAACCTAATAGGTCCCAGACCTGGGTATCTTACAATATTAAACAACAATGGTCCAAAGGACTCTTATTTCTTCTTAGTCTCTCAATAAATCCACATTTTATAATTCACCATAGTAAAAAGCAACAGACCCAACTAGACCAATATCAGTGGTTATTTATTTTCCACTTGTATATATTATAAATGTTTTCATTATACATACAGTACAAGGTCATACCAGTTGCCCCAAAAGGGAGCGTGCAAGGAGAAAGGAAAGGTAAATCAGATTTAGTGATAAAGAAAAAGGGGGAATTTTAAAGAGTGTGACATAAAATCAATCCAAACATTTCAACAAAAGGATCAATAATCATCCTAACATAAAGACCTGACCACACAGTAATTCAACCATGTATTTGTTATCCTTTTATCAAAACCTATAATTGGTTAATGTGTTTGCACAAGCGACGGGAATTATGTAGGTCCAGGTCAGGGGATTTTTATGCGTCGACGTTTCGACTCGACTTATGGCCGATGGTGGATTAAGCCTGGGCCGGGCGAGTCTTCATCAGGACTACAGCGGGCAACCTTGTGTCATATGGAATGACCCCTAACATTGATGGATCCCCTCTGTTGGTTTTTCTTTATTGATGTATATATATATATTTTCAATTAATGAAAACGTCCTCCTGAATAGTGTGTGTCCTCAGGAGATATCAGGGATGGTGGAGCAATGACATTCCTGTCTGTTTTCTCCGTTAATGGAATTCCATGTGTGTTTGGAACACCTAGTTCGGCATCGAAGAATGTGTCTGAATGTTTCCAACCAGTGTGGCGCAGTTGTTTGGTAATCTTCTCCCACGAAATTAATTTTACTTATCTTAGGGAGCCTGTCTCCTAAATGTGCACTTGATCGCTGTTTGGTAGTCTTCTCCCATGTAGTTAATTTAGCTTATCTTAGGGAGGCTGTCTCCAAATTGTGCACCTAATCGCCACGCGTCTTCTACCTCGAGCCGATGATAGGGAACTGCTTGGCAAGGGCAATTTATTTTAAAATCTCGCGGTAGACAACATTTTTTGTTTCATTAGAATAGGGACAGAGAAGGCCCAACTGCAGCCCTGGTTGATGTTAGCAGGCGCGTGTAATTGGTGTAGTGATTCGCCGCCTGAGCCCGGCTACAGCCCTGGTTGATGTTAGCAGGCATGTGTAATGTCGTTGAATGAGAGAGTTATCAGCCGCGGGTAAATCTGTTTAATGAGAGAGTTGAGTGACAGCTAGTAGGAGAGCCTGTAGTTATTGTCCCCGCAGACACGCTCATTTGCGTGTTCCCCCGGTTGAAGCCCAGATGCAGGCCTGTTTGATGTTAGCAGGCGCGTGTTCCCCCGCTTCAGGCCCAGCTGCAGCACTGGTTGATGTTATCAGGCACGTGTAATTAGTGTACTGATCCGCTGCCTGAGCCCGGCTAGAGCCCTGGTTGATGGTAGCAGGCGTGTGTAATTTCGTTGAATGAGAGTTCACTAACAGCGTGCAGGAGAGGCTGCAGTAACGTTACTTACCAGGCCTCCAGGTGAACGCGTTTGTCACGCCCCCAGCACACGCCACAGCAGACGATCTTCTGATTAATGTATGACCCACATGTCATGAAGGGCGAAACGTAGCACACGCCCCCAGTGTTTCTCACGCCCCCAGCGTGCCCCTTGATGCGGCGCAATTGCATTCACATGGCATGAAGGCCGGACACACGCCCCCAGCGTGTGTCACGCCCCCAGCGTGCCCCTTGATGCTGCGCAGCAACGCAATTGGTGCTTGTATGTACAACTCACATGGCATGAAGGGCGGACACACGCCCCCAGCGTTTGTCACGCCCCCAGCACACACCCACAGCCCACGATGTGATGGCCGTACCACACGCCCCCATCGATAATCACGCCCCCAGCCCATGCCCACAGCACAACAAAGACACGCCCACAAGGGACTTCTTTGCTGGCACGGTTCTTATACCTTTTAAATGTATAGAGGAGTTGGCCTAATGGCTAAGGCACTCGACCTCGGACCTGGGGATCTGGGTTCAAGTCTTGGTAACGACGCCAAGCATCCTGTGATACTGGGCAAATCACTTAATCTCCCAGTGCCTAACAAAAATTAATGTGTGTCCTCATGTAACGTAACTGGTGCTATATAAAGCGCTCTGATACCTGATTCAGTTCGGGTCAAGTTCGCGCTATATAAAACTCTGCACAAAAAAAAAGTGTCCGTCTGCATAGCCTATGTCCTTCTGCTGCAACTGCCCTTTCCAACGCTGTATTGGGTGTTGTGATTGGTGCTGTGGTTACTGAGATTACCCGCCTCAAAGGTTTGGGCTCTCTCTTTATAATATTAGTATGGATTGACATATTAGACCGCTTTGAAATCTCTTATCGTACATACCTGGGTCTATATACCATGTATAGGGAAATCCCTCTATGATTTACAAAAAAAAGGACACCCTGAATAATATCGTTATTACTGGAGATTTTTCCCATATATTTCAATATTCAATATTCACCCACTAGAACCTACTGAAATCTCTTTCAGCAGAGCCTGAGCCTCTTCGACGTTTGGAAACATAAAGAACTTCCCCTTAAATAAAACTCTGAGTTTTGATTGCTGGGCCATGAGCTTTAAATAAATGCAGCATTTTTACAAATTCTTTTCTCCTGCGTGCTGCCACAGCGGTCATATCAGAGAATATACAACACTTGGTAGTCTCGTTCACAAAAAACTGTCTCTGCTGAATAGCTTTTGACAAGATCCTCTCCTTTATTCAGAAATCCGCAAAGTTCAGCAAAAAGTTCTTGATATCGTGGAATTTTGAAAAGGTTGCGCTGGGACTCGATGAGCAATTGTAATGGTAAGGACGCCCTCAAACTCGGGAAGGACATGCTTTTTGATGAATGAATTCACCCATGGGAGGGGTTGGGAGTCTTCTATCCCCTCTGGAACTCCAACGATCCGGAGGTTGGACATCTGCGAATGATTTTCAAGTTCTTCCAGTTTATTCTTGAGGTAGTTCTTCCTTTTGGTTACCTCCTTTATCTCTCCCATGGCCATGTTCATTTGATACTCCAATACCGATATTCTGGCTTCTGCTTCCTGTAGCCTTACGGGGATTCCCAGCATCACTTCTTCGATTTTCCCCAGCCTCAGATGCAGAGCAGCGATTTAAAATTTGTTGCGTTTCTTTCATTTTGCGAACCTCTTCCAAGATAAAATTCAGCATCTCCTTGATATCTAGCTGAAAGACCCCCCCAGTCCCAAAATTCGAATAAGAATTGTTCAGTTGGCCATCATCTAAAAAGTTCTTGTCTTCAACCCTTAAATCCGAAAGGGCCGAACCAGCATCTGAGGGGGATTGCCCCTGTAGTTGCGGTTGCGAATGTGGTAGGAGTTAAACCTGGGTGGGACTTAGCCTTGGTATAGTTTTTCCCACTATATTCGAAGTGCTTGGGGGTATTGGGGGTAGTGCCGATACTTGTGCTGGGATTGAGTTTTGCTGTGGATGCGGAATTCCCACGGGATCTAATTCCGGATTTCTTTGAGTTGTCATTACATCAATCAATCAATCAATCAGAGTACTTGTAAAGCGTGCTACTTACTCGTGAGGGTCTCAAGGCGCCGAGGGGAGGGGGTGCCACTACTGCTCAAAGAGCCAGGTATTGAGTAGTCTTCTGAAGGAGAGTAGGTCTTGGGGCTACCGTAGGTGGGTAGGGAGGGTGTTCCAGGTCTTGGCGGCGAGGTAGGAGAAGGATCTGCCGCCGGAGGTTGTTCGTTGGATGCGGGGGACAGCGGTGAGGGCGAGGCTGGCGGAGCGGAGCTGGCGGGTCGGGGTGTAGAAGCTGAGTCTGCTGTTCAGGTAGGCTGGTCCGGCGTTGTGGAGTGCTTTCTGTGCGTAGGTGAGGAGCTTGAAGGTGATCCTCTTGTCAACTGGGAGCCAGTGTAGGTCTCTCAGGTGGGGGGTGATGTGGCTGCGGTGGGGGACGTTGATGATCAGTCGGGCGGAGGCGTTTTGGATGCGTTGTAGTCGTCGTAGGTGTTAGGCTGGGATTCCTGCGTAGAGTGCATTGCCGTAGTCCAGTCTGCTGCTGACGAGGGCCTGTGTTACCGTTCTTCTTGTTTCGGTCGGGATCCACTTGTAGATCCTGCTAAACATGCAGAGGGTGTTGTAGCAGGAGGAGGAGACTGCGTTGACCTGTTTAGACATGCAGAGGGAGGAGTCGAGGATGAATCCTAGGTTGCGTACATGGTCGGTGGGTGTCGGTGCTGTTCCCAGTGTGGTCGGCCACCAGGAGTCGTCCCAGGCTGAAGGGGTGGGTCCGAGGATGAGTACCTCCATCTTGTCCGAGTTCAGCTTCAGATGGCTATTCCTCATCCAGTCGACGACAGCCTTCATTCCCTCGTGGAGGTTGGTTTTGGCGGTGTGCAGGTCCTTGGTGAGGGAGAGGATGAGCTGGGTGTCATCGGCATAGGAGATGATGTTGAGATCGTGTTGGTGGGCCACTTGTGCGAGGGGGGCCATGTAGACGTTCAACAGCGTCGGGCTGAGGGATGAGCCCTGGGGGACGCCGCAGATGATGTCAGTGGCCTCGGATCAGAAAGGCGGGAGGCGGGAGGCGGAGCTAGCTGGCACACAAAACTTTAAGTATAATATCGTCAGTAGAAGACCTAGTTAACCTCTGTCCTACGTCTATACTATTGAAGATATTATTCCAATGCGCAGAGCCTATTGGGAATATAGGAACTACACTACACTCTGGGTTCTGCCGGAGAGAAAGGACGTGGTCCAGTCAAGGGCCTTCTCTTGGATTGCAGCTTCTAGGAGGCGTGTCTTTAGAGTGCGATGGCAGACCGTGTCGAAGGCGGCTGACAGGTCCAGGAGGATGAGGGCTGATGTTTCTCCGTTGTCTAGTTGGCGCCTGATGTCGTCTGTGGCGGCGATGAGGGCTTTCTCGGTGCTGTGGTTTCGTCTGAACCCGGACTGGGACGGGTCCAAGATGTTGTTGTCTTCCAGGTGGCGGGCCAGTTGCATGTTTTTCTCGATGACCTTCGCCGGGAACGGGAGCAGGGAGATGGGCCGGAAGTTCTTGAGGTCCTTGCGGTCGGCCTTGGGCTTCTTGAGGAGGGGGTTGATTTCGGCGTGTTTCCAGCTTTCCGGGAATGTCATTGTTTCGAAGGAGATGTTGATGACCTTTCGTAGTTGGGGTGCGATGGCAGCGTCTACTTTGTTGAATACGTGGTGTGGGCACGGGTCTAATGGAGATCCCGAGTGGATGGAGTTCATGACCTTGCGTGTCTCGTCATCGTTGACGTTGGACCAGGAGGTCAGGCGGTTGGCGCTGGTGGTGTTCACAGGGGAGGTGGGGTCTGGCATAGTCGGGGTGGTCATGGTGTTGAAGCTGTCATGGATCCTGGCCCTTAGGAGTCAGTTAGGAGTCAGTTCTTCTTGCGATCCCGTTGGTGCCAATCCTGGCCATTGAGACATTCTCCATGTACAAATGGTGACCTTTGTGAAAAAGTGCTCTGGCAAGTTCTCACACAATTTTCTCATTGACTCCAAAAGTGGAAGGATAACCTGGGGGGTCAAGGGAAGAATCTTAACCAGTGTACACCCTGCAAGTATATGAATACCCAGTGTCACTTTCACCCAGCATATACAGCTTAATACCATAAAGTGCTGTCTTGCTGGGAATGTATTGTCGGAAATCAAGCGGCCCTTGAACAAGACCAGAGACGCAGCCACAGATATATCTTTCCCTGGAACATAGATCTTTGAGAAACGATCTAATAAGTGGTGAAGGACAGCCTGAATCTTGAAGAGATGATCACAATCAGGGTGATCTTGTGGCAATACTGTAGCATTAACCACAAAATGCTGCATGCGCTGCAGAAGCAAATACCTGTCTCGACTCATAGCTGCTGGAAATACAGCATTGCCATCAAAGGACTTCAAGACCAATATAAAAACAGTGAGGACTTATTTACCAATCCCATAAGGAAAGTTAAACCCCAGTACTTTTTTAAATCATGTAGATTTGTGGGAGTCCATCGGGAGGCTTTGGAGTAGGTCTTTAGGGGGGCACTGTTGTCTCTTAAAAACTGTTTTGCATACAAAGTAGTCTGCTAAATAATATCATCCAAAAACAAATCACCAATAAACAGTTGGAAAAAACTGATAGGCAAATGGTTGGCTGTACTCACTCTACACACAGAAACATCACCAAAGACAGGCACTACAGGCTGCACCATGTTAAGGGAAACTCAGGGTCCAGCCTTTTCAATGGGAAGCCTTCCAGTCACTGTCTGCAGTTAAGCTTGCTCTTGTTGCACTAACAGCATATCACTGTCCTCCTCAAAAAGAGGCACTTCATCAGCACCATTAGTGGATCCGTAAGAAGAAGATTCTTCTCAAACAGAAATGTCACTGCCAGAATCTTCAACTTGGTCCTCTGCTTCAGATGCAGAGTCAGTCTCAGAGCCATGTTCAGAGGCAGATTCAAAAAGCAAACCTACAGCCTGCTGGGTGGTCAGCTTGGGGGCAGCCATATAGCTTACTTATGAAACCTATACAAAAAACGAGACAACAATAAATACTGCGGTGTCAAATTAGAACTTAGCTGCATCAAACAGTAAATATAACTATTGCCATATAATGATCAGTAACAAACTATCAATACAATCCACACAATGAGCTTTATATTCTAAAATGATACCTCTCACTTGCCACAGACAGATAGACTGGGGATTAACTGCACCTACTCTACACGGACACAGCAAGCACCAAAGATATCCCACTAGAAAGGAAAAAGAAATACACACAAGATAACACAACAGAGATCTTGCACAAATCCAAACATGAATTTGAAAAAAAATAAACCATCAGCTAAATATGCTACAAATTATTGCACAAAAAAACATTCAAGCAGGGCAATAATACTCAATTGAATTAAGCATTACCAAAATGTTTTCCTTACCAACCACATGCAACCAGTGCCGACACTGCAAGCAGGAGTTGCCATCAAGGAAATAAAAAGCTTTGCACTTCAGTAAAAAGGAGAAATAAAACTTTCAGATCACAAATAAAAATTATGACAAGAAGTAGAACAGTTAACATTATAAAACATTATGAAGTCCGCCCCTTTGGGGCAGAACAGCATCACAAACATCTGATCGGCTCCCACAGGAGGTACAAAGCAAACACAATGAATTTAGAGCCAGAGGGGAGTGACCCTTACCTCAGCCCCAAGCTGAACACAAGTCAAACACCACTTCACACACCACCATCCAAACGCCAGCCACACACATAGCCAGCCAGAAGCCAGTCCACACACTTCGCCAGCAAAAACCCTAGTTCAAACAAACCATCAGCCAAACGCCACCCACATGCTAGTCCACAAACACTCCCAGCCAAAATCCAGTACACACACCTTGCCGGCCAAATGCCTGTTCACAAACACAAATAAACATTTTCCCTGGTGTAGTTGGTTTTCTGCCCTCCCCCGGATAGATTGGCAGAAAAGAGAAATCAGATCTCCCCCAGGGAGAGTAGAAAACAAAGGACATGTGTGGGCGGTTGTATGTTCGAACAACGAGTTCTACAACCACGACTTTCCTAACAACGAGGTCGCAACCACGACCTCGTCTAAACCACGACTTTTTTTTTCACGCATTCCTTTATCACGTTTTTTTGTGGTAAAGAAATGCGTGTTTTAAACAAATGCTTTACATCTAGTACACCAATCGCTCCACTCCTTAAAAACTAATTACACCCACCTTAAAAATAAACACGATTACCCACACACACCTGAGGCTAAGCTGGTGCTAAATTCTACTTTCTCCTCCTCGAATATCCCTCACCGCCCTTCCTTCCCTTCGGCGAGAGAGATCTGGGTACAGGGCTTACTGCAGAAGCCTCTCTCACAGTTGTCCGGAATAAACATGAATTTGATGATCTTTTGCCTTTGTTGAACAAAAATTCTGATTAATCAAAGTAGCCCTGCTACATTGCTAGAACTATGCTGTGCATTTCTCCGTGTCAACAGCACGCATATAAAAGAGGCTAAACTGCTTCGCTCGGTTGCTCTGCCCTCCTGCCAGGCGTTGCTGCTGAATTTTGAACAGACTAGCAGCACAAGAAACACTAACAGGAAATACTGCCATAATTCCTTGAGATTGAGACGCATCCCATTTCCGTGGCTCAATAGAAAAGGCCTCCTTCGCCTGCTCATTTGCACATGCCCTGGCATAGGTTGCAGCTGGTGAAAGGCACAATCCATGAGGAGGGCTAGGTGTGTTGGTGACTTCACGTGCCTAAAGAGAAACATGAAACCCGAATTTGCGTTCTGTCAAGTTTCACTTCTCATGATTGGAGAGTGTCTCCTCACACGCTGCAAACCTGCGATCTAAAAAGATGTGACACGTGCCAGCTTGACTGATTAAACCAGGTGACGCTGCCAGCCCCGCGCGCACGGAGAGTGAGACACACATGGTCATCTTCTGGGGAAGAATGCTGGCGCAGAATAGGGCGTAGAAGAGTGAAATTAGCAGCAGTCCGGGGGGTGGAGAGGAATTGCATTTCCAAGATTGAAGAGAGCATTTCTAGTCCGGGAATCGTTGTTTAGAAGAGTCGTTGTTTATGCCTTCGTTGTTCAGCATTTGTCGTTGTTTGCACTTCGTTGTTCAGGTAAGTAGTAATTAAAACTTCGTTGTTTAGGATGTTTTCCGTGTGGGCAATACTGGGGATCGATCCTTAGCCAAGGGGATGCTCCACCAAGATATATTGAGAAAAATCCCTGGTGTCTAGTGGTTGTCACCCTCCCACCACCAG
Source organism: Lissotriton helveticus (assembly GCF_964261635.1). Lineage (NCBI taxonomy): Eukaryota > Metazoa > Chordata > Amphibia > Caudata > Salamandridae > Lissotriton > Lissotriton helveticus. Next base: position 397,601,568 of record NC_136070.1, on the reverse strand, counting down.
TTCGGCTCAACCTAAAAATTGGCCGATCTTCTCACAAGTTGGGGTGGGGGAAAATGCCAAAACAGGTCTCCAAAACATCCCCAAAAATGTGGAGTGACCCTTGCCCAAGGGACCGCTACTCTACATGCATAGCCAATAAATTCCCTGGTGTCTAGTGGTTTTCCACCCCCTCCCTTTGGGGCAGATTTGCCTACAAAATGGCTGGTCTGCCCACAGGAGGGGCAGAAAATGGCCGAAATATGTCCCCAAAACTGGGGCAGCTCCCAAACATTCATAAACAATAAAATACCTGGTGTCTAGTGGTTCTGTGCCCCCCTTTGGGGCAGATCAGCCTAAAATATGGATGATCTGCCCCAAGGGGGGACGGAAAATAGTCACAACATGTCCCAAAAATGAGGAACAACCCTTGCCTAAGTGGCCGGTTATCAACATTCAGCAATAGTGCATTCCCTGGTGTCTACTGGTTTTCTGCCCTTCTTGGGGGCACATCCGCCTAGAAAATGGGAAATCTGCCCCCTGAGGGGTGAGAAAGCGGCTAAAATATGTGCCCAAAGAACAGGGAGCAACCCTTGCCCAAGGAGCCATTCCCCCCAAAAAAGTCATCCCTGGTGTCTACTGGGTGCATTGCAGCTTGCGATGTTGGTCCCATCTGTGATCCTGCAGCAGGAATGCACTCTTTCCTTACCCCAGTGTCTCTCTGCTCTCCTGATCCCTCTCTGGAGTGAAAACCTAGCTTGTTTCCTGAACACTCCAGCAAGTCCCCTGTGCCTTTTGATGGCATTGGCGTGCTGTGTGCACGTGGATGTCATCAGATCGCTCTTGGAGGGGTCAAGGGTGGCAGTGGAAGCGCTTCCGCTGCCATCCCTTGAAGGGGCATGAGGCAGGGCGCTATTGGGAGAGTGCCAGCACTTCCCCCATGGGAGGGTGCTAGAACATGCTGGACACATCCTCAGCCCCTGAGCGCCAGTGCTAAGGGCATGTCCAGCAGATCCTTAGCACCCAAGGAGTTAATTTTCATGTTTACAAACATCCTTTCTCAGACCCAACTAACGATTTAAATGCTATGTGGGAAGGGTTATGGTAGGACCAAGTATTATGAGAAATAAAATGAAACTATTCCCTGCAAAACATTATAAGGATATTGCAAGTCACCTTGGAGTTCCATAACCTTCCTTACAAAATAATGTGTTCTTCCATATGCCCATGGAAACCCTCATCCTTATAATTTACAGTACTGGGGGCTTTGGACCATATTTATCACTGTCTCATTGTGTTTACTTAAGGACTGCTCCTGACCATTGTCTAAACAATAAAAGCCATCCACCATTTTCATTATTCTATTTGTATTTTCTTGTTGATAGTTAAAAAATGTTCTCTTGTAAAGTTGTTGCGAGACACCACCTGAATCCCAGGGTGTTCCTATAGGGCGACACTAGATCCCTGAGTTTCTCCTAGGGTCTATCTCGGGTGACAGGAAATTACATTGTACCAGTGGCAGGCAGCAAGGGGAAAGGGGGTTGAGATTGAGAAAGACAAACAACTTGATGTGGTGCTCCTCCATGGCAACTACAGTGGGGTCTCAAAAGGCCTGTCACTCATCTTGTATAAACACCTTGCCAGAGGAGTATCTGCGAACTACAAGAACAGTGATTTGACTCACAATGCAGTTGGTAGAAGGCCTGTGTCACCTTGGAGTTGGAGTATGAATTGCTCAATAGATGTCATCACAATTATCCTATAGTGTCTCAAATTCAGAGCAAGGAATCCCTTGGCACCCACTTGTCATGCGCTGGACCTACATGTACCAATTGTAGTCCATGTGTCAAGCTGGCATCTACTCAACTTGTACTCCTAGAGTGCACAGAGGGTTTTAGGACTAGATGGGTTTATTCTTGGCCAAGCCCTGCCAGTGTGAAAATCTATTACAAGCTTAAAAAAATATCAAAGGATTATTCTGTTTTTTAGAATCAACCGCTACTAAGCTCAGAGCACAAGAAACAAAAACAGCTTTTAGTAAAGTACCTGAAACTGCTTGTTTCTTTGATGTATTTTTCTTTCGCTAGGTAATCTGAGGCTGGAGTGGTTGCTGGGTCAGAACAAGGCTGAGTAGCTGCTGCAGCTTGAAGTGGAGAACAGATGATGAAAGGAACAGCGAGAGGCGGCTCGGCGAAGGGAAGCAGGTTAGTGTGGAACAAAGAGACAAATCAGGAAACTGGGGTGGCAACAGCCTTTAAATAGAAGCTGTTCTAGAAAACCACACCTGTTGATTTTTGGCAGTTACTCCACGTGAGTTTGATTGACAAGGGCACCTGCTGCTGCCGACAGGGTCATGGAAAGTTCAACTTGAGCAAAGTAATTAGGCTTGGAGTGCACTTGCTGCTGCCCCCATGGTCATGGACAGTTCAACTCAAACACATGAATTAGTCATGGAGTGCACCTGCTGCCATCCCCAGGGTCATGGAACATTCAGATTGGGCAGAAGAAGTAGTCTTGACAGTTTCTCTTCATGAATTTGATTAATAGGTGCACCTATCACTGTTACCAAGATTCTGGAGTGTTCTTATGGATTTTTAAAGAGCAGACTATTGAGTTCCGTCAACTGTCTACTAAGGACAATAGTTCCCACCATGCCACCAGGGAAGGAATACACAGCAACCCACACCATAGAGTGAAAATGCAATTTAGGGAATGAAGGAACAAGGAAAAATGGGTAATGCCTACCTAAATCATAGGGGCACAGAGGGTAGTGCAGTGGCTGGGACCATGGCAGTCGTTTCCCCAAGATCCGCCCTACTGGGAGTGGTTTAGTGGGGTTGAGGGCGTGAAAGCGTTGTACGAGATAGGGAGCATGAACAAAAGAGGCGGGTTCCCAAGAATGCTCTGAAGGATTGTATCCTTTCCAGTCAATTAAGTAGCATTACTTGCCTTGAGAGTGTTTGGAATCCAGGATACAGTGAACTTCAGATTCTTGGTGACCCTTTTCCAGGAGAATATGTGATGTAACACCAGTTTACGTACAGTAGGGAAGGTGTTGGAATAGTAAATCTTACTATTCCTTAGGTTATAGCGCCATACAACGCAAGTCGATTTAATGCTTGCGTTGAAACGGCTGCGTTGCAACTGCTTCGCGGTGTAATCACCGCGATGTAAAGGATGTTTCCCTTCCCAGGACTGGTGGCGGTGGAGTGTCTTTTCGAGTGTCAGGGTGATAAGATTTGATAAGGGAGAATAGTATATTTGAGGGGTGGGCAGAATTTCACTTTCACAGACTTCATTACCTCAGTTATATCATAAGAGCCTATGAACCGCAGTTGCTGTTTTCACTGACCGTCAAATTGGAGATGTTGTGTTGATAACCATACTAAATCTCCATTCTTGTGTATTCGTGCTGGGGTCCTACGTCTGTCTCCATATGACTTCACGGTTATCTTAGCCTTTGCTATGGCATTTCTGGAATGTTCCTGAATCTCACATAGTCATTCTTAGTGTTCTGTAACTGAGGGTACTGAGCTTGAAGTGTTTGAGATCTGTATTGGACGAGCTCTGGGATGATATCCAGTTCCAAATAAGAAAGGTGTACACCCTATGGCAGAGTGTGTGCTATTGTTGTATGCAGAGTCTGCCATTGGTAGAGCTTGATCCCATTGCCCAGTGAAAGTGGAGAGTAAACATTGAAGTGTTGTTTCTAAGGACTGGTTGACTTGTTCAGTCTGATAAACTGTTTGTGGGTGGAAGGCGGAAGACGGGGCTACCTCAATACCTAGCTTATTGCAGAGCGCCTTCAAAAATTTGGAAGTAAATTGAGAACTGGGGGCAGAGATGATTTGAATGGCAGACCATGTAACCTCGCTATGTGGTTGATGAATACCTGACTCAATTCCGGTGATCCGGGTAATTTCTTAAGTGGTATAGAATATGCCATCTTGGATAGCATATCAACGATTACTAGGATGGTGGTGAAAGTATTGCTGGCTGGTAGATTTGTGATACAATCCATGCTTATAGTGTGCCGGGGAAGGTGGTTTGGGTAGGGGTAGAAGGAGACCTATAGGCTCTGCATGTGTGGGCTTATTGCGTGCACAAACTGGACAGGTGATTATGTATTCTTCTATGTCTTTTTGCATGTCTCTCCACCAGAAAGTTTTTCTATGGTGCTCTAGTGTTTTATTAATGACTGGTATCCAGCTAATGCGAAGTCATGGTTCCATTGGATCTCCTTGTGTCGTAATTCTGTGGTGGAAATAAAGAGTTTTTGGTTGTAAAGCAAAAGATTATCTTTGATGGTATGTTTTAGAGAGAAACAGGGTCTAGTTTTATCACATAATGGCTTAGCGATTTCTATCCCACATCTGAAACATGAGGGTCTTAAATGGCCCTGCCAGCCAACATGTAGGGGTTTCCTAAATTGCCCATACTGCCCCCAAACATTCACTGAAGACAGTAGGCCTTCTGCCTCCCTTATGAGATTACAGATACTTCTCTTGCAACACTAGGAACTCAGCCACTGTCTTTTTGGTAAAGAAGTCCCCAAGCCTCACTGCTCACCTCTGTCCTCGATGTTCACTTCTGTTCTGCACACCACAATGATGTAGCACAAAGAGAAACATCCGTTAGTTTGAGGAACATGATGGGGTAAGAATCAGGTGGGGGCTAATGAAACATTGCATTTCTTCACATCTGATGTTTTTCTGGTTGCTTTAGGAATTTAAGACAGCAGCTTGACCTAGTCAATAATCTATACATTTTCTGTAAAGTTCTGCTTTCTTAAAATGTTTCTGAGAAGTGACACAATCATTTTTGATAAATGTTCAATTTCATAATGATCTATGGTGAAACACCAGTTGACCTTTTGATAAACTTTTGTACCTTACTGTCACTTCTGCCTTCTTAGTATTTCCAAGAAGTGACTAAAGTGCTCATGTTCTGTGGTCAAAGCACCTGCAAAATTTTTGATTCTGTGGTCAATATTTCTCCATTAAAAGAGTATAAAAGATGTGCTCTTCAGTCCATTTGTTGACCACATTCTGCCGTGCTTTCCACGCTGTTGGTGCTCCCATTTAACCATTGTATTTTAAGCTTTTCCTATTGAGGTTGTAATGCTCATTGTATTTTGAAATTCATTCTCTCTCTATCTCTCTCTCTCTCTCTCTCTCTCTCTCTCCTTTGCATTGCCACGATTTTAGAACTTACTAGATTGCATGGTTTAACTCTTCATCTAAGATGTGTCTCTGACACTTGTTATCTGATAGATTGCACAATGGTGCAATCTAGTTGATAACATAATGGTGCCACTCTGACTCAGTGTCTGGATCTCACATGTCTGTCTTATTATTTAGATAACAAATTTGTGCAGTGACTTCTGGGGTAGAAATCACCCTCTAACAATAGTAGAGGTATAGAGAATCTAGTTTTTGGTGTTTGCTTTGTATGTCTGTTAGGAAAGTATCAACTTACATGGCGGCAACTATTTTTTCTTATTGAATAATACTGGGTGGCTCTGCTGAGGAGCAGAGAGGGTTGGCATGACCTAGTCACAAAAGGATTCTGACTGTAGCTGTTTAGCCCCAGGGCAGTAGTGATGAAGAAGTCAAAGCCACTGAAGAAATGAAACCATCACAATAGCCGCAGAGTGAGAGCTTTAACAGGGCTAAAGAATTGCAGAGAAGATCATAACCGTGTGTTTGGCCCACAGCAAATAATGTCGCTATTCTATAAATACCAATTAGATAGCTAAGAGCTCTCTTTCTGATACAGTATACATTTATTCTGCAGGAAGAATCTTTATGGAATAAAAGGCTATAGGATGCAGATGGCCAGTGTTTAGGTTCTTTTGTGATGACACTCCTCTTACAGCTACCTGAGAGGCATAAGCCTCCACATAAAGGAGTTGATCTGGATTAGGATGTTGGAGAATGGGTGCCATTGTGAATTTTTCTTTTATTGTGGTAAGCACACAACCAGTTGCTTGAGACTAACTAAAGGGTTGACAATTTTTCCACAGTCGTGTAATAGGTGCCACTATTTCTGAACATTTTTAAACAAATCAACGGTAAAAGTTGATGAAGCCAAGTACTTGCTGGAGTTCTTTGATAGTGGTAGGGGATGGCCACATCATGATTGCTTCCACCTTCCTAGGATCCATTGTGATTCCAGAGGGTGACAAGTGGTAGCCTAGGAGTTCTACTGTCAGTACATGAAAAGAACACACACCTAGTTTAACAAATAGGGCATTTTCCCTGAGGTCCTGTAAAATAGCATGTATATGTTTTATGTGCTATTGTTCGGAGTTGGAATATATCAACATATCGTCTATATAGACGATGGTGCACACATCCAGAAACTCTCAAAGGACCTCACTAAAGAAATACTAAAATGCCACTGGGGGATTGCATAACCCAAAGGCCATTACCATATAATCATACAGCCCAAATTTGGTCCTAAAAGTGATTTTCCACACATCGCCCTGTCTTATTCAGATTAGGTGGTAGGCTCCGCGTAGATCTAATTTAGTATAGAAGGTGGACTTCCTTACTTGATCAAGTAGGACTAGAATTAAATGAAGAGGATATCAGTTTTTAACCCCTTCCATGCTGCCGCGATTCTGCTCCTGTGCTGAAGATTTCAGCGCGGGTGCGGTCATGATGGCCCCCAGCGGTCATCAGCACACGAGCACTGTAGTGCATGACGGCTGGGGGCCGTCATCAGCATGCAAGGGGTTAAAGGTGACCTTGTTTACTGCTCTGTAGTCTACACATGCCGGTAGCTCTCCATGCTTCTTGGGAACAAACAAAAGTGGAGATGATAAAGGGCAGGTTGAGTAGTGTATAAATCCTATCTCCAATAGTTTGTCTATATATTGTCTTAAATATTGAGTCTCTGGCTCAGATAGTGCATAGGCCCTGCTACAGGAAAGAGTGGCCCCAGGGAGGTGGTCTATGCGACAATTGTATGCTCTGTGTGGAGGCAATTGAGTCGCTCTTACAGGATCAAAAACATCCTGAAAATCACAATACTCATCGGGCAATTCCGGTGTCTCTGTTCCCTGTACAAGAGCACAATGTAAGGGTAATATAAATTCCTGAGTCTCCTGATAGCAAGTGTAGTGCAATAGAGTGAATCGAGAGTAACTGGTTCCTGCTTTGAGATTTCTGTGCGAACAAGTTTGGCAGCCAAGGACAGGTAAAAGAAGTTCCCAGTAGCCCCAGAGTCAATGAGCATGGGCAAAATATGTCTTTGTTGCGCTGTTAGAATTCCTATTACCCAGATGGTCTAGTGACAAGGAATTCTCATCCCTACATTAGTCAAGTATTTCAAGATCTGCATTGCCTCTCTCAAAGGGACGATCTCTTTTCTCAACAAGAGCTCTAGTTTCCCTTGTTCCTGCTCAGCCTCTCCTATACTGGCCACAGTTTTTGGGCTTGCCTGTTATTCCTAGGTGAAGTGCCTGACTTTGCCACAATAAATCATAGATTCAACCTTCGGCGACATTCTTTTTGTTCATTAGACAGGGGACTTTTTATACCTCCGATCTGCATAGGCTCTGCTTCTGAGAGTTTATTATTTAGTTCCCTCTTTTCTGTTTTAAGGACAGCTATCCTTGCTTTTTTATGAGACCTGGCTCCCTTTTGCTCTCCTAATCGATAATCTTGTTTGACCACTAAATCAATAAATTCTGAGCAATCATCAATATGCGAGAGTGAATCTTTTAGATTGTCTCTTAGGCCTCGATAAAACAATGATATTTTCTTTTCTTCTGGCCAGCGGGTCTCTGCTATCAGTTGGTTGAATGTGGTCACAAAAGTCAATGGATCTTTAGAATCCTGCCGTAGATGTAGCAGTTCATTATCACTGGATTGAATGGACATGTGCCTTGCAAATAACCTAGTCTTTGGGAATATACCAATTAGCTGCTACTCCCCCTAGGTAAGAAATTACAAAGGCTACTTTAGCTGTTTCATTAGTGAAAACCTGGGGTTTACATCGGAAGTGCAAATGGCACTGATTTATGAAAGGAGCAAATTTATCCTTGCCACTATGAAAGCATTCCGGGGGAGTAAAAGGCACCAGACTTGGTGTTGTTTTAGATACATGTAAGTTCTGATCTGCGCAAGGAGAGACGATCTTGTAAAAAGGTTACCCAAATGTTGGAGGGGTCCAGACATGGCGTCCCTCCTTTGTGTAAACTGAGTTTTATGCCTTTGCAACTCATCTTTAAGCGTTGCATTTTCAGTTTTTAACCTATTCATTTCTAATTGTAGGAGTTGAACCATCCCCACCAAATTGTCACCAAGGGTACAGTAAATGTTTTGGCTCCACCTTTTGTGTTGTGAGCCGCTCACATTAATTCCCGATCAGTTCTGTGAGTCCTCCTAGGATATACCTCAGGTGACAGGAAATTACACTGTACAGGTAGCGGGCCCCAAGGGGAAAGGGGGTTGGGATTGAGAAAGACAAACAAGATGCTGTGGTGCTCCTCTGTGACAGATACAGGGGGGGTCTCAAAAGGCCTATCACCCATCTTGTATGAACGCCTGGTCAGAGCGACCATTGACCCTGCCTGCAGGTAGGTCGCCCCCCTAGCCACCACGCGGTCCTCCCCGTGCTGTGCGCTGTTGCGCTGTTGAGACGCTCTGTCCGCTACTCGCTCTGACCGCGACTGCTCCTCCTGGTAACTTGTGCCGTTCTGCCTTATTGTCTATTTCCCTGCATTTGCCTTCTGTATCCATTATTGTAACTTGTGCCGTTTTCTGTTGTTTTTTCCCCTCATTTGCCTTGTGTACATCTGTGCCTGCTCTCCCCTTCGCCGTCTGTACCCTCTGTCTGGTTCCCATTGTGTCCCTTTGCCTTCTGTTACCCTGGTGACCCTGTGATTGTTGCCCCCTCGCTCCCCCTCTCCCGCCTCCCAGCTGCTCCTCCCTCCCTCAGCCCCTCATATGGAGGCCGCCCGGCGAACGCGCGCAGCGGGAGCGCCGATTGTGCGCCAAAGACTACCCGACGGACCTACGACGCCGCCACCCTCAACGCACTCAATACCGGCCGGAACCCTGCCTGCTACCAAGCCACCCCGAGACGCACCCACGGACCCTTCACCTGCCAAGCCTGCAAATTCACATGCCTCCGAACCTGCCCACCACCGCCAAGTCGAGCACCAGCAGCAACCACCTGAAGTGCATCCTGCTTGACACCCGCTCCGTCCACAGGCACGCCGTGGAACTCTGGGACCTGCTCGACGCGACTGCACCGGACGTCGCCTTCCTCACCGAAACGTGGATGAACGCCTCCTCAGCACCCGACATCGCCATAGCCATCCCGGACGGATACAAGATCACCCGGAAGGACCGCGTCAACTAGATGGGAGGAGGCATCGCCATCATACACAAGAACACCATCCGCATCTCGACTAACTCCGACGAAACCTTCACCGCCGCCGAACATCTGCACTTCCAGATACACACTGACCCCAAGACCACCCTCCGAGGCACCCTCATCTACAGACCCCCGGGACCACGCACACAATTCAGCGAAGACATCGCAGACTTCATCAGCCCGCACGCCCTTCCCTCCGCCGACTACATCCTCCTAGGAGACCTCAACCTCCACCTGGAGAACAACAACGACAGAAACACCACCGCCCTGCTGGACAACCTCGCCAACCTCGGACTTAAGCAACTGGTGAACACCCCCACCCACTACGCCGGCCACACGCTTGACCCCGTCTTCTCATCCAGCAAGCACATCTCCTTCAGCCACGCCGCAGGACTCCACTGGACCGACCACAGCTGCGTCCACTTCAGATTCGGAAAAACTACGACCCACCACCACCCGCAACAGGTTCCCCGCCAGAGCTGGAGCAAGATCACCGCCGAGCTGCTCACCGCCTCTCTCAGCCAGAACACTCCCACCAGCACAACGGACCCCAACGAAGCAGCCAGCAACCTCACCAAATGGCTGACCGCCTGCGCCGATGACCTCGCACCACTGAAGAACCCTCCCTGCAGACCCGGCAGCAAGAAAACCCCCTGGTTCACCGACGAACTCAAGAAATCCAAGAAGAACTGCCGCACCCTCGAGAAAGCCTGGCGGCTCGACCAGACCACAGACAACAGGACCGCCCTCAAGCATGCCACCCGCCAACACCATCAGCTGATCCGCGCCACCAAGAAGTCGGCACGACTGGACAACAACGCCCACGACAGCAAGGAACTCTTCAGCATCGTCAAAGAGTTCTCCAACCCCAGCTCCGGAAACAACAACATCACTCCCTTGCAAGACCTCTGCAACTCACTCGCCTCGTTCTTCCACCGCAAGATCGCCGACATACACAACAGCTTCAACGCACAGACCACGCACCCTACCACCGAACCAACGCCCGCCACCACCACCCTCTGCAACTGGACCCCGATCAGCACCGAAGACACCACCCGCACGATGAACTCCATCCACTCCAGATCACCAACAGACCCCTGCCTACACCACGTCTTCAACAAAGCCGACGCCATCATCGCACCCCATCTCCGGGACATCATCAACTCCTCCTTCTACACCGCCACCTTCCCGGAGAGCTGGAAGCACGCCGAGCTGACCGCCCTCCTGAAGAAACCAACGGCAGACCCCACCGACCTCAAGAACTACCGTCCCATCTCGCTCCTTCCCTTCCCGGCCAAATTCATCGAGAAGACCGTCAACAGACAGCTTGCCGCATTCCTCGAGACGAACGGATCCCTCGACCCCTCGTCGTCCGGGTTTCGGGCCTACCACAGCACCGAGACCACCCTAATCGCAGCCACTGACGACATCAGAAACAGCGGCCCTCATCCTCCTGGACCTCTCTGCGGCGTTCGAAACTGTCTGCCACCGCACCCTAGTGAAGCGCCTCAGCAACGTCGGAATCCAAGAGAAAGCACAGGAGTGGATCATCTCGTTCCTCGCCAGAAGAACCCAGAGAGTCCGCCTCCCCCGTTCAGATCTGAGGCCACTGAAGTCATCTGCGGAGTACCACAAGGATCTTCACTAAGTCCAACCCTCTTCAACGTCTACATGAGCCCCCTCACAGCCATCGCACGACAACACAACCTCAACATCATCTCCTACGCCGACGACACCCAGCTGATCCTCTCCCTCACCAACGACCCCACCACCGCCTGAGTCAACCTACACGAAGGGATGAAGGACGTCGCCGTCTGGATGAGGAACAGCCGCCTTAAACTGAACTCAGACAAGACGGAAGTCCTCATCCTGGGATCATCACCCTCCGCCTGGGACGACTCCTGGTGGCCCCCGGCCCTGGGCACCGCTCCAAAGCCAACGGACCACGCACGCAACCTGGGCTTCATCCTGGACTCCTCCCTGTCGATGACCAGACAAGTCAACGCCGTCTCATCCTCGTGCTTCAACACCCTGCGCATTCTCCGCAAGATCTTCAGATGGATCCCCATTGAAACCAGGAAGACCGTCACCCAGGCACTCGTCACCAGCCGACTGGACTACGGGAACACCCTCTACGCCGGAACCACAGCCAAACTTCAAAAAAGACTCCAACGCATCCAGAACGCCTCCGCACGACTCATCCTGGACATCCTCCGACACAGCCACATCACCGGACACCTGAGAGACCTGCACTGGCTCCCCGTCAGCAAGAGAATCACGTTCAGACTCCTCACCCACGCACACAAGGCTCTCCACGACCTGGGCCCCAAGTACCTCAACGACCGCATGACCTTCTACACGCCCAACCGCCAGCTACGATCGACCAGCCACGCCCTCACCACCGCACCACAGAGCCACCGCCGGAGGAAGATCCTTCTCCTACCTGGCAGCCAAGACTTGGAACTCCCTCCCCAGCCACCTTCGGCGAACCCAAGACCATCTCTCCTTCAGGAAGCAGCTCAAGACCTGGCTGTTCGAGCAGTAACATACCCCTCTCCCCCAGCGCCTTGAGACCCTCCCGGGTGAGTAGCGCGCTTTACAAATGCAGTGATTGATTGATTGATTGATTGAGGAGTATCTGTAAATTACAGGAGATTTGACTCACAATGTAGTTGTTCAACAAAATAATCAAAATGTATTTGCATGTCATTGGTTCAGACCCCAAACCGACATCATGTTTTCTGGTCAGAAGGCATGTGTCACCATGGAGTATGGATTCTCAATGAATAGCTCGATGGATGTTGTCTCAATTATCCTGTAGTGTACCAAATGCATCGCAAGGAATCCCTTGGCACCCACTTTTCATACATGGCGCCTAGGTGTCCCAATTGAAGTCTGTGTGCCAAGCCTGAATCTACCCAACTTGTACTCCTAGGGTACACAGAAGGTTTTAGGACTAAAAGAGTTTATTCTTGGCAGAGCCCTGCCAGTTGTGAGAATCTATTGCGCAATCAAAGTATTATTTTGTTTCTTAGAATCAACCACTACTGAGCTCAGAGCCCAAGAAATGATAACAGTTTTTAGTAAAGTACCTGATATCAACTTGTTTCTTTGTTTTTTTTTCTTTCTCTAGGGAATCTGGTATTGAATCGGTGCCGGGTCAGGATAACGCAGAGGAGCCGCTGCACCCTGAAGCGGAGAACAAAAGATGACTGGAATGACAAGGATGGCAATGACCTCATCTTTGAGGTTCCGCAAGAACCTCTCTGAGACCAACCCTCTTCAACGACTACATTATCCCTTTAACCAGCATCATCCACTCTCATGACATCCTCATCCTCTCCTACGCTGACAACACACAACTCCTTCTCTCCCTCACATGTAAGATGACACTACTTGAACCAAGTTCAATGCCGCTATTACTGATGTCGCCCACAGGGTGATGACCATCTGTTTAAAGATACAGTAGGAGAAGTTTACAGAGGGACTCTACTTGCTGGCCAACAGAACTAGGACCAACACCAAACCACATGATCCAATCCAGGAACCTTGGGATCATCATCAACAGCAATCTAGACATGACTGTCCAAGTCAACACTGTCACTACCTCATTATTCCATATCTTGAAGATGCTCATGAAGATTTTCCGACATCTCCAAATCAGCACCCATACAATCACCCATGCCCTCGTCGATAGCAAGCTGGATTACAGCAAACCCTATATGCCTGAATAAAAAAAAACTCACCAGAAGGCTGCAGAACATTTTGAATTTGGCAGCCAGAATCATTCTCAGTCTCACATGCTGTAATCAAATCACACCACACCTGAAGGAGCTCCGCTGGCTCCCCACAAATGAAGGAGCACATTTCCTCCCCCACACTTTCAAGGCACTACATAACACAGGCCCGGCATACCTCAACAATCACATCTGCTTCCACAAACCTTCAAGTCACCTTCCCTCATCAGGACTCCTACTTGCACACATCCCACGCATACAGAAAACTGGATCTGGAGGTTGAGCCTTCTCCAGCATTGCTCCTAAGTTGTGGAACAAACTGCCACAAAACATAAGAAAATCTCCTCCTCATTTCTTGAATTCTGCAAGAAGCTGACGACCTGGCTTTTTGAGTAGTCCCACTGGGCCCTTGGTTTGGATGGACTCATGCCTACTCAGCACCAGCATACACTCCTAGGTAATATTGCGTAGTTAAGTGGATCTGGAGGATTTCCGAAAAACACAGAGCATAGTTTTTTCACTCACTCGCATTCATCAACGTCAAGTTGGCGAGCACAAGCATGGAAAATCAACCTCCCATCGAGATTTCTGTACGCGGGCAGTCACATTTCTCTTTGCAAGTTGTTGTGTATGCTCATGATCGCTCGCATTGAGAAACTGTCTGTTCGCATTGAGAAATCTGCTGCTTGAGTAAAAATCTACTTGTGCAGCAGAAAAGAAGCATCACCAGCTTGCGCTGTACATGGTGCCATTTGTGATGATTGCACAGTGCGGACACGCACCTGCCACTGAAAATCACAGTGAACTGCATTTTTCTAAAGAAACTCCGCCCCTTGCAGAGCTCCGAGTATCCCGGTGGAGTTTTTTTTTCACTTCAACTCCTCGACCTTCGCCCAGGCTTAGATATTGCGCTCTTTAAATCTGCATAACATAAAGTAAAATAACATAACATTGAAATCATGGAGCGGTTGACTTCTGAAGAGGATTAACACCAATCCGGTGTAAAGCCCCTACAGAGTGTGATGGAAAAAAGCTAGCTCTCCTGCAACAGACAGAAGGTCTACCATAGCTCCTTTTAGTACAGCAGAAGTGTTTGTCTGTGTTGGAAGGATGAAGGCTAGACGGCAAAGGGTTTGGTATATAGCGCTGGTTTGTATTTCTCTACATCTCTAGCTTCTGCACGCATTAGACTGACAGGAGAAAGTCTTCTAGACCTCAGGGGAGGGGGGAGGGGGCTGAGTGGATGTTGGAGGGAGGGGGTGAGTTAAGAAAACAAATAGCATGCTGTTCAACATTCCTGCATGAGACATGCCCTCTGATACAAAGTGCATCACCACAGCCATGCGTGATAACCTGGTAGCATGACTCAGCATACACCTCCATTGGCAGGTGTGGAAGGGGCATGGTCCAGTTCCTTTAATCAATAGAGGGAGTTCTTCTTTTGAAGTAATTCTGTTGCAGCCCAGTTTTGTGATGCAACATACCTCTTCTCTCTAATCACGGTACCCCACTGCCACCTCTTTCAGTAATTAGCAGCCAGAGGTAACTTTGAAAAGTTTGTTACCTTCACAGAACAAACTACGTGTCTCTTGAAGATTAGAAGGAAATACCAAACCCAGATAGAAGAAAGGGAATGGATGATGATCCCTCCCCCAGTAGCTGAAACCGGTGCCCCCTGCAGATGGGCTGTTGGAAGACTGTGAGGGATATACATCTATATATGCACATGTGTGTATATATATATATATATAAATATATGTACATTTCAGGAACAAGTTTCCTAGATATCTAGCAGCTACATAATCAACTTGTCCTTGATATTACTGCGTGATCGTCATTGAAGAAAGGAGTGTGATATGAATTTGAATGATCTTTTATTTGAGTGCATCTCTGTTAAAAAACAGTTTAGAGGCATGTAATGTAACAACAACATGTGAAATGCAATGTATTTGTACAGTTCCAAGATGGCTAAATATTTTGCGTATACTTTCCTGGCAACGTCATGAAGGGTATGTTGTCACTTTCTATTTTGTTTCAGACTGAGGGCACATTGTTATTTAGAAACACACAATCCAGAATTCCGGAATTAAGATTCTAACCAGGGGAGAAAACAGGGCTTTTACTATCTTAGAGTAGAAAACCTTCTATCTAGAAAGGAAACTTTCTTTCTAGAGTCCCCTCACCGAAGCAGCATATGCGGACTCCGGGGGTGTGAGTAGGTGAATATCCATGAGGTGCGCTCTGATGAAGGTGTGACTACGAGCCCCTCAACCCCTTCAATCACTTCAGACCATGGGGCTCATTTCAGCCTCAACAAAAATACTACCTACCATTGTGTAAATGTATCTATTTAACATCTAGTGCACACACAATAGGTGGGCACTTCGTTTTCTTTTTCATTATCAGTTGCTTTATTTATAGGTTACTATAGGATTGGTGTGGTCCTGGTGAAGAGCTTTAGGGGAAGCTCAAAACATGTAGACCAAATACTAGGGACACTTGACTCATCATGGTTATGCTGGTTTCCCCAGTATTCACCTCCGTTTTTAAACATACCAACTAGGAGCAGGAATAAAGTATCAGCCCACTAGTTAGGTATTCTTAACCCACTTTCTTTTCCACCCCACATCACTGCACTACACATTTTTCAAAATAAAGTGCTCCTACGTAATTTCGCAAGTCGCAGCATGCCTCAATCCGCAGCGGATGGAGAGGACCGCTATAATGAAGCAAGCCACTAACGGGAAACCATGGTGGGTGAGGGGACTCTAGAAATTGTTTTGCTTTCTGGATAAAAGGTTTTCTACTCTAATATATTAAAAATCCCAGTTTTCTCCAATGGTTAGGTTCTTTATCCCGGAATGTGCAGTCAAAAATAGGGGGAGGTAGAGGTAGTATATATATATATATATATATATATATATATATATACACAGATAGAGAGATAGATGTGTACGTGTGTGTGTGTGATATACATATATATCTATATATCTATATGTGTGATATATATTACCTACTGGCGGTCGCCAGTAGGTATATATAGTTAGGATTTTTTCCCTATGGGATTTTTGAAAATTCTATGTCTAATAACTTTGGCGTTTGTGGACGGAATTGGCTGAAATTTTCAGGAAAATTGAACATTTTGTTTCTGAGCAGCCCCTGAAAATTTGGGGGGGTTTCGTCAAGGGGGGGCCGAGAAAAAAGGGGGGTCCCAAAACGTGTTTTTAACATTGAGTTTTCCATAGGGCGGTTGGCCTCACTTTTAGCCCGAACGGCTGAATGGATTTGCACGAAACTTGGCAAAATTGTAGGGACTGGTAGCCCGATGTGCCTTTTGTAGGTCTCAATATATGTGCTCCAGTGGATTTTGAGAAATTAACGTTTAAAAAAAGATATATATCTGTAACAGCGGACCGGGCAGCGCTCCGGTTCGCGGACCTTACGCGTACCGGAACTTCGCGTAGATTGGTTCTCCGGTGTCTGTCAACATTCTAAACAGTCCGGAGCGGCCGCCATCTTGTCTCTCGGTAGGATTGAGAGACAAGAGGAGGCCAAAACAAAGGGGGAAATAACCATAAGGGGGCATACTAGATCCTCCCTGACCCCCTAGGTTTAATGTGGAGGTTTTAAAAGGGCCCCGCGGGGTAGCGCCCGGTCCGCGAACCGGGAAGCGTTCTGGGCAGCGTACTGCAATGAAAAATGAATGATAGACTTTTCAAATACTGTATGTTAATTGATTGTTGGTTTTGTTGATTATTTTTTTATTTTTTTATTTTTTAAGCAATTATTTATTATTGTGATTGTGTTTCAAAATGTAATAACATTTCTAACATTTCACTGTCTGAAATGTCGTCATTTTCATTGAACATAGCTTGTAATCTATGAGGGTGTAAAATGTCCTTATTTTGAAGGAGGTCATCCACTGCTTGCACACATTGCAGTAGTTCTTGGTCCCAAGTTTCATCCATAAATTCTATATAATTTGGATCAATTAATTCTTGGCTGCTCTGTTGCAGGATAATTTGAAATGAAACTTTCTGTTCGCCTTCCATGTTGCCTGAAATTTGGATAAAAAAATATATATTAGTAGAGATAGGGCACTGTTGGGATTAATTTTAGATAGGGATTTTTTAACAGAGAATTTATCCTTGGGCAGTGTATAGTATCAGAGTGGAAGTAGGAACATAAAAAAGTGTATGTGATTTAACGTAAGTAAATTCATAATTATAAAAGAGAAGCCTAACTCCATCCATAACTATAACAGAGAAGTCTATCTAAATCTATAACTACTACAGAGGGATAGTATATAACTATCAGAAAAAGTTTACCATATTAACTGATAGTGCACAATATAGTTCAGTTTTTAAAATAACAACTTACCTTTAGAAAGAAGTTGAAGTGATTAGTGAAAATCCAATTGAAATGTACACCAGGAAGTAGTAGTCAAAATGGCTGTGTTTCATTCTCTTTTTTTATATATATTCAGGTACATAACCAATCAAATGTCAGGTAAAAAAAGTAGAAAATGAAAGTAACATTTTAATTGGTTGTCAATTCCAACACTTCAGATGTGTTTTGAGAAGTAATTTACCTCAGGGTATTTAGAGAGGTCTACAGGCTAAATGGCTAAATGGAATTCCAATCAAATTTGTGAAAATGGTAGGGATTGGTATGTAGTATGAGCTAATCTATATTTGGTGAAATTGTCTCCAGTGGCTTTTCTGTAAACTACTTTCCCACCTTTTTTGATGGTGCGCTTCCCAGGGAGCGACCCGGTACGCGAACCGTTGAGCGCCCGGTTCGCGAACCTTAAGCGTTACGGGAGTCCACCATTTTGTGTTTCGGTCGAATTAAGATACAAAATGGAGGGCAAATAATGTTCAGAATGGGTAGAAGGGGGCACGGTAGACTTATCTTGACCCCCTAGGTTTTGTGAGGGTGGCTGAGGAGGCTTATATGTGCGAAAAAAAAACATTTTTTTAAAAAATTTCGCGAGGTTAGCTCCCGGTTCGCGTACCGGGTAGCGCCCCAGGGAGCGTACTTTGTTGAAAATTAGTGAAAAATGTTAGAGTAAAATAATGATTGTGAGTGATCAGATGTAGGGTAGCTCTGAGAAGAGCTTTTGGGTTTATGGTATATTTAGGTACTTATAAGTAGGTAAAAATGCACAGTATTAAATTCAGAATGAAAATTCTGTTGCCCTCATCTGAGAAGTGAACTCCATCTCCTCTGTAGATATCTTGCATGTAGTAACGCAAGTTATTGTTGTACACGGAGCCCATTCCATGGTCTCTCATGTAAGCTGAAACAGATTTGTTTACATGCTTCCTCGACTTCTCAATTTGTGGACAAAATTGGTTTGACCACCTCCATTTCTGTCTTTGGCATATATTTGAATATACCAAGGCAGTCTGAGGAAAAAGTGCCATTAATTGCTCAAAGGTGTCCTTTAAAAGCATTTCCAGACCTACCCCAGTCAAAGTGCCCAAATCATTACCTCCACAGTGCACAATTAACAGGTCAGGTTTTGGCAAATGCATAAAGGTTTTCACCAATGGTATCAATTGGTGACATTTTAATCCTCTGTGGCCAAACCACTTAACTTCCACATCTTGTAAATTGAGGTTAGGTAAATTCCTGTTCTCAGCATACCTCTGAGCCCAATAGATGTAACTATGTCCAACAATCCAGACAGAAAACATGGTGAGAGAAGGTTCTCCTGCAGTCAGATGAAGTGTGGCAATGAAATGGCAGTTGAAAAAATAAGAGTTTAAAATGAAAAAAACTGTGGAGTTTCTGTGTTAATGAAGCAGTAACAGTGATTGGTGGATTTTGATTGCTGAAAACAGAAAGTTAGGGTGCATGGATGAGTTCTTTGAAAGATGTATTTTGAGTGGTCAAGAAAAAATCATTAAATGAAAGAATGCACTGGATATGAGGTGCACTGAGAGTTCAGAGTTCAATTGCAACATTGTTGTGTGAACTTGCAAACACCAGAGGTCTTCCAAGAGGTGGTTGCTATGCAGAAAAGGCATGAAATGGCAGAGGGGGGAAGGGTTTTCATTTGAAAAAAAGTGAGGGAAGAGTTTTGATTGGGTGACATGAGAGATATGTGTGAAGAATTACAGCATTTCTGTGCTTTTGATAGCTGCAGACTCTGGAGTGCATACCTTTTGCTCTGCTGAAGACAAATTGGTGTGTTTCTGAGACTGTTTTCAAACTCAAAGTATTTGCTAAGGTGAGAAAATATTTCTTTAATTTAGATAGAGAATAGTGTGCTAAGAAGAGAGTATGCGCCACATTTGCCTCAATATCCTTTGTTTGAGAAACGTGTGGTAGGCCAGAAACGAAGAAATGTGACCAATAGTAGGAAGGTTGTAGCAAAAAGACGAAAAGTCGATGAACTAGAAATTATAAGCAGAAAGAAAAAGGATTTTGTTGAAGATGTTGTTGGTTTTCAATTTGAAAACCGTTCTGGTGTCAACTGCTATGCTAATGTAGTGGTTAATGTTTTGTTTTCTCTAGAAAATGTAAAAGAAGAGATTGTGGTCAATTCTGATCAAAGATTTTGCAGTTTGTTAAATTCTGTGTTAGAGAAATGTAGCACTGAAAGAACAAAAATAGAAAGTGTGTCTGAAATTCGAAATCTGTTAGACAGATGTTCAGGCCAAACACAATTCTCTCAAAATATTCAGCAAGATTGTCAGGAGTTTTTAATGTATATGCTTGATGTATTGCATGCTGAAGGTGTAGATGTAGATCACCTGTTTGGGCTTTCTTATCAATGGCAGCATGACTGCGAGAACTGTAGGGTATCAAGTACTACTAGTGTAGACTCAGAAAGATTTATATATTTAACTTTGCCAGACAGTAAATCAGTCTCCTTTAATAAGCTAGTAAAAGCAGCTGATCACAACATGGAGTGTAGCCAATGTAAATCTGAAATGATGTCCACATTATTTATACGAACATATGGCCAGTATGTCATTTTAATGTTCCAACGATGTAGGCCTGATGGAACAAAATTGACAACTTTAATTAAAAATTTTGTGGCTTCACAGTTGTCAATATCAGGAAGGACTTTTGTAACTGCAGCAATTATATATCATGACGGTCCTTCAATAACATCAGGACATTACACAGCTTATTTAAAGTCTAGAAATGGCTGGTCATTCTGCAATGATTCTGTTTTAATTTTCAAAAAAAAATTGCCGTATGACCTTAAAAACTCTTACCTGGTGTTTTTAAAACCAAAATTTTAGGGAAAGAATCTCGGGATGTGCTCTGAGGAATTTCAAGAAGTTCTAATGGCTCCTACACGATTTGGCCTTGAGGATAAGTGTAGTTCAGGGACATAACTTCTAACCATAAGACTGGACGTCATGGAGAAATAACTGCACTTTGAATGAGTTCAGAAAAACTGTTTCTTTTTATAAGCTAATTGAAGCAGCCAATCAAAACATAGAGTAGAGGGAATGTAAGTCTGCAATGCTGTCTACTGTTTTACATTGCTTTGTGATTGAAAGTGATGTAGAGAATTAAATAATTGTAGTAGTCATAGAGTTAGTGTAAGTCTGCTTCATAGTAAGCAGTATCAGTGTCATAGGAAATGTAGAACATGACTGAGCAAGAAGGGGAAGATATTACTATTCCTGGATTGTGAAAATGATCTTCAACATTTTAATTCTGAAAGTTGCAGAAATGCCAAATGACGGGATTGGCTTACAAGAAATCCAAGAGTTATAAATGACTCTGACAAGATTTGGCCTTCTGGAAACTTGTGGTAGAGAGCAAGAAGTCATTTATTGCATGTAACATGTTTTTAAAAACGATGGAGATTTTCTTTCAGAAAGTGGCGGGCTGAAAGTAATAACAGCACAACAGAGTGTAAGCTGTTCATAGGACATCCTTTGACGTCATGGAAAGTAGGTTAACTTTAAGGAGTTCTGAATTCTGATTTGTTATGTTGTATGGGTTTTTTAAACACAATCATTTTGATTGTGTTTTTTTTTCCCCGCTGTTATATGATGAATACCTTCAAGTCACTGTTTTTAGTGAATTTTGATACATTCTGAGAACAGCAAAAATAAACTATTTAACATGTATAATTAATTCTGTACTGTTTGCATTTATGATGTATATGTAGAACTGTGTAGGAGGCATGGAGAAGGTGAGGCTTCTGTAAGTGTCAAAGTTGTTGCATGCAGTGCTGCGCTTCTGCGTATTCTTTCATATGCTAGACTACATCTGCACAATGAGATACCTAAGCAAAGGAAACACAAGTGATGTGATTGTGAAATGAGCAAAATAAATTGCACGTATTTCATTTACATCACCTGTGTTTCCTATCATTACGAATCACATTGTGCAGATCAAGTTAAGGTCTGTCCAGGGAAACATAGGAGGTTTGGACTTTGTTCAAGAGTGCAGTGGACATGACTCACTTCATTGGTAGACCTTCACATATATTATGTCCTGTATTCTCTTCAACAACTCGAAATTTCATCTGCAACCCTGAGTAGGCCTCACCTCAAACAAACCTCTGGATAGGAGACATCTTATTGGCATCCTGAAGCAATTATTTAAAATTTTAGTGTCTTGCGACACTTTTCTGAGACAACAGCAATGCAAAAGATGCACCATGTTTTAAGATAGGCCTCACTTCATCTGCATCAAGATACTGTTAGTTTAAAATGTATATCTTTAGGACTGTGTAGGGGGCCTGGAGAAGCAGAAGCTTCTGTAAGTGTCAAAGTTGTTGAAAAACTGTTTGTCCTTCAATCTTTTCCCTTGTCTTTTGTAATTTTTAAATACATGTTTTAATATTTTTCAAATGTTTGTTCTCTCTTTCACAGATTGAAAGTATAAAAACAAAAAGTGAGTAATTTAACGACAATTATAAGGTAAATGTTTTGTACTCTTTTCGTTACATTTCTATCACATTCACCTACTATTAGTTCCACAGCTTCATTTCTTTAACCCTCAGTTTCCTGCCTTTGCTACTTCCCTCATTCCTTTCTCTATTACCTACTTACTCAACTCCTTCCACTCTTTTTGTCAGTCCCTCTCTTCTCATAGTTCCTCACTCTTGTTCACTCACTCCGTCTCTATTACTCTTAGTGTCTTTGACTGATCACTGTATCACTATTTGTTCATAATGCTTTCTCTGTGTAGTTGAAGCACACTAAGGGGCATATTATGAACACAGCCAATAAAATTATTGCTGTTTTTATTAGCAGAAAACTGGTGCAAAAGTGGTTTTAGCTGCAGTTTTCTGCCGCAAAAGCGGCTTTAGCGACACATTTCTGCCAATAAAAGCTGCAAAACTTTTATTGCCTATGTTGATGATATGGCTCTATGTTACTTACATTTCTTTGCTGTTTCAATTAATCTTTTTCTGTTATTTTTTGTTTTCTGTTTTCTATTTTTTCTCTCTGTTATTCCCCATGTTTTAATCTTATTTTGAACATTCACTCACATTCTCCAAGAAACTCTTCTTTGTTAATGTTATACTCTCTTTTTTTTTCTATCACTTCCTTATCTATTTTGTTTTTCACAATTATACCCTCTTCCGTCTTTTCTTCGGTAAATAGATCTATTAAACAGTATCTCTTCTTTACTCCCTATAGCTGTCTTTCTTTTAACATCACTCTCTGTTTACTTTCCTTATACTTACTCTATTTTTTTTTTTTTTTTTTTTTTGGTTAGCTCCCGGTCCGCGTACCGGGAAGCTAACCGGGAAGCGAACCAAAAGAAATAGAGCTTGCCAGAGTGCTAAACATTCTAGCAATTTTTTAATAACGGGGAGGTAGTTCTGAAAAGAACTTTTTTTTTAATATTTTTGTTGTTTTATAAAAAAAATTTCTTTTTTGAACATTATTTGCTTTTTTTGTATTTTTTGAACACTTATTTGTTTTTTTTGTTTTTTTTCAAAGGGAAAGAACAGAAAGAGGCATTGAAAAAGGCTCAACAGGAGCAAAAAAAAAAATTAAAACTTGCTGCGTTTGGAGCATCGGTGTTTCTCGAAAGCCAAATTAATTAATTTCAGACTCATGTTTGCGCATGAAATTAAAGTGCCACAATATTAGCATGTCAGCTTCATATGGACAAAATTTTTTTGAATATTTGGCACTGTTTCGTTGGCCTCTCCAACTGTGAGAGAGATATCAGTAGATGTTCTTGTCACCGAAGTTGGGGGGTTCTGTTGTAGTTCACGCATCTCTGCACGACTATAGTTGATTGGATGCCACCTCTGCATATGTCGGTGCATCGTGTGATTTCCATAACTGTATTTTTTATTAGTGCCCCGGGATAACTTATCTTGGCAGATAAGGCACGTAGCATAGCGTGCATTGACTTTTTTCTCTCCTGGTGGAATGGAAAAAAATTGCCAGATAAAGCTAACTTTGCGATGAGATACCCGGGGTAACTCTTTGACAAATCGTGGTCCCTCTTCTTCCTCTCCGTCTTGTTCTTCCTCTTCCTCCTCTGTGTCTCCAATAAACTGTGCAGGTGGTCCTCTTTTCCTATGAGGAGGTGGTGGTGGTGGTGGTGGGGGTGCAGAAGCTGAAGCTACTATTGAAGCCATTTTTTAATCAGAGCAAATGATCAGGTCTTCCTTTCTCAAAGTTGAAAGTCAGAGTGAGAAAAAAGGTGGGGGCTTTCATCATTTGGGAAAAAAAATAGTTCTAAACCAATGAAAAGTGTTATTTTTAGGTCACCTGACCTAGCCTTACATCATTATGAAACCAAAAGTGAAATGAACCAATGAAAAGTTTTATTAACAAGTCACATGACCTCTCACGCTCATGTTACGCGCTGCGGAACGCGTCCCGGTTAGCTTCCGGGTCGCTGCGCTTCGCGCCTCGGTCCGCGCCCCGGGGCACTTCCGGGTGCGCTAACGCGGTACGTCACAAGATGCATTACGCGGCAACGCGATACGTCGCGCTTTCGCGACGCGCCGCGGATCGCTTCCGGGGAGCTGCGTTTCGCGCCTCGGTCCGCGCCCCGGGGCACTTCCGGGTGCGCTAACGCGGTACGTCACAAGACGCATTACGCGGCAACGCGATACCGTCACTATGTTGATTTCTTACCGGTTCGCGGACCGGGTCGCGGCATCAATTTGAGCTAACGGAAAGCTTTCCGGTTCGCGGACCGGGAGCGAAACAAAAAAAAATATTAAAAAAAAATTATTAATAAACATATAAAATATATTTTTGGATTTAAAGAAGAATAGATTTTACAGCTATAGATATTAGCTTTTAAAAAACCAATGAAATTCACTGAAAAAACCATAGGTTATAGACCATATATAGTTAGGAATTAGCATTTAAAAAACCTTGAAAATTCACTGAAAAAAACATAGGTTATACACCATATATAGTTAGGAATTAGCATTTAAAAAACCTTATTTTACCCACACAAAACCATTGAAATTCCATATATAGTTAGTTGTACTAACTATATATCGCGCACCCGCAATCCACTGCTGATCATGTCACATATTACATCATTCATGACATGGTCAGTGACATCACTGATGACATCACTGATGACATCTCAAATGACATCACTGATGACATCACTGATGACATCTCAAATGACATCACTGATGACATCACTGATGACATCTCATTTGACATTACTGATCACATCACTGATGACATCATTCATGTGATAATACGATGAACCTCTTCAGACTCTAATATAACCTTAGATACACTCAGTGTAAACAGACACTCACAGACTGTCACTCATCCATGGAGTTACTTACACACCTAGTCAGTCATGCAAAGAATCAATCACACCTCCATTTTCACAACTATACAGTTATACACACCTTACTTATTCAAACATATACTAAAACATATTTACTCACTTATACAATCCTGGATACAAGTTCACAATGATCCATACAGCCACTCACACATTCACTGGCTCTTATGCACAGTTATTTATATATGTCAACTCTCACATGTACTGTATTTTACATATGTACTTACTTTGACATGTAGCATTGAGATATCCATTCACTCACCAATACACTCATGCACACAGTCAACCACCCATCCAGCTGTTTCCACATGCACTTTTGAACCCATACATCTATGCACAGAGTCATACACCTCCCAGCCACCCACACACACACTCAGTCTCCCATACAAATGCTTGGGCAACCAATCAATAACCCATATAGTTACTCATATAGCTACTGATGAACACATGCAGCAGTTTACAGAAGAACAGACATAATGATGCACAAATTAAGACAGTTTAGTCACTAACCCATGCACTCAGTGAGACACATTTAACCACTCACTCATACAGTCAGTCATGCACCTACTAAATCCTTCATCCAGACACTTATACATCCACTCATTCTTCAATATGTAAGACATATTTTAACTTTACAGAAAAATACAGTCACTGGATGTTGTCATCAGTGATGTCATCAGTGATGTCATTTGAGATGTCATCAGTGATGTCATCAGTGATGTCATTTGAGATGTCATCAGTGATGTCATCAGTGATGTCACTGACCATGTCATGAATGATGTAATATGTGACATGATCAGCAGTGGATTGCGGGTGCGCGATATATAGTTAGTACAACTAACTATATATGGAATTTCAATGGTTTTGTGTGGGTAAAATAAGGTTTTTTAAATGCTAATTCCTAACTATATATGGTGTATAACCTATGGTTTTTTCAGTGAATATATATATATATATATATATATATATATATATATATATATATATATATATATATATATATATATATATATATATATATATATATATATATATATATATATATATATATATATATATCACACACATGTACATATAGTTTCCAGTGGCAAGTCGCCACTGGGGAGTTAAAGGTCAAGGCCACATACCATGTTTCCATGGAAAATTGATTTTTTGGTTTTCTAATAATCTTGACGTTGTTTGACAAATCTTCACAAAACCAAAAAAAGTCTGTCCACCTTCGCTTCTTCATTGTCAGTTTTGGGGTGATCCGTCAAGGGGGCGGCTGAGAAAAAGGCATTTTCCTCAAGCAATTTTCCATAGGACGCAACAGTGCTCGGGGGTCGGAACAAGCTTAATTTTTGGGGCGGCAGCCCTCCCTAAATATTAAGAAGGACTCAGGTAGTCCATCCCGTAGGGTCAATTTAGGTTTTAAAAGGCTGATTCAATTTTTACAAGGTCAAATACATTTTTGTGAGGAGGAAGGCATGCAGACCCCCTTTCCCGAACCTGTTGAAGGTCCCAGGGACAACGTCCCTCTGGCCAACTTCATTCTAATGAGGAGGGGGGGGGGGCCTCCCCAAAACAGCTGAAGGCCCTAGATACCTCATTCCATGGGGCTGATTTAATTTTAGGGGAGGGGCAAGCAGCCTCCATCGCCAAGTCATAGCAAGACCCCACAAATATCATCCCTCAGGGCTCCAAAGTCGCCAGTGTCCCTTGGACCCCCCATCCATGGAAACAGACTTTTTCTGTGCCTGGGCAATTGCAGGCATGGAATATAAATCTAATTCCCTGTCCACAGTCTGCCTGGTAGGGAACACTGCTTTGCTCCCACCCTCCTTAGCCAGAGGAAAAGACTGCTCCCGGGTGATAGCAAAGCAAAGCAATAGATCTGGCTTCTGCCAGCACCCAGGATTGGTGCTGGCAGGGAAGCCGGCAGAGATGCAAGGCCTTAGGCCTCCCCCTGCAGCCCCCAACATTTACATATATTGCGGGTGCCCCCTGGTGGGACCATACACCCACTTAAAAATAAAATAATTAAAAAGACACAGGCAGTACAGGAGTGGGCTCCGTGCGCTGCCTGTTTTATAAAAAATATTGTAGGCTGGAAAAGAGAAGTAGAATTGTCACTACATTATTGAAGCAGCAAGGCCGCCACTGATAAATGATTCACTGCTCTTTCTCGGGAGCACAGCACCCCTCATTGCCATGTAAAAAAAAAACATCTGCCTCTGCCCCCGTAGGAGGGGCAGAGGCACCCCCTAAAATTTTGAAAAGTGTTGTGGAGGGAGAAGCACAGCAGCTCCCCAGGAAAGTTTTTTTTTGTACCTGTAAGTCTCCTAGGTCATTTAATGCATGACCCCAGGAGAGCTTACCATTATTCTTAAAAACACTCTGAGCTAGAGCTGTATGCTCTTCGGCTTGAATATGGAAACCTCTTGGGTTTGGTTCCGTAGCTGCATTTTGTGGCCTGAAGAGTGTTCAAGAAAGACTCATTCACACATGTAGAGCTTATTGGAATGAAAAGGCTTTAATTCAAATATTTTGTTGTGACAATAACTTGTATGCATTGCCATGGCTTTATTTATAAGGATTTTATTGTAATATTGAGATTTATAAATTATTGTGTTGACCACTAGACAAAGCCAATAGATCTGCTGTATATAGGTTGATGTGCTGACCCCTTGCTAAAGCCAATAGGCCGGATTTTTACATTCTGGTGTTTTGACTCTTTGACAAAGTCATTAGGTCCTTTTTATTTGAATTTACAGCCTTCAAATTGTTATTTAATTTTTTTTAACTCAGAAATTCACAGAAAAAATATATAAAGTGATGTTATAGTTAGCTCCCATAATACTATCTTCCTTTACATTAAAAACGACTTCAGAAATTCATTGAAAAAAATAAAGGTTAAAGGCATATTAATAATTAGCATCTTAAACACAAACAAAAAATGAAATTCATGAGTTATAGTTAACTGATGTAACTATAACTCACTCCTCCATCATACACTGGTTCTGACCTCATATATTAAAATACTCATGACATGTTCTGACATCATTGATAACATCATTGTGGAGAAGTGTGGCTCAATGGTTAGAGTGGCAGACCCTGATGCAGAGGTCTAGCCTGGGACCAGGGTTCAATTCCCGTCTCGGCGGGTCTTGAGCTCAATTTCCTCAGACCTGATAATTCTTGTCTCGGTGCCTATTCTAATCATGGGTCCCACTCTGCAACTCTGGGCAATAGCTTGCTTAATCTCCACAACGGCCCCAACAACGCTAGGATGCCTGGCTTCACCTTGGGGGTGCCCAGGAGTGGGCACTTCACTGGGAAAGGCCAGGAAGGGTTCCTCAGCGGTATTCGTACAAGCGCCGAGATGCCTCATGGGTGATTTGTGCGCTATACAAGTACCACTACATTACATTACATTACATCACTGATGATATCTGAAATTACATCATTTCTGACAACACAGTGCATGGTGGGGGTGCAGGTTATGGTTACTTCAGTTATAACTGATGGATTCCAATGGCCTATCTATCTATCTATCCACCCACCCATCTATCTATCCATCCATCCATTTATCTCTCTATCTATCCCAGTGGATAGTTCAGACACAAAAAGAGTTCAAAAGCTCTTGTCTTGCCGCTAGCCCAGAGGCAGGGTTTGTGGATCTCGGTGCCGTGCTGAGGTCACTCATGCCCAGGGCAAAACCACATTTATTTTCTTTACTTAAGGAAAAATCACTTTGGAACCCACTCAACAGCCAAGAAGTGATTTTTTTCCTGAGGTGTGGAGACCGAGCCTGTGTACTGTGTTGACAGCACAATATATTTTTCTCTGTCGTGTTAAATCACTCAGAGAGCTTTGGATCTGTGAACTCAGCTTTGGCTTCACAGACCTCTCTCTACCTCGCTCACTCTATCTCTGTATCAACCTTACCTCACTTCATAAACCTCACCTCTGCCTCTCTACTTCACCTCTTTCCTGTCTACATTGTTTTTCTCTTTCTACCTTTTACTCCTCTGACTGCCCATTTTTTTCTACCACACTACTCTCCTTACCTGACCTGTTCTTCCATACCTCATTTCCATACCTCATTTGTACTTTTGCCTCTCTCTGCATCAGAAAATTATTTGCTAGTCCTTCTCAAAATACCTCATGCTCTGTCTACCTTTTTCTGCCTCTTTGTCTCTCTAACTCATCCCTCTTTCCACCTTATGTCTTGCTCCCATTGTATCCCACCACCTCCCTTTACCTACATTTCCTTCTTTCTTATTATCTCCCACTACCTCTCTGCCATATGCTTCATCCTTTTCTGTTTCACTGACTGTTTTTCTCCATTTGCCTATTCTCCCTTCTACCTCACTATATTGTTCTTTTTAGCAACCTCCCCTGGCTTTCTTTCTTTACCTCACACCTCTCCATCCATCACATATCTTACTATCTCTACCTCCCTTCTCCCTCTTATTCACTTTTCTCGCTATGCCTCTCTCATTACCATTTTGTTTTGTTTTGATTTATTTTATTCAGGAGAACAGTGGAGCCCAATCCAGCCAAAAAAGTATACACATAGAAAGATTGCAGAAGAGATGTGGCAGCTAAAGTGAACATTTGGCAGGTGGGCGCTGGCCAGCTAGAGCTTTTAGATGTTTTTTATGTGAAGCATTGTATACCTTAAAAACATAAAAACATAAAACAGCAATGTATACTTTAAAACAAATTAAAGAAAAATTCATAAACATATAAATTATTGTTACTCAAAGTATGGCCCGGGAGCCAAATGCAACCCCGTTGACCTTTTCATGAGCCCCGCCCCCCCGGTCAACAGGAGCACTGGGATGCTGTTTACTCGACTCCGTACTAATAATAAAAAGATGTTAAAAAGACGGGCAAGCATTTATTTCAAGGTTAATTGGTGTTAAAGAAAGAAAGTAACTTGGGAGTCATTAACTTTAGAAACACCTTCATTGTAAAGACGTCTTGCAGCAAAAAGTGTAAAAATATGACAGTCTCTCCAAATCCCAAAAGAGCATTGTCAAGTATTCATTTAAAAGAAATAGTTTTCAAACATGAATTTAGAAACATTACATGTCACCCCTACCCTGACAACAATGTCAATATTGAACTCAACTGGCTAGTCAGTTGTTCTGTGCACTCTTAGGGTGGCCTGGGTTCCTATTATACATGAACAACATTAAAGTTGATTAAATCAAAAACAGAAGAATGTTTTGTACAATGTATACCCTGAAATCATGTATTTCTTAGTCCTCTTATATGTGATAATGAAGAAAAAAGAGGAAAAGTGAAATTAAACAATTGCCTAGGCTCACACAATTTGGTAAAGTGGGGAATCCGGGATTAATCCTAGGTTTCCAGGTTTCACGTTGTGCAATTCAGCGAATAGATGTATATCCTTTGCCTATACCCATCTTACCACCAATCTCCCGCCATCCCCTCGCCCGATTGGCAGTCTGCTGGAATCAATGCAGCCTTGGGTACATCACTGACCAAACGTTTTGGCTCCTGGGAAATATTTGCAAGTACCACTGATGTAAATGAATAAAAATAAACATGAATAATAAAGTAAAAATACTAAGAATAACTAAAAAGAATTGAAAAGCTCTATTAAAGTTATAAAAAATAAACATGCAATAGCATTATTAAAATACAAAATAAATAAAAATATACAATAAAAAAACAATTTAAAAATATTAACTCACAAAACATTTATGTTAAAAATAAAACAAACAAAAAATAAACGTAAACAATTGACTTCAGAGGAGTCAACTTCACTATTCCCACTCTAGCATTAGCAACAGTAGGGAAAGTGTACAATTCTAGAGGGCTCAGGTTTAATATTCCCATTTCAACCTGACCAACAGTAGGGGTGAGATTTACTATACCCACTCCAATCTAAGCAACAGTATTGAAAGTGTTGGACTTTGGCGGGTCAAATTAATGATTCCCACACCAACGTAAGCAACAGGGGACATGGTGAACTATTGAGGAGTCTGATTTACTATTCACATTCCAGCCTAGCAACAGTATGGACTTAAGAGGGGCAGGTTTAATATCCTCACTCCAACGTAATCACCAGTGGGGAAAGTATGGGACTTTGTAGGGGTCAAATTTAGTATTACCACTCCAACCTAAGAAGCAGTAGGGAAGGTGATTGAAGTAGAGACTTCCATCAAACATCATCACTGCGTCCCCAGATCACTAAAGACTGAGATGTCATGATGAGAGCGTCTGTTTACTCTAGCTGCCCGCAACGGGCTGTACATTGCAAGCCTTCCGGTCCGATGAGGACTGGATTACCTGGGTTACTCTTGTGCTGTTTTTGAGTCCCGGAGGGCTGCCCTCGCACTTGCGCTGATCCCCGGAGGTCTGACTCACATGGTAAGGGCTGCCCTCACACTTCCCTTTGTGCTGAGCCCCGGAGGTCTGACTCCGCGCTGGAAAGGCTGCCCTCACACTTCCCTTTGTGCTGAGCCCCAGAGGTCCGAAGCATGCCGGAAGGACTGTTGCTCTGAAGAGGCCTGCATAGCTTCTGCTCACCTCCCACAGTGGTTGTGCGGCATGGGGAGCAGAGCTCCTGGTCTTGATGGACACACAGGTGAGTCTGAACCCTCCTGCCCTTGTTGCTTATGCCTTTGAGATGAACCTAGAATTGTTTTTGACCAAAGTCCCCTGCTAGGAAGGTGCCTCGCTAAGGTGCGTAACTCCCGGGCTTGCTGACATGATGAGGTTTTGGGCTGACTACTTCCCCTACTATCAGCGCGTTGCTCTGAGATGATGATCTTTAACCTACTTGCTGGTTGTCAGGAGCCACAACCACTACTCAGGGAGGCGATTACCCAAGCTACCATAGGTCTTTTCACCGACCTCCAGTCAAGAGTTATGTGATAGGTCACAACTTTTTTTTCTTCTGTGTTGCTCAAGGTCCCTTCGATTCAAGACCTCTTCTAAATATATGATCAGTAAGACAGGACACTTCACTAGCTAGTTTATGGAGAGGCCATCTTAGTTCAGTCAAGTTGCACCAAGGCACACTTAGGATACATTCAGTCCTGACTGTGTTAGAAAGGTTGGTCTGTCCCCCCTGGCACACTTGGATTCAACCTGATTGCAATCTACCTGGACTTCCTCCTGGATTGGGCCAAATGATGATTACTGTAAAAACATGGTTGGTGGGGCCCGGCCTCTTGGGATTTCAGGATATACACTGCTATAAATGTTTTATACTGCAGTTAACATGGCACTTTTGAGCTTATTGTACATACTGCATATAACTGTATGATAACTACCACCCTGCCTTCTGCTTGATTCCGGACTGTGACTCTTGAGTCCTGATTGTATCTCGGAATTTCCACCATTCAACCATGCGCCCACCTAACCCCACCCGGAACTCGAATCTCGTGCGCTACGGACCCAACTCCTGGTCCATTAACTACCCAGACAAAATGACCAGTAATGCAAAGAAGAACTTCAAGCATAGTACTCTAAAACAACACCCGGAAACACTCATTGTAGATAACTACCACACAGCGACCAATGGCTACACGAAAACTAACTTCATTTTCTACACAAATCGCCCGACTAAATGTAAAAACACCTTCTCTCTTCACCTTCAAGTCGCCAAGTCAGTAATCATTCCCTATGGCGAACAAATCTCCACTACCATTTCCCCGACCTTCAATGATGGAACTCACCATTTCCATCTATAGAACTGGAACCATTCTCATACAGGCCACCGACCCGCACCTCACCACTTTTGACCACCACTTCCCCACACTTCTCTCCTCGTTAACTCAACTGAGCCATCAAAACATATCTCCCCTACCCCATCACCCTCACTCATAACGTGGAACTGATCCAATCTCCCTGCCCTGAAGATCCTCTCCTCAACTCATGGACATCCACCATCACTCACTACAATCACACTACCCCCATCATTACTCTCCGCCGCTAAACACCCACCATCATTACATCAACTGATCATACCAGTAACAGCAAACTCATAATTAACAAACACCACAAAACTGATCTAGATATTGACAGCTCAGACTCTAACCTCTGCCCTCCCGGGACTGAAATCCCCACAGGCACTCTCCACTCAACCCCTAATAATCTGAACCCTCCCTCACAAACTACCTCCTCCTCCAAGACAGACCCTTTCCCCTCAACCCTTACTTCCCCCTTGTCCAAAGTCATCTCCAATTCAGTGGTCACTCTCCCCCCTACTACCACTGCACACTCCCCTTCAGATGTCCTACATCCACAGGCACAACGGGTCTCCACCGCTTACCTCACTGACATCCCCCGTGATATCCCCATGTCCAACGTTTCTTAGCGCTTGGACGCCCCTGGGCAGCAACCGCGCTCTACAAATCCACATACAAATACAAACGTCGTCACCAATCCAGCAGGCACGTTCCCCCTATTATCACAGCATACTCCCCCTCCGCCGTCGCACATCCACATACATAACCTGCCTCCACCGCCAAGCTCATTGACATTCCCCGGAACTCGGACTTCCTACCTAGAATTTCTCTACCTCCTCACTTGGACAGCAGACCCTCTACTCCTCCTCTGAACGCCTTGAATTGGAGCATTACTAATCCGCCTACCCGCGTCCAACCTCTGCCCTCTCATAACCCCACTGATTCCGTCCAAACCCTGCCCCAGCTCACTCTCCCTCCCTAGACCCAAGTAATTCTCGGCCCCTGCCTAAAACCTTAAACTTTTTCAGCTCAATAGCACAGCACCTTAACAGAATGGAGCTGAAATTTAACTCCCTTGCTGCTGATTTCCTATACATACAACATACCTTTTCAACAGGACCAAGCCACCGTGCTCCCTCTCCCCGGGTAGATTTGCTCCCACCCCACTCAATACCTCTCCATTGACCCCACAGAGCATCCCTCGACCCTCCAGTCAGTCAGCGAGTCAGGCTCTTTGACCCAACTGGGATCGCCAACCCTTTTCAATACCGAAACCTAACGAGATCAACGACCCTTACCTCGCTTTGAGCCAGAAGTCAGCCCCTTTCCCCATCCCTGTTATTATTGGCACGAACAGAATCCCTAAAACTGTCCGCTCGCCTAGACCTCCTCCTCAATATTCCTCTATCCACCTAACTCCCCCCATCATCGAGGCTCCCCGTCCTCTCTCTTGCATGCTCCTCAACTGCAGATCAGCAGTACAACACGCCACAGACATTGCTGAAGCTCTACTCGCTGAAGAAATTGACATCACTTTCCTCACCGAATCCTGGCTCAATGTCTACTCCACCCCCATTCTTGACATTCTCACCCCTCCAGGGTACACCATCATCAGACAAGGCAGACCGATCAAAACTGGGGGAGGACTGCCATCATTTACAAAGCTGGAATACAGATTACCAAACTGAAACCTGCAGAATACCTATTGGTTGAACACCTGGGTGGAGAACTCACTGCCAAGGGCACCTGCCCCATCAAATTCCACACCATCTACCATCCTCCTGGAGAGCGTACCCTTTTCCCCGAAGAACTAACAGACCTAATATCACGGTTCTCCATGAAAGACACTAAAGACGCAATCCTGGGTGACCTCAATATCCACTGGAATGACCCAGGAGACTCCACTGTCCAGAACCTATCCAACCTACTTGAAATATATAAACTCAAACAACTCTGCAATAAACCAACTCACATTAAAGGTGCAACACTGGATGCAATCATTACCAACATTGAACTGGTCTCTCTGGGAGCGATTTCTCCCATTGACTGGTCCGACCACCACCTCATTCTGTTCAAGATTGACGAACTTGTCAGCCACCAACCTATTTGTGATGAAAGACCTAAACACTAGACCAGAAACATCAAAGGAGTCCCTTTCTCCGAACTTGAATCCAGAATTCATGCCCATCCTCAACTCCAAACCTCATCATGGACAACCGATAACCTCACTGCACACTTCAACTCAAAAATGGCTGAGGTTTTAGACCAAGTAGCTCCACTCAAACTCAAACAATTGAGGCAAACCAAATCTAAACCTGGTTTAATGTGGATCTGAATGAGGGAAGGCATCAACTCAGGCAAACTGAAAGGTCTTGGAGACTAAACCCATCAACCTTTCACCTAGCGCAACTTAGATCTGTTAGGCAGGCATACAAAAAACACATTTTCAGTGAAAAGGCGTCTTTCTTCCGCAGCCAACTAGATCTGGTGAAAAACAAACCGAGAGAAATCTTCAACATTGTCAAAAGCCAAACAAACTGCACTCCCTCTCAAGAAATCAAAGCCACCAATAAGCGATGTGAAGAAATTGCCACCTTCTTCACTAATAAAGTCTCAAAAATTGATCAATCCTTCATCCAAACCGCTAACCCTACTTCCCTCCTAACCTACCCCCCTTTAACCATCCTTGACCATTCAGAAAGAGTTCTTAACAATGACAATCAGGCCTGCCTCCAACTAAAAAACAATGCGCATTGGTCCGACTTTGAGCTAATGTCGGAAAATGAGGTCTTCAGTATAATTTCTAACCTAAAACTTTCAACACACACTATGGACACCATGCCATCCATAATTATAAAAGAACTCAACCACACCATTTCCCCTTTCTGGACAAAAATCATCAATGCCTCTCTCACCTCAGGCTGTGTCCCAGAATCCCTTCACCTTGGACAAATCACACCCATTCTCAAGAAACCAGGGGCCGATCCTAATGATATTAACATCCTTAAACCTATCTCCAACCTCCCATTCCTTGCAAAAACATTGGAGAAATGTGTTCTACACCAACTCAACAAACACATTGATGAGTTCAACCTCCTCAACACTTTTAAATCAGGATTTCAGGAAAGGCTGTAGCACGATATTCACAAGACTTTAGATGAAGGTGATGCCTGCCTACTCATCCTTATTGACCTATCTGCGGCATTCAACACAGTAAATCGTCCAGCGCTTCTGGAGACCTTGTTGAAGTGCTCTGGCATCAATGGCACAGTACTAAAATGGTTCACCTCCTTCTTCAACACTGCTCGCAACAAATTAAAATCAACTCCTGTCTCTCAAAGTCAACAAAAGTCACATTTGGGGTCCCACAAGGCTCAATCCTCTCTCTGTCCCTCTTCAATCATCTTGAAAAAATCTGGAGTGAATTACCACCTTTACGCTGATGACACTCAAATCTATTTCAAAATCAAGTCTCCCAGCTACATCCAACGCCTCAATGCAACTCTAACCAAGATCCAAACTATGTTCAACGCTAATCACTTAAAGCTCAAACCACATAAAACAGAACTATTCCTATTCACTCCAAAAAGCAACCATCGTCCAATCCAAGAGTGGCTCAAGAATCTGGATGCCCTAAACTGCCCCATCGTCTTATCCGACCCAGTCAAGTCTCTAGACACCACCCTTGACAAGAACTTATCTATAGAGCGCCACATCAAAAACCCTGCAAAAAGTGCTCTTTTCTCTCTAAAACACCTCAAGAAATTGAAACCTTTTCTTCCCCATGATGACCTTAAAACAGTAGTCCAATCCCTAGGTCTCTATAAAATCGACTATGGGAACCCCATCATAACAGGGACTCCAAAAGCTCAGCTATCCCCTCTAAAGGCAGTGCTGAACATGGCCGCTTGACTCGTATCTGGAATAAAAAGATTTGAACACATCTCTCCAGCTCTCAACTCCCTCAACTGGCTTCCCATGCAAGGGAGGTGTATTTACAAGCTGGCCTGCATCACACACAAAACCCTTCACTCTATGACCCCTAACTACGTGAACGACAAACTGATAAGAGCAGGTCAATCCAGAACTCTGAGAAGCTCCAACTCACTTCTTCTTATTCCTCCGAAACTGAAAGAGAAAACCACACAATACGGATTGTTTTCTGGCAACACTCCCAGGATGTGGAACACTCTCCCTAGAGTCCTCAGATGCAACCCCTCCTTCTCCTGTTTCAAAAGGGAGCTGAAACTCCATCTCCTTAACAAATACTTTCTTGACCAACGTTAACTAACCTAGACTTCAATATCTGAGTTTACTCCTCGCTCTTGACATTCAAGGAGAGTTGGTGACCGGACTGTGTTAACCACCTTATTTTTCATGCTGTATTTTTTATCCCTGGTTTGCTTCCTTACTGCCTGCCTACTATGTAATGCAATTTCCTTCTAATTTTTTTACAGAGTGTATGTAAAGCGCTCTGATGCCTACGGGTCAAGCTAGCGCTATATGAAACTTTTAAAATAAAATAAAATAAACCCGAAAGGAAACACCAACTACAGGGAAGTAGTTTCAGTAGGTTTATAGGAGCCCAGGTACCCCATGCCAGGGGCACAGACACCAACAGATCATCTTCCAACTGAACCAAAATCCCCAGTATGTCATATTCCCCACATTCCACTACAGACATGACACAAGTGGGTAAGGGAGAAGAAAGACTACATCCCAGTATAACACATCCCCCTTCTTTTACAGACAGAACACGGACAAAACAAAGCCAAAAAAGAACCCCACACAAGACATACCACCCACACACAAAAAACAACAAAAGAAGGAAAACAACATAATGACAGAATTGATCAAGTGACAAATTCTTTGAGCCACATTGGAGAATGAAAGGACCTCTTGCCTCTCACTGGTCTGGCAAAAGGAAACACATCATGTTTAACTGATCACTGAAACAATATCGACGGCAAAAATATAGAACTACAAAAATATCGAGTAAAACCTATAGAATGCCAAAATATAGACTTCCTATCTCCAAACAGGTAAGTAAAAAATATTGAATCAAAAATATCGTTGTAAAAAATATAGATAGTCAAAATATCGAATTTTTTAAATAGTTAAAAGTAATTTAAAATTAAGTAAATAATAAATATAACTAACTTAAACCTACTTAAAATACTTAAATAACTTTAAAATTAATAAATGATTAATATAATTAAACATTTTTAATACATATATATATATATATATATATATATATATATATATATATATATATATATATATATTCAAACAAAGAGTTTTGCCCTCAGTGGAAGAAGCCACAAGAATGGTAAAATTTGGATCCATTTCTTTAAGGAGCAGCTGCAACAGGAGACGCAGAGAGAACAGTCACCATCTGTTCGTGTACAGCCAGACCGGTTTCGGGAGTCTATCCCTTCTTCAATGGCTCCTGCTTGGCAATGATGATGCAGTATGCACTCGTGATATTAAAGCCTGCCTTCAAGGGCGTGGTCAGATGAAATGGCCTTCTGGGTCCTGTAGTGCATACACCATGTTCCTCGTGTGAGTTCATCATTGTGGCAGTTAATAAAATTACGATTAAAACCCATGTGGGCTGGTGAGCCTGTGACTCTGGGTGTCCTCTTGTCTGTGGTCAGCTGCTTCTGGACACCACTCCCCCGTGTACTGATCGCACCGTTGGGCGCAATCACGGGTCCGCAGCAAGCGGCGGGCTTTGCTTCCGCGACTGGGCTCAGCCGCAAAATATTCAAACAAAGAGTTTTGCCCTCAGTGGAAGAAGCCACAAGAATGGTAAAATTTGGATCCTTTTCTTTAAGGAGCAGCTGCAACAGGAGACGCAGAGAGAACAGTCACCATCTGTTCGTGTACAGCCAGACCGGTTTCGGGAGTCTATCCCTTCTTCAATGGCTCCTGCTTGGCAATGATGATGCAGTATGCAGTCGTGATATTAAAGCCTGCCTTCAAGGGCGTGGTCAGATGAAATGGCCTTCTGGGTCCTGTAGTGCATACACCATGTTCCTCGTGTGAGTTCATCATTGTGGCAGTTAATAAAATTACGATTAAAACCCATGTGGGCTGGTGAGCCTGTGACTCTGGGTGTCCTCTTGTCTGTGGTCAGCTGCTTCTGGACACCACTCCCCCGTGTACTGATCGCACCGTTGGGCGCAATCACGGGTCCGCAGCAAGCGGCGGGCTTTGCTTCCGCGACTGGGCTCAGCCGCAAAATATTCAAACAAAGAGTTTTGCCCTCAGTGGAAGAAGCCACAAGAATGGTAAAATTTGGATCCATTTCTTTAAGGAGCAGCTGCAACAGGAGACGCAGAGAGAACAGTCACCATCTGTTCGTGTACAGCCAGACCGGTTTCGGGAGTCTATCCCTTCTTCAATGGCTCCTGCTTGGCAATGATGATGCACCAGCCCACATGGGTTTTAATCGTAATTTTATTAACTGCCACAATGATGAACTCACACGAGGAACATGGTGTATGCACTACAGGACCCAGAAGGCCATTTCATCTGACCACGCCCTTGAAGGCAGGCTTTAATATCACGAGTGCATACTGCATCATCATTGCCAAGCAGGAGCCATTGAAGAAGGGATAGACTCCCGAAACCGGTCTGGCTGTACACGAACAGATGGTGACTGTTCTCTCTGCGTCTCCTGCGTCTCCTGTTGCAGCTGCTCCTTAAAGAAATGGATCCAAATTTTACCATTCTTGTGGCTTCTTCCACTGAGGGCAAAACTCTTTGTTTGAATATATATATATATATATATATATATATATATATATATATATATATATATATATATATATATATATATATATTACCTACTGGCGGTCGCCAGTAGGTATATATAGTTAGGATTTTTTCTCTATGGGATTTTTGAAAATTCTATGTCTAATAACTTTGGCGTTTGTGGACGGAATTGGCTGAAATTTTCAGGAAAATGGCACATTTTGTTTCTGAGCAGCCCTTGAAAATTTGGGGGGGGTTCGTCAAGGGGGGGCCGAGAAAAAAGGGGGGTCCCAAAACGTGTTTTTAACATTGAGTTTTCCATAGGGCGGTTGGCCTCACTTTTAGCCCGAACGGCTGAATGGATTTGCACGAAACTTGGCAAAATTGTAGGGACTGGTAGCCCGATGTGCCTTTTGTAGGTCTCAATATATGTGCTCCAGTGGATTTTGAGAAATTAACGTTTAAAAAAAGATATATATCTGTAACAGCGGACCTGGCAGCGTCCCAGGACGCGTACTTTACGCGCAACGGAGCTTTGTGAAGCGAAGCTGATTGGTTCTCCGGCGTCTGTCAACATTCCAAAAAGTCCGTAGCGGCCGCCATCTTGTCTCTCGGTAGGATCGAGAGACAAGAGGAGGTCAAAACAAAGGGGGAAATAACTATAAGGGGGCATAGTAGATCCTCGCTGACCCCCTAGGTTTGATGTGGAGGTTTTAAAAGGGCCCCGCGGGGCAAAAAAAAATAATAATAATAATAATCGAACGGCTGAATGGATTTGCACGAAACTTGGCAAAATATTAGGGACTGGTAGCCCGATGTGCCTTTGCTAGGTCTCAATATATGTGCTCCAGTGGATTTTGAGAAATTAACGTTCAAAAAAAGATATATATCTGTAACAGCGCTCCGCTTCGCGTAACGGAGGTTTGCGAAGCTGATTGGTCATTCTGTCACTGGGCTATAGTTGGGCTACATCTGGCTGATATTTGGGCTACATTTGTTTTTTTGTGTGTCTGGCGGCCATCTTTGGGCTACATTGGGCTACATTGGGCTTCATTGGGCTACATTGGGCTACATTTGGGCTCCAACATATATATAGGCCAATGTAGCCCAATATATATTTTTCAAAGTTAATTTTCGTAAAAACCACTGGAGCATATATCTTGAGACATAGCAAAGGCACATCGGGCTACCAGTCCCTACAATTTTGCCAAGTTTCGTGGAAATCCATTCAGCCGTTCGAGCTAAAAGTGAGTCCAACCGCCCTATGGAAATGAAGGAAATGAATGGGTAATTTGTAATTAGCAAATAGCTAATCGCAAACTAGGAATGGTAAAGAATCGCTATTTATTCCTTAAAGTTCGCTATTTAGGAAATGCAAAAAACTTTGATGATACATATGGCGGTTCATCTCTAACAAGATAAGAAGCATAGGGATACATTTATGATGACTGGCGCATCACCAGGGATGTGTTAGTCATTCTGTGCCGCTGTTCCGTCACCTATGGTGTGCTGCATTTACAATGCGGCGCATCATGGGGCAAAAACAGCACAGATGCGTGATGTATCTGTGCCGTAAAGGTGGCGCATTGCTGGAGTTGTATCGCAAGTGTGATGAAGCTCCAGCAAGGGTCGGGGGTGCCCCTGTCGCAGGGTTTCTGTTCTCACACAGAACTGTGGACAGAGGATTGGAACCTCGGCGAATTAGGGTGTCCCAAAACTCACGTTAGTAATCAAAAACTCCTTAGCAAGCTAGGTACAGTGTCACATTGGATATAACAAACTCTCAATGTTTAGACAATCCAGAATATGAACTTATAGTACCTCAGGATACGTGGAACTCATGAACAGTCGGTCGTTATATATTTCTTAGAAACCAGAACATGGAGTTAAGAAGAACACATGTGTATTTGAAATGTTTATTTACTAATGCCGTCTTCTCAGGCGTAGTATCTTAGATAATACAAGTACACATATTATCAGTAGCAAAATTACCAGCATAGTTACTAGTACATAAAAAGCGAATGGTGATAGTATGTTAACATGCTGTAAATGAATAAGAGTTAGCAACACTTATAAGCAGCCGCGGGCCGTGGAGGGAGTTACGGTGAGGCAGGGAGGCGGGGAGGGGGAGAAGCAGGGTGGAGAATACAAGTACACATATTATCAGTAGCAAAATTACCAGCATAGTTACTAGTACATAAAAAGCGAATGGTGACAGTATGTTAACATGCTGTAAATGAATAAGAGTTAGCAACACTTATAAGCAGCCGCGGGCCGTGGAGGGAGTTACGGTGGGGCAGGGAGGCGGGGAGGGGGAGGGGCAAGGTAGAGAGGGCTCCACCCTGCTTCTCCCCCTCCCCGCCTCCCTGCCTCACCGTAACTCCCTCCACGGCCCGCGGCTGCTTATATCTCACCCTCCCTAATACACATATTATATTATTTGCTAAGAAGGTCTCTTTGTGTTGGTTTAGGGCGTGCCCATACTTTAGTGTCTTAGATTTGAAGGAATCACATCAGCATACACCAGCTCTCTCTTCATGTGAACCGCATCAACTGTTGTGTATGTGTGTTCGGCAAAGCAATATAAAACCCGCCTCATGCCCAGAATTGGCAGAAGTTGCACTTATGTTATGAGTATGAAGTCGTGGAGATCAGACCTCATAACAATTCTGTATCGTGTTGTTCTTGAAACTTTAGCACTCGCTGTGCAGATATAGTTTAACAAGCAAAGCAGATAGTAGAGCAATAACATATTATTCTCATGTAAACCACGATGAACTACTAGGTGGAAAGCTAAAGCAACAACTAAGTGTCGTGTGCAGAAGTTGCAAAAAAGGAAAAATGGCGTTTAAACCGGTAATGAGCCCATGCTAACTTAACACGGTGTAAAGATATCCAGGACCTAGATGACACCTCCCCATGATCCGGAAACGAACTGAATAAGATAATAGAAGTGCCATCTCATGAGAGCAGATTGCAAGTTTATATGTGGACGGTCCGCAAGGTAAAGCATTAAAAACTAGGAAAATTTAATGCTAAAGAAAAATAAAACAGCCAAGTACTTTATCGAGTCTTAAGCCAATAGGCAAGGTAAATAATAAAAACTTGACAAATAAGTCAATGAATTGTCAATGAAATGCTAGTACTCAGCATATCAAACATGAAAAAGGTCTATGACATAACTGTGTATGCAAAATAAGCTGCAACAGCCTCCAATAGGAAGTCACCGTCTTCATCCGAAAACAGTTCAGCCATCCAATTTAAAAGCGGAAAAGAACATACGTGCTCTCCCAGCACCGGATCCTCTATCACCATCAGAGGACAGCTCGGTGGGTTTTCAAGAAAGCTCTGTTCCAAGGAAGACTGTGCTGCCGCCAGTAAATTCCAGGGACCAAGTAGTCCATGCATCAATGCCACAGCCATAATCCTTTCGCCAGGACAAACCAACTCGTGAGTAATGATAGGAGTCATCAGCTGATTAAAGTCGACGTCAGGAGAAACCGGTCCGCAGAGACACAAATCAATGGCCCAATCGAAATCACAGGTCAGGCAGTGAAATACAGGCTGGACACAGGTGAAGTAGGAGAATCGAAAAGATAATCCATATGCCGTGCTTAATATCGCCAACGGCATTGTGCCATAATATTCTAGCATGCGATTGCGGAACAGTGTCAGCAGCTGCAGGGTGGGAGGTTGCATAGGAGGGACATCCATATTTAAAAATGTAAAAAAGCACAAGAGCGTCCGCTGGTAATGCAAGTAAAAATGCCAATCCACGAACCAGAGTGGAGAAAATAGAATGAAAGGAAGCAGGGATGACTCCAAAGATTTTCTCAAATGAAGTCACAAGACCACTGGTAACAACTTTAAAAAAGTGCGCCAGGGTCTTTGTGGAGGATGCGTTAAAGATAGTCGGAACCATATTGCTGAAATTGAAAGGCAAATCTGAATTGAAAAGGGTCTGCACCTCTGTACGGGTGTTCGCTATGTGAAGCACGAAAGTTTCACGGGCCGAACTCAAGGCCACCTCTCTCTGAGACAAAAGAGCTCTTATTCTTGCCATGCCGTTGAAATCTGTCCCAAGGTTGGTATTTGTGGCCAGATTGAAAACTCCCTATGTTCATGTGTGGGAGGAAATAGAACATTTCTGCAGCAAATAACCCGTTCACTTACTGTTACGATAAAAGGAATACTTTTAATTAACTCAGAACAATCTTCATTATTGAGCATCAAATAACTACCATTTTCCAACAACTTGAACGTGGGGATGATAGCAGGAACTGGCGTGCCTTGCAACACGCAAGCCATATTTGGTCGGTGTTTGTTGCATGAACCGTGTAACTGTATGTGCCTACACATTAGTGAATGATCTGGCGTCTCAGTGCATTCCTCTCCATTCAGATAAACTTCTTGATCATCTTTGAAACATCTGTATGTGTATGGAAGCGACCAGACCTCATGAAGAAAAGCACTACCTAAAGGTTCATAACGACCTATTGGTATATATTTCATACAATTTGAAAACTTATATAAAGCAAAAGGCAGCGTTATTAAACCGTGGATAAGGCACGTTGCCAAAAAACCCGCAATCCTCTGCTGATGATGTCACTGAGCATGTCATGAATGATGTAATATGTGACATCATCAGCAGTGGATTACGGGTAATAGTATCTCTAGTTTACTCCCCTATAGCTGTCTTTCTTTTAACATAAGTGTCTGTTTCCTTCCCTTATACTTACTGTTTTTGGTTCGCTTCTGGTTCGCGTACCGGCGAGCGAACTGGGAAGCGAACTAAGAGAAATAGAGGTTGGCACAGTTCCAAATATTGTACCAATTTTTTAATAACGGGGAGGTAGTTCTGAAAAGAACTTTTTTTTTTATTGTTTTTGTTGTTTTATATTTTTTTTATTATTTTTCGGAACATTTTTTTACTATTTTTGAATTTTTCTGAACAGTTTTATATTTTTTGGGGTTTTTCTTGGAGGGGGCAATGAAAACGATTCATTGTAAAGGGCTCAACAGGAGCAACAAAACAAAAAAAGAAGTATTTATTATTTTGGGCGTTTCGTACAAACTTGCATATGATAGTCAATAGCTCTGTTGATCAGAGTGATGCTTTTTTCTCCGTAGGAAATGAATCCATCGCAAAATACGCAGATGTGTTTTACTTCACCAAATTTCATTTGTATATTTGGCACCATCTCCCTGCCCTCTGGTCCCGTTACTTCCGGTACAACAGATCTTCTGGCCATAATAGGGAGATTATCTAGGTCGTTCCGAAACTGTGCAGCACTGTAGTTGTTAGGATGCCACCTAGTCATATGGCGATGCATTGTGTAGTTTCCGAAACTGTATTTTTTCTCGGTTCCTCTGGACAGTCTATCTTGACATATAAGGCAAGTTACGTATCTTGCATTTACTTTTTTCTGACCTTTGGGAATTTTAAAAAATTGCCAAATGAAGTTTTCTTTCCGGTGAGACGTCCTGGGCTGCTCAGGCAAAAACTGCCTCTCTTCGTGCTCGTCGTCCTGTTCCTCTTCTTCTTCTTCTTGTTGAATTATAACTTGAGCAGGTGGTCCACTCTTCCTTGGATGTGGTGGAGGTGGTGGGGAAGCACCAGCTGAAGCTACTAAAGAAGCCATTGCT
The DNA here is from genome assembly GCF_964261635.1 of Lissotriton helveticus. NCBI lineage: Eukaryota > Metazoa > Chordata > Amphibia > Caudata > Salamandridae > Lissotriton > Lissotriton helveticus. Next base: position 397,556,570 of record NC_136070.1, on the reverse strand, counting down.
CAGTGATCACAAAGGGTCTTTCTTCACAATGATGAAAGTCAGAGTGAGGAAAGAAGGAGGGATTTTCATCATTTGGGAAAAACAAGAGTTCTCAACCAATCAAAAGTGTTCATTTTAGATTATATGACCTAGTCTTACATCATTAGGAAACCAAAAGTGAAATGAACCAATGAAAAGTGTTATTACCAAGTCACATGACTTGCTGTGTTTACGTTAAGCGCTTTGCAGGGCCTCCCGGTTTGCTTCCAGAAACCTGCGCTTTGCGACTCGCTTCGCGTACCAGTTCGCTAACGTAGCACGTCATATGACGTATCACGCGACAACGTGAAACGTCATGCGGACGGGAGGCGTCACGATGTTGTTTTCTAACGCGGCACTTGCGGTAAAGAAACGTTTACCGGCTCGCGGTCTATTTCGCGGCATCAAGGTCAGCTAACGGGAAGCTTCCCGATTCGCGAAGCGGGAACGAAGAAAAAAAAATATTTAAAAAAAAAATTATTCATAAACATATAAAATATATTTTTGGATTTAAAGAAGAATACATTTTACAGCTACAGATATTAGCTGTTAAAAAACCAATGAAATTCACAGAAAAAACCATAGGTTATAGACCATATATAGTTAGGAATTAGCATTTACAAAACCTTGAAAATTCACTGAAAAAACCATAGGTTATAGACCATATATAGTTAGGAATTAGCATTTAGAAAACCTTATTTTACTCACACAAAACCATTGAAATTCCATATATAGTTAGTTGCACTAACTATATATCGCGCACCCGCAATCCACTGCTGATGATGTCACATATTACATCATTCATGACATGGTCAGTGACATCACTGATGACATCACTGATGACATCTCAAATGACATCACTGATGACATCACTGATGACATCTCATTTGACATCAATGACCACATCACTGATGATATCATTCATGTGACAATACAATGCATCTCCTCACATTTTAATATAACCTCTGTTTCACCCAGTGTTAAAAAGAGAGTATAATTTTTGAAACCATTGACACACCAATACTAGTTACTACATACGCACTCACTGATTGCTACGTCTACAACACCTTCACTCATTCACCCATACAATCATTCATACATACAATCACTCATCTTTACAACACTATCATATGCACTCATACACCTATACAGACACTCACAGTCTGCCACTCATCCATGGAGTTACTCACACACCTAGTCAGTCCTGTAAAGAATCAATGACACTTCCATTTTCTTGTCTATACAGTTAAACATAGAGCACCTTACATTTTCAAACATATACTAACACATACTTACCTTCTTATACAATCATTGATACAAGTACAGATTGATCTGCACAGAGTCACACACCTCCCAGCTAGCCACACACACACTCAGTCTCCCATACAAATACTTGGGCAATCAATCAATAACCCATATAGTTACTCATATAGCTACTGATCAACACATGCAGCAGTTTACAGAACAACAGACATAATGATGCACAAATTAAGACAGTTTAGTCACTAACCCATGCAGTCAGTGAGACACATTTAATCACTCACTCATACAGTCAGTCATGCACCTACTAAATCCTTCGTCCAGACACTTACACATCCACTCATTCTTCAATATGTAAGACATATTTAAACTTTATAGAAACAAAAAATCACTGGATGTTGTTATCAGTGATGTCATCAGTGATGTCATTTGAGATGTCATCAGTGATGTCATCAGTGATGTCACTGACCATGTCATGAATGATGTAATATGTGACATCATCAGCAGTGGATTGCGGGTGCGCGATATATAGTTAGTGCAACTAACTATATATGGAATTTCAATGGTTTTGTGTGAGTAAAATAAGGTTTTCTAAATGCTAATTCCTAACTATATATGGTCTATAACCTATGGTTTTTTCAGTGAATATATATATATATATATATATATATATATATATATATATATATATATATATATATATATATATTACCTACTGGCGGTCGCCAGTAGGTATATATAGTTAGGATTTTTCCCTATGGGATTTTTGAAAATTCTATGTCAAATAACTTTGGCGTTTGTGGACGGAATTGGCTGACATTTTCAGGAAAATGGAACATTTTGTTTCTGAGCAGCCCCTGAAAATTTGGGGGGGGGTTCGTCAAGGGGGGGGCCGAGATAAAAGGGGGGTCCCAAAACGTGTTTTTCCAATGTTAATTTCCATAGGGCGGTTGGCCTCACTTTTAGCCCAAACAGCTGAATGGATTTGCACGAAACTTGGCAAAATTGTAGGGACTGTTAGCCCGATGTGCCTTTGCTAGGTCTCAATATATGTGCTCCAGTGGATTTTGAGAAATTAACGTTCAAAAAAAGATATATATCTGTAAGCGCGCTCCAGGCAGCGCTCCGGTTCGCGTACTTTACGCGTAACGGAACTTCGCGAAGCGAAGCTGATTGGCTCTCCGGTGTCTGTCAACATTCTAAACAGTCCGGAGCGGCCGCCATCTTGTTTCTCGGTAGGATCGAGAGACAAGAGGAGGCCAAAACAAAGGGGGAAATGACCATAAGGGGGCATAGTAGATCCTCCCTGACCCCCTAGGTTTGATGTGGAGGTTTTAAAAGGGCCCCGCAGGGCAAAAAAAAAATTACAAAATTTTGTTTTTTGCGTGGGGAGCGCCCGGTTCGCGAACCGGGAAGCGTACTGGGGAGCGTACTATGAGGAAAAAAGAATGATAGACTTTTAAAATATTGTATGTTTATTGATTGTTCGTTTTGTTGTTTTTTTTTGTTTTTTTTTATTTAAGTAGCAATATGTAGGTAGCAATGCAGAGTCGAAAAATTAATATACACCGTCTCCTTTGTAGATATCTTGCATGTTGTTTCAGAAGTTATTGTGGAATATGGAATCCATATCATAGTCTGTCAGGAAAGCAGAAAGAACATGGAGGCAGGAGATGAAAAAGAGTTGTTAAATACACATTGGAGATAATATAGTTGGAGAAAGGAAGTAACTATGAGCAAAATTACTATGTAACATAAAAAAGTTGCACAGTATACTATAAGTCTGACTTTACATTATAATCAATTAGGTACTAGTTTATGAATTACATATAAAAATAATTAAAGTCTCGAACAATTTTTGATTATTAAATAAATTTATTTTTGTGATTCTTTTTCGAAATTTAACAGAACATTTAACAACAAATTGTCGGAAATGTCCTCATTTTCAATCAGCGAATCTACTGCATCTACACATTGAACTAATTCATGGTCCCGTGATTCATCCATGAAATCTGAGTCATCATTGTCCTCAATAACTTCTTCTGTGTTGTTCTCCAGAACAATTTTAAAGGAAATAATCTGCTCTCCTTCCATTTTCTTGCTGTAATTTGCCTAAAAAATAAATATATCAGTAGAGATAGGGCACTGTTGGGTTTAAGTTCAGACAGGTACTTGTGAGTTTATAACAGAGAAGTTATCTATGGGCACTGTATGGTTTCAGGCGTGAAGTAGTACTATTAAAAAGTGCCTGTGAAGAAGTCTAAGTAAATTCATAATTATAGCACAGAAACCTAAATCAATCCATAATTATAATAAACAAGCCTTTCTCAATGTCTAACTCTTACAGAGGGACAGTATATAACTATCTGAAAATGTTTTCCCAAATTAATTTAAAGTGCATAACATAGTTCTCCTTTCAAATTTATAAAATAACATCTTACCTTTTAAAAACAAGTTTAAGTTGTCAGTGAAAATGCACTTGCAATGTACTTCAGGAAGTAGTAGTCAAAATGGCTGTGTTTCTCTCTCTTTTTTTATATATATTCAGGTACATAACCAATCAAATGTTAGGTAAAAAAAGTAGAAAATGAAAGTAACATTTTAATTGGTTGTCAATTCCAACACTTCAGATGTGTTTTGTGAAGTAATTTACCTCAGGGTATTTAGAGAGGTCTACAGGCTAAATGGCTAAATGGAATTCCAACCAAATTTGTGAAAATGGTAGGGATTGGTATGTAGTATGAGCTAATCTATATTTGGTGAGAGTGTCTCCAGTCGTTTTTCTGTAAATGACTTTCCCACCTTTTTTGATGGTGCGCTTCCCGGGGAGCGCCCCCGTACGCGAACTGGCGAGCGCCCCGGTACGCGAACCTTAAGCGTTACGGGAGTCCACCATTTTGTGTTTCGGTCGACTTAAGATACAAGATGGAGGGCAAATAATGTTCAGAATGGGTAGAAGGGGGCACGGTAGACTTATCTTGACCCCCTAGGTTTTCTGAGGGTGGCTGAGGAGGCTTATATGTGCGAAAAAAACAATTTTTTTAAAAAAAATTGCGAGGTTAGCTTCCGGTTCGCGTACCGGGTAGCGCCCCGGGGAGCGTACTTTGTTGAAAATTAGTGAAAAAAGTTAGAGTAAAATAATAATTGTGAGTGATCAGATGTAGGGTAGCTCTGAGAAGAGCTTTTGGGTTTATGGTACATTTAGGTACTTATAAGTAGGTACCAATGCACAGTCTTAAATTCAGATTGAAAATTCTGTTGCCCTCATCTGAGAAGTGAACTCCATATCCTCTGTAGATATCTTGCATGTAGTAACGCAAGTTATTGTTGTACACGGAGCCCATTCCATGGTCTCTCATGTAAGCTGAAACAGATTTGTTTACATGCTTCCTCGACTTCTCAATTTGTGGACAAAATTGGTTTGACCACCTCCATTTCTGTCTTTGGCATATATTTGAATATACCAAGGCAGTCTGAGGAAAAAGTGCCATTAATTGCTCAAAGGTGTCCTTTAAAAGCATTTCCAGACCTACCCCAGTCAAAGTGCCCAAATCATTACCTCCACAGTGCACAATTAACAGGTCAGGTTTTGGCAAATGCATAAAGGTTTTCACCAATGGTATCAATTGGTGACATTTTAATCCTCTGTGGCCAAACCACTTAATTTCCACATCTTGTAAATTGAGGTTAGGTAAATTCCTGTTCTCAGCATACCTCTGAGCCCAATAGATGTAACTATGTCCAACAATCCAGACAGAAAACATGGTGAGAGAAGGTTCTCCTGCAGTCAGATGAAGTGTGGCAATGAAATGGCAGTTGAAAAAATAAGAGTTTAAAATGAAAAAAACTGTGGAGTTTCTGTGTTAATGAAGCAGTAACAGTGATTGGTGGATTTTGATTGCTGAAAACAGAAAGTTAGGGTGCATGGATGAGTTCTTTGAAAGATGTATTTTGAGTGGTCAAGAAAAAATCATTAAATGAAAGAATGCACTGGATATGAGGTGCACTGAGAGTTCAGAGTTCAATTGCAACATTGTTGTGTGAACTTGCAAACACCAGAGGTCTTCCAAGAGGTGGTTGCTATGCAAAAAAAGGCAGAGAGGGCAGAGGGGGGAAGGGTTTTGATTTGAAAAAAAGTGAGGGAAGAGTTTTGATTGGGTGACATGAGAGATATGTGTGAAGAATTACAGCATTTCTGTGCTTTTGATAGCTGCAGACTCTGGAGTGCATACCTTTTGCTCTGCTGAAGACAAATTGGTGTGTTTCTGAGACTGTTTTGAAACTCAAAGTATTTGCTAAGGTGAGAAAAGATTTCTTTAATTTAGATAGAGAATAGTGTGCTTTAAGGAGAAAATTATGAAGAAAGTTGTGTTTTTCAAATGTTGCTTTGTCTCAAGTGTTTTACAAATAGATTTTGTTTCTTTGAGAAATTGTAATTGGAGAAAATGTGAAGTATTAGTACTGACAGGGTTTTTTTGTGCATAGGAGCTGTGGAGTGTTTTCAAATTATGACTTGAAAATCGTTTTTGAGGAAAAGGAATGGTTTTAATATTTATGACAAGGACATAATGGTGTATGCTTCTTTATAAGGCAATTGAGTGTCTCTGATGTTATTTTTCCCATTTTAATGTAAGACCTTTCCCTGTGGAGCAAATTGCTTGTAAATATGCTCCCACCTGTGCATGGCAAATTTAGATTTTGAATGTTTGCGTTACATAGCCATGTTAAAAGTGACACAAACATGCTGCAAAGGCAATCAAAAAACGCTTTCATGTGTCTTAAGGACATTTTAAGTCATTTCCCCATGTGGAGTGTTTTCAAATTATGATTTGAAAATCGTTTTTGGGGAAAAGGAATGGTTTTAATATTTATGACAAGGACATAATGGTGTATGCTTCTTTATAAGGCAATTGAGTGTCTCTGATGTTATGTTTCCCATTTTAATGTAAGACCTTTCCCTGTGGAGCAAATTCCTTGTAAATATGCTCCCACCTGTGCATGGTAAATTTAGATTTTGACTGTTTGAGTTACATAGCCATGTTAAAAGTGACCCAAAAAAGTTGCAAAGGCTTTAAAAAAACACTTTCATGTGTCTTAAGGACATTTTAAGTAATTTCCCCGTAGGCAGTGTTTTCAAATTATGACTTGAAAATCGTTTTTGAGGTAAAGGAATGTTGTTAAAATTTATGTGCGCCATATGCCCCCAAATTTCTTTTTCAGGGGTGCAGCAGGATGTTCTTGAGACACCCCTGCACCTTTGGAAAAATTCCTAATTTGCGATGAGCTAATTGCTAATCGCAAATTGCACCTTCATTCCTATGGGCCTCCTGGCCCATGGAAATGAATGGGTAATTTGCAATTAGCAATTTGCTCATCGCAAATTAGGAATGGTAAAGAATCGCTATTTATTCCTTAAAATTCGCTATTTAGGAAATGCAAAATAGTTTGATGATACATATGGCGGTTCATCTCTAACAAGATAAGAAGCTTAGGGATACATTTATGATGACTGGCGCAATGAAGTGGACATCACTTACTTCATTGGTAGACCTTTACATGTATTATCTCCTCTGTATTCTTCATCAAGCGTAACTTTCATCTGCAATCCTGAGTAGGCCTCACCTTAAACAAACCTCTGGATAGGCCACACCTTATCGTCATCCTGAATTAATCATTTAAAATGCTAGGGACAGATTTATGATAGGTGTATGCCTCTTTTGCGCCACTGTGCGTCACTTTTGTGATGCAGCGGCGGTGCAAAAGATTTGCTATGAGGCGACAAAATTACAAATTGATGCATTTAGGCAGATGTGTCATGGTGTAAAAAACACCGTGCCACATGAAACTGATGCAGCAGTGATGCAAAAGATGCACCATGTTGCAAGACAGGCCTCACTTGGGGCCATATGTATCAAGCTAATTAGCATTTGCAAAGGCCGAAATTCTGTGAATTTCGGCCTTTGCGAATGCTAATTAGACAAATGGTATGCATCAAACAAGTTTGATGCAAAATAAGGAATAGCAAAATTTGCTATTCCTTATTTTGCGATTGCACTGAAGGATTTGCAAATTTTGTGATTTCTTAAATGCAATGTATCAAACAAAAAATATGCAAAAAATGCCATTAAGGATTTGCAAATTACCACCAACTTCTAGTTGGTGGTAATTTGCGAATTCTTTTCAAAAAGCTTTTTTTCCAAAAAACAAAAGGTGCCATATGACGCCCATACATGCCCTTAGGGCATGTATGTGCGCCATATGCCCCCAAATTTCTTTTTCAGGGGTGCAGCAGGGTGTTCTTGAGACACCCATGCACCCTTGGAAAAATTCCTAATTTGCGATGAGCTAATTGCTAATCGCAAATTGCACCTTCATTCCTATGGGCCTCCTGGCCCATGGAAATGAATGAGTAATTTGCAATTAGCAATTTGCTCATCGCAAATTAGGAATGGTAAAGAATCGCTATTTATTCCTTAAAATTCGCTATTTAGGAAATGCAAAATAGTTTGATGATACATATGGCAGTTCATCTCTAACAAGATAAGAAGCATAGGGATAGATTTATGATGACTGGCACAATGAAGTGGACATAACTTACTTCATTGGTAGGCCTTTACATGTATTATCTCCTCTGTATTCTTCATCAAGCGTAACTTTGATCTGCAATCCTGAGTAGGCCTCACCTTAAACAAACCTCTGGATAGGCCACACCTTATCGTCATCCTGAATTAATCATTTAAAATGCTAGGGACACATTTATGATAGGTGTATGCCTCTTTTACGCCACTGTGCGTCACTTTTCTGAAGCAGCGGCGGTGCAAAAGATTTGCTATGAGGCGACAAAATTACAAATTGATGCATTTAGGCAGATGTGTCATGGTGTAAAAAAACCGTGCCACATGAAACCGATGCAGCAGTGATGCAAAAGATGCACCATGTTGCAAGACAGGCCTCACTTGGGGCCATATGTATCAAGCTAATTAGCATTTGCAAAGGCCGAAATTCTGTGAATTTCGGCCTTTGCGAATGCTAATTAGACAAATGGTATGTATCAAACAAGTTTGATGCAAAATAAGGAATAGCAAAATTTGCTATTCCTTATTTTGCGATTGCACTGAAGGATTTGCAAATTTTGCGATTCCTTAAATGCAATGTATCAAACAAAAAATATGCAAAAAATGCCATTAAGGATTTGCAAATTACCACCAACTTCTAGTTGGTGGTAATTTGCGAATTCTTTTCAAAAAGCTTTTTTTCCAAAAAACAAAAGGTGCCATATGACGCCCATACATGCCCTTAGGGCATGTATGTGCGCCATATGCCCCCAAATTTCTTTTTCAGGGGTGCAGCAGGGTGTTCTTGAGACACCCCTGCACCCTTGGAAAAATTCCTAATTTGCGATGAGCTAATTGCTAATCGCAAATTGCACCTTCATTCCTATGGGCCTCCTGGCCCATGGAAATGAATGGGTAATTTGCAATTAGCAATTTGCTCATCGCAAATTAGGAATGGTAAAGAATCGCTATTTATTCCTTAAAATTCGCTATTTAGGAAATGCAAAATAGTTTGATGATACATATGGCGGTTCATCTCTAACAAGATAAGAAGCTTAGGGATAGATTTATGATGACTGGCGCAATGAAGTGGACATCACTTACTTCATTGGTAGACCTTTACATGTATTATCTCCTCTGTATTCTTCCTCAAGCGTAACTTTAATCTGCAATCCCGAGTAGGTCTCACCTTAAACAAACCTCTGGATAGGCCACACCTTATCGCCATCCTGAATTAATCATTTAAAATGCTAGGGACAGATTTATGATAGGTGTATGCCTCTTTTGCGCCACTGTGCGTCACTTTTCTGATGCAGCGGCGGTGCAAAAGATTTGCTATGAGGCGACAAAATTACAAATTGATGCATTTAGGCAGATGTGTCATGGTGTAAAAAAACCGTGCCACATGAAACCGATGCAGCAGTGATGCAAAAGATGCACCATGTTGCAAAACAGGCCTCACTTGGGGTCATATGTATCAAGCTAATTAGCATTCGCAAAGGCCAAAATTCTGCGAATTTCGGCCTTTGCGAATGCTAATTAGACAAATGGTATGTATCAAACAAGTTTGATGCAAAATAAGGAATAGCAAAATTTGCTATTCCTTAGTTTGCGATTGCACTTAAGGATTTGCAAATTTTGCGATTCCTTAAATGCAATGTATCAAACAAAAAATATGCAAAAAATGCCATTAAGGATTTGCAAATTACCACCAACTTCTAGTTGGTGGTAATTTGCGAATTCTTTTCAAAAAGCTTTTTTTCCAAAAAACAAAAGGTGCCATATGATGCCCATACATGCCCTTAGGGCATGTATGTGCGCCATATGCCCCCAAATTTCTTTTTGAGCGGTGCAGCAGGGTGTTCTTGAGACACCCCTGCACCCTTGGAAAAATTCCTAATTTGCGATGAGCTAATTGCTAATCGCAAATTGCACCTTCATTCCTATGGGCCTCCTGGCCCATGGAAATGAATGGGTAATTTGCAATTAGCAATTTGGTCATCGCAAATTAGGAATGGTAAAGAATCGCTATTTATTCCTTAAAATTCGCTATTTAGGAAATGCTAAATATTTTGATGATACATATGGCAGTTTATCTCTAACAAGATAAGAAGCTTAGGGATAGATTTATGATGACTGGCGCATCACCAGGGATGTGCCAGTCATCCTGCGCCGCTGTTCCGCCACCCATGGTGTGCTGCATTTACAATGCGGCGCAGCAGGGGGCAAAAATGGCACAGATGCGTGACGTATCTGTGCCGTAAAGGTGGCGCATTGCTGGAGTTGTATCGCAAGTGCGATGCAGGTCCAGCAAGGCTCAGGGGTGCCCCATCTCCACAATGTTGCATCAAGACCTATGCCTGCTTCAAGCAGGCGCAGGGTTTTGACGCAGCTTTCTCCTATCTGATTGTAAATGCGGCACACCATGGGTGGCAGAGCAGCGGTGCACGTTAACTGGTGCATGCCTGGGGATGTGCCAGTTAACATAAATCTGCCCCTTTACATTTAAGTATGTGCAGGGGACACAGAGTCGGTGAGGCTTATCCAAGGTTAAGAAGAGATGAGTCCTGTTCACTGAAAAATTAGACATAGGCTTCACCTTCTCAGCATCGCTGGACATGGCTAAATAATAGCTGCAAAATGTTACTCTTGTTAAACAATTTTACTATTATAATCTCTGAGATTTGTCTCTTACTCTGCAACATCTCATTGTTGTTATCTTTCTTTAAAGATAAAGACAACATCAACATGAGCGACAATCAGCAATCAGTTGATTTCGACCTCATCATTGAACTCGTAATTGAAACATCAGTGGATGTTGATCCCTTGGATGATTTAAATCCTGAGGATGAAGAAGAACGTGATGAGGATGCAGATTTGTCAGAATTATATGACATAGGATGGGAAGCTGACGTGCTTGAGCCTATGGAACTATAAACATTTATTTTAAAAATGTATAATAAATAAAAAGTAAAAATGTAAACCGTTTAATTTAAAAATAAAGACACCTTCAAAAACAGGTTATGTGTAGTTTCTTCAATAAAATATTAAAATATGCTCATAAAATTAGATCAGATTCACATATAAAATAGCACAGGTAAAATGAATATAAATTCCATTTCTTTTCTGCTATTTCTGTATTCTAAATTTGCCAAGCACTAAAAAATCTTCTATGTAAAAATGTCAAGTAGTGTTTTAAGTTTTTGATTACTGTTATTGATTTACTGTTGGGTAATAGTGGTTAATAACATTTTTTAATATATTTTACCACAGATTCAACTGCAGATCATTTCAAGATTTCACCATGCCAACCAAAGAAAGACTGAGAAAGGCTGCAAAACGTCAAAGACAGCAGGTCAATGAAAAAAAGCAGCAGTCCTCTAACAAAAAGATTTGTCAAGTCACCAAGAAAGCACCGGGTAAGAATACAAAAACATTCATAAGAAATATCTGTAGTAAAAAAAATATTAGTACAGAAAATGTTTCAGTCCAAAAAAAGAGAAGCAATTCAAACGGAAAGGAAAGGCCAATGAAAAATGTTACTGCTAGAGCAAGAGATAACTCTGTGCATGATAGTAGAAGGAAACAACAGTTTAGGGACATTCGTAAACGAATGTTCCGCAACAGGATAATTGGCAATTTGTTAAAAAATATTAAGAAAGGTCAACAGAAAGTGGTTTTTTATAAGAGAAAAAAAAAAGTTGAGAAAGTTATTGATGAGGCATTTGAAATTAAACGTAAGTTATTTATTTTGATAATCAATAGAATTAGGAAGCTAAACAAGGCAATTTATGATTTCAAAAGAAATAGTAGATGGAAGAGAATAGTTAATCGTAGTAATTTTTGTGAAGTTTTTTCTGGAGAATGGATGCATAGTTCAAGCTGTGAGGCATTTTTTAATGAGGAGAGTTATTTCCAGGATAATTATTTGGTGCATGCAGTTGACACCAGTGGTCGAGCTTATGAAGTGAAAGATGGTTGTCCAGTTGAAAAAGAAAAACTTATGACAACAGAGGCAGAAGAGGTGTTAGGTAATGAGGTTTTAGGAAGACGTCCTAAGGGTCCTGTGTACACCTGGAAGTGTAGTAGTATTTGCAGTGTGCGACAGGATTCCATCAATTTCCTTTGTGATTTTGTACGGTCATTTAATAAGAAAAGTTTGAAGCAGAAAATGAAGTTGTTGCAAGAATTAGATCCTTGCAGAGTGAGAGAAGTGACAGGTTTGCATGGTCATTCACTGGCTTGTCTTTCCAGGAGAGTATGCCAGAGTGTTTTTCATCATTTCAGGATGCTAGCAGTGCATCATAATAAAGTGAGGAAATTAGTTAGAATGTTGTATTATGCTAAGAGTCCAGCAATTATGCTTAAACAATTATGCGCTGCTCTTTTGCATGGTTCTGAAATAGATGTGAAGAATATATGTGAAGAAATTGAGTTTTGTTACTTTGGAAGTAAAGAGGAGAATGTTGAAATTGACCAAGAAGAAGCGGGTAATGTGGAAGATAGTGTACAGGTTTCCAGTACAGATAATTTCCAGAGGGAAATTGCGACGTTTCAGGTCAAATCAAGTGAGAGGCCAAATTTCACTTGTGTGTGTTGTCGACGCACTTATTATAAGAATCAGACTAAGTTAGTGGATTTATATGCAAAAAGTGAAAGGGAAAATAATAGTGAATGGAAGGATTTCACAACATACTTGATGGTAGAAAATTGTTTTGATTTGGGATTGGATCAACGTGTCTGTACTTATTGTTGTAGCAAATTAAATCAAAACCAGATGCCTGCTAGAGCAGTTCATAATAATCTGGAATTGGTTGAGATTCCTTCTGAATTGAAGGATTTAAATACTTATGAATCTATTTTGATTCAAAGTATCCATCCCTTTCAGGCTATTGTAAGAATGGAGCCAAAGACAGGGAAATTGCCTCCATCAGATTTACAGAGAGGATTAAAGGGAAGGGTTGTTTATTTGCCTCTAGATTTGAAGAAAAACATTAACACAATTGGAGTAGAAAAAGTGGAAGAGGAACCTCTGGTTATCTTAGTTAATGGGGTTCCGACAAAGAATAAGAAAATATGGCAAGATTTAGTGGATGTTAGGAAAGTTAAAAAGGCAACATTGTATTTGAAAAAAAATAATAAATACTATAAGAATGTATATGTTGCAGAAGAGGAAGTAAGTGAGGAAGAGGATAGCAATTTGTGTGCTGGTCAAATTGAGAAAGTAGAACCCTCTACTAGTGAAGAAATATATGAACATTATAGTGTTCATCCTTTGCATTCCAAGGAAGTCATGGGGAATGCTATTGAGTTGTTTCAAATGAAACAAGCCAAAGGGAGTCCCATTAGTGTTTGGGAGGAAAGTTTGGAAGCTCGGTGTTTCCCACAGCTTTTTCCAACAGGTCAGGGAGGAAGATATGATGAGCGACCTCATCAAATTCCTGCTTCTGAATACCGGACTTTGCGATTGTATGCAGGAGATGCTAGGTTTCGACAATGCATTCCCTATTTGTTTCATCTCCTGTTTGAAAGCGATCTGTCTGGACTGTCATATGCAGTGAACCACATCTTGAAAAGTGGTATACACATGCAAAACATCTCGGCAAGTGACTTTATGGATAAAGTCAATGTCCAAGACAGTATTTTGGATTCTCACCTGATTAATCTCATGGCGTGTCAGCGTGGTACTAATGAGTACAGGTACCGTCGTCATGGTGATTTAAAATGTATGCTGAGGAACTTAGGAACTCCCACATGGTTCCTCACTCTGAGCTGTGCCGAGTATGGCTGGGAAGACTTACTTGAATTTCTACGAGAGGCAAATGCTAACATAGAAAACATCGAATTCAAGACACCCGGAGAACTGTGCTCTTTGGATCCAGTCAATGTATGTAGGTACTTCAATCATAGATTTGAAGCTATGATGTCTTTCATCATGAATAAGAAGAATCCACCTCTTGGAGAGGTGTTGGATTTCTTCTGGAGAAAGGAGTACCAAGCAAGAGGTGCTCCTCATATACATATGTTGCTGTGGATCAAGGATGCACCTAAATTTGGAACGGATCCAGAAGACTCAGTGATGAGTTTCATACAACAGTATTCTACGTGTGCTGTTCCAAACGCAAAGGAGAAGAAAAGCCTAAGAGAAAAAGTTCTACGTTTCCAAAGCCATCGATGTGGAAAGTACTGTCATCGTAAATTCCGAAACAAGGACAAGTTCTACACCAAATGTCGTTTCGGCTTTCCACGACCGGTGATTTCTAAAGGAAGAGTGAACAGTTTGATGTCTTCGCTGCGACATAATGTGATGAAGAAATCACCTAAAAACACATACAATTTGAACAGGAACGAAGAGTCTAAGTACATCAACGACTACAACCCGGTGATTTTGTCCATGTGGAATGCTAACATGGATATACAGTTTGTGGCTGATAACTGTATGGCTGTGGCTCGGTATGTGACATCTTATATCACAAAAAAAGAGAAGACAGAATTGAAGGATATGTGGGAAGACATTTCCCATGAAAAGAACCTCAGCAAGAAGTTGTACAGTTTCAGTCTGAAGATGTTGTCGCATCGAGAAATCGGAGCTTACGAATGTTCTGACCGGTTGTCTTCAGCAAGTCTCTATGCCAAGTCCAGGAGTATCGTTTGGGCGAGTCTTGGTCTTGCTGCAACGCGTAATCGAGTTCTCAAACCTGTGCGGGAAATTGAGTATTTGGCGGAAAAGGAGCCAAACAGTACCGACATTTTGAAGACAAACATGTTGAATACATATTATCCAAATCGAAGCAGTCACCTCGAGAATGTTTGTCTGTATGAGGTTCTTCAAAATTACATATTCAAGAGGAACATCAAAGAAGATACTGAGAAAGGAGTGTATGCTGTAATAGGAAGTGAGGGATGTCTGGTCAAGCTAAGAAAATGCCACTTGGTAAACCATCGAAAATTGAGTGGCGAATCTCCTGAAAAAAAGGAGTTTTTCTATTTAGCACTTTTGCAACTTTTCAAGCCTTGGCGTGCAGAAGAGGAACTGCTTGGAGATTTCCTCTGTTATGAAGACTCTTTCAATGCTGCCAAGGAGACCATAGAATGTCCTGCTTTTCCCAAATATGTAGAAATGTTGAATGCGGAAATTGAGCAGGAAGCAATGATTGCAGCCGAGATTGCCAGAGACAGTTCTCAGGACAGTCAGAGTTCTGCTTCATTGAGTCAGGATCCACTAGGAGGACCTGTTATCGAAAATGAAGCTGCCACTGCTATGAATGAAGTGGAAAGAGCCATGGCACATGCTCAGGAGGATGCGGTTAACTTAGAAGAGTTGGAAAGACAACTCAACGTTGAGCAGAGGAAAATATATGACGAAGTTACCATGCAAATTGATCATGGATTAAGTCATGACAAGAAAGAGTGCTCATGTACGTCGTTGAAGCCTGTCCGACTGTACGTGAGTGGAGAAGCGGGAACTGGAAAAAGTTTAGCAATTTCATGTTATTTGCAGGAAAGGACAGAGTCATCGCTGTCTTGTGTTGTCACCGCTCCAACTGGAGTGGCAGCACAAAACATTAAAGGGATTACTTTACATCGTTTACTGATGCTGCCAGTGGAGCATGACAACAAATTACAATATCACAAGCTATCTGGAGATGCTTGTTGTGAAGTTTCAAGAATCTTGAGGAAAATGAAACTTCTTATCATTGACGAAGTAAGCATGGTTTCCAATGTCATGCTTGCCTTTGTGCATTTGAGAATGCAAGAAGTTCTCAAAACAGAGTATGATGTGTTATTTGGTGGCAAACACATCATTGTTTTCGGAGATCTTCTGCAGCTGACACCAGTGAAAGGGCAACCTGTGTTCAAAATGCTCACGCATGAAGATACCAGGAAGTGCCTAGGGAGCATTGGCAATGTCAATATATGGTTAAACTTCAATTATGCTGAACTGCATGAAAATATGCGTCAGGCGAAGGATGAAGTTTACAAGACTATTCTACAAGATGTTAGAATTGGAAAAGTGACCGAGCATGGGAAAGAAGCTTTACATGCACGATTACTGACAAATTTATATCCAGAACAAGATGTTGTGCCTGAGAATATTTTTCAGAAAATTACTGAGAAGAAATCTGGAATATGTTTGATGCCAACTCTTGCAGAATGTGCCAAATTCAACCACAGAATGTTGCATTTAGAAAAGCAAGAGATTGTGAAACTGGAAGCTATTGATAGAGGAGAGCATATGGGATCAACAATTATTTTGTCTGAGAATTTGAAAACAAAATTGGATTCATTAGAGAAGACTATATCTAAAACTGCAGGTTTTGAAAAGACTCTGAATGTGTGCTTGAACTGCCGTATAATTTTAAGAAGGAATTTACATGTTGAAAGAGGTCTGGTAAATGGGTCAATGGGTAATGTTGTTGATTTTGTAAAATACAGAAATAGAGATGGAATTGAATTTTTAAAAATTAAATTTGATGGCATTGAGGAAGTACAGCTAATTGGTCGTTGTTCTGCTAGATTTTTGCTTGTAAAAGACTTATATGTTCGCCGTAAGCAGTTTCCTGTTTGCTTGGCATATGCGGTGACAATCCATAAATCGCAAGGTTTAAGTGTAGACAGTGCATTGGTGAATATTGGCAGTTCTGTGTTCAAGGAGGGTATGGCATATGTGGCATTGTCACGAGTTAGAACTTTATCGGGATTGTACTTGATTGAGTGTGATGTCACAAACATTTGTGCGGATCTAGATTGTGTTAAGGAATACAATAGGTTAAGAAGAGAGTATGCGCCACATTTGCCTCAATATCCTTTGTTTGAGAAACGTGTGGTAGGCCGGAAACGAAGAAATGTGACCAATACTGGGGAGGTTGTAGCAAAAAGACGAAAAATCGATGAACCTGACATTATAAGCAGAAACAAAAAGAATTCTGTTGAAGATGTTGTTGGTTTTCAATTTGAAAACAGTTCTGGTGTCAACTGCTATGCTAATGTAGTGGTTAATGTTTTGTTTTCTCTAGAAAATGTAAAAGAAGAGATTGTGGTCAATTCTGATCAAAGATTTTGCAGTTTGTTAAATTCTGTGTTAGAGAAATGTAGCACTGATAGAACAAAAATAGAAAGTGTGTCTGAAATTCGAAATCTGTTAGACAGATGTTCAGGCCAAACACAATTCTCTCAAAATATTCAGCAAGATTGTCAGGAGTTTTTAATGTATATGCTTGATGTATTGCATGCTGAAGGTGTAGATGTAGATCACCTGTTTGGGCTTTCTTATCAATGGCAGCATGACTGCGAGAACTGTAGGGTATCAAGTACTACTAGTGTAGACTCAGAAAGATTTATATATTTAACTCTGCCAGACAGTAAATCAGTCTCTTTTAATAAACTAGTAAAAGCAGCTGATCACAACATGGAGTGTAGCCAATGTAAATCTGAAATGATGTCCACATTATTTATACGAACATATGGCCAGTATGTTATTTTAATGTTCCAACGATGTAGGCCTAATTGAACAAAATTGACAACTTTAATTAAAAAATTTGTGGCTTCACAGTTGTCAATATCAGGAAGGACTTTTGTAACTGCAGCAATTTTATATCATGACGGTCCTTCAATAACATCAGGACATTACACAGCTTATTTAAAGTCTAGAAATGGCTGGTCATTCTGCAATGATTCTGTTTTAATTTTCAAAAAAAAAATTGCCGTATGACCTTAAAAACTCTTACCTGGTGTTTTTAAAACCAAAATTTTAGGGAAAGAATCTCGGGATGTGCTCTGAGGAATTTCAAGAAGTTCTAATGGCTCCTACACGATTTGGCCTTGAGGATAAGTGTAGTACAGAGACATAACTTCTTACCATAACACTGGACGTCATGGAGAAATAAGTGCACTTTGAATGAGTTCAGAAAAACTGTTTCTTTTTATAAGCTAATTGAAGCAGCCAATCAAAACATGGAGTAGAGGGAATGTAAGTCTGCAATGCTGTCTACTGTTTTACATTGCTTTTTGATTAAAAGTGATGTAGAGAATTAAATAATTGTAGTAGTCATAGAGGTAGTGTAAGTCTGCTTCATAGTAAGCAGTATCAGTGTCATAGGAAATGTAGAACATGACTGAGCAAGAAGGGGAAGATATTACTAGTCCAGGATTGTGAAAATGATCTTCAACATTTTAATTGTGACAGTTGCGGAAATACAACATGACGGGATTGGCTTACAAGAATTCTAAGAGTTATAAATGGCTCAGACATGATTTGGCCTTGTGGAAACGTGTGGTAGAGAGCAAGAAGTCATTTATTGTATGTAACATGTTTTTCAAAACGATGGAGGTTTTCTTTCAGAAAGTGGCGGTCTGAAAGTAATAACAGCACAAAAGAGTGTAAGCTGTTCATAGGACATCCTTCGACGTCATGGAAAGTAAGTTAACTTTAAGGAGTTCTGAATTCTGATTTGTTATGTTGTATGGGTTTTTTAAACACAATCATTTTGATTGTGTTTTTTTCCCCCGCTGTTATATGATGAATACCTTCAAGTCACTGTTTTTAGTGAAATTTGATACATTCTGAGAACAGCAAAAATAAACCATTTAACATGTATAATTAATTCTGTACTGTTTGCATTTATGATGTACATTTAGAACTGTGTAGGAGGCATGGAGAAGGAGAGGCTTCTGTAAGTGTCAAAGTTGTTGCATACAGTGCTCATATTCTACGTAGTCTTTCATATGATAGACTACATTTCCACAATGAGATACATAGGCAAAGGAAACACAGGTGATATGATTGTGGAATGAG
The DNA here is from genome assembly GCF_964261635.1 of Lissotriton helveticus. Classification (NCBI taxonomy): domain Eukaryota; kingdom Metazoa; phylum Chordata; class Amphibia; order Caudata; family Salamandridae; genus Lissotriton; species Lissotriton helveticus. The sequence goes on along the minus strand of NC_136070.1, from coordinate 397,537,943 downwards.
CAAAATAAATTGCACGTTTTTCAATTATATTACCTGTGTTTCCTAACATTACACATCACATTGTGTAGATGAGGTTTAGGCCTGTTCCTGGAGACAGAGGAGGTCTGACATTTGTTCAAGAGTGCAGTGGACATGACTCACTTCGTTGGTAGGCCTCCACATGTATTATCTCCTCTGTATTCTTCAACAAACCTAAATTCCATCTGCAACCCTGAGTAGGACTTACCTGAAACAAATCTGTGCATAGGTTACACCTTATTGGCATCTTGAAACAATCATTTAAAATGTTAGGGTCAGATTTATGGTGGCCGTGCGCCTCTTTTGCTGCATTGTGGGTCACTTTTGTGTAAAAGATGCACCATGTTGCAAGATAGGTTTCAGTTCATCTCCAGCAAGATACCATCAGTTTAAAATGTATATAATTAGCACTGTGTAGGGAGCATGCAGAAGCTGAAGCTTTTGTAAGTGTCAAAGTTGTTGCATGCAGTGCTGCACTTCTGGTTACTGTTTAATATGCTGCACTACATCTGCACTATGAGATACCTAAGCCTAGACAACACAGGTGATGTGATTGTGAAATGAGGAAAAGAAACTCCACATTTTTCAATTACATCACCTGTGTTTCCTAAGTTTACGAATGACATTGTGCAGATGAAGTTTAGGTCTGTCCACGGACACAGAAGAGGTCTGGCCTTTGTTCAAGAGTGAAGTGGACATGACTTACTTCATTGGTAGGCCTTCACATGTATTATCTCCTCTGTATTCTTCAACAAGCATAAATTTGATATGCAATCCTGAGTAGGCCTCACCTTAAACAAACCTCTAGAGAGGCCACACCTTATCGTCATCCTGAATCAATCATTTCAAATGTTAGGGACAGATTTATGATAGGTGTATGCCTCTTTTGCACCACTGTGCGTCACTTTTCTGATGCAGCGGCGGTGCAAAAGATTTGCTATGAGGCGACAAAATTACAAATTGATGCATCTAGGCAGATGTGTCATGCTGTAAAAAACCCGTGCCACATGAAACCGATGCAGCAGTGATGCAAACGATGCACCATGTTGCAAGACAGGCCTGACTTCATCTCCAACAAGATAAGAAGCTAAGTCTTCTGTAAATGTCAAAATTGATGTATATACTGCTCAACTTCTATGTACTCTTTGATATGCTAGACTCCATCTGCACTATGAGATACCTAACCAAAGGCAACACAGGTGATGTGATTGTGAAATGAGGAAAAGAAACTCCACATTTTTCAATTACATCACCTGTGTTTCCTAAGTTTACGAATGACATTGTGCAGATGAAGTTTAGGTCTGTCCACGGACACAGAAGAGGTCTGGCCTTTGTTCAAGAGTGAAGTGGACATGACTTACTTCATTGGTAGGCCTTCACATGTATTATGTCCTCTGTTCTCTTCAACAACTCGAAATTTCATTTGGAACCCTGAGTAGGCCTCACCTCAAACAAACCTCTGGATAGGACACATCTTATTGGCATCCTGAAACAAACATTTAAAATGTTAGTGTCTTGCGACACTTTTGTGAAACAACAGCAGTGCAAAAGATGCACCATTTTTTAAGATAGGCCTCACTTCATCTGCATCAAGATACTGTTAGTTTAAAATGTATATCTTTAGGACTGTGTAGGGGGCCTGGAGAAGCAGAAGCTTCTGTAAGTGTCAAAGTTGTTGAAAAACTGTTTGTCCTTCAATCTTTTCCCTTGTCTTTTCTAATTTTTAAATACATGTTTTAATATCTTTCAAATGTTTGTTCTCTCTTTCACAGATTGAAAGTATAAAAACAAAAAGTGAGTAAGTTAATGACAATTATAAGGTAAATGTTTTGTACTCTTTTCGTTACATTTCTATCACATTCACCTACTAGTAGTTTGACAGCTTCATTTCTTTAACCCTCAGTTTCCTGCCTTTGCTACTTCCCTCATTCCTTTCTCTATTACCTACTTACTCTACTCCTTCCACTCCTTTTCTCAGTCCCTCTCTTCTCATAGTTCCTCACTCTTGTTCACTCACTCCGTCTCTATTACTCTTAGTGTCTTTGACTGATCACTCTTTCACTACTTGTTCTTTATGCTTCTTCTGTGTAGTTGAAGCACACTAAGGGGCATATTATGAACATAGCCAATAAAATTATTGCTGTTTTTATTGGCAGAAAAGTGTTGCAAAAGTGGTTTCAGCGGCAGTTTTCCGCCGCAAAAGCAGCTTTAGCGACACATTTCTGCCGAAACAAGCTGCAAAACTTTTATTGCCTATGTTGATGATATGGCTCTATGTTATTTACATTTCTTTGCTGTTTCAATTAATCTTTTTCTGTTATTTTTTTATTTTTGTTTTCTGTTTTTTCTCTCTGTTATTCCACATGTTTTACTCTGATTTTGAACATTCACTCACATTCTCCAAGAAACTCTTCTTTGTTATTGTTCTACTCTCTTTTTTTTCTTTCACTTCTTTATCTATTTTGTTTTTCACAATTATACCCTCTTCCATCTTTTCTTCGGTAAATAGATCTATTAAACAGTATCTCTGGTTTACTCCCTATAGCTGTCTTTCTTTTAACATTACTCTCTGTTTACTTCCCTTATACTTACTCTTCTTTTTAAAAAAAAAAAAAAAAATTTGGGTTCGCTCCCGGTTCGCGAACCGGGAAGCGAACGGGGAAGCGAACTAAAAGAAATAGAGGTTGCCAGAGTGCTAAACATTCTAGCAATTTTTTTTTGAAAGGAGAGGTAGTTCTGAAAAGAACTTTTTTTTTAATGTTTAATGTCATCAGTGATGTCATCAGTGATGTCATTTGAGATGTCATCAGTGATGTCACTGACCATGTCATGAATGATGTAATATGTGACATCATCAGCAGTGGATTGCGGGTGCGCGATATATAGTTAGTACAACTAACTATATATGGAATTTCAATGGTTTTGTGTGAGTAAAATAAGGTTATTTAAATGCTAATTCCTAACTATATATGGTCTATAACCTATGGTTTTTTCAGTGAATTTTCAAGGTTTTGTAAATGCTAATTCCTAACTATATATGGTCTATAACCTATGGTTTTTTCAGTGAATATATATATATATATATATAAACATAGTATTAATCAAAAATATACAATATATTTACCATAGGATAGCGAGAGGGTTACATTTACTATTACCACTCCAGTGAGTGCAACAGTAGAAAAAACATTGGCTAGCGTACCAGTAAAAATTACTATACCCACTCCAGTGAGTGCAACAGTGGGGAAAGCATTGGATAGCAGGAGGGTAACATTTACTATTCCCACTCCAGAGAGTGCAACAGTAGGGAAAGCGTTGGATAGCGTAGGGGTAAAAATTACTATTCCCACTCCAGAAAGTGCGACAGTAGAGAAAGTGTTGGATAGCGTAGGGGTAAAAATTACTATTCCCACTCCAGTGAGTGCAACAGTAGGGAAAGCGTTGGATAGCGTAGGGGTAAAAATTACTATTCCCACTCCAATGAGTGCAACAGTAGGGAAAGCGTTGGATAGTGTAGGGGTAAAAATTACTATTCCCAATCCAGAGAGTGCAACAGTAGGGAAAGCGTTGGATAGCGTGGGCATAACATTTACTATTCCCACTCCAGTGAGTGCAACAGTAGGGAAAGCATTGGATACCGGGAAGGTAAAAATTACTATTCCCACTCCAGAGAGTGCACTAGTAGGGAAAGAGTTGGATAGCGTAGAGGTAAAAATTACTATTCCCACTCCAATGAGTGCAACAGTAGGGACAGTGTTGGATAGCGTAGGGGTAAAAATTACTATTCCAACTCCAGAGAGTGCAACAGTAGGGAAAGCGTTGGATAGCGTAGGGGTAAAAATTACTAATCCCAATCCAGAGAATGCAACAGTAGGGAAAGCGTTGGATAGCGTAGGCATAACATTTACTATTCCCACTCCAGTGAGTGCAACAGTAGGGAAAGCATTGGATACCGGGAAGGTAAAAATGACTATTCCCACTCCAGAGAGTGCAACAGTAGGGAAAGCGTTGGCTAGCGTAGAGGTAAAAATTACTATTCCCACTCCAGAGAGTGCAACAGTAGGGAAAGTGTTGGATAGCGTAGCCGTAAAAATTACTATTCTCACTCCTGTGAGTGCAACAGTAGGGAAAGTAAATACTTCATACATAAATACAAATAAAATAAATATTAATACCAATTACAAATTAATTAAAATAATTAACACTTTTATATAATATATTAACTAATCAATTGAAAATACAAATAAAAATTAATTATTAAAAATAATTACCTACTAAAACAAATTATTTACCAATTAACAATAAATTAATTAACAATTAAAAAATAATACAAAATTAGATTAAAAAAGAATTTAAAAATGTAATTACTTACAATTAAATTACTTCCCACCCTATTCTCTATAAACCCACAACCCACTACAGAAAATAAATTAATAAAATTAACATAATTATCAATTAATCAATTAATTAAAATTAACTACCAATTACATTTTAATTAATTACCAATTAATAATTAATTAACAATTAATTCAAAATAAATACCAATAAATAAATTAACATATTGAATTAATTATAATTAAATTACTTCCCACCCTATTCCCCTATAAACCCACAACCGGCTGCAGAATTATATTACGCAAAAGTTAAATACCATAAAAAAATAATTAATATAAATAATAAAATAAAAATACACTTTTCAAACATATACTAACATAAAAAACACTTTAAAAATTGATATTAACTTACTTACCTCAATTTCGATATTTTGGTAGTCTATATTCTGTCCATTCTATATTTTTGTAGTCTATATTCTGTCCATTCTATATTTTTGTTGTCTATATTCTGTCCATTCGATATTATGTCCATTCTATATTTTTGATTCGATATTAATGCTATCCTATTCGATATTTTTGAAGTCTATATTCTGTCCAGTCGATATTGTGTCCAATCTATATTTTTTAATCGATATTAATGCAAATCGATATTAAAAACTCGATATTTGCTATTGCTCTGTGGGTTGTATAGGGAAGTACAAATTTGTTTCACCCCCACATGAATTAACAAGCATTGCCATAGCCAATAGGTCTCGACTTTGGGACCTTATAAGTGTTTAGCCATGCAACACTTGATGTTGTTGCACCAAGGATATTGTGCTGGATAACTAAACACTTATACGGTCCCAAAGGCGAGACCTATTGGCCATACCAATGCTTGTTTTTACTTTTCGCCTTGCACTCTATAAGAGTGCCTGGCACTGTAGGTCTCCCCATGCCCTCCTCCCTGTGTCTGTTGCTCCCTGGTGTTGATCCCCCACCCCCACTGCCTGCGTGCCCCATGGCCCTCTGAAAGGGGTTCTGGCAGACCGCACATAGCAGTTGATCAAAGTGAAAGGGAAGCAGGGGTAATGACTATTACCTTTATACGTGTTTTGGGGTGAATTCACAAAGGCATGTAAGAGTAATCTAAAGACTACTACAGAGTACTACTTCACATACACATAAATGCCATTTGGAATTGCCCCATCGAGTTTGTCATCTTTCTGTCAACAGGACTGCCTAGGCCTGCTCCTAGCCCCTCCCTCTTCCTCTCTCCAAACACCGTTCACTTCACAACAGTGAGATGAGTTCCCACAGGAACTGTTTTCCTTTTGTGGCACTGTTCACACTTAAGGATGAAATGTTATGAAGCTAAAATAACAGGAATAAATGATCTATCCTGATGTGCGGCTGGTGCAACATTTTATTTTCTGAACTGCCTCATTCCAAATTAAAAAAATAGATCAGCATCAGAATAGAAGGTCACGTTAAATCTTAATCTAAGATTACAAAAAAACTGGATCAGAAATAAGTGTCTGTGATGCACATAAACTGGTTTCCAATGCTTGTGAAAAAACACATTGCTTTCTGTATCGGTCCGTAAACACAAACAATAATTGGAATCCCTCTCAGAATCACATACAAGAAACCTCAGAGGTAAAAGAAACATCAGAAGGGGGGCACATAGAGGCTGGAAGTAATCTGTATATAATTGCTGGCAAAGTCTGAGGGCTCCGAGCTTGAGCTGTGGTGGTTCTAAGAGGAAAGCTAAAAAGATGGTGTTAATGGAGCGAGGTTCAGAATAATATTTTGTTCTAACTCGCAAAGTTAAACTTCCATAATAAAATTACCGTATTAATAAGTTTGTGAATGAAAAGTACGAATCAACTTAGTTTTAAAATGCATACACGACACAAGGGAATAATTTATGTGCTCTATGTTGCAAAGTGCAAGTTTGTGAAAAATAATAAACTAACCTTGTCTATTGTCTTTGTCAGTATTAACCGCATGCGTGCGGGCGGAATTCTGCCCGTACGCTGAGTTTTTTTAAATCGCATGTTACGTGACGAGCTGGGCTCGTCATGAGCGTGCGAGGAGGCTACCTCATGACGAGCCCAGCTCGTCATGAGCGTGGAAGGGGTTAAGGGGCCGATTACGATTGCGGTTAATCCGCATCCTCCGGGCCGGCGGAAGCCACCGTCGGCCCGGAGGATGTGGATTAACCGCTGCGGTCAGAGAAATGACCCCCCCGCCGAATTAGGATGGCGGGGGGGTCATCTGCGGAAGGCAAGACCGTCCGCCGCTTTTCCGCCGCGAAACCGCGGCGGAAAAGCTCTAATATGGTGGCGGTGTCTATCAGACACCGCCAGCCACATTAGGATGCATAGGGAAACATGCTTTTCCACGGCGGGATTTCCGCCGTGGAAAGGCATGTGGTCTTTGGCTTTTGGGGGCCCGTTGCGGGCCCCCAGGGTGTCGGGGGGTGGGGGTGCACATGGGGGGTACCTATGGTACCCCCCAACATTTATATGCACAAAGCGGCAGGCACCGCGCGGTGCCTGCCGCTTTGTGCATGTAAATGTAACACATGCAGTTTTAACATTGCGGCGTGTGCTGCTTCAAGCAGCACCCGCCGTAATGTTAAAACATACAAGATGTGACCGCCAGGCTGGCGGTCACATCCTAATTTGCACGGAGGGACCGCCGCTGCCCCTGCGGACGGTCCCTCCACCTCTGGGGTGGCGGACGGACGCAAGTCCGTCCGCCATCCTAATCGGCCCCTAAATGCAGCTGAATAATTAATGGCATGTGCTTATTTTATGTGCTTATGTTATGTCTTTTTGTCTTTTCTGTGGCAAAAGCTCGTGGAGGATCCTGCGGTCTAAAGAAAAAAGTAAATATAAAATGCTGCCTTTTTGTGCTAAAGCCAGGTAACATAAATTAATGGGTTAATAATTAGCAAAGGGGGTGGGTAACAGAATGGATCGCAATTCTCTAATTAATTAATGTTTTGTGTTTGTTTGAATATTAGTTTTCAAGAGAGAGGCCTAAGGCCTGTGTAAGACGTGCTCTGAAAGTGACAAATCCAAGGACAGGATGCGGCAAATCTGCCAAGCTAAGGAAGTAACGGACTGTTACTCAACAAATGTTGCATTTCTGAGGATGCCAAAAGTCATTCATTTAGTTGGACAATGGAGTCAAAGAAAAAGGCTTGATTTTGGTTCGAAAACGTGATGACCTGACATGGGCTGCCAGCTGTCAGCCAATGAGAACTCTGGTTGGCAAAAGAAAGTATACTTTTTAGTGGAGATAAGCTAGTTAGAAAGGTATAAAACCTAGCCCCATGGGCAGGAGGGCGCTTCTCGCTTTCCGATTCCTGAAGGGCGTGACGTGCTGATGGACATTTCGCGCACGTAAGGATAGCAGGCTTTAATGACTTTTCCTTTTTAGATGGAGCGAATTTTAGACAGGGAAAATAGAACTTAGAGTATGGAAAACTGATTATTTTGCTTTAGTTCATGCTAATTGATGATTCTTTGAAATGTCAGTCTAATATGACTCTTCCTCAATAAAAGCTACTTAAATGCTAATAAAATAAAGACGAATTCGAAAATGATTTTTCTTTGAATAATAAAGTAAATAAAATTAGATTTTGAAACGACAAGCTGGTCTTGTTTATTCATGTCTAGTTACCATCAGTTGATCCATTTACCTTCGCGACTTAATTAAAATGATAAATGTTTAAAAACCATGGTAAGAAATGATAAGCTGCAGATGTATATAAATGTGTAAATAGTTTTGTGAATAGCTCAGATTAATTAGGTCGCATGATTCAGTTGCTCAAAAATTGTCTCGTTGGTTTATGGGCCTGTGTTAATGATTTATGATTAATGGTGGGTAGCGTTGGTGAGACAGTTTTTCATTAGGAGCGCTGGATCAATTCCTTGGTAGCAGAGTTACGGTTGCTATGGTAACTGTCATGCTACATGGTAATTACATAGGATCAATGTTTAACAAATGTTGAGTTTGTTCAGTTGTTATATGTAGTCGAAAGGTTTTTTCCAGCAGTGTGAAAATTCCTAGTCGTGCCGGCAAGAGTAGTGTAACGGGTGAAGTTGCACAGTGCATTTGTTTTGTTTCAAAATAGTGGTATTGTCATATATCACTAGTGTTGTGGACGTACAACACAAGTTTAGGAATTCTAGGTGTGTAAGGTCAAATGTATAGTGAGGATTGTCTACGAAATTGTAGCTTTCGAGTATAGGGACTTGGAGCCTGTTTTAAAACTCACTGTGAAAAGAGTAATAGAATTTATCCAAGCTTGAGTGAAGGGTAAGGAAGCGTCGTCTATCTTACTGGCGAAAGAGGATTTCTATGGTTGGTTAAAGTCCTACCAAGATTTATGTATGCATGGTTAGGGTTTCTTCCGTTTGAATGTGCGTAAATGATTTTGTAATAGCTGATCGAGTGAAACTTTGAATTATCACTAAATGTGCATTCAGAGGGAAACAAGTTTGTTGTTACCTGTTAGAAGGGTAGAGTAAGGCTACTTACTTTATCAACGAATCTGAATATTCTGTGAGAATAGCGTCGTCTATTTTCACGCAAAAGAATACTTGAGGGACTGTAAAAGCTATCACTTTATTTTAGCGAAACAGACAAATGGTTTGTTTTTGTGGAGTTACTAACTGAATTCCATTGAAAAGATTTGTTAAAAATGGCGCTGTGAAAATATTTTGTAAAGGAGGGGTGAGCTCGAAGAGCGAGAGACGAGAAGCTGCAGCGGCAGTGTACGTCACAGGGTCTGCGCTGTGATTGGCTAACATACGTCACAGCAAGCGTGCTGATTGGTTCATGTGACTAAGACAAGCTGACAGCTGATTGGTTTATCCTGAAAGCAGTGTTTCTATTGGATGAGCAAGGTGGTGATGTAGCTTAACCTGATTGGCTTGTTAGTGAGTTTCGCGCACGGATTGGCTGGTGCAGCGGAATACCGACTTCCTTGTTACAATCTTTATTAAAGCAAGGGAAATAGTTTAAAACATGGATTATTATTACATTAAACAGAAAAAGAAGCTTTCATGGTTTCAGAAATTGAAACATAAATTGAAACCTGACAAGAAAATTGAAACGCGAGGTGGAAGGTTACTTCATAAGTACAAAACACCTGCAGCTTATATGCAAGGTGAATATGGTTATCATACTTGCCTTTGGTTTGTGAATTGGATGGATTATACCAAGAATGATGGTGTTTTAGCATGGCCGGAAGATGGATCGTTTAACATTAAAGTTATGAAAAATGTAAAAGACAAAATGATGACTCTTGAACCAAAGCCTAGACCTACACATTTTGAGGCTCTAGCTGAATGGGAAGATGAGATGTTTGAATTGGAACGAGAGAATAAAGGTATAACAAGAGGTACCAGATTAGATATTAATAGGGAAACTCATGAGGATAGAATGCCTCGATGGAGACGTAGTGCATGTGATGGTCTGTATCCAGCAAGATTTGGTGAGGCAACTAGTCAAAACAATGCCCAAAAGAAAAATAATAATGCTGAAGAAAGTGAATTAGAAGATCCAGTTTTAGAAGAAATTTATATTACAAAACAGAAACAGACTCCTTATCAACCAGCTTGTACATGGGCTTCCCCGATGGTTCCTCCAGGAACTACTCAAGAGTGCTCCTCCTAGAGAAATTATTGATGAGGCATCACCCAGATTATACCCGAATAATGCAAAAACTTCTGAAAGAGTAAAAACAAGATCTAATTCTAATATATCAGGGGAAAACAGAAATTATACTGAAACCCCAATTCGCAGAAATGAAGTCCCAAGAAATATAATGAGAACCGAAAGATGTGAGGAAATGCCAAATACTTCAGAATATTTTCGAACAAAAGATGAATTAATACAGCAGTTAACTAAAAGCATGGAAGCAGTAGCAGTACCAGTAACGATTGGATCAGTTCAACCAGTATTTGATCAAAGAGAAGTTAGACACTCAGCTTTAACTATTCCATTAAATGCAGAAATTCAGAAAGTAGCTGACAAATTTTATTCAGATTTATCAGAAATTCACAGAGAAAAAACAATGATGCCTGACTTAACTTTCAATCAAAGCTTTTCGAATAAAACTCCATCTGGTGCAGAATCTGATTCTGGAACTCCGGAAAAGAGCATTAATAAAGTAGATTTAACGCATTCTCCACAAAGCGCAGAATTTAAAATACTTGATGTTGCAAAACTGAAAGCAGATTCGGAGGAATTAATTATTGGCACAATTGGACCTGACAGTTTAAAGCTTTATCAGGATGATGAATTATTTTTCATTTGCAAAAGCATACAATGGAAAACAAAAACCAAATATGATCAACTAGAAGAAATGGCAGTTGAATTAGAAGTAGATTTGAGTAGGCAGAAAAATTTGCAGAAACATTATAGAGTGGATTTCTCTGAAAAAGACATTGAGAATATGAATAATGAATAATTTTAATAAACCAAAATTGACGGGTAATATTGAAGAGTTAAAGCAGAAACTCCCTTGTTTTAATTGCGGCGAAATTGGACACTGGAAGCGCTAATGTAAAAATCCGCCCAGAAATTTTAAAAATGCATCATTAAATCCACAGATGCAGAATGAGATGAATCTGCAGCAACAGCTACAGCGACAGGTAGTGAATCAGCAGAGTCAGATTCCACAACCGCCACTTCCAAACTGTGTGAATGTGCAGAGGTACAATACAGAAACGAGATTCTGCGGAGGTGAACAGGTAAACAGACCGCAAAGAGTGAATGTGTCAAATGTTTCTCAACAATATTTGTTGAATGAAAATGGAGGGAGTGATTCTGAGGATTATTTATGACGGTGCCTGAGAGAGGAGGAAGAGTGTGTGCTTAGAGCCACTCTTGAGGTAGACCAATCCGGTCCATTTGTAAATGGTAAAGTGAATGATGTAGAAATCACTTTTCTTGTGGACACAGGTGCTACCCGTTCTACTGTTAGATCAGTGGAAATAGAAAACCTGCCTCTCTCTGGTGACACTATCCAAGTAGTTGGCGTAGCTAATCAACAAATTAAAACAGATTTAACAGAACCAGTCAAAGTAGTAATTGGTCAATTTAAAGACAAACACAGATTTGTAGTTTGTAACAGCAGTCCTGTAAACGGATCACTGAAATTATATCGACCACATAAATATCGAGATACAATAATATCGATGATAAAATATCGAGGGACAAAATATCGACTGGCTTTCTTCAAACAGGTAAGTACTAAAATATCGACTCAAAAATATCGAGTTACAAAAATATAGACTGTCAAAATATCGTTTTTTTTAAATGTCTTTAAATTAAGTTAAAACTAATATATTAATAAATATATTTATTATAAACTTAGTTAAAATTATTAAATAAATGTAATATAAATAAATAATTAATGTAAATTAAAAAAATATAACAAAAATATTATATATATATATATATATAAAAACATATTATTAAATAAACATATATAATATTTTTACCGTAGCATAGCAAAATGGTTAAAATTTATTGTAACAACTCTAGTGAGTTCAACAGTAGCAAAAGCGTTGGATAGCGTAGGGGTAAAATTTACTTTTCCCACTCCAGTGGGTGCAACAGTAGGGAAAGCGCTGGATAGCGTAGGGGTTAAAATTACTATTCCCACTCCAGTGGGTGCAACAGTAGGGAAAGCGCTGGATAGCGTAGGGGTTAAAATTACTATTCCCACTCCAGTGGGTGCAACAGTAGGGAAAGCGCTGGATAGCGTAGGGGTTAAAATTACTATTCCCACTCCAGTGGGTGCAACAGTAGGGAAAGCGCTGGATAGCGTAGGGGTTAAAATTACTATTCCCACTCCAGTGGGTGCAACAGTAGGGAAAGCGCTGGATAGCGTAGGGGTTAAAATTACTATTCCCACTCCAGTGGGTGCAACAGTAGGGAAAGCGCTGGATAGCGTAGGGGTAAAAATTACTATTCCCACTCCAGTGGGTGCAACAGTAGGGAAAGCGTTGGATAGCGTAGGGGTTAAAATTACTATTCCCACTCCAGTGGGTGCAACAGTAGGGAAAGCGTTGGATAGCGTAGGGGTAAAAATTACTATTCCCACTCCAAAGAGTGCAACAGTAGGGAAAGCGCTGGATAGCGTAGGGGTTAAAATTACTATTCCCACTCCAGTGGGTGCAACAGTAGGGAAAGCGTTGAATAGCGTAGGGGTAAAAATTACTATTCCCACTCCAAAGAGTGCAACAGTAGGGAAAGTGCTGGATAGCGCAGGGGTTAAAATTACTATTCCCACTCCAGTGGGTGCCACAGTAGGGAAAGCGCTGGATAGCGTAGGGGTTAAAATTACTATTCCCACTCCAGTGGGTGCAACAGTAGGGAAAGCGCTGGATAGCGTAGGGGTTACAATTACTATTCCCACTCCAGTGGGTGCAACAGTAGGGAAAGCGCTGGATAGCGTAGCGGTAAAGATTACTATTCCCACTCCAAAGAGTGCAATAGTAGGGAAAGCGTTGGATAGCGTAGGGGTTAAAATTACTATTCCCACTCCAGTGGGTGCAACAGTAGGGAAAGCGTTGGATAGCGTAGAGGTAAAAATTACTATTCCCACTCCAGTGAGTGCAACAGTAGAAAAAGGGAAAACTTCATAAATAAATATAATTAATAGAAATATTATTACCAAGTAAATTTAATTTCCTATACCAATTACTTTTATTTACCAATTAAAATGTAATTAATGGACAATTATTAATTATTTAACAATTATTATTCATTTACATAATTAATTAATTATAATTAAATTACTTCCCACCCTATTCCCCTAGAAACCCACAACCCACTACAGAAAATAATTTACTAAAAATTAATTATTTATCAATTAATCAATTATTATTAATTACCAATTATATTTTAATTAATTACCAATTACTTATTCTTAAAAAATTATTATTAATTTACATAATTATTTAATTATAATTAAATTACTTCCCACCCTATTCCCCTATAAACCCACAACCCGCTACAGAAAATAATTTACTAAAAATTAATTATTTATCAATTATTATTAATTACCAATTATATTTTAATTAATTACCAATTAATTATTATTAAAAAAATTATTATTAATTTACATAATTAATTAATTATAATTAAATTACTTCCCACCCTATTCCCCTATAAACCCACAACCCGCTACAGAAAATAATTTACTAAAAATTAATTATTTATCAATTAATCAATTATTAATTACCAATTATATTTTAATTAATTACCAATTAATAATTAATTAACAATTCTTATTAATATACACAATTAATTAATTTTATTTAAATTACTTCCCACCCTATTCCCCTATAAACCCGCAACCCGCGACAGAAAATAATTTACTAAAAATTAATTATTTATCAATTAATCAATTATTATTCATTAACAATTATATTTTAATTAATTACCAATTAATAATTAATTAACAATTATTATTAATTTACATAATTAATTTATTATATTTAAATTACTTCCCACCCTATTCCCCTATAAACCCACAACCCGCTACAGATTTATATTACACAATTATTACAAATTATTAAAAACGTACCTTATTTTCGATTTTTTTTTTGTCTATATTCTATCTAGTCGATATTATGTCTAGTCTATATTTTGATTCGATATTTTGGCTATTAATATCGATATAACTCGATATTTTTGTAGTCTATATTATGTCTGGTCGATATTTTGTCTAGTCTATATTTTTAACTTCATATTATGTCCAGTCGATATTTTGGAATCGATATTATCTCTGTTTACCCCTGTAAACCTGTTAGGTAGGGATATTTTATGCAAGATGAATTGTAAAATATATTGCTCACCGGATGGTATTGAGCTCCAAACTCAAGAGGAAGATGGGCTTTATAAGTTAACAATGTTGATGGTTGAAGCAGAGGAAAGTATATTAGTTCCTACATTTGATAAAAATAATCTGCCTGAAGAATTAAAAGAGACAGTCAATGCTAAAATTTGGGATTTGACAGGAAGTGATATGGGTTTGATGAAAAATGTTGACCCAGTTAAAATTACAGTAAAGCAAGGAGTAGATTTCCCAAACATTCCTCAGTATAAAATGAAGGCAGAAACTATTGAAGGTGTTATACCTGTAATTGACAAATTCATAAAACAGGGTGTTCTAAAAGAAATCGAAAGCAGTCCATGCAATTCACCGATTATAAGAATTAAAAAGCCAAATGGAACTTCCAGGATTGTTCAAGATCTGAGAAAGGTTAATCGAATAGTTGTTCCATGTTGCCCAGTCGTACCAAACCCAGGGGTAATTCTTTATCAGATTCCGCATGATGCAGAATGGTATACAGTTATCGACCTCTGTAATGCATTCTTTACTGTTCCATTGCATCCAGATAGCCAACAAATTTTTGCGTTCAGGTTCCAAGAGCGTATATTAGCATGGTGTCGTATCCCTCAAGGGTATACAGAGAGTCCATCTATTTTTAATCAGTTGCTAAAGAAATCCTTGGAAAATCTAGATTTACCTGGAAAGTCAACATTAGTGCAATACATAGATGACCTCCCTGTGGCTGCGAAAACACGAGATAACTGTGTAACAGATACCATTACTCTTTTGAATCATTTGGCAGATGAGGGACATAAAGTGTCTCCTGCAAAATTACAGTTTTGCCAACAAGAAGTGAAATATCTTGTTCATAGAATTGCAAAAGGAATCAGGCAAGTAACAATTGAGAGAATTAAAATGATTCAGGGAATGCAACCTCCAAAAACACAGAGACAGGTCAGGATGTTTCTAGGAGTGGTTGGTTATTGTCGCCAATGGATTAGTGGATTTTCAGTAATTACAAAGCCTTTGCAGAGATTAACAAAAGCAGACATAAAAGACCCAATTACCCTAACAGAAACTGAGTTAGAAGCTTTTGATCTGTTAAAGAAAAGTTTATGTGAAGCACCTGCTTTAGGCATGCCAGATTATGAGAAAGAATTTGAACTGTATTACAGTGAAAGGGAAGGTTGTGCATTATCAGTTCTGAATCAAAGACATGGCAAACTGAGAAAGCCAATTGCCTATTTCTCAGAAGTTCTTGATCCTGTTGCAAAAGCATTACCAGGCTGCTTAAAGGCAGTAGCTGCAACTAGTGTAAGCCATGAACAAAGTGTAGGAATAATAATGGGGTTTCCTGTAAAAGTATATGTACCCCATTCTGTTGAAATTCTTCTTACCAGAAGCAAAACACAGCACTTGACAAGTAACAGGTTAACCAAATATGAAAAAGTTATTCTGGGATGGGATCAGATAACGTTTCGATTGCGAGGTGTGTGAATTTAAATCCTTCCACATTACTGCCTGATGGTACTGTAACTGAAATAAGAAATGCGAATGACGTTGATCATGAATGCTTGGATGTTTTAGAATATTGCACCAAACCTAGGCAGGACATCAAAGACGTCCCTTTACCTGAATCAGATTGTGTTTATTTTGTTGATGGTTCATGCTTAAGAATAGATGAAGGTGTTCTAAGAGCAGCATATTCTGTCTGCACAGTTGCAGATGTAGTGGAAGCCTCCTGTCTCAAAGGAATTCGGTCAGCTCAAGTAGCAGAATTGATTGCTTTGATTTGTGCATTTGAAAGAGCAAAAGAATTAAAAATTACCATAGTGACTGATAGTCAGTATGGATATGGTGTAGTCCATGACTATGGTCACCTCTGGTCTCAAAGAGGTTATTTAACTTCTGCGGGAACTCCAATCAGGAATGCAAAATTGATTAAGAGGCTGATCGATGGAATTCAGCTTCCAGAGAAAATCGCTGTCGTGAAATGTACAGCGCATAAAAAGGGCGAAGACTATATGACTAAGAGCAATGCTTATGCTGATGAAATCGCTAGGTTTTGCGCAAAGAATAATATGTCAATCAATCGGGAAAAAGACAATGAACATGTTTTGAACTCACTTATGCTAACATCTGTAGTTGAGACATGGCAAGGAGTTAAAGATTTACAAGATGAGGCAGATGATGAGGAAAAAGACACATGGTTAAAAGCAGGTTGCAGACAGCGAGAAGAAGATGAGATTTGGGTTTACAAAGATGACAGACCAGTAATGCCAGATAGCATGATTGCTGACATGGCCCAAATGTATCATGGTCCAGGACATTTAGGCAGGGATTCAATGATTAGGTTGTTTAGGCAAACATGGTACAATCCAAAGTTGTGACTGATTGCAGAATCTTTTTGTCAGAGATGCTTGATCAGTCAACAGATCAATCCAAACAGAAAAACAGATGTGAGCATGGAAACCATAGGACGGGAGGGTGGTCCTTTTACCAGATTTCAGATGGATTTCATTGACATGCCACCCCAACAAGTTGAGATACGTTCTGGTGATAGTTTGTCTGTTTTCAAGATGGGTAGAAGCGTTCCCAACGCGTCACAATGATTCAGTTACTGTTGCTAAATTGCTTTTAAGGGAGATCATACCTAGGTACGGATTTCCTG
Organism: Lissotriton helveticus; assembly: GCF_964261635.1. Taxonomy (NCBI): domain Eukaryota; kingdom Metazoa; phylum Chordata; class Amphibia; order Caudata; family Salamandridae; genus Lissotriton; species Lissotriton helveticus. Next base: position 397,521,070 of record NC_136070.1, on the reverse strand, counting down.
TGATGGTTGAAACTGATCATGGAACACATTTTGAAAACAGATTATTACAAATGATTTGTGAAGCATTGAATATAAAACAAAAGCTGCATTGTGCTTACATACCAGAAGCATCAGGTGTTGTTGAACAAGTGAATGGCACAATCAAGAATAGGTTGGCTAAATGTGTCTAGCTACTGGAATGAAGTGGACAGATGCACTTCCACTTGTTTTGATGTCTTTGAGAAGTACTCCCAATAAAAAGACAGGTCTAAGCCCACATGAGATACTCATGGGCAGAGTCATGAGACAAGCATTTGTTCCAGTTGACAAACTATTGAGTATTAATGATAGTGTCATATTGGAATATTGCAAGAAACTATCTGATGTGGTGAGTTCTGTGTTCCATCAGGTGGGAACAGATGTGATTACCAAATAGAAGGAACAAGCTCATGATCTGTTACCAGGAGACTGGGTGAGAACAAAAGTTCACCGAAGAAGAAACTGCCTAGTACCCAGGTGGCAAAAGGCAAGGCAAGTGATACTTATCACAACAAATGCAGTAAAGTGTAAAGGTTTGAAAAGGTGGATTCATGCAAGTCACACCATTCGTGTACCTCCACCTGAAAACCCTTACGAAGGTGACACTACAGCTGATTCATACTCTGAAGAATAACCGGAAAGAAATCCAGATCCTGAAGATCGACAGGAAAGTCGACATCTGGAAGATTCAAATGCGAATGAGGCATTGAATGAAGATACTGAAGAGATTGTGATACAAGACTCTGAAGATGATGAAGATGTCCTAGAAAAAGAAGCAGGAAAAGAGTCTGAATAAGAAGATAATCAAGATCAGGACGGTATTGAAAAGCAGATTGGAAGCTCTGGAAGAAGGAACGAAAATTCTGAAACTGGGAAGTTGGAAGTAATTGAAGAAGAAGAAGAAGAAGACAAATTACCAAGTACCAGCTATAAGGATGATGTTCCTAACAGAGTGAAGCTGCCGAGTAAAGAAGTACCTGAATCTAGAATTGAAATCTCAGACAGCGAAACAGATGAAAGTGACGATGAATCCCAACTGAGAAGTTCAAGGAAAAGAGCTTGGAGAGCAGAGTGTAATCAGACTGAGCCAAAGAAGAAATTATCGAGAAAAGGAGATAATTGGCCTAATGAAAACGAAGGCCTAAAATTCTAAATAGTGAACAGATCAAAAGAGCAGGTTAACGAAATTTCAAGTCAGAAAGGAGACTCTGATAAAAAAGATCAAGCAGGAAAGAAAATAGAAGTGATTAGTAATAGAGCAAAGAGAGTGATAAAACCGAATCAGAAATACAAGTCCCCTGAGTGGACGTATATTATCATCCCACCTGTGGTGGAGGTGAATAGTAGTAGTCAGGAAGATTTAGATGATAAAAGTGATAATGATTGAATTTGTTTCTTATTAGGTTGAAAATCTGTTTTTGGCACAAGGCTGAAGAAATTGTGTTAGATGACACAAGGTCGAAGAAATTGTGTTAGCTGGAAAAACACATTTGATGTAAGACGAAAGGGCGAAGAAAAGCTGTTAGAAAGTAGGGTTTTCATTTTTAAAAAAATAAATAAAAACAGGAGGGTGTATATTTAGTGATTTTTAAAATGTGTGTTTTTTCTGAGAGGCTTTTGTTTCAAAGTAAAGATGCCTTATACTAATAACAATTCAAGATGTTCAATACTCAAAAGATGCTGTAAGATGTCTTCTATTTGTGTGATTTAATTAATTTTGGTCTGGTTAATTTTAGGTGTCATTTTTCCTTTTGGATTTGACAAAGAGATGTACAAAGCTAATATGACAAGTAAAGCTATGACTAAACAAGATAACCATGATGCAGCAGGCAAAACTAACAGAGTTATTGATCACAAGCCAGAGATCCATCAAGATAGATCTGTTGGTGATTTTTCTAGTAATACCTTCTCAAGACTTTTATCTGAATATGTTAAGGTTATGGAAGTGAAAGACTGTTACATTTGTGTGAAATTACCTGCTTCTGTTTCTGAGGGGGTGACATATAATATGCTTCCCCTTACTTATGACATCACTTGTAGTGTAATAACTAGTTTGTTTTATCGGACAGATCGTTAAGAGTATTATTATTCTAACTACCACTACATTTTTGCTAATCTAAAGGTTGACAACACTCTGAATAAATTGAAACATGCTAAACAGATGAGGGAATTTTTCATAGTTACTAATGAACTTACTTATGAGTGTGCTTTTAGAAATAATTTAACATGCAAGCTGAGAACTGAAGAGAAATCTTTCTTAGACTTGGTTGAAGAGAGAAGGGCAATTTACAAAAGAAATGAAATGCTGAAACAAACCAAATCTAAGTTTTGGCAAATTGAAGATGAAAAGCTTAATGGTAGAACAGAAAATGTTGCTATTCACATAGATAAACCTATTAGTGGAAAACTTTGTATTAGGAGAGATAACTAAGTATGGGTGAAATCAGCGAAATCGCGGTCCGTGAAATCGTGCGAAAGCGAATTCGCGATCCGCATAATTCGCGAATTCGTGCAAAATTGCGAATTTTTGTTTTTTTGCGTGTTCGCGGGGATTTTTGCGTGTTCGCGGGGATTTTTGCGTGTTCGCGGGCCGCTTGCATGGGGAAGTTACCCATGCGGTTGTGTATGGGCACAGCACCCTCTGGTTCATCACTGCCGCCCTCTGGTTCATCACTGCCACCCTCTGGTTCATCACAGCACCCTCTGATTCACCACTGCCACCCTCTGGTTCACCACTGACACCCTCTGGTTAACCACTGCCACCCTCTGGTTCATCACTGCCACCCTCTGGTTCACCCCTGCCACCCTCAGGTTCAGCACTCACTACTGCCACCCTCTGGTTCATCACAGCACCCTCTGGTTCATCACAGCACCCTCTGGTTCACCCCTGCTGCCACCCTCTGGTTCAGCACTCACCACTGCCACCCTCTGGTTCATCACAGCAACCTCTGGTTCACCACTGTCACCCTCTGGTTCACCACTGCCACCCTCTGGTTTACGACTGCCACCCTCTGGTTCATCACAGCACCTCTGGTTCACCCCTGCCACCCTCTGGTTCACCACTGCCACCCTCTGGTTCACCCCTGCCACCCCCTGGTTCACCACTGCCACCCTCTGGTTCATCGCAGCACCCTCTGGTTCACCCTGCCACCCTCTGGGACAGCACTGTCACCCTCTGGTTCACCACTGCCACCCTCTGGTTTACAACTGCCACCCTCTGGTTCATCACAGCACCTCTGGTTCACCCCTGCCACCCTCTGGTACAGCACTGTCACCCTCTGGTTCACTACTGCCACCCTCTGGTTCACGACTGCCACCCTCTAGTTCACCACTGCCACCCTCTGGTTCACCACTGCCACCCTCTGGTTCATCACAGCACCCTCTGGTTCACCACTGACACCCTCTGGTTCACCCCTGCCACTCTCAGGTTAAGCATCAGCACTCACCACTGCCACCGTCTGGTTCATCACAGCACCCTCTGGTTCACCCACCCTCTGGTACAGCACTCACCACTGCCACCCTCTGGTTCATCACAGTACCCTCTGGTTCATCACTGCCACCCTCTGGTTCATTACTGCCACCCTCTGGTTCACCTCTGGTTCATCATCAAAAATCTTTATTTCGGCAACAAATGCCATAAAAGAAACAGGTACTTAATTACAAGACAATAGAGTTAAAAATGTTAAAATGTTGAGTACAATAAAACATGGAGCATGTAAAATCATTAGACATTATCATTGTTATAAAGTTATATGTTACCAAATGTCACACATCTCCAGCTAAAAAATGTCTTCTCTTGTCCCAAAATATCCCCAAGTATTTAGCTAAAGCAAAAACTATATGCCCAGACAAATCAGTCTTCAGGACCCTATAAGCATGCAAGCAGTGGGAGAACCCTAGGTATTTACACACTGGGACAATCCATTTCCTCCTCTCCTGCACGTATGCTTTGCAAAAAAACAGTATGTGCATATCTATTTCCTGTTCAGATTTGCAGGCTGGGCAATGGGTCGGGGAAGAGTCAGCCCATTTACAGGTATAGGCCCGTATTGGCAAACTGCCATACCTCCATTGGAGGTACAATTTCCTAATGGTAGTTGGATAAATAACATCTAGAGCAGTTTCAAACCTGTAAATGTCCTTAATATTTAAGAATGATGTCGTTAGAGTACCTAGGCCTGTTCTTTGCAGATGTGTAGCAAATTTGCTTTCCCGGTAATAATTAATAAGCTGTTTCTGCGAAACCCGGGAACATGATGACAGTGGATCAGACCATAAAGTGGGTAACCCTAGTTTCTCTAATTCTGTCTTTATGTATTTTAACCAGGGAATTGTCCCAACATTTGGTAAAGTAAGAAATACTTGGAGTTCTTGCCTATAGTTAACTAGCTCAGGTACACTCCATATCCTGCGCCAAAATGTTAAGGCGTGTAGTCCCATATCCTCGTCAAGGGGTCTCAAGGCCAAGTCCAGTCTCATTGGCAACAGGGGAGTGCTAGGGGGAAGTGATAGGAGATGTCTGATGAATGTATTCTCTATTGCTACTAGATCTTGATTGCACGTGTAGCCCCAGAGTTCACTTCCTTACATAACAGCACCCCTGGCCTGTGCTCTGTAGATCTCTAGTGGGGGACCAACCGGCTTGGAAGAAGATTTTTTTTTTTTTTGTAACAAGCTTGATGATTCCGCCTGCTATTTGGGATTGTTTTAGCTGTGACTTCTCCCTTTGGTGCCCCCACGACATTTTTTCATTTAGGGTAATCCCCAGGTACTCGAAGGTTCGGACCCTCTCAAGCCTATTGGCGCCAATATATGGGTTGGAGCGAGTTTTAGGTGGTGGATTGAAGACCATATATTTAGTCTTCGATGCATTGATCTCGAGGCCATGATCTTTACAAAATGCCTCGAAACCATTGAGAACTCGCTGTATCCCCATTGGCGACTTGGAGAGCAGCAGCGTGTCGTCTGCAAACATAATTGCCAGCACCCTGCTGCCTCCGAGTTTAGGAGCGTCGCTATTTTCAACCCCATTCAAGTGGGCGATTACCCCGTTGACATAGAGGCAGAACAGGGTCGGTGCAAGCACACAACCCTGCCTTACCCCCCTGCCAACGGGGAATCTGTTGGACAATGTTCCCTCCCTGCCACATCTGACCTGGGCATAGTTGTCAGTGTGTAATCTTACAACCATGCTAAAAAGGTGTTGCAGGACCCCCAGGCCCGAGAGCACTGACCAAAGTTTCCTACGAGGTACAAGATCAAAGGCTGCTCGTAGGTCAACGAATACAGTGTAGAGGCTGCCACCCTCCAACTGTACCGTTTTCCAGAACAAGATGGTAAGACGGAAAATTTGATCTATGGTGGATACTTTGTTCCTGAACCCAGCTTGATAGGGGCTCAGAACTGAGTTGTCTAGCATCCATTCTAAGAGGCGATCCAAGATCAGCCTGGCAAAGATCTTTTGGGGGACGTCGATTAGACTGATGGGCCTGTAGTTGACTGGGAGCAGAGATGAACCCTTCTTGAAGATGGGGACAATCTCCGCCCCCAGCCAAGTGACAGGCACCATCATTCCTCCAAGAATTGCGTTAAATAAGACCTGTAGGTAGGGAACCCAGACCATCGGTTCATTTTTAAATAGGTCACCGGGGAGTTTGTCCAGCCCTGGGGCTTTTTCTGCAGCGAGTCTAGCGATAGCTGCCCCAACCTCTGCCAGGGGAAATTTATCCGTTTCGGGAAATGGCGCAGGGTTCATACCTACCACCGAATCTTCCTGGTCACCAGGGAGGTCTGTGGTGACTTGAGCATACAGAGATCTAAAATGGTCCTCCCATACACTGGGTGCAATATTTGCCTCTACTGCCGGTGTGGGTTCGGACGTACCGATTTTGACAATCTGCCAGAATTTCCGGGCGTCTCGGAACTTTAGAGCGGCCGTCATGTCTGTCCAGTTGTGTTCATCCCATTCGATCTTTGCATTAGATATAAGGTATTTATACTCCTTTCTCTTAGCTCTGACCAGTGAGATGTTGTCGGGTTGCTTCATGGCCTCAAGTAGGTCGGTTTTGGCCTTCCTACAGGCAGCATTATACCATGAGGCACGCGTCACCTTCCCTTTCTTTACCCTCTGGACAGGATTTAATACCTGAGCTAGTGTACTGCACAACTCCGAATGAATTGCACCAAGATCTCTGTGGCTCTCCTCTGACGGTAGTTGGTAAATGAGTTTTTCAACTTTTTGCAAGACTGGGACAGTCATTGCATAGAGCCACTCGAGATCCCTAGGACTTCCTGCGATTTTAGACCATCGGACTCTACGCCGATCACTAGATAAAATCATATTCGGGTTCATGGTGTCATCACCTCCCTGCATGGAAAATGTAACACCAGGGACCGAAATTTTTAAACTCAGCGCCTTATGATCGCTATCATCCCGCGGGGAAACCTTAAAATCTACAATTCTGGCCCATTCAGACGTTTCCACCAGTATATAGTCCAGGCGAGAATTGTGCCCTGGTTTGTTAAAGGTGGATTTAGGTGGAATATCCCCACCAACCCGGCCATTACATGCCCTTAGAGAATTTGCTAAGGTTAGGCACATAATCTGTGTCGCTAGAGGTGTCCAGGACTTCACTGGGGGTCCAGCCAATTTAGGAATTCCCCTTTGGTCATCCTCCTCAGTGGTCGCACCTTCTAAGAATAATGGGAGCGGTTCAAATTGACAGTTGAAATCTCCCCCAACCACAAACGGAGTACCTTGAGGGATTGTACTCAAAAACAGTGATAGTTCCTCGATGGCACTAGAAACTTTTGCTATGCCCACTGGTCTCGAATAAACATTAATCAGTGCCAGTTTTACGGCATTAGGCCATTCCAAGAGTACGCATTGGACGTCTGAGGAGTTGGTTGTGAGAGCCCTTGCTTTACAACCCAAATGGGATCCCACCCAGATAGCTAGTCCGCCTGACGGGCGTCCCTTCCCCTTCCAATAAACCCAAATTGAGAAAGTGTCGAATCCTGCACGCCTATGGTCTTCTCTTGCCCATGTCTCCTGGAACAGGCAGACGTCAAATGAATCTATAAATAGCCCCCAGTCCTGGGAGTCCAGTTTATTAACCAGACCCGCCAAATTCCAAGTGGCAATAGAAATGAAACCCCTGTCACAGAGATCTATATTGGTGGTATTACTTAAACCTTGGTCTGCTAATTCCTCACTAGCCGTCAGACTATTCCAGTCAAGGGGGATAGGACTCCTCTTGAGAATTTTGTGGGGAGATTTCTTAGTTAGCCGGGATGCTGTGGGCGGCCCGCCAGCGGTGGGCGGCTCGTCGCACTCGTAAGCTCCACCCCTTTGAGATGCGAGGTCCACCCTCTCAACCACAGATGGATTAGTGGAATTTGGCTGTCAGTCAACCATCTCTAGGCAACTAAATCTGTTAGATGTCGGAAAACAGCCCCATGTGTCCCTGTATACCTGATCTCTTAAGCCCTGTGCCCCCCAAGTCCCCCAGTCTCCACCCCTCAAGGGGCGCCCTACCGTGTGCCAGTCAGTGTCATTATAGCGAACACGTGTTGGGCCACTGCTTGGGGGATAAAAAAAGGAAAGGCGTCTAGTTGCGATCCCCTCATACGTGTCCTGTGTGTTCCATGCACACACTTGGTCAGCTGTATAAGGGTCCGCAAAATTAATCAATATACAGTCATCCTGGACTGATTTTCGCTCATAGCCCACCCACGTTACCCTGCGAACCGTCAGAATCTTGCTTACTTGGTTAGATGATATGGGCCGATTTATGTTAAGCCAGTGTTGGACTTTATTTTTTAAGGACCAATTGGGTTCCTCATCGGCCTCGCCCAGTTCTGGTACCCCAGTCATAACTACAATGTAGGGACTTGCCTCCGGGGGCAGGTTCACCGCTCTTCTCCTAGAGTGACTTCCTTCAGTATTGTTGTTATTTGGCTGCGTTGTGGGTTCTCTAGTTAGAGTGTGCCCCTCTCGAGGAATGATAACAGAGGGTTTGGGTTTGGGCACAGTAGCCTTTGCAGGAACCAAGATAGACGTTGGTTTTGGGTTGGTTACTGGTGCCTGTGATTTTTTAGTAACGGGATCAATGGGTTTATTAATGTTGGGTTTAGTTCCCCCTGTTTTTTGATTCCCCAGCGTGTTATTTTTTTTTGAGCAACAGACAGGTCAGCTAACTGTTTCTCAATTTGGGCTAATCTAGTTTCAATGGGAGTGAGGTAATGTTTAAAAAGTTCTGCTATCCTTGGTAGGAGTGAAATATTAACCTCATCGTCCCTAATACTGATGTTGTCTGGATTAACTGGGAGCTCAAGATTCACTCTACACGATGCCTCATTTGTGGGGATATTACCAGAGGGATCATGGTCTATATTCGGGTTTGGAGCAGGTATCCTAGGGGACTTTGTAGATTGATTACCCCTCCCCCTTGATTTCTTTTGCTTGTTTTTTTTGGGATAGCTCCCTCCCTCCTGCCCTTCAGCTGGCTAGCGCTTCCGGAGTGTTGGCTGTAGCAAAGTGGCCCATAGAAGGTCTCTTAGCCGAAGCGAGGTCTTGGGACACGCATTGAAGAGATTTCCTGGTCTACAAAGGAATTGGCCCTTATGATAAAATGGTCCAGAGTGCCCAGTTGGGGGACCCCCCCTGCAGCTGTTTTACTTCTGGAGCCTCTTGTACACATAGTTCACGAAACAGCTGTAACTAACCAGAATCTATGTGAGAAATACCCAAATGCAAACAAACAGCGAAAACTATTTAATACGTGCAGCTGTATTAATTAGTTAGTTAGGGTCCGAGCACAAAAGACAGACGTTAGGGGGGTGGCCCGGCCCGGCCTTAAGCGGTCTCTAACAGGCTACAACGAGCCCGCCCTTGGCCCAGGCTTTGCCCCGTGCTCCATCCCGTGCGTCCCGCGGTCCGCGGTAAGGGGCGTGTCTAAATAAAGGGTGTTGGGGATCGGGAAGAGACACCAGCTGCGCAGAGTTAGTATAATGCCTGGAACGCTGTGTCTCGCAGTCCCTGTAGTTCGTTGGTGTTTGCCCCAAACGGCGAGAATTCCAATGTCCGTGATGAAAAGCAGTGATTTTGGCAAAGTGCAGGCAAGAAGGGTTCAGAGGCACACAGACCCAGACGACTTACGAGCGGCCCCCACGGAGCGGGGGGCGCAAGTCGTAAATAGGTGCAGGGGCGCTGGGGGCGGGAAGAGACACCAGCTGCGCAGAGTTAGTATAGCGCCTGGAACGCTGGGTCTCGCAGTCCCGGCCCTGTAGTTCATTGGTGTTTGCCCCAAACGGCGAGAATTCCAATGTCCGTGGTGAAAAGCAGGGATTTTGGCAAAGTGCAGGCAAGAAGGGTTCCGAGTCACACAGACCCACACGACTTATGATCGGCTCCCACGAGTCGTAAATAGGTGCAGGGGCTCTGGGGGCGGGAAGAGACACCAGCTGCGCAAAGTTAGTATAGCGCCTGGAACGCTGGGTCTCGCAGTCCCGGCCCTGTAGTTCGTTGGTGTTTGCCCCAAACGGCGAGAATTCTAATGTCCGTGATGAAAAGCAGGGATTTTGGCAAAGTGCAGGCAAGAAGGGTTCCGAGGCACACAGACCCACACGACTTACGAGCAGCTCCCGCGGAGCAGGGGCCGCGAGTCGTAAATAGGTGCAGGGGCGCTGGGGTCGGGTAGAGACGCCAGCTGCGCAGAGTTAGTATAGCGCCTGGAGAGCTGGGTTTCGCAGTCCCGTCCCTGTAGCTCGTTGGTGTTTGCCCCAAGCGGCGAGAATTCCAATGTCCATGATGAAAAGCAGGGATTTTGGCAAAGTGCAGGCAAGAAGGGTTCCGAGGCACACAGACCCACACGACTTACAAGCGGCTCCCGCGGAGCGGGGGACGCGAGTCGTAAATAGGTGCAGGCGCGCTGGGGCGGGAAGAGACACTAGCTGCGCAGCGTTAGTATAGCGCCTGGAACGCTGGGTCTCGCAGTCCCGGCCCTGTAGTTCATTGGTGTTTGCCCCAAACGGCGAGAATTCCAATGTCCGTGATGAAAAGCAGGGATTTTGGCAAAGTGCAGGCAAGAAGGGTTCCGAGGCACACAGACCCACACGACTCATGATCGGCTCCCGCGAGTCGTAAATAGGTGCAGGGGCTCTGGGGGCGGGAAGGGACACCAGCTGCGCAAAGTTAGTATAGCGCCTGGAACGCTGGGTCTCGCAGTTCCGGCCCTGTAGTTCGTTGGTGTTTGCCCCAAACGGCGAGAATTCTAATGTCCGTGATGAAAAGCAGGGATTTTGGCAAAGTGCAGGCAAGAAGGGTTCCGAGGCACACAGACCCACACGACTTACGAGCAGCTCCCGCGGAGCAGGGGCCGCGAGTCGTAAATAGGTGCAGGGGCGCTGGGGTCGGGAAGAGACACCAGCTGCGCAGAGTTAGTATAGCGCCTGGAACGCTGGGTTTCGCAGTCCCGGCCCTGTAGTTCGTTGGTGTTTGCCCCAAACGGCGAGAATTCCAATGTCCATGATGAAAAGCAGGAATTTTGGCAAAGTGCAGGCAAGAAGGGTTCCGAGGCACACAGACCCACACGACTTACAAGCGGCTCCCGCGGAGCGGGGGCCGCGAGTCGTAAATAGGTGCAGGGGCGCTGGGGGCGGGAAGAGACACCAGCTGCGCAGGGTTAGTATAGCGCCTGGAACGCTGGGTCTCGCAGTCCCGGCCCTGTAGTTCATTGGTGTTTGCCCCAAACGGCGAGAATTCCAATGTCCGTGATGAAAAGCAGGGATTTTGGCAAAGTGCAGGCAAGAAGGGTTCTGAGGCACACAGACCCACACGACTTACGAGCAGCTCCCTCTGGTTCTTCACTGACACCCTCTTGTTCATCACAGCACTCTCTGGTTCACCAGTGCCACCCTCTGGTTCATCTCTGCCACCCTCTGGTTCATCCCTGCCACCTTCTGGTTCATCACTGCCACCCTCTGGTTCATTACAGCCACCCTCTGGTTCACCAGTGCCACCCTCTGGTTCTTCACTGCCACCCTCTGGTTCATCACAGCACCCTCTGGTTCACCAGTGCCACCCTCTGGTTCAACCCTGCCACCCTCTGGTTCATCACTGCCACCCTCTGGTTCATCACAGCATCCTCTGGTTCATCACAGCACCCTCTGGTTCACTACTGCCACCCTCTGGTTCTTCCCTGCCACCCTCTGGTTCATCACAGCACCCTCTGGTTCACCAGTGCCACACTCTGGTTCATCCCTGCCACGCTCTGGTTCATCCCTGCCACCCTCTGGTTCATCACTGCCATCCTCTGGTTCAGCAATGCCACCCTCTGGTTTATCACAGCACCCTCTGGTTCACCACTGTAGACTATGGGGGGAAGCACACCTGCCCAACTGAGATGAATTAATTTGGGGCTGGTTAATGTGTCACTGAATTTGAGCTTCAAGTCTGGCACCTGCTTCCTTAGCTGTAAGTGCTTCCTGTTGCAGTTATTTTTTTTACAGGAGCATTGTGCCATACTTGTTACTATTCTCTGACCCTGCTTTGAGGGTCAGAGCCGCATCAGAGAATAGTTGCAAGTAGGCAACTGAACTCTGGAGGGGCCCCTCAGGAAGCACTACAGGAAATGGTTACAAATTAGCTTGAACTTTTGGACCTGCTAAGTGCTTTCAGTTTTCCAAACTTCGTTTTTCTGCCATTTCGCGAGATTCGCGAGCCGCGAATTCGTGTGAAATCGAACTTGCAATCTGCAAATTCGTGCGAATTTGCCGATTTCTTTTTTTTGGCGTGTTCGCGCGGTTTTCTGCTTATTTGCATACCGCTTGCAGCGCACCGACCCCGAGGTTGCCCATGCGGTCGTGTATGGGCGCGGCCATCTTGTTTGTGTGACGTGTTTCCGTTTCCGGGCGCTTGTTGCATGCTCGCGTCGTATGCGGCGCGCGATTACGTGTTCATGGGCGTTTTTGCGTGCTCGCTGGGAAAATATCGCGCGAACTTACCCACGCGGTCCTCTACGGGCGCGGCCATCTTGTTTTTCATTCACTGCTATGGTTTTGGGCATGCTACCTTTCTATCCATCTCACATCTTCGTAATCCTATGTTTTTCTGAACTTTTTGTTGTCTTTTTTTGCTTATTATCTCTTTCTTTAATTTCCTACATCTATATTTTGTGTTTTTTATAACTTTTTGTTACTTTATTACCTACTTCATTTCTTTCGCTCTCTCTCCTATTTTTTTCACACCTATTCTTCTTTCCTTCTTCTTGTGCCCAGGACCATGGCTAAGGGTGACAATGGCAAGGGGAAGGGCCCAGCACCCCGTACCCGGCTCCCTTGCGGGCGTTTGAGGGGCGAGGAAGTCCAGGCCAGGGAGAACTTCTCCGCGGTGGAGGTGGCCGCCTTGATGGTGTTTGTGCAAGTCCACTCCCTAAAACCGTGGCAGCAGGTGGGCGGATTGCTTCCGGTTATGGCCTCCGGGAGCGTCGCCATCTGTGGGAGAAGGTGTGCCGGCGCATGTATAAGGAGTCTGGGGTCCGGCGCACCTACCAGCAAGTGACGCACCGGTGGAGTGACATCTTGGACCGGGAGCATGACATGGTCGACCTGCTCGGTGTTGAGATCCCTGGCCTTGGTAAGTAGCCATTTAATAACTACTTTTTTTCCTTCTGCTCTGTTATATTGCTAATCTATTTTTTTCCTGAAGAGTACAAATGCTGCTGATTCGATTACATTGCAGGTAATTTAATGTTTAAATAGCTTCTGTCATTGCAGGTGCTTGCCTGGTTATTGGCGTTGCTACTATGCTTACGTGTTTGCAACTTTTTAGTCATTTGAGAGCATTACTGCGTAATGCTAGAGACAGTAGACTCAAGTCTAGTCCTTCTTTGTACTCCTGCTGCTGCCACTTTGAAGAGATAGTGGTGGATTGATACGTTGAGTATATTATTTATTACTTGTTATAGGACATTTGTTAGTGGTCTGCAATCATGATGACGGACTGTGTCTGTCACACGACGTCTCGTGCTGCTGAGTGATGGCAGTTGTAGTAGAACCTTTTTGTTGGTGATGTAGTTAGTGAATTACATAACTTTCCTATTAGATCGTCTGCGAATCCTGCAATACTGTACTACTATCCTCCTAGTTGACCAGATCAGATGCAATTGATGTTAATTTGTTTCCCCAACATAATTTTAGATTGAGTACAAAGAAATCAAATATTTCCCAAAAAACAATCATCCATGTTGTGTTTCATTATTTCATGATCACCAGGACCTCCCAGGGGCAAGGCGGCGGCGGCGACAGAGACTCCGGTGGCAGAAGGTGGAGAGGCTCAGTCCCTTGCAGGATCTTCTGCTGGCCCCAGTAAGTTGTTCTATTGTTATATTAATACTTATACTTCCCTAACTTTTACAGCTTCTATTCATTACAAACTGGTTCCTAATAATTCTATGTTTTGCAAAATAGTCATTGATCTTCTTCTAATGTAGACTAATTTCTACATTCTTATCCTGCCTCTACCATCACTCTCTGTGCTACTACTATTTACAATTATGAGTCGGTCTGTGTAGGTAGCTAAGCTTGCCCATTCGGCAAACGGTGTGATACAGCAATAGCTCTAGGCACTGAGTGCAGTCCTCTGGGTTGCTCTTGCTGTCTATTCCAGTCTTCTTAATGTAAGTGCTTTGACAATTTCCAACAACAAAATGTCTTTGTTTACACCAAGTAAAAGGTAGCAGTTGCCTTTTTGATTTGAGAGGAGCACATCCCATACCGCTAGTTTTTCATGGACTATTCTGCACACAAAGAAGTATGGACAAGATAAATGGGACATTGTTGATGATAGGTGCAGTTCGACTTTCGACATACCTCAGTCCGAACAGAAGTTGAACCCCCATTCCCCTGACCGACTATCTAGAATGTCTGACCAATGATTTTACGACCCAGAAGAACAGAAGAAGACTACCTCCGAGTCCCGGCCTATCTGAGTCACTGAAACATGACTGCCAAGTGCAGTAGTTCAAACCTTTCCGCTCACTCACTCGTGAACAAAAACCACACAGTGTTTGTTAGTTTTAAAGTTTTATTTTCAATTAAGAAATGAAAACATTATTTCTTTATTTTTAATAGCGTAGTATTCTGATGGATGAAGATGACGTTAAAGTTTAAACAATATTCCCATGAATGAAATTAGTATGACTCAAACTTAATAATAGTTAACAGACACGGGAATTATTAGAATAACTGTGCGTGAGCCCCCACCTTTTTTAAAGTACTTAAAGTACTGCTGATGATGACTCAGTGGTAGTTGGTGAATCGTCTGGCAGAAGGGCAATAGAATCTTCTTTCTGTAATGAGAAAAATGGTGCACGTTAAGCAAGCATTCATCAGATGTCATAAGAAGAAGTGTAGCATTTAATGGAATAAGCATATAAAAGGTTATCACCCTCCCCAAAACCGTTACTTTTTTTCAATCCCAGTAATAGAAAATGTGTTATGTAACATTTTCTTCCATTACGAGACAAAATAGGGGGTTGTGTATGGCATCTGAAAATATGACATGTTTTTCCTAGACGTCACAACATCTGATGCGACACAGATGACCACCAGTGCCGGGGCCAGCAGTGCGGAGGGGTCCACTCTGGATGCGGCGGGGCCATCAAGAGGAGCTGGGGGGGAATACTCAGCGGCGGTGGATGGTGGTAAGTTATTATACTCCTTACTTATTGAATTTTTTTTGAGTAGGCTCATAAAGGAGTGTATGATGTACTGTACAGTAGTACACAGTACACTAGTATAAGTACACTGTACTGTCAAGAACATTTACTAATTTAGAACTACTTTTTGGGCTATCACGGAGAAGACAGTCAACCTAGACTTGTAATAGCATTAGCGGCGGTACTTCTCTGGTAGCCAATGGCCCCCTCTATTTCACTTCAACTCAGCTGGCAAATTTTTATTGTGAAGCCAAGTCATATCAGATCAGATGTAGTTTAGGGATGTGAAGAACGAAAAGTTAAAGAAGGGTGAAACGAAGGACGAGCGAGTCTTAATATTTATTTATGACTGTAAAGAATGGTTTTGTTGAATGTAATTCAACATAAGAAAGAAGACGGTGGTTTCCAAAATATAATGAAAAGGGTGTTAGTTGGTTATTGACAAAAAGAAATTTTGGTACATTTGAGACATTAAGAAGAATCATAGACGTACTTTGGAAGCCTGGATGTTATCTTCTTTATCCTCCTTGTCGATAGCAGAGGTGTATGATGTAGTAGAGCAGACGCTGAGTGGATGAAGTATGGCCAGTGGCAGTGCCACCCCTTTGGAAAAGTAAGACATTCCTATCCCCACCTGCATGTACTGCTTAAAGTACTGCGAGTCTGCATCATCATGGCCTGTGTCTGTATTTCTTGGGTGAAAGCTGAGTGAGCTGCCATTATGGCGGCTACCACAAGTTCACGTATCAGTAATTTCTTTTGCAAAACAAGAGAAAAAAGTAAAACAGGCCTTTTTTAGTACTCTCTGACTATGTATGTAGTAGTGAGTCCACCTATAGTGCTGCTAGTGGAATTCCTGAAACTCACAGTATCACAGGCTTACAAAGACGGCGGAAAGATACATGCCAAAATGTTATACTGTGTTTGCTACTTGCTGGTGTTACTGAGTGTCAACCTTCCGTTGAATTATTTTGACTTTATGTTAAAGACTATTGGCTACAGTATTTTTCTTTCTTTCTTCATAGATGCTACTCCCAAAAAGCTCACCCGTAAGGAGATGGCTGTCCGGGCCAGGGCCCGTAAGCTGGAGGCTATTTGTGTCGAGTATCGGCGGTTGTGGGCTCGGGAGCATGAGGAGACATCAACATCTACATCCTCCTCCACTGCCCTCGGGTCCACGAGCCAGAAGCCTCCAGCCAAACGGAGCCGTGGCCCGACAGCCTTCTGCCGCCGCGGCACAGCAGCAACATCAGCGCCCCCCCAGATCCTGGATCGTTCGTGTGTGCCGACTACGCAAAAGAGTGGACTACCTGGAGCGGTTGGCCGAAAAACATCAGCACCAGCTCCGGAGCCTCCGCAAAGAGCAGCGGGACATGAAGCAACAGCTTGCAAAACTACGCCACCGGAGGAAGTGACTGTCCCTTGCCCCTTTTTTAAAGACTGTTGGGGGGGTGGGAATTGGGTGTTTGGGAAAGGGGACTTTTGGACTTTTGGACATTGGTTGGGGTTAGGTAGGGGGTGAGTTGGGTTAATTTATTTCATTTTTTTACTACCTCAATATATTTCTTAATAATTATTTTTCATACCAAAACATAGTATACGCGTTCATATTATTTTATGTGGTGTGGGCGGTGGTTACTGGACGTTTGGTTTCTTCCAACTTACCAGCATGAATGAAACATCTAGTCCTGAAATGTACCAAAGTGGCAGTAACCGAGTTAGTGAATTCAGTAGCCCTACTAGTACTTTACTAGTAGTACTGGCAATCTCTGCTCTCCTCCCAGTCCTAGCCAATTATTCTACCTCTCCAAAATGCTTCTCTTACCTGTGATTCGTGTTTGAGAATCGGGATAGCCCCAGGGCTGGCTGCATTGCAAATGGTGATTAAGGTTGGTTGTTGACTTGAATCCTGGACGGATGCAATATCATTGTTGTGCTGGTAGCAGTAGTGGTACACACTTGCAGTATCACCATATGAAAAAAAGAGGAAATTAAACATTGAGTGGCCTGAGCGTAGCATTAGAAACAGTACAATAGATAGTACGGTACAGAACAGTGCCATAAATTGTAGCCTAAGCAGTGCCAACGTAAGGTAAGTATTAAGCATTAAATTATTCACGTCGTGTAGGAGGAGGATGTTCTTATTATCAATCCACGATGGCGCACATGAACTTCTGGTTGCTTTGACCTTATCCTCCCCAGCAAGTATGTGGAATTTATTGTTGTTGTCAGTCACACTTCAATGAAATACCACACAGCTCGGGGGAACAGGGTTAGGGTTTGAAAATTGGATGGGAATGGGGGTTTTTGGGAAAGTTTGGTAGAGAGGAAAAAACACAGCATGGACAGTCAAACAACAAATGAAGAGAAACAAATCTTTGGATTTGAAGATATTGATAAACCTTTAAAGGGACATAAAGGAGGTGCACTACTGCATGCCAGAAGTTGTTTACTAAATGGATGGTTAGCTTACTGAAAAGTAGTACTACTACTTACTGCAACTTACTAGTAACTACGAAGAAACAAGTTGGCAGTACAGGGCTGCAGTCATTACGCAATTTCACTTGCCTCTCTGCCCTCAGAGAATAAACACTTAGAACATTAAATTAGTGTTAAACATAGCAAAGACGTATCAAATAGCTGGAGGGATGAATTTGAAGCAGAGATCAAACAAATGCACAGAGTCACACTCGTAGAAGTAAGTTCAAGTTCACAAGAATATAATTTAAAAGATAAGGAGAATTTTGGATACTGTTACTGTTTTTTGTAGTTGTCCCGTTGAATTTGTGAAGTTGATGCATCCAGCCATTCCTCTTATTCGCGCTACTCCTTCATTTCATCGGATTCTCCGTCGATCAATATTGGTGACCAGACACACTGACTGTCCACTGCCTGGCTGATGCAGATTTGCAGATCGCTAAGTGTAAGCCTGAGTAGTACATCGATGGCACAGGGTAAAAGCCTGCCTGTAATTGATAATGGAAAAACACAACAGTAAGTGTTAAAGACACCTCGGAGAAAAAAATATATAAGGCATGCTGTGTAGTGCAAACATTATACTGTCACTTTCAGAGATGACAATCCCCAAAATCTAGAACACCCCACATTACCCTCCCAAAAATGTGCAGAATACTGCTGCTACCTCGCAGAGGCCTAATTTCAAATCGTGCCAAAATGCACTCAGAAAGTATGGCCAAAACCCCCCTTTTCCACCATGGATTTTCTTCAAAGCACTTGCAATCAAAATTAGACATTCCAACAAGTGTTCCAAGACCCCACCCAGTCGTAAAAATCTAGAACCCCCGCCCAAACACATGCAATACAATACTGCTAACCCTAACGAGCCCTAAGTTAAGAATAGTGGAAACGCTTTCTTTAACTAGGCCAAATCCCCCCTTTCCCACCATGGATTTTCTTCAAACTACTTGCAACCAAAATTACACATTTCCATGAGTGCTCTAAGACCCCAGAACCCAGTTGCAAAAATCTAGAACACTCTCAAACACATGCAATACTGCTGCCAGTGCTCACCCTAACAAGCCCTAAGTTAAAAAAAAAGTGCCAAAACACTTTTCAGCATGGATTTTCTCCAAACCACTTCTATCCGGTATTAGACCTTCCCAGCAATGCCCCAAGATGCCCCAACCCACCCGCAAAAAAGCAGAACACCCCCAAACAGGCAAAAAGCAAAAATGGAAAATCTCATACTTAAAATCGCTCTTCTTTCAATTCTGTCCAAACGCGCTGTGCAGCTAGGCCATAACTCCCGTTTTCCAACATGGATTTCCTGAAAAACAAATGCAATCAAAATTAGACTGTGCCAGCAGTGCTCCCAGACCCCAAAACCCACCCCCAAACACCAGGAACCCCCCAAACAGCACCCCAAAGACAAGCAAGTGAGCAAAAACGCTAAAACTTTTTCAACTCCGATTTTCTCCAAAACACTTTTATCCGGTATTAGACCTTCCCAGCAATGCCCCCAGACCCGTCAACCCAGGCGGAAACAAGTAGAAGACCCCCAAACAGGCAAAAAGCAAATATACAAAAAGGGGGACTTTGAAATTTTCAGGCAAATTTCCAAAATCACTCCGCGCGCGCTCTGCAGCTAGGCCCTAACTCCCCTTTGCCACCATGGATTTGCTTCAAACCTCTTGCAATCAAAAGTATCCATACCCAGCGTTGGTCCAAGACCCCAACACCCACCCCCAAACATCAGGAACCCCCCCACACAGGCCCCCGAAAACATGAAAGTGAGCGAAAACGCTAAAAAGTGAAAAACTTTTTCACCATGTATTTTATCCAAAACACTTTTATCCGGTATTAGACCTTCCCAGCAATGCCCCCAGACCCGTCAACCCAGGCGGAAACAAGTAGAAGACCCCCAAACAGGCAAAAAGCAAATATACAAAAATGGGGACAGAAATTTCCAGGCAAATTTCCAAAATCACTCCACGCACACTCTGCAGCTAGGCCCTAACTCCCCTTTGCCACCATGGATTTGCTTCAAACCTCTTGCAATCAAAAGTATCCATACCCAGCAGTGCTCCCTGACCCCAAAACCCACCCCAAGCACCAGGAACCCCCCCAAACAGCACCCCAAAGACAAGCAAGTGAGCAAAAATGCAAAAACTTTTTCAACTCCGATTTTCTCCAAAACACTTTTATCCGGTATTAGACCTTCCCAGCAATGCCCCCAGAACCCGTCAACCCAGGCGGAAACAAGTAGAAGACCCCCAAACAGCCAAAAAGCAAAACCTTAAAAAGTGAGACTTAGCAAATTTCGGGCCAACCTGTAATTCAGTCCAAATGCGCTGTGCAGCTAGGCCCTAACTCCCCTTTTCCACCATGGATTTCCTGAAAAACAAATGCAATCAACATTAGACTGTGCCAGCAGTGCTCCAAGACCCCCCGACCCAGCACCGCAAATCTAGAACACCCCCAAATAAACCCAAAAACCTGCAATACTGGTATATTGAAAACATGGCAAATTACGCTGTTCACAAAAAACAAACAGCAATTGGTTTCAACAGAGACAGACAGCCATTGCTGTCCACTGCATGCCATCTTCTCATTATTCATTACCTGTTCTACTTTATGTCCGCATCTTCTTCAGAAAGTGAGGGCCCACAGGGCAGCCTCTCCTGTAAATTTCAAAAGTAGGTCTGTCAACAATCAGCAAGCATGTAATCAGTCAGTTATTTCAGTCCCACTTGAGGGGACTCGTCTACGAAGACAAAGTTTGGTTTTTCTCCATAATCCATCCATCTGCCTTGAGGGAAATGGATAGGGGGAGTCTGGACTAGGAGGAGATAGAGGAGCATGATTGAGTTGTGAACTTGTGAACATCTGAATGCAGACTGCGGCACCTTCAAATCAATAGGAAAATAAGATGAAGACAGCGCTGCTGATGGACTTATTGTGATTAGGTGATTAGAGTTTTGTTGTGGTAAAAGTAGCAAAACAAAGAAAGACACACAGGAATAAAAGTGAATAAGTACGGAAAAAAAGGAAGTAATTTTCAGTCCTCGGTGTCAGGGAAGCAGAGCTCGTCCTCCAAGTCTATGAATTGAGACAGGAGTAGGTCTGGTGACCGAGAAGAACTTCCGTCGTCGTCACCTAAGTCGGTGTCCTCTTCTTCCTGCGTGCATTCACGTATTTTGTAATCGGGTGGTATGAAGTGCTGACTCATCTTGATTAATGTTAACCTCTCCACATTTTTGGGAAAAGGCGGGTCCTTTTTGAAGTAACAATGGCACCAGCAGCACTGAAAACACGTTCAGAAGACACACTTGCAAGTGGGCAAGACAAATAATTTAGAGCCAGGTTGGTGATCAGTCGCCATTTTGAGCTTTTCGTATACCAATATCCCAATGGGTTCTCATTATGACAGACTTCTGTTGGGTCATCCAGATAGGCCTGCGCCACCAACTCAAGGTTCTCCAGGGTTGATCCACTTTGCGTACCATCTGCGACCTTTTCATCAGTGGACCGAGCTAACCCTTGCTGAGTTAGCCAATCCCCTTCCGACAATATTTGTTTGCGGCCTGGTGCAGGTGAGGATGATGATATGGTTGCTGGTGTCGTTAACGGCTGAGAGGGAAAGTGACTCCCTTCGGCCACGGATTGAGAAGTGGAACTTGATGCCGGATGGCCTGCTGATTCAGTTGTACTTGTGGTGCCTCCTTGAAGGTTCTGCCGGTCTTTTTCGAACCGAGTGGCTGACACAGTTAGCCAATGTTTGTACTTTGAAACATCTGCTTCAGAAAAAGGAATGAAAATATTGGTGGGCAGTGCCTTTTTGTACCGTGGATCAAGAATAGTGGCACACATGTAATGTTGCTCTGTATGTATCTTTTTAAGCCTTTCATTGTCAAGTAGGTGACATAATAACTTCTCCGCCAAACCATATGCTTCTCGCTTTTCACCATCATCTCGGAACGTTGAAGACACCTCCTTGAGTTGGTGCTCTAGCATGCGCTACAATGGGATAGCTTTGCTCAAAGAACAGTCCTCCCTGCTGACTTCACGCGTGAAGAGCTCCAAAGGACGAAGCATGTCTGTCAGGCTTGCAATTAGCTTCCATTTCTCCAACTCTAGCATCAAGTCTTTGTGAGTAGAACTCAGTTTAAAGACAAACTCATGTATTACCTCCCACTGCTCAGACAGACGCTCAAGCATGTAAAAGGTTGAGTTCCAACGTGTTGCCACCTCCTGGATTAGTCCTTTGACTGGCAGTTTACGTTCATATTGAAGGCTCCTCAGCTGCTTCCGGGCCTTAAAAGAATGGTTGAAATGTGTGCAGATTTTTCGGCAGATGGTCAGTACTTTGACGACTGGCTCTTCTGTTTTCAAGTAGGCTTGCACCACGATGTTAATACTGTAAGCCAAACACGACACTATATTACTGCCATTAACCGTGGAAACATAACCAACTGTGCGGTTTCTTGGATGCAGCCATTCATTGACCTTCCTGTTAAACTCCTCCAAAAGGTTAGGTGCAGTGTGAGATTTCTCCATGGCAAACATGCCTACTGTTGCATGTTTGCGCGTAGCTTGAAAAACTTCCTCCGTGTCAACATCTTTGTGTTTTAACTGTTTTTCGACCCCTGCAAAAGAGACCCAGTGTGCAGTGATGCACATGTAATCAAGGGCTTGGCAACTGGTCCACATGTCTGTTGTCATGTGGATAGTGTGAACAGCACTCTTCAGAATAGCTGCTCCAATCACCTCCAGCACATCTTGATGTAGTGCTGGAACAGCAACCTTGCAAAATAGGACCGGCCAGGAACCTTCCATTTAGGGCAGACTGTTGCCACCAATTCACGAAAACCCACCCCTTCCACGAAAGAGAAAGGGAGAAGGTCCAGCGCTAGCATTTTAGCCAGCTTTGCGTTATACCGACGCACCGTTGGGTGGTTGCGTTCAAATGGCGCATCCGACCAAAACATGCTGCTAATGGTGCGCTGGGCCGTTTTACGTGATGATGATGATGATGATGCAGACTTCAAACCAGTTAGGCTCATTGATTTAGTTTTTTGCATTGGTGTCTGTCCCAGACTGTTAGTGTGCCTCATACATGTTGCAGGGGTAGAGGGTGTGGGCACTACCACTGCAGTGCTGCTGCCAAGGGTACTGGGTGTACCAGAAAAAATGTCTGTCGCTTCTTCACTTCCCCCTGCACGATCAGCCTCTCGTCATCATCAGATTCAATATCAAGGGATACATTTGGATTTGTTTTGGTTTTGGCTTCCTCGATGTCACTTAGGTGCTTATACCACTGGATAGGGTGGTGTTGTTTGAGATGGCCTCTCTGGCCTCTGGCCTCTGGTACCATAATTGGTACCAAGCTTACCCCGACTAACTGATACTTTACAAATCAAACAAACGACCATGTTTTCCGCCTCTTTGCTAACAGTAAAGAAGTCCCAAACTGGGGACTGGAGAGGTCTGCTGGTGGTAGAGGCGCTACTTTGACTTTCAATGCCAGATGAAGTGGAGGATGGGCGTGGCGGAATTTGTTTCTGATGTTCACTTACAGCACCACTACTTGAGGTAATGGAGCTCGAGCTGGATGGAGGTCCCTGCCGGCCCTTCTGATGAAAAAATATGGAAGGTGGAGGTCGTGTTGGTGTTGTAGTTAACTGCGTTGGTGGTGGTACCAGTGCCACGCTGCCCACATCACGCTCAGCAGCCATTCGGGCTAGGGTTAAAATGTTTGTCTGCTGCATGCCCGCTGTGGCTGGAGTGACGTCTGTGATGACTGGGTCATCGTCAGACTCTTCATCAGCAGCAGAAGGCACCACTTCTTGTTCATCGTCAGCAACCATAAGTCGAAGCCTTGCGGGAACCTTCCTTTTAGGCTTAGCTACCTTTGTCGGCTCATGGCGTGCCTCACTGTTAGACTGCATTGGTGGGTTCCAATCAAGATCAAGGTCATCAGAATGAAGGGGGCTTGAAGAAGAACTTGCAGTAGTAGCAGCCCTCCTTAACCTCTTTCTTGCTGGGGATCAGGAAGATAATGGATCATCCTCAGGAGGAGTGGCTTCCTCGGATGATTCTTCCACTTGAATATCAATTTCCTGATGTGCCCCTACTTCTGGAGGAACAAGCGTTTTAGGCAGTTGTGCTGCTCCATGAACCTCTGCTGGCACCTCTCCATGCACCTCTACTTGCGCCTCTCCTTGTGCATGTACTTGCGCCTCTCCTTGCCCATGTACTTGCGCCTCTCCTTGCCCATGTACTTGCGCCTCTCCTTGCCCATGTACTTGCGCTTGTACTAGTTGCACTTGTGGTTGTCGTTGCGGCTGTGATTGTTGAACACTCGCCAGCTGAGTACACCCGGCGTTGACTGGATGGTACTTTCTTGGGATGAGCCAACATCACTGGTCAATGGTGATTGAACAACCAAAGTGGCTGCCGCAGCAGCACTCATGGTCTTGGACCTAACTTGGCGTGGTGGCACTGACCCCAATGAGGCGGAGGTGCTGCTTCCTGCTTGGTCCCCGGCGGACACCGCTGCTGCTGCAGGCGTAGTTTTTTTTCTCCCAAAAAAGGTGTCGGTGGGCACAGCCGTCTCCTTGGTAGGTGGCGCCACTTGCTTCTTTTGCTCCTTCTTACTGGCAGTGGCACTGGCAAGTTTCTTCGCTGAGGCGCTACGGCCACCTTTCTTTGGGCCCATCTTCTTCAAATGCCAGAACAGCAGGCCGCAGTTGCACGAATTGCAGAGTTGTCCTGTCTGTGGCCACACGTGACGTCGCGTGACGTTGTGCTGCACACACCGCTGCAGGACTTCTTCCTGGCACTGGTGGTTATCTTGTGCACCTAAAAGCAATGGAAGACAGAGGAACATCAGTTATACACCCCAAAAAGTCGAAAAACACATAAAAATCACCACAATTCCATGCCATCTATGCCCTCAATGATGTTTAAATTCAAGACATCCCACAGAAAGACTAGGCCCATGCACCACTGAGTACCCCTGGGCATAATGGATGAAAGTTAGGCAAAATGGGTGCAGGCCTGAGAACACTGCCTGTCTTAAAAATGGCCCCTTGCCCCCCAGCACATGGCCAGGCCCTGCCTGTACCAGCACTCAAAATGGCCCCCACTCACATGCCCAGTCCCCAACAACACCCCCAAAAATCGAAAAACACATAAAAATCACCACAATCCCATGCCATCCATGCCCTCAATGATGTTTAAATTCAAGACACCCCACAGAAAGACTAGGCCCATGCACCACTCACTACCCCTGGGCATAATGGATGAAAGCTAGGCAAAATGGGTGCAGGCCTGAGAACACTGCCTGCCTTCAAAATGGCCCCTTGCCCCCCAGCACATGGCCAGGCCCTGCCTGTACCATCACTCAAAATGGCCCCCACCCACATGCCCAGTCCCCAACAACACCCCCAAAAATCAAAAAACACATACAAATCACCACAATCCCATGCCATCCATGCCCTCAATGATGTTTAAATTCAAGACACCCCACAGAAAGACTAAGCCCATGCACCACTCACTACCCCTGGGCCTACTGGCTAGTGAGGCTTTACAGGCACCCCAAAATATAAAAATAAAAAACATATAACAGTGAGCTAAAATTCCATGACATAAATGAGAATTAAGTTTAAAAAAAATCAGAGAAACCGTTGTATCATGCACCCATGACTAACCCTGGGCCTACTGGATACTGTGGCTAGCTACCACCACAATATATATTTTGTTAAAGTTGTGAAAAAAGTTTTAGAACTGGAGTTGCCTCAACTGCAATGCCCCAAACAAACAACACCAACTTACTTGTAAAATCTCAAGTCCAAAAGTGATCCAAACTCCAAAGTCCAACAAATACAAAAATACACCAGCAGCAAGAAAAAGTAATCCTTCCAGCTCAACAGCCAAATGAAAAGTGGCCAGTACATGGACAAAGCACTGGGAGGAGCCTGCTGGACAGGAACAGGAAGTTGGAGACTCTGAGGCACTTCCTTCCTCCCACCCCACCCCAACAAATTGACACCTGCACCAAAAAGTGCAGCCAAATGTCAATCTGAGGAGTTATTCTGATCAAAATCATAATCTTCACAAGGTGTATGCTTCCTGCGGTGGATTTCTTGTGCAGAATTGCAATTTTTGCAATTTCGGGAACTCGAGCTGTTCAAACCTCCCGCCGGGAGTCAGCTGCGCACCGTCGCGGGCATTTATGACGTACTCGCGTTGTCAAACTCTCGCTGTGCAAGATGGCAAGCCGCGATGACGTAATTGCGTTCGAAAAACTCTCCCGGGATCATGCAGCAAGATCGAAAATGGCGCAGCACACGCAAAACCGGGAGAAAAATAACTCGGCAGGCTCAGAGTCAACGCCGCGCGCGCGATATTGTATTTTTCAAGCGCAACTAAGCAAAATTATTCGGAGCTTGCGAATTTGCGAATTATTGGGTAATTTCGCGCGATTCGCTGATCGCGAAATCGTCAAAAATCCGCAATTTCACGCGAAACAGATTTTACGCCCACGCTTAGACATGACCACAATATTTCCACCCTTGTCAGAGGGTTTGTAGATCACGGATGTATCTTCCTCGAGATTTTTAAGGGCAATCTTTTGTAACCCCGTCAGGTTATTAGATTTATTTGGATGTGGAGGATGATTTTCTCTGAATCTTAACAGTTCCTTTGCTACTGCCTCACTGAAGACGTCGATGGCGTCAAGTGGCATTTGTGGGTGAAACTGCGATGCTGGCTTCAAACCACTAATTGGCGCTCGTTGTTCCACATCCACCTGTCTGACACGTTGACTCAAGTTTACCGCAGATTGTGGCTCTTTCTCTTGACGTAAACCCTCCAATACTTCCAAGGTTGTCAGATCATTCACTGATAGTAGATCAGTATTGTTGCCCTGTATTTTTAACAGTCTAGCTTCTTTGACAGAAGGTTTTAATTTAAAGAATTTATGAAGCTTAAGTTTTCGTGTGAACTTGAATAAGTCTATTCTGGTCTGTGTGTATTCCATCCTATTAAGAGGACAAAAGCTCAGTCCGAGTTTCAACACAGACTCCTCTATGCTCGTCAACATTTTTGGTGAAAGGTTGATAATGGTTAGCTGGTCTCCACTATCTACCACCGACCTCCCTTCTTGCTCCGAGTGACTCTGCTGGTTAGGTTGGTTTTTGCTTTTCTTCTTCCTGCCGCCTCTTCTGGTTTTTCTTCGGCTTCCGGGGGCTTGCTCTTTCCTCCCCTCAACCATGATTGCCTTATGAAATTGAATTCTTGGTGAAAAGGGTTTTTTGTGATCTTGCCGAGGATCCTACAACATCGTCCTCAAACTGTTCGTTCTCTGTCACATCGGATTCTGAGGTCTCCACCATAGGCTGGTTTACGTTGGAGGTTGCTTTGTTTTTGTTGACCACTTCCCTTCTTGGTTGATCAAATTTCTTGGCAAAAGTTAGAATTCACCCCATAGTATAGTCCCTTTCGTCCCGATCGAATTTCTCCTGCTTGCGTAGTTTGATTTTAGTTTCATATTTGGATAGGCGTTTCTTCATTGTTCTCGCAATTGACTTTGAAGATCTTTTTCTGGATTTCGTTTCAGTTCTTCCTCCAGTACTTCTATTTCTTTTAATGCCTTCTCTCTGTCGCTCCAGGCGAATTGGACCAGGATTTCCAGCATCCCTTTGCATGACAGGGCCGTATGAGCTGCCCAAGCCTCAGAAGTTTGGGGTCAGGATTTTCGTATGCTGGTACTGTATATATACGAAGTTCCCTCTGCACTCTTTCTGCTTCAATGTGTCCTTGTAGGGAAGTGGCCTCCCACCATTTTCGGACTTCCCTTTCGTATAATCTTTCCAATTTAGTGTATTATAGTGATAATGTATTCAGTGTTTTGCTGATTGTAGAAGTTTCTGCTGATGGTATATCCAATCCTGTTTTCTTGAACATATCGGTCGCCGCCTCATGGCGTTCCGTCACACTAAACATTTGATAATTGTGTAGTACACAGACCCCGATCCCGGGCTTCTGTCACTCTAAACCGCTGACTGCTACAAACCCGCCCCTCACCTTACCACGGACATAAGAAACACGAGTAGCGCTTGCATAGAGGCTTACCCGTATCACTGCTGGCTTGCCTCGAGCACTCAATCCTTGGTTGTCTATTTCGTATCCTTCGGTTCTCGCAAATATCCGGGTCAGTGTCCGTGGCGTTGCCTCCTTCCAAAATATATCAGGCTCCTAGTTGCATCACAGACGGGGCACTGCAAAGGTGGGTGCCGATAGCGGGGATGCACCGCATGTAATCTTGTCACTCTCTCTCTCCCATTCACGGAAAAAGTAAACGGCCCTCACGGGGTCAGTTGCAGCAGCAGCGGTTTATTTACACAAACGCGTTTCGTAAAGGTTCCTTCATCAGTGTGTTTACACCGGCACGCTGACGAACGCCATCGTTAAGAGGTACTTTCATGGAAATGGAAAGGGGACTAGCGTCTCAAGTGCAAACATTGCACACGCCATCTTTAAATGAATAAAATTCATATACATACAAATCATATAGGTGTTTGAAAACAATATTGAAATTCAAAACATTCATTGGACTCATCGAAATATACTTTCAATGTGCCGTTTACTTTTTCCGTGAATGGGAGCGAGAGAGAGCGACAAGATTACATGCGGCGCATCCCCGCTATTGGCACCCACCTTTGCAGTGCCCCGTCTGTGATGCAACTAGGATATATATATATTACCTACTGGCGGCTGCCAGTAGGTAGTTATAGTTAGGACCTAGTTACGCTAGGAAAATCGCAACATTCTATTCCCAATAACTAACTTTGTCGCCGATTGATAAATCTTCAGCAACATTTTCAAAACTTATGGCCTGCTCTAGTCCGCTACTATCTTGAAAGTTTTGGGTTGACTCGGAAAGCGGGGGCCGAGAAAAAGTGGGGGTCCCAAAACGTGTTTTCTCAATGAAACTTTAGACAAGACTACAGCCCGACTGCTGAACGGAATTACACCAAATTTGGCAAAAAGGTAGCCCTTGGTTCAGAAAGAGCCCTTTTTGTTAAATGGTTTAAATACTTTCAGTAGTTGCTGAGAAAATCAAAGTATATCGATATCTAGAGGCGCGCCGGAGCCGCGCACACTTCCCATCACAAGCTTCATGCTAATTAGCTGTCAACACTCCAAACCAGGAAGTGTTGGCAGCCATCTTGTGCCTCGGTAGAACCGGGGCACAAGAAAAGAGAAAAACAAACATGCAAAATACGAAAAGTGGGCAGGATAGAAATGACCCCCGGTCATATATATTTTAATCGCTGTATGCACGGAGGATCTGCAGATCAGGCCGCAAAATATAAAAAACGAAGCACTTCATTTAAATAAAGCCCCCCGGGTAAGCCAGGTCCTCCCACACTGCCCCGGGGACCGCCACCCCGGGGCTTTGCTCAAAGATTTGTGGGGGGCACACGGCCCCCCGCAGCCCAGGGACCGCAACCCCCCGGGGCTTTAATTTTTAACGTGGGGGGCATCCAGCCCCCCCCCCAAGCCCCAGGGACGGCCACCCCCGGGTTTTTCAAAAGTATTTGCGGGGGCCCCAGGGACCACCACCCGCAGGGCTTGTACAATAAATGGGTGGGGGGGCTCAAAGGCCCTTCCAAGCCCTGGGGACCACCACCCCCTGGGGCTTTTGTAAAATATTGGCGGGGGCATGTGGCCCCCACAGCCCCATAGACCACCACCCCAGGGCTTGTTCTAAAAAATAAACTACCTGTGTGGGGGGGCTGGAACCCTCCACCCACCCCGGGGACCGTCACCTCACCGGGGCACTAAATATGCAAATTTGGGAGTCCGTTATGGACCCCCAAGCCCCGGGGGCCACCACCTCCCCGGGGCTTTAATAATGTTGCAAGGGAGGCCACGCGGCCCCCCTCCTGGAGCCCTGTGATGGCCCTGGGGACCGCCACCCCCCAGGGCCGGCACCTGCAGTATCCCGGGTGGCCCACCCTGGGACACTGCTGTTTGCTATGACATGGCGAGTTGTAAGTTGGGGAATTAATTCCCCTTGAATACCGAGGGTCCCTGGAGGTGCAGCTCCCCACGTGGAAAAGCAATGCCAGCTCCCGATGGTCGCGGGGAGACGGCGGGACCATGGAGGCATTGGGGCTCCCCCCACGGTCCCCAACATTTTATATAAGCCCCGGGGGATGGGGTCCCCGGGGATGTTAGAAAATAGTGATGGGGGATATTTCTTTTTTTTACGGTACATTTAAGAGTCGTGTACCCAGCGCGTTGCTCAGTGCGACCCCCTGGTGTGCACGCATTGAATGCACGACTCATATGCTGTAGGGTGCGCACCTCCAAAGAGTTTTGTTCACGACTTCTACGCGTTCGGTGCTCGACTCTAATGCGTTGGGCGCGCAACTCCAAGCAAAAAAAAAATAATATTTTTCAGATATACATCAAGCATATGTGTATAGTTCTTAGGTGGCTCTAAAAAGAACCCTTGTGTTTATTGAGAGATTTTGGTACCTACAAATAAGTACCTATGCAGAGTCTAAAGTTCATGAGGAAGACTCTGTTACCCTCATCTGTAAAATGTGCACCACCTCTCCTATAGATGCCACCCATATTGAAACGCAGATTGTTATGGTAAATGGAACCCAATCTATAATCTCAGAGAAAAGCAGAAACAGATTTATTGACATGTTTCCTAGCTTTCTCAATCTGTGGACAAAATTGATTGGACCAGTTCCATTTCTGCCTTTGGCATACGTTAGAATAGACAAAGGCAGTTTGGGGGAAAAGTGACATCAACTCTCTAAAGGTGTCCTTTATAAGGATTTCCAGACCTACCCCAGTGAATGGGCCTCCTTCATTGCCACCACAGTACACAATTATGAGGTCAGGTTGTTGGAGATGCAAAAAGGATTTAACCAATGGCATCAATTGGAGCCACTTTAACCCTCTCTGTCCAATCCATTTAATGTCTACATTTGGTAAAGCTAGGTCTTTGTCCATGCTTCTGTTTTCTGCATACCTTTGGCTCCAGAACATATAGCTGTGTCCCACCATCCACACTCTAAGCCTCTTGAAGGGAGGTCTGGATGCACTCAGATGGTCTCTGTATGTGAAATGGCAGTTTGAGAAGTGAGATTTTTCTAAAATGGTGGATAAGATGCAGTTTTGAAAAAAGAAAAGAAATGATTGGGTGTTTGAGATCATTTTAGTCTCAAACGTAGGGTGCATGTTTCTGTTTTTTGAAAGCATGTTATTTATTGGTTCAGAAAACGTATTTGAAAAGAACATTACATAGGATAGGCTGATATTTTGAATAGTCAAGCACACTTGCTGTTTGGAGTAGCAACATTGTGTGCTGAACTTCTGACCTATGAGTTCAGTTAAGTGTTCCATTACCTGTTTCTATGGTAACAGGCAGTGAGCAGATTGGGGGTGGGTTCAAATGTATGTCACTTGGAAAGGTCTGAAATGTGTAACCAATAGAAATGTGTGTTAGCTTTTGAGTTATTGTGGGAATCAATGTGATTTTCTATTTACATGTATATGTGTGGTGAATGAGAGGGAAAGCTTGCCATTTTTTTTCAATTCAATTCAATTGATCTTTATTTCGTCACTACTTGGCCATAAAAGATTTACACGACATGTACATTTCATTAATAAAATACATATTAAATCCCCTAATTAGAACAATTGATTGTTATTATTAGTAAAATCAATGTAAATTTAAAAAGAAGACAAATGTGAAAAAATGGTACATGCCTAGCTTATAAGCAATAGGACGCGGAGCCGAGAAATTTACAATATAAATACATACATTTAGACCACTAAACAAATAAAACCGAGTGAACATGTGGTTAGTGATTTTGACCTTATAGCTTTAGGCCTTTTTTCCTGCGCACAATGTAGATGGAATACAAAAAACGACTGACACTGAATACAGTTACTTGGGTTGTATCAGATTTGATCATTCTCAATGCCACCATGCATGACCTTATTCCCAACAGGTTACATAGATGTTTGATCCACTTCCTTCTGGCCGACACGTAGGCTGGACAGAAGAATAGGATGTGCTGGTCATCCTCCTTGTGGTTACCCTCACACATGGTACATATTTCGCTAATCGTGGGGTCCTCAACAACATTACCCCTTCTAGACCAGTGTGCCAAGGTTGTGTTGGTCAAAAGGTTCCCATATCTAAATTTCAAAAAAGGGGTTTTAGCTAGCGGGGGCTCCACTTCATCTAAAAAGTTCTCAAAGAATGGTTCATCCTTGAGCCGTAAGAAGTTATTTACTAATGTCCCACCGCTATTTCCATTGAACATTTGATTATTGATGAAACCCCAAAAGGCCATTTTCACATTTTTTTTTTAATTGTATGGCAACCTTTCCGGATTCTCCGAAAGTTGTGATAGGCCTATCTTAGTTAACCACAACCTGACATGTTTTAGCCAAACATTAGAATTCGATCCGTCCATGTCCATTACCTCTTTTATCCCATTTTTATAATCAGGCAGTTCTGGTGTTTGCCAAAGTCTTACCCAGAACATTAGCGGTCGGATAATGGTATAGTGGTCAGTTCTTCTAACATTTAAGTACAACTGAAGTGGTACTAGGGGGGTTCCTTTTGGAACCCTTACAAGACTTCTCATAAGTTTGTTATCGGAAGTCATAAACACGTCCTTTGACATTGGCCCCCAAATCTCAGCACCATAGAGAGCAGCAGATTGAACTTTAAATTTGAACAGTTCAAGTGCTGGTGACACAGCTTTGCTGATACTTGCACCCTGCTTCTTCAAGATGGGTATGGTATTCTGGGTGAATAATAACTTACTTTTCTCAATTTGGGGTCTCCACGTGAAATTGGAGTCTAGTGTAACCCCCAAATAGGAAAAGTTTTGGACAGATTCTAGTCTTTGACCATTTAATGATAGGTGACCTTTATCCGGTTTAATGGGATTTAGGGCCATATATTTAGTTTTTTTGGCATTCATTTCCAACCCTTTCTCGTTACAATACTCGCTAAATGAATGTAGTAGTGCCTGTAAGCCTTTCTTAGTTTGGGAAATTAAAATGGTATCATCCGCGATTAATAGCGCGGGTACCCTTTCCCCATTTAATTTTGGCAAGTCGTTTATACAACCCTCCAAGTGAGCAGGAATGTCATTCACAAAGATGGAAAATAAAGTGGGGGCCAAAACGCAGCCTTGGCGGACCCCACGTTCAATGGGTATGTTCTGGGTCAGTTCCCCATTTGGTCCCCATCTTACTTTGGCGAAGTTCTTGGCGTGTAACCCAATTATCTGAACTAACAGACAGTTGGGTAGCCCTGCCTTATGAAGTGACCTCCATAAAAGATCTCGTGGCACTAGATCGAAAGCTGCCCTGAGGTCGACAAAGGCGACGTACAAATGTCCCTTTTTAATCTGAACGTATTTCCAATAAAGGCAGCAAAATCTGAAAACTTGGTCAATGGTGCTTACTTTGTTCCTAAACCCAGCTTGGAACTTTGTAAGGACCGAGTTATCTTCCAACCACAGGTTAACATGAATTAAAATATGCCTAGAATAGATTTTCTGGAGAATATCCATTAGGCTGATTGGTCGGTAATTAGAGGGTTCCGACCGGTCACCCTTTTTAAAAATTAAAACAATCTAAGCTCCCCTCCAGCTTTCAGGGAAATTTACACTACAAGACAGCGTGTTACACAAATGATTAATGTAAGGTGCCCAGACCTTTAGATCATGCTTGTAGAGGTCCCCAGGGATTTTGTCTAAGCCAGGTGCTTTACCATTTTTCACAGAATTGATAGCTGCCTCAGTTTCCTCTAAAGTAAAGTCCATACTATCGCCAGAAGGAATAGACCATGAAACCTCCTCACTGGTTACATTAGTGGTATCATCATATTTTTTGTAGAGAGTAGTAAAATGATTGACCCATTTTTTTAAGTTTTGCTAACAGGTGCACAGAACAAAGATTCTGATCAGAAAATCTGGTGTGTGACTGACACACTTCTTAATCTACAAATCAATTTCAAAGGTAACTTTTTCTTTTGTGAGAGGTTGTGTTTGGTATATTTGTTTTTAATACGATTAGTGTGTTTCTGTTGGTAAAGTGCAGGGAGTAGTGTTGCTTGTCTAGATTCAGTTTGTGAGGCTGTGTATTAAAATATGTGGAATGTGTGCAGTCATGTTTCCTGTTCCAGCCTACTAAATGTTTTTTGGTAAAGTGCTAGGGGTACTGTTATTTGCCTAGAATCACACTGTGAGTCAGTGTGCATTTGGAAAAATTGTGAGAGAAGCATTTGGTTGCTTGATGTGTTTGCAGACACATAAGTGCTTAAAAACATTTCTTGATGTTAAGTTTTGATAGAATTAGAAAACAGACATTGCTTATGTATTTGGAAAATGAGTTTGGCTTTAACATTGAAATGCAGTAATGAAATATGTGAAATGTGTGTTGACACTTTCATTTTTGTAAATCAGTAAATGTGTTTTGATAAAGTCCAAGAGATAGTCTTGGTTGTCTTGAATCACACTGTGACTCTGTGTAAGTTTAGGAACTGTTGTGAGAGAAGCCTGTTCGTATTTCATGTGCTTGCAGTTCTAGTACTGGTTAAAAACGTATGCTGTTACCAAGTTTTGGCAGAATTTGAAAGTAGTCTTTGCTTATGTATTTTAAAATCAAAAGTAGTTATAAAATATGTGAAATGTGTGCAGTCATCTTAACTCTTCTAGACAAGTGAATAGTGTTGTTTCTGTAGAATCACACTGTGAGTTTGTGTTAATTTGTAAAGCATTGTGAGAGAAGCATTTGGTGTGTGTGGTTGTAATAATCCTTTCAGTAAAGTGTAATGGATACTGTTATTTGTCTAGAATCACGCTGTGAGTCAGTGTGCATTTGGGAAAATTGAGAGAGAATCATTTGGTTGCTTGATGTGTTTTATTGACACATAAGTATATGTACTCGTGCTTTAGGGCACGCAGGAATTCAAACTCCTATGGATTATGCATGTAGTGATCTAACCAACTTCACACTTCTGTTTCAGGCCTACCATTCCCCAGTTAGTATCCATACACTCCAGCAAACACCCTGTGAGTGCTCTTGAAATCCCAGTGTGACTCTTTCAGCAGCATGTAGTAATCCTTTTAGTAAAGGTGATGGGATACTGTTATTTGTCTAGAATCACACTGTGAGTCAGTGTGAATTTGGGAAAATTGAGAGAGAATCATTGCTTGATGTGTTTGCAGACACATAAGTACATGTACTCATGCAGTGAGCCAGACATTAGGGCATGCAGTGCTTCAAATTGCTATGTACTATGCATTTACTGGTCTAACCACCTTCATACTTGTGTTTCAGGCCTGCAATTCCCCAGTCAGTATCCATGCATCCAACAAACATCCTATGAGTGCTCTTATAATGTTATAGTAACTCTTTTGGTACCATGTAGTAATCCTTTTAGTAAAGTAAAACAGAATCAAGCGAGGCTTTAGGGTATGGAATGCTTCAAACTCCTATGCAATATGGTGCTCTAACCACCTTTACACTTGTATTTAAGATCTACAATTTCTTAGTCAGTATTTATATAAAACGTGTTTGTATAGTAATAGAAAAGTATAATTTATAAAGTTATTAATATACATTTATTTATGATTATTTTTTACAGATACTGTTTATCATCATTAAAATAAAGTTATCATGCCGGACAAAGTAAAAAAAAGAAAATGACAGAAAAAGGATAGTTACTTGAAGAAAACTCAACCATAAATATTGGATGACCAACAAAATGTGGCTAAAAAGAGAACAATTTCTGGTAAGACCACAAAGGACTTTATTAAAAATATTACTAGACTCAGAAAGAATATTGATTATGTTGAAAGCACTGAAAAAAGGTAGAAGCACAAAAAAAGTGCAAAAAAAGGAATGGAGAAAAAGGCAATATACATACAAAGGATACAATTTATAGCAAAATAAGAGAAAATCAATATAAAGAAATCCGTAAAAAAATATTTCATAATAGAGTAGTACATTATTTGCTGAAAGAAATGAAAAAGAGAGCACTGTTTTATAAAAAGAAGAAGCATATTGAATCTATTATTGAAAAGGCTTTTGAAGTAAAGAGGACATTATTTATTTTAGTTTTAAACAGGGAATGATTATGAGTAAAATAAAGTGCTAAATTTTAATATTTGTGCAGCTAAATTACAATTTTTGTGCTGCAAAATTTGCAAATCTATGCCGCAATATCCTGGAGGGTCTGTGTAATGAACCAATCAAATCTCTTTTTTTCTGATCACATGGGGTCCACATAGGGTGCGCGAACGTAGCGCGCACGTAGCTCGTACCCAACTCGCACCCAGCGAGACTTCCCAAAATTGCATTTAAAAGTAATGTAACTGTATTGAAAGTTAAAGAATATTATTTTTATGATTAGCTCAGATAATGTCTTCTCTTAATATTTATATTAAATATATATATATATATATAAGTTTTTGAACATTAAAAAATGTCACTGGAGTCAACCATCCACTGCATCCGATACGCATATGACGTCACGTGGAACCCCGCGACCGCTGCGTCGCGTAATACGTACATGGTGCGTATGTGCAACAAGTCGCGTACGAGTCGCATAGCGTCCGTGTTGGGAAAGTTGTATTAGTCGCACACTGTACGCGGTTCCTACTTCCAATCCTAAAATGGCTGACACGTTCCGCGCAGTGAACGGGAAAGGTGCGCTCTGGGTGCGCGACTCCAAGAAAAAAAATGAATATAAATAAAATAATGAAAATATATATATATATATATATATATAGTTTTTTAAAATATTTTAAAAAATATTTGTAGTGTAATAAAAAAATATACATCTAAAATAAGTAGATTAAACATTTTTTGTTAAAGAACATAAAAAAAATAGAATGAGAAATATATTTAAAAATTATCATTTACAAACCTTTGAAATTCACTGAAAAAAACATAGGTTTCAGACATGTTATAGTTAGGAATTAGCATTTAAAAAAACCTTAGAAATCCACTGAAAAAAACATAGGTTTTAGGGGTGTTATAGTTAGCTGGACATTTCACTCGTACAAAACCATTGAAATTCCTCTGTTATAGTTAGTTTTAGTAACTATAACTCACGCACCCGCAATCCACTGCTGATGATGTCACATATTACATCATTCATGACATGGTCAGGGACATCACTGATGACTTCGCTGATGGCATCTCAAATGACATCACTGATGACATTATCCAAGTGGCAATCAGATACACCTCATCATACACTAGCATAATTTTTCGACTATCATTATAAAATATAGAGTATCATATCGGAATGCATTGACACACCATTACAAATTTTTAAAACTCACTCAGTGATTCCTAGATCTACACACACATCTAATAACTTACCTATAGATTCACTCATACATGCTGTCAATTATCAATAGAACTCTATCAAATATACGTATACACCTATATCGACATTACACACCAGCATCATCCTATTCACTTATGCAGTCATCCTACTCATTTATGCAAACAATGAATCATACTTAAATTTACTCAGCTACACACTTATACAAACACCACTTCATTTATTCACTTAGGGCCAGATGTAGGAGGCCATTTACCGACCGGTAACGGCCGATTTTGGCCGTTACCGACCGGTAAATGGGTGTTTGGTATGTAGGGGGCTGAATTTACCGATTCGGTAAATTTACCGAATCGGTAAATTTACCGAATCGGTAAAATACCGAATCGGTAATTTTACCGATTCGGTAACTTCGGGATGTAGGTGGGACTCTTAAGAGTCCCTAAGGCCTTACAGATTCGGTATTTTACCACCCAATCCAATTGGGAGGTAAAATACCGAATCCAGGTGTGCATGCACATGTGTGCATGCACACCTATGCATGCACACATGTAACACATGACACACCCTAAGGGCATGTCTGTCTGTCACATGGCACACATGCCAGTATTTGGGGTGCTAGAGGGTGTCAAAGTGACACCCCCTGCACCCTTGCTGGAATCGGTATTCACCGAATCGGTAAATACCAATTCGGTAATGCCCATTGATTCCTATGGGCTTTAATGCCCATAGGAATCAATGGGCATTACCGAATCGGTATTTACCGATTCAGTAAATACCGATTTTTGCAGAATCGGTAATTCAATTACCGATTCTACCTACATCTCCCCCCTTCTATTTTACCGATTCATAAATACCGAATCGGTAAAATTTGCTATTTATGAATCAGTAAAATAGAGTTACCTACATCTGGCCCATAGATAGTAACTCATACTTAGTGTGTTATAAAATTACTATTACAAGTATACAGTTAGCCATACAGTCATTCATACAATCACTAAGTCTTGTGTATACTTATTTATATACAACTGTCACATGCACTGCCTTTTATTTTTCTAGTTTGTTGGACATGTACCATTGAGACATATATTTGCTCATCACCACACCCATAAAGATATTCACTTACCCAAACAACTGTTATAACATGTAGTAGTAACCTCATATACCTACTGAATCAACTATTCACACATCTTTCGGCAGTTACACACCCCCCACCAAACCACACACACATTCACCCTCCCATACAAATACTCAGTTAACTAATCAATAACTAATATAGACTTTCACATAGCTAGTAACCAACTGGTGCAGCAGTTTACACAACAACTGACAAAGTGATACAGATATTCACACAGTTTAGTCACTATCCAATATATTTAGTGAGACACTATAAATTAGTCAAGTAAACAGTCAATCACACTGCTACTAAAACCTCCATCCAGATATTTATATTTATATATCCACTCATTCTTCAATGCAGATAGCTAGATATATAATATATATTTAAATAACGAACAAAACCACATTCACTGGATGATGTCATCAGTGATGTCATTTGAGGTGTCAACAGTGAAGTCATCAGTGATGTCGCGGACCATGTCATGAATGATGTATTATGTGACATCATCAGCAGTGGATTGCGGGCGTGCGAGTTATAGTTAGTACAATTAACTATAACGGAGGAATTTCAATGGTTTTGTACGAGTGAAATGTCCAGCTAACTATAACACCCATAAAGCCTATGTTTTTTTCAGTGAATATCTAAGGTTTTTTAAATGCTAATTCCTAACTATAACATGTCTGAAACCTATGTTTTTTCAGTGAAGCGGCTGCACCGAAACGCGTCGGGCGTTTGTGACCATTTTGCTTGCTTGAATAAAATCATCACGCTTATGGAATTTGCGGCTCGAGTTTCCTTCTTTTAAAATCTAAAGGTTGGTGTGACGAATTCTAGAGGATCGCCTCCTCACTCGAGCCCGCCGCCATTAAGTTGGCTGGGGGATCGGCGAACAGTGGTGTGTAATATATATATATATATATATATATATATATAAAACACACAAGGTTGCCCCCTGGAGACACCGCACACTGAGGGGATCACACACGATGCCACAGGTGGTTGTAATGTCAGCACTCCCACTCGCCCTCAAATGTTGCAGCCAAACGCGTTTCGGAGTGATTCTTGATCACTGGCTTTTGCATCAAACAGACTGAGAGAACAAGCAATTGGGGACACCTGTTTTTATTGAATAACAAGTCCCGCCCCAATGGGTGTAGGCAAAATTGCATCATGGTTATAGTAGTCCCATGTAGTATAGATTCGCCAAACTTGTAGTCCCATCTTACATCAAGTGGGTGCTGTTGTCTCCGTATAAAATCTTTACCCCAATGGGTTGGTAAACTCAAATTTCACTCGTAGGTAGAGGGAAGGGAAGGTGCTCCGCATTACTCCATATATCATACTGTGGCTCTGGCCCATTCAGGTCTTGCACCAAGCTCGCGGTTGCGAGCATTGAATAGCCGCCCTTTCCGACAGCGGGGACTGCTTGACGTTCCGTTTCCCAGCTATTCATTACTTCAAAACAATAAAGTTCTCACAAAGGTAAGATGTCGCAGCAGAAACAATAATGTCCACAGCTTGTCACAGCTCCAGAAGAATCAAACGAAAATGCACTGGCGGGCACTCGAGAGCAGAGCGGCAGCCCACAGAAGAGGGGAAACACAGCCCCATAATGTCCTCTGACCTGTGTGGTTATGTTCCCACCCTCCCAGGGCATATGCGCTGAACACTCACCATCACATCCAGGCATATACCAGATCCAAGCCAGGAAACATCCACTCCGGAGCGGCTATATTAGAAATTCCAAGAACATGTATTGCTAAAACCCACATGCCTGCCAATTCGAGCTGGTGGCTGTTGTGGTAGCAAAAGCCACAAATCCAAGAAAACAGTACGAACAACGAGGGAATGAAGCAGCACACCACCCAAATGAAGTGAGAGCTTTATTTGATTACAAACAACGTGTTTTAGCCATGAAGGCCTTTGTCAAGTTACCCGGGTGTGAGTGGGACGACATTTTGAATACACAAAGAACAACGTCATAATAGACATGGAAGAGTTACTTAATCGTGCATGTAGTATACACAGGAAAATAACACATTATAAAAATAACTCGTTGATGAAATGGTCAACATAAATTATAAACGCATGAATTGCAAGAAATGTATAAACAAAAATAGGTTTAAAAATGTGTGATGATTTGTCACAATACAGCATGTCATCAATGCTACATATTGTGCGCGCTTTCAATAGAGACGGATAATTTCATATGCACTTGGTGGCAGATATGCGCTACTCAATTGATAAATTGAGCACACCAATAAGCAATGTTGTAAGAAAAAGAATAAACGTCATAACGTAAAAAACATATTTCTGCATTCGGCGGACGCAGCAGAGTAATTCGTCACAGTGAAAATTCACCTATTTCATCTGATTCAATAAATACAGAAAATTCAAACAGTTATACTCAAATTGAATGCGTAAATGTTACAGAAAGGACAAAACAGCATACATTTGTTTTGCGCTACCGACTATTGCTGAATTAGCGAAAGCAAACTTCCATCATTACTACGTCAGCCAACTGGCAATTTGTATTGATCACATAATTACCATTCTGTATTACAATTGGTACTGCTTATTCCACTGCCTCATATTTGATGCCAAAAATAATGCTGTGCCTCTTTTTTCATACACAATGGGCAATAGTACCAGGGCCTGACTGGGAACCACAACCGGCTAGCAAAGAGCTAGGCCGCCCCCCCTCCCCACTCGGGGGAGGGGGGTTGGGGGTGCCGCCGAGCTCTTTGCGGGGCCGGTTTTCGGACGATTTTGTTACAGGGCGGATTTTGCAGCTATGCTGCAAAAGCAGCCCTGTAACAAAAACGGCCCCCAGGGGCCCAAAACCGGCCCACACCCGTGCGGCGCACCGGGGGATTTCCCGGTGCCCGCTATGGACAGTCCGGGCCTGAATAGTACCTCAACAGTAACTATCTTCACAAATCATATTTGTGTGTATATACCACTACATATACTCGAGTTAAAAAAATATATACATTCTTTCTACAAAATCGCAAAAAGTGTGAATAAGTGAATCAGTGATAGGGATTATAGGGTAATAAAGAGGCTCACCAGGCACCTTATAAGTATATAACCCTGTACAGACAGTGTTAAACAATGTAACACATAGTTCACTAACTATGGAAAATGCAGAGTGAGGACAGAGCTGTCCATTATGGTGCATTCAGGCAAGAACAGATTGGTGACTACCAAAATTTCGGGCAGATGCCAGACTCCATGGCACCATGGCCTATGTATTTCACGGTAATGGACCATAGCTTTTCCCATAGGAGGAACAGAATTCAAGACAAGTGTCTAATAGTCGGTTGTGCCCAAAATCAAGTCAAAACCACTGTGATTGTGCAACCACTATAAAATTATACGGTCAGACAGGAAAACACAGAATCCCCTGACACAAAATGAAAAAAGAAGAAAGAACTAAAAAAGAAAAAAAGAAATGAAAGCATTGAAAAAATGCAGCTTATAAAAAAATGGACCACAGTTCATGGATACAGATATAGCAGGGTCATAGAAATGGACAGTCAGAAAAGTCAGGGTGTTCATAGGCCAATATGGGTATTTAATTCTTCCTGCGTATTGAGGCCAAACGGCATTTTGGTGTTCAAATCAATGATATACCTTGATTCAAGATCTCGCAATTGCTTTTTCCTGTCCCCACCTCGTATGTGTTTGAATATTCTGTCTATACCACAGAAGTTTAGCAATTTTTTGTCACTGTTGTGTGAGTTGTAGAAGTGTTGTGCGATCGGGTAGGTAAAATCCATGTTAGTTATGGCCCTGTGATGTTCAAGCATACTTTTTTGAGCTGATTTTTTGCGCTCCCTATATAGCGCATGCCGCACGGACATTCCAATAAGTATATCACGAAATCCGTGGTGCAGGTAATGAATTTTTTGATAATACTTTCCTTGCCATCATGTGTTTTAAAGGTTTTACAACTGATGGTATTATTGCAGGCTTTGAAGGAGTTGCACTTATAGAATCCCTCCTTCTGCTGTAACCAGGTTTCAGTGGGTTGTGTCTGCTGGTAACTCTGAACCAATCTGTCCTTAGGGGACACTGGTCGTCTGTACGTAATAGTAGGTGATTCCCCCATTATTTTGCAGATCACACAGTCAGCTTTAACAAGGCCCCAATGTTTTTCCATTAATAATCTACGATTGCCAGATTTTACATTATATGTAGTAATCATACGGGATGGCTGACAGATGTGTCCCTGACCGATAAAGCCTTACTTTTACCAAAAAGGACCTCAACCTGATTGGTGCTGCTCATTTTATCTGTGGCTTGTTTGAGTATTTTGTCAGAGTAAACACGCTGTTTAAATCTTTTGATCATGTTGGCACTCTCCACACCAGAACCTTTATCAGTACCACAATTCCTAACAGCACGTAGCAATTCCCCATAGGGGATGCTATTGATCAGTGAGGATGGATGATGGCTAAGCGCATGTAACAGGGTATTACCTGCAGTCTCTTTTCTGAAAAGGGATGTTGTCAGTTTATTCTGGTCTACTGCCACTGATGTCTAAAAAGTTGCAGGATGTCCCAGTGATAGAGTGCGTGAAACTCAGGTTCAGATCATTGGCTGATAATCCATCGATGAACTCAGTGGCCAAATCTAGACAACCATCCTAGATGATAAAGAGATCATCGATGTATCTCAGCCATAATGGGATGGGCTCAGTGTATTTTTCAAATGCATCAGTCCATACCCCCTGCTCCTCCTACCAGCTGAGAAAAAGATTGGCCGGGCTGGGTGCGAAGCAGGTGCTCATGGCTGTACCGGACCTCTGCTGATAAAGTGTCTTGTCAAAAACAAAGATGTTCTCCTGTAAACAAAAGAGCATCATTTGTTTCAACATGAGTGTGTGATTCTATTTGTCTACGGATTGACATTGTAGGTAATACATACATGCTTCAACACCTTTGCATTGATAAATACATGTATAAAGTGGGCACACATCTAGCAAGATCATGACATAACTAGGTTCCGACTCAATATCATGAATTCTTTTCACAAAAACGTAGTGTCTTCGCGGTACGATCTAAAGATCTACAACATACAGGGATAAGAAATAATCCAAGAAAAGGAAGGTATTTTCAAAAAGACCATTGTTCACAGATGCGATTGGCGGCTTAGTGGGGTGCTTATGTACCTTGGATAACAGGTACAAAACAGGGTACTTTAGGATTGCCATTTTTTAAGAATTTAAACTCATCATCATCCAAGAGTCCATCCTTCCACCAGTATCTGAGGAGTTTGTGGTACATAATTATCATTTTCTCATATTCTTCCCAACAGATTGCGTCATAACAGTTTGTGTCGCTCAACTGGCGCAATGCTTCATTTTTGTAATCCTCAGTGTTCATTAAGACGACTTTGCCATCTTTGTCAGAAGGTTTAATTGTTAACGATGGATCCCCCATTACATTTTTAAGTGCATTCCTTTGTTTTAGAGTGAGATTGTACTTGATGCGATAGATAAAATAATTTTTTAATTTGGCCAGTTCATGAATTTGTGATATGCCACATATCATGGGAAACATTCAGATTAAGCTTTGCGTGTGGTATCGACCCAAAAAAAATCCTAAGGACTGCAGCTGTATGTTAGTGGGATCATTGGTACTGTTAGTCCCATTGTTTTCCAGTTGATGAATTTCTGAACTAGTTCCAATCTCCTCTATCGTGAAATTGGACAGTGGGCAGGATACAGCCTGCAAGTTACTGTGGTCTAATCTTTGTTGACGACACTGATTGGTCTGTAGATGTGACTTCATCAACTTCAATTTCCTTATATACAGAAAAAGGTCACTCCTAGAGTTCACGTAATTCCAGTCACTTGTAGGACAGAAGGATAAACCTAACTTAAGAAGGGTTTCTTCATCGATGGTCAAAGTGCGTGATGACAAGTTGATGATAGTTTTGTCACAGGTGTCAGTGTGTGGTGTGCGTCTGTACCGACATTTCTTTCTGCCACCTCTCCTTGTTATTCTTAATCTATCTTTTTTGTGTTTTTTGCTCTTCCTCTTAGTCTTCCGCGACCACTTCCTCTTCCTTCTACTGCAGGTGGTGTTGTTTTTTTCTTTTGCTGCTTCAGAATCTAAAATTTGTGCAGGAAGGTTAGAGGACGGACCCCTAAAGTAAAGTAAGTTGGATTTTCTTCATCAGAGCTCAGATCTGAGCTTGAGTCAGTAGAGATTACGTTCTGTTTCTTGCGTTGAAAAAATGTACTATCTTTTTGCACCCAATCAAAGCGTTTGGCATATGTTAAGATTCTACCTCCAGCGTAGTCTTTCTTGTCTCAAAGAAATTTTCGATGTTTTTTAGCTTTAAGGGTTTCCTCATAGAGTTTTAGACGACCATCCAATGCTTTTAAGAATTCCACCACCACTTTTTCTTTCTTGTGTTTGTCGATTTCAGCAAATAGTGTAGCTAATTCCTGCCTCGTTTTGTACAAATCTATTTTGGCATACTTAATCAGCATTTCCAGCATGCCTTGGCAGGTTTTGGCCATAAGTGCCGCCCATTCTTTTAGTAGTTCTTGGTTAGGGTTGTCATAGGTCGGTATAATGGAAATGCATAAACCTCTCGGTACATGTCCTACTTCTACAAAATTAGTGAGCGATGTTACCTCCCACCATTTGTTTATTTCTTGTTTCCACAGTTTCCACAATAATGCCAAATTCTGTTTGAGAGTGAGTTCTGAGGTATTTAGAACAGTTCCAATATTGGTAGAAATTATGTTTAAATTCACATTTTCATCAAAGAGGGAAAGCGTCACTGCTTGACGTTCCGTTTCCCAGCTATTCATTACTTCAAAACAATAAAGTTCTCACAAAGGTAGGATGTCGCAGCAGAAACAATAATGTCAACAGCTTGTTACAGCTCCAGAAGAATCAAACGAAAATGCACTGGCGGGCACTCGAGAGCAGAGCGGCAGCCCACAGACGAGGGGAAACAGCCCCACAATGTCCTCTGACCTGTGTGGTTATGTTCCCACCCTCCCAGGGCATATGCGCTGAACACTCACCATCACATCCAGGCATATACCAGATCCAAGCCAGTAAACATCCACTCCGGAGCGGCATTCCAAGAACATGTATTGCTAAAACCCACACGCCTGCCAATTCGAGCTGGTGGCTGTTGTGGTAGCAAAAGCCACAAATCCAAGAAAACAGTACGAACAACGAGGGAATGA
Source organism: Lissotriton helveticus (assembly GCF_964261635.1). Taxonomy (NCBI): domain Eukaryota; kingdom Metazoa; phylum Chordata; class Amphibia; order Caudata; family Salamandridae; genus Lissotriton; species Lissotriton helveticus. The sequence continues at coordinate 397,476,119 of NC_136070.1, read as the reverse complement.
AGCAGCACACCATCCAAATGAAGTGAGAGCTTTTTTGTCAAGTTACCCGGGTGTGAGTGGGATGACATATGGAATACACACAGAAGAACGTCATAATAGACATGGTAGAGTTACTTAATCGTGCATGTAGTATACACAGGAAAATTACACATTATAAAATAAATCGCTGATAAAATGCTCAATATAAATTATAAATGCATGAATTGCAAGAAATGTATAAACAATAATAGGTTTAACAATGTATGATGATTTGCCACAATACAGCATGTCATCAATGCTACATATCATGCACGCTTTCAATATAAGACGGATAATTTCATATATATATATATATATATATATATATATATATATATATATATATATATACATACACCTATAACATAAATAAATAAAAACATTAAAATATTTAATAGTCTTTAAACTTACATTTTGCACTCCATTGAGTGCAACTGTAGGGAAAGTGTTGGATAGTTGAGGGGTAAAAATTACTTATCCAACTCCAGTTAGTCCAACAGTAGGTAAAATGTTGCATAGCTGACTAGCAAAATTTACTAATCCCACTCCATTGAGTGTTACAGTAGGGAAAGTGTTGGATAGCGGAGGGGTAAAAATAGCTATTCCCACTCCAGTGAGTGCAATAGTAGGGAAAATGTTGGATAGCGAAGGGGTAAAAAATACTATTCCCACTCCAGTGAGTGCAACAGTAGGGAAAGTGTTGGATAGCGGAGGGGTAAAGATTACTATTCCCACTCCAGTGAGTGCAAAAGTAGGGAAAGTGTTGGGTAGCTGAGGGGTAAAAATTACTATTCCCACTCCAGTGAGTGCAACAACAGGGAAAGTGTTGGATAGCGGAGGGGTAAAAAATATTATTCCCCCTCCAGTTAGTGCAACAATCGGGAAAGTGTTCGATAGTTGAGGGTAAAAATGTATATTCCTACTGGAATCAGTTCAAAATTAAAAACAAAGAAAATATCAACTACAACACAAAAGATTTTAAAAAGAAAAAGGAAAACATATATAAAAATATTAAGAATTATGAAAGATAGAAACATAATATAATGTGAAAGAATTATAACAAATACCTAGAGAGATCATTTAAAAAAAAGAAATTACAAACAAATAACTATTTTGAATAGAAATTATTTATAATAAAAACATCAATTATCACATAAATAAAAAAAAAATTATTTCCTACCCTATAACACCACACAATTAACACACATCTAAATTCACAAAAAGTGTACCTCCATAATTAAACTACCAATTAAACAAATTAGAACAGGTAAATATAATTTACTCACCAAATGTTACACCTATAAAACTAAAAGCCACACACAAAATAAAAATAAACAATTACCATAAATATGTACCAATTGATCCATATTAATGATCAACTAATTATTAATTAAACATAAATTACTTTCCACCCTCCACCCCAATCAACACCACAACCCACACCTAAAAAGCATTACACAGTTTCAAAAACTAGTTTTACATTAATAAATTAATATCAACAACGTATTCAATAATTCTAAAGAATTTACTTCTCACCCGCTACACTATAAACGCCACAACTCACACTATAATCAATTACACAATTGCCATATTTAAATGTTAATTAATTAGCACTAATTAACAAATAAATATGAATTAATTATAAATAAATTACTTCCCACTCTATTTCCCTATAAACCCCATCATCCACGAGCAATTAACAAATAATTAATAATTGATTAATTCCCACAATTAACACTATAAAATATAAATTAAATACATATTAATAAATAAAAAATATTAGCACCCTATTCCACTATAAACCAACTCGATATTCTGTCTCTGCGCCCTCTTTGCCTACAGGTCTGCAATTAACCCCACGTGCACTAACATTGCCGTAGTGCGCAGCCCCATTCGAATAAAGCTTCCAAAAGAACTTCAGCGTGGCCAACCGCTCAAGAACACAGACTACAAATTTACTTTAAAGCAACCTTTTTTTTAGTTAAAAGACTCTTTTGCACTGCACCAAGACAAGACACCCCAGGGCACCCAGACGACAGACATCTCTCCTGAAGACCATCCCACAGCCTACAAATGTTTTTAAAGTTATATATATATATATATATGTATTCTTGTGCACACTGTGTTTAGCCTGTGTGCTCTTGTACTCTTTCAGAGCCAAAACTGTGCCCAGTCTCATGAAATGAAAATCAACATTCTTGCAGCGCATGCGCAAGGACCTGTCTCACCTTAATTACACCTACGTTGAACCAAACGCTAGCATTCCTCACTCACTACACAGCGCACTCCTACACAACACCTGTTATCACATATGACCACCGTCGGCACGCAAACCATGAACAGGTCATGCTATATATGTTAACTGTTATACCATGCTGTATGTACAGGCAGGCTTTACTAATCCCAAGAAATAGCCCCTGAGAAAGCAAAATGCCTCTTCCACCTGTATCTATGCAGGATCAGGGCTAAGCTTCAGCCCGCTAGAGTATAGCCCCCTAGAGCATTCGTAAACATCACTCAGTACGAGACCAAACCCACAGCACTGTACCTTTTTATCGAACCTAGACACATCCAAACCAAAGTAGACAGGACGCGCAAAAGGGGCACTACAGGGGAGGACACTGTTTGGCCCAGGGACTTCAGAGAAAAGAGGATCTTGGAGGTAATAAGACCACCGCACCAGTGCACATATGCATCTGCTCTGCCTCCGACTACGGTCCCAGGGTGGCCCTTAACATATTTGGGGTGACTTTGTTAATGACAAGTGGAACCTGGACATGAAATTTCATGCTTGGGGGAATGAGTCTCATGGGAGGGGGTAAATCGCCAGTATAGACGCCCCTTGCCAGGAAATCGGGTATACCGAGATTAATAGGTACACATGGTTGGATGGGAAGGGGCAGCCCCTAACTGTATGGAAACCTACACTGTATTCCTTAGAGCGGGTATAGGGGTTGTCAATTATGTCATGTTGTTTAAGAATGAAGTAAAATTGATAAATGGAATGATGGCATTAGTTGTTCTTTGCAACGCTCCTGTAGTTGAGTCGTTCAAAGTCTCTGTAGCTGAGGAGGATGATCTGCTCACCTCTGCTTGGAGAGGCAAAGGAACTATACCACTTGGTTATAACAAGAACTGTGAAGTAGTACTACATATACCGGGCCTGCAATAGGGCACATCCACTTTGCTGGATTTCTTCTGGCAGTGTGGGGAGCTTCCCTACAACCAGCTCGCCCCCAGATGGAGGGGCCTCTGCACCCTCATGACCATACACACCCCAATGCCAGTCATCCCTGGTGAAGAGTTGTCTCAAATTCGTCCACAGTAGAAAACAACTCTGTTACATCAGGCTCGATGAAGAAGAGCTGCTAATTATTTTGGCTGGGCTCAGTGCAAGGCCATTCTGGAAAAAAAATAGATTGTTTTCAGAGACTCAAGTAAATGCTGGAGGGTCCATACCCTTCTTCACCTTGCAAATGAAGGCAGATACCCGCTGGCTACAAATATCCAGGTGTGAGATGTTGAACATGATTAACGAAACTAAGAGAAGTTCCCCAACGGCCTTATATTTTCATATTCGACATAGTTCAAACTATATTTTTCAGTGACAAACTCCCTTTAAACACCACAGATAACATAGAACTATTTCATTTTCATTACCTTCTTTTATTATTTTTTTACTTTTTTACAAACAGATTGCTTTCTTTTTTTCCTTTTTTGTTAGATACTTTCATCATATAAACATTAAAAAAATAATTGAAATTGGCCCCAATAAAACACATATGGCCAAAGGCGTGCGCTCACAAAATTCCACAAAGATAGATGCCACATACAGTTAGGAACAATTAGCCAATCAGGAAACATTATACACATCACACGTAGTGATCATGTGCACCCTACGCCAGACATCTGGACATGTACACACTGGCCCACACTAGCTCTCACAGAGATCGAGAACCACCCATGTCCAACTTATCAGATTGTTGTACTTTCTGATTATGACTGGGCCAAAAATGCGAGATTGGTTTATTGTACCTCACAAGTCGTAAAAATGGTTGTCCAAAACTTCTGTACAATGAGAGACTTTTTTCAGATGCTACTATGTCGATACTCTCCCAGCCACTGCATTTAATTAAACTAACTTGCTCCTGGTTTGCCAAACGCCTCTTGTCTCTTCATTTTTTAAGGTAAATTCATATCCATGCAACACTTAAAGATGCCAATTAGGGTTAGGCCAATGTTACCATCTTTGAAACAGAAAGTGCAAGCACTTTAGCACTAGTTAGCAGTGGTAAGGTGGACAAAGTACTAATGCCCCCAAAACCAAGTTCAGCCAAAAATCAGGGAATGAAGGCAAAAACTTTGGGGGAATATCACGCAAACGATGTCAGGTCTAACGATGGCGCTTACACAGATTTCATTGCTGCATCCAGAATCATTATCCCTTATGTTCATAAATGTGTTTTTAATATGGGAAATTGTTGTGTAGCATTTTAGGATCCAAGCGTAATTTACCGATTCATGCCCTTATATAGGTACAATTCCCATTGCCCTTATATATGCATAGAAATAATAACCATATTTAGACATAGCCCATGCAGTCCAAATACAGGCATGGCTACTTCCACTCATTCCAAAAAGCCACAACGATTTCTTGGAAAACTCGGCTTCAGCAGTCAGGGACATCCCCTTGCTTGAATTTGTCCAAGAATTCATGGAGTTTTCAAAGAGCTACCATTCCCTTGGGGTTCTTTGATGACGTTATTATGTCCGACTTTACGTCAAACTAGGCACCTTCAAGGTACAAATATGCCTACACTTGCCCTAGCAAACACACAGTGGTTCAGAGCAGCTCGACTATCTACTTGCCCGACGCAACTCACTACAGCAGGAGCCAAAGGAAGCCTGACCCTCCGGCAGATGCACTGATCAGGAGGCTGCATTTCTCCCGGCGAGAATCCAGCTCCAGTGTTTCCAAGCTCCCCTCGTGGGTTGTTGGGAAATCGAGTCCCGAGACAGAGATACCAGACCTCCTTCATTCCAAAACCAAGGTACAGAGCTGATTAGACCCTAAGAGAAATCTTGCATAGATTCTTGGCAAAGAGAACTAAACCTATGCTACACCTCACTTACTTCTTCCCTCGTACTAGACTTAGGTACATTGAGGTAGGCGTATTTTAGAAGCACCAGTTGAGTACTTTTTAACCTTTGTTATTTATGTATGTATTTATCTATGGTTTAAAAGACCATACAATGCTTTTACAGTATTTTTTCATAATATTCTTCTTACTGCACACATTATACTTTGCAACTAGTATTACGATTGAGGCAGTTCACTTTACTTGCATGAGAAAGAAGACTGTTCAAAAAACCCTTTAATTGAAAACACCTGTCTCTCTTTCTCTGCACCTCTGATGAAACGAAGCATGCACGATTGACTGAGTAAAATATCTATCTATTGTTTCCACGACTCTGAAGATCAGTTTTATTCTTGGGGAAACAAAGTTGTCATGTTTATGCGGTTGTCAGATACTAATCCCTTCTTGTTTATTCAAGAAAGTTTCTTGTGACCTCTGAGCTAGCTGGCGCTCACAATTAAGTTTAATATCTTCGATAGAGACTGAGTCGACCTAAGTCCCACGTCAAATCTATAGGATATATAGCGAGCTGAGCTACAGGCTTTCAAGATGGCGCTTGAAAATATTGATCGTGAATTCCCCACACTCATAGTGTGTGATTCATATTACTGCGTGCAATCTTACAATGAATACTTGCAGAACTGGGTTCAAAACGGTTTCAAAGATGCAAAAGGTGATACAATCAAGCATAAGTTGCTTTGGGAACAAGTAGTTCAACTACACAAAGAGCTACAAAAGACTCACGTAATCCATAAACTGAGTCATCAGCGTGATGGTGTTCACGTTGCAGGGAATTCATTGGCTGATGAAGCCGCGAAGGCAGCTGTGCAAACGGCTTCCATAGCTGCAATCACTTGTTCAAAAACAAAACTAGACAGCAAAATAATGCAGGCTGTTGCCGCTACCAATAAAGACAGTGGTAAAACATTACAAAAAGGCTTTCCACTCAAATACTCATATATAACTGATGCAAATAATGTTACTTTTACTCGAATCCCTGGAGTGGGGGATAGAGTAGTTCCAAACATGGAACATAGATTAGGACTAATCTTAGCAGGACATGAAGGGCTCGCCTATGCACACGCAGGTGTTTCCGCCACAGTGTCATTATTAAAACAAAGATACTGGTGGCGGCGCATGAGGAAACAGACCAGAAACAATGTTTTGGAATGTGAAACCTGCCAGAAAATCAAGGTTTCAACAGTGAAACGCCCGGCGCAGACGACCCTTTTAATTTCAAATAAACCATTAGCATGTGTTTACCTGGACCACTGCGGTCCCTTACAGAGGGATGGTAACTACAAATATATAATGGTCGCAGTGGATTGAGGCTCAAGATTCATTTGGATGTGGCCTCAGGGCTCGGCTGACGCCCGAACTGTTATAAAAGATTTGCGAGTCTTTATCAGTGCATACGCAGTCGGCACGCTACATTCTGACCAGGGTGTTGCGTTTAGCTCCAAAGCTTACAAGGAGGCCAGGGCCAATCTGGGTATTGCATTGTGGTATTCGAGTCCATTCCATCATGAGGGAAATTCTGTAGTGGAAAGAAAAAACCGAAACATAAAACAATCTATAACAGCTAGGGTATTAGGCTCAGGTGACAAGTGCGTAAAACATCTAATAAGTGTCCAATGTAGTTTAAATAATCTGTCAAGAAATTCTCTGGGTGGAATCACTCCAAATGAAATCCTTTCTGGTACTAGAATGCTTGTCCAGGACCTTGATCGTCACACTTCAATGGTGGAACAAAAACCCTTTGATATCAAAGACCATTTTGCTGTTTTGCAGGACTTAAATGAGAAAAGGAGAAGTCAAAGCAACACAATACAGAAGCTAACGACCACTGAAGGAGAACCACCCATCCCAGCAAGGCCTGTCTGGATTCCAAAGATTGGGGATCTAGTCAGAAAAAAGATCACGGATAAGAAGGAATTTGGGACTTCTTACAGAAAACCAGTGCCTGTGCTAGCAATCCACTGATCAAGAACAGTGTTACTGCCACCCCTTGCTGGAAGAAAGGAGAACAGGTTTGTATCTATCGACCTGGTCAAACCACATGATGTGGCCAATAATAAGTAGTAGGCCCAGTGGACTCCAAAGATGTAGCAGAAGACCAAATCTTGCTACTATCCAAGAGGTTCAGACTGGGAGACTGATAACATTTGAAGACTCTGCAGCACAAAACAAAGGACTGAGCAATAAAGCTATGGAACTTGTGCCTCTTGAGACCCAAATAACAGTTCGTCAAGCAACACCTGTCTACAATGATGTAGCATCTGACTACACTAATATGACAAAGGATCCGGAAGCCCCAGTGATTTAAAATATTCCTGATGCAATTCCTACAATTGACAGAACCGCCTCTGGCTATTTCATTAACTTTGATACGTTTTCTGAGGGTCCCAGTGAGCCTGAAACAACGCCAGCTAATACAACTTTTAAAGAACAAGTAACAGAACTTTTTCAGCAACTTGAAAAAACCTATCTGGTTTCACCATGGGTTGAATTTTGGATTGTGCTAGGCGTACTTTTTCTCCTACTTTGGCTAATCCTGGTAGTAACTTTGGGAATGCTGATAAATGGAAGATATAGTAAAAAGGACACAGCAAGTAAGAACATCAACTTGCTCCTCAAGCCACACAAATAATCTCATCGTGAACAAAGAGACTTGACATCAGTGAACATCACAGCCATTCCTATACCTGGTGGTATAGCATGAGACAGAACTGATTATGACATCTTTGGCCCTGCAGAGCTGTTGAAGATTCCACATCAATGCAAGGTTTCCTTGAGTGACGACTTTGTTTCACCCAGCACATTTTCTGATGATTGGGACTTTGAAGACTGTTAATAACATGTTGTCAGACTTAGAGATGTCTGCAAAATTTACAAAACATGAATACTTAGAAGGTTCATCAGATTATGCACAAATGTACTGTTATAATCACAATGGTCATCATTATTTGTACAAATCTGCAAACCCTAGACATTTTTATACTTTTAATCAATGGGAACATTGTCCAACCCCACCAAAAGGTAGCTCAAAAACATTCTATGAAAAATGTTTATACTTCTCAGGTTTCAATACCACAAATCCGTAAACGTTTTACTTTAGAAATGTTAATAAAACAGGAATGAAGAGTATGTTAACAAATACAAAGCAAATTTATTCTGCAGCCTTTTATGCCCAGCTGTCCTCATTAGGTTTCGACTTTTGGAGTGACAACATTGAAACAAAAACTGTCTGGGGCACAAAAGACTGGCAGGTGCAGTGAATAGAAGCTTTATTTTGAGCCTACATTATCCCTGAACAAATAATGTTTTTAAACAACACTGTTCAATAGGCATCCTGCCTTGGCCTGGCCAAGATAAAAGATTTGAACAAACCATCCATACCTACACCTACACCTGATAGTGAAAACACTTCGGAGGGAGGGGTCGACGTAAAATTAATTTTTCTAAAAAACAGAACTGATCCTGATTGGAAAAATGGTTAATCTGGCCCACAGACACAAATAACTGTCAAGATAGATTCCTGAACAAGACACAAGGATATACAGTAACTAGGCCAGATCCAAGATATGTCCAGAGACAACATCCAGGGATAGTAACAACATACAGTGTAGGAAAACTGTGCCTTGAGTGGCTACAATAATCTACACTTACAGAGGTTAAACAACACTTACCTTTACTTAAAGATGGCGTTGATTTGAGGGACTTCTTACAAGGTCCTGCAAAACGACGTCATAAACGTTTCATATACGCAGGTATGTACGCCATTTATAATGAAGCTTGGAAAGCGACACAGGCAGACTGCAGAAAGAATACGAGAAATTGATTGTATTAATTTGGAGAAAGCACTCTGTAGTTGACAGTGGGTGAACGACTCTGTCATCCAGAATGTATTCTTTGGACAGCATAGTATCCTCTGCCATTGACATAATGGAACAGGACTTGCTCATGCTACAGCATGGACAGTCGCAATTACGTTCTATAATGCTTCTAGGCTGGACGTTGCAAAATCTTAATTCTGGATATGTGCCATGGTGTCTAATCAACACCACGTCATTATTTTCTGTATTTAACTTTACAGATAAACAAATCACTTTGGCACAAAGAGGAGCAGACTATACGGTGCTGAGCATTGAGAAACTGGAAAGATTACTATTAATAGTTTCAGAAAAACCTGCAACAGAATGGCTAATACATGGGATAATCATTCTGCCTGTCACAATTTTCCATTTTCAATACTGTTTGAAACATATACCAGTTGCCGTGTATGAAAGGTTGGGTAAGGAATACATAAAGTCAACCTGTGAATTACCATATACACACAGATGTTGGAGTGGGGGAAAAGAAGTATTTCTTAGTGGTACACAATGTAAAAGCGCACTAAGCGGTACACTTTTATGTCAGGGTATTAATTTACATGGAGCCAGTGATGGTTCTTTCGACCAATATATCCTGCCACCTGCAAGGTTCTCCTGCAGCAGTGATAGGTCCAATTTTTAGGCAGCTTTCTAACGGGAGCTATATAATGTTGAATGATCACAGCTGTTGTGGCATGTTGCCAGGAACAGCCTATCTCGTAACTGTGTCAGCCAGGGTCACTTGTTGTATGCAAGTATTGTTTCCTAAAGCTAAAACATACGGGGAGTCGCCGTTATGGCCTTCACTGAACATCTCTTCTATTCGAATTGATACTTTAACCAGAATGAAAGCCATTCTTTTACAAAAAACTGTGCCACTGACCTCGTCCAAAGAGACGTATGAACTACAAGTTGCAAGGCCCTCTACAGAGATACATGCCCTTTCATCCACAAACTGCCCCATACATTTCGTAGAAATGTTAGGTCGTATCTTAACCATGTCTGATTCCAGTGGTATTGTTCATGTATTTAAGACAGTTTTTTCAGGACTGTTAGCACCTTTTGAAGCAGTCCTCTGCATATTTCCAAACTTCGTGCACTCTGTGTTCGGTGGCCTACCTCTCATTTTGGGACTCGTAGCAGGAATACTATTCTTGTTCCTTCTGCTCCGATACGGCAAGTCAGGTCACCATCGACACCCAGATTACCATACAGAACACTCTCCTGGCAATGAAGTGTCATGAGCGCATGATACAGATTCTGGGCTTGGCTTGTTTGAGAGATCTGAATACCACGTGGTTTCTATCATTCCGACCAATCTGGCAAGATTGCATCTTACCTGTTCTACGATGCCTGCTATGTGGAGAAGAATGCGTGTCCATCAGCACTGCCAACGGATGTTGATACTTTGCTTAGTTCAGTAATGGCCCATGCATCGTGTTGTACCCAGCAGCTAACCATCCTGATGACGGCATTCATTGAGGTCTCACAGAAGCAATCTGCTGACAGTGAGATACATGGATCGACAGGCACACAGGTACCATCTCCGACGAACATTGCTAATGCGGCTAACGCTGACGGCGATGATTCACATTTTTGTGCTATCGGTTTACTTAATGAAGTGGTCCAACTTTCACCTACTGAGGTAGACGATTTCTAGCCAGCTTAGAGGATTTAATGTTTTGTCCAAACAACAAGAATAACTTTTGAAGTTAGCACACAGCGTTCTATGGGACTCTGTATTCGACCTTCATTTTTCAAAACAAAACTTCCAACTTTAATTTTTCTGCGATTTGACTTTTTCCAAAATTAAACTTTTCTTTTGGGCACCAAGTAATCTGCTTAAAATAGAACTGTTCTTAGAGAACAAGAATTCTTTGAAACACTTCCAAGTGACAATATTTGGCCTTGTCCACAACCTAAACAGTTTATATATTCTGTCATGGAATGATCTCGAACTTTCTTCTGTATTTAAGAGCCATTTCATAAATGTTATTTCATGACGAAATCTGATAAGCATTTTTCCAATTTCACACTACATGCTTTGAATAAAAATATTGCTTTTTAAAATGCGTACAGCACAAATGCTCATCTTTTGTGTATTTTGGGAGGGATTTTTACACATCATGCTTTAGATATGTTTAAAAATGCTTAGAATTTAGTAATATCGAACATAATAAAGTGGAGTTGGTGTTGTGTAGCATTTTAGGATCCAAGCGTAATTTACCGATTCATGCCCCTATATAGGTACAATTCACATTGCCCTTATATAGGCATATAAATCATAACCATATTTAGACATAGACCATGCAGTCCAAATACAGGCATGGCTACTTCCACTCGTTCCAAAAAGCCATAACAATTTCCTCGAAAACTCGGCTTCAGCAGTCAGGGACATCCCCTTGCTTGAATATTGATTTGTCCAAGAATTCATGGAGTTTTCAAAGAACTACCATTCCCTTGGGGTTCTTTGATGACGTTATTATGGCCGACTTTACGTCCCAGGATGCTTGTTTCCGGTCCAGGGAAGACATGGCTTGGCAGTTCGGGCTGGACTGTTCCCATGAGTCACAGGGTCAGACTGATTTGCAAATGGCCGTGTCTGAACTGGGGTGGTGGAGTGAGCTAAAGAACGAAGATGGATTAAACCCAGATCTGTTGCCCGGGGGTGAGTGTTTGATTTGCTCAAGTACTCCGTCCATCATTCCCTTTGGTATCGCTTTGTTTGCCCTGAGTTGGCAGGGTATGCCTAGATGTCGGTCCCTTGCTCACTCTGGCTGATGAGGATTATGAATCCGAAACCGGTCCCAGGATGCTTGTTTCCGGTCCAGGGAAGACATGTCTTGGCAGTTCGGGCTGGACAGTTCCCATGAGGCACAGGGTCAGACTGATTTGCATATTGCCATGTCAGAACTGGGGTGGTGGAGTGAGCTAAAGAACGATGATGGATTAAACCACGATCAGTTGACTGGGGGTGAGTGTTTGATTTGCTCAAGCACTTGTTTCAGCGGTACTCCAAAAATAATTTCTAATACCATGTCACCTTTCCCTGAAGTACTAAATCATACATATACTCATCAGTGGGGCCCATGACACTGTGAGTCACTCATAAAACACGTATACCCTACTTCATGGATCGGTGAAATTCAAAGGAGAACTGCTGTAACATAGCGGGGTGTCTAAAACTATAACTGAATATTTATACTATTTACACCTGCAGTTTAAACAAGTTTTACCATGGTTTTAATTAACAAAACATTTATTTAGACACGCCGCCACTGTGGTCAATGGATCTGCTAGAAAAAAATTAGGCGTAGGAAAACTCAAGACCAGCTTAATTCTCCATTTATGTAATTTTTATTAAAAGCAAATTTATCATGTCTAAAAGTTTATTCACTTTAATTATTTCTTTATTATTTCTTTATTCAAAACAACATTTAAAAGGAAATACAAATTTCATCTCAAACAGTTAATTTCATTTATCTAGGAAAAATTCAGAAATAGACATTTTATTTAGATTTCAGAAATACAAGTATTAGCAAAAGACAGATAATTCCCAACATTCATTTTCTCTCCTAACTTCCCTGACTAATAACCTCACCTAAAGTTCAGATCTTATTCAAAAGAAATAGAAAAATTATTCATAGTCTTACATCTCAGGAAAAAATCAGCATACGGACAGCATCTCGGGAGGAAATCGAAAAGGAGTTTTTTCCTCACTAAAACCAGGTCTTTTTATACCTTTTTCACTAGCTCTATCTATCTAAGAAAGTAACTTTCAACTCAAATTCAAGTTCTGATTGGACAATTTGGGGTGGATGAGGATCACCTCATCATTAGAATATTTGTTCCTCTTCTGTCAGCTAGATTTTTTAAATGGGTCATTGTTTTGGGCCATGTCCAGCCTAGTCCTGTTCTCAACTAGCAACTTCCCAAGATTTTCTCACGTTCAGAACCATTGTGCTCATCTTTTTGGCAGCCATCTAGACTTCCAGGCTACACTGTCCTTGAACTGCATTCACTCCAGGCACAAGCAGCTCGCATTCGAACTCAGACTTGGGCTTGTGCACGCTCAGTTCATTTTCTATTTGCAGTTCAACACGTCAGCCATCTTTTGCTAGGCCTCACAGGCCAGAATGGGAACTATCATAGAAACGAACAAAAACTAACGTTAATTTTAGAATTTTAACCTTTCTGTTTACTAGTTACCTAGCAAATAAGCAACATTCAGGCGTAATATACTCACCTGTTTCCACGTTTTGCCACAAAATACGTAAAAAGAAGCACATTTATGCCGCATTTCGTTATCTCAAAAGCTGCTTATTAGTTTATAACATGACAGAATCACATAATTAGTAAATTATCATTGCAACATAAGCAGAATTCGTTCCCATGTGTATTTGTGTAGGTGCATTTCTTATTCTAAGTTGGTTAATTACACACATGATTCAATTAGTTCAGGTAAAAGTTATGGAAGTGTGATTTTCACAAGAGGTATACAAAATTTTGTTTTTCCACCTTGCTCCATCACACTCCGTCCATCATCCCCTTTGGTATCGCTTTGTTCACCCTGAGTTGGCAGGGTATGCCCAGACGTGGGTCCCTTGCTCACTCTACCACTGGATTCAAGATAGCCTGGCTGATGAGTATTATGAATCTGAAAACGGTCCCAGGATGCTTGTTTGCTGTCCAGGGAAGACATGGCTTGGCAGTTCGGGCTGGACTGTTCCCGTAAGGCACAGGGTCAGACTGATTTGCATATGGCCATGTCTGAACTGGGGTGGTGGAGTGAGCTAAAGAACTATGATGGATTAAACCCAGATCAGTTGACTGGAGGTGAGTGTTTGATTTGCTCAAGCACTGCGTCCATCATCCCCTTTGGAATCGCTTACGTCAAACTAGGCACCATCAAGGTATAAATATGCCTACACTTGCCCTAGCAAACACACGGTGGTTTGGAGCAGCTCAACTATCTACTTGCCCGATGCAGCTCGCTACAGCAAGTGCCGAAGGAAGCCGACCCTCCAGCTGACGCACTGATCAAGAAGCTGCATTTCTCCCGGCGAGAATCCAGCTCCAGTGTTTCCAAGCTCCCCTCGCGGGGTGTTGGGAAATCGAGTCCCGAGACAGAGATACCAGACCTCCTTCATTATAAAACCAAGGAACTGAGCTGATTAGTCTCTAAGAGAAATCTTCGATAGATTCTTGGCAAAGAAAACTAAACCTACGCTACACCTCACTTACTTCTTCCCTCGTACTAGACTTAGGTTCGGTACATTGGGGTAGGCGTATTTTAGAAGCACCAGTTGAGTACTTTTTAGCCTTGGTTATTTATGTATATATTTATCTATGGTTTAAGAAACCATACAATGCTTTTACAGTATTATTTCATAATACTCTTCTTACTGTACGCATTATACTTTGCAGGTAACATGTATAATGGGACCCCCTCAAGGAGCAAATATGGCCAAGGGACGGAGGGGAAAGAAACAACTAAACTGAAAAAAGAAGTCCCTTCATTGGCCAGATACTTGAATTATGTGCATACATCAATACATATCAGCAACTAGTGACAGAAAAAAGGGTAATACTAAACAAAAATCATTCAAAACATTGTATTTATTATTTCTCTTTTTTTGTAGATATAAATTCATATAAAAATCGTTATAAATCAGACAATTTTATAGAAAACACATCAATTAATTATACAAATTCATAAACAACACAATAGAATCATAAAAATCACCAACAATTCAATCAATAAACCCCATGGTGTCAGACATACAACCAACTTACTCTCGTGCTACCAATCATACTACACTCAAACATCATACATGGATGAAAAAGGAACTGGTTAACAATTAGCCAGATCACACAGCTAAATTGTTCAAGGGCTCAGGGGGGAAATGGCGGCCCTTGTAGCAGGTCTACGCGCGTTTCGGTGGTTCAAGCCACCTTCATCAGGACCTTGTTCATCATTAAGTGCAGAAACCGGGGGTCAAACAGAACAAAAGACCTAAAAAGGAAAATAGATCTGTCACTCAAACATCCAAGATTAAAATTTTCAACAACAAGGTACAATATTCACTATTGCTATTAAACTATGGGGGCTCATCACCGTGACTATAGTAGGATCCTAAACTAAACTAAAAAAGCAAAAGGAACATGGTTCAAATAGTTACATGGTATCAAACCTAATATGGGCCCATAGTTGTCCAATCACTCTCATGTCTTATTACCAGCTTAATTTTGAGCGCCAAAAAAGGGGAGGGGGAATATTTACAAGGGGGCCCAACCAAAAAGCCAGTTGGGCGCAATAGCGCAGAGGTTCGTTGCATATACTTACACACTAGATAATTCTCATATGTTGGTGTGAGTATAAAAAGGTCAAAAACCGGTGAGGGACCAGATCAATTAAACAGCATCTACAAAGGAATTAACGGAGGATGTCACTTAAGATGTACTAGCGACTTGCTGAGACTCTATCATTACCCTGATTACATAGGGCTCACCAGTAACGAAGTTCATGATGGGATCAATAGAGAAATGCGAGACTCGGGGCTTCATCCAAGTTGATGGCTACAAGGAGAATGTTAAACACCATAGTGTCATAATTTGTACACAAATTTCAAAGGATTGCATAATGTCTGGATGTTTCCTACAAACACCCATCCTTATCACGCCCTGTTGGTGACCTACCCAGGCAGTCGCAGTCTGTCCTTGTTTATTTAGACTTCAAGAGATACATCAATGTGTTAGGTTAAAACTTGGTCTCAAATTAATTGGAACCAACGGCGAAGGGACTGAGTACTGTGGCTTCCTAATCTGTACATAGAAAAGAAAAACAACAAGATGTCCGCATGAGTACTGACGCACTGCACATGATATGCATATCCAAAAATTTGGCAACAAGTGGTCAAACCATAAGCAGAATAGTGTAGGCTTACTTTTATCCACCGAGGAAATGCAGTCCAATAATCAACTGCTGTATTGTATGCCCGCGACCCTATGGGGGGGGATGAAAAACCAGTGTTACACGCTATTTCAATTAATGCATAGTCTGGCAAGCAGTCATGTGTGTAGGTCGTTATTTAAATAAGCCACCTATCTTACAAGCGTGCAGGCATCCATACTTAAATAAAGGGTGATCATTTCGGACTGTAAGTGTTGTAGCAAGGGTCTACGTAAACAACTGGCAACCCGGGTCTCGGTATCACATGAGTACGTAAGGCATTAACTAACGCGCTAGCAGCTGGCGGGCTGACGGTAGCGCAAAATACTGCCTGTTTCTTGAGTGGCTGACAATCCTGCATTAATACAAAATATGTAGGGCCACTCATCCGGTTAGTACCGAACGCGCCGAAACTACAACGTGCAATGCCTAACACTAAAGCCGGGAATGCCTCTAGAACGACTCCGCAATTCAACCGCCTACCTTTAGGTCTGTGGCAACGCGCCGAAATCCTTCTCCGTCACTGCGCCCCTCGATCGACAGCCACTTCATAGTCGCCATGATTTATACCCCTCAAAGGCGTTCCGATCCCGCGGGAAGTGGGCGTGAAATGACCCAGGTCTCCAAGAGTGGACACAAACAAAGGGCTTCAAAAGTAGACATAAACGAAGTACTTACGGAGAGCGGCCATCTTGCTACTATCAATATCAGTGCATAATTTCAAATGTAAGCGTGGAAAAATAAATAGTACCGCTAAGCCCAATCACTGTAATTCGATGCGTTTACGGCTAAGAGTTTACATGTTAAAGTGTACCATAATCAGAAAAAGTGCAATTACAGTAAATTGCAATAGAACCAGCCTTTGTTGGTTCAAAGTATGTCAAATAATTGCATACATGGAGTTATCAGTACCAGAGGTCCCACAATTCCAGGCTTTAATTTTACAAGGTAATGTGAAACGTACTCAAGAGCGGAGGTGTATAATTATAACAAATTGCAATCAAGTAAGCCTATAATGATTCAGAGTGTATCAATGAACCTAAACTATACTGAAACTATACTGAAACTAACCGGACGGAGCAGTAAAAGACAGTTTCTCTACGTGGTTCATGGCAATTTTCCACACTGGCACATACTGAAAAATCCTTGCCTCGAGGAGATAATATTTTACTTGGTCACATACCAAGAAAGTTCCTCGTTGAGTCCTCTTTTCACACTGTCTAGCAGGAAAATCCAAAAGGTTTCACGTTTTTTACGCGTGATTTCACTCAGTTGTCCCATTTTCGGTGTGACTTTTTCCAGAATAGACCACTTGATCTCATCCTCCTTATGGGACTTATCAATACAATGTTGGACTATCGGGGCAGATAGCTTTTTGGTCCTGATGGCGGACTTGTGTTCGCTGAAACGGACGCGAAACTCGCGACCTGTCTCGCCAACATAGGCCAGGCCACAATCACAGAAAAGGATATACACTATGTTGCTGCTCCGACAGTTTGTAAGGCAACGTAATTTAATCTCTTTTTCATTGTAGGTGATAGTGTCAGATATCATGGCTGACTCGCAAGCGTGGCAGGAGCCACACCTGTGGTTGCCCAATACTGCCGGAAGTCCAGTGATAGAGAGCTGGTTGTTTTGGAAATTTCTCGTGGGCGGTCTGGCGTGGACCAACATGTCCCTAAGATTTCTATTTCTCCTGTACGCCAGCATGGGGAGGGGAAGCGGAGGAACACTCTCATCCGTGTTCAATATCCTCCAGTTTCTATTGATGATATTACGAAGCTTGTTGTTCAGGGTGGAATGGTTGATCACACAAGTGATTCTATCTTGTTTGGCACGTGTTTTACCTTGTAATAGTGCAGATCTATCGTAATATTTGGCCCTTTTGTAGGCTTGTCGCACCAAGCGATGTGGGTAACCTCTCCTCAGTAATCTATCTTTGCGTGCATCCCCATGAAAGTGGAATGCACCAATATCCGTACAATTGCGGCGAATTCGTAAGAATTCGCCAAAGGGTATAGATTCCCTTTGGCAATTCGGATGGAAGCTGCCAAATTCCAAGATTGTATTTTTGGCAGTGCTTTTCCTGAAAAGACTAACTGTTAGGTGTCCATTGGTACCTGAAATGCTGATGTCTAAAAAGTCTACCTTTTGAGTGCTCAGGTTCATCGTGAACCTCAGGTTGGTGTCACTTGCATTGAGCCAAAGGTAAAAAGCCTGTAGTTCTTCTTCAGATCCTTTCCAAACAAAAAAAATATCATCAATAAAACGCTTCCAAACAAAAATGTTCTCAAAAAATGGGGCCAGTTCATTATAAATATTTTTTAGCTCCCATTCTCCCATGAATGCGTTGGCCACACTCGGGGCACAAGACGCCCCCATTGATGTCCCCTTAATTTGCTTGAAAATCTTCCCATTATACTCAAAAAAGTTGTTCATGAGCACAATTTCCAAGCATTGGAGAATGAAAATATCAGGGCGATCGGATGGATATCTCCTGAGGAGAGCAGACACCGCTTGCAACGCTCGACATTGAGGAATGTTGGTGTACAACGCCTCAATGTCGAGCGTCACAAGGATGTCTGTGGCAGGATTGAATTGCAGGCCCTCAATTTTGTTGATAATATCCCCGGTGTCGCGGACATATGATGCATATCTCTGCGTCAAGGGGCATAAAAATCTGTCTACATATTTTGACAGTGGCTCGGTGCATGAGCCAATGGTTGAGATGATGGGCCGCATGGGGGGATTACTTTCTGATTTGTGTGTCTTCGGGAGACCATACAAAACAGAGACAGAAGGAGTGGTTTTATTAAGAAAGTCATACTCATCCTCGCAGATGAAACCATCTGCGAAGGCCACCTGAGTGGTTTCTTGAATGTGTTTTTGCAAACGGTCCAGTTCCTTTCGCTGGGCAGGTCTATAATGCTCAGTCACTGCTAGCATTCCCCACATTTTATCGTCATAATTCGCTCTATCAAAAACAGTAATACCTCCGCCTTTGTCACAAGGCTTGATGACTATGGAGGAGTTAGTTTTCAATTCCTTAAGAGCAGTTGTTTCTGAAACAGAGAGATTAGATTGAGGGGTGTGGACGTTTTTGATAACCCTCGTGATATCTTGAAGGACGCTCTGTTCAAAGATGCGTACCTCTGCGCCCACCATATCCAGGGTCGGTGTAAAAGTCGATGTCGGTTTACAGCCCGATAAATTGTTCGCTTCCTCACGAGGTGGACGATCATAAAAGAATTTATTAAGCCTGACCTTGCGGAAGAACGCAAACAAATCTTCGTGTAGTTTGAATTTGTTAAGATGGATACTCGGAACGAAGGACAATCCCCTGCTGAGTACTTTTATGTCCTCAGGTTTGAAATTTGTAGATGAAAGATTATAGACAGGTAAATCAATGGTGGACATGCCCTCCTCTATATTTTCTACCACCAATACTGTTGGTTGCGAGTTCTTACATACTGTTGTGGAGGTTGAGGGTTCATTTGAGCATGGGTCGCTTGGTCTTGCCAGCGAACATTCCTCCCTCTGTACTGGCCCCGGTGTAAAAAACCCCTCCCATTGAATGGACGTTGATTGGGTCTCCCCCTGAAAGAGGCAGGGTTAGAATGGCCATAGTTCATGTCTTGGTAGTTATCTCCATCTGACCCAGAGGAACCTGTATCAGAGAAATTAGTGTATTTCCTCCCTTGATATCCATTAAAATTGGGATTCTGATTGCTTTGTGGTCCCTCCTGGTAGAAGCTAGGGGTAAGGTAGGGATAAATCTTCTCTTTAGTAAACCATCTCACATCTTTTTTTAGTTTGTCCATTTTTTTATTTGTGAGATAGGTTTCAAAGTCCTTCATATCTGTTCTAATCTTTTCAAGGCAGGTCTTTCCTTCTTCTACAGCTGTAGATGTACTCAGTTTTTCCTCAAGATCGTTGATTTCCTGCAAAAGTGTAGAAGCTACATCTTTAGCAGTTTCAATGATTAACATCATCCAATCCCTGGAGCAGCGGTTTGAAATAAGCGACCACCGCTCCAGGAATTTTCTGATGTCAACAAAGAGTGCGGGGGCATTACGTACTCTAAGACCTGTAGGAATGACCCCCGCCTTTAAATATTCAAACATGTAGAAGGCGTGAGATTCTATGCGTTTGAGTCTTTTACGCATATTCAAGAGGTTCTGCCATTCACTGTTGCCTAATTGTTGGGGAGGAGTGGGGCCACCATCTTTGCATCTACTTTGCAACCAGTATTACGATTGTAGCAGTTCACTCTACTTGGATGAGAGAGAAGGCTGTTCAATAAACCTTTTTATTGAAAACGCCGTCTCTCTATTTCTCTGCATCTCTGATGAAACGAAGCATGCACGATTGACTGAGTAAAATATCTATCTATTGTTTCCACGACTCTGAAGATGAGTTTTATTCTTGGGGAAACAACGTTGTCATGTTTATGTGGTTGTCAGAAAATAATCCCTTTTGTTTATTCGAGACAGTTTCTAGTGACCTCTGAGCTAGCTGGCACTCACAATTAAGTCTAATATATTCGATAGAGACCTAGTTGACCTAAGTCCTACGTCAAATATATAGGATATATTATTCCAATGCGCAGAGCCTATTGGGAATATAGGAACTACACTACAAAATGTGTACCCTCAGTAACTTAAAAACACAGGCATGCTAAGCTGAAATACTGTCCTTGGAGAATCTATGCTCAACACCTGGTAACTGAGACACAAGCAACAGTTAATTTTCCAGAAGAATGTATGTTAAGTTTGAGCAGTGCCAACACTTTTAAAGTAAAAACAAATGTAATAAATCACAATAAACTTAAAAACCAATTCAGAAAAAATGATGAAAAAATATAATGCTCAAAAGACACTCAAACCTGGTCTAGGAAATCTCAGAAGTTGGTTTCCCATAAGTCCTGCCCTTCCTCTTGTAGGTTAGGGTCTGGACAATTATTCCAGGCACCAGACTCCCATGGATCCCCTGACTTGTTGCTTGGGCCCTGGCCCCTGGCCACACACACCCACTCAGAGAAACCCTCTGAATGAACCTTCTTCTCCACATCTGATGAAGCAGATGTTTCAAGATCATCCCCCAACAGACTATCATCTTTAAGCCAGTAACCTCTCTCCATTCTAAGTTTACCATTGCTGTTGAGTAAGTCAGTACTGGCCACTTTGTATAACAGATTTAGGATTATCTGCTCTAGAGAAACCAACCTGTCTATCACAGTGGCCATGCTGCCTTCAGTGTCCCACAGAGTTTCTACTTATGTCTGTTGATATTTGCCCATTGCCTGTATTTTACCATGTTGGGAGGTAAAGCAGGCAGGGTCTCATCTTCCACCCTACCCATGGATACAAAGGTGACTTGAGTGTGTGCCTTGGTCCCAATCCTTCAACTGACAATCCCTGCGAACTGCCCACCTGTGGGGGGCTTCTTAGGACACATAGGATATCCTTCCTTTTGCCCAGACTGCTGGCAGTTATAGCACACCCAGCCTTCCACTGGACCTGGATGGGTCACATGACTCCCCCTTTTTGGCAAATGTTTGGAGCCCTTAGATAATTCCTTCTTTTTGTCTTTGGTGTTCCCCTTTTGGGTATGCACCGTATTTGTTGCCACAATCTCTCTTGGGTTCCAGGCCCAGTCTGGCTCTCTTCTCTTCTAGGGACGGTGTCTTTTCCTCAAGAGCCATTTTCTGTCTTGCTCTTTTCAAGCCTTGACAGACTGGCTGGTGCTGGCTGCATGTCCTTCAGGGCCAGGTACAGATGGTGCCCTTGTATGATTGTATTGAGACAAATTGTACTCTTCATCAGTCTCTTCAAATGGAGGGATGCTGCCATCTTCCCTCTTTGTGGCTTCTTCTGTTTTCAGAAGTGGCTTTGGCTAACCTGGCTTCTTCAAAAGCCGAAGGACCATAAGGTATTTCTGAAATCGGTTTTGGTATCTCTGTTGCCAATTTTGAGATTCCTCTTCTTACACAGAGCTCTCAGTTCCCACAGGGGCAGGTTGTGCAGGTCAAACACATCCAGCTCCAGGGTTCCCTTATGTTTTGAAAGGAGCAAAAATTGGAATACAAAATAATTTGAAAACATAGAAAATTACCCAATTAAAGACTTAGGCCCAATTAAAGATTTGAAAGCAATTTCTCCTAGGTGACAATTTAGAGATTCTTTTATTTCTTATCTCACTGAGTAGTACTGCTAAACACAAATTATGGATCCCACGCTGCCTCTAATGTGAGAAAAGTGGATTATTAGTTGGGGTGGTTGTGAGACTTCAACGAGTAATAATGTCATTAATCTGTATTGGGTCCAGTTGGGTTTCTTTAAATCAAACATTAGTTCAGTCCTAGGTACCTGTGGCCCAGAGTAGTCATGCTTAACTCAAAGAAAAACAAGAGTAAAGCACTTATCAGTACCAAAACAGACAGTATGTATGAAATACAACAAAATAAAAACCTCAATCCAATTTGTAAAAATAGAACATACTTGTATCTTTAAAAAGCCAACAAAACAACATAAAAGGGAAACAGAGTTATGATATTTGCAATGTTTTCATACATTACTGAATTTCAAACCAAAAAGTTTTGAAAAGTTTCTAAACCACTGCTTTTGACTGGTAGTGGTAGTCTGCGCATTTCGAACTTGAGGGCTGGGGGCAAAGTCAAAGTTTCAGACCAACCGCTAGGCAGACCCTGGATTGGCCCAGATCAAGATTTTACCTTTGCATATCGATACTTTTCTGGTTCTTTTGCTCGTCAACGGTCAGGGCTGAGGGCTACTTTACAGCTTGACTACAGAGTTTGGTTAAACGGAAATGTGAAGCCTTGTTTCTCAACGATGTTTAGTCTATGAGCCTCGGACTATGGGCTCAAAAACTGTTATATTCTGAGCAATTGTCAATCATATAATAGGTCTGTGATGGTGATCCAAGTAGTTTGGAGGGGTACAAATAGTGGGTTTCCCCGAGGTGCTCCATTCTTAAATGCCGATGAATAAATGCAAAAGGTTGTGCCATATAGCTGACAGCGATCACGACCAATAACTCAGGATATAAAAATGCATAAGTCTCACTTTAATCACAACCCCACACTGAAAAGCCCATTCCTTAGTGAATACAACACCTTCCCGAAAACATCCCTAACAAAAAATTCTCTGAAAAAATTAAAAAACGACAACAAGCCTGGTTAAAGAATGGAATAAGAGATTCCACTAGGGGTTCCTAAATGTTGCAGTTGATGACACTACAACATCTCTTTCCATTACCCAGTCAAGTGGAGGGGTGTGGCTCAATGGTTAGAGCGGTAGACCCTGATGCAGAGTTCTGGCCAGGGACCAGGGTTCGATTCCCACCTCGGCGGGGTCTCGGGCTCAATTTTCCTCGGACCTTTTAATTCTCGCCTCGGTGCCTATTCTAATCACGGGCCCCACGCTGCAACTCTGGGCAATAGCTTGCTTAGCCTCCACACCGGCACCAACAGTGCTAAGGATGCCAGGCTTCACCCTGGGGGTGCCCAGGAGTGGACACTTCACAGGGAAAGCCAGGAGGGGTTCCACAGCGGTATGAGTATCAGCGCCAGGAAGCCGAATAGGCGACACTGCAAGGTGACCGTCTGGTGACAGTGCGCTCTATAAGTACCATGACATTTACATTTACATTTACATTTACATTTTACATTTAAGTTGGGGAATCAGATGGCCCCTCAAAGGAGGCATATGTGTGGGCTTATTTTAACCCTGTATAACAGCATTATTACAATTATCAATAATCAGGACAAGTGTAGAGAGACATTACTTAGGAGCCCTGGCCATCAATAGCAGACTTACCCACTGTTTGTGCCCACAGCAACAGCGCTTCCTTAGAGAAGGTGTAGGAGGTGTCAATTATGACATGTTGTTTAAGAATGAAGTAAAATTGATCATTGGAATGATTGCATTAGGTATTTCTTCCCAACGCTCCTGTGGTTGAGTCGTTCAAAGTCTCTGTAGCTGAGGAGGAGGATCTGCACACCTCTGCTTGGAGAAAGTGTATGTTAAGGATCTGTGAAGAAGTGAAGCTTGCCATTGTATTTTTAGTTTTATGAGGTAGAGTATGGCATACACTATATTGGATTGCTGATGTTGTTTTTTTATTGGGACTAATGCCCTGTGAGCCTTTTTGACTGCCAGTGTGAAGTCGAGGAACAAGACAATTCTAGAATCTTTAAATTGTAAGTTCCCTCTTTCTATTGCAAAAGAAAAATTAGATCCCCATTTCTGTAAGTGTTTATGCAATTAATGGTCTGGGTGGTGCCACTGGTAGGGCCTTCAGGGCTATTGATCTATGGGCTATTCCACAAATAAAAAATGTTTTTATAAATAGTTCCATTTGTCCACTGTTGGTGAATTTGGCTAGCCCAAGGACGCAGACATTATTTAATCTCAAACAACCTTTGAGACCAGTATTTTTAGCTTTCACTCCTCCCCCCATCTTCTCCAACTGTTGAACCCTTGCACTTTTTTTCGTTGCGATCATCTTCAATTTCCGAGATACGTCTCTTGGACATGTCCATGTACTCAGTAAATTAGTCTAACCTTTCTTTCATGTGGTTGATGTGGGTTGATATGCTGCCAATCTTGTTGCCAAGAGTTTGTAGGCTTTTAATAGTATTATTTTTACATCTGCATCATCCATGTTGCTATCACCTGCATCACTGTTAACACTACTAAGCAGGACTTTCTTTGAACAGTTTTTGGCTGGCAGTGTGCATCGAAGAAAAGCTTAGACTGCCTCCCGTCAGAATTCCCCATGGCTCTGGATTAATGGCTGTTCCCACTGTGCAGTAGTGTCATCATTGCAGTAAGAAAAATGGTGTCCCAATTCATGTCCACTGACCAACCACCACATGGATGTGTAGGACAAAACCTTCTGCTCTCTGAACCAGTATAGTTCCTCTGATCTGTGCCAATAATGTTCAAATCAAGGAATACAGTTGGTGGTAGCTGTGATTCAATATCCTGTACCAGAGAACCCTCATTAAGGGAAATTAGATTTAGGGCAGCGCTGCAAGTCATGTGTACTCATCTATGAGGCACTCTTTCCCTGGTGTTACAATTCAAGAACAGTCATTTCATTGTGGCTGTGCCTCAGGGGTAATTGAGAGGGGAACAGAGCCTCAGACCCCACAGCCAACAAACCATTATAAAGGGAGCTGCCAGATTCCAGTAGTGCCCGAGCTAGGCCCAGCCAGTCCGCCCACCACCTCCATGACCTTACACTACCAGCATGTCCCAATACCATGGCCCTGGCAGCAGCACCTTCAAGACAAAGTAGCAGCTGTAGTGAGGCTCTCCAGCTCTTGCTATATCTCATGCCAGAGGCGCATGCTGCGCCTACTCCAGTGCAAATAGGCCATAAAGCGCAGCGTTGGTTCTCATCTCACAGGGCATGTGCCGGGCCCAACACGCAAGGCCAGGAGTGTTGCCCAGTCTCAGCCAGCTGCAGCACCTCAATAATGCCTGTGAGTCCCACAACTGCTCTATCCAATGAACTTTACAGAATGATTTTCAGTTAGATTCCCTTCAGTAAGGGCTCTGGGTAACAGATTAATTCATGACGTTGTAGGGTGGTTGAGAGGTGCCACAATGCAGTGTAGCTGTTTTATCTGATGGCACTCCAGTACCCCCTCTTCAGATCTTTCTTGATTGTAGCATGGGTGACTACTACTACTCTATTTAGTTTGCACCTTAATAATGTCCTTGACATTTTTTCCAATACTATGAACAACTAACCTCACTGAGATTGAAAAAGCAGATTTTACCTAAATTAGTTATGAAATGTCTGAGATTTCGCTTACAAACATCCTCACTAACGTCAATAATTACCTCCATAATTGTACGACAGAACGTCGGCCACCAAAATACTGTGCTACAAGAATATCAAGGTCCAACATTTTTACTTTAAATATGTGTACTGTCAAATACTAGAAAGCTAATTATTGACATTACGTAGGTAAGTATATACATTACATTATATACATACATTATCACTTTTTTTAAAGTGAACTAATTTTTTTTAAGTACATCATTTTTAAAAAGGATAAATGACATTAATTGACACTAGTACTTTATTTTAACTTTAAAAGGAAAATTATATAAATATCTAATATTAAATTATACATTTAAAATATTAACTAATAAATAATTCATTGAAAACACTAAAATACAATAGGAACATATATAATAAATAAGGCATTTTTAATACATTTATAAACATACTTTTTGAAGCCGTTAAAGGAAATATAGAATATATATTACTAAAACGAATAATGTTGATCAATTCCAAAGATACATAACAAGAAATGTAAAGCAAATGTAAAATAAACACAATTAACCTTTTTTTATTAAATGTTACCATTTGAAAATGTATACTTTTAAATAAAATACCCTCAAAATAATATACAGAAATAAATAAAAAATAACTAACTACAATCTTAAAAACAATAAAAATAAGAAACTATTCATACATTGGGGAAGGCATGTCAGATTCTAATTCCAGTCCAACGAACATTCAGAAAAGTG